>NC_136426.1:287877289-289241664 GCF_052849685.1 Lactuca virosa
TGTAATTGGCATGTCAAACTGCGAGTCCTTTGAATTATCACAGTCAAACGAAGCAACAGGTTCCAACCAATAAACTGATGGAAACTCTATAGCTTGATTGATAAGTGTCTCTTTTGTCCATAAGGGAAACAAGGCCTTTTTACAATTCAAGGCTTCTTCTACTTCCTTGTTTCTCCTTTCCCTCTCCTCTGCTTCCTTCGCAACTTTCAAATTTTCATCCAACTCTCGGTCTCTCTTCTTTCTTTGGAGAGCTTCAACAATTGTTTCTTCCACATCACTTTCACTGTCATCATTGATCTCCTTTCGCTTAGTTTGTGAACCAGAACCTGAAGCTACATTATCCTTCAGTTCGGTTGAGACTTTCGGTTGAGCACCTTCTGTCTTTACAATCACTTTCGGTTGAACAATACGAGCACCTTCTCCCCCTTGTTTCGGAGGTATGAACCTCTCAGAAACACCCTTCATCTCATGGAGCATTGCCAGGGCAGGAAGCAGTTTGGTTGTGAGATGATTTCTGATGGTGAGAGTTAGGATGGGATCATGAGCACCAAGGAGATTGGTCAACATGTCCTTTACATCTCCTGCACAGCTTTGAAATACAGCCCGTTCTGTCTTTAATAAAGAAATTTCTTTTTCAGCTTGGGCTAGCTGCACCTTCTGGACTTCAACAGTAGACGCTTGTTTGGCAAGATCTGCCTTTAGAGCACTTTCGGTTGCCAGGTCAGCGTGAAGAGAGGCAAAACGAGAATTCACTGAACTTAAAAAGGAAGTGTTCTCGGTTTGGATAGATGAACGCACAGCTTCAAACTTGGTGCTTTCTTCCTAAAGGGACTTAGAAAATGATTCCACAGAGGCTTGTACTTTCGCTGCACTTGTATCAGCATGACCTTTCAATGATTCAAGAAAAATCTGAGTTGTATGAACAATCTCAGTAACATCATTGGTTGCCTTTTTACAGGAAGAAGTAGACTCATCAATGGCTTTAGTAGATTTTTCAATTGACGTTGTGTATTGTTCTATGGCAGTCTCCAGGAAAGCTTTGAGAACCACACCACTATAAGCCTTGCTGTCTGCAAGCAATCGATCCAGCTTTTCATGAATGCCCTGCAAGTGTTGGCTGTTGATAGGAGCATCATTATCTTCATCAGTTGGAAGCCGGTATGGACTAAAGTATGTAGAGTCAAACTTATCATTCTCTCCACCGAGAGTGGCACCAGAATCGGTTGAGTTGGTAGGTGAAATAGGTTTAGTGATGACTGGAGTTTCTGTTGCAGTAGTTGCCCCCGTATCAGATACGTTGACTCCCACTGTTGAGTCAAGAATAGTAGTAGTGGTCGATTGTGAAATTATGGGAGGTGGTAATGGAGTTGTAGAAATAGGAATGGAAGTAATAGGGGGTAGTGGTGGTAAAGAAGTGGTTTCTTGAGAAGTGATAGGTGGAGGAATAATAGGAACAGAGACAGGAACTGTCTGTTTCGGTGATTGAGGTGGAGTAGGCAATTTATGATGAGGAGATTCGGTTGGGGTAGGAGATCGGGGAGGAGTGTTACCTCGCGGTGAGTCATGACGATTTTCCTCTTCTTCATTTTCCTCGTCATTATCTGAGCTTGGAGGAGTAGGACTCTTTGATCTTTTTGCCATCTTTTTGATCTTCTTGGGCTTGGAAGAATCCCCAGCATCAGACTTTCGCTTCTTTGACCTAGAAGACTTAGACTTTCCCTCCTCAGTTGGCTCTTTCTTGGAAATCCTTTTCCCTCGGTTGTTAGGCTTATCCACAGCATCCAGGGCAGCCTGCTGTTCTGGAGAAAGAACTCTCGGTCCAGTAGGAGTAAGTTTGCGATAGTCAGCCATGACGTGACTCTCGGTTGTGACACACCGATACATCGACTCAGGAATTGATCCATTGTGAGGAAACTTGAGTGGATCCGAAATAATGATCTTCTTCGTGTGAAAGGTAGCGATAGACGCAAGCAGAGCATCTTTCATAACCGGAATTTCCAATGAATTGATCGCCCTTCTCGTAATGAGAGTCCAAAATCTTCCACATGATACTTCAGAATGCCTCGTAGAGGTATTGAGGCTCTGCACCACCTGAGACCAGATAATCGTCCCATAATCAAGATTAATACCGTTGTAAATACCATAAAGAAGGGTCAGGAAACCCTTGCTGGTGCCATCTGATCCACCACTTCTTTCTGCCAAACCCTTAATAAGTAGAGTAAGCAAACCATTCCACTGAGATGGTAAACATGACTTCTTAACTTTTGTAATGGTGGTGAGCACATCCGTATACCCCATCTCGTAGAGCATCGAGAATAATTGAGTCGTCGTGATAAAATCCGGCGAGATGACAGAGGAATCTACGGCAAGATGCATTAACGAACAAAATCTTTCCTTGGAAATAGAAGCCTTTTTATTGTGTATTTGAAAGTAGATGCGTTCTTTGTTCTTGTCATATGTCGCAGTAGAATAAACTTGGGATAAGAGCGACATCGGGACAGCTTCAACTAGCGTTAGGGCTAAAACTAGCGGTGAGTATTTCAAACATTCAACGACGTGCAGCATATATGAATCATACAAAAACGGGTTAAGTTCGATGATCATATTTTGATTTGGCTTGATTGAAAGAAATGTTGACGACGCAGTCTGATCGTGAACTGAGGAAGAAGTCGCCATTGTTGATCGAAGAAGGAAGATGAACAGTTGATACTTGCCTTGTATTTTTGAGAGAATTTGTTGCTGGTAAAAGACAAATAAAATGAGAAACCCTTTATATACCATTGCCAGGAGATAGAAAAAAAATCATGATGATAATGACGCGATCACTGAAACGTCGCCTGAAAAAGCGCGATGTGACAGTGTTGTTACTCCTAGGTATACGTCAGCACGCATGGGTATAGAAACCGTTCAAATTCACGCGCCCAAATCTTATCCTCAATCGTCGTTTGAAATTCTGGGTAACTCCTCTTGACACCAATGGACAAACAAAGATCGAACCAATTAGTGACCAGAATGTGGGAAAATAAAATTTTCGTGCATTAGAGTGACAAAAGATAAAGAAATAAAGCAAATGTGTATGGGAGGTGAGTGATGTCTCATTATAAGACAGAAAGCAGGTGATTCCGGGCAAGAATCGCTTCCTTCAGAGTCAAGAGAGACTTGAAGTGCTTGTGTGGTTTCCCAGAAAATACGATTAAGTGTTTGTTAATAAACATTGAAAGGCTTCTTTTAATTATCAGGCTTAGGGTAGCTTATCTTCAACCGAATATCGAGTCTTAACATAAGACCGAACATTAGAAGAAGTACTTGTGAGACTGATGTGGTCTGTTGAACAAGTAGGTGGGATATAAGTTGGAGTGAAAAATGAAGTAATAGAAATCTCAAAAAGAAAATTAAACTGGATCTTTTTGGGAAGAAAAGCCTTGGTTTTAGACAATTTCATAAAAGACCACGCAAAAATAAAAAGAGATTTCATTGGGTAACCAGTAAGTTCTTGAATATAATAATCCACCATCAGTTCATTATAGGTGTTGGATTTTGGGTTTCACTCAGCACGTGGTATACGTATCTAAGATCACAAACACAGATTTTGTGCAACCATAAACCTTGGTGGTAAGAACCGAGAGTCTCAAGGGTTACAATGGTGAACCGAAAGTAGATGGAGAATATAAGGAAGGTGGCTCAAGAACCGAAAGTATCTTCTGCTATAAAGACGTGACAGGCAGAAAAACTCTTAACTCATATGAGAAGAGTAAGGTAGCTATAGACCGAGTTGATGTTAACAGCCTAATTGGGAAGAAACGATAGGTATAGATCGAATCATTAAGGCCTGCTCAAAGTCGTAGAGGCTTTGGTCAACATGCAGCAGCATGCTTCTAGGGACCCGTAACTAGTTCTTATGGAAATAATTGTACCTGCCTTAGCTCCAAATTCTGTTGTACTGGTACTCTTGTGACCTAATTAAAGTAAGAACAAACAAACACACCACACAAACAAAACAAACAAACAAAACGAAAAATATTTTTGAAGATTTGAGTTTTTCTGAAAAATAATAAAAACAGAAATAGAAAATATTTTTGGATTTTTAAAATTTTCTGAAAAAGAATAAAAACAGAAATAGAAAATACTTTTAGATTTTTGAATTTTTTTTTTTGAAAAAGAATAAAAACAGAAAGTTAAAATAAATAAGCATAAACCATATTAAAGACGAGAGAAAGGAATGTACATATTTTACAACCGAAACCGTATCTTAAATGAGTGAAGCGAAATAGACCGAGCGGTCGGTTCATTTCGGTTCTTAAAATTTCAGAGCCGAAATAGACCGAGCGGTCGGTTCATTTCGGTTCTTAAAATTTCAGAGCCGAAATAGACCGAGCGGTCGGTTCATTTCGGTTCCCGAAAATTATGGAGCCGAAATAGACCGAGCGATCGCTCCATTTCGTTTGTCTAATTTTTAGTGAGAGATTTGAGGATTCGGTATCGATTCTGCTTCCATCATACCCAAGCCTTGTAAGATTTTGTTAAAGAGTGCTTCAAGTAATGCTTTAGTGAATATGTCGGCCAGTTGATCAGTAGATCGAACAAAATGCACTTCCACGTTCCCATCTTCTACATGATCCGTGATGAAATGATATCTAAGGGCAATGTGCTTGGTTTTTGAGTGTTGCACCGGATTGTGAAAAATCCTTATTGCACTTTCTGAGTCACAATAGAGAGGGATCTTCTTCATACTCAGCCCATAGTCTCTCAGTTGGCTTTGAATCCAAATTACTTGAGAAGTGCAAGATGCTACAGCTATATACTCAGCTTCGGCTGTGGATAGTGACACGCAGGTTTGCTTCTTGGACTGCCAGCTAACAAGTTTTCCGTCAAGAAATTGGCATCCACCGGTAGTGCTCTTTCTGTCCGGTCCACATCCTCCTAGATCAGCATCAGAAAAGGCTTGAATGAAGAATCCAGATCTTCCAGGATACTAGAGACCGAGAGATGAGGTTCGCTTTAGATAACGAAAAATGTTCTTCACAGCTACCATGTGAGGTTCTCTTGGATTAGCTTGAAATCTAGCACAATAACAAACAGAAAACATAATGTCCGGTCTACTAGCTGTTAGATACATAAGGGACCCTATCATTTGACGATAAAGAGTTATGTCAACAACATGTTTTTCTAGAGATGGTGTTAACTTAGTGCCAAATGCCATAGGAACCTTCACTTTTGAATCACCCTGCATTCCGAATTTCGTCAGTAAGTTCTTTGTATAGGCCTCCTGGTTGATAAAGATACCTTCTGGTCCCTGTCTAATATTCAAACCAAGGAAAAAATTAATTGGACGCATTGCGCTCATTTCAAATTTAGTCTCCATCAACTTCCTGAATTCAGCTGTTAAGCTAGGATTCGTAGAGTCGAAGATGATATCATCAACATAAATCTGAACAATCATTAGATGTTTTCCTTCTTTCTTTCGAAAGAAGGTTGGGTCAACCGAACCTTGCTTAAATTTCGACATTTTCAAAAAGCGAGTTAAAGTTTCATACCAGGCCCTCGGTGCTTGCTTTAATCCATAGACAGCTTTATCTAGCACATAGCAATGATCAGGGTATTTCTCGTTCACAAACCCGAGCGGTTGCTCAATATACACTGTTTCTTCTAATTCTCCATTCAAGAAAGCGCATTTGACATCCATCTGGAAAACTTCGAAGTTTTTATGAGCAGCATATGCTAAGAAAATTCTAACTGATTCCAACCTAGCTACCGGAGCGAAGGTTTCCTCATAATCTATTCCTTCCTCTTGGCAATATCCTTTCACCACCAACCGAGCCTTGTTGCGAATGACGTTTCCTTCTTTGTCCAATTTATTTCTAAATACCCATTTCAAGCCGACCACAGAAGCATCTTTTGGTGTAGGAATCAATCTCCAAACCTGGTTGCGTTCAAACTCATGGAGCTCATCCTGCATTGCTTGCACCCAATCAGAATGCTCAAGAGCAGCATTAACTGTTTTCGGTTCTATCTTGGAGATAAACGAGTTAAACATACAAAATTCAACTTTAGAGAATAATGCTGTTTGTTTCGCTTTCAGTTGAGAACGAGTAAGAACTTTTTCAGAAGATTCACCAATAATCTGTGCTTTGGGATGGTCCTTGGTCCATTTCACCAACGGAGGATAGTTTGGATCGTATGCTGGATCCAATTCAGCATTTACTTCTTCTTCAAATTCTGATTGATCATCCTCGCCTTCGTCAGTTGCTTTCTCTTTCTCCCCCTCGACTGGCGAAGTGTAACCGGTGGCAACATCAGAGTTTGCATCCTCTGTGGGAGTTGGATTCTCCCCCTCAATTGGACTACTATTGAGTGGTTTTGGAGCTGAATTATCCCCTTCGGCTAGATCTTTATGAGTCGGGGAAGGATTTGGATTCTCCCCCTCGAAAGATACTGCAGTTGTTTTTGGTGCTGTTGAACTCTCCCCCTTGAATTGTGAGCCATTGCTTGGAGAGTCAGTTGAGGGTTGAGCTGCTGCAGCTTTAGGAGGTTCGGTTTCCATATTTTTGGCAACTTCATCTATGATCTTTTTTGAGATTATCAATTTGGTTATCTGCTGCTTTCGCCTCTGAGTGTGTCGCTTTCTTCGGTTCATCAAACAGCCGAATGTACTCTTCAAACAAGTTGGATATTGGAACCGAGACTTGTCCTGATTCTGGAAATATTTCACCTAAGTCACTTTCACTTCTTTGAACTTTCTTCATGTAATTATCGTCAAAGGTGACATAATAGGTTTCTTCAATTCGTTTAGAGCGTTTATTCAACACTCTGAATGCTTTTGATGATAGTGAATAACCCAGAAAGATTCCCTCATCGGCTTTGACGTCAAACTTATTGCGGTTCTCTTTAGAATTGAAAATAAAGCACCTTGAACCGAATATATGGAAGAATTTGACATTCGGTTTCCGATTATTTAAGATCTCATATGGAGTAATTGAGAATCTTTTGTTGAGCAAGGACCGATTCTGAGTGTAGCAAGCAGTTGCAATTGCATCAGCCCAGAAGTATAATGGAAGTGAAGCGAAACTGAGCATGGTTCTGGCCGCTTCACATAAAGAACGGTTTCGTCTTTCAACAATCCCATTCTGTTGTGGTGTATAAGGGGCCGAAAAATTATGAGTTATCCCCTTGTCAGCCAGAAAGTCCTCAAAGTCGTTATTTTTGAATTCCAGACCGTTGTCACTTCTGATGTTTCTCACCGTCTTCCTCAGCTGTACCTCCACTTGCTTGATAAATGTCTTCAACTTGGGAGTTGCATCTGATTTCTGCTTAAGAAAGAAAACCCAGGTGAAGCGTGAAAAATCATCTACAATGACAAGAATGTACTTACTACCACCGAAGCTTTCGATAGCCGAAGGTCCACACAAGTCAATGTGCAATAGTTCAAGTGCTTCAACGATCTTTGTATTTATGCGCGTAGGGTGGCTCTTTCTGCTTTGTTTGCGCATCTCACATGCTGCACACAGATTCTCCTTGTCAAACTTGAGAAGAGGGAGGCCTCGAACGTGATCACCAAACACCAATTTATTAATGTCTTTGAAGTTCAGGTGCGACAGACGTCGATGCCATAACCAGCTTTCATCGGTGTTTGCCTTTGACAACAGGCACATTGCTGGTTTGCCTCTTATTGGGTTGAGATGTAAAGGATACATCTCTCCCTTTCGTTCAGACTTCAGCAGAACCTTCTTAGATTGTTTCTCAATAATCTCAGAGCCCTCATCATCAAATGAAACCTTCAAACCTGTGCCCACAACTAGTTGTGACACACTAATGAGGTTATGTTGCAATCCTTCCACATACGCCACTTTTCGAATCGTGAAGTCTCCATTGGTTATCATACCGTATCCCTTGATTGTTCCATAGGAGTTGTTTCCATACTTTACACACCCACCATCTTTCAGGGACCGAAACTCCCTCAGCTCTTCCTTCCTTCCTGTCATGTGACGTGAGCAGCCACTGTCTATATACCATTCATCATCGAACTGCTCGTCACTTATTACCTGCAAATTCAAGCAGATTTAGGAACCCAAAGTTTCTTGGGTCCTGGTGAGTCTTTCACAGAAAAAGGAATTACAGAAGAAATATCAACCATATATGTTCGTTTTACTAGAGTGGTTTGATCTTTTCTTTTAATGGTATACACCTTGATTTTAGTTTTATCTTGTTTAATTTTTGGTGCATTAGTAGGTGTGTTGTTTGATGGTTTAGAATTTTTCTTATGAATCCTAGGGTTAGCTGACTTTTTCCTATTATAATACTCAGAATCTGATGTTAGCTTTCCCTTTCCTTTGATGTCCTTCACAGAATTTGTTTTGCTTTGAGAATTAGAAGGACCGAAACCAAACTTAGGACCGAACCTGGTCTTAGGACCGAAACTGGTCTTAGGACCGAAACTGGTCTTGGGACAGAAACTGGTCTTAGGACCGAAACTGGTCTTTGGATTCTTAGTGACGGTGTTGGAACCGAAACTAAACTTTCGGTTATGGGTTTTGGAATAGTAGGAATTTGGACTGAAATTTTCCTTTAGTTTTTCCTTTCCTTTGTCCGTTGATTCTTTCTTGGGAGGCTCATAGTTGGAATTTTGAGAATTCCAGTGCCTTTTTCGCTCATTCAGATTCTTGGCATATCTCTGATTTCTTAAGCGTTTCTGTTCAGCTAACTCCTTCTGTGATTTGTGGATATTGAAGCTAGACTTTGGCTTCCCCTTTTGACTTTCGGGTGTCTTTGTTGGAACATGTGGTTCTGTCATAGTCTTGGTTGGAACTTTCGGTTCTATCATTGGTTCTTCAGGGATTTCTTTGGTTCCACTTGTGCTTGGTTTGTCAAAGCTCGAGGGTTTGTTGATGGGTTCAACAACATATCTTCCTTTAACCCTCCAAGAAGTTTGCTCAGACAAGCCTACGGTTTCGTCTGCGTTGTCAATAGGGGCTGACCAGAAGTAGTCGTCGCACCCTTCAGCATTATCTTTGTCGACCAAGATTCTTAACTCTGCCGTTTGCTTTGGAGTGACTCCTGTAACTGCATAAACCTGATTTGGCACAGTTTGAACCTTTTGATAAACCAAAGCTTTTTCTTTGAGTTTTTGTTTCTTGTCTTTTGACAGGTGAGCGAATTCAACCGAGTTTTCAGAAATAAGGGGTTTCTCATGCTCGGTTTCGCTCTTCATAAACACAGAGGAATCAACAACGTCTTCTACTGAGATTTCACTCATCTCACTTTCCTCATCAAATTCAGACGTGTTTTCTAAGTTCATTTTATTTTTTGAAGTTAATTTGGCATTAGACAGGTCAAATGATTGAATAGTATCTGACTTAATTTTCAACCTATCATTTTCATCTAAAATACCTTTTAGCATACATTTGTGTTCCTTAGAATCGATGAAGGTTTCTATCTTGTCTAGTCCAATTTTGTAAGAGTTCCTTAGAATCGATGAAGGTTTCTATCTTGTCTAGTCCAATTTTGTAAGACATGGATGTCTCTTCTGATGACACTTCTGATTCACATTCTGCTATGATCTCATCTTCCTTAAATTCAAGGAAGGGCAAAATCATGTTATGAATTTTCTTTCCTATCTCACAACTTAAATGCAATTGAGCAATATTAGTATATAAACGCTTAGCAATTAAACAAAAAACATTTCTTTGTTTTAAAAACTTTAAATTGTCTCTTTGCAAATAAATACTTTCATCCCTAGCCCTAACTAACTCCGCCTCCTTCAGCTCAATCCACATCCTTATCTCCTAACTTTTTGAAGATACCCTGCTGAGTTGGTCAGTTAGGTTAGAATTCGCTAAGCGAGTTTGCATGAGACTACCACTTAAGTTAGTAAATTTAAATTTTAATTCATTTAATTCTTCTTCATAATTTGTTATTGGAACTTTAAGTGATTCAAGGATGGATTGTACATTTTTGATCAGCCGATCGCAGTCGTTGATCTTTTCACTCACAGGCTTTGCTGCAAAACACTTGTTCTCGGTCAGGTTCGGTTCTTCATTTGCGCTTTCGGTTGATGAACCAGCAGTGACAATTAAACACTTTCCAGCCGAACCTACTTCCTTTGCCACATAAGCCTTTCCATGAGTGGGCCTCCTCACCTCTTCATCTTCAGAGTCGGTTGACCAAACTTCAATGCCACCGAACTCATCTTCATCAACATTCTCCTGTACAATCAAGGCGTTCATAGAACTGTTAGTCGCCTTCTTTTTCTTGATCTCTTCCAACTTTCGCATATAGTACGCCTCATCGTCTTCACCATCTCTTTTCTCAGCCATTTTCCTTAACATGCAATCTTTGGCAAAATGGTTCTTGCCGTGACAATAATTGCAGTCGTATCCAGAGTCTCCTGCAAGCTTGCTCTCCTTCTTCTCTTCATCCTTTTGAGAGGAGATTTTCGCTTCATCCTTCACTTCCTCAGAGCTGTAACTTCCCTGCCAGTTTCGGTTCTTGTTGACAGAAAATTTTCTCCGTGCAAACTTCTTCGGATTGGATACCATCATAGCATACTCCTCGATTGTTAGATCACACTCAGACATATCAAACTCTTCCTCTTCTTCTGTAACACTTTTTCCTTTTGAGACAAGTGCCAGCGATCCCACACCAGAAACTACTTTCGCTTCTTTGGTTACTACACTTTCATGGGACTTAAGTATTCCCACAAGTTTCGCTAGCGAGTAAGACTTAAACTGTTCATGCGCTTTCACAGTAGAAACCACAGCCATCCATTCCGGTCTCAACCCGTTCATGAAAGTCACCTTCTGATCGATCAACTTTCTTTCTATTCCATGCTTGATCATCTTACTTAGGAGATGATTGAACCTATCGAAAGTTTGTATGAGTTTCTCCTCTGGTTTCTGTTCGAAAACTCCAAATTCTGACAGCAGCAGGGTTTGAATGGAGTGTTCCAGATCTTCATCAGTTGAATAAAGTTCTTTCAACCTATCCCAGATTTCTTTGGCCGTCGTGCATGAACCAACTAACCGAAAGGTGTCAGATTGCAAGGCGAATCTGATCATTCTCATGGCCTTCACATTACATAGCAATTTGTCTTTTTCGTCCTGTGGCATCTTCTCTACATCCGCCACCAGCTTGTTATATTCCTTTTGGGACTTAACAGTAGTGTTCGTTCCTGAGTGAACAAACGGCCCAAGTGTGATAGCTTCCCAGATGAGATAGCCATTGTCTTCAGATCCAACCACGTAGTCTTCGAAGTGATGCGCCCATACTTCATAGTCTTGAGCGTAGAGTATGGGTATCCTGGTTGTAGATCCAATGCTGTTTGAGATGTTGATGGGATTTGTTTGCGAATCTTCGTGAGACATGGTGAGCTGCTAGAATCAAACCTGTAAACTTGAGATTAGGGTTTTATCTGAAACAGAGTTACCGTCGAAACAAAGAGGACGGCTTCTATTTATACGATAAAAGCGGAAACCCTAAGGAATTCTGAATACAGAAGGAATGTGTATTGATCACACAGTCTCCTGCTCTGATACCAATTGTTAGAACAAAGTTCTATTAGGATCGTTAGATTCTGAGCAAGCAAACAATTAAAAATGTAAATACGAACACAAGAATGACTTTGAATGTGTCGAATGATTAAAACTTTAACACCTCAGAAGAGCTCGATTAAGAACTGCTACTATAGAGGTGTTTAGGGTTACAAAAGTTATGAACGTAATAATCAACAACGTATAATACATACATGCATGCATATATATAGTATAACCCTACTAGCTAATCTAGATAATCACGGATGGACAGGCCCAATCCGGATGCAAAACGTAAGGCCCATGACACAACACAAATGGACTCAACATCCAAGATAGCGGAGGATGGGCGAGGCCCGTACCTCCTAGTTAGAGTGATGGGAAATAGGAAAGGATAGAACGCTGAGAGTCGAGGTGGAGCTAGGCCTACGTATCCCTAGATAGGTGAGACCTGTGGGAAAGGCCGCTCCATAACATAGTTTGGGTGAGACCCGTGGGCGAGGGCTGTACGATTATAGCTAGGCAGGTGGGACCTGGAAGAGACCATAGGGCCAAAGTAGGGGATCGGGGATCCCAAGATCAGGTAGCCAAGCGGCAGCGTAGATAGAGCAGTTTTAGATAGCCGAAGTTGTCTTCGGAAGTCGCTGGGAGCGACTGAGAGAATGTGCTTGAGTTAGTAACCGGTGGGAGTCCGGTACAAAGATGGGAAAGGTTTGTTGCTTGTGGAAAGTTGCCTTGGGAAGGCCAGTGATTGCGCAGGGAAAAGGGTGAACCCCTTGGATGGCAAGTGTAAGTACTTGGGGAGTACCGGAAGGATTGTCGGTTGGGTAAAGAGCGATGTACTCAAGGTTTATAGTGATTGGAGTGTTCTCAAGATTATACCTTCGTGAATTAGCATCTCGCTCAGGAAGACCGGATGAGAGGCTAATAGAAGCGGTCTTTTCAAGGATTGGACCGAGTAGACGAAGTATGCATCGTATTGGAATGCTGTGAGAGGTTGCGGGGTAGTTGGCCATAACGGACTTCGAGGATGAAGTCTAGTTGAAGTGGGGAGAGTTGTAACACCCAGAATCCAGAAGACCAAGAAAGGAAAGGAAAACATCAGAACAAGAAGGCAACTCGTCGAGTCTGGGGAATGACTCGACGAGTAGGAGCGGATTTTGGGTCGCGGGTTAAGTGACCTACTCGACGAATTGGAGGACGAACTCAGCGAGTTGGTATGGGTTTGGGAAACCCTAAATCCGGGTCTTGGTTCCCTATTTAAGCATCTTATTCTCTACCCCTTGGCCTCATTTATAGCCTCCATTGTGCAAACCCTCATCCACGAAACCCTAGAGCATTTTGGGAATGTGTGAGCCATCCTTGAGTGATTTGTGTGTTCTTGAAGACTAGAAGAAGAAGACGAAGCTTGAAGGTTCAAGGAGAATGTTGCAGATCCAAGGATTTCGTTCCATTCTCATCACTTTCTGGTAATCAAGCTTCTATCTTGCCTTGTAGTTTCTTAGATCTCCTTGTGGTCACCTTTATGGGGTTTTTGTCCAAGGAGCTTGATTTATGGATCATGGGTCCCAAGTTGATTATACTTTCAGATCTGAAGTCTTTGAGGGTTGTGAAGGTATAAAGGTGCAAACTTTATGCCATTGGAGTTCCATGCATACCATAGGGATGTTGTTATGGCCTTTTAAGCCCCAAAGGGCCATGCATGGGAGTAAAGTTTAAGACTTTACGTGCTTATTGAGTGACTAGGGCCTAGATCTTGGTTCTCCTGCTTTGGATTGGAGTAATAAGGATTTTGGACAAAGATTTATGTCTTAAGGAGCTAGGGTTTGAGCTAAACCCATTAAGAAGGATTAGGAGTCGGTAAAGTTGGAAACTTTACCCTTAATAGGTCAATTTCACTATATGGACGAAGTTTGGAGTTTAGATCTGAAGTGTAGGGGCTTAATCTGTTAAGATGGACCAAACAAACTGAGGGACTCGGCGATTCCAGGGAGGGACTCGACGAGCTGAAGTGAGTTGTCTCGATTTTTGTTCGCGACTGGGAACTCGGCGAGTCAGGGGTTGACTCGACGAGTTGGATCGCGATTTCAGAATTCTGAGATTTAGAACTCGACAAGTTGATGGACCAACTCAACGAGTTGAGTCAACTCGGAGCGTTGACTTTGACTTTGACCTAGTTTGACCTTGAGGACATTTTGGGACTAAGTATCATTTTGTAACTGGTAGCTCAGGGAGCCGAAGGAGCAGCAGTTCGGGGAATTGCCAGTTAGCAGCCAGAGGAGTGTCAGTAGGACTTCAGCAGTGTAAGGTGAGTCTCCTCACTTTGTGCATGGGTGTGCGGCCACAATGCCGACCCATTATGTTTGTGTATAGTAGGAAGACCCGGGGGTTAGCCCCAAGCATTTTTATGATATATGTTCCGGATTACAATCTGATGTCGGGCAAGGCTCGAGGAATGTTAGTATGCTAGAGGTCTTTGTGATTCTTGCATGTGTCGGTAGTTATAGGTTCCGGACCAAGGTCCGATGCCGGGGCAAACTCGAGGTATGGTTATATTTTAGTATGTTTCCGGACTAAGGTCTGATGCCGGGGCAAGCTGAGGAATGTTTGCATGTTAGATTACACTCGTTGTCTTTGTGATACTTGTATGTGCCTGGTAGGGAGGTGAGTGTGGGCGAGGTCCCGTATCTCATCACTAGCTGAGTATGGACGGGGTTCCATATCTCATTATTTAGCAGAGTAGGGGCGAGGCCCGTGATAGGAGAGAAGTGAGTGTGGGTGGGGGCTTGTATCTCACTATCAGCAGGAGTGTGGACGGGGTTCCACGACTCATCAGCAGCAGACCTGGGGCGGGGCACAAGTTAGGCGAGGCCATAGAACAGGAATACAGTTAGAGTATGTTTTCTTTATGTACTAGTATGTTTATGTAGTTGTATGTGTATAGCGGGCGAGGCCCAGACACACGCGGGGCCTAAGAGAAACAAATTTGTATACCGAGCGAGGCTCGATGCTAGGCGGGGCCTGATGCCGGGCAGGGACCGATGCCGGGCAAGTCCCAATGCAGCGGGCGGGGGCCCAGTATATGTGCTTATGTGTATGGTATGAGGTAGTTCGGGGAACTCACTAAGCTTCGTGCTTATGGTTTTCAGTTTTGGTTTCAGGTACTTCCGGTAGCGGAGGGAAGAGCTTGGAATGACTGCGTCGCACACACCAAGAAGTTTTAGCCTGGGATGCTTCACTCTGATAAAATAAGCATGTTTTGAAATGATACTATGATTTGATATAACGACTTATGTTTATGAAAGAAATGATTTGATTGTTTTGTTTTAATTAATGATTTAAAATAAAATTTTTGGACCGGATTTTTGGGATGTTTCATTTAGCGACAAAATTTAACTAATAAAACTTACATGTATTTTCAATGGATTATCAACGAAACTTGTTTCGACTGATTACGAAGGAATTTGTTTGTGACCAACTACAGACGAAATAACTCAGTAACGGATTACCGACAAAATATCTTGCGACGAATCACCAACGAATTATCTACTATAAGGGGTTACCGACAGATTTTAGCATTATAAAACTAATTTTTAAATTTCATGAAAAATCCTGAATATTTATAAATTCAAAACAGTTAAATCTTAAAACATACATCAAATCCGTACTTTAAACCCAATAAACATAACATAAAAAGTTCCAATATTCGAGAAAATTTCTCCTTTCTCCCATCACCACTAAAGTACGTGTTTATGACATCTTTTCCATTTGATGAGCTTCCATACACTCACACATACAACCAAATACAACTTAAACCACACGTGTAACTTAGTATGTGTGTGTGAGAGAGAGCGAGAGAGAGCGACAATTCTTACTAGAGGGACTATTTAAATGATTGTAAATAATGAAAATATGTGTGTGTGAGAGGGTGATAATTCTTACTAGAGGGACCATTTAAATGATGGATTTGATCTTCAATTTGATATCGTTCACTCCTCAACAATATATCGTTGCACAAAACAGAATATGCTATTGGTATGATTGTAAATAATTAAAATATGTTTATAAAATAAGACTTAATAAAATAATATTTAAAAATTACCAAATTAGTTTCTCCTGGGTTTTTAAGTTAAGGAACAACAAATATTTTCCTACAACCTCCTCCATGTAATTATATTACAAGACCATAAAAGAAAAATAAGGGATAAATACAAAAAAATAACAATGTACTTCCATTTATTTATATATTATACCACTAGGTTATAACCCGTGGGAACCACGGTTACAAAATAAATTAAGCTTTCATAGAAAAACTAATAATTACTAATAAACTATTTTATATAAATGATTAATATATATATATATATATATATATATATATATATATATATATATATATATATATATATATATATTAGTTACGTAAAATTATAATCACTGATTTAAATGAATATGTGAAATTTATTTTGTAGATAAAGGTGCATGAATTGTTTTTATGTACTTAGGTACAATTACAACAATAACAATAGTAATAATAATAATAATAATAATAATAATAATAATAATAATAATAATAATAAATAAATAAATAAACCCAGTGAAATCCATGGTTTTACTATCCATAAATTTAGTGGTTATATATATATATATGTAATTAGTATATATATATATATATATATATATATATATATATATATATATATATATATATATATATATAATGACACTCGGCAAAATATTAATTAGGAGAAACCAAAGATTGACAAGTGGCATATTATTAATTAGTAGGTCTAAATGAGTGACACGTGACAAAAAAGCTATTCTTTTATTAGAATAGAGATCTTACTTACAATTTTTTCTACTAAAACGTTGTTAAAAACTCTACCAATTATAACATGATTCAATTTCCATTACAAGAAAAACGCGATTTTGCTAGGGAAGGAATCCGTTGCGAAAAGCTGAAAATCCGTTGCAAAAGACGAATAGCGACGAAATTTGCGACAAACGATTTTCATCCCAAAAAACCCCGTAGCGAGGGTTTGCTAGGGAAGCAATCATTCTGTCACAAATGTGACAACGGAATGAAATCTGTTGTAGATGGTATTCCGTTTTGTATTCTGTAGTAGGATTTCAACACAAATTTTGTGGTAGTTATTCCATCACAAATTTTGTTGTAGTTAATACCTAGCAAAATCTGTGGTGATGAATCCATAGAAAATTTCATGGTGATGAATCCCTAACAAATGTCGTGGGGGTGATTCCCTAGCAAATTATGTGGTGGTGAATCCCTAGCAAATTATGTGGTGATGAATCCCTAGCAAATTCTATGGTGATGAATCCCTAGCAAATTCCTTGGTGGTGATTCCCTAGAAAATTACATGGTGATGAATCTCTAGCAAATTCCTTGGTTGTGGATCCCTAGCAAATTTGGTGGTGATGAATCCCTAGCAAGTTTCGTGGTATGACTCCCTAGCAAATTCTGTGGTCATGAATCCCTAGCAATTTTTGTGTGTATATTATATAGCAGATTCCATAGCAAAGATTCCATAAGGGTGGATGGATAATATCTGTATAAATTAAATCCAAATTATTTTGTAGTAATATATGAAAAACAAAAACAACAAAAAAATAAAATAGCATTATATCATAAAATAATACAATAATTATTTATTACTGTAACACTCGGTTTTGGATTTGCTTCGTTGCTCGGGGCTGCGGCCCAATCATCAGTTGTCATGAGGCTTAGCGCCTTAGGAAAGGAAGGATTTGGTCCATTTTGGATGTGGGTGTCATGGTATAAGTGATCGAAGAGTTCGATTGTGTCTTCGGAGGCCAAGGGTATAATTGTAATTTGATATATCGATCTTTTAGACCCTAATGGAAAAGGCTTGCAATTAAATCCCATGCGTGCATGGTGAGGCACATGCCTGGGTGAGTACGCCCAACGTAATGGTCAGAGTGCCAAACCCTAATTTTTAGGGTTTTGGCACTATTTAAGCATCTTTATGAGCTCAAGGCTCTTTCATTTATCAGCCTCCATTGCTTTTGTGATGCCCTATTTCGTATCGTTTCCCATTGCGGGGTGGTGATCAAGGAATGGGTATTAGCAGGCTTAGAACCCTTGAAGAATTGAGGTTTGGGCTCATTTGGAGGTGGATGATGTAGTTTGGATGATCCGGGTATTCGGTTTGTGTTTTGGAGCCCAAGGGTATCGGTAAAGGCGTTGGTTCGGGCCTTCTATGAATTTTGGATTTAAGTTCGGTTGGTTTTCAGACTAAATAAAGTTTAAAAAAGTGTAGGGCTTCTCGTTACCTTTCTGTGGATATAAAGAACGTTGAAAATGGATAAGGGATGCAAAACTTATGATCATTTGAAGTTTGAAGGGTTTGGACCAAACCGGGTACGCATGACGTACAAGGGAGGTACGCATGGCGTACATGGGAATTTGGACGCATGAGCATTTGGGAAAGCCCTGCATTCCCCAAGGGAACGCGTTACGTTCGTCAAAGCAGATTAAAACCCTAATTTAGGGTCTTTGACCCTATTTAAAGATCTTAACTCACCTCCAACCCTCATTTCCTTCAGCCTCCATCCTCTCTAACCGTAAGAATGAAACCCTAGCCTCCATTTGAGTATTTCTTGAGCTTCATGGTGATTTTGTGTGTTTTTGGTGCTTGTGGAGGAAGAAGGAACTTCTTGAAGAGTCGTTGTTTGATTTACAGCTTTTGGATCCAAGCCTTGTGCACCTTGATCTATCTTCTGGAGGTATAAAGTCTCAACCTTCACAACTCTTTCATGTAGATCTACTTAAGTTGTATTTTGTTATGGTTTTGGTCACTTTGAGGTGTTTCTTTTGAGTAGAAGTTACTCCATGACATTTGAGCTTCATATTTAGTCTTTGTTGGGGTTATGGAGTCATAAAGTTTGGATCTTGATGAGTATAAACCCTCCATGCATGATTTGGTAGTCTTGTGGTAAAGTTTGGGACATAGGGTTTTGATTTGGGTCCCACTGGGTCATGCTAAGTCATAAAGTCAGGAACTTTATGACTTAAGAAGTCCCTCTGAATCAGATCTAGAATTTTGGACTGAGGTCTTAAGGTATTAAGGAGTTTTTAAGACATCTTGGAGTGATTTGGACCTTTAGAGTTCATCTTTGGTGATGGGATTCTTTAAGTCATGCAAAGGATTAAAGCCTTCGACTTCATGGATCAAGTCACTTATATTTAGCTATTATGAGGTTTTGGGCGCTTGGCTTAAAGGTTTAAGTCATTGGGATGAATTTCGGGTGGTCGTCGGGAACGCTGTGTGTTCCGCCTATGATGCCTGTTTTTTAACCGACGATGTACGTCGTGCGTACAAGCCATGTACGCCGTGTGTACGTATGATCAGATGGTTATTGGGCTTTATGGACTTGGACTCTTTGGAATGGGCTTTGGTTGGGTTGGGTTGTTTCTTTGGGCAATGAATTATCTGTTTGAGCTCTGGTTGGGCCTCAGGACTTTGAGTGGGCCTTAGGTTTGGTTTGGGCCTCGGGTTGTGTTGTTGGGCCGTTAGTAGGCCTTGGGCCAATTATGAGTTGGGCCCATTAAGGAAAGGGTAAAATGGTCTTTTACCCTAAGAGTCGGGACTTATTAGTTGAGACCACGGTGAATGGATTATAGCATAATTATTAATTGGGATTTATTTGTTGTTAGTTGTCGCAAGGTTATACAATTCGTCGGTGCAAGTAGTCATTTGCGTATGAGTGGATTGAGGTGACTTGTCCTCACTGTACTTGCGGGTCGAAGGCACCAATGTCGACCCATTGGATTGATATCATGTTATTCATGCTATTGTACTGTTATGATCTGTTAAATCGGTATCTTGGTAGATAGGATGTTGCTACGCTGTTATGATCTGTTAGATCGGTATCCTGGTAGATAGGATGTTGCTATGCTGTTATGATCTGTTAGATCGGTATCCTGGTAAATAGGATGATGCTATGTTGTTATGATCTGTTAGATAGGTATCCTGGTAGATAGGATGATGCTATGCTTAGTGATCTGTAGATCTATTTGACTGGCTGTACACTGCTATATGATTATCTGTTATATATGCACATGTATGGTCGGTGGCCGAGGCTTCACTGCTTTGTGTGTAAGCCAACAGGACGAGGCATACCAACCCGATGGTTGAATGGGTCCTAGGGTATTCCAACCCGATGGTTGACTGGACCCATAGTATGTTGGCATTCCAACGCGATGGTTGAGGGCCTGGGGTATTCCAACCCGATGGTTGACTGGACCCATAGTATTTTGGCATTCCAACCCGATGGTTGACTGGACCTATAGTATGTTGGCATTCCAACCCGATGGTTGAGGGGCCTGGGGTATTCCAACCCGATGGTTGATTGGACAAATAGTATGCTGTTTGTTGATATATGTTATCTTTTTGTGTGGTGGTACTTTGGGGGACTCACTAAGCTTTGTGCTTATAGTTTTGTTTATGGTTTAGGTTCTTCACATGATTCGTGGAAAGGCGATGGTGTGACCGTACATCCTTGGTTTTACAACAGATTGGATCTTGGGAGACTCAGATTTTAAATTATGTTTTGGGAAACAATGTTTTGTAAACACTTTTGTTAATAAATGGATTGTTTTGAAAATTTTAAATTTGCTGAAATTTTGGGATGTTACAAGTTAGTATCAGAGCCTTGGTTTGAGTGAGCTGGAGGAACAATCGTGTGAATCCAGTCTCAAACTAAGGAAAAAGGATTTCTCAAATTTTTTTTTCAAAATAATCAAAAAAGGATGCGATGTATACGATCAGCCCGAGCCGGTAAGTAGACCCCAAATTACCAAACAGTTATTTAAGATTATGTAATGTTATGATAGAACAACATGCTAGTGATAGGCTAAGGAGCTTCAGGAATTGCATGATAGAATTTCCTAATTATATGATGCCTGATAGCCTAGGGATCTTCCTTATATAAAATTGACATCAATACTGTAGTTGCTTAGTGTATGCGTCATAGTTGTACATAACTAAGATTCTATAGTCTGAGAATGTTTGGTTTGGCCTTATGACTGTCTATAGGATCCAGTGTTATGTATGGCTTGCATACACGAGTGCTACATGGTTGGTGGAAGTTTCATGAGTGGGTGCAGTGTATAAACGGTTCAGCACGAGGAATGATTAGCCACTCTGGGGAGAGTGAGAGCAGGGCGAAGGCGTACCCATGGTGCGGGGAGTTGGTGATCGGGGATTTCGTTTGAGGATCTGTCTGACTTTATTGCGTCTTAGTGCTAGTTGACTCCACTGCTCGAATGTTGCTTGCTTTGTGCTTTGTGGGACTCACATTGATATGAGCTGACCATCAATTGAATACACTATCTTACATGTTGTGAAGGTTAAATAATCTTAGAGTGAAGGATTCATCCTTATTGCGCATATCTTAGTTGAGTTTAACCGTTTTAGGGTTGGGTCCTTTGGTCGAAAGATTATTTAAGTTTTGTTGCATGTAATTATATTCATGAGGTGGTTGGCTGACATTTATTGGAGTTCTTTAGCAGCTGATGGCAGGGGAGGTGGGAAAATCCTAGGAGAGCCTAGGAAGTATTTTAGTGCGATTGTTTCGCTATTGAGCAGGTATCAGGAGTGGTATTATGAGTAGGTCCTAGAGGATCTGATATAATTCTTGAGGAAAGTATGGATATGTGTGGAAGGTAGTCTTGGGCCCGTACTACTGGAAGCACAAGATCCATACTCGAATCAAGGAAGGTTTCGGGGATTCTAAGGGCTGGTCTGGGAAGTTTGCATGGTCGGATACCATGATTCGTGACAGTGCTTCCATTCTTGTCGATCTTTTGGTTGTGACTGCTCAGACATAACGATGGTCTTCGTAATTGTTTTGATTCCCCAGCGGTGTTATCGATTTGGGTTGTTTGGTGCAAATCTAGTGATCTTATTAGTTTGAGGCCTCGAAGGTTTTGCTCGAGGACTGGTATTCGAGTCGCGGGACTCAAGAAGAGGCGATGATTATGATCGACTTGGGTATTTGCAGCTGGAAGTGGGATAGTTGATCGATGGATTGGAATGTTGTTATCTGTGGCAAGGGTTATGCTCTTTCAGTTTTTCCGAGTTCGGAGAAAGAGTGAGACGACTCGTAACTTCCAGAATTAGAAAGGGGTAGTAACTGCTTACACTGGTTTGAGTGATGATTTGGTTTAGCACCAGTGGGTGTTAGTCCGAGCTCTGAGTAGGGGAGAACCGGGATTCTCAGGTTGAGTATTTTAGCCATTAAGGGATTTGCCAGTTTGTTCTTTGGATTGTTGTTTTCGGATTAGTTGGGCAGATGTTGATCGGTAGATCTTTTCTAGAAGTAGGTCTGTTCAGTTCTTTGTGAGTCTTGATTCTCTGGATTAAGTCTCAATGTGTCCTTGACCACTGGTCATGGGGTTCATAATTCAACTGAGGTTCACTTGAAAGTTTAGTTGTGTCAGCCGAGATTCAGTGGTCGGGCCAAGCTGTCATCAAGTTCAGTATGTTCTATGTTCCTTTGGTCTTCAGGTATGTTTACCCTCAATGGTGGAGTGGGAGCTTCATTCGTAGCAGGCTCAGGTTTTGGTTACCTTCAGGATCACCGTGGAAGTCTTCTCGAGCTAGTTGTGTAGTGGTGGAATCCGTTCAGTCTCAACCAAGTATGGGATCTTGTTTCGACTGATCGGGGGGTAGTTTTTCGTTATTGATTGAGTTATTGTTTCGATTATCTCTAGTACTTCTTCTCTCCTTAGATGAGGTTATGGGTTCCCTAAGGATGTACATGGTGGTTTTCATGTGAGATGATGAAGATAACATTAGAACCCTTGGTTCGAATTATGTGCATGGTTCTTTTGAGTTATAGCCTTCAAGTTGGACCAAGAGTGCAACCGTTATCCTTTCCACGGGTCGTGTGTAACCTTGTTTTCATAAGGTTTTGCTTTGATAGCAGCTTTTTGGCGCTCAGTTGGCGTTGTAAGGGAGTTGATTATGTCCCTTCAAGGCAATGGAATGAGGTGAGCTTCTTTTGGCCCGGAGTGTTGGGCAATCGATGTGATGGCGACATGGTCGGTGTGTTATCGGGAGCATTCCAGTCATGGCTTGAGTTCATATTGGCTGCTTGGTCGAATGTGTGTTTGATTCTAGATGTGTTTGGATTGATAGGTGAGTGGTAAGACCATGGGCGGTGGTTATGGCAAGGTAGAAGTGTTGTAAGACTGTGGTGTGTGTGTGTGTGGGGGGGGGGGGGTGGGGGGCACAACATGTTTGCGAATCAGGAAGTAGCACGTCGATTGGAGACCGGGTATGGTATGAGACTACAGTTGATCAGGTAGCATTCATTTTAGTATGGGATTTGGTGGAAAGTTGGTTTGGATAATTATTGCCAGTTGAGGCTTTCTTTCAAAAGTCGCACGGGGCGACTGTGTATGTGTGTGCCTTTTGGCTTAGCAACTAGGTAGGAATCCGGTAATTTAGATAGTTGGCAGACATGTTGGGACCAGGGAGGTCTCGGCTGGTTTTGGAAAGGAGCTAGGAGGCAGCACGATGTTTCAGGCAATATTAGTGATTTGGGATTCATGTGTGTGGAGTAGCTTGTGTTCGGGAAATGCTAAGTCACTTGCAGTTTGGATTAAATAATCTCAGAGTAATTTATTTGACCCTGTTTCACAGCTCTCGTTTGAGTCTAACCGTCGCAGGGATGAATCTTCTACTCGAAGGATTATCTGAGCCTTCTTTCAAGTGTAACTGTTCTGCAACTGTTTATGGTCAGTGACTTTGTTCCCAGTGGTAGCATCAAGATAATTAAGGTTGGAAGTGTTCTGTTTCGTCTGGTATTCAAGTTGGAATTGGCATGGTAATGGTTCAGTGTGGGCGGTATGTCTGGGGATCAGACCAACTTGAGACTTCAGGTTTCGGGAATGTAGAAGTGGTTTTATGCATGGATTTATGGATTCCTCTTTGTTGGGTCGAAGAGTTTTTCCGGGGTTGGGTTCGTTTGCTTTGGGAAGGCTGTTGTATGCTCAGGATTTTCAGTTGTGTTCCTCGGGTTGTTTGGTATGATCTGAGTGTTAGTAAGGAGCGATTTCGAGGACGTAATCTAATTTAAGTAGGGGAGAGTTGTAACGCCCTGTTTCGAATCGTTTTCTATTGTGGGTGGTGATCAAGGAGTGGGTATTAGAAGGGTTAGAACCCTTGAAGAATTCAGGTTTGGGATCATTTGGAGGTGGATGATGTAGTTTGGATAATCCGGGTATTCGGTTTGTGTTTTGGAGCCTAAGGGTATCGGTAAAGGCGTTGTTTCGGGCCTTTTATGAATTTTGGAATTATTTTCGGTTGGTTTTCAGACTAAATAAAGTTTAAAGAAGTGTAGGGCTTCTCGTTACCTTTCCGTGGATATAAAGAATGTCGAAAACGGATAAGGGATGCAAAAGTTATGATCATTTGAAGTTTGAAGGGTTTGGACCAAACCGGGTACGCATGGCGTACAAGGGAGGTACGCATGGAGTACATGGGAATTTGGATGCAAGAGCATTTGGGAAAGCCATGCATTCCCCAATGGAACACGTTACGTTCGTCAGAGCAGATTAAAACCCTAATTTAGGTTCTCTGACCCTATTTAAAGACCTTAACTCACCTCCAATCCTCATTTTCTTCAGCCTCCATCCTCTCTAACCCTAAGAATGAAACCCTAGCCTCCATTTGAGTATTTCTTGAGCTTCATGGTGATTTTGTGTGTTTTTGGTGCTTGTGGAGGAAGAAGGAACTTCTTGAACAGTCATTGTTTGATTTACAGCTTTTGGATCCAGGCCTTGTGCACCTTGATCTATCTTTTGGAGGTATAAAGTCTCAACCTTCACAACTCTTTCATGTAGATCTACTTAAGTTGTATTTTGTTATGGTTTTGGTCACTTTGAGGTGGTTCTTGTGAGTAGAAGTTACTCCATGACCTTTGAGCTTCATATTTGGTCTTTGTTGGGGTTATGGAGTCATAAAGTTTGGATCTTGATGAGTATAAACCCTCCATGCATGATTTGGTAGTCTTGTGGTAAAATTTGGGACATAGGGTTTTGATTTGGGTCCCATTGGGTCATGCTAAGTCATAAAGTCAGGAACTTTATGACTTAAGAAGTTCCTTTGAATCAGATCTAGAAGTTTGGACTGAGGTCTTAAGGTATTAAGGAGTTTTTAAGACATCTTGGAGTGATTTGGACCTTTAGAGTTCATCTTTGGCGATGGGATTCATTAAGCCATGCAAAGGCTTAAAGCCTTCGACTTTATGGATCAAGTCACTTATATTGAGCTATTCTGAGGTTTTGGGCGGTTGGCTTAAAGGATTAAGTCATTGGGATGACTTTTGGGTGATCGTTGGGAGCGTCGTGCGTACCATTGGGGAATGCCGTGCGTCCGACTATAATGCCCATTATTGAACCGGCGACATACGCCGTGCGTACAGGACATGCACGCTATGCCTACGTATGATCAGATGGGTATTGGGCCTTGTAGGAACCCATTTTTATACGAACGGTGGATGCGGAAGTAAGATATCTCGAGATTAATCGTGTTTTGGTAAGTATGAACACGAAGAACATATTATGAGTTCATGGAAAAAGGCTAAGAACAAAGAGAGATAATAATAATATTAATGAAGAACATGGTGGGAGAGAAACTCTCCCTGGGTGGGAGAACCCACCAACTTTTCTCTCTCTAGAGATTACATGATGAGAAGTGCATTATGAGAAATGACCATCTCTCCCTTTATATAGTAGGGAGAGGCAAATACATCAACAATACAATAAAGGGAAAAATACAACCTAATAAACACTCATTATTTGTGGAGCATTTACATGCACCAACATTCTCTCCCTAAACGCTTACAAATGATGAGAGATCCAATAAGTGATACAAGGCCATAATACAGTAATCCGACTAGCAAGTGTGGTAATAAAATGAAACATAATGAGAACTAAGTGCTGAAATGTCTCTGAAACTCTAAAGTGTCTGTGAAGTCTGAAATTGGCCATGAGTCTCTGAAATGAAGGTCTTCGGCTTCAAAGCACAACCAATGAAGCAGAAAAAATAAGATCCAAATCTTCAAACCAGTCATAATCACCCGAAGAAGAAGGTCACCATGAGCTAGTAGAGGATCCAATAAAAGAAACACTTCGGCTTCAAAAGTCTGAAAAACATAGCGAGTTCTCGAATCATAATACACCAAAATTCTTCAAAGAATAACCTGCTAAAAATGCGAAGCATCCATAAAATGAAGTCCGGATAAAAATAATGTGAGTCCAAAAACATGGTCCAGCAATGCCAAAAATTTGATCCAAGGATCAAAAATAAGTGCCACGTCACATCGCCAAACTAATCTTCGTCTTCAAAATATCACAAATCCAAACTCGAGAAATCATAGAATCTGAACCGGATGCAAACATAAAATCATCCTGTGGTAGAGTCCGAATAATAAATAATCTGAATCGGAAAACATCGAGTAATGCCAAAAATTTGATCCGTAAAGACCAAAAATAAGTGCCACATCGCATCACTAAATAAATAATCGTCTTCAAAAGTCTTCAAAAATCCAAACTCAAACAATCATAATAACCAAATCCGGATGATATTCTCTCCCTATTTTTGATAACCAATGACCGGATATCAAAAATCAACAAATCATCGGATGGAGAGTGTCGGATACCAAGAGCTAATAGAGAAGCTCTTCCTAGATGTATGAAGGGTCTCGATAAGAAACGAGAAAGAGTAAAAGAGATACTCTTATGGTCATGAGGAGGCGGGTGACATAGTTGCTGAAGCTGTGCTGAGAAAATAATCTGTTGTGCCAAAAATAATATCCAAATATCCAAACTGCGGTGCCGGAACACTTGAAGTGGTCTTCAATAGAGAATAAAGTCCACATGCTCAAGATACATGATTCGTCAACCAAAAATCAAAAGCGCCAAGTCATAATATCCCATAAAGTGAAGAATGCGAAACAACTTTGTTGATCAATCGCCATTGCGGTGCAAACACCACAAAGAATGATATGAAAGTCCGACTGCGGTAGGAGTATTCTTCCAAAAATAATCGGCATGAAATGAACCAATGTGGCAATCCAAGGTTCGGTTGTGGCAAAAATTTGTGTTAAAAAAAATAATTGGTTTTAATAAAAAAGTTGGCTAAAATAAAAATTGGTGTTAAAAAAAATAATTGGCTATATAAAAAAAAATTAGGTGAATAAAAAATAATCGGCGTAAAAAAAATAATTAAAAAAATAATGCAGAAAAGAAAAGAAAAAAAAACTGAATAAAAAAAAATGAAGTTTAAAAAAATAAAAGGGTTTTTTTTTAAAAAAAAGAGGAAGGAAAAAGGAGGAAGGAGGGAATAAGAAGGGGGGAAGGAGGAAGAAGGAAGAAGGGAAGAAGAGAGGGGAGGAGGGGAGGGGCTGAAGGAGGATCCGAAGTGAAGGAGAAGGCGGGTCTGGGAAGTGGCTTCGGATGGGAAGTGGGTGCGGAACTAAGCTGGTTGCGGGTTAGATGTTGCGGATGGGGTGCTGGGCTGCGGTAGCTGCGATGCGGTGCAAGGGAGCAAAGCAACTGCGGTGCGAGCCGGGAAGCCACTGCTCATGCGATCTGCGGTCCGAGACTGCTGACCGAGGCTGCGGTCTAAGCAAGAGGCGATCTGAACCGAGGGCAACATAAGAGGATTGCGGTTCTGACTTCGGTTGATCAGCAGGGAAGGGTAGGCTGCGGTCAAGAGGCTTCGGATCAAGGCTTGAGAAGGGCTGCGGGGAGGCTTCTTAGGAGGCTCCGGTAGGCAGTTTTTGGTTGCGGTTCTGGGCTCCGAGAAGGGCTGAATATATGACGGAAAATGCTTTTCCATGAAAAATGGTACCGCAAAGGCCATTTATTCATATTTTAATGAGGGAATCTTTTTATAAAGCATTCTAAGTCAAAAGTGGGTCGTGAGAAGGCGAAAAGAAGAGTGTGCAGGTGGGTTTTAGGGACAAAAGGTGATGGGATTTGTCATAGTCACATGGTTTTTGCTTGGGAAGGCAAATATGAGTGAATCACTCTTTACCCAAAAGAGCAAAAAGGACAAAGTGCTTTTTGCAAACACAATATACGTTCAATATTTCTTCAATTAAAGATCTACAGCAAGAATAATGAGGAATAAAAGTCTTCATACCTCAAGAAGATTCATAAGCTGCTGGGTAGAATAAAAATCACTATCTTCAAGAAAATAAGCCCATTATTTTGTGTCTTCTCATCCAAGAATAAAAGAACTCCTGGAGCAAATTCTTCAACAATTTGGAGACCACAAAAATAATTTTCTTCCCATTTTTCTTCATTTCTTCAATAGCAAGAATAAAAATCTTTTAAGAACATCTTTTTCCATCAACAAATAGAATGAGCAGCAGCAGCAACAATTTATTTTTACTAAGATTTGAGTCAACCCAGAAGATAGAACTAAGAACGAACTCATAAAAAAAATTCCGGTTTGAAACCCGAAAATTTTTCTTGCAGAAACACGGAAAAAATCACAAGATAATCACCAAACGCGAGTCGTTCCCTTGAAATAATCATGAGATCTTCAAGGTACGGCTCTGATACCAATTGTAGGAACCCATTTTTATACGAACGGTGGATGCGGAAGTAAGATATCTTGAGATTAATCGTGTTTTTGTAACTATGAACACGAAGAACATATTATGAGTTCATGGAAGAAGGCGAAGAACAAAAAGAGATAATAATAATATTAATGAAGAACATGGTGGGAGAGAAACTCTCCCTGGGTGGGAGAACCCACCAACTTTTCTCTCTCTAGAGATTACATGATGAGAAGTGTATTATGAGAAATGACCATCTCTCCCTTTATATATGAGGGAGAGACAAATACATCAACAATACAATAAAGGGAAAAATACAACCTAATAAACACTCATTATTTGTGGAGCATTTACATGCACCAACAGGCTTTATGGACTTGGACTCTTTGGAATGGGCTTCAATTGGGCCTCAGGACTTTGAGTGGGCCTTAAGTTTGGTTTGGGCCCCGGGTTGTGTTGTTGGGCCGTTAGTGGGCCTTGGGCCTAGTATTAGTTGGGCCCATTAAGGAAAGGGCGAAATGGTCTTTTACCGTAGGAGTCGGGACTTATGAGTTGAGACCACGGTTAGTGGGTTATGGCATAATTATTATTTGGGATTTATTTGTTGTTAGTTGGCGCAAGGTTATCCAGTTCGGCAGTGCAAGCAGTCATTTGCGTATCAGCGCATTGAGGTGAGTTGTCCTCACCGTAGTTGCGGGTCGAAGGCATTAATGCCGGCCTATTGGTATGATATCATGTTATTCATGCTTCTGTACTGTTATGATCTGTTAGATCGATATCCTGGTAGATAGGATGTTGTTACGCTGTTATGATCTGTTAGATCGTTATCCTGGTTGATAGGATATTCCTATGTTGTTATGATATGTTAGATCTGTATCTTGGTAGATAGGATAATGCTATGCTGTTATGATATGTTAGATCGGTATCCTGGTAGCTAGGATGATGCTATTCTTAGTGATTTGTAGATCTGTTTGACTAGCTATAGACGACTATATGATTATCTGTTATAGGTGCACATGTTTGGTCGGTGCCTGAGGCTTCACAGCTTTGTGCGTAAGCCAACAGGTCGAGGCATACCAACCCGATGGTTGAATGTGCCGTAGGGTATTCCAACC
This sequence comes from Lactuca virosa, assembly GCF_052849685.1. Classification (NCBI taxonomy): domain Eukaryota; kingdom Viridiplantae; phylum Streptophyta; class Magnoliopsida; order Asterales; family Asteraceae; genus Lactuca; species Lactuca virosa. Next base: position 287,906,547 of record NC_136426.1, read on the forward strand.
CGATGGTTTACTGGACCCATAGTATGTTGGCATTCTAACCCGATGGTTGAGGGCCTGGGGTATTCCAAACCGATGGTTGACTGGACCCATAGTATGTTGGCATTCCAGACCGATGGTTGAGGGACGGGGGTATTCCAACCCGATGGTTGACTGGACCCATAGTATTTTGGCATTCCAACCCGATGGTTTAGTGCCAGTCGACTCCACTGCTCGAATGTTTCTTGCTTTATGCTTTGTAGGACTCACATTGATATTAGCTGACCATCAAGTGAATACACTATGTTACATGCTATGAAGGTTAAATAATCTTAGAGTGAAGGATTCATCCCTATTGCGCAGCTCTCGTTTGAGTCTAACCGTTTTAGGGTTGGGTCCTTTGGTCGAAAGATTATTTAAGTTTCGTTGCATGTATTTGTATTCATGAGGTGGTTGGCTGACATTGATTGGAGTTCTTTAGCAACTGATGGATGGGGAGGTGGGGGAATCCTAGGAGAGCCTAGGAAGTATTTTAGTGCGATTGTTTAGCTGTTGAGCAGGTATCGAGAGTGTTATTATGAGTAGGTTCTAGAGGACCCGATATAATTCTTGAGGAAAGTATGGATAAGTGTGGAAGGTAGTATTGGGCCCATACTACTGGAAGCACATGATCCATACTCGAATCAAGGAAGGTTTCGGGGATTCTAAGGGCTGGTCGGGGAAGGTTGCATGGTTGGATACCATGATTCGTGGCAGTGTTTCCATTCATGTCGATCTTTTGGTTGAGACTGCTCAGGCATGAGGAGGATCATGGTAATTGTTTTGAGTCCCCAGCGGTGTTATCGATTTGGGTTGTTTGGTGCAAATCTTGTGAGCTTATTGGTTTTAGGCCTCGAAGGTTTTGCTCGAGGCTAGGTATTCGAGTCGTCGGACTCAGGAAGGGGGAGGTGATAATGATCGACTTGGGTAGTTGCAGCTGGAAGTGGGATAGTTGATCGATGGATTGGAATGTTGTTATCTGTGGGAAGGGTTATGCCCTTTCCGTTTTTCCGAGTTCGGAGAAAGAGTGAGCGGGCTCGTAACTTCCAGAATTAGGAAGGGCTAGTACCTGCTTACACTGGTTTGAGTGATGATTTGGTTTCAGCGCCTGTGGGTGGTAGTTCGAGCCCTAAATGGGGGAGAATCGGGATTCTCGGGTTGAGTATTTTAGCCATTAAGGGATATGCCAGTTCGTTGTTTAGATTGTTGTTTTCGGATTAGTTGGGCAGATGTTGATCGGTGGATCTTTTCCAGAAGCAGGTCTGTTCAGTTCCTTGTGAGTCTTGATTCTGTGGATTAAGTGTCAATGTGTCCTTGACCACTAGTCATGGGGTTCATCATTCAGCGGAGGTTCACTCGAAAGTTTAGTTGTGTTAGCCGAGATTCAGTGGCCGGGCCAAGCTGTCATCAAGTTCAGTATGTTTTTTGTTCCTTTGGTCTTCAGGTATGTTTACCCTCAATGGTGGAGTGGGAAATTAGTTCATAGCAGGCTCAGGTTTTGGTAACCTTCGGGATCACGTGGAAGTCTTCTCGAGCTAGTGGTGTAGTGGTGGAATCCGTTCAGCCTTAACCAAGTATGGGATCTTGTTTCGACTGATCGGGGGGGGGGGGGGGTGTTTTCCGTTATTGATGGAGGGATTGTTTTGATTATCTATGGTATTTCTTCTCTCTTTGGATGAGGTTATGGGTCCGCTAAGGATGTGCATGGTGGTTTTCATGTGAGCTGGGCAAGATAAAATTGGAGCCCTTGGTTCGAATTATGCGCATGGTTCTTTTGAGTTACAGCCTTCGTGTTGGACCAAGAGTGCAGCCGTTATCCTTTCCACGGGTCGTCTGCCACCTTGTTTTTGTAAGGTTTTGCTTTGGTAGTAGCTTTGTGGGTGTCGATTAAGTCCCTTCAAGGCAATGGAATGAGGTGAGCATCTTTTGGCCAGGAGTGTTGGGCGATCGATGTGATGACGACATAGTCGGTGTGTTATCGGGAGCATTCCAGTCATGGATCGAGTTCATCTTGGGTGCTTGGTCGAATGTGTGTTTGATTCTGGATGTGTTTGGATTGACAGGTGAGTGGTAAGATCATGGGCAGTGGTTATGGCATGGTAGAAGTGTTGTAAGACTGTGTGTATGTGAGGGGGGGGGGGGAGGGAACAACATGCTTGTGAATCAGGAAGTTGCAGGTCGATTGGAGATCGGGTATGCTATGGGACTACAGTTGTTCAGGTAGCATTCATTTTAGTATTGGATTTGGTGGCAAGTTGGTTTGGATAATTATTGCCAGTTGAGGCTTTCTTTCAGAAGTCACACGGGGAGACTGTGTGTTTGTGCCTTTTAGCTCAGTAGTCGGGCAGGAATCCGGTATTTTAGATAGTTGGCAGACATGTTGGGACCAGGGAGGTCTCGACTGGTTTTGGAAAGCAGCTAGCAGGCAACATGATGTTTCAGGCAATATTAGTGATTTGGGATTCGTGTGTGTGGAGTAGCTTGTGTTCGGGAAATACTAAGTCACTTGCAGTTTGGATTAAATAATCTCAGAGTAATTTATTTGACCCTGTTGCGCAGCTCTCGTTTGAGTCTAACCGGCACAGGGACGAATCTTCTACTCGTAGGATTATCTGAGCCTTCTTTCAAGTATAAGTGTTCTGCAGCTGTTTATGGCCAGTGACTTTGTTCCCAATGGTAGCATCAAGATAATCAAGGTTGGAAGTGTTCTGTTTAGTCTGGTATTCAAGTTGGAATTGGCATGGGAATGGTCAGTGTGGGCGGTCTGTCTGGGGGTCAGACCAACTTAAGACTTTAGGTTTCGGGAAGGTAGAAATGGTTTTACGCATGGGTTTATGGATTCGTCTTCGTTGGGTCGAAGAGTTTTGTCGGGGTTGGGTTCGGTTGCATTGGGAAGGCTGTTGTATGCTCAATATTTCTGGTTGCGTTCCTCGAGTTGTTTGGTATGATCTGAGTGTTAGTAAGGAGCGATTTCGAGGACGTAATCTAATTTAAGTAGGGGAGAGTTGTAACGCCCTGTTTCGAATCGTTTTCTATTGTGGGTGGTGATCAAGGAGTGGGTATTAGAAGGGTTAGAACCCTTGAAGAATTCAGGTTTGGGATCATTTGGAGGTGGATGATGTAGTTTGGATAATCCGGGTATTCGGTTTGTGTTTTGGAGCCTAAGGGTATCGGTAAAGGCGTTGTTTCGGGCCTTTTATGAATTTTGGAATTATTTTCGGTTGGTTTTCAGACTAAATAAAGTTTAAAGAAGTGTAGGGCTTCTCGTTACCTTTCCGTGGATATAAAGAATGTCGAAAACGGATAAGGGATGCAAAAGTTATGATCATTTGAAGTTAGAAGGGTTTGGACCAAACCGAGTACGCATGGCGTACTAGGGAGGTACGCATGGCGTACGTGGGAATTTGGACGCAGGAGCATTTGGGAACGCCCTGCGTTCCCCAAGGGAACACGTTGCGTTCTTCAGGCCAGATTAAAACCCTAATTTAGGGTCTAGGACCCTATTTAAAGCCCTTAACTCACCTCCAACCCTCATTTCCTTTAGCCTCCATCCTATCTAACCCTATGAATGAAACCCTAGCCTCCATTTGAGTATTTCTTGAGCTTCATGGTGATTTTTTGTGTTTTTGGTGCTTGAGGAGGAAGAAGGAACTTCTTGAAGAGTCATTATTTGATTTAGGGCTTTTGGATCCAGGCCTTGTGCACCTATATATATCTTCTGGAGGTATAAAGTCTCAAACTTGACAACTCTTTCATGTAGATCTAGTTAAGTGGTATTTTGTTATGGATTTGGTCACTTTTAGGTGGTTCTTGTGAGTAGAAGTTACTCCATGACCTTTGAGCATCATATTTTGTCTTTGTTGGGGTTATGGAGTCATAAAGTTTGGATCTTAATGAGTATAAACCCTCCATGCATGATTTGGTAGTCTTGTGGTGAAATTTGGGACTTAGGGTTTTGATTTGGATCCCATTTGGTCATGCTAAGTCATTAAGTCAGGAACTTTATGACTTAAGAAGTCCCTTTGAATCAGATATGGAAGTTTGGACTGAGGTCTTAAGGTATTAAAGAGTTTTTAAGACATTTTGGAGTGATTTGGACCTTTAGAGTTCATCTTTGGTGATGGGCTTCATTAATCCATGCAAAGGCTTAAAGCCTTCGACTTCATGGATCAAGTCACTTATATTTAGCTATTATGAGGTTTTGGGCGCTTGACTTAAAGGATTAAGTCATTGGGATGACTTTTGGGTGGTCGTTGGGAACGTCGTGCGTACCATTGGGGAACGCCGCGCATTCCGGCTATGATGACCGTTTTTGAACCAACGACGTACACCGTCCGTACAAGCCATGTACGTCGTGTGTACGTATGATCAGATGGGTATTGGCCTTTATGGACATGGACTCTTTGGAATGGGCTTCGGTTGGGCTGGGTTGTTTCTTTGGGCTATGAATTATATGTTTGGGTTCTCGTTGGGCCTCATGACTTTGAGTGGGCCTTAGGTTTGGTTTGGGCCTCGGGTTGTGTTGGTAGGATTTTAGTGGGCCTTGGGCCAAGTATGTGTTGGGCCCATTATGGAAAGGGTAAAATGGTCTTTTTCCCTAAGAGTCGGGACTTATGAGTTAAGACCACGGTGAATGGATTATGGCATAATTATTAATTGGGATTTATTTGTTGTTAGTTGGCGCAAGGTTATCCGGTTCGGCGGTGCAAGCAGTCATTTGTGTATCAGCGGATTGAGGTGAGCTTTCCTCACTGTAATTGCGGGTCGAAGGCACCAATTCCCACCCCTTGGATTGATATCCTGTTATTCATGCTACTGTACTGTTATGATCTGTTAGATCGGTATCATGGTAGATAGGATGTTGCTATGCTGTTATGATCTTTTATATCGGTATCCTGGTAGATAGGATGTTGGTATGCTGTTATGATCTGTTAGATCAGTATCATGTTAGATAGGATGCTGCAATGTTGTTATGATTTGTTAGATCAGTACCCTGGTAGCTAGGATGATGTTATGCTTAGTGATCTGCAGATTTGTTTGACTGGCTGTAGACTGCTATACGATTATCTGTTATATGTGGACATGTTTGGTCGGTGGCTGAGGCTTCACTGCTCTATGCGTAAGACAATAGGCCGAGGCATACCAACCCTATGGTTGAATGGGCCCGAGGGTATTCCAACCCAATGGTTGACTGGACCCATAGTATGTTGGCATTCCAACCCGATGGTTGAGGGCTTGGAGTATTCCAACCCGATGGTTGACTGGACCCATACTATGTTGGCATTCCAACCCGATGGTTGAGCGCCTGGGGTATTCCAATCCGATGGTTGACTATACCCACAGTATGTTGGCATTCCAACCCAATGGTTGAGGGGCCTAAGGTATTCCAACCTGATGGTTGATTGGACCCATAGTATGCTATTTGTTGATATATGTTATCTGTTTGTGTTTTGTGCTTACAGTTTTGTTTAAGGTTTCAGGTTCTTCAGATGATTTGTGGCAAGGCGACGACGTGACCATTCACATCCTTGGTTTTACAACAGATTCGATCTTGGGAGACTCTGATTTTAAATTATGTTTTGGGAAACAATGTTTTGTAAACACTTTTGTTAATAAATGGGTTGTTTTGAGAATTTTAAATTTGCTGAAATTTTGGGATGTTACAATTTGGTATCATAGCCTTGGTTTGAGTGAATTGGAGGAACACTCGTGTGAATCCGGTCTCAAATTAAGGAAAAAGGATTTTAAAAATGATTTCTCAAAAAATGTTTTCAAAATAATCAAGAAAGGATGTGATGTGTACGATCAACTGGAGCCAGTAAGTAGACCCCAAATTACCACACAGTTATTTGAGATTATGTTATGTTATGATAGAACATCATGCTAGTGATAGGTTAAGGAGCTTCAGGAATTGCATGATAGAATTTCTTGATTATATGATGCCCGGTAGCGTAGGGTTCTTCCTTATATGAAATTTACATCATTACTGTAGTTGCTTAGTGTATGCATCATAGTTGTACATAACTAAGATTCTATAGCCTGAGAATGTTTGGTTTGGCCTTATTTCCTGTTCTTGTTTTATGAAGGGCTTAGGGTAGGATCAGGTATTCGACTGTCTATAGGATCCCGTGTTATGTATGGCTAGCATACACGAGTGGTTCAAGGTTGGTGGAAGTTTCATTAGTGGGTGCAGTGTATAAGCGGGTCAGCGCGAGGAATGATTAGCCACTCTGGGGAGAGTGCGAGTAGGGCGAAGGTGCACCCATGGTGCGGGGAGTTGGTGATCGAGGATTTTGTTTGAGGATCTGTCTGATTTTATTACGTTTTAGTGCCAGTCGACTCCACTGCTCGAATGTTGATTGCTTTGTGCTTTGTGGGACTCATCTTGATATGAGCTGACCATCAAGTGAATACACTATGTTACATGCTATGAAGGTTAAATAATCTTATAGTGAAGGATTCGACCCTACTGTACGGCTCTCGTTTGAGTCTAACCGTTTTAGGGTTGGGTCCTTTGGTCGAAATATTTTTTAAGTTTTGTTGCATGTAATTGTATTCATGAGGTGGTTAGCTTACATTGATTGAAGTTCTTTAGTAGCTGGTGGCAGGGGAGGTGGGGGAAACCTAGGAGAGCCTAGGAAGTATTTTAGTGCGATTGTTTCGCTTTTGAGAAGGTATCGAGAGTGTTATTATGAGTAGGTCCTAGTGGACCCGAGATAATTCTTGAGGAAAGTATGGATAGGTATGGAAGGTAGTATTGGGCCCATACTACTGGAAGCACATGACCCATACTCGAATAAAGGAAGGTTTCGAGGATTCTAAGGGCTGGTCGGGGAAGGTTGCATGGTTGGATACCATGATTCGTGGTAGTGTTTCCATTCGTGTCGATCTTTTTGTTGTGACTGCTCAGGAATGAGGATGGTCCTGGTAATTGTTTTGAGTCCCCAACGTTGTGATCTATTTGGGTTGTTTGGTGGAAATCTACTGAGCTTATTGGTTTGAGGCCTCGAAGGTTTTGCTCGAGGCCGGGTATTCAAGTCGCGGGACTCAGGAAGGGGGCGATGATTATGATCAACTTGGGTATTTGTAGCTGGAAGTGGGATAATTGATAGATGGATTGTAATGTTGTTATCTGTGGCAAGGGTTATTCCCTTTCAGTTTTTCCGGGTTCGGAGAAAGAGTGAGTAGGCTCGTAACTTCCAAAATTAGAAAAGGTAGTACCTGCTTACACTAGTTTGAGTGATGATTTGGTTTTAGCGCTAGTGGGTGGCAGTTCGAGCCCTAAGTGGGGGAGAACCGGGATTTTCGGGTTGAGTATTTTAGCCATTAAAGGATTTGCCAGTTTGTTATTTGGATTGTTGTGTTTGGATTAGTTGTGTAGATGTTGATCGGTGGATCTTTTCCAGAAGCAGGTCTGTTCAGTTCCTTGTGAGTCTTGATTCTCTAGGTTGAGTTTCAATGTGTCCTTGACCACTGGTAATGGGGTTCATCATTCAGCGGAGGTTCACTCAAAAGTTTTGTTGTGTCAACCAAGATTCAGTGGCTAGGCCAAACTGTCATCAAGTTCAGTATGTTCTATGTTCCTTTGGTCTTCAGGTATGTTTAACCTCAATGGTGGAGTGGGAACCTGGTTAATAGCAGGCTCAGGTTTTGGTAACCTTTGGGATCACCGTGGAAGTCTTTTCTGTTATTGATTGAGTTATTGTTTCAATTATCTCTGGTATTTCTTCTCTCTTTGGATGAGGTTATGGGTTCCCTAAGGATATGCATCGTGGTTTGATGGGTTTTGAGCATAACAACAAAATCCTATGTGTTCATGCAACCTTAATGCTTTGGATCTAGGTTTTCACTAGTTGAACATGCAAACTTGAACACAAAAGAGAAACCTTAATATGAATCTATTAAATCGAAATTAACCTAATACTAGGGTTTAGATACATACCTCTCTAGTTATGGAGTAATAACAAGTAACCCTTGTAGATCTTGAAATCTTGAAAGCTAGTGCCTCAAATGTGACACCTCTAATGGCTTACAAATACTCCTTGTAAGAGGATGAGAAGAGAAAGGAGGGAATGCACCAAGATTTAGGCTCTCCTAGGGTTAGAAGCAAGTGGCCAAAAATCCAACGGGTTAGGCTCCTTTTATACTTAAGATTGCTTAGTCCCAAAGCTAGGGTTTCAAGTGGAAACCCTAATTTCGTGCTTAAGGCCTAAGCAACCCATGGACTCGTCATTTAGAAGCCTTGGAAGAAAACTTATAGGGTCTCCTTATAATTTTCGTCCACTCCTATCTAAGGAGTCCAAGAGCCCTATTTCACAACTATCAAGTAATTGCAAAACAACCCCTGCACTTTTAATCAGTTCCTTTAATACCAAAATTAATTCCAAATTAATTTTTGATTAAATATACTAATTAACAATATAATTTCTAATTAATATATTATTCTTATAATAGATTAATAAATCATTTTATGCACCAACTTCTCTCTCTGTAAAAGTCACCCTGTCAAGTTGCATGAGTGAAGGCAACCCAAAAGGACTTGTGCTACTATCAATTCAAGTATATACCAACTATAGTTATGGGTTTAGACACCTAGTCCAACAGTCTCCCACTTGGATAAGTCTAATAACTATAATTGCAAGTACAACTTCAAAAATTGATCAGCACATTGTAGCTCTCAAAAGTCATTGTCAAACTCTGACCTAGTCAGTTACGTGTCCTAAGATAAGGGATCATATAATCCTCCGTTCTACAAGATGTCATGTGGACAAATGACATGGAACAAAATCATTCTCATTGTCCAACAATTTGTTTCCTGATTTCTGATTTGTAATGACAGAGAACTTAATTGAACATATCAATTCAGTCCTGACCGGGCCCGACACATAAGTTAACACCAAATCATCGAGAGACCAAGATATCGCTTTTCCCGTTAGGGAAAAATAAACATATAAACTTTGACTTATATGCTTGTACCATTTACTCATCAAATCATACACATCAATACGTTTTATAACATCAAGTTACTGATGCGTTTACGTATTATCAATGCACAACCAACTCGTAAACAACAACTCATATATCTCATTTTAAAGATTATACAATATTATTGTCACATAATTACTCGTGATAAATTCCATGAAGTAATTCAATGAGCGTGGGTTTAATCCAATACTCAAATCCCCATTTCAGGAGTACTCATGAACGTTGTAGCAAACCATTGCCATGTCAAAATACTTAGACAATCTACAAGCCAATTCATGACAGGCTTAATTCATTACTTACTTCCAAAGTATGATCGACTGTGGATATTTGAATAATCAAATTATCCGGGAAGTAAAACATGCAAAGGTGAAAAACAATAATAAACAACTGACAAAAGATAGTAAACAATACTTATAAATAAATCTTCATTATTTAATCATCCAATGCCAATTACATTTATATTATTACAAGTTTCTTAATATCTATCTAATCACTAAAACTAATATCATCCTTCAGACCAATGCTCCTTGCATGCTGAACGTACTTGATCCTACTCAGACCCTTTGTGAGGGATCTGCAGGATTCTATTCCGATGATACCCTCTTAACGACGAGGAGTCCTTATTTTACCCGATGTCTGATGATGTGGTTTTTTCTACCGATATGTCTAGATCTTCCATGATATCTTGGTTCCTTGGTTAAGGCAACCGCTCCTTCATTATCGCAGAAAATCTCCATAGGCTCCTTTATGGCTGGAACTACTCCAAGATCTCCGATGAAGTTTTTCAACCATATAGCCTCATTTGACGCTTCGCTTGCAGCAATGTACTCTGATTCACAGGTTGAATCAGCCACAATCTCTTGCTTGGAACTTTTCCAAGTCACAACTCCTCTATCAAGGGTAAACACACAGCCTGACTGAGAATGGAAGTTGTCTCTGTCTGTATGAAAGCTGGTGTCACTATACCCTGCAACTCTTAAGTCATCACTGCCACCAAGCACAAGGACCTAGTCCTTCGTCCTTCGTAGATACTTAAGAATGTTCTTAACCGCTATCCAGTGAGATTTACCCGAGTTTCCCTAATATCAACTAACCATGATCAAATCAAAAGCCACATCAGGGCGAGTACATGTCATATCATACATGATCGATACAACGGAAGAAGCATATGGAACTCGACTCATTTCTGCTATCTCTGCATCCGTACTCGGACTCTGAGTCTTACGCGGTTTGGTATTGCTCTGTATAGGTAACTATCATTTCTTGGAATTCTCTATACTAAAACGTTTCAACACCTTATCCAAATAAGTACTTTGACTAAGTCCAATTAGTCTTCTACTCCTATTCCTTAGAATCCTTATTCCCAGAATATAGGTAGCCTCTCCTAGATCCTTTATAGCAAAAAACTTTCCAAGCCAGGACTTCACTTCCTACAAAAATGGAATGTCGTTTCCTATGAGTAGTATGTCATCAAAATACAATACTAGAAAGCTTACTATACTCCCACTAGCTTTGACATATACACAAGACTCATCTTCACTCCTAGAGAATCCAAACTCTTTGACTTTCTCATTGAAGCAAAGATTCCATCTGCAAGAAGCTTGCTTTAATCCATAGATTGATTTCTCAAGCTTACACACTCTATTGGGGTACTTAGCATCCACAAATCCCTTTGGCTGACTCATGTAAACATCCTCATCCAACTTTCCATTTAGGAAAGCGGTTTTGACATCCATCTGCCATATTTCATAATCATGAAACGCAGCTATGGCTAGCATAAACCTAATAGATTTAATCTTGGCCACTGGTGAGAAGGTCTCATCATACTCAGCCCTTGGGGTTTGAGTGAAGCCCTTCGCAACCAGTCGTGCCCTGAACGTGTGTACCTTTCCATCCATGTCGGTCTTCTTCTTGAATATCCATTTGCACCCAACTGTCTTTCGACCTGGTACATTGTCAACCAAGTTCCAAACTTGATTGTCATACAAGGACTGGTTCTCGCTTTCCATTGCCTCTTTCCATTTAGCAGACTCAGGGCCCGCCATGGCTTCCTTGTAGCTAGAAGGCTCATCCAAATTTACTAGTGTACTATCACTGATAAACGTATCACCATATGTAGTAATATGAAATCCATAAAACTCAGGTTCCATTCTAACTCGACTGGAACGTCCAAGAGGTAATGACTCGTCAATAGGTTCAACATGATTTTTGTTCCTCAGGTTGAGTGCTAGTGTTAGAGGTTCCTTCATCGCTTGACTCTTGAATTTCTTCAAGATCAATTGTACTCCCACTGTCCTCTTTGCATATGAGTTATATCTCACGAAAGACTCCCCTTCGCGCTACGAAGGCCACGTTCTTACTAGGTCTGTAGAACAAGTATCCAAAGGACTTCTGTGGGTAGCTGATGAATATACATCGCTCACTTCGAGTTGCTTGTCGTGAGTCTATCATATAACGAAAGCTTTACAACCCAAACCTTGATATGTGCCAACGAGGGAACCTTCCCTGTCCACATCTCATGAGATGTTTTGGAAACCCTCTTTGATGGGACTAGATTAAGGATATGGGCGGCAGTATCTAAGGCAGACCCCTAGAAAGAGACTGGAATCGAAGCCCGACTCATCATGGAATGAACCATGTCCAACAAGGTTCGATTACGCCTCTCAGCCACACCATTAAGTTGTGTTGTCCTAGGAGGAGTCATTTGTGAAACAATTCCACATTCCTTGAGGTAGTCATGGAAATCGATACTAAGATACTCACCACCTCTGTCGGACCTAAGCATCTTTATCTTCCTACCCAAATGATTCTCGACTTCTTTCTTGAACTCTTTGAACTTTTCAAAGGTTTCTGACTTATGCTTGATTAAGTAGATATAGTCATATCTACTATAATCATCAGTAAAAGTCACGTAAAATCAATTTGCATCCCTTATGGTGGATCTGAAGGGCCCACACACATCCGTGTGTATGAGATCCAACAATCCTTTACCTATTTCACAAGTACGAGTGAAAGGTGATTTAGTCATCTTTCCAAGCAAACAAGATTGCATGTATCATCTGGCCTTAGGTCAAATGATTCCAACACCCCATCCTTTTGGAGTTGGGCAATGCGCTTCTTGTTGACATGTCCAAGATGACAATGCCACAAGCATGTTTTGTCTAAACCATTAGACGAATCAATTTGCAACACACTATTTCCTAAATTGTCTACAACCATCACAGTTTCATATACACCATCACAAGGCAATGCTTCAAAATAAAACACACCGTTATAATAAGAATTAATAGATCCATTCTCATTATTAAAAGAATATCTAAAACCTTGTCTGTACAAACCATGAAAAGAAATAATATTCCTTGTCATTTCTGACGAGTAGCAAAAATTATTTAAATCTAAACATAACCCATTACTAAGCACTAAAGAGTAAATCCTAATCCTGGTAACAGGTGACGATCTTCTATTTCCCATAATCATGTTCATCTTCCCATGATCCGCATCCTCACTTCTTCTTAGTCCCTGCAAGTCAGAGCAAATTGATGGGTTTTGAGCATTCTAACACTCCTATGGTGTACATGCAACCCTAGAAACCTTGGATCTATGTTTTACTAAAAATACATGCAAATTTTATTTTCCAAGGTTCATAACCTATCTAGCATGGCTTGGGGAACTTTAAACATAAAAGCTAGAAGAATTACATACCTTTTAATAGTGAGTTGATTCCTTGGAGTTTAAGAGCCAAGAACCAATAATGTGGATGCCTCAAATGGAAGTCACAAAACACCACAAACTTGGAAAAACCTATGAGAGAGTATGTTTAGCTTGTAGAAATCGTCCACCTTTCTTACACACACACTTAGTGCCATTTCAAGCATCATAAGCTCCTTTATATAGTGTGGAGGATTAGGGTTACATCCATGTAAACCCTAATACCCATGAATGTTCCTTTCCAAGGATCCATGGGTTAAAAGCTCCATGGACTATCCATGGACTCCCATGCATGCCAAGCCTATTCTAAATGAGTATTAGCCCACACTTATATAAATACAAGAGCCCATATTTAATTAGTCACCTTTTTGATCATCAAATCAATTCTAAATTAATTTATGATCAATACTAATTAAATAATATGATTTCATATTAATATATTATAACTTATAATTTATTAATAAATCATAACATACAATTCTCAAAGGATTATCCATACAAATAGTTTGGGGGAGGTGCAACCCAAATGGACCATGCCGGGTCGGGTCAAGTATATACCAAATAAAGTTATGGACTTAGAGACCTTATCCAACACAAATGTGAAAACCACATCCAATATCAAGGGCCCAAGAAGTAGAATGCGATGAGTTTTTAGACAGAATAGTGTAAATACCTGCCGAGGTAGGCTTGATCTTGCCATCCTTAATATCCTGCAAGTATTTGGGGCAGCTTCTTTTCCAATGCCCCTTGTCTTAGAAGTAGAAGCACGTTGCCTCTTTTGGATTTGTGGCAGGAGGGGTGTCAGCACTGTACTTTCGTTTGGGTCCACTAGAAGACCCTGCATGGGACTTTCCCTTCCAGTTTTGTTTTGAGGGAGCTTTCCTCTTTTTTCCCTTACCATGTCCAATGGACAGGACTGGAGCAGCAGTAGTAGGAGTGGATTCAACACTTTTTCCCTTTAATCCACCCTCAGCAGTTCTCAGCAAGTCTTGAAGTTGACTCAACGTGGCTTCCTCTTTGTTCAAATGATAAGTCATTTTGAACTGATCATAACAATGAGGCAATGAGTGCAAGACTATGTCAATAGCCAGCTCCTCATCGAAGTTCACATTAAGTTTCAGCAACCGATCCACATAGCATTGTATGCGTTGCAGGTGGGTCGTGACAAACTCTCGATCCTTCATCTTGGTGGTTATGAGTGACTTGACTATCTCATACCTTTCTTGATGTGCTCTTTGATGGTACTTCTCCATCAAGTCCTTACACATGTCATAAGGCCAATAGTCCTCATAAAACCATTGTAACTCAGGAGTCATAGTTACCACCATAATACATGACACTTTGGTCGTGTCTTTGTAGTGGGCCCTATACTCAGCTATTTCCTCAGTATTTGCTTTAGTTTCATCTATCTCGGTTAGCTCTTTGTCAAGGACATATTCCTTGTCCTCGAATCGCAAGGCCATCCTAATTTTGTGCATCCAATCATTAAAGTTGGAGCCATCAAATGTCACCTTGGCACAAATGCTCAAGAGCGAGAAAGTGTTGGAGTTGTTGTTGTTGTTGTTGTTTGAGGAGCTTGAAGCGTTGTTTGAGGTAGACATCTAAGAAGGAAGAAGAACAAGTTTTGATTAGATAAGGAAATCCTTAACATAACACCCAAAATTAAATATTAAGGCTAGGACCCAACACAATAATTCACAATTCAGAAAAGGGATGTCGTAATCTAATTGTAAATTGTTTGAAGGTATGTAAATGACGATTTACCAATTCCACCATGAAAACGAAATTTTAAAATGAATTAGGTTTGAAATAAAATTCCTAGATCTTTTGAGATTCATTGAACTATTCAATAGCATGTTTAATCTTGATTATGCCCTTTTCATTTGTCACTGGGATACCGAGGATCACAAACAAGGTGTGAATAACCATGCAAATTAGCTTGGTACTCTCTATGTCATTTATCACCTAATCAATAAGCCGATTAACCACACACGCTCCATTGATTAATGATAATTTATGAGCTACCCATTGCCACCCTTTAGTCCATATTAGTGTGTCGGTTGACCACACACGCTCCACTAATGACTTTTACAAAGTGCAATACGCAATTTCATGGATTAGCATCAAATTCCATTTTCCTAAAGTAACTAAGAATGAGAATTTTTTAAAAAAATATTTAGTTACTTTATACTCATCATTATACTTATTAATGAGATTTAATGTCCTATCAAACCCGTTCGGCTAACGACCATCCACCAATCAAGGGAGCGGTGTGTAAGAGTGGATACCCAATGCCGGTCATTTTACATGCCACTTCCTTAAACTCCCCTTATAGATCGGCTTCGTGAATGAGGTCTACTAACGGTAAGACTGACTTTTCTTATACATATATAATATTTGACTTTTAGTTTTATATAGTATAAGGGTGTAATTTAAACATTTAAAATACTAGGGTTTTAAAATTTAAGATTTCAAAATTAAACTATTTAATTAAATTTTAAATTATAAACCCAAGGGGTATATTTTTAAAACTTTTCAAAAATACTAGCTTAAATTTTTTTTAATAATTAAATTAATAAATTAATTTTGTCTTTATCAAAATTTTTAACTTAATCTTGGTTTGATGATAAGGATACAAAATTACTGATTAAATTTACCAATTTTAAACCATTAAAACGAATTTTAGGTAATTATCCTAATCAATCCATGAAAGATATGTCAACGTCAAAAATCTGGGATCTGACTAACCATCTCATCGAGTCTGGCCAATGAACTCGTTGAGTTGAGGCCAACTCGTCGAGTTCCAAGATGAACTCGTCGAGTTCGATGAACAGAATGACGATTATGTTCCCTTCTCCTTTGGACAATTCACAATTGCATCACATTCAACTAAAAACTAACCCCAGGCTCTGATACCACTGATGGGTTTTGAGCATAACAACAAAATCCTATGTGTTAATGCAACCCTAATGCTTTGGATCTAGGTTTTCACTAGATGAACATGCAAACTTGAATACAAAAGAGAAACCCTAATATGCAACTATAAAATCGAAATTAACCTAATACTATAGTTTAGATACATACCTCTCTTATTATGTAGTAATAACAATTAATCCTTGTAGACCTTGAACGCTTGAAAGCAAGTGCCTCAAATGTGACACCTCTAATGGCTTACATCACTCCTTGCAAGAGGATGAGAGGAGAGAGAGGAGGGAATGCACCAAGATTTTGGATCTCCTAGAGTTAGAAGCAAGTGGCCGAAAATCCAAAGGGTTAGGCTCCATTTATACTTAAGATTGCTTAGTCCCAAAGCTAGGGTTTTCAGGTGGAAACCCTAATTTCCAACTTAAGGCCTAAATAGCCCATGGTCTCCTCATTTAGAAGCCTTGGACGAAAACTTATAGGGCCTCCCTATAATTTTCGTCCACTCCTATTTAAGGAGTCCAAGAGCCCTATTTCATAACTATCAATTAATTGCAAAACAGTCCCTGCACTGTTAATCAGTTCCTTTAATCCTAAAATTAATTCCAAATGAATTTCTGATTAAATACTAATTAACAATATAATTTCTAAGTAATATATTATTCTTATAATATATTAATAAATCATTTTATACACCAACTTATCTCTCCAAAAGTCATCCTGTCAAGTTGCATGAGTGAAGGGAACCCAAAAGGACTTGTGCTATTATCAATTCAAGTATATACCAACTATGGTTATGGGATTAGACACCTAGTCCAACATGGTTTTCATGTGAGCTAGGAAAGATAATGTTGGAGCCCTTGGTTCGTGTGCGACCTTGTTTTCGTAAGGTTTTGCTTTGATAGTAGCTTTGTGGGAGTCGATTAAGTCCCTTCAAGGCAATGGAATGAGGTGAGCATCTTTTGGCCCGGAGTGTTGGGCGATCGATGTGATGGCGACATGGTCGGTGTGTTATCGGGAGCATTCCAGTCATGGTTCGAGTTCATCTTGGGTGCTTGGTCAAATTTGTGTTTGATTCTAGATGTGTTTGGATTGACAGATGATAGGTAAGACCGTGAGCGGTGGCCATGACAATGTATAAGTGTTGTAAGACTGTGGGGGGAGGGGGGGGGCACAACATGTTTGTGAATCAGGAAGTTGCAGGTCGATTGGAGATCAGGTATGGTGTGGGACTACAGGAAGCCTTCATTTTAGTGTGGGATTTAATGGCAAGTTGGTTTGGATAATTATTGTCAGTTGAGGCTTTCTTTCAGAAGTCGCACGAGGATACTGTGTGTTTGTGCCTTTTGGCTCAGCAACCGGGCAGGAATCCGGTATTTTAGACAGTTGGCAGACATGTTGGGACCAGGGAGGTCTTAAATGGTTTTGGAGAGCAGCTAGGAGGCAGCATGATGTTTCAGGAAATATTAGTGATTTGGGATTCATGTGTGTGGAGTAGCTTGTCTTCGGGAAATGCTAAGTCACTTGCAGTTTGGATTAAATAATCTCAGAGTAATTTATTTGACACTGTTGCGCAGCTCTTGTTTGAGTCTAACCGTCGCAAGGATGAATCTTCTACTCGAAGGATTATCTGAGCCTTCTTTCAAGTATAAGTGTTCTGCAGCTGTTTATGGTTAGTGACTTTGTTCCCAGTGGTAGCATCAAGATAATCAAGGTTGGAAGTGTTCTGTTAGTCTGGTATTCAATTTGGAATTGGCATGGTAATGGTTCAGTGTGGGCGGTCTGTCTGGGGGTCAGACCAACTTGAGACTTCAGGTTTCGGGAAGGTAGAAGTGGTTTTATGCATGGGTTTATGGATTCATCTTCGTTGGGTCCAAGAGTTTTGCCGAGGTTGGGTTCAGTTGCTTTCGGAAGGCTTTTGTATGCTCAGGATTTTCGGTTTCGTTCCTCGGGTTGTTTGGTATGATCTGAGTGTTAGTAAGGCGTGATTTCAAGGACGAAATCTAATCTAAGTGGGGGAGAGTTGTAACGCCTGTTTCAAATTGTTTCCCATTGTGGGTGGTGATCAAGGAGTGGGTATTATCAGGCTTAGAACCCTTAAACAGTTGAGGTTTGGGCTTATTTGGAGGTGGATGATGTAGTTTGGATAATCCAAGTATTCGGTTTGTGTTTTGGAGCCTAAGGATATCAGTAAAGACGTTGGTTCGAGCCTTTTATGAATTTTGGATTTATTTTTGATTGGTTATCAGACTAAATAAAGTTTATAGAAGTGTAGGGCTTCTCTTTACCTTTCCGTGGATATAAAGAATATCGAAAACGGATAAGGGATGCACAAGTTATGATCATTTTAAGTTAGAATGGTTTCGACCAAACCGGGTATGAATGTCGTACTAGGGAGGTACGCATGTCGTACATGGGAGTTTGGACACGGGAGCATTTGGGAACGCCCTGCGTTCCCCAAGGGAATGTGTTGCGTTCGTCAGGCCAGATTAAAACCCTAATTTAGGGTCTTGGACCCTATTTAAAGCCCTTAACTCACCTCCAACCCTCATTTCCTTCAGCATCCATCATCTCTAACCCTAAGAACGAAACCCTACCCTCCATTTGAGTATTTCTTGAGATTCATGGTGATTTTGTGTGTTTTTGGTGCTTGACAAGGAAGAAGGAACTTCTTGAAGAGTCATTGTTTGATTTAGAGCTTTTGGATCCAGGCCTTGTGCAACAAGATCTATGTTTTAGAGGTATAAAGTCTCAACCTTGACAACTCTTTCATGTAGATCTAGTTAAGTGTTATTTTGTTATGGTTTTTGTCCCATTTGAGGTGGTTCTTGTGAGTAGAATTTACTCCATGACCTTTGAGCTTCATATTTGGTCTTTGTTGGGGTTATGGAGTCATAAAGTTTGGATCTTGATGAGTATAAACCCTCCATGCATGATTTGATAGTCTTGTGGTGAAGTTTGGGACTTAGGGTTTTGATTTGGATCCCATTTGGTCATGCTAAGTCATAAAGTAAGGAACTTGATGACTTAAGAAGTGCCTTTGAATCAGATCTGGAAGTTTGGACTGAGGTCTTCAGGTATTAAGGAGTTTTTAAGACATTTTGGAGCGATTTGGACCTTTAGAGTTCATCTTTGGTGATGGGCTTCATTAGGTCATGCAAAGGCTTAAAGCCTTCGACTTTGTGGATCAAGTCACTTATGTTTATCTATTCTGAGGTTTTGGGCGGTTGGCTTAAAGGATTAAGTCATTGGGATGACTTTTGGGTGGTCGTCGGGAACGTCGTACGTACCAATGGGGAACACCGCGCATTCCAGCTATGATGCCCGTTTTTCAACCGGCGACGTACGCCGTGCGTACAAGCCATCTACGCCGTATGTACATATGATCGTATGGGTATTGGGCTTTATGGACTTGGACTCTTTGGAATGGGCTTCGGTTGCGTTGGGTTGTTTCTTTGGGCTATGAATTATCTGTTTAGGCTCTGGTTGGGCCTCAGGACTTTAAGTGGGCCTTAGGTTTGGTTTGGGCCTCGGGTTGTGTTGTTGTGTCGTTATTGGGCCTTGGGCCAAGTATAAGTTGGGCCCATTAAGGAAAGGGTAAAATGGTCTTTTACCCTAGGAGTCGAGATTTATGAGTTGAGACCATGGTTATTGGATTATGGCATAATTATTAATTGGGATTTATTTGTTGTTAGTTGGCGCAAGGTTTTCCGGTTCGACGGTGAAAGCAGTCATTTGCGTATCAGCGGATTGAGGTGAGTTGTCCTCACTGTACTTGTGGGTCGAAGGCACCAATGCCGACCTATTGGATTGATATCCTGTTATTCATGCTACTTTACTGTTACAATCTGTTAGATCGGTATCCTGGTAGATAGGATGTTGCTACGCTGTCAAGATCTGTTAGATCGGCATCCTCGTAGATAGGATGTTGTTATGCTGTTATGATCTGTTAGATCGGTATCCTGGTAGATAGGATGATGATTTGCTGTTATGATCTCTTAGATCGGTATCCTGGTAGCTAGGATGATGTTATGCTTAGTGATCTATAGATCTGTTTGACTAGTTGTAGACTGCTATATGATTATCTGTTATATGTGCACATGTTTGGTCGGTGACTGAGGCTTCACTGCTTTGTGCGTAAGCCAACAGGCCGGGGCATACCAACCCGATGATTGAATGGGCCCGAGGATATTCCAACCTGATGGTTGATTGGACCCATATAATGTTGGCATTCCAACCCGATGGTTGAGGGTCTGGGGTATTCCAACCTGATGGTTGACTGGACCCATAGTATGTTGGCATTCCAACCTAAAGGTTGCGGGGCCTGGGGTATTCCAACCCAATGGTTAACTGGACCCATAGTATGTTGGCATTCCAACCCGATGGTTGAGGGGCCTGGGATATTCCAACCCGATGGTTGATTGGACCCATAGTATGCTGTTTGTTGATATATGTTATCTGTTTGTGTGGTGGTACTTAGGGGGACTCACTAAGCTTTGTACTTTCATTTTTTATGGTTTCAGGTTCCTCAGATGATTTTTGGCAAGGCGAAGGCGTGATCTGTCACACCCCCAAACCAGACGGCGGAAACGTCCGGGGGTGGATGACTTCATTTGTAGTATCACAACACATGCATTATAGTAATCAAAGTACAAACAACCATTGCATTAATAAGTATAAGTTTATACATGTGTTCAATTATTGTATATTGACACAAAAATAGTAGATACAAAAGATAGAAGACATGACTCAAAACAGCTCCATCTTCTCAAAAGCTCGGGGAGTACTTGTCTACTGATTCCCTGAGAATACAAGTAATTTGAAAAAGGAGTATCAACATAAAGTTGAGTGAGTGCATAATTATTTACGTTTGAAAGCTTGTTTTCTGTTCTTTGAATATGTAACTGTTCCAGAAAATCCTATATTTTCCGCTGTATATGAAAAGTAGTTTTAATCCCATACAACTGTTCTGTTTGTAAACCAGTATTCTGTATTTGTATTCCTTTGTAAAACATGTAAAAGTGAGTGTGACTGGCTCCACCAGCTGTTGTTGTAAACTGTAATGTAATACTGTAAATTGTATCTTTGTAAAACTAGTACTTTGAAAATGTACTGAAGTTTAGTTAAATTATACACTAACCGTATTGTTAATATCTTTTTAATGAGTTATTATAACCATACTAAGACGAGATGGCCTGAAATAACGCTTTGAAGGCGTCGAGACTGTTGAAAAAAATTGTCACTCATAGGCGTGTATGCCCAGCTGTAGCTAGCAGTCTGAGTGCGGGGTTATCAATCCTATATAGATCTATACACAACCTATTTCGATCCCCTACTGGAGATTCTGGTTATAATATCAGGTCTTTAACTATGTTGTTTAACTGAATAAACAACCTGAATCTATTGACTCATAAAAAGCATATAGACGTAACGTGTATAATATAGTAATGAAAACCCAATCATTCTGAAATAAATGATTGATAGTAAGTTCCTTATTTAGTATACTTAAAATGCATTGTAAACTGTTCACACATGTTTAGTTTTGAATCAAATCCTTGTTCTATGTAAAATAGTGTGTTATTGTATACTTGACTCGTGAGTTAGTGTTCTTGAATCATAAATTATACCTATTATAATTTATATGTACGTTCTGTATTGATAGTAACTATTCATGAATGCAACCCCTTGCTCTGCAAGTTACAAAGGGTATTGAAACTGAATGAAATAACCTTTATATTTATATACATATACAATTATATATAACTAAAACTTAAACGACATTCGGACAAATAACCGATACCCTAAGTCCACATCCAAACAAGGAAAAGGAAATAAAGCGAGTTATTAGTCCTAAGCCCTTTAAATCTTATATATATATATATATATATATATATATATATGATTTTTGGAGAAAAATATAAGTTTATAAAACATTTAAAAGAGTTTAACAGTTTTAAATACTTTTGGTGAATTGATGTCATTTAAACACAATTTGAAACCATTTGATTTGAAGATAGTTGAAATCCATTTTGTAATATACTTTGAAACCATTTGTTTGTAACACAAACTCCTTGTGTTAGACTTGTATTCGCCCCCCCCCCCTTAAAACTGTAAAAAACTATGAAAATACGGGGGTATAAACTCACCTTTTGGAGGGTGATTCAAATGATGATTTGGTATAGGATGTTTAGTTCCACAAGTGAATTCCTGTAGCAAAACAAGTCCTATAAAGCAATTTGTATAGCATATATGCATCCAATTAGCTAAAGCAATCATAGAAATGATTGGAAATTGGACTAACTTGTAAGCATAACTTACAAATTGGAGTGTTAGAAGCTAAAATGGAATCTGATAGGTGTTCACGGCCAGGAGGAGTTCACGGCCCTGGGTGTTCACGGCCCAGTGTTCTTGAATGAATGAAGAACACTTGATGATCCTAAACCAGTTTCTAAGGAGATTGAAAGGTTTTCAGGTGGTTGTTCTTCGTGTTCTTCGCGTGTTCTTCATGTTCTTCGTGAAAACTAGTGAAATCAAATGGGTTTCAGCCTAGTATAACAAGATTGAAGGGTGTTCTTGAAGTGATAACAAGATCAAGAATTGATACCTGTTAGATCTTGTGAAGAACTAGTGATTATTGCTTGAATATGATGAGAAAGGATGAATATGGCATGTTCTTGAGGAGAGAGGTTGTTCTTTCTTGATGATACTTGAGAGAAAAGTGTTGAAATCTCGATTAAAAGTGAAGAAATGAAGCAAAAACTAGCTGAAACATATATATATATATATATATATATATATATATATATATATATATATATATATATATATATATATATATATATATATATATATATATATATATATATATATATATATATATATATATATATATATATATATATATATATATATATATATATATATATATATATATATATATATATATATATATATATATATGCGAGGGTTCACGGTCCGAGGGGTTCACGGCCGTGAACCTCGTATGTGGCCCGAAGGCGGTTTGTGTCACACCCCAAAACCAAGAATGGCGGAAACGTTCAGGGGTGGAGGACGTCATGTGAAGTATCATAACAGTGCAAAGTAGTAAACAATAAACAACATCATCCATTGCATTAAAAGTAAAGTTTTAATACATGAGTGTTTTTTCATTGTAATAAGACACCAAAATATGTAATCAAAATAAAAGACGAGTCTTGTCTGTGCTCCGTCTTCTCAAAACCTGGTCATCGTACCTGTCTACTGGTGACCTGAGAATACAAGTTATTTTGAAAGAGTAGATCAGCATAAAGCTGGTGAATTCATAAGTATTTTAGTGTCATTGATTTGGAAAGCTGTTATGAAAGACATGCAGTTGTTGATGAAACATTTGATATAAGTGTGAAAACCCTAGAAAATCCCATATTTCCTACTAGTATAAAAGGTAGTCTTCTACCAAGACCCGAATGCTTTGAAGTTTGCATTTCTGTATAAATGAAAGTTTTTCCCATGTAACTATTATTATAAATATATAGTCTACCTCATCGTTTATGTGAATGTGTCACAAAATAAAAGTAAAAAGGGAAATTATATAATCATTTAAGTATTATCCTTTGGTACTAGGATAATCACGACATGGAAGATGCCGAATAGTATTAACCGTAGACATCCGTCGATGTGCATTTTCCCTCTGTAGCTAACAGCTGGGTGTAGAATGGTTAGTCCCGTACATATATAATAGTATCTACACATATAATATGTAAATGTATCTCATCATATAGTATCTATGTAATAGTATCCATGTAATAGTATCTCTTCATATTGATGTATTAGTATCTCTTCATATTGATGTATTAGTATCTCTTCATATTGATGTATTAGTATCTCTTCATATTGATGTATTAGTATAGACTCATGAATGAACTGACTATGGTGTAATTCCTTGTAATAGGAATAATGTTTTGTATCCCCTAAACTATTCCTATAATAGTTTACTGGAATGTATGTTGAGTGTCCAAGTAGGTTTATACACCCTTGCTACCCAAGAGTGTTGGAACTGAATGAAGAATGAAAACTCTCCTATCAATACATATATACATGAAACATAAGTGTATAGATGTGGTTTTAACAATAAGTTGAAAGAGGTTTTGTAAAGAATTTAAGAGTTTTGAACAAGAATAATGATGACTTGATGTCATTTTATAAAAACATTTCAAAATTAATTCATTTGATAACAAAGTATAACAGGACTGAAAACCATTGTGTTTATCACATTTTGAAGTATGTGAAATCAGTTGGTTGAAAACACAGTTATAAATCACATGTGATTGATTCTATAACATGTTGTTTTCTACTTGTATTCCCCCCCTTTTAAAGCATTTAAAATCATTTAAAAGGTTGATTAAGGGGTATGAACTCACCTGTAGTTGGTGGTTTGGATGAACGGATGATGTAGGATGCTAGGTGTCAAGTGAGGACTTGTACACACACAATGATCCTAGTTAACATATAATCAAACATATATGTATCTAATTAGTCATTTAACAACTAATTAACCAAGTTAAAACACCCTAGGACATGAAAACACTTTGATTCAAGTGTTATAGGTACCAAAGGGTTGCATCTAAAGGTTGTATGGCATGACATTGGAGTTTATGGCCCAAAGACCACTCCTTATGGAGTTTACGGCCTAAGGTCATTTCCCCCATGAGTTTACGGCCGTAAACTCATGGTACTAAGTGCCATTTGGTGATTTAAGGTCTTATAAGTCAAGATTGAACATCCAATGATCAAGTCCAAGCCTTAGGATAGCATTAAGGGCACAATAACACTACCTAGTAGAGTTTACGGCCTAAGGACCCTTTCCTTAGGTGTTTATGGCCTTAAAATCTTATGAGGAGTTGTTTAAGGTCTTAAACACTTCTAGGAAGGATCAAGGTTGGCATCCAAGGCATAGGAAGGAACTAAGGTCCAATTTACCACCTTGAAAGGGGTTTACGGCCCAAGATCATCCATGGCCGTAAACTCCTTTGTTCTATTGTTTCTTGATGATTTTCAAGTGTTATTAAGATCATACTAAGCACACAAGAAGCTAGGGCAAGTGTACTTACAAGATAGAAGCTCGATTGGGTGTTTAAGGTCCAAGAACACTAGTGTGTGTTCTTGGTGTTCTTGGTGTTTTGAAGATCTAGTGAAAATCAACAATTGAATGGATGAAATGATGTACAATCACTAGGAGATAGGTTATAACAACAAATCAAGTTGAGAAACACTTACGTTTTCGGAAGATCGAGTGAAGAACGGGATGATACTTGAGAGAGAATAGGAAGTGTTCTTGAGTTTGGAAGTTAGGAAATGAAAGAATGGAGAGTAAACTCATGCCTAAGGCATGAGTTTGCGGCCCTAAGAGAGTTCACGGCCCAAACTCTCTTTGTTTGGCCGTGAACACCAATTCAAGGTGTTGATTGTTCCATTACTTTCCCGATAAACTAGAAATCACTTCCTTTTATCCGTTCGTTTCATGAATAATTAATATATATACTCAAATGGACTTTAAACCGGCTAAAATTTAGCAGAAAAGTATTTAACTTTTAATTGAAGTGTTGGACTGTAGAGTTCGTACGAATGAAAATTTCGGGTTGTCACATCATCCCCTCGTTAGAGGGAATTTCGTCCCGAAATTAGAATTTAAGCAAATAAGTAGTTACAAATAACTAAGCAAAGAGATGAGGATATTTCAATTTCAATTGATCCTCGCGCTCCCATGTGAATTCAGGTCCTCGCTTGGCGTTCCAGCGAACCTTCACTATCGGGATGCGACTTTGCTTCGTTCGCTTGACCTCACGGTCCATGATCTCTACAGGTTCCTCTACGAAGTTGAGGCTCTCGTTGATCTCGATCTCGTCGAGTGGGATTACAAGAGTCTCGTTGGACATACACTTTTTCAAGTTCGAGACGTGGAAGGTAGAGTGTACGTTACTGAGTTCGCGCGGTAGATTGAGTTTGTAAGCTACTGGGCCGATTTGGGCAAGAATCTCGAAAGGCCCTATGTATCTTGGATTGAGCTTCCCACGCTTTCCGAAGCGTATCAAGCCCTTCCAGGGTGAGACCTTCAATAGAACCCGGTCGCCCACCTGGAATTCCAACGGTTTCCTTCGCTTGTCAGCGTAGCTTTTCTGTCGGTCTCTAGAGGCTTTCAATCGTTCACGAATCTGAACGATCTTCTCTGTCATTTCCCGAATGATCTCCGGACCCGTGAGAGGGCTTTCAGGAACTCGTCCTTTAGCTATCTGAGTATCACCCACCTCAGCCCAGCACAGAGGGGATCTGCACTTTCGGCCATAGAGGGCCTCGAATGGAGCTGCCTTTATGCTCGTGTGATAACTATTGTTGTAGGAAAATTCTACAAGGGGTAAATGAGTATCCCAAGCTTTCCCAAAGTCGATTACACAGGCTCGCAACATATCTTCCAAGGTTTGGATAGTTCTCTCACTTTGTCCGTCGGTCTGTGGATGGTAGGCTGTACTCATGTCCAGCCTAGTTCCTAGGGAACTTTGTAGCGACTGCCAGAACCTTGAAGTGAATCTACTATCTCTGTCCGAGATAATGGATATGGGAACACCGTGCAGTCGTACAATCTCCCTAATATAGGTTCTCGTAAGTTTCTCCATCTTGTCGGTTTCTTTGATGGGTAGGAAGTGTGCAGACTTGGTCAATCTGTCGACGATGACCCATATGGTATCAAGTCCACCCGTTGTCTTGGGCAACTTGGTTATGAAGTCCATAGTGATCCGCTCCCACTTCCATTCCGGTATCTCTGGTTGTTGTAGAAGACCGGAGGGTTTCTGGTATTCGACCTTGACCTTGGCGCAAGTAAGGCATTTACTTACGAAGGTAGCAATATCTGCTTTCATGTTAGGCCACCAGTATAGCTTTTTAAGATCCAGATACATCTTATCTGAACCTGGGTGGACGGAATAACGAGTGTTGTGCGCCTCGTTCATGACCAAGTCTCTGAAACCACCAAGTTTCGGTGTCCAGATCCGATCCATGAGGTATAAGGCTCCGCCACCCTTGACTTCCAAATTCTTATCCATCCCTCTTAGGGTTTCACTTGCCACATTTTCAGGTTTCAAAGCGTCGA
This sequence comes from Lactuca virosa, assembly GCF_052849685.1. Classification (NCBI taxonomy): domain Eukaryota; kingdom Viridiplantae; phylum Streptophyta; class Magnoliopsida; order Asterales; family Asteraceae; genus Lactuca; species Lactuca virosa. The sequence goes on from NC_136426.1 coordinate 287,933,317, forward strand.
GCTGAGCCTCCTTAATTTGCATGGACAAGTGTGAATGGATAGTTAGAGTCAAAGATTTGACTCTACGACCAGAGTATTCTTTCCGACTTAGGGCATCAGCTACTACGTTGGCTTTACCCGGATGATAACGAATTCGTAATCACTGAGTAGCTCGACCCACCGTCGTTGTCTCATGTTGAGCTCTTTCTGGTCGAATATATGTTGTAGGCTTTTGTGGTCTGTAAAGATCGTGCTTTTTGTACCATACAGGTAGTGTCTCCAGATCTTCAGAGCAAACACGACTGCTCCTAGCTCAAGATCGTGTGTGGTGTAGTTGACCTCGTGTGTCTTCAGCTGTCTCGAGGCATAGGCAATGACCTTACCTCGTTGCATCAGAACACAGTCGAGCCCCTGATTTGAAGCATCGCAATAGACAACAAAGTCTTCTATCCCTTCGGGGAGCGATAGTATTGGTGCGGTGCACAAGGCTCGTTTGTGCGTTTGGAATGCTCTTTCCTGTTTCTCTTCCCAGTCAAAGGCCACGCCTTTCTGGGTCAGTGTTGTAAGAGGTTTCACGATGCGGGAGAAGTTCTGAATGAACCTGAAATAGTAGCCAGCGAGACCTAGAAATTGACGAATTTCCGTAGGTGTCTTCGGTGCTGACCAGTTCTCAATGGCCTTGATTTTGGAAGGGTCCACGTGAATTCCCTCTTCACTAACTACGTGGCCCAAGAATTCGACTCTTCGAATCCAAAATTCGCACTTAGAGAACTTCGCATAGAGCTTCTCCAATCGTAATGTTTCTAAGACTCTTCGGAGGTGTTGACTATGTTCCTCCTTACTTCGAGAGTAGATGAGTATGTCATCGATGAAGACGATGACAAACTGATCCAAGTAAGGATGACACACCCTATTCATTAAATCCATGAATACTGCGGGCGCGTTTGTTAATCCGAACGACATCACTACGAATTCGTAGTGTCCATAACGAGTTCGGAAGGCTGTCTTGGGAACATCTTCCTCTAACACTCGTAGTTGGTGGTATCCGGATCGTAGATCTATCTTCGAGAAGTAGTTGGCTCCTTGAAGTTGATCAAATAAATCGTCAATGCGGGGTAAGGGATAACGATTTTTAATGGTAAACTTGTTGAGTTCCCTGTAGTCGATGCACATGCGAAACGATCCGTCTTTCTTCTTGACGAACAAGACCGGTGCTCCCCATGGTGAGAAGCTTGGTCTAATGAATCCCTTCTTGAGAAGTTCGTTAAGCTAACTGGAAAGTTCCTGCATCTCCGCTGGTGCCAGAAGATATGGGGATTTGGCTACTGGCGTAGCCCCTGGCACTAAATCGATTCTAAACTCGACTTGGCGTTGTGGTGGTAATCCTGGGAGTTCTTCTGGAAAGATGTCGGGAAATTCGCGTACCTCTGGGATGTTCTGAATGTCTTTTACTTCATGACTCGTATCGACGATGTGTGCGAGGAATGCATGATATTCCTTTCGTAAGCACTTTTGGGCTTGGATGCATGAAACGATGCGAAGGCTCGTACTAGGTTTGTCGCCGTAGATAACTAGGGTTTCGCTGTTAGGGAAGTTAAGACGAACTGCTTTTTCAAAGCACATGATGTCGGCGCGAAGAAGATGTTGGGTTTTGAGCATTCTAACACTCCTATGGTGTACATGCAACCCTATAAACCTTGGATCTATGTTTTCTCTTTTATACATGCAAATATTAACTATTCCAAGGTTTCATCCTAACTAGCATATTATGAAGCACCTATACTAAAAATTTCTAGTTAGATGACATACCTTTTGATGTAGCTTGATGTCTTCAAGCTTTAAGAGCTTAGCCCCAATAGTGTGGAAGCCTCAAATGGAATCACAAATCACCAAAACACCTTGGAAGAACTTGAGAGAATATGTATGCACATTAAAATCGGCCCACTCTTATTTTCACACACTTGTGCCAATTTTGTGAGCCAAGGACCCCTTTATATATTATGGAGGATTAGGGTTACATCCATGTAAACCCTAATACCCATGACCTTTCATTTACATAGGATCCATGGGTTAAAAGCTCCATGGACCATCCATGAAAGCTTAGCCCAACCTAAATGAACTTGGCCCATTCCATATATATAAGAGTCCATATTTAATTAGTTCTTTTTGATCACTTAATTGATTCTAAATTAATTCTTGATCAATACTAATTAAATAATATGATTCCATATTAATATATTAGAACTTATAATATATTAATATAAATCATAAATATAATATTCTCAAAAGACTATCCATATAAATTATGCCGGTGAAGTGCAACCCAAATGGACCATGCTGGGTCAGGTCAAGTACATACCAAATATAGTTATGGACTTAGACATTAATCCAACAGTCTCCCACTTGGATAAGTCTAAAACTATTATTGAGTATGACTTCAAAACCTAACTTGCAATCGTAGCTCTTAAAGCCGATGTCGAACTCTGACCTTGTCAATGACTTGTCCATTAGATAAGGGATCATATATTCCTCCATTCTAGATATCATATGGACTGAGGCATGGATTATAATCATTCTCTCTGTCCATTTTTTGTTTACCGATTTTCGATTTATGATGACTGACTGATTGAACAAATCAAATCAGTCCTGGCTTGGCCAAGCACTCACATGTGTCATCGCTAAATCATCGAGGGGCCCACAGATATCGCTTTTATCCCGAAGGTAAAAGGAATGGATAAACTTCGACTCATATGGCTTGTTCTACTACTTGTTGAATCATACACAAAGGCACGTTTTATAACTTCGAGTTACCAAATGCGTTTTCGTGCAATCAATGTATAACCAACTCATAGTAACAACTCATATCTCTAGGTTTGAAGAATATAAGATATTATCGTCTCATGATCACTCGTGATAAAATCCATGAAGTGATTCAAATGAGCGCAGGTTGAATCCAATACTCAGAACTTATGAGCACTCATGAGTGTTGTAGCACCACTTTGTCCACCAACTTGGACCTCTACAAACCAACCCATGACAGTCTTGATTCATATCTACTTCCAACATATGACCGACTGTGGATGGTTTGAATAACTTAATCATTCAGGATGAGCGACTTAGTTATTCTGGAAGTCAAAACATGCAAAGTGAAACACAAGAATAAATGAATCAAATATGGTATCAAACCCTATGAATATAAATAAACACTTTTATTTATCACCATACTGATTACTCATTATTCATTGTTTCGGTTTTATCAACTTTATAATTGAATTAAAAACACTAGTTGTCCCATGCTCCAAGCATGTGCATTATGTTTTTCTTAAACAATAGCTTTGCCATACACCAAGTATGCACTCTATGTTTGTCTATGATCCTTACTTTGTGAAATAAACCAATTGAACATAATTTCAATGATTCTAATTTCACACTCCCAAATCCTTATCGAAAAATGTGAGAATTTCAAATTCGTATCATTTATCGATATCTGTTTAGATTTTAAACTTATATGCATTGACCCTCCTATAATGAATATGTACAAAGTCACAAAGACTTGTCAACAGTCATTATAAGGTATTCCAATGGAGATCAACTCCATGGAAACTAAGTCTCATATTCAAAGTACATTGCTTTGGACATGCTTCTTGCATTAAGTTTTCTAATCTTACACATATAACTTCCACCTATGGAGACAACTCCATATTCTCATTTTGACTATCACTTCTGAATAAGAGATGCCTCTTTTCAGAATATGTCAATATGGTCCTTCCAAAATTAGCACTATACTTCCAACTGTCCCTGAGCAACCAATCTTTGGTAAACCTCAGATTGTCCTCGACAATTGCTTAATCATTTTAGTCATATCCAATTCTAGACCTTTTCCCTTCTTAATGCCTCTGGGCGTTTGGAAAAATTTAGAAATGACAAATATTATAGCACATGCAATCGATCCTGTACCCAAAGCAAATGGTACACGATTCATGATGTCTCACATAAAGACATGATTCTAGACCAGTCTTTTGCTACAATATTTTTATTTGCCATGTTTTCAAAATTTGACTATGAAGAGGGATGCCATAATCATAATCGAATTTCTAGAACGCAATATATAGAATTTCCTTAAGTTGAACCAATCCAACATGAAATTCATATATATATTCTTGACTAAAGATGATTAAGGTCTCAATCTAAGCCTTTAGAACTGAAATGAAGTATATCCTCTCCCTTAATTATAGCAAAACAACTTTTTCAATCCCTGCAGCCTCACGAATTGAAACTTTTGTTTTCTATAATTAACATTGCTCACTTGCAACACTAACAATAATTATCATGCTCCCACTAACATGATGATTATTAGCATAACACTTATGCTCCCACTAGCTTTGACATGTACTCAGAAATCAGCTGGACTTCTAGAAATCAATACTTTATTGACTTTCTTACCAAAGTTCAGATTTCTGATACGAGATGCTTTCATAAAACTTTATCAAAATCATACACCTTTCCTTAGATAGCATGCATGTGTGTCTAAACAATTTCAGAACTATGAAAAGGGATGCCGTAATCATAGTCTCAATTGTTTAGACCTTTTGCCATCTGCTTCAAATCTACTTGGTGGAAGTGTTTCCTCAACATCATTTTCATGAATCGGAGAGAAACCTTATGACCCTTAGATTTTATGGTGTATGTGTTCTTATCCATGTGAATCATCAAAACCATAGTCACAAGACAAGGATAATGACAAATCCAAACTCATATGGACTGAACTTATGCAATCTTAACTTCTTGCCACCTGGCAGTACAGGGCCTGCCATTGCTTCCAAGTTGTTATGCAACCAATTGAGAACTTTCAGAACTCCTATGCAAAGCCAACTTTAACTGGAATGGGCACAAAATATGTCAACACGATAGGTTATAAACCTCAAGTCGTGTGCTAGTGAAGAACCTCAGGTTTTATTCTTGATTAGTTCTTGAAATTCTTTTTAGGATCTTTAAGACTCCCACTATCCTCTTGACATATAAGACTATCTTGCCAAATATTCAAGAGATAGTGCGGATTCTTTATCAAGACAAACACTTCACACAATTGGCCTTAGTTGGTCTTTGTTTTATCCAAAACATCACAACTTACCAATTTCAAATGTACAAGAGTAGGACACTTTTACTCTTACATTTGACAAGTGTTTTAAACCTTTCTTTAAGATATGTCACTCAAGTTACAATCTTGGAGTATGACTCTAAGAATTGTTTTGGAACGAAGTATGACTCATCTTCCTGATCTAACCATTTCAACAATTCATGTGTCCTCTTCTTAGTCATAAGAATGCACTAAGATGACCTTTAGAGGACTAATTGTGATATGATTTCTAAATCATTAAGATGATCACAAACATGATACTAAAGTACTCTCCCATCTTTTCAGATTTGAGAAACTTTTATCTTTCTGCCTAATTTGATTCTTCCCATTCGTTCTGCCATACATTGAGACTTTTCCAATGTTTCAGAATTATACTTAAACTTGTAAGTATAACCATATTTACTAAACTTTAGTAAATCAAATAGTCTTAACGAGCTTTGTGGTGGACATGACCAGTGCACAAGAATGTGTACTCGATCCCTTTAGTCCTTCACTTGACTCACACATCCATGTGAACAAGTAATTAGTCTTGATTTTCCAATGCTTGAAAGTTCTCATTCATCATACTATTCAACTTGCATGATTCCAAGTTTCGGTCCAATTGAAACTTGGGTGATGAGGAACTTTCCTGATTTGGTAAATTTAGACACTACCACAAATGAAAGAATCAAATCCATTTTCCAATATTGCTGTCAGTGGAATCATATAAGCAACAATTTTCCACAAATGCCATTGTAAGGATACTTCAAATAAATAAAATTAAACAATTTTCTTTTATTTTAAGACTTTGCGGAAAAACTTATCCTTACAATCCACATGGAAAATTGTGTTGGGTTTTGAGCATTCTAACAATCCTATGGTGTACATGCAACCCTATAAACCTTGGATCTGTGTTTTCTCTATTATACATGCAAATATTAACTATTCCAAGGTTTCATCCTAACTAGCATATTATGAAGCACCTATACTACAAAGTTCTAGTTAGATGACATACCTTTTGATGTAGCTTGATGTCTTCAAGCTTTAAGAGCTTAGCCCCAATAGTGTGGAAGCCTCAAATGGAATCACAAATCACCAAAACACATTGGAAGAACTTGAGAGAATATGTATGCACACTAAAATCGGCCCACTCTTATTTTCACACACTTGTGCAATTTTGTGAGCCAAGGACCCCTTTATATATTATTGAGGATTAGGGTTACATCCATGTAAACCCTAATACCCATGACCTTTCATTTACATAGGATCCATGGGTTAAAAGCTCCATGGACCATCCATGAAAGCTTAGCCCAACCTAAATGAACTTGGCCCATTCCATATATATAAGACTCCATATTTAATTAGTTCTTTTTGATCACTTAATTAATTCTAAATTAATTCTTGATCAATACTAATTAAATAATATGATTCCATATTAATATATTAGAACTTATAATATATTAATATAAATCATAAATATACTATTCTCAAAAGACTATCCATATAAATTGTGCCGGTGAAGTGCAACCCAAATGGACCATGCCGGGTCGGGTCAAGTACATACCAAATATAGTTATGGACTTAGACACTATCTCCAACAGTCTCCCACTTGGATAAGTCTAATAACTATAGTTGCAAGTATGACTTCAGGAACCGATCATCAATCATAGCTCTTAAAACTCTGTTGAACTATGAAGCGCCATTTTAGATAAGTGATCATATAATCCTCTGTTCTAGATATCAGCCGGAAAAATACATGGAACATGGTCTTGCTTATTGTCCAGCATTTGTTTCCCGATTTCCGATTTGTTTGACATAGAACTTAACTGAACACATCAATTTAGTTCTGACCGGGCCCGGTACATAGGTCAAAACAAAATCATCGAGGGGCCCAGATATCGCTTCTAATCCTAGAAGGAACAGATAAACTTAGACTCATATGTTTTCTCTACTACTTGTTGAACTACACACAAAGGCACGGTTTATAACATCGAGTTACCAATGCGTTTTCGTGCAATCAATGCATAACTAACTCATAGGCAACAAATCATATCTCTAGGTTTGAAGACTTATATGATATTACCGTCTCACGATCACTCGAGAAAAATTCCATGAAGTGATACAAGTGAGCGTGGGTTGAATCCAATACTCAGAACTTATGAGCACTCATGAGTGCTGTAGCCCCGCTTTGTCTAACATCTTAGACCTCTACAAGCCAACCCATGACAGTCTTGATTCATATCTACTTCCAACATATGACCGACTGTGGAGAGTTTGAATAATATGATATAAACCATAACATAATTATTCTGGAAGTCAAAACATGCAAAAAGAAATAATAGTAAACGATTGACAAGAGATAGCAACACTTTACTCATAAATAACAGCTTTTATTTATCATCAAATGTCAATTACATTTTACAAATTTCAAGATTATCTAACTACTAAAACTAATATTATCCTTCAGCCCTATGCTCCGAGCATGCTGGAGATGCTTAGCCTGAGTCAGTCCCTTCGTGAGGGGATCTGCTGGGTTCTCATCCGATGATACCCTCTTTGCCACGAGGATTCCTTCTTCTATTCGATGTCTGATGAAGTGATATTTTCTGTCAATGTGTCTGGATCTCCCATGATCTCTTGGTTCCTTGGCTAAGGTAACCGCACTATTGCTGTCACAGAAAATCTCCATTGGCTCCTTTATAGCTGGTACAACTCCAAGGTCTCCGATGAAGTTCTTTAGCCATATAGCCTCCTTTGCTGCCTCGCTTGCTGCTATATACTCTGATTCACAAGTGGAATCAGCCACTGTCTCCTGCTTGGAACTTTTCCAAGTAATTGCACCTCCGTTTAGAGTAAAGACCCAGCCCGACTGAGAGCGGAAATTATCCCTGTCAGTCTGAAAGCTAGCATCACTGTACCCTACAACTCTCAAGTCCTCACTGCCACCGAGGGTAAGGACCCAGTCCTTAGTCCTCCGTAGGTACTTGAGGATATTGTTTACCGCAGTCCAGTGTGCCTTGCCAGGGTTCCCCTGATACCTGCTAACCATGCTCAAAGCAAAGGCTACATCAGGTCGAGTACACGTCATAGCATACATGATCGATCCTACAGCTGAAGCATAAGCTATTCGACTCATTTCTGCTATCTCAGCCTCAGTACTAGGGCTTTGTGTCTTACTCAATCTGGCGTTACTCTGGATGGGTAACTCTCCTTTCTTGGAGTTATACATGTTGAACCTTTTCAACACTTTGTCCACATAGGTGCTTTAACTAAGTCCAATTAGTCTTTTACTCCTGTTTCTCAAAATCCTTATCCCTAGGATATAGGCAGCTTCTCCAAGGTCCTTCATAGCGAAACACTTCCCAAGCCAGGACTTTACTTCCTGCAGGGTTAGGATGTCATTTCCTATGATTAGTATGTCATCCACATACAATACCAAAAAGGTGACTATACTCCCACTAGCCTTGATATAGACACAAGATTCATCTTCACTCCTTGAAAAGCCAAATTCTTTGACTTTCTCATCAAAGCAAAGATTCCATCTGCGAGGTGCCTGTTTTAATCCATAAATGGATTTCTCGAGCTTACACACTCTACTGGGGTACTCCGTACTGACAAAACCCTCTGGCTGAACCATGTAAACATCTTCAGCCAACTTTCCATTAAGGAAAGCGGTTTTGACATCCATTTGCCATATTTCATAATCATGAAATGCAGCAATGGCTAACAGAACCCTAATAGACTTAATCTTGGCCACTGGTGAAAAGGTCTCATCATAATCAACTCCCGGAGTTTGAGAATAACCCTTTGCAACCAGTCGTGCCTTATAAGTGTGTACATTACCATCCATGTCGGTCTTCTTCTTGAAGATCCATTTGCACCCAACTATCTTACGATCAGGTACATTGTCAACCAAGTTCCAAACTTGATTGTCATACATGGACTGTATCTCGCTATCCATAGCCTCTTTCCATTTAGCAGCCTCAGGGCCTGCCATGGCTTCCGTGTAGCTGTTAGGCTCATCCAGATTTACCAGTGTGTTATTACTGATAAGTGTCTCACCTTCTGCAATAATATGAAAACCATAATAATGCTCAGGTGCATTCCTAACTCTGGTGGAACGCCTCAGAGGTATAGATTCTTCAGTCGGCTCAACAGGAGTTTCCTCCTCAGGTTGAGGGCTAGGGTTTGAGGTTCCTTCACCACTTGACTCTTGAATTTCCTCAAGGTCAATTTGCCTCCCACTGTCTCCTTCGCTCATGAATTCTCTCTCTCGAAAGAATCCTCTTCTTGCTACAAAGACCACATTATCACTGGGTCTGTAGAAGATGTAACCAAAGGATTTCTGTGGGTAGCCGATGAAAATACACCTTTCGCTTCGGGGTTCGAGCTTATCGTGAGTCTCGTGTCTCACGAAAGCCTCGCAACCCCAAATCTTGATGTGGTCTAGATTGGGAACTTTTCCAGTCCACAACTCGTGAGGTGTTTTTGGCAACCTTCTTTGTAGGGACTAGATTAAGGATATGGACGGCAGTCTCTAAGGCATACCCCCAAAATGAGATTGGTAGCGAAGCTCGACTCATCATGGAACGAACCATGTCCAACAAGGTCCGATTGCACCTCTCAGCTACACCATTCAACTGTGGTGTCCTAGGAGGTGTCAATTGTGAGACAATCCCACATTCCTTAAGATGGTCAAGGAACTCAGTACTAAGATAATCACCACCACGATCGGATCGAAGCATCTTAATGTTCCTGCCCAACTGATTCTCCACTTCTTGCTTAAACTCTTTGAATTTCTCAAAGGTTTCTGACTTATGCTTGATTAGGTAGACATATCCATATCTACTAAAATCATCAGTAAAAGTCACATAGAACCGATTAGCATCTCTTGTGGCGGTTCTGAAGGGTCCACACACATCCGTGTGTATGAGGTCCAACAAACCTTCACCCCTAGCACAAGTGCCAGTAAAAGGTGACTTTGTCATTTTACCAAGCAAACAAGATTCACAACTATCATCTGACTTTAGGTCAAATGACTCCATGACTCCATCCTTTTGGAGTTGGCCTATGCGTTTCTTGCTTACATGTCCAAGACGACAATGCCATAAGGATGCTTTATCTAAGCTAGTGGAAGAGTTAATGCACAATACACTATTTCCTAGACTATCTACAACAGATACAGTTTCATACACGCCATCACAAGGTAATGCTTTAAAATAAAGAACATTATTAAAGAAAGCATCAATACTACCATTATTATTATCAAAATAAAAGGTAAAACCTTGTTTATACAATGCATGAAAGGAAATAACATTTCTTGCCATTTCTGGCGAATAATAACATTTATTCAAATCTAATGTAAACCCACTATTTAGCACTAAGGAATAAACTCCTATCTTGGTGACAGGTGAAGCTTTCCTGTTTCCCATGATCAAGTTTATCTTTCCCTGCTCCACATTCTCACTTCTTTTTAGTCCCTGCAAATCACAACATATGTGAATACCACAACCTGTATCAAGGACCCAAGACTTAGAATGAGGTGAGTTATTAGACAATATAGTTTATATACCTGCACGGTTGGGTTTTACTTTCCCATCCTTCAAATCTTGCTGGTACTTTGGGCAGTTTCGCTTCCAGTGCGACTTTTCATGGAAATAGAAGCATTCAGCCTCATTAGGGTAAGCAGAAGGAGTGACAAAACCTTTCTTGGTTTTGCTTGAAGAGGAGCCTTCAAGAGTCTTACCCTTGGTACCCTTAGAAGGGTTCTTTCTCTTCTTCCCTTTGCCATGCCCGATTGCCAAGACATTAGCCGTAGTTGGAGTAGGAGTAGGAGTAGTAACAACCGACTTACCCTTTAGACCACTTTCGGCGGTCTTCAAGAGTCCTTGAAGTTTGCTGAGGGTGACTTCTTCCTTGTTCATGTGATATGTCATGCGGAATTGATCATAACACGATGGCAAGGAGTGCAAAATGATGTCTATTGCTAACTCCTCAGGGAAGTTTACATTCAGCTTCAGTAAACGGTCCACATACCTTTGCATTTTCTGCATGTGGCCCGTGATGGGTTCACCATCCTTCATTCGGGTTGTTATCATGGAGGAGATTATTTCATATCGCTCTTGACGAGCACTTTGATGGTAGCGGTCCATCAAGTCCTGGTGCATCTCAAAAGGATAATAGTCCTCATAGGACTTTTGGAGCTCGGCTGTCATGGTGGCCATCATGATGCATGCCACTTTTGTAGCATCTCTTTCATATACCTCATATTGAGCAAGCTCTTCAGGAGTAGCAGTTGGCTCGGGTACCTTCAGCTCCTTGTCGAGAACATATTCTTTGTTCTCATACCGAGTGACCATCCTGATGTTTTTGATCCAATCTGTAAAGTTGGACCCATCAAAGATGACTCTCCCACAAAGATTCATGAGAGAGAAGGAGCTAGTAGGGTTTGAGCCAGAAGCATTGTTATTGGAAGACATCTGAAAAGAAGAGGGAATATATTAGATTAGATATAGAGATAGTCCTTAACAAAACACCCAAATGTAATATTAAGGCTAGGACCCAACACAATATTTTATAACTTAGAAGAGGGATGTCGTAATCTAAGCTATAAGATATTTGAAGGTAGGTGAATGACGATTCACCAATTTCCACCATGAAAAACGAAATATTTAATTAGGTTTTAATTGGTTTAGAAACACCTAGATTCTTTGAGATTCATTGAACTTTCTTCAATGGCATGTTTCAATCTCGAGTGTGCCCTTCAAGTTTTGTGACTGGGATGCCGAGGATCACAAAACAAGGTGTGAAGTAACCATGCAAATTACTTGGTACCCTTAATGTATTACCCCTCAATCGATGTGCCGGTTAACCACACACGCTCCATCGATACTATGATAAACATTAAGTCACCCTTTACCTACCTTGTTAAGTTCAAGTTAGTGTGCCGGTTAACCACACACGCTCCACTAACGACTTAAACAAAGTGTAAAGTGTAATTTCATGGATTAGCACCTTATTCACATTTTCCTAAAATAACTAAGATTGGGAATTCAATAAAGTTTAGTTACTTTAGTATTATTATTATACTTTTAATGAGAATTTATAAGTCCTTGTCCTACCCGTTCGGCTAACGACCCTCCACTGATCAAGGAAGCGGTGGGTGAGAGTGGACACCCATTAAGTTGCCATTTTATAGGCAACAACCTTATACCCTCCCTTATAGACCGGCTTCGTGAATGAGGTGTACTAGCGGTAAGACGACTTGATCTTATACATATATAAATATTATTAAACTTATAATATTATAAAGTATAAGGGTTGAATTTTAACTTTTAAAATTCTAGGGGCTGGAACTAAAGTTTTTAATATGACTTTACATGTTCCAAAACTTGAGGGAAAGTTTTGTAAACTTTCAAAACTTTTCATTTCTCATAACTTATGAGTTAATGGTTATTAAAAATGAAGACTCTTCATTTTTTGTAACCTATGTGTTCTTTTAATGGTTATTTATAAATGTGACTTTTGGTTATCTATAACTTAAGAACTAGTTATGGACTCCATTAAAACACATAAATATCAAGAATTAATCTAATCAATTATTAGCACATAATTTCTATGATCTTCTAAACTCATATGTTTATGAATGTTCATATCAAAAATTTCAAGAATCGTAAGTACATATACAAAACTTGAAATTTTGATACGAGCTTTTGAACAAAACTTTGATTTTTTTCAAGTTTTTTTTTTTGCATCAAGTATCAAATAAACAAGCCAGGCTCTGATACCATTGATGGGTTTTTGAGAATTCTAACACTCCTATGGTGTACATGCAACCCTAGAAACCTTGGATCTATGTTTGACTATGATACATGCAAATAATTATTTTTCCAAGGTTCTTATCCTATCTAGCATGGCATGGGGAACTTGAATCAAATCAAGCTAGTAGAATTACTTACCTTGTAGTTGTAGTTGATTGCTTGGAGTTTTAGAGCCTAGCACCAATAGTGTGTATGCCTCAAATGGAAATCACAAATCACCACAAACTTGGAACTTTGAGAGAATAGTAATCACCTTCTTGAAATCGGCCCTCTTACTTTACTCACCACAACTCGTGTGATTTCAAGAACCAAAGCCTCCTTTATATAGTGTGGTGGATTAGGGTTACATCCATGTAAACCCTAATACCCATGTCTTTTCATTTCCATGAGATCCATGGGTTAAAGCTCCATGGAGTATCCATGGACTTTCCATGCAAGCCTAGCCCATTCCAAATAAGCATTAGCCCACACTATATAGATACAAGAGCCCATATTTAATTAGTCATACTTTTGATCTCTAAATTAATTCTAAATTAATTATAGATGAACACTAATTAAATAATATGATTTTATATTAATATATTAGAACTTATAATATATTAATAAATCATAACTTATACTATTCTCAAAAGATTATCCGTAAATTGTTCGGGTGAAGTGCAACCCAAATGGACCATGCCGGGTCGGGTCAAGTACATACCAAATATAGTTATGGACTTAGACAGTATCTCCAACAAAGGTTTCATTCAGAGGTTGGGAGTTTTGTTTTAGTAGGTGTTCGAATTAACGGCTCACGAAGCTTCTCTCAGCACCACAATCAAATAAGATGCATGAATAAGTATTATTGAGAAGAAACGTACCCGTGACCACTGTAGGGTCTGCCACGGCCTCTTCGTGACCAATTGCCAGTATCCTTCCAACTCCACCGGCATTTCCAGCTTTTGGACAATCTCTTTTGAAATGTCCAACTTCCCCGCATCCATAACACGCTTGACCTACTCCAGGGGCAGGTACTTGGTTAAGTGGTTGGGGTGGGGATTTATAGAATCGGGCAGTATTCCCTTTCTTGTTGCAGTTCCGACACTGCATTTCTCGGTAATTTCCAGTGTGGTGGAAATTACACTTGTTGCATTTGGGAAGATTACCAACATAAGTTTTAGTTGGTGTAGGGTTAGCAGGAACAGCAGCAGGTACAGTAGCAGCATGGACTGCCACTAACTGTTGTTTTTTAGAGGGCTCCTGAGAAGATTGGCCCTTCCTTTTATTCCAGGTTTTCTTCTTAATTTTGTTGTTGTTATTGTTGTTATTTCCTCTGGGTTGTTCTGGAGCAGCAACCACGGAGTTTCGACGGGCTCCATGGTCAATAAGTGACTGTGTCAGCTCCTTGGCACTGTTAAAGGTAACAGGCCTTGAAGCAATAACACTACTATGAATCTGAGGTAACAGTCCCCAGATGTATCTTTCAATCTTTTTGCTCTCCAGAGCAACCATTTCTGGACATAGGATCGCTAAGTCGCTGAACCTATTAGTGTAGGTTGTTATGTCTGAACCAACCATAGTAAGACCCCATAGCTCTTGCTCGAGCTTCTGAATTTCACCTCGCGGGCAGTACTCCCGCATCAGCATCGTCTTCAGGTTCTCCCAACTTATCGAGTTAGCCACTACCAGAATCAGTGACTTAACATGGCCGTTCCACCATGTTAGTGCTCTATCAGCAATGGTACAAACAACAAATTTAACCTTGCTACCTTCCGGGCAGGAGCATATCTCGAAGACTGTCTCTGTTTTCTCAATCCATTTCCTTAACACCATAACTCCCCCAGTCCCGTTAAAGGTCCTAGGTTTGGCATTCGTAAAGTTCTTATAGGTACACTCCCGATGGTGCCCGTGACTTTCACCCTGATTGGAGCGATGTGTGCCACTCCCTGAACCACTTTCAATAGTGGTGTTTATATGAGACATAGCAGCTGCGACAGCTGCAGTGACCGCCGCCTGAAACATGGCAGCGTCAAATTGAGGAGGTGGTGGCGGAGGTGGTATTGGCGCTTCATTAACAGGAATACGCCTTGGGTTTCTCCGAGGAGGCATCTTTTACTATAAAAATTAAAAGATGAAACGATTGTAAGATATCAATAATGAACATGAATTTGATATCTCTGAACTAAAACACTTAGTTCAGTATGAATCTTGTAAGGAATTGGAAATAGAAGTCTACTAGAAGTACAACTTGTAACAGGATAATGTGAAATTGAGTGGTTATTTTTCAAAGTGTTTGAAATGTATGTCGATTGTATTGGTATATTAAGTACATAGAGTTTGGAAAACTTGACCTTAAATAGGTCTACAATATACCACAATACTGGGAAAAACATCGACATTAAACCGACCTACCGAAAATGAAATTTTCGCGATCGAACTGAAAAGTATGAAAAATAACACTAGAACATATCTTAAGACTTAGACTATCACCAAAAGAGTAAACAGAGGACGAGTAGAGTATGATCTACTTCCTACTAGATCCTATCCTGTATTTGGCTAACTAGCATTCTATTTCGAACAAACGCCTTTCTTGTGTCATTTGTCGTTCTCGCAGTTCTCTAACTTCGGCTTGGGATGCCGCCAGTTCTCTCTGCAAGAAGTTAGTACGATCCCTTGTTACATTATGATTGTCCTCTAGGTTGCGAATGTGACGGTGTTGATTCCAGTAGCAGCATCCACCTGCATCACTCGGTCGATAGCAGATCTACCTTGCTCATCGTTACGTGCCACACGGCGAACTAACACTGGAAGGGCTCTGTCTGCTGAGCCTCCTGCCTCTAAATTATAGAAGCTCCGGTCTCCCTGGTAAGGATGGTTCTGACCCTGCTCGTTACTCCACCTGTCTAGGTTTATCACCCACAGAGGCATTGGGCCTTGAAAGTCTTATCGTGGATTGGGATTCTGAGCAACTGGTGGTGGATTATAGGCTTCTGATCCTGAATCAGCATCTTCAGAAAAATCTTCTGCAAAATCATCGTCTAAGGGAATTTCATGATTCTCTTCTGGCTCTGCATCGAGCCATCCTCCATTTCCCTGATTGGGAAAATACGGGTCTTCGGGGAGATGGAATCCAGCTATTGTTATCTAAGCGAGAATAGGGATATAAGCAATATCTAAGATAATTAGTAAAGATAATAAGCAAATACAAGTTTCTACGAGAGAAACTTACAAGTAACAGTTAAATGAATTCTATACGGTATAACTCCTACTGAGTCCTTCTATAAGCACATAGTGTATACTAATTATATACAACTCGGGTCGAATATACCTTAGAATAAATGATCCTACTCTAAGTCCACATCCAAATAAGGAAAAGGAAATAAAGCTTAGACCACTCATTCTGAGTCTATACAACCTTCATCATATATAACCGTGATGCATTCACTTAGTACTTATAGAACTATCAGCAAAAGTCCTTTGTTTTCATGTAGTTTGTTCTTAGTATATAGTGCCTAAAATACTCCTACAGTATTTTAACTTTATGTTATGTTCTAGAGTTCTTCTGTATATTTTGTTGGTAAGTTTTAGACTTGCTGCAACACTACCATCACTCCCAAGCACATGTTGGTCGTATCTCAAACCAATATAGTTGATCAGGCTATATTAATCCCATATATGATTACATAACTGCCCAGGTTTGACTGCAATGTCCAACATCAAAGTACTTTTGTTGTTATGACTGTGATACTGTTCTCGTATGTATAAGTATTACTATACTTCTTGTAAAAATACTTAAATTTTAAAAGTATACTTATAGTCAGAGCTCTTAGCCCTAATGTATTTATAGTTTGTATATCTTTTATGAATTGATATACTGAGTTCACTATAAACAATGCTCTGATACCAATCTGTCACACCCCAAACAATACGGCGGAAACGTCCGGGAGTGGATGACTTCATTTGTAGTATCACAACACATGCATTATAGTAATCAAAGTACAAACAACCATTGCATTAAAAGTTATAACTTTATACATGTGTTCAATCATTGTATATTGACACCAAAATAGTTTATACAAAAGATAGAAGACATGACTCAAAACAGCTCCGTCTTCTCAAAAGCTCGGGGAGTACCTGTCTACTGATTCCCTGAGAATACAAGTAATTTGAAAAAGGAGTATCAACATAAAGTTGAGTGAGTGCATAAGTATTTCTGTTTAAAAGCTTGTTTTCTATTCTTTGAATATGTAAACTGTTCCAGAAAATCCTATATTTTCTGTTGTATGTGAAAAGTAGTTTTAATCCCATACAACCGTTCTGTTTGTAAACCAGTGTTCTGTATTTGTATTCCTTTGTAAAACATGTAAAAGTGAGTGTGACTGGCTCCACCAGCTGTTATTATAAACTGTAATGTAATACTATCAATTGTATCTTTGTAAAACTAGTACTTTGAAAATGTACTCAAGTTTAGTTAAATTATACACTAACCATATTGTTATATCTTTTTAATGAGTTATTATAACCATATTAAGATGAGATGGAGTGAAATAACGCTTTGAAGGCATCGAGACTGTTGATAACAATTGTCACTCAAAGGCGTGTACGCCTGGCTATAGCTAGCAGTCTGAGTGCGGGGTTATCAATCCCATATAGATCTATACACAACTTGTTTCGATCCCCTACTGGAGATTCTAGTTATAATATCAGGACTTTAACTATGTTGTTTAAATGAATAAACAACCTGAATCTGTTGAATCATAAAAAGCATATAGACGTAACGTGTATAATATAGTAATGAAAACCCAATCATTCTGAAATAAATGATTGATAGTAAGTTCCTTATTTATTATACTTGAAACACATTGTAAATTGTTCACACATGTTTAGTTTTGAATCAAATCCTTGTTCTATGTAAAATAGTGTGTTATTGTATACTTGACTCGTGAGTTAGTGTTCTTGTATCATAAATTATACCTATTATAATTTATATGTACGTTCTGTATTGATACTAACTGTTCATGAATGCAACCCCTTGCTCAGCAAGTTACAAATGGTATTGAAACAGAATGAAATAACCTTTATATTTATATACATATACAATTATATATAACTAAAATTTAAACGACATTCGGACAAATAACCGATACCCTAAGTCCACATCCAAACAAGGAAAAGGAAATAAAGCGAGTTATCAGTCCTAAGCCCTTTAAATCTTATATATATATATATATATATATATATATATATATATATATATATATATATATACATATATATATATATATATATATATATGATTTTTGGGGAAAAATATAAGTTTATAAAACATTTAAAAGAGTTTAACATTTTTAAATACTTTTGGTGACTTGATGTCATTTAAACACAATTTGAAACCATTTGATTTTAAGATAGTTGAAATCCATTTTGTAATATACTTTGAAACCATTTGTTTGTAACACAAAATCCTTGTGTTAGACTTGTATTCCCCCCCCCCCCCCTAAAACTTTAAAAACTATGAAAATACGGGGGTATGAACTCACCTTTTGGAGGGTGATTCAAATGATGATTTCGTGTAGGATGTTTAGTTCCACAAGTGAATTCCCGTAGCAAAACAAGTCCTATAAAGCAATTTGTATAGCATATATGCATCCAATAGCTAAAGCAATCATAGAAATGATTGGAAACTAGACTAATTTGTAACTATAACTTACAAATTTGAGTGTTAGAAGCTAAAATGGAATCTGATAGGTGTTCACGGCCCAATGTTCTTGAATGAATGAAGAACACTTGATGATCCTAAACCAGTTTCGAAGGAGATTGAAAGGTTTTCAAGTGGTTGTTCTTCGTGTTCTTTGCGTGTTGTTCATGTTCTTCGTGAAAACTAGTGAAATCAAATGGGTTTCAGCCTAGTATAAGAAGATTGAAGGGTGTTCTTGAAGTGATAACAAGATCAAGAATTGATACATGTTAGATCTTGTGAAGAACTAGTGATTATTGCTTGAATATGATGAGAAAGGATGAATATGGCATGTTCTTGAGGAGAGAGGTTGTTCTTTCTTGATGATACTTGAGAGAAAAAGGTTGAAATCTCGATTGAAAGTGAAGAAATGAAGCAAAAACTAACTGAAACATATATATATATATATATATATATATATATATATATATATATATATATATATATATATATATATATATATATATATATATATATATATATATATATATATATATATATATATATATATATATATATATATATATATATATATATATATGCGAGGGTTCACGGTCCGAGGGGTTCACGGCTGTGAACCTCGTATGCGGCCCGAAGGCGGTTTGCGACCGAGAACGAGATCCAAAGCGATAAGGTTCGATTTCCGAGGAGATAAGATCAGATGAGTTTGCGGTCCGAAGCCTGATCACGGCCTCGTTCACGGCTGTGCGGTTCTCGGTCCTGTTCACGGATGCGAGGCTGTTGACCGAAGGGAAAGAAAGAAAAGGATGATGCGAGATTCCTCGGATTTAATTTTAATCCTTCCTTAATATCTAGTATACTTAGGATTTTTAACATGTAAAGGTTATCATACAAACCTTGATAAAATCCAAACAACAAAGAGGACTTTAGTTGACCCAAGTTTGACTTTGGTTGACTAGGGTTGACTTTACAAGTAGAAAATAACGGGATGTTACACCGTACACATCCTTGGTTTTACAATAGATTGGATCTTGGGAGACTCTGATTTTAAATTATGTTTTGGGAAAAAATGTTTTGTAAAAACTTTTTTTAATAAATGGGTTGTTTTGAAAATTTTTAATTTGTTGAAATCTTGGGATGTTACAGCTTTCTCGCCTCATTTTGCAAAACCTAATCTCATTTTGAGTGTTTGAGAGATCTAAGTGTGTATTTTGGTGTTGTGCTCATTTTCAAGAGAAGGGTGCTTGGTGCGAGCTTGTGGTTTGAAGGAAGGCTTTTAGATCCAGAATTTTCTCCTCATTTCCAACTCATTCAAGGTATAAAGTTCTCATCTTGACTTCGTATTGTGCTAGTTTGAGTTTAGGGCAAGATTAAGGTTTTTATGGTGTATTAAGTTCTCCATGTGAGTTTAAGCCACTCCAGGAGCTTGGAGTGATAGATCTTGCCTCTTTTGATGTTTCTAGTCCATAAAAATGATTGCTTGATGTTTAGAAATGGTCCGCATGCATGTTCTAGTTGGATTATGTTGTGTCTTAATGGATTAATTTGGTTTTTGGGTCCCATTGAGTCATGTAAATGCATAAAGGTGCCGACTTTACGCATTAAGAGCTTGGTTGGAAGGTTTTCTGAGGTTTTGATGCAAGGAGTTAACAAATTAAGACGTGTTTTGATTTTGGAGTAATCGCGGTTACGCCCCGCGTAACTAATGGTACGCCCAACATACCATCTTTTGGTCGCGATCCAGATTTCCTAGATTATGCCCAGCGTAGCTGAGCTTACGCCCCGCGTTCATCGATCAGTGTGTTTTGGGCTTCTTTTCCCCATTGGGCTAAGGGTTTTACTTATGGGCTGGGCTTATTTATATTTCTGGGCTCGTTTATTTCTGGGGACTTTTGAGAATTGGTCTAGTTTTGGGCTTGCGTTGTTGGATTTAGGATTTTGGTTTTGGGCATCAGTGGGCCCAATGGGCTTGAGCCTCGTTGTGTTTTTGGGCTTTGTTCTTTGGGCCATCTGGATCAATTATTGGGCTAAGGAAGTTTTAGGCTTTATGATAAGGCCCATATGGGGGTTGGGCCCAATATGGAAAATTGGGCCATTAGCGGGTCTTTATGGATCTTGTAGTTTAGCCTTTTGGTTTTGGGCTTGAGCCTCAGTTATGGTTCATGTTGGGCCAGGGGTAAAATGGTCATTTTTCCCAAGTATGGATTATGGATCGTTTTTTGGAGCCCAATTGTTAATTGAGTGTTGTTTTGTTATTGATAGTTCGGGGAGCTGCCAGCCAGCAGCCAAGGGTGTTTCTGTATGATTCAACAGTGCGAGGTGAGTCTTCTCACTATATCCATGGGTCGAAGGCACCAATGCTGACCCATTAGTTGTTATGAGGTATGCTAGTTGTCTCTGTGATACTTGCATAGAAGACCCCGTGGGGAGCCTGTAGCAGTTGGATATCAGACCATGGGGGAAGGCCATAGCTTTCCAGATAAAGACCATGGGGGGAGCCAATGGCATTTCCGATAAAGACGATGCGGGGAGCCCATGGAAACTACATGTATGTGCATGATAATTTGTAGTTGTATGTTGTGTGGTATTTTGGGAAATTCACTAAGCTTTGTGCTTACAGTTTTCAGTTGATATTTCAGGTACTCCAGTTTTCAAATGGAAGGGCTCGGGATGATTGCAGAGCACACACCGCATGTTTCTGTTTTCTTGGAAATACTCTGATTTGTCAATGTTTTGTTAAAATTTAATTACTCGGGTTTTATGGGAAAGACATGTGTTAATGATTTATTAATCTAAAAACAAAAAAAAAATATTTCATGATTTTTGGGCCGTTACAAGTTGGTATCAGAGCCTTGGTTTGAGGGATTCAGACATACTCTCGGGAGTGTCTGAACTCAAACTGAGGATTTGGTAAAGTTTTCAAAAGAAAAGTGTTCTCAAGAAAAGATTTTTCTAAGAGTATTGTGTGGTGCATGCAATCAGCCGATCTCAAGTAAGTTTACCCAGAATACACACACATACTATCTATTATGATTTGATTTATGGATCCGTGAATTGCATGCTAGTTAGGGCTAAGGATCTGCTCAGTTCTTGCATGACAGAATGCTAAAAGAGATGCCCTTGTATGTATATGGTATGAGCTGGTAGACTTGCATGCTAGTGCCGATTAGTTAGTGGTAGTTTGATCTGATATGTCATACCTTGTTGAATTGGGTGTACTGGATGCTATGCTGTGATGGGAATATTTATTGGAATCAATAATTGCTAAGTGTATGCTTTAAAAATTGTATACGGTTAGGATCTTATAGCCCTAGAATAATTGATTTGGCCTTATTTCCTGTTCCTTGTCTGGTTGTGGTTCTAGGGTAGAGTCTGTTATTCGATAGTCTAATTGATCTTGTTCTGTGTATAATTTCCATGCATAAGGCAACCGGCAGTAAGGGTGGAATTTCTAGCATAAGTAGTAGTGTGTGGGTTGAATGTTCTATGATAGTTTGATGGATTGGAGTGTTACTGCACGAATGCTATTTGCTTTGTGCTTTGTGGAACTTTTAGATGATGTTAATCAGCTACTAAGTGAATTTGAAAGTATTCATGAGGTGGATGACTGGCATTATGAAGAGTTCTTCAGCAGCTAATGGCAGAGTGAGGTCGGGAACCTAGGTGATCCTAGAGAGTGCTGTAGTGGTTGTAGTCGCATTATTTAGTGAGCTTTGGTACATCAGTTTGAGAAGGTGACTTAGAGCATTTGGGATGATTCTTGAGGAAAGTATGGGTAGGTATGGAAGGTAGTATTGGGCTCGTACTACTGAAAGCACATGATCCATACTTGAATCAGGGAGAGTCTTGGAGAATCTAAGAAACTTTTGGGAGGAGGATTCTTGGGAATGTTTTGATCTTTGGCATGTCGTATTTAAGTTTGGCGATGAGCACTCAGGGAAGTGGTTCTGATTCTGGTTTTGGTTCTGGTTCGGGTTCCGGTTCAGGTGCAAGTGCTGAGCCGATTAGCGAGCAGATGCACATCTCATCGGAGATTTCTTGCAGTATTTCGGAGATCTTGGATGAGCGCTTGGGCGCATTCCATGTGGAGTTTATTGCTATCATTAGAGCTCGCACTCTTTCTTTCCGGGAGTTCCGTGCTTGTGGAGCTCATGCGTTCCATGTGGAGAGGGACCCCATTGTCAGTATGAGGTGGTTAGCTGATATGGCTAACGCGTTCAGGACGAGTTTCTGCCCCGAGGAGGCGAAGGTCAGATATGTTTCCTGCCTGTTGAAGGATTGGGCACAGGATTTGTGGGAAGAGGTTGGTAGTGATTTGGGTGATAACGTTGTTGATGCTATGTCATGGAATGACTTCTCGACCAAGTTTTGAGCTGAGTTTGCACCGGTGATTGAGGTGTAGCAGTTCGCGCGAGAGTTTCTGGATCTCCACTAGACTACTTAGACTGTGGCAGGGATCACTGCCATGTTCCGGGAAAAGGGCTTTACTGGTACCGCAGTTTGTAGCAAATGAGGAAATTAAGAATCCGATGTATCATGAGATGTTGCGAGATGATATAAGGGAGTTCGTGAGTATTTCAGGGTGCGAGACCCTGAATGATATGATTTCTATAGCCGGAGGCGGGAGATCGATTTGGAGGACCTTGGGAAGAGGGGATCAGATCTGGTGCATATAGTGGAGGGTCCCGGGAAGAGACCCAAGACTTTGGATCACCGTTTGAGAGGCCAGCAGGGCCGGAGTCAGTGCAGAGCGTGCGAGAAACTACACGACAGAGCTTGCCCACCCGGTGGTATAGATTGCTACGAGTGTATCAGGATTAATCATGTGAGCAGGGACTGTCCACGAGGAGGGGCAAGCCCGTTATGTTTTCTCTGCAACCCAGTGGGCCACAAGAGGGGGCTGTCTTTCTGAAAAGGGGAGGAGCAGTGAGTGCACCTGCTCCGGCTATTTTGCGGATTTATGATAGCCGTGAGGTGGGGCAGGAGCCCCAGCAAAGAGTAGCCAGTTATTTCAGTGTCAGACCAGGAGAGGCCAGTGCTCCAACAGGTGATATTGCGGGTATGCTTTCTTTTGCTTTTCTTCGGTTGTTATCAGTTTTCTTGTTTCTTGGAATTTTATATTGATTTGAGTAAGCGTTATCTTCAGGTTATTGCTCTGTTATCGTTTGGTTATATCTTCGGGAATTGTTTCATGTCTTTTGCATGCCATACATCATTAGTGGTTCATTGAAGGGTTTTATCTTGTGTAGTGGGTTCCAATGTGTTCGATTGCTATTTTGGTTTTGGTCAAGATCGGTTCAGGGGTTTTGGTGTGCAAGATCTTTGGTAAGGATTCAGCGGAATAGTTCTCCAGTATCATCAGGATTCAGTGATTTTAGCATTTGTTCTGGTAGGAGCGGCAGTTGCCTATGGGAGAGTTGTTGGGTTCAAACACTGCCATTCCTAGGAAGGGAACGGTAGCAGGAAGATGGTAGGTCAGTTGCTTTGAGCTGTTGGGTCATTGGAGTGACAGGGGAGTTTCATATTCTCTTAATTGTAGTCGATTAGGATTCGAGGATTCTTCGAGAGTGGGAGTTCTGATGATGATTCGTTAGTCAGGGCAAGGGTTATGATTTTCAGTCGCCAGCATTAGAACTCAAGGAATTGGTATGATATCATGGGAGGTGATTTGGATTATCCGATTGGGTAAAGTTTCATGAGTATACTTCAAGATTTCAAGAGTTGGGTGATCATTGAGTTTGGATAGCAATGGAATGCTAGTATTGTTCAGCGCAAGGTATGGGCGGTTCGTGCTATTTGAGGGAGATGGATCGGAGATCTATAAGGATTAAGAGGTGAGAGATCATCGTCGATTCCAAGTGGGGGAGAATTAATTGATTGTTCATATTGAGGTTGTGTTGTTAGGAGTTCAGGAAACTCCTAACCGAAGGTCAGCATCTCGGTCGTTATTCATAGTAGGCTGTGGGATTCGAATGTGTGACCCGAACTCCTGATTGGTTGCAGGATTCAACTCATGATGGGTGGTGTTGTGATGGTTTGAGTGTGGTAAGGCCATGCATGGTAACCATGGTTGGTTAGAAGTGTTGTAAGATTGCGATGGGATCGTAGCATTCATCAGTTTTAGGTAGATTATTATTGAGATGGTCACAAGCGTGGATGAAGAATCAGTTCGTGCCTTGGGCACCCCGGCCAGGATGGTCGGGGAGTTAATCTCTGTTCTAGGTTGAGGACCATTAGGGTCCGAGGCGGAGTCGGGATTGAGTGGTTGTTGATGAGTAGGACCCGTGGGCGAGGCCCGTGTGATTATGGAAATTCAGGTTGGACCTGGTAGAGATTGTTGGGTCAAGGTTTTGCATCTTGAGTTGCAGGATCATGTGGGTGATCGGTGTGGCGCAGAGGGGTTTTAGGCTGAGTGGCCTTTTTGTTTGGACTCTTGGAAACCTGGTGGTTGGACCAGGTGCGAGACTGGTAGTCTCGGGAATGGTTTGAGGGTAATTGTTTATCGGTTAAGTGGGGGGTTTCGGGAATCGGAAGGTTATAGTGTGATATGCAAATGCAGATTCGTTGATCCCAGGTTATGAGTGGAGTATCGATTTGGTTTTGGGTAAGATCTCGAGTCGGGTTTCACGCGTGTTCAATGCAGGATTTTGCGTTCCAGTTGGATAATAATTGGGGTATCTATACGCCAAGGGCATCAACTGCAAGATTCAAGGGTAATGAATGGGTTTGGTTTGATGGCAGTTTGAGCTATTGTGATGTGTCTTGGGCTGGTTCTATCTGTGAAAGAGCCACATCGTGTTTGGAGTCAAGAAAAGATGGGTTGTTGGAGATCGGGTATGATATGAGACTGCAGTGGGTCATGTAGCATTCATTTTTTTAGCAGTGGATTTGGTGGCAAGTTGTTTTTGGGCAATTTTTGCCAGACGAGATTTCCTTCAGGAGTCGTGTGGGGCTGTGTGTGTGTGTCTTTTAGCTCAGCAATCGGGTAGATATCCGGTGGTTCGGGTAGTTGGCACACAAGTTGGGACTAGGGAGTTCTCGGTTGCTTTTGGAAAGTATCTAGGTAGCAGGAATATGAGTTGGAGTGGTTTCATTATTTTCTGATTCGTGTGCGGAGTCACTTGTTATTCGGGGAAAATGTTGAGTCGCTTGCACTAGATTAAATAACCTCAGAGTGGTTGATTTGACCCTGTTGTGTAGCTCTCGTTTGATTCTAACCATTGTAGGGATGAATCTTCTACTCTAAGGGTTATCTGAGCCTTCTGTCAAGTATAAGTGTTTTGCAGCTGTATATGGTCAGTAACTTTGTTTCCGTTAGTCACATCAAGATAATCAAGGTTGAAAGTGTTATGTTTGGTTTGTTATTTTATGAGGTTTTGGCATGGTAATGTTTCAATGTAGGAGGTCTTTCGGGGAGTCAGACCATTATAGATCTCAGGTCTCTGAAAGGTAGAAATGGTTTTGCGGGAGCTAAAGGTTTGTTTTTCTTCGGGATGGAAGTTTCGGTTGCCTTGGGAAGGTTGTCTTATGCACAGAATTTTCGGGTGCGTTCGTCAGGATGTTGGTTTTGATAGGAGTGTTAGTAAGGGGCGATTTCGAGGATGAAATGTAATTTAAGTGGGGAAGAGTTGTAACACTCGGTTTTGGATTTGCTTCATTTCTCGGGGTTGCACCCCAATCATCAGTTGTCATGAGGCTTAGGGCCTTGGGAAAGGAAGGTTTTGGACTATATCGGATGTGGGTGTCAAGGTATAAGTGATCCAAGAGTTTGATTGTGTCTTCGGAGGCCAAGGGTATAATCATAATTTGATATCTCGATCTTTTATGGATTTTATGTTTTTTCGGGAGGTTTTAAGTCTTGGGTGTGTTGTTAGAAGTGTAGGGATTCTCGCCACCTTTTCGTGGATATAAGGTTCATTGGAAACGGACCTAAGATGAGGAAGTTATGGCAATTTGAAGGTTTTGGCTGATTTGGCCCCTAATGGAAAAGGCTTGCAATTAAATCCCATGCATGCATGGTGAGGAAGGCACGTGACTGGGTAACTACGCCCAACGTAAGCTGGGGGTATGCCCCGCATAATAGTCAGAGTGCCAAACCCTAATTTTTAGAGTTTGGGCACTATTTAAGCATCTTTATGAGCTCAAGGTTCTTTCATTTATCAGCCTCCATTGCTTTCAAGCCTCATTTTGGAAACCCAAATCTCATTTTGAGTGTTTGAGAGATCTAAGTGTGTATTTTGGGTGTTGTGCTCATTTTCAGGAGAAGGGTGTTTGGTGTTAGCTTGTGGTTTGAAGGAAGGCTTTTAGATCCAGACTTTGGCCTCATTTCCTACTCATTCAAGGTATAAAGTTATCATCTTGACTTCTTATTGTGCTAGTTTGATCTTAGGGCAAGATGAAGTGTTTTTATGGTGTATTAAGTTCTACATGTGAGTTTGAGCCACTCCTGCAGCTTGGAGTGATAGATCTTGCCTTTTCTAATGTTTCTAGTCCATGAAAATGCTTGCTTGATGTTTAGAAATGGTCCATGCATGTTCTAATTAGATTATGTTAGGTCTTAATGGATTAAGTTGGTTGTTAGGTCCCATTGAGTCATGTAAATGCGTAAAGGTGCCAACTTTATGCATTAAGAGCTTAGTTGGAAGGTCTTCTGAGGTTTTGATGCAAGGACTTAACGGATTAATAAGTGTTGAGTTTTGGAGAAATCGCGATTACGCCCCACGTAACTGATGGTACGCCACACGTACCATCTTTTGGTCGCAATCCAGATTTCCTCGAGTATGCCCAGCGTAGCTGACCGTACACCCCGTGTTCGACGATCAGTGCGTTTTGGGCTTCTTTCTGCCTTTGGGCTTAAGGGTTTTTATTCATGGGCTGGGCTTATTTATATTTCTGGGATCGTTTATGTCTGGGGACTTTTGAGAATTGGTCTAGTTTTGGGCTTGCCTTGTTGGATTTAGGATTGTGGTTTTGGTCCTTAGTGGGCCCAATGGGCTTGAGCCTCGTAGCGTTTTTGGGCTTTGTTATTTGGGCCTTTGGGCCATCTGAGATCAACTATTAGACTAAGGAAGTTTTGGGCTTTAGGATAAGGCCCATATGGGGGTTGGGCCTAATTTGGAAAATTCGGCCATTAGCAGGTCTTTATGGATCTTGTAGTTTTGGGCCTTTTGGTTTTGGGCTTGGGCCTCAGTTTTGGTTCATGTTGGGTCATGGGTAAAATGGTCATTTTACCCCAAGTATGGATTATGGATCATTTCTTGGAGCCCAGTTATTAATTGGGTGTTGTTTTGTTGTTGATAGTTTGGGGAGCTACCATCCAGCAGCCAAGGGTGTTTCTGTATGATTCAACAGTGCGAGGTGAGTCTTCTCACTATATCCATGGGTCGAAGGCACCAATGTCGGCCCATTACTTGTTATTTGGTATGCTAGTTGTCTCTGTGATACTTGCATGGAAGACCTCGGGGGGATACCTTGGCAGTTGGATATCAGACCTTGGGGGAAGCCCATGGCATTCCAAATAAAGACCATGGGGGAGCCCATTGAATTTCCGATAAAGACCATGGTGGGAGCCCATGACATTTCTGATAAAGACCATGGGGGAGCCCATGGCAACTATATGTATCTGCATTATAATCTCTGGTTGTATGTTGTGTGGTATTTTGGGGAACTCGCTAAGCTTTGTGCTTACGGTTTTCAGTTTATGTTTCAGGTACTCCGGTTTTCAAATGGAATGGCTTGGGATGATTGTAGAGCACACAACACATGTTTCCATTTTCTGTGAAATACTCTGATTTATCGATGTTTTGTTAAAATTTAATTACTCGGATTTTATAGGAAATACATGTATTAACGATTTATTAATATAAAAACAAAAAAAATTATATCATGATTTTTGGGGGCTTACAATTACATGGAAAATGGAAAGTGGCTATCTAAAATAAATACTTTACAATGAACATATCAACACTTTATGACCTACTAGTTTTGTTGATCTCTAATAACATTAATGAGATCCATTGACGATTTAAGTTGTTTATCAAGTTGCTCGACTCTTGTGTTGTACTGTTCTTCTTGGGCCTTCATTATATCTTTAAGCTCCTCATTTTGCTCTTTTTGTTTAACCACAAGCTCCCTCATTTCTTCCATTTCATCATTTTTTTCTGGAATGTAAGATACATTCGTTTTACCGTTAATATTGGGAGCCGTCTTTGCAAAAGAGCCTAATCCATAAAGTCTTCTTTTTTTCTCATGACCACCAACAACATCATAAAATAGTTTGTCCTCCTCAAATTCAGCACCTTTAGCTTCTAACTTTTCCCGTTTTTCTGTATAGGCCGCCTACAAAATAAAAATAATTTAGGTTAAAACATATCAAAGTTATAAAAGACATTAAGGACTAGCTACAATATAAAAGTTTAAATGCACTGAAATGACTATTACATGAATTTGTCTATCTTTTTCATTTGTAAATGTGACTCTATCGTGATTCTTCATGTGTGTATACAGGAACAATTCTCTATGGGGTGGATCACGTCCTAATTTATGCATCTGCATAAATACCATAAAATGTAAAATATACACATAAACATAAACATTAATGCACCATTAAAAAAAATTACCAAATCAGAAGCTATCTTCAAATGATTTGCGGATCCAGCGTTATGGGTAGGTTGTGCTATTCCATCAGCCACACCGTTACGCCTATTTTTCGTGTTCTGCTCGGATTTCAGCTTGTATTCATCTGTATTCCATTTTGCTTTCCAGGAGTTCTAGACTTCTTGTGAAATATGAGCTGGTTTAAAGGCATGTGGGTTTCTTTGTTGGCTCCGCATGTTGTAGAGATATTGGCCATAAGTTTGTGCAACTTTACTTGCCCACGCTTTCCTCACTAGCGAGTCTATTGTTTCACCCCAACAACATTTTTTCTACACATTAACAATATAAACATAAGTATAAATGTAAATGATTACCAAACAACAATTTATCACATATAGTTAACTACCTAGAACTCCTCCCAATATAATTCGCACATTTCTTTGCTTACTTTTCCCAAGTTTACCCTTGTGGATCTACTCTATGAAAAAAATACAGACTAATAATGTGTGCACAAGCGTATGGGGGCATGAGCCTGCAGATAATCATGTCATCATTTTAGTTTTGAATTAATATGTACATGTACACCAAAAGGTTATACATAGAAAAAGGTTGTAAGATATGATTGGTAACTTATGTTTTTTTCCAAACATGAAAATTTAAACGTCCATCTGGTCCACAATCTTCAGAGGAATTGTTTTCACCTTCTACATTTTCCATAACAGATCCATTCACGGTTGGTTGTGTTGGTGATGGGGTAGATTCTGGGGTAGGTGTTAGGATAGATGTATATGTCGAGGATGTAGTAGTTCCTTTTGGTAAGGAGGATGTGGTAGTTGTTGTAGTTGTTGAGGATGGTAGTGTCGATGAAGGTGTTGAGGTTGTGGCTGTTGATATAGGTGTTGATGATGTGGTATTCGATGTCGGTGTTGAGGATGGTTTCGATGATGTAGGTGCTGAAGTTTTGGTTGTAGATGTAGGTGTTGAAGATGGTGTCGATGGTCCAGTTGCTGAAGTTTTAGATGTATTTGCTAACGATGGTGTGGATGTAGTAAGTGATGTCGAGGAAGTGGTAGTGATCGTTGGTGTTAATGATTTAGGTTTAGGAGTTTTGGTGCTAGATGTTATAGGTGCATTGGATGTGGTTGATGCTTTTGAGAAGTCGACTTCTTCATCTAGTAATTTTTTGCTTATTAATTTTGCAATTGAAGTCCTGTTGCGGTTCAAAACCTGAGGTGCAATGAATTTAGTTGACTTCACACCTGATGCTCATTTTTGTTTCAAGTTCGATATCTTTCTTTCTTAAAAATAAACAAAAAACTATAGTCAATACCAATTTATTAAAGATGATAAACTATTGATGAGCAGAGAACAATCATATAATAAAAATAAATTATAGATGAACGCATTACTACGCATGTATACTATTGAATTCAACTTTTAAATAACATGTAATTAAAGTGCGGCAATCATAGATTATGAAAGCAAATCCAATGTAGCTGTAATTTAAGATGATAATATATATGAAGATGATCAGAGAACAATGATCACGACAATTGTAAATTAAATAAAAATAAATTTTAGATGAGTGACAACCTATATCGCCAAAGTCAGTGCACAAACGTAATGAAGAAATGTGGATTTTGATCAATTATCCGCAGGAGATGATTACATAAAATGTATACCCTATTTCTAATAAGTTAACTTACCCTAATACGCAGCCTTAGCGTGTGTAGGTTAAAGGGAAAGGAATTGCGAAAATTTTTGAAGCTCCACTAATGAAAAATTCAAACTGTACAAATTAGCTCTAAATATTTAGCAATTCAAAATTTTTAAAGTATTTCCAGCGATATAGAAAGGGTATATAATGTCAAGAAAGAATAAAGAGTAATGAGGTTTTCATACCATAATTTTAATTTAAAATTATAAACGAGAATTAAACAATAATAAAATATACATCTTTATGTTGCTATGTTTGAAACAAAATTATATATATAAAAGGCGTATGGATTATGGTTCATGTGTTAGTTTCTTATAGTGTCATGGTAATACCCATGGATGCATGACATATTAGTCATGGGTCATGTGTTATTTGCTTATAGTGTCATGGTTATACCCATGGATGACATACGGGTCATGGGTCATCCTTGTAATACCCATGGATGACATATGGGTCTTGGGTCATGTGGTATGGTAACACCCATGGATGACATATGGCTCATGGGTCATGTGGTAGTTGCTTATAGTGTCATGGTAACACCCATAGATGACATATAGGCCATGGATCATGGGTTAGTTGCTTATAGTGTCATGGTAACACCCATGGATGACATATGGGTCATGGCTCAATGTGGTAGTTGCATGGTTATAGTGTCATGGTAATACCCATGGATCACATATGGGTCATGGGTCATATGGTAGTTCCTTATTGTGTCATGGTAATACCAATGGATAACATATGGGTCATGGGTCAATGTGGTAGTTGCTTATAGTGTCATGGTAATATCCATGGATCACATATGGTTCATGGGTCAATGTTGTAGTTGGTTATAGTGTCATGGTAATACCCATGGATGACATATGGGTCATGGGTCAATGTGGTAGTTGGTTATAGTGTCATGGTAATACCCATGGTGACATATAGGTCATGGGTCAATGTGGTTGTTGGTTATAGTGGCATGGTAATACCTATGGATGACATATGGGTCATGGGTCATGTGGTAGTTGTTTATAGTGTCATGGTAATACCCATGGATCGCATATGGGTTATGGGTTATGTGGTAGTTGGTTATAGTGTCATGGTAATACCCATGGATCACATATGTGTCATGGGTCATATGGTAGTTGCTTATAGTGTAATAGTAATATCCATGGAACACATATGGGTCATGGGTCAATGTGATAGTTTGTTATAGTGTTATGGTATTACCCATGGGTCACATATGGGTCATGGGTCAATGTGGTAGTTGATTATAGTATCATGGTAATACCCATGGATCATATATGGGTCATGGGTCAATGTGGTATTGGTTGTAGTGTCATGTTAATACCCATGGATCACATATGGGTCATGGGTCATGTGGTAGTTTCTTATAGTGTCATGGTAATACCCATGGATGACATATGGGTATTGGGTCATTGTGGTAGTTGGTTATAGTGTCATGGTAATATCCATGGATCACATATGGGTCGTGGGTCAATGTGGTAGTTGGTTATAGTGTCATGGTAATACCCATGGATCATATATGGGTCATGGGTCATGTGGTAGTTGGTTATAGTGTCATGGTAATAACCATGGATCTAATATGGGTCATGGGTCATGTGGTAGTTGGTTATAGAGTCATGGTAATACCCATGGATTTCATATGGGCCATGGGTCGATATGGTAGTTGGCTATAGTGTCATGGTAGTACCCATGGATCACATATGGGTCATGGGTCAATGTGGTGGTTGTTTTTGGTGTCATGGTAATACCCATGGATCATATATGGGTCATGAGTTATGTGGTAGTTGGTTATAGTGTCATGGTAATACTTATGAATGATATAGGGGTCATGGGTAAAGGGGGTAGTTGGTTATAGTGTCATGGTAATACCCATGTATGACACATGGGTCATGGGTCATGTGGTATGGTAACACCCATGGATGACATATTAGTCATGGGTCATGTGGTAGTTTCTTACAGTGTCATGGTGTGACAACCCGAAAGTTTATTTTGTACGAAATCTACAGTCAAACACTTCAATTTAAAAGTCAAATTCATTCCTGCAAATTTTTAGCTCGGTTTGAAATCCGTTTGGGTATTTTTAAATATCTATTCTTCGAGAGAAAAACGAAATGAAGTATTTTTTTATATAATCGGGGAACAAATAAAACAATTAAACACCTTGATAGGGTGTTGCGGCCAAATAAGAGGGGTGGGGCCAAAGACCCCCTTTGACCGAGGACTCATGCATGAGGCATGAGTCTACACCCCTTTTTCCCTCATTTGTTACTTCCAAACTCAAGAACACCCACAAATCTCTCTCAAGTGTCATAACCCATTTCTTCAAATCCGCCAAAATGTAAGTGTTTCCTTCCTATATTCTTTCCTACAAAACTTAATCTAGTGTTTATACATCATTTCATCCATGGATTCTTGGTTTTTACTTAGATCTTCAAGTGTTCTTCAAGAACACCAAGAACACATACTAGTGAGTGTGGCCGAAAACACTTTTCTTTGCTTCCACATTGTAAGTATCTACTTCCTACACTGTTATCTAGTAAGGATACTTGATTTAGAAGCCTTGAAATCGTCTTTTCCAAGAACACAAGGAGTTTTCGGTTTAGTGCATCTCCTTAAACCGAAAACCCCTAAAGAAAAGTCCCTTTAAGACCTCAAAACTCACTTAAGACTTCGGATAAAGATTAGAACCCCTTTGCATGTTTGAAAGCCCTTGAAAAACACCACATGCACCGAGGATCTTGAGTTTTCGGTCTCAACCGAGAACCTCTTGGACCGAGAACCTCTTCGGACCGAGAACCTCTTCGGATCGAGAACCCTTTTTGGACCGAAAACCTCCTCAGACCGAGAACCCTTCGGACAGAGAACCTTTTTGGACCGAGAATACCATTAAGACCGAAAATTCCTAGGAACATACCATTTGGACCGAAAGCTCCATTTGGTGACCATACACTCCTTTTATGCAATCCTTGATGGTTGTAACACTTCCATATAATGGTTTCCTAGACTACAAGGGTGTTATCCTTCTCAATTAGTTGGACATGCACTAATGTTATACACATACATGTCATTATATGCTAAATAGGATTCCGTACGTGTGCTCAAGACTTCACTTGACACTTAGCATCCTTCCCCGACCTTACATTCGCACCACTCATTTCAGGTGAGTTCATACCCCTTAATCAACCTTTGAAATGATTTTTAATGCTTTTATGGGGGGGGGGAATACAAGTTGAAACATTCTAGTTATTGCTTTAATCACAGGTGATTAATAACTAGAACAAACAGAAAGATTTACTACTACTTTCAGTTTCTATCAAACTTATGGATTTTCAAGTGTTTCAAAACCCTTTTATCAAACTTTTTAAATGCTAAAACTGTTTTCAAACTCTTTTAAACTTACATTATTTTCAAACCCATATCTACACCAGTATATTTATATAAGTAAGACTTGAAGGACTTAGGACTGATAGCTCACCTTACTTCCTGTTCCTTGTTTGGTTGTGGACTTAGGGTATCTTGTTATTTGTCCGAATGTCGTTGAATTCTTAGTTATATATCGTATATATTTGTGTTGGATATAAAAGTCTTCACTTCAGTATAGTACCTTTGTGTAACAAAGCCATGCAAACCAGCATTACTATTTAACTATAATAGGTATAGTTAAGGATTACTACTCATTACTACTATTACAATGGCACCTACCAGAGTCAGTACAATTATGAGTCAATACATGCTAAATACTATACCAAGAGAATACTATATACTATACAAGGGAACACTCTATACATTATACCAGAAAATACATTATACAATATATAAGAGAATATACTAAAACATAGTGTGACATACTACTTCTCGATACGACACTTCATTGTGCTATCACTGTGTAACCAGAGTCTCCTGGAGGGAGAGCGGGCATTATGTGTATAGATCTATACGGGACAGACACTCCCACATCCCGACTGCTAGCTACAGTCCGAGCCGACTAGGCCCAGGGGTGACAAAATGTCACCATACCATGTGTGACCTGGAGGGTCATCAGCTATTCGATCGTCAATCAGCATGGTTACATACGACTTCACATTCATACCTTTAATTAACACTTTAAGAATTAAAGGCAAAACAGACTCCCCGAGGTGTATTGTACATTTAATACTACCTGGAGTCTGCATTTTTATTACATTCAGCCGGCAGTGACACTGTTGGGGGTAAAACATTATTTTCCCAAGTACTTTACATGAATGAAGTCTAAAACTATATTTTCATACTGATAGTTTCACTGGGAAAAATTTTACATTTTCAAAGGATCAAACATGCAAACAACCGGGTCTTGGTAGAAGACTACTTTTACTGGAAAATATAGGATTTTCTAGGGAGTATACTATTTTCAAACATTGATATCAGCTATTTTACTACATTGTTGTAAACATTTTTATACAAGCAATGACACCGAATACTTATGAACTCACCAGCTTTATGTTGATAAACTCTTTCAAAATAACTTGTATTCTCAGGTCATCAGTAGACAGGTACAGATGCAGCCTTTTGAGAAGATGGAGCACATACAAGACTCATCTTTTATTTTGATTATACTTCTGGTGTCGTACAAACTGTACAGAACACGCTTGTATTACAATTATTATATTAATGCAATGGATGTTGTTGCTTGTCTTTACTATTATGCTTTGTTATGATACTGTACATGACGTCCTCCACCCCAGAACGTATTCCGCCGTTCTCGGTTTTGGGGTGTGACAGATTGGTATCAGAGCACTGTTTATAGTGAACCAAGTATATCAACCCATAAAAGATATACGAACTATAAACACATCGGGATTAAAACACTCTGACCAAGAATATATACTTTTAAATAATAAAATATTTAACTAAGTATAAATATACATCCATTCATACAAAGGGTTAGTATCATACTAGAACAGAACAAAAGTATTAAGATTGTGGAACAGCACAATTAGGCTTAGAGACATATAGTCAAATCTAGGTGAATGTAGCCTGATCAACTACATTTTCCAAGGAGTGACTAGCATGTGCCTAAGGGTGATTGTGTTGTTGCAACAAGTCTAAAAACTTACCAACACTACCACAACGAGAACATTAGAACGGAATACCATAGGGGTATTCTGCATTTCTGTAATTACTTACTTGAGAACTAAAAAGGTCGTTACTAGTAGGGCAATAGTTGATAAGTGGATACTCTAAGGTTACATGCGACTAAGGCGTTATAGACTCAGAATCTGAGATCTTTGCTTTACTTCTTGTTCCTTGTTTGGTTGTGGACTTAGAGTTAGGGTCACTTATTCGAAGGTCAATCCTGTTTCGGTTGCATGTAATTGGTATGCACTATGCAAGTATTGGATCAACTAATAACGATCATCTTATAAGTATCTTAGATTAGTACGTCTATTAACTATTCTTTCCCCATTCTCGCGTAGATAGGATGGCTGGCTTTCATCTCCCTGGCGATCCGTACTATCCAAACCAAGGCATTGGAGGATGGCTTGATGATGAGTCGGAGGATGATCACCCAATCCCTTTGGATGATCACCTCGCAGAAGGCTTTTCAAGTGACTCCGACTCCGAACCAGAAGTCAACAACCATCCCCAAGAAGATCCAATTCCAAACCCTAACCCCCGTCCAGAGTTTCAAGGTCCCACTCCTATGTGGGCAACCACCTTGAATCGATGGAGTGATGAACAGGGTCACCCGTTACCTTTCAACGGAGACAGAAGCTTCTACAACATAGACGAGGGAGGTTTAGCTGACCGGGTCCTACCCATCGTGGTCCAAAGGATTGCTAGGAACATCGAGCAAGGTCATGCAGCCATCGAGCGAGTAGTGGAAATTGATGCCAACTCTAACCTTAACACAGTTCGTATCCGCCAACTCGAAGAGATTGTGGACAGAACTAGGAGGACCAATGAGACTCTGTAGCAACAATTAGCTGCATCCCGAGCCGAAGTCATGGAACTCCGGGTGCGTCAGAGAGCGCATGAACGACATCTTCAGGAGGTTGTACGTCAACTGGCAGACCTAAGGGTTCGTCCGAGGGATACCCGTCGCCGGTAGAAGATGTCAACGCGTCTTTACTTTTGAATCAAGGAATAGCCTTTCTTTCTGTGCTCTAGGAAGCACTTGTCTGTAAAATGTTCCTAACTTTTAAGAGTACTCTAATTAGACTTCTAAGCTGCCAATGTTTTCCTTATGGTTCGATGTAAGACCTACTGTTAGGTCAACTTTTCTAAGCTCATTTTACATCAGTAATACCAGTAATATTGGCAGTTATCTAATCTGTGGGAAAGTTTGTACTCTTGTGTTTCTCTAATCTATTAGTATATTTCTATCTAATAGTTGGACTATGGCGATTTAGTCCATGAAACACTCCCATCATGCTTACCATTGTTTCTCACTATTGTCATCATCTTTGTAAATTTTCAGTAAAATATGCCTCCTCGCAAGCGTCCGACCAGAAACACGCCTGCAAGTCAAACTCCACCACCACCACCTCCTTCGCAGTTCGATGCGGTGATGTTTCAGGCAGCTGTAACCGCGGCTGTGACCGCAACGATGGCCTAGATAAATTCTGGTGATGCAAGTGGAGCCGGAATGGGCACCAACTCTAGACATGGTGAAATCCACCCACGTACACAGGGGTGTACCTATAAGGATTTCATGAACTGCAAACCAACATTCTTCAATGGGACCGGAGGGATCATTGCACTGTCCCAATGGGTCGAAAGAACTGAGGCCATCTTCGAGATGTGCTCGTGCCCCGAAGACAACAAGATAAAGTTCGTAGCTTGCACCTTCACCGAAAGGTCCTTGACGTGGTGGAATTGCCATGTCAAATCACTCTCTTTGGTGACAGCCAACGCCATGGGCTGGGATACACTAAAAGACCTGCTGACGAGGGAGTACTGCCCGAGGGGCGAAATTCAGAAGCTTGATGAGGAACTGTGGGGCCTCAAGATGAAAGGCACCGACATAGTGGCCTATACGGCCAGGTTCTGCGACCTGGTGACACTATGTCCTAACATGGTCCCCACCGAGGGCAAGAAAATTGAAAGATACATCTGGGGTTTAGTGCCCCCGTATCAAGGGAACGTTCTAGCATCACACCCTACGACCTTTGACAGTGCCAAGGAATTGGCCCAAAGGTTGATTGATCATGAAGTTCCTTACACTCCATCAGCAACCACAACGGCTGCCACTGCACCGACCAAGACATCTGACAACAAGAGGAAGCGGTGAGACCGAAAGAAGGGTAAATCAGCCAAATCCTCTTCCAATAACCAACGAACATTGGCTGTCCATGCTGCCACTACTCCTGCTGCCCCTGTACCAGCCAACACATACGCAGGAAGCCTACCCAAGTGCACCAAGTGCAATTTCCATCATAACGGCCCCTGCCGGGAAATGCACTGCACTAACTGTGACCGGAAGGGCCATACCGCCCGGTTTTGCCGAACACCAGCCAAACCCATTTCCCAGGTTCCCAGTTCAGGAGTAAGCCAGGCCTGCTACGGCTGTGGCGAGGTAGGACATTTCAAAAGAAACTGTCCAAAGGCTGGGAACGCGGGAGGAGCAGGCAGACTACTTGCTATTGGCCACAATGAAGCTGTAGCAGACCCCACAGTAGTCACGGGTACGTTCCTTCTCGATAACTCTTATGCTTGTATCCTATTTGATAGTGGGGCAGAGAGGAGTTTCGTAAACCAAAACTTTAAAAACTTACTTAAACAATCACCAAAACCACTAAAAGAAACATTCGTCGTAGAAATGGCTAACGGAAAGACATAGAGTTCCAACGAGATCTATATAGGTTGTACCCTCACGCTAGATAATCACTCATTCCCTATCGACCTCATACCAGTAGCAATCAAGAGCTTCGATGTCATCATAGGCATGGACTGGTTGAGTCTCCATCGTACCGATATCATGTGTTTCGACAAAGCCATATGTTTAAACCTACCGAATAACGAAACCTTGTTAATCTACGGAGACAAACCCAGTACGAGCCTCCGCATCATCTCAAGTATTCAAGCCCAGAAGTACTTGCATAAGGAATATCGTTCATTCCTTGCACACGTCGTCAATACGAGCCAGAAAACAACAGACCTAAAAGACTTCCCAGTAGTACGCGACTTCCCCGACGTCTTTCCGGAAGAGCTACCGGGTTTACCTCCCCAACGCCAGGTTGAGTTCAGGATCGACTTAATCCCAGGAGCTACCCCTGTAGCCAAATCGCCCTATCGTCTGGCACCTGCTGAGATGCAAGAATTGTCCGGTCAACTTAACGAACTGCTCAGCAAGGGCTTTATAAGACCAAGCTTCTCACCCTGGGGAGCACCAGTCTTGTTCGTGAAAAAGAAAGACGGATCGTTCCATATGTGCATCGACTACCGGGAACTCAACAAGCTCACGGTCAAAAATCGTTACCCTCTTCCTCGCATAGACGATTTATTTGACCAACTACAAGGGGCGAGTTACTTTTCCAAAATCGATCTGAGGTCTGGGTATCACCAGTTACGAGTACTTGAGGAGGATGTTCCGAAAACAGCCTTCCGAACTCGTTACGGGAACTACGAGTTCGTAGTGATGCCGTTCGGACTAACCAATGTGCCCGCAGTATTCATGGACTTGATGAATAGAGTATGTCGTCCTTACTTGGATCAGTTCGTCATCGTCTTCATTGATGATATACTTATCTACTCTCGAAATGAGGAGGAGCATAGCAATCATCTACGACAAGTCCTGGAAACCCTACGATCGGAGAAGCTATACGCGAAGTTCTCTAAATGCGAATTTTGGATCCGAAGAGTCGAATTCTTAGGACACGTGGTTAGCAAAGAAGGAATCCACGTGGACCCATCCAAGATTAAAGCTATTGAGAACTGGTCAGCACCGAAGACGCCTACAGAAATTCGCCAATTTCTAGGCCTCGCTGGCTACTATCGCAGGTTCATACAAAACTTCTCTCGAATCGCGAAACCCCTTACAACATTGACCCAGAAAGGCGTGGCCTTTGACTGGGAAGAGAAACAAGAGAAGGCATTCCAAACCCTGAAACGAGCCTTATGCACCGCACCGATACTATCCCTCCCCGAAGGGATAGACGACTTCGTGGTATACTGTGATGCATCCAACCAAGGGCTCGGTTGTGTTCTGATGCAACGAGGTAAGGTCATCGCCTATGCCTGAAGACAACTGAAGACACATGAGGTCAACTACACCACACACGACCTCGAGTTAGGAGCGGTTGTGTTCGCCCTAAAGATCTGGAGACACTATATGTATGGTACGAAGAGCACTATCTTTACAGACCACAAAAGCCTCCAACACATATTCAACCAGAAGGAGCTCAACATGAGACAACGGCGGTGGGTCGAGCTACTCAATGACTACGAATGCGAAATTCGTTATCATCCGGTAAAGCCAATGTGGTAGCAGACGCCCTAAGTCGGAAAGAATATTATGGTCGAAGAGTCAAGTCACTAACAATGACTATCCATTCGCATCTATCCGCACAAATTAAGGACGCTCAGCTCGAAGCTTTGAAACCTGAAAATGTAGCGGGAGAGTCCATGCGAGGAATGGATAAGAACCTAGAAGCCAAGAGTGACGGAACCTTATATCTCATGGACCGGATCTGGACACCAAAACACGGTGGTTTTAGAGACATGGTCATGAAGGAAGCGCACAACACTCGATACTCCGTCCACCCAGGTTCAGATAAGATGTATCTGGATCTTAAAAAGTCATACTGGTGGCCTAACATGAAAGCAGAGATTGCTACCTTCGTGAGTAAATGCCTTACTTGCGCCAAGGTCAGGGTCGAATACCAGAAACCATCAGGTCTACTCCAACAACCGGAGATACCTGAGTCGAAGTGGGAGCGGATCACTATGGACTTCATAACAAAGTTACCCAAGACAACGGGTGGACTTGATACCATATGGGTCATCGTCGATAGATTGACCAAGTCCGCACACTTCCTACCCATCAAAGAAACCGACAAGATGGAGAAGCTCACAAGAACGTACATTAGGGAGATCGTACGACTGCATGGTGTTCCTATATCTATTATCTCCGATAGAGATAACAGATTCACT
This sequence comes from Lactuca virosa, assembly GCF_052849685.1. Classification (NCBI taxonomy): domain Eukaryota; kingdom Viridiplantae; phylum Streptophyta; class Magnoliopsida; order Asterales; family Asteraceae; genus Lactuca; species Lactuca virosa. The sequence goes on from NC_136426.1 coordinate 287,974,359, forward strand.
TCGAGGTTCTGGCAGTCACTACAAAGCTCCCCGGGAACGAGACTGGACATGAGTACCGCCTACCATCCATAGACCGACGGACAAAGTGAGAGAACCATCCAAACTTTGGAAGATATGCTGCGAGCCTGTGTGATCGACTTTGGTAAGGCATGGGATACCCACTTACCCCTTGTCGAATTTTCCTACAACAACAGTTATCACACGAGCATCAAAGCTGCTCCATTTGAAGCCCTCTACGGCCGGAAGTGCAGATCCCCTCTGTGCTGGGCTAAGTTGGGTGACACTCAGCTAGCTAAAGGACGAGTTCCTGACAGCACTCTCACGGGTCCGGAGATCATTCGGGAAACGACAGAGAATATCGTTCAGATTCGCGAACGATTAAAAGCCTCTAGAGACCGATAGAAAAGCTACGCAGACAAACGGAGGAAGCCTTTGGAGTTCCAGGTGGGAGACCGAGTCCTTTTGAAAGTCTCACCCTGGAAAGGCTTGATACGCTTCGGAAAGCGTGGAAAGCTGAATCCAAGATACATAGGGCCTTTCGAGATTCTCGCTAGAATCGGCCCCATAGCTTACAAACTCAATCTACCTCGCGAACTTAGTAACGTACATCCTACCTTCCACGTCTCGAACTTGAAAAAGTGCCTATCCGACGAGACTCATGTAATCCCACTCGACGAAATCGAGATCAACGAGAGCCTCAACTTCGTGGAAGAACCTGTAGAGATCATGGACCGAGAGGTCAAACGAACGAAACAAAGCCGTATCCCGATAGTGAAGGTTCGCTGGAACGCCAAGCGAGGACCTGAATTCACTTGGGAGCGCGAGGATTAAAGGAAACTTAAATATCCTCATCTCTTTACTTAGTTATTTTGCAATAACTTAGTTGCTTGAACTCAAATTTCGGGACGAAATTCCCTCTAACGGGGGGATGATGTGACAACCCGAAAGTTTATTTTGTACGAAATCTACAGTCAAACACTTCAATTTAAAAGTCAAATTCATTCCTGCAAATTTTTAGCTCGGTTTGAAATCCGTTTGGGTATTTTTAAATATCTATTCTTCGAGAGAAAAACGAAAGGAAGTATTTTTTTTATATAATCGGGGAACAAATAAAACAATTAAACACCTTGTTAGGGTGTTGCGGCCAAACAAGAGGGGTGGGGCCAAAGACCCCCTTTGACCGAGGACTCATGCATGAGGCATGAGTCTACACCCCTTTTTCCCTCATTTGTTACTTCCAAACTCAAGAACACCCACAAATCTCTCTCAAGTATCATAACCCATTTCTTCAAATCCGCCAAAATGTAAGTGTTTCCTTCCTAGATTTTTTCCTATAACACTTAATCTAGTGTTTATACATCATTTCATCCATGGATTCTTGGTTTTTACTTAGATCTTCAAGTGTTCTTCAAGAACACCAAGAACACACACTAGTGTGTGTGGCCGAAAACACTTTTCTTTGCTTCCACATTGTAAGTATCTACTTCCTACACTGTTATCTAGTAAGGATACTTGATTTAGAAGCCTTGAAATCGTCTTTTCCAAGAACACAAGGAGTTTTCGGTTTAGTGCATCTCCTTAAACCGAAAACCCCTAAAGAAAAGTCCCTTTAAGACCTCAAAACTCACTTAAGACTTCGGATAAAGATTAGAACCCCTTTGCATGTTTGAAAGCCCTTGAAAAACACCACATGCACCGAGGATCTTGAGTTTTCGGTCTCAACCGAGAACCTCTTGGACCGAGAACCTCTTCGGACCGAGAACCCTTTTTTGACCGAAAACCTCCTCAGACCGAGAACCCTTCGGACAGAGAACATTTTTGGACCGAGAATACCATTAAGACCGAAAATTCCTAGGAACATACCATTTGGACCGAAAGCTCCATTTGGTGACCATACACTCCTTTTATGCAATCCTTGATGGTTGTAACACTTCCATATAATGGTTTCCTAGACTACAAGGGTGTTATACTTCTCAATTAGTTGGACATGCACTAATGTTATACACATACATGTCATTATATGCTAAATAGGATTCCGTACGTGTGCTCAAGACTTCACTTGACACTTAGCATCCTTCCCCGACCTTACATTCGCACCACTCATTTCAGGTGAGTTCATACCCCTTAATCAACCTTTGAAATGATTTTTAATGCTTTTATGGGGGGAGGGGGGGAATTCAAGTTGAAACATTCTAGTTATTGCTTTAATCACAGGTGATTAATAACTAGAACAAACAGAAAGATTTACTACTACTTTCAGTTTCTATCAAACTTATGGATTTTCAAGTGTTTCAAAACCCTTTTATCAAACTTTTTAAATGCTAAAACTATTTTCAAACACTTTTAAACTTACATTATTTTCAAACCCATATCTACACCAGTATATTTATATAAGTAAGACTTGAAGGACTTAGGACTGATAGCTCACCTTACTTCCTGTTCCTTGTTTGGTTGTGGACTTAGGGTATCCTGTTATTTGTCCGAATGTCGTTGAATTCTTAGTTATATATCATATATATTTGTGTTGGATATAAAAGTGTTCACTTCAGTGCTGTACCTTTGTGTAACAAAGGCATGCAAACCAGCATTACTATTTAACTATAATAGGTATAGTTAAGGATTACTACTCATTACTACTATTCCAATGACACCTACCAGAGTCAGTACAGTTATGAGTCAATACATGCTAAATACTATACCAAGAGAATACTATATACTATACAAGGGAACACTCTATACATTATACCAGAAAATACATTATACAATATACAAGAGAATATACTAAAACATAGTGTGACATACTACTTCTCGATACGACAATTCATTGTGCTATCACTGTGTAACCAGAGTCTCCTGGAGGGAGAGCGGGCATTATGTGTATAGATCTATACGGGACAGACACTCCCACATCCCGACTGCTAGCTACAGTCCGAGCCGACTAGGCCCAGGGGTGACAAAATGTCACCATACCATGTGTGACCTGGAGGGTCATCAGTTATTCGATCGTCAATCAGCATGGTTACATACGAGTTCACATTCATACCTTTAATTAACACTTTAAGAATTAAAGGCAAAACAGACTCCCCGAGGTGTATTGTACATTTAATACTACCTGGAGTCTGCATTTTTATTACATTCAGCCTGCAGTGACACTGTTGGGGGTAAAACATTATTTTCCCAAGTACTTTACATGAATGGAGTCTAAAACTATATTTTCATACTGATAGTTTCACTGGGAAAACTTTTACATTTTCAAAGGATCAAACATGCAAACAACCGGGTCTTGGTAGAAGACTACTTTTACTGGAAAATATAGGATTTTCTAGGGAGTATACTATTTTCAAACATTGCTATCAGCTATTTTACTACATTGTTGTAAACATTTTTATACAAGCAATGACACCGAATACTTATGAACTCACCAGCTTTATGCTGATAAACTCTTTCAAAATAACTTGTATTCTCAGGTCATCAGTAGACAGGTACAGATGCAGCCTTTTGAGAAGATGGAATAGATACAAGACTCATCTTTTATTTTGATTATACTTTTGGTGTCGTACAAACTGTACAGAACACGCTTGTATTACAATTATTATATTAATGCAATGGATGTTGTTGCTTGTCTTTACTATTATGCTTTGTTATGATACTGTACATGACGTCCTCCACCCCAGAACGTATCCCGCCGTTCTCGGTTTTGGGGTGTGACACATGGTAATACCCATTGATCATATATGGGTCATGGGTCATGTGGTAGTTGCTAGATTAAATATGCATATATCAATTGTGCAAGTTGTGTTTTAAAATAGGTTGATTTTTTTTTTAATTCTGATTTTTGAGAAAACTACCCTTACTAATCAAATATGAGTCATTGTATGTATGAGGGCAATTAGGTCATTTTGTAGTCAACATCTTCTAGGCCCCATAATTTTTCCGACGCATCACATCTTCTCAGTTCTTCAGGCGTATTTCAGTCACTTGCAATCAGCCCCAATTTCAAAATTTCGACCATAAAAAAACCCTAAAGTTGTTTTTAGAGAATCATTATCTTAGTTGAGGAATTATATTATGGAAGCCAATACTTCTTTGAAGATGCAACCAAGAAAGCAAAGCAAAACGCTAACTGACATGTCATTGGAAGTGATTGAGAAGATAATAGTCGAGGTGGGAAAAATTTCAGCAATCGACGCTTTCAAGATGAACGTTGTGTAAGTTTTGTCTTCAATCCTTCTATTACAATTTACATTTACACATCATATTTGATTTGTGCTTACAGTTAGGGTCCAATATTGTGTTTCGTTTTCAGTTACAAAATCTTGAACGAGGCAGGAAAAACGGAAGAAATATACAAACAAGTGGAGATAAATGGATTACGTTTTCATCGTTGGTCTGATGAGAAATATGTTGGATTAGTGTCTAAGTCCATAACTATATTTGGAATATACTTGACCCGGTTGTGCATGGTCCTTTTGGGTTGCCTTCACCAAAGCAACTTGAGTGGAGGAATAATATAGAAAGAGGTGATTATGATTTATTAATATGTTATGAGAATAATATATTAAAGGAGAAATCATATTTGTTTAATTAACATTGGTCAATAATTTATTGAGAAATTAGTTTTGTGATCAAAAGAAGTTAATTGAACTTAAGGGGCTAAACTGTAATTATGTGATAGTTGCAAAGTTGGGCAAGGAAACCCTAATAGACAGGGTGGACGAATTCTAAGGATAAAGCCTTAGGGAATTCGTCCATATTGAGTATTCTAGAATTATCCTTGGGCTGCTTGGTGGCTAAGTAATCAGATAAGGATAATGACTGAAATCCTAATTCCTAAACTTATATAAAGAACCCTTGGGCATGGGATTTTCGGCCACTTGAACCCTAGAAGTCCTAGAGCCGAAAATCTTCCCCCTCTCTCCTCTTTCTTTCTTGTTTCCTCCAATTGCTATTGGTGTTTGTGATTCATTAGCGGCACAACACTTGAGGTGCTAAACTTCTCAAGGCTTCAAGATCTTCATTCAACAACAAGGTACACATCCAGATCTGCTTTGTTATGTTAATTTCGATTACATATGCTAGATCTAGGGTTAGAAAGTCTTGGATCGATTGCATGTACAATAAAGAAACCTAGATCCAAGCATTAGAGTTTTCATGAGCACATAGGATGTTCTTTTGGCTCAAACCCATCAGTGGTATCAGAGCCTTGATTGGTTTCTATTGTATTGATGCTTTGTGTTTCGTTCTTGCTTAAAAAATCGAATTTTGTGTCCTCTGCCTGACAGACTCGGCGAGTCCCATTGTGGACTCGGCGAGTAGGATGAACTCGACAAGTCCATTAGGGACTCGGCGAGTCAGAGCGTCAGAAAGAGGAAATTTCGTGATTTCTTGCTGGTTTGCTTAAGGATACTTACCTAAATCGTTTTAGTTTTATAAAATCCGAATTTTATTACCTTTTTGTCAACATCCCTAACAAAACAAAAGATTATTACCAATTATTTGAATAATAAATTCTTTATTTGATAATATTTGATTATTTGAATTTATTTAGTGAATTATCTGGTAAATAATCTTGATTAGGTCAAATTTAGATAATCACTAAATTAATTGTTTAATTTAAATTATTTGCTGTTTCATCCTTTATGTTTTGAAAAGTTCATAAACTTGTCCTCAAGTTTTGAAATTTAAATTTTGTGATTAAATATTTAATTTGAATTATTTAAATTTCAAACCCTAGAATTTTACAAGTTTTAAAATTCAACCTTATACTTTATAATATTATAAGATTAATATATATATATATATATATATATATATATATATATATATATATATATATATATATATATATAACTTAAACGCTAGTCTTACCATTAGTAGGCCTCATTCATGAAGCCGATCTATAAGGGGTATAAGGTTATGGCCTATAAAATGGTCGTTTAATGGGTGTCCACTCTCACCCACCGCTTCCTTGATTGGTGGAGGGTCGTTAGCCGAACGGGTAGGATACGGCAACCCTTTCCTCATTAATAAGTATAATGAATCGTTGAAGTAACTGAATGTTTTTCAAAAATACCCAATCTTAGTTACTATAGGCAAAAGTGAATTGATGCAATTCCATGAAATTACACTTTGTACCCTTGCTAAGACGTTAGTGGAGCGTGTGTGGTTAACCGGCACACTAATTGAGTTCTAAGCAAAGGTGGCAATGGGTGACTCGATGTTGGTCATAGTTCGATGGAGCGTGTGTGGTTAACCGGCACATCGAATAGGTGACTGTAACATTGGGGGCACCATGTATATTTGCATGGTTATTCACACCCTGTTTTGTGATCCTCGGCATCCCAGTCAGAAATCGAGGGGCATATCAAGATTTAAACATGTCATTGAACAGTTCAATGAATCTCAAAAGATCTAGGAGATTTCAATACATTTAAAACTTAATCCTCCTTTTTGTTTTTCATGGTGGAAATTGGTAAATCATCATTTACCTACCTTCAAATGTTCTACAATTTGGATTACGGCATCCCTCTTCCAAGTTGTAGGATATTGTGTTGGATCCTAGCCTTAATATCTCATTTTGGTGTTTTATTAAGGATTCAATCAACTGACTTGAATTTTCTCCCGTTTTGTAGATGTCTGAATCTAACCATGGTCTTCCCGAATCTAAAGGAAAAAGTATTCCTGCTCAAGGTGAAAGTCTGTTCTAAAATGAAGGTGAAATATTAATCCCTGCCATGTGGACTAGCTTGATTTCACTACCTCCACCTCCTCCCGTTGTTCTCCCAAACCCACAAGACCGAAGAATTGAAAGGTTCAATATCACTAAATCCCTATTGGCGATGAAACATGAAGATGGTAAACTCGTGTGTGCTCACGTCCTAGGGATGAAATCACACTTCGATAGGTTGATAATGTTGGGTGCGACTTTCCCCAAGAAGTTTGTTGTGGACTAAGTTCTTCAGTCACTCCCTGAATCGTATAATAAGTTCAAAAGAGAGTATTATATGATGGATCTTGACGCAACCCTCATTGCCCTAACTTACATGCTTATTGTTGCTGAATCAGAAATGATTTGGCGAAGCAATGGAGCATATTTGTTTGGTGAATCAACCAACCATGCTTCCGTGGACATTCCAGAAGAACCCACTTATTTCTGCTTCCAAGAAAAAGGGCGTTGGATACAAATCTGCCCTGAGAACCTGAGAGATCTAAGAGATGGGAGATTCAAGACGTATGGCTCTACTTTAGGTAAAATCCGCTATCTAACTCTATTAAGTTCCTATTCATTGATTCTTAATGAATGATGTGATAAGATTACATTTGGATGTTTTACAGGATCGAAGAAAAGAGAGGAAGTTTAATGGAAGAGCAAGATGAGTCTGATCACGAAGAAATGGATTACGATCGCATGGATTCGAAGATCAGATTTTGAGCTTAGAGAGTTATGATAGATTTGTTAGGAATATTTGATAGCACAGTTTTTCAGTTGATTTTGCATTGTAAGGACATGTTTTTCCGCTGCTTTTATGAATGAAATAAATTTTGTTTTTGTATTATTTATAAATATATATCCTTGCAATGGAATCGTTGTGAAAAATTGGTGTTTGTGTATTTCTACAATGAATGGATGAGATTCTTAGTTACATTATTTATGAGAGTGTTGAAATTCGCTAAGTAAGGAAAGATTCTCATCACCCAAGTTTCAATTGGACAGAGGCTTGGAATGATATGATTTGAATCATGTGATGTATGGAAATCTTGGTACTTAGAAAATTTAAGACTAATTCATTGACAAAGGGTCAAGTGAAGGACTAGGAGATCGAGTTCACAATGTGGTGCACTGGTTAAGTCCACCACAAATAACAATAACATTATTCGTCATGATTTCCTAAAAGTCTAGTAAATGTGGGTATACTTACAAGATTAAGTGTAATTCTAAATCATTGAAAGGTTTCAATAAATGGCAGAACGAATAAGAAGAATCAATGAAGGCAGAAAGATAAAAAGTTTCTCCAATCTAAGAAGAAGGGAGAGTACTTTTGTATCATGTTTTATGATCGTCTTAATGATTAAGAGTCATATCAAAATTGATCCTCTAAGAACGTCTTAGTGCACTAGTATGGCTAAGAAGAGGAATCGGAAATTGTTGAAATGGTTAAATCAGAAGGACGAATCATACTTCGTTCCAATATCGAATCTTAGAGTTAAGATTATGAAATTGAGTGACACGTCTTAAGTAGGTTTGTAACACTTATCAAATATGGAATAGAGAAAGTTTTTTTTTCTTATTTCTGCACATTTGAAATTGGTAAAGTTGTGATGTCTTGAAGAAGACAAAGACTAACCAGAACCAATTAAGTGAAGTATTGATCTTGATAGGATTTCGCACTAACTCTTGAATATTTGTTTTGTCAAGAAATGTTGCTTGACAAGAGAATCATATATGTCAAGAGGTCAGTGGGAGTCTAAATGATCTTGAAAAGCTTCAAGAACAAATCAAGAACAAACCTAATCGATAATCACTAGCACACGACTTAAGGTTTACGACCTATCGTGTTGACATAATTTTATTTCTGTGCCATTCCAGTCTTAAGTCAACTATGCATGTGAGTTCTATGAGTTTTCATTCGAATGCATAAAGATGAAGCACCTTAATCAATGGAAAGTACATTGATTTATAGGGGTAAGCTGATTGACAACCTGGAAGCAATGGTGAGCACCCGTGCTGCCTTGATGACAAAAAATCAAGATCAAATAAGTTCAGTCTATATGAGTTGAATTTGTCGCAAACCTTATATTATGATTATGGTTATGACAAATTCACATGGATAGGAACACATACACCTTAAAATCTAAGTATCATAAGGTTTCTCTCCTTCATGAAAATGATTGTGAGGAAATGCTTTCACTAAGAAAGATTTTGAAGATAGCATTGTGTAATTTGCATTTCTCGAATTCTATTATGATTACGGCATCCCTCTTCATAGTTCGAATTGTGAGATTTGGCAAATTAGTTTGAACATTCGAGACTTATGGCTATAAGTTCTAGAATCGTTTAGACACACACATGGGTTATCTAAGGAAAGGTGTATAAGTTTAAGAAGCTTAGATAAAGGATTATCGAAGCATCTAGTACTAGAAATATAAACTTATGAAATTCAATAAGCATTGTTTTCTAGAAGTTCAGCTGATTTCTAAATACGTGTCAAAGCTAGTGGGAGCATAAATGTTATGCTAGTATGGATATAATCATCATGTTAGTGGGAGCATGATAATTATGTGTTGCAAGTTAGCAATATTAATTATAGAAAAACAAAAGGTTTCACTTTGCAAAGTTGCAGGAGATGAAAAATTGTTTTGCTATAATTAAGGGAGAGAATGTTATACTTCGTTTCAATCTAGAAGCTTAGATCGAGAAATTTTAATTGAATTTAGTCAAGGATATATTTATTAATTGCATTCTCAAAGTTCGATTATGATTACGGCATCCCTCTTCATAGTTCAAATTTTGAGAACACGGCAAATAGAAATATTATGGCAATATTATAGCAAGAAACTGGTAAAGTATCACGTTTTTCATTATGAATCGTATCCCATATGCTTCAGGTATACGATCAATTGCATATGCTGTAATATTTGACCGTTCTAAATTTTTCCAAATGCCTAGGGCATTAAGAGGGAAAAAGAACTGGAACCGGACATGACTAAGTTTATCAAACAACTGTCAAAGGACAGTCTAAGGTTTGCTGAGGATTGGTCGCTTGTGGGCAGTTGGAAGTATAGTAATGGAAGGACCATACTGACATTATTATTAGATATGATTCTATTAATAATGAGTTGTCGTATGGCAAATATGGAAATGTTTCCATATTAGGAGTTGGACGTTAAGAATCTATGTCTAGATTAGAAACTTTTATGCAAGAAGGATATTCAAAGGAATGTACTTTGAATGTGAGACTTCATATCTATGGAATTGTCTTGTAACAATCTCCAATAGATTACTTTGTGACTTCATTGGCTGAGTCTTAGTGACTTTGTGTTGTGACATCACGAAAGGATTGTTGCATAAAATGTTAGAATCTAACATATTCTAGTAGTGACGGGAATTTTGTATTCTTACACTATCGATAAGAATTAGGAACTGTGAAATGATTTTCGTTGGAAATGTTCTCAATTGATCTATTTCACAAAGTAAGGACCATAGGTAAACATAGTGTACATGCTGAGAGCATGGGACAACTGTTGTTATAATTCAAGTAAGAAGTTGATTACCCGAAACAACAAATAATGAGTAATCAATATGGTGATTAAATAAAAAATGTTTTATTTATACTCAAAGGTTTGGGGCCATATAGGATTAGTATTATTCTTGTGTTTCACTTTGCATGTTTTGACTTCCTGAATAATAAGATTATTCGAACGTTCCACAGTCGCTCATACTTTGGGAGTAGGTATGAAAGAAGATTGTCATGAATTGGTTTGTAGATTGTCTAAAGTGTATTAGACATAGCAAAGGTTTGCTACAACGTTCATGAATGCTTATGAACATGATTTGAGCATTGGATTAAACCCACGCTCACTTGGATCGCTTCATGGATTTTATCACGAGTGATTGGTGAGACGATAATATATTATGTTCTTCAAACCGATATGTGTGAGTTGTATCTTGCGAATCGGTTACACATTAATAATATGTAAACGCACCAATAACTTGGTGTTATAAAACATATTGTTGTGTGTGATTTGATGAGTGAGTACAAGCGAGCATTGATTCAAAGTTTATCCGTTCCTTTTACCCAAAGTGAGATAAAACCGATATCTGTGGGCCCCTCGATGATTTAGTGATGACACCCAAAGTGCTTGGCCAAGCCGGGACTGAATTGATGTGTTCAATTGTAGTCTGTTGTCAGTCGTCGTAAATCAGAAATCGGGAAACAACACATAGACTGAGAGAATGATTTCAATCCATGTCTCAAGTCTATACGATATCTAGAATGGAGGAATATATGATCCCTTATCTTAAGGACATGTTATTGATAAGATCAATAGTTTTGAGAACTGCGATTGCTATCCGGATCCAGAAAGTTCATTTGCATTTATAGTTATTAGACTTATCCAAGTGGGAGACTGTTGGATTAGTGTCTAAGTCCATAACTATATTTGGTATGTACTTGACCCGGTTGTGCATGGTCCTTTTGGGTTGCCTTCACCAAAGCAACATGACTGGAGGAATAATATAGAAAGAGGTGATTATGATTTATTAATATGTTATGAGAATAATATATTAAAGGAGAAATCATATTTGTTTAATTAACATTGGTCAATAATTAATTGAGAAATTAGTTTTGTGATCAAAAGAAGTTAATGGAACTTAAGGGGCTAAACTGTAATTATGTGATAGTTGCAAAGTTAGGCAAGGAAACCCTAATAGATAGGGTGGACGAATTCTAAGGATAAAGCCTTAGGGAATTCGTCCATATTGAGTATTCTAGAATTATCCTTGGGCTGCTTGGTGGCTAAGTAATCAGATAAGGATAATGACTGAAACCCTAATTCCTACACCTATATAAAGAACCCTTGGGCATGGGATTTTCGGCCACTTGAACCCTAGAATTCCTAGAGCCGAAAATCTTCCCCCTCTCTCCTTTTTCTTTCTTGTTTCCTCCAATTGCTATTGGTGTTTGTGATTCATTAGAGGCACAACACTTGAGGTGCTAAAGTTTTCAAGGCTTCAAAATCTTCAATCAACAACAAGGTACACATCTAGATCTGCTTTGTTATGTTAATTTCGATTACATATGCTAGATCTAGGGTTAGAAAGTCTTGGATCGATTGCATGTACAATAGAGAAACCTAGATCCAAGCATTAGGGTTTGCATGAGCACATAGGATGTTCTTTTGGCTCAAACCCATCAGTGGTATCATAGCCTTGATTGGTTTCTATTGTATTGATGCTTTGTGTTTCGTTCATTCTTAGAAAATCGAATTTTGTGTCCTCTGCCTGACAGATTCGGCGAGTCCCATTGTAGACTCGGCGAGTAGGATGAACACGACGAGTCCATTAGGGGACTCGGCGAGTCGGAGCGTCAGAAAGAGGAAATTTCGGGATTTCTTGCTGTTTTGCTTAAGGATACTTACCTAAATCGTTTTAGTTTAATAAAATCCGAATTTTATTACCTTTTTCTCAATATCCTTAACAAAACAAAAGATTATTACCAGTTATTTGAATAATAAATTCCTTATTTGATAATATTTGATTATTTGAATTTATTTAGTGAATTATCTGGTAAATAATCTTGATTAGGTCAAATTTAGATAATCATTAAATTAATTGTTTAATTTAAATTATTTGCTATTTGATCCTTTATGTTTTAAAAAGTTCATAAACTTGTCCTCAAGTTTTGAAATTTAAATTTTGTGATTAAATGTTTAATTTGAATTATTTAAATTTCAAACCCTAGAATTTTACAAGTTTTAAAATTCAACCTTATACTTTAAAATATTATAAGATTATATATATATATATATATATATATATATATATATATATATATATACATATATATATATATATATATATATATATATATATATATATATATATATATATATATATAACTTAAACGCTAGTCTTACCATTAGTAGGCCTCATTCAAGAAGCCGATCTATAAGGGGGTATAAGGTTATGGCCTATAAAATGCCCGTTTAAAGGGTGTCCACTCTCACCCACCGCTTCCTTGATTGGTGGAGGGTCGTTAGACGAATGGGTAGGATAGGGCAACCCTTTCCTCATTAATAAGTATAATGAATCCTAGAAGTAACTGAATGTTTTTCAAAAATTCCCAACCTTAGTTACAATAGGCAAAAGTGAATTGATGCAATTCCATGAAATTACACTTTGTACCCTTGTTAAGACGTTAGTGGAGCGTGTGTGGTTAATCGGCACACTAATTGAGTTCTAAGCAAAGGTGGAAAAGGGTGACTCGATGTTGGTCATAGTTCGATGGAGGGTGTGTGGTTAACCGGCACATCGAATAGGTGAGTGTAACATTGGGGGCACCATGTATATTTGCATGGTTATTCACACCCTGTTTTGTGATCCTCGGCATCCCAGTCACAAATCAAGGGCATATCGAGATTTAAAAATGCCATTAAACAGTTCAATGAATCTTAAAAGATCTAGGAGTTTTCAATACATTTAAAACTTAATCCTCCTTTTCGTTTTTCATGGTGGAAATTGGTAAATCGTCATTTACCTACCTTCAAATGTTCTATAATTTGGATTACGACATCCCTCTTCTAAGTTGTAGGATATTGTGTTGGATCCTAGCCTTAATATGTCATTTGGGTGTTTTATTAAGGATTCAATCAACTGACTTGAATTTTCTCCCGTTTTGTAGATGTCTGAATCTAACCATGGTCTTCCCGAATCTAAAGGAAAAAGTATTCCTGCTCAAGGTGAAAGTCTGTTCCACAATGAAGGTGAAAGATCAATCCCTGCCATGTGGACTAGCTTGATTTCACTACCTCCACCTCCTCCCGTCTGTTCCACAAGTTATTTTTCTTGGAAGGTGATGAAGGGAAAACGATGCTTGAAGAAGCATCTACATTGGGACATTTGTCACACCCCAAAACCGGAACGGCGGAAACGTTTTGGGGTGGAGGACGTCATGTTTAGTATCACAAGCCATGCATCATAGTAATCAAAGTAATAAACAACCATTTCATTAGAAGGAAAGTGTTTACAAAGTATGTGTTCACAAAACATAGAATACATAAGCAAATAACAAAACAAGACTTGAAGCTATACTGCTCCATCTTCTGAATTCCCAGAGCGAGTACCTGTCTACTAGTTTCCTGAGAATACAAGTTATTTTGAAAGAGTTGATCAGCAATTAAGCTGGTGAGTTCATAAGATTTTAGTGATGTAAGCAAGTTGTAGAAAGCTTAGTAAGATGTAGTAAGTTGTAAGTTTTATTTAGAAAAGTTCGCTTGTTCCTCCAGAAAATCCTATATTTTCTGCTTTAATGAAAGATAAGTAAAAATGACTCTACAATCCTTTCTATGAGTACTAAATGGATACAAGTTATATAAAACTCAGAGTAAACAAACAATCGATTGTGTGTATCTGCCCTAATCCCACAACCAAACAAGGAACAGGGAATGAGGCAGATGACACACATCCCATTGGTTGTTAGATCCTTATTATATATAACCCTGGTGTATTCCCTTGGTACTCACGGAGTTAGTTCCTTTATATTTGATGAAAAGATTCTTTAAGAAAACCCTTATTTCTTATAATAAAATAGTAACCACAGTGATTCCTTCTATAATCACTTAGTTTATACTAGCTATAGTTAATTGGGTGAATCTGCCCTAAGCCCACAACCAAACAAGGAACAGGGAATGAGGCGGAAAGCACACATCCAACTACCTATCAGATATTAATTATATATAACCTTGATGTATAAACTAAGGTATTGTAGGATTACCCACTTAAGGTCCTTTAAGTTACACTGGTTTAATAAAATGGATTAAACCTTTTACGGATTAGTTTCTAGTTTAGTTTACTCAATGTTCTATCGTTTAGACAACTTAGTTGGTACTGATGTAAGTTTTGTATAATTGTACGATTTATTCATTTCTGTCAAATATTTATAAGTGTGCTCTGTATAAATAAATTCGATTTAATATATTGCTATCACCTCGTGCCTGCTAATCCAGATACGTGTAATCGCACTAAAGTTAACGTAAACCTGAAAGATATATTATTAAGTTTATCACCTCGTGCCTGCTAGTCCTGGTACATGAAATCGTACAAGTGTCAACGCAAACTTGAAATATATATTATTATATTTTATCACCTCGAGCCTGCAATGCAAACCCGGAAAGATATATTATTATATTTTATCACCTCGTGCCTGCTAGTCCTGGTACGTGAAATCGTACCAGTGTCAATACAAACCCGGAAAGATATATTATTAAGTTTATCACCTCGTGCCTGCTAGTCCTGGTACGTGAAATCGTACCAGTGTCAATGCAAACTCGGAAAGATATATTAGTAAGTTTATCACCTCGTGCATGCTAGTCCTGGTACGTGAAATCGTACCAGTGTCAATGCAAACCCGGAAAGATATATTATTAAGTTTATCACCTCGTGCCCGCTAGTCCTGGTACGTGAAATCGTACCAGTGTCAACGCAAACCCGAAAAGATATATTATTAAGTTTATCACCTCGTGCCTGGTAGTCCTGGTACGTGAAATCGTACCAGTGTCGATGCAAACCCGGAAAGATATATTAATGTGATTTTTCCCTGTACTTAGTATAGTATGTTCCTCCATGTACTTGTTATAGTATGTTCATCCATGTACTTGTTATGGTATGTTGTATTTCTCATATAGTATGTTCTGTTTCTCATATAGTATGTTCTGACTCATATATGAACTGACTCTTTGTATGCTTCATTGTACTAGAAGTAATGAGTAGTGTCTTCCTAAACTATACCTATTATAGTTTACTAATGTTTTACTTGAACTGTTATTGAAAAGGCTTATTTATCTAGTAAGTTATGCTTGTACTTTAAAAATAGAGTTTTGTAAAACTATAAAGTAACATAACTTTAAAAGAGTTTTTGAAAGGTTTTGATCACTTATAAAAGACATAAGAAATCTTTTGAAAGATGTTTATAGCAAACATTTATACAATTATAATTGTGTTCAACTTGTATTCCCCCCCCCCCCTTTAAAAGCATTTAAAACAGTTAAAAGATTCATTACGGGGTATGAACTCACCTGTTGTGGGTGATTCAAACGAATACGCGCGTAAGGATGAGAAGTTCCACGAATGAACTCTCGAGACACAACGGGTCCTAAATGACATATAATGGCATATATGTGTATGTAATTAGTGTCTAAACAACTAATTAAGAATGGTAACACCCTTATAGACTAGGAAACTCAAAGATTTAAGGGATACAATCACATAAGATTGCATAACTAGGGTGTATGGCCACCCTATAGAGTTTATGGTCCAAAAGGCATGACCATAAGTGTTTACGGTCAAGATGGTTTACGGTCCTATGTGTTCACGGTACTATGGTTTACGGTCCTATGTGTTTACGGTCCAAGTGTTCACGGTCTAATGACATTACGGTCATGGAGTTCACAGTCTAAGGAGATCTAACCGTAAACTCATCAAATTTGTGCACAATGATGGTTTTCAAGGGCTTCATTCAAGGGCATCGGATTCTAGGGACCATGCTTACCCTTAGGAAGGTTTTAGGGTCTCTAATGCACCTTTCATTAGAGTTTACGGTCTAAGGAGATACTCTTAGACCGT
The DNA here is from genome assembly GCF_052849685.1 of Lactuca virosa. Classification (NCBI taxonomy): domain Eukaryota; kingdom Viridiplantae; phylum Streptophyta; class Magnoliopsida; order Asterales; family Asteraceae; genus Lactuca; species Lactuca virosa. The sequence continues at coordinate 287,990,698 of NC_136426.1, forward strand.
AAACACCTTGTTCTTGGCTAAAAATGATGTTTTCAAGGCTCTAATCAGGTATTTCAACTAGATAACAAGCTAAGGAGGGAGTACTTACGATATAGAGGCTTGAAATGGTGATTAAGGTCCACGAACACTAGTGTGTGTTCTTGGTGTTTCTTGAAGATCTAAGAAAAGATGATTTCCATGGATGAAATCATGAGATGATACTAGATTAAGAGATGTATCAATAAATCAAAGGAAGAACACTTACGATTTTGGTGATCTAGGATGATGAACTTGATGATACTTGAGAGGATTTGGAAGTTCTTGAGTTTGAAAGGGAAGAAATGATCAAAATGATCATAAAATATATATATAGGAGGGAGTTTACGGTCACCCTGACCGTAAACTCAAGGCTCCTGACCGTAAACTCCTTTTGAGGAGGTTTACGGTTTGCTAGATGGTTTGGAACTTTAACTGACAAATCCAAACACTGATTCCTTTGATGAACTAGGCTCAGAATGCTCAAACAGACTCTAAACAGTGCTAAGAGTTAGCAGAGAGAAGTCTGGCTTTAACTAAATCTGAATGGTTGTACAAGATAGAAATTTTAGGTTGTCACAACATTTGGATGCAACATTTGTCCTAGGAATGATGATGATGGCAGAAGGCAGGCAGAGGAAACATGAAGGTTTGGACATGTTGAATGATGTCTACCGTAGAACAAAAGGTACTTGGAATCTTAGAGCAATTTTTTCCAAGGTTCATCTCCACTTAAATAGGGACGGGAGAAAACATGTACACTTCCATGGCTTCTATAGAACTTGTGTAATGTATAGTTTTGTGATTAGTGTGTCAGAGGCTTTTGTGTATGGATACAAATGGGTGTTCAGGTGTGAAATTTGTTTGTGGGAGGCTTGTTTCGTTAGGTTTGCTAGGGAGTTTGGGATCATTTATGAGTAGTTTGTTGATATGTACTTTCATATTATGACAATTAATGATATGTACACTCTTTTGGTTTAATATATGAATGTAAAGTAAGTTAGTTGATAAGTAGTTAGTTGATGTTGTTACTTGATTAGTAAATATGTTGTGTTGTTAATAAGGGACTGAAAGTGTAAGAGTTTTGAAAGTAATGTGGCAAAATGAAGGTCAACAAAATTTTTCTAAGGGACTAAAAGTGTAAAAGTTTGGAAAGTCGTGTGGAAAATTGGAAGTCAACAAAAGCTTATTGTCCCTAACTTGGTCAAGCTTTAATATATATATATATATATATATATATATATACATATAATAGTGTTTATATTATGTTAGTAAAATTAAATGGTTGTGTTATAATTATCAATTTTGACATATATGTTAATTTAGTATATGTTACTTTAATGACAATGGGTGAATTTTGTATACCATTGTTGAGGTTGTTATTTTTTGTTAATGGTATAAAATTATTCAAGATAAAATAAACATAATAACCCATAGATGACATATGGGTCACGGGTCATGTGTTATGGTAATACCCTTGTATGACGACATATGGGTCATGGGTCAAGTTTTTAAAACGGAACAAGTTTAATGGACCAATTGTTTTTCAAAGAGATTTCAGTTTTTGAATTAAAAGTATTCACAAAAATACCCTTACCATTTACATATGAAGTTTTGTATGTATAAGGGAAATTAGGTCAATTCACAATCTAAACACTTAGGCGCCATAATTTGGAGTCAGAGTCATCCCGTCGTTTCAGTATTTTGGCGATAAATCAACTACCATCCATTCCCAAACATCAAACTTCCGACACAGTGATCAATAAACCCTAAAATCCTTGTTAGTACATTATATGTATTACACTCGAAGTAGTTCAACATCATGGCTGCGAGTTCTTCATCGATAAGAATGCGAACAAGACGGCAAGGAACAACGATTACTGCTCTGCCATCGCAACTGATCGAAAAAATAGTAACTATGGTTAGGGGAAAATCACCAATCGATGCTTTTAAGTGCCAGTTAGTGTAAGCTTCGTGTACAATACTTCTATTATATTTGTATATGTAGTTAATTTTTTGTTTAATAGATGAATTTTGTTAATTTGTAAATTATAGTTTCAAACTCTTTAGATATTCTACAACATCAGAAGCAATATATAAAACCATGGACACATATCGATTAAGTTTTCGTCCATTTAGTGGTTATATGGATGAAGTCATCCGCAGATGCAGAAAGTTGAACAACCCATACATACTCTTCAACGATGGAATTGTACACTTTTTATGCATTCTATTAATTACACATGGAATTTGTTTTCTGTATTTGTATTTTTCTATATTAAAATTGTATGATTACTTAATGTATTTCGGGCGATGTATTTTTTGTTAAGAGAAGATGAAGCAGGGAAACAGTTGCTTCAAGATGCAGCCGATAAGGAATAGTTGGATGCAATATTCGTTCTGGGAATGTTGTTAATGGCCGAAGGCAGTGAAAGGAAGGAAAAAGCTCCGATCATGTTGAATAATGCTTACATTATTACAAGAAGAAGTTGGAATATGAGACAAACCTGTTACAAGGTTCGAAGGCACTTGATTAGGGTAGGGAGATCAAAGCAGATACAATTCCATGGCTTGCATAAAAGTTGTGCAAAACATCCTTCTGTGAGCGGATATGGAAAGCTTTTATGCATGAATACTGTTGGTTGTTTAATTGTGATATTTGTTTGTGGGATGCATGTTTGGTTAAGTTTGCTAGGATGTTTGACATTAGTCTAGAGTAGTTATATGATGGTTGTTTGATTAAGACAATTAGTGATTCATATTATATATGTATTTTGGTGTAATGTGAATATATACTTGTAATTTGGTGAAATGTTAATATATATTTGTAATTTGGTTTAATATCAATACATAAATGTAATCTATTTTGGATTTGGTAATTAGATTGTGCACTGTGTATGGTATATAGTAAAGTAGTAACTTGATGATGTTAATTTGTTTAAGTTTGATCATTTATTACATCATGGTATGTTTCAAAAAGTTTTTTTTGCTTACCTTTTGAATTTCTATCATTGTAATTATTTAAAAACATTAAACCACAATTTATGTATTCATCATTGTAGTTTGTGCAGCCAAGGAACCTCCGTCCAGGATTCTTTAGCGTCCATGTCATCCACATTCCAACCGGATGTCCACATCAGCACAACTTCACGTTACAGCTTGAACACGAAGACATCAGTTTGCCCTAATTTATCTTCTTCTGCTTGTGGGTTTGTGAATATGAGAGTTGGAATGGACGTTTTATTTATGGAAATAAATTCCATAATATGGCACTATAATTAATGTAAAATACTTTACAAAAAATTAATTCCTAGCAAAATTGGTAACAAAAGTTGCAAGATATTATTGCTCAATACTAAAAATTCCACGAGTTTTGTTGTCGTTGCAAATTTTCATAGCTAAATATCTATGAAGTTGAACCACTCCTTATCAACGTTGCTATGGAATTTAATTTCGTGACAAATGTCGTCACAAATTAGCTAGGCTTTTTTTTCATAGCAAAACAAGCAAAGGAAATCAAATTTCATTGCAGAATTCCCTAGCAAATACCTACGAATGGTACTTTCATAGCAAAGCAACTATGAAATTGTTTTCCTTGAAAAATTTCATTGCATATTAACCACGATAATTAATTCCATAGCAGCAGTACAAGGGAAAGTGTATTCGTAAACAATTTCATTAGAAAACTGTTACGAGTGTTTTTTCCACAGAAATATCGGTAGCATAATAGCAACGGATATGAAGTCGGTTGCATTTTCCCTAGCAACTCCCATGCTCGCTATCAGAAATAAATTTTGTAGACAATGTGGTAGCAACCTTGCTATGAAACGACATTCCATAGCACGATCAATTGCAGATTAACAACGATAATACGTTCCATAGCGCCCTTCCCTAGCAAAATCACATTTTTCTTGTAGTGTTCTATTTCATTAATAAACTTATGGTTTGAAAGTAGGATGCAATAATAAACAAATCAATGAAAGTAAATTGTCATTTCTTGAATAGAGAGTTTTACCGCTATATATATAATCTCCAACATAAAGAACCTAACAAAATGGAAACAATTGCATTCACTTTCCTCCAAAAAGTACCGAAATTAATATAAATTAATTTTTCTCCACAAAAGTATTAACATAGATTGTAAACAAATGGTGATAATAACTTACAAAACATGTGAAATGTCTCCAATTTTATCAAGTTACATACCCGGATTATATGAAACTTATTAAAATAAAGGTATCGAGTACTTTTGGTTGATGGAAAAACAATAAAATGTAATATTGTGTAGAAGCATACATGCAAATTTGCAAATGATATTATTAGTTTAAGATTTTATTATGGTTGATGGATCAATGAACAAAATTCGAGCATTAACCGGACATTAGAAAAATTGTGAAGAGGATAGATCAAATGATCCTAATAAAAATTTTGAGGGTATGGAATTGTACCTTCTTATTTTAAGGGTACTCGTCTTTCCACTTTGAATCACGATTAGTTTCTCCCAAATGAAATACATGAACGGATGAAAGTTGGGAAAACAATAACATCAAAAATTAATTTCATTTCTTAATTACAATTAAATTCAAGTAAACATTAGAGATTTGAAAGGATACAATTCTGAGGACTCGTCCTTATGATTTAAATATTCTCAAATGTCCAGGAAAAGCTTGAAAAAAAACCCTTATTGTTATTATATATATATATATATATATATATATATATATATATATATATATATATATATATATATATATATATATATATATAGGCTGTGGTTATTTTGTTTTTACTAACTATTGTGTGCCAAAATGCACAGATCTAGACCAACGGATGAAATTAATCAATGGACATGATTTGAGAGTGTATGATATTACAATGGGATAACATGTACCATATAATCACACAACTTTTAGCAAAAGGGTATTTTGGACAATTAACGACATTTATAAAAGGAAATTTTTGGATTTTTAGGGATAATTAATTTATCATAATTTTAAAAATCCGAATTTTTTTAATTAATTCAATTTTAATTCTAACGTAATTTGTAAACATAACCGATTTTATTCTATCAGAATATTTTTTTTGCTAGAATGATATTCTTTCAGAATTTTATTCTATTAGAATATTATTGAAGAATAACAAAATTCTTGAATCCGAGGTTGAAAAATAACAACATTCTAATATATTATTATACATCCGAACTTAAATACGAATTCATACATATTCTTACAGACTAAAAGCCTTATACATTTTAATATAATTATACATATTCTAAAAAATATCAACAAAAATGAATAAAATTCTTAAAAATTAACAACTTTATTAAATTGTGAGTATGATCAAACTTTATTCATTCTTTAAGTTATTCATATTAGGTCTTCAACACATTCTTCCAGCCATTTCTATCACAAATACAACAAAAACTAATAATGGTTAAAAACATGTTACTTGCAATTAACTATCACTTTATATATTTTGGTAGAATACAAAGAATATGACAGAATACATATAATACATTCTGGCAGAATACATAGATTTTATTCTGGCAGAATACATTCTGACAGAATACATAGAATACATTCAAAAGTATTGTATTTACCGCTAATATAATTTTAGATTCCAAATATACAATAACAAGGGACAATAGAAATTGAAATTTAAAATCTCAAATCAGGCCCGTCCCAAAGGGAGGGCGATAGGGGCGACTGTTCAGGGCCCATCTTTTAAGGGGGCCCAAATATTTTATGGAAATTGTTATATTTAGAAGATAGTACAAGTAATTTTCTTTCAATTATTGAGTTATTATAAAAAAACATGATGATATTTGTGTATTTTAAGGGCCCATTTTTTCTCTCGCCCTGGGCCCAAAATATGTTTGGAACCGCCCTGTCTCAAGTTGAACCAAAATACGCTCACATTCTATGAGATTGACATTCTAAAACAAAATTCACACAAAACCATACAAAAGCTAATAAGAACACACTGAGAAAGAGATCGGTAGGTAAGTGAGCTTACGAGATTACATTATGTAGTGTGTTTGGTAATTCAATGTTTAAGTTAACTTGGAATTCAAGATTCTATTCTGACAGAATCGGAATTCAAGATTCCATTCCAGTAGAATGTTGTAAGGTTCATATGTACCCTATTTTGCTTCGATATCTCTCGTTGTTTCAATTATCTAAATATAAAGAATAATCGACATTAAAAGGCATTAAAAAAACAAAGTGCAATTAAACATATAAGTAATTAACTAAAATTCTATCAAAATAGAATATATTTGACTAAACCAAAATAGTATCATACAATTAACCATTACTATTATCTAACCAAAATACAAATTATTAAAATTTTAACAAACATTCAAGAATCATTAAACCCAAAGTGCAATTATCATTTCAAATTCTAACCGAGTGTATTCTAACATAATACACTTGACAAAACATAATGTATTATGCGATTTAGATTGGTTATTATATATATATATATATATATATATATATATATATATATATATATATATATATATATACTAGGTTAAAACCCGTGGAACCCACGGGTGATAATTTTAAATAGAATTAAAAAATTGATTATATAATAAATTAATATATCATTAATTTAGGAAAACTTATGAATTGTAATATTATATTTTTTTAATAACTTTGTAATTTGTAAGTATTTAATTATACATGTAAATCTACCTATTTTATAAAAGTCATGAGTTTGTATAATGCAATATAGTATCACTCACAAGACAAGCGTGTGTTGTAAAAGAACTTTATTCTTATTAATCCCGTACTTTTGGTGCATGATTATTGTTCAACATATATGGGTTGTGAAATCAACCACATGAGAGCACGTGGGAAGAAAAAAAGTTTGTTGGCTAAAATGTCATTTTTCTCATTGTAACTTACCACCCTAATAAATCTTTCAACTCCACTATCTCCATCTTTTTTCTTTCATTATAACATCCCTCTTCCACTTCTTTCTTTTTAATATTGATTTTTGAAAAAAAAAAGTATTTCCTTTATAAAACGGCACCATATATTTGTGGATTATTGGTAAATTAAAGATAGCACCTTTTGCACGTAATTTATCAGTAATCAGTATATTAAATGACTATTGATAATTCTAAATCGTAAATTCTATTATAATCGTTAATGAAAGATATTGCAAGTCTCCATACGAATTACAAATGTAGTTTCACTGGAATGTTATAAATAAAGACCAATTACCAAATTACTAATATAATTTCATTGGAATATTACAAATAAAGACCGATTAATAGTTTAGGGGATCATTTTATAATTTTATATTCTAAAAATTATAAACAAAATTTGTAATTTTATATTCTAAAAATGATAAACAGAAGAAAAGGAAAAGAAATATGGAGAATGTTTTGTTTATTTGTTGTTTATGTCTTTATAATTTTGATTTTGTCAATGATAAAAATAGTTAGATTTAAAGAACTGGTTAAGGAGTTATTGAATCCAGCCTTTTAGTTATTACATAAATTAAGTTTTCCCTATTTTTGATTTACTGTAAATGTTATTAAGGAAAAATGAATCGACCGTTTAAAAAATATCACAAGGTCCATTTTACCCTTGCCAACAATATTCAGGTAGCTAACAATCCGTAATGAAACTAAGTTATTTAGGTAGCTTACAATGTAAAGTATGTTGCTGTTAAAACAACTAATTATGAACTACAATGCTAATAAAGGAATGTAAACATACAAACACAACGCAGAGACATACACACATAACAAACATAGAGAGCATAAGTAGTTTCACAAAAGTACAAATCATGGTCAATTCCATGTTATAGCATTGAACTTTTCCAAACAAATAACATATTATATCATCATATTGTACTACACTTTTTCAAAAAAAAAGACATATTATAACATCATAACGTACTATAGTAGCAGATAAAACTTATTCATTTATCGCCATTTGACATTTCGGTATGCTTTCAGATTTATCAATAATAATAGATAATAACATGATATTCATAACAAATAGTAATAAAGAAAATATTAGCATACTTTTTTTTTCTAGAAATGAGTTAATTAACAGCAAATCAAAATGACTGTGAATAACAATCTTTAGTGTTCCTTCTATTCATTTCTTCTAACAATAAAAATTATAATCTTATCATTTGTCAAACAAAGAAAATACTTAATTTTTTCGAATATGTAGTTTCACAGGAGTTGTTGGTCCCTGTATAAAAAATAACAATGTACTTTCACGTATATATATTTATTATACCATCTATTTTAAAGTACGCTGCCCTAAAAATAAAAAGTTTTCAATAGAAACATAATTAGTAAACATAAAAGAAAAGTAAGATTGTAAAAAGATGACCATTCTGCCCCTAAACAGAAAATAACCATTCCACCCCTACAAATAAAATGACTCTTTTGCCCTTGTATTGTTAACATATAATTATTAATTAAAGAGTATTCTGACTCGGGAACAAAAATTAAGAAAAGTTTGACAATTTGGTTCAACAATCATAAATTCAAAGTACAAAGCTAAAATTGGTAAAAGTGAAAAACAAAAACTTATTAAAAATGATTTAAAAGCTTTAATGTTACCATTTGTCAAACAATGAAAATACATAAACTTTTTGAACTATTTCCATTTATTTTCAGGAATGGTCATTCAAAGTACAATGGTTTAACAGGAAAAATGTTAAGAAATCAGTTTTTCTGAAAGTACAATGCTATTTCTACATATGATACAAAGTTTGTTGTCCATTTTATATTTTTCTGGAATATGGTTTGAAACACAACACAATAGAAACACACACAACACACATACACTAACATACATTAAGAATATTTTTATTTTGGAATGAGAAGTAGACACCCAATTTAAAAGGATCCGAATTAAATGGCAGGTAAATATGAGTAAGTTTTGCAATAATTAGAATTATTTTTCCTGATATTGTGGGAATATTATAACTGTTTCTATTGTTTAATTGCACCGAATCAAGAATGAACAACCGAATTTTTAAGTAGCACAAGGGCATAACCGGAATTTCAGTTTCATATTTTGGGCGGGATAAGAAGCTGGTTGGGGCTTAGGAGATGACACATGGCATCAGCACATATAATATAACCACCTACAAAACCAAAAGAAACACTATCTTTGTCAAAAAAAAAGGACTATGTTCTAGTTATATAATTAGTCATTCAAAACACCTCTTAGAAAGAAAAAAAATAAGAAAGTTTAACATACAAAAAAATATATTATTTGTGTGAAACGACTTATAATAAATATGGTAAAAACTTGACGTCTTTCTAACTTGAGCCATGAACTTTCATCTAAGCATCTATAAGAACCAACTAAAGATAGCAGCAGCATATCTTAACTTGCATAAAATTTGAAAACAGAAGCAGCAGCAGACCATGACATATATATGCTGAAAATACCCTCCAGCAAGATTGAGACGGATCCAAGGGTATTCCTTGTTAGTGAAATTACATTGATGATCCTTGTTTTAAAGTATTGTTATTTTTTTTCTAGAATCTGATCAAATATGGCCATTTTGGACTTTTTGGTAAATTTGACCATTTTTGTTTTTTGTTTTTTTTTGTCATTTGGATGAGTTAAACATGTTAAAAACGTAGATCCAATTTTCACAAATATACACCCATATAACGAATATATTTCAAATGTGAATAGATTTCAAATGTTAATATTGGTTGGCAACATCAAGGAAGAAGATGATCACCTGGATGAAGCTTTCAGACTTAGTCCACTCTTTCTCTCTCTAAATCTGAATAGAGAAAGAGCTCTTCAAAGATGATGGCCTACTCTATGACAGTCGTTGGTACTCCTCTTTCTCTATTTAAATCTGAGCAAACTGCCATAAATGTGACCAGAAGTAAAGAGCAACAGAGTAAGGTGATAGTTGAAAAACAAATTCCCTTTCTTGATACATAATCATAAATTATTCACTAAATTTTATATTTAAACTGTAAACCCCATTATTTAGGGAGACCTACATCTTGATAATGACTTGATTGAAACTTCCCAATAAATCACGCTTATTCACCATGTAGGCTAGTACCAGAACAGAATCCTTGCTCCAAAAATAAAGAAAAAAATAGCCATGTTTGTATGTGTATGTCGGTACTGTAGAGACAAAGAAATAAAAGGAACACATGAAATTGATTCAATGTGGCATTTTGTCAAACACTTGGCGTGCATTGATGAAAACGATGATAATACCAAGATGTAATTCGATCTTATACATTAAAAATCAAAACTAAAAAGAGATGGAAGACATGATATCGATTCAATGATTCCTCACTAAACCATGAGTTGAGGTTGAATAGAGGAACCATCTGATTAATTTCTGATTTGTTATAAAGAAACCTATTAAAGAAAAATCATAACAATTTACAATCAAGAAATTGGAACATTCACATTAAGATAAAACTCCAACAAACAGGGACCTGGAAGTTTGATATTAAGATAAAACTCCAATAAACGAACCTGAATAAGAAAAATTGTCGGATGTTGGGCGATTTGAAGCCAAGAAGTCAATTTTTTGAAATTCCAATTGGGTGGTCTTGTAATTGACTGTCATAGAGAAAATTCAATATTTTACAACATAGAAGCAAGCCGAATAATCCAACAATCAACATCTTATAATATGACCAGAATGAGAATTAAAGAAAAAGATAAAAGGCTCACTGTTGATCGAGGTTTACCACCATGTTCACCCATAAAAACGATTTTTATAGTGTCTTGCAACCAAGCATTAGTTGAATTGTATTTACATGGTGTTGGTTAAGAAGATCGAGGTTTCACAAGACTTCAAATGAAATTAACGCAAAAACGGACTCACCAACCACAATCAGTAACGATTCCTTATCGTCTCTTCTTCAATCGACCCTAAACAGTAACAATTTGTCGTCTCTTCTTCAATCGGACATGATTGCTTAGTCATGTGTTTTGTTTCTCCAAGTAGGGCCAAGCTTAGCATAATCAAACTCAAACTGAAATGTTTAACTGGGAATCCTTCGAAAGTATTGAGAGGGATTTTTTTGGGAGTGGATTTAGGATTGAAAAAGAGGAAAATAGAAGGAATAGGCCACATAAACATCAGAGTGTGAGGAATATAAGAGAGGAGGAGCGGTGGGGAAATGAATTCAAAGTCGAAGAAGATTTGCTTTCCGATTTATAGTGATTACGTCCTAATTTCATTCAAATAAGTTGTTAATGATATGCGACTCTCAAGGAATAGGCCAGACTGGGAGTTGAAGGAAAGGGTATGATTGGTAATTAACATAGAAACTATAAGCGGGAAAAGTATATGGGGGGATGCCAAGCAAATGACACGTGGATCATAGGTACTGTTTTACTAGAATAGGAGATATATATATATATATATATATATATATATATATATATATATATATATATATATATATATATATATATATAGGGTGAGGTTCAATAGAGAACCATAATTAACCAAAGAACCAAGGAACCAATCGTGAGCGTCAGAAATCATAACGATCAACGGCCAAGGAAATAGATGTACACTTTTACATTGGACGCACACACACGGATTATACCATAAAATCCACCCTTTACAAAAAAAAACCCACCACTTTTTTTCGTTTAAAATTTTTTTTAGGTCATGTTTTTTATCAAAACAAAAAACCGAGTATACCGTTGTTCACGATTTTCCGTCCTCTTTCCATAGAGATCCATGATGATATATAAAAAACGAACTTTTTTTTTTCGAAAAAAACTCACTTCATTTTCTTTGATGAAAAAAATTAAGGTCTATTTTTTATAGAAAAATTTTTAATAAATATATCAAAATTCATATTTTTTGTACTTTTTAAACATAGATTCATATTCATATTTAAAAAAAAAAAAAAAAAAAACGATATTTCAGTTCAAATTCATATTGTGAACCTGTTCATATTCATATTATAAACATGTTCAGATCCATATTGTGAACCTCCTCAGATTCACAGTGTGCGTAATAATAAGTCAGATTCACAGTGTGAATCTGAACTGATCGGAACTTTTTCACATTGTGATTGTTAAAATTTGAAATATTTACAGTTTAGATTCACAGTGTGAATCTACACTGATCGAGGTTTTTTTTTTGTGAACCTTCTTAGATTCACAGTGTGCATAATAGTAATTCAGATTCACAATGTGAATCTGAACTGTTCGAGATTTTTCATATTGTGAATGTTAAAAATTAAAATATTTACAGTTTAGATTCATAGTGTGAATCTACACTGTTCGAGGTTTTTTTTTTTTTTTTTTTTTTTTTTTTTTTTTTAATTTTTAAATCGGTGTTGATGTTTATTAATAGAGTACAAAAAATTAATATTTTTGGTATAATTAGTTTTTTTTTTATAAAAATAAACTTAAATATTGAAAAAACTAAGAAAATTAAGTGGGTTTTTTTCGAAAAAAAAAGTTCGTTTTTTTATATATCATCATGGATTTCTATGGAAAGAGGACGAAAAATCGTGAACAACGGTATATTCAGTTTTTTTTTCGATAAAAAACTTGGCCTAAAAAAAATTTTAAATGAAAAAAAGGAAGTGGGTTTTGTTATAATCCGGTATATGTGCGATCATTATAAAATTTTACAACATTTCCTTTTGCCGTTGATCGCTTTAAATTCCGACGCTTTGGATTGGTTCCTTGATTCCTTGATTAATAATGGTTCTCTATTGAACTTTTCCATATATATATATATATATATATATATATATATATATATATATATATATATATATATATATATATATATATATATATATATATATTCATAAAAACTATATACATACAACTTCATACATTAGAATATTGAAGCTATAAGGCGTGTTTATGGTTTTGCTCGGAAAAAGGACTGCAACCTCAAAAATGCAAATAAAAATCAAGTGTATATAAGAACTTTATATGGAAAAAGAAATCATATCTGAATTATTTTAGATGTGAATACATAGTATAATTGAATAATTACATACTACTATATAGAATTTATATTAAGAAAATGGTAAACCTGCTATCTTTCTTAATGTTTCATTATGATTCAAAATTCACTGTTATTTGAAATTCATAAAAATGATACAATCCTTAATTAAGTTAAGGATAGATAAAAAAAATTTAAAAAAAGGCAGCGTAATTCATAACACTTTTTGCGACACACCCAAATCAAGTTGCAAGGTTTTGATACAAATAAATAATAAGATTAAACTTCACCAAAATCAAACATTAATTTATACACGAACATCCAGATTTAACAAGATTCAAAAGATTGATTTTTTTATACATACCTTGTCAATCGATTTAAGTATCAATTTTATTCCGATCAATCTAATTTTCGTATCCCACTTCATCGATCATTTGATTTCGCCTCCACCTCCATATCCGGATCCAACTGATTTTCTGATAGTGGAGGCGAGTGATGGTTGCGGCTAGTGGAGGAACGACTGTGAAGAGGGCCGCTGAGGTTTTGTGGTCTGGGATCGATCGCATAGCACGAAGAGTCGGCGATGGAGATGATGACGATGGTGGTCGGCAGCCAAGATGATGATGGTTGTGGACGATGATTTTTAGAGAAAGACGGGGAAAGTGTGGTAGAATTATAGGGTTGTAAAACTGATAACCTAATTTAAAGGGGATATGATTTGATTTTATCAATTTACCATAATTAATTATAGTATATATTACTATTATATCCTTATATTTATTATTAATGATTTATTTTTTTCTTAAATTCTCATTGGTTCATACATGCACACAATAGTTGCTAGAAACATTTGAACCTAACTTTCTCTCTCTCTCTCTCTCTCTCTCTCTATATATATATATATATATATATATATATATATATATATATATATATATATATATATATATATATATATATATATATATATATATATATATGATATAGATCCGGTAAGAAATTTTTTTTTGGTAGGAAGGTAAGAAGTTTTTTTTCTACATATTTTTTTGACGAACAAAATAAATGAATCACTAGATGATTCATTTATAAGATGATTCACAAGAAAAAATTCCCAAAAAAACATCTTTATGATTCATTTTTAAGTAAATTAAGAAAAAATTCACTTTTATGACAATTTTAGTGAATAACAACAAAATCATTGTATAAATGAATCATCGAGATGTTTTTTTGAGAATTTTTTCTTGTGAATCATCTTACAAATGAATCATCTAATGATTCATTTTGTTTGTTCGCGAAAAAAATATGTCGAAAAAAAACTTCTTACCTTCCTACCAAAAATTTCCTTCTTATTTGATCTTGACTATATATATATATATATATATATATATATATATATATATATATATATATATATATATATATATATATATATATATGGAAAAGTTCAATAGAGAACCATAATTATTGGTTCTCCAAGGAACCAAATTCTTTTTTCAAGTTCTAGAGTTTATTCTTTATCGAAAAAAAACTAAAAATATCTAAATTCATAACTTAACATTGTGAATGTTAAATATATTTTCCGGATTCAACGTGCGAATTTAGATTTACATTGTGAATTTTCAAAGATTCACATTGTGAATTTGACGAAAAAAAAATATTTGAGATTGATATCATTGTAAAAAGGATAAAAAGTTATGAATTTCTGTATTTTTAGTTTTTTATTTGATAAAAAATAAGTTCTAAAAGTTGAAAAAAAGATTGGTTCCTTCGTTAATTATGGTTCTCTATTGAACTTCACCATATATATATATATATATATATATATATATATATATATATATATATATATATATATATATATATATATATATATATGGTTAGGTTATTTTGTTTCTAGTAACTATTGTGTGCCAGAATGCACATATCTGGACCATCGGATGGAATATAATCAAAGGTCATGATCTGAGGCTCTATGATAGTAGAATAGGATAACATGTACCATATAATCACACAAATTTGAGCATAAGGACATTTTAGTCAATTAACCTATATTAAAAAAGGAAATTTTCGGATTTTTAGGGATAATTAATTCCTTTATTTTTAAAAATCTGAATATTTTAAATTAATTTAAAATTAAAAATCCGATTTTATTCTCTCAGAATGATAGAATTTTAAACATAAACTAGTAAAAATATTTTTCAATTTTATTCTGTCAGAATGACAGAATGCCAACCATAAACTAGTAAATACATTCTGAAAGAATACACAAAATCGATTCTTGAACTAATAATATACCAAATAATTACATTGTATGATTGTGATTCATTGAATAATAACAAACATTCTGAAAGAATAACAAGTATAATTCTTAAAAAATAACAACATTCTTAAACAATGAGTGTGATCATTCATTAATTCATTCTTCAAGCCTTTCCCATCAGGTCTTCAAGCCATTCTTCAAGCCGTTTCTATCAGAAATTCATTGCCAAGTAATTTGTAGTGATACACTTGTAAAAACTGCACATTAAACATACAAATAATTAACTACAATTCTATCAGAATACAACAATAATATTCTTACAGAATAAACTATTCTTGCAGAATGGTTTTGAATATTCTTAAAGAATTTGTATTATCAAGAATATACAACTGTAGTTAAAATGTCTCCTGCTTCATCTTCAGAATCTTTAGCTTCAGCCTCTGTCTCCAGGTATACTGAATCAAAATCTAATGGAGAAAAAAGTACAAAACTTGCTTGAACCAAAATAACAATTCAAGAAAACAGATGATAAGAGTTACTTAACGATTGTCATATTTGGAGCCTGAATCAAACTTCTAAATATTGCAATTGAGAAATAAGATGATAAACGTTTCTGGCCACTGGACGTCTCCATCGCAAAAAAGGCACAAAACCTAATTTTTTTTACATTCAGTCTACATTGCTCGATTTCTAATGGCTCCCCCTTGTCAATTTCTCAATGAACCTGTTCTCAATGGATGGCGTATACAATTTTGATCTCTATCAGCGCTACAGTTGACGACCTTCGGTCCACATCAGGCATCGACATCAGGTAAGGTGTTGGTAAGGATTTTGCACGTGATATCGTCGATGCACAGTACAAGGTTCATATTTAGAACCAAAATTAGCAAGAACATCAGTAATGGGATTGGGTTTGGTCGAAGGATTAAGGAGTGTAACAGGTTCTATGTAAAAAGATGAAGAAGACGACTAGTTGAAGAAGGTGGGTGACGATGAGAACCGGTGGCGAGATGTTTGTGCGTGATGATACGGTCGATGATGATGAAATAGATGAGAGGTCGATATTTTGTAGGGATATAAAACTGATTTCCTAGTTTAAACAGATATTAAATGTTTTGAATATTTACTATAATTAAAATTAGCTAACATTACTATTATACCCTTATCTACTTAATAAATTATTTAATTATTTGGTAAATTCTTATTGGTGCATACATGCACACAATAGTTGCTAGAAACATTTGAACCTAGCGCTCTCTCTCTCTCTCTCTCTCTATATATATATATATATATATATATATATATATATATATATATATATATATTCAAATCATTCCAATCAAATAAATAGTTCTATTTTTTTAACGGGATAAACACAATTGAAAAAAAAACTATATTTTAATCGGATAAATATTTTAGTTTTTCTAAACATGTCTTCTTTGTACAACAGTATAACTCGTAAAGAAACAAAATGTTAAAAAAATCACTAAATAACACATTCGAACAAATCAACAAAAAATTAATAATAACAAATCTAAAAATAAAAGAGGATAAATAGAATGTCAAAAAGCGATATTTATTTAAATAATATATCAAAAAAATTAATAAATCAAACAAAAATAATAAGATAATATTAAATGATTAATACATGTTAAGTAATTAAATAAAAATATAAGTCATTAATAAAAGAACACATAAATTTTATTTTAAAATAAATAACAAGGAATCATTAATAAAATATAAAAATGGTTTTAATTATTACAAAAATAAAAATATAATAATTATTTACTTATTAGATTTGACTTTAACAATATATCAAAACAATAAAGATATCAAATTAGACGAATATAGAATTTAAAAAATAACATAGGGATAACCAATTCAAAAAGTCATATATTTTTTTATTTGTATATATTTGTTCACTGATTTTTTTTTCGTCCCTATCTGTCCCTTTAACTTGTTTAAACTGTACACATTCAATCGTTATGGCCGACTACTCCAGGTAAGTTGGAAAAAAATGACTTAATAGGGTAATACATTTTTCATTTTGTACACATTTAGTTTTTAATATTTTTTTATACATTTAATCCTTAATATTTTTTTTGTTACAAAATAAGTCATTATTTTTGTACACATTTAATACTTATGGTCGGTTTTTTAGGTTATAGGAAACAATGTGGGACAATTATTAATGAGGTGTTCGAGGCTGTTGATACTTATGGCCACCGCGGCCTCGGCTGCTTGGTTGCTTAGGTCTTTTGGTTTGACATAGATCTTATGCTCTGAACGTAGTAACTTCTTCATAAGATCTCGAATTTTAATGATCTTTATATTCACACGTTCATATTTGAGTCTATTACAACTTTTGCTTAGATTATTCCCGTTAAAAATAATATATTTTTACTTACGATCTTTATATATATATATATATATATATATATATATATATATATATATATATATATATATATATATATATATATACATGCGTTCTTTACGAATGTATGTATGAACGTTTTTCTTATAAAATCGAAAGTAAAAAAGATATTACATTTTAACTGAACTGTCTAAACAAAAGTTGTAGTAGACTCAAATACAAACATATGGATATAAATATCATTAAAATTTGAGATTGTAATAAGAAATTACGACGTTTAGAACACAATACCTAAGCCAAACTACAAGACCTAAGCAACTAAGCAACTGAGGTATCGGTGGCCATAAACATCAACAACCCCGAACATCTTATTAATGATTTTCTCACGTAGGATGTCGTAAGAAAAACCTAAAGAAACCAGTCATAAATACTAAATATGTACAAAAACAATAAGAAGCTATTTTGCAAGAAAAAAATATTAAGGACTAAATGTGAAAGAGAAAATATTAAGGACTAAATATGTACAAAATGAAAAATACATTACCCTATCAAGTCATTTTTTCCGGCTTACATGGAGTAGTCGGTCATCCGTGACGTATCTAGAATAGAAAAACATGTGGTTCCTTAATTAAGTGAAAAGAAACCAAAGAGTCAACAATACATGTGGCAGGTCGGGTCAAACAAGTAAAAACAAACCTTAACATCTAAAACCGATTTTTTGCAACAAAAAAAATAATAATTACTTTGCATGAATATATGTTTTTTAAAGAAACAATTTGCAACTGGGTTATTGACATAATAGCACATGAAAGATTTGTGTTTGGTTTTAAATGACCATTTAACTTTTTTTTGGACCTCTTAGACCATCAAACTTGAAATTTACCTGTCTAAAATACCATTTTTTTTAATTAATAGGTTTCCCTGTTAAAGTGTTGATGTGTAGATTGAATTTTAAAAGTCAAAGGTTTCCATAGCCACCTAGACACATCCATGTGAACCTGAGGAATGAAACACAAATCTTACCCTTCATCTTCAATGGATGCTCCAAGACCCAGTAACTCAAGGTCGTCACCTCCAGATGCACAAATCATCATCCTAGCCATCTCTATTTTCGATCTCATCTCTTTTTAGAAACCATTATTTTGCTCGCCTCCGTTTCGGATCTCATCTCAACGCACACATCATTGCTAAAACCTAATCGAACCTTTTCTTTAGATTTCTGGGTAGCCTTCAAACTTAATTGAACCTGTAATTGGCTGAATCAACATAAAAAATAGGCTTTTAGAGAGGGGAATCGAACCTTGCCGTCTGGTGGTGTTGGTGGTTTTTAGTGGCCACATTAACGGAGTCTCTGGGTATTTCAACCCATGATTTGTTCCTGTGGTTTACTGTTAACGAAATCCAGGTATATATTGCCTTTGTGATTCATCACTGTCATCACCATTACTAGGTATTCAGGGGCCAAAAACCACATTGTTCTAGATGTTAGTCTTGAAACAGGACTTTTATCATGGTCCATCAGCATGGCTAGCCCGAAATCCCCTATTCTTTTGACAGTTGTTGCATTGCCTGAGGATGCCTGAAATGCCTTGTAAACAGACCCGAAAGCACCATGCCCAATGATCCGACCTCAATGGAACCCATTTGTGGTTATTTTATGTTCTATGTAACTGAACTATTTGGGCCTTGTTAGAGAAGCGCTGCTTAAATGATCACATCTATTTTTGTCCACCTCCATTTCTTGAAAGAAAGGTATCCAAAAACCACAAAAGCGTTGCACTGAACCAAAACGCTGCACATAACCAGTAAGGTGTATTTTGATGTGGGTGTTGTGCATAAGCAATTTTCTTTGTCATGATTTGATACACCAATGTAATTCTTGGTTTCTACTATGTCTGTGGATAATCAACTCATTATTCAAAGTGTTCCTGAGGTAAACAAATTAACATTTCTTTGACTTTCTTCTAATTTGACCGTCGGCGTCTTCTGTAGCCACAGAGAAATCTAGTTATTTTCTCCCTTTTTGATTCATCACCAGCTGTAATTGATCGGAAAAATGATAGATTTTGTCAGGTTTGGAAGTCCGACCTTCATTGGTTGGCTGGTGAAACTTAATACACATTCTCAATTTTTTTTCTCAACAATAGTTTGGTCCATATGGCAATAGAAACCTTTGACTATTAGAAGTCAATGTACACATAAGAAATGTAACCGGGGAACCTGTTAATTTTGAGAAAAATGGTATTTTAGACAAGTAAATTTCGAGTTGGATGGTCTAAAAGGTCCAAAAAAAAAAGTTAAATGGTCATTTAAAACCAAAGGCAAAACTTTCATGTGCTATTATGTCAATAACCCTTTGCAACAACCATTTCCTATGGCCAAAAGGAGTTGTATTGTTTTTCAAAAGTTTTTATAAGCATTCATTATTCATTTAAACATCTACATCTCTTTCTCTCTATCTTAGATGTTGGATAAATTTTGATAAATATTAACCACTTTCTTTGCAAATTTAAGTTTAACCCTTCACTATTTCTTTGTTTATTTGTTTTGAATTTTTCAAATGATATAGGATAGGTCCTAATTTTTTTTAAGGTAGGTCCTAAAATTTATTCCATATAAATATTAAATTAAATTAAAAAATTAGGTAGGTCCTACCTCTGTTCAAAGTGGTTTCGCCATTGTCAGTCATAAGGACTGAATGTGTACGGTTTAAACAAGTTGAATGAGTAAATATGGACAAAAATATTAGTGACCAAATTTGCATAAATCAAAAAATATATTACCTTTTTAATTAAATCATTATCCGTTTTTTTTTAAATCCAAATTCTGAAAAAAAGCACCATTATTTTGGATTTCTATATCAAATTTGTGTGTTTTTTTTAAAATATTGTTATTATTCTTATTTTAATAATAATAATAATAATTACAATTATTATTATTATTATTATTATTATTATTATTATTATTATTATTGTTGTTGTTATTATTATTATTATTATTGTAATATTTCGTTTAAAAATTAAATAAATTAATTAAATTAAATAAATAAATTAAATAAATAATAGCCCTAAAACCCCGAGATGTATTTTATATTTTATTTTATTTTAGCCCAAAGTCGTAATAATTGATCAGTGTTAGCCAGGGGAGTTAAAGTTATAATTTCAGGAATTTGGAGTCTATACTGTAATATTAGGACTTGAATTGTAATAAATTCTTAAAGTTCGGGGTTGTTTGGTAATTAGTGGACTTAGCTTGAAAAGGATTTGAGGGGGAGGGGCTGAAAGTGTAAAAAAGGATTCAATGTTTGAAAATGACACGGGTGGCTGTGAGTGTGTGATATTGTGTGTGTATGTGTGTGTGTTATGATGAGATGTTGTATGGTGTTCTTCGTCGGAGAAAAGTCAAAGAAAAAATCGTCACTACCACCGTGAGGTGGTGGCTGCCACCTTCTGCCTCCGTTCTACCACCACCGACGCCACCTCTGGTGGTTGTGTGCGTGTGTTGGTGTTGGATTAACGTCATGTGTAAACCGAGAGGCTTTGGATGGTGTTTGGACCAAAAATTCATAACTCTCGCCTTTGAAATGGTTGTTGCCGCCTCCTGCCGCCATGGAACGCCGCTGACCACCACTGCCCGAGGTGGCAGTGGGTGGTGCCCGATTTATTAAACATATATATTTAATTAATTCTCTAATCATCTAGCTTAAGGAGTTGGAAACCTTAATTAGGGTTTAGAAAACCCTAATATCAAGAAACCCTAATTTTGGAGTTGGTCGGAACCCACATTAAAACTATTAATTAAACTTAAAATAATACTTAATAATGCCTCTATAATTAACTTAATGCAATATTGGACTTAATGGATTAAGTTCTTAATGTGTTAAGTGTGGAACACTAACCCTAGTTATCATTTTTTGTAAAAACCTAGAATCGGGGAACTCTATTTTGAACAATGATCGGGAGCGTATTTGGGTTGTTGATTGGATTATTATTTCACCCGAGAATGACTGAGTCAACCCTTAATCAGTCATACCCTTAAGTGATTAAGTTCTTAATGGGTTAAGTGTTCTTACTTAACCCTAATCGTCATTTTATGTGAAACCCTAATCGTCATTTCATGTGAGGTGGTCACTGTTGCAAGTGAATATGACCTGTGATCGGGTATTGACTCAAGTATCTTCCTGTAGGTGTTTGGAAGTGAGTTGAAGTGGGTAGAGTTCTTCGTTGCTACAGTGGTTATTTATGCGCATATCGAGGTGAGTCTTGCCTCACTTTACCGTGGGTCGAAGGCACCAATGCCAGCCCACTAGTTTCTATTTTCTGTTAGTAGAGGGATGCCTTAGGGACTGTATGTAATCACGTAGGATAGATTGAGGACTCTTGATCTAGGCTTTCTTGTCTATTCCTTGTTTGGAGGTGGCTCGGGATCAGGATTCTCTGTCCGGGTGGCTATCTCACCTCTGAGTACATACAATTATGCATTTCCTAGATTGTTGATATTTAGTATGCTGCAGTGATCTATTAGATCTATGTTCTGGTATTAAGTATGTTGTTATGCTGTGGTGATCTATCAGATATATGTTCTGATATTGAGTATGCTGCTATGCTGTAGTGACCTATTTGATCTCTGTTCTGGTATTGAGTATGCTGCTATGCTGTAGTGATCTGTTAGATATGTGTTCTGGTATCGAGTATGCTGTTATGCTGTAGTGATATGTTAGATCTGTCTCCTAGTATTGAGCATGCTGCTTTATGGTAATAACCTGTAGAACTGTATGTTATCTGTTCTTGCTAGTTATCATCTATGGTTATGTAGGATAGTCTAAGAACTCTTGGTCTAGACTTTCTTGCCTTTTCCTTGTTTGGATGTGGCTTGAGAGTAGGATCTTTTGTTCGGGTGGTTATCTCACCCCTGGTTATGTAACGCCCGCAGATCCGGGCTAGTCAATTTATAAACAATAAGCGTCGAAAATGACTTTTTTTTTAAAGAAGGTTATTTAGAATAAATAATCTTAACTAAGTTGTAGTATATTTCACAAGGGTTCGTACATATAAGCAACGCTGAAATTCGAGTTATAACGAAGAAGTTATGACCTGTCGAAGTTTCGCGATAAAACCGGCACGACGCTGTGTGACGTAAAAAGTGAGTTTACGATAAAGTACTTTTTAGCTTTAGATATCTAAACGAAATTTGTAGTATATGTTAAACCGAGAGCGTGCATAAAAAGAACGCCCAAATTTGACTTCATATGAGGAAGTTATGATTTTTCTAAGATTCGGCATAGCAGTATGCAGCCCGAAGTTCGAATATTAGATCGACCGATTCTTAGCCGACACAATCTAAATGATAATCGAAGATCTCATTAATATGAGCTCAACGATAAAGTCGCATGACAAAGTTATGAATTTTTAACAGAATTTTCCTGTCCCGGCCTGTTAAAAACATAACTTTAAAAATAAATTAAAAATTGGCCGACGGAGTCTAAGCGAAAGTTGTAGAGTACGTCTCCTCCTACACGTGGATATAAAGAACGTCAAAAACAGAGCTTGTATGCAAAAGTTACGAATTTTAGAAGACATGTGTGTAAATTGCGAATGTTGCCCGAGGGAACGCCCAGCGCAAGAAGAAGAACGCCCCGCGTTCGCAACCAATGGCTCCGCAAGATCCACGTCGACCCAGCATTCTTCGGACACGTCCTCTTTAGAATGTGTTGTGTATGCAGGTACGCCCTGCATACCGAGGAACACGCTGCATACCTCCACAGGAACGCCCTGCGTAGACCGAAGGCTGGCCCTATAAATACATGCGAGGAGAGCCTTCATTCTTCACACCTTTCTCATATTACCCTCTATAATTCTCCCAAACCTTCAAGGTTTTTCCCTAGCACTTCCCTAGTGCTAGAAAAAGGCCCCGGAGTGCCCGAAGGCTCCGAGAAAAAGTGCTTTTCGGCTCGGGAAGTTCTGCCCCAGCAGAGCCCGGTTTTTAGCAAAACCCGCTGTAAGTGAGATACGCTTACCCTACTTTAAGTATAGCTTATATTTAAATTTAGTATTGTTATTATAAACTTATAAAAAATATATATTATAAAGTATGATGTAAAAAGTGTTATTATAATATTTTTTAACCGCTCGCGGTACGGGGAATCTGGTTTGAAGGCCCGCATAGTGTTGTTGGATTTCAGAACAACTATAATGCCAAAATGGTCCTGCCCTCCCGTGTTTAATGTCTGGCCCCTGTCTGTACATTGTGGTTGAAAAGTATTGTTTAACACTTATAAAACAAAATCGCTCGTAAATAGTCACGATAAATATTAGACTAAAATCTAGTGGTAATAATAATACTAGGTTTCATCGAAGGAAAAGACGATTGTTAGAAGCGAAGCGCTGTCCGAATTTCGAGTCATCACTTTAACAAGTGAATGCATAGTCCCTTTCATGAACATGATTTTAATACAAGTATTGAATAATGTATTAAATATTTGTTGGTATGTGAAATATTTGATATTGCCTGAAATACATGTTAGGAGTATATATCTGAGAAATATATGATGATACAAAGTAAATCTAAATTAATTAAGAGGAATATTGGGTAGTATCTCTCTATGAGTACGAGTGAGATATACACGGAGAGTCGAACTTTAAAGCTTGTCATTGATCCGAGAGCATGGATTAGACTTAGTCATTTATCCTTGGTCCGAGAGTATGAAGAGGACATAATTATTTGTCATTAATTCGGGAGCATGGATTTGAAATATTCAATTGTCCCTAGTCCGAGAGTATGGAATGGGCATAATTATTGATCCGGGAGTATGCGTCATACATACCCAATCCAGAGTATGGATCAGGTAAAGAGGTTAGTTTTAGATCCGAGAGTATGGATCAGGTAAAGAGGTTATGGATCAGGTAAAGAGGTTAGTTTTAGATCCGGGAGTATGAATTACGTAAAGAGATTCGAGAGTATAGTATGTGTCGTTGAGAGAATCAACGGGGTGGGGTAAAAACTGCTTATAGGAGGTAAAATTGTATATGTTGCGATATATATGTGATATAACATTGTGGGATTGAAATACTTATGTACTCACTAGGTTTCCCAACCTGACACACTCAGTTTATTTGTATCACAGGTGTGGATACGAAGCTACTTTACACTGAGATATTAAAGGAGATGTAGATCACTAGTGTAAATGAATGTAAGGTCTGTTTATGCTTATGTTTCTATATTGACAATGACATCCCAAAGTTTTTATATAAACAAAGTACATTTCTTCGGAAATATTTTGATAATATATTTATCATGTTTTTCTGGGAACAAATTACGCAACATTATTCTTTAAAAATGATACTCTGATTATCAAATAAGCGTAAACAAAAATTTTAAAATGACCGTAAATTTGGGGATGTCACAGTTGGTATCAGAGCATTAGTTTAAGAGAACTAGGAATAAGGATTTATATCTAGACTTAAACTTTGAATGCTAAGAGATGATCGTGAGGAGTGTGTCTAATATATTTTAGGAAGTACACCTGAATAGACACAAGCACTAGCTTAATTAGGGAAGATGCCTAAAATGCTTTAATGTGCTAAATGGTTTGTAATGCTTTATGATGCTATTATTTGATCGGATCTATGGTCTTTTGCTGAACGGATCTAGAAATTTTATGTGTTCAGATTTCTAAAATTTAATTACAGTATTAGAACTGACATGTAACTTTTCGGAGTGATAAGGAAATTTATATGAGTGATTGAACGTGCACTAGTGTCACACCCCAAAACCGGAACGGAGAAAACGTTCGGGGGTGGAGGACGTCATGT
Source organism: Lactuca virosa (assembly GCF_052849685.1). Lineage (NCBI taxonomy): Eukaryota > Viridiplantae > Streptophyta > Magnoliopsida > Asterales > Asteraceae > Lactuca > Lactuca virosa. The sequence continues at coordinate 288,016,124 of NC_136426.1, forward strand.
ACAGTATCATAACAATGCAAAGTAGTAAATAAGCAACAACATCATCCATTGCATTAATAGTATAATTTCATACAAGTGTGTTCTTTAATAGTAATAAGACACCAAAAATGAATAATCAAAATAAAAGACGAGTCTTGAACATGCTCCGTCTTCTCAAAACCTGGTCATCGGTACCTGTCTACTGGTGACCTGAGAATACAAGTTATTTTGAAAGCGTAGATCAGCATTTAAGCTGGTGAGTTCATAAGTATTTAGTGTCAATGTTTGTATAAGTTTGATGAAAATGTTTGTGAATGTTCAATGTAAATGTTTGTATATCTTTGAAAAACTCCTAGAAAATCCTATATTTTCTACTAGTATTAAAAAGTAGTCTTCTACCAAGACCCGACTGTTTTGTATGTTTGTTTCTCTGTAAAAGTGGAAGCTTTTCCCAAATATGACTATCGTTACCAGAATATAGTTTTATATTACCCTTTATGTGAGAAGATCACAATTTGAATATAATGGGAAAAATGTATGTGTACTGTAGTATTATTTGTATTAACTACTGAAGTAATAACTACCTTAAAACCAATGGTTTAATTAAGGCAAAATGTGATAAGATTGTTACCATACTAAACCGACTATAACACGACGATGAAAGACGTCGGAAGAAATGACATTTGGCACCCGTAGACTTGCAAGTCCCACTGTAGCGAACATCAAGGTGTAGGATAGTCAATCCAATATTGGTCTATACGCAAACTCACGCTCTCCCTCCAGGAGATTCTGGTTACAAAACGTGACATAACGAAATGGTCGATGTGTCATGAAGTAGTATATGACATTATGTTATCTCTGAATCTTGTTATAGTATACTTGTTATAGTAATAGTATTCTATGTATAGTATTCTCTGTATAGTATCCTTTGTATAGTATTCTCCGTCTAGTATTCTCTGTTATAGTGTTCTCTGTTATAGTGTTCTCTGTTATAGTATTCTCTGTTATAATATTCTCTGTTATATAGTATTTGTATATGATAGTATTCTCCTAAACTATACCTATTATAGTTTACTAGTAATTTCTGTAGTTAGAATGAAGGAGGGTATGCCTTTGCTACCCAAAGGTACTGAACTGATTGATAGTACTTTTATATCTACATATGTATACATAATATATAATTGATATTTAAACGACCTTTGGACAAATAACCGATACTTTCAGGCCACATCCAAACAAGAAAAAAGGAAATTAAGCGAGTTATCAGTCCTAAGTCCTTTAAACATTACTTATATAACTATACATATATAGACATGCATTTGACAATATATAAGTTTAAAAAGAAGTTTTGTAAAACATTTGAAGAGTTTAATAGTAAATACTGATGACTTGATGTCAATCCATAAAACGATTTAAAAGCAGTTTGATTGATAATACAGTTTGAAAGTATAAGAAATTCTTTGTTTGAAACACAGTTTGAAGTATATGAAATCCTTTGTTTGAAACACAGTTATAAATCACATGTGATTGATTATATAACTAACATGTTTTCTACTTGTATTCCCCCCATAAAAGCATTTAAAATCATTTAAAAGATAGATTAAGGGGTATGAACTCACCTGTAGTGAGTGATACGGAAGTATGTTTGGAAATAGGATGTAGAGTATCAGGTGAAACCTTGAGCACACAAAGATCCTAATAAACATATAATGACATGTATGTGTATTTGATTAGTGTATAACCAACTAATTATAAGGGATAACACCCTAATAGCCTAGGAAACTCTTAGTTTGAAGGGATACAATCACATATGATTGCATATGTAGGGTATATGGCCACCCTATAGAGTTTACGGTCCAAATAGCATGACCATAAGTGTTTACGGTCAAGATGGTTTACGGTCCAAGTGGTTCACGGTCCAAGTTGTTTACGGTCCAAGTGGTTCACGGTCTAAGTGGTTTACGGTCTAATGACCTTATGGTCATGGAGTTTACGGTGTAATGACCTTACGGTCATGGAGTTCACGGTCTAAGGAGATTCAACCGTAAACTCATCAAATCTTGCACAAATGATGGTTTTCAAGGGCTGCATTCAAAGGCATCGGATTCTATGGACCATTCTTAGCCTTAGGAAGGGTTTAAGGTCTCTAATGCACCTTTCATTAGAGTTTACGGTCTAAGGAGATACGCTTAGACCGTAAACACCTTGTTCTTGGCTAAAAATGATGTTTTCAAGGTGATTAACTAGTGATTGAAGCATATATTAAGCTAAGGGTAGTGTACTTACTTATTAGAAGCTTGTAAGGGTGATTAGGATCCAAGAACACTAGTGTGTGTTCTTGGTGAAATGAAGAACACTTGAAGATCTATCAAAATGAAGAGATTTCATGGATGAAATCATGTATAATCACTAGATAAAGAGATGTAACAACAAATCAAAGGAAATAATTCTTACATTTTTGGAAGATCAAGATGAAGATCTTATGATACTTGAGAGAGTTTTCGAGATTTTTGGCTTGGAAAGGAAAGAAATAATCAAAATGATCATGAATTATGTATATATAGGGAGTTTACGGTCACCATGACCGTAAGCTCTAAGCTTCCTAACCGTAAACTCCTTTTGAGGAGGTTTACAGTTTGCTAGATGGTTTGGAACCTTAACTGATAAATCCAAACACTGATTCCTTTGATGCACTAGGCTCAGAATGCTCAAATAGATTCTAAACAGCGCTAAAAGTTAGCCGAAACGAGTCTGACTTAGATTGAAGTGAATGGTTTGTACAAGATAGAAATTTCGGGTTGTCACATCATCTCCCCGTTAGAGAGAATTTCGTCCCGAAATTAGAATTTAAGCAATTAAGTTACAAATAACTAAGCGAAAAGATGAGGATATTTCAGTTTCATCTGATCCTCGCGCTCCCAAGTGAATTCAGGTCCTCGCTTGGCGTTCTAGCGAACCTTCACTATCGGGATACGGCTTTGCTTCGTTTGCTTGACCTCTCGGTCCATGATCTCTACAGGTTCTTCCACGAAGTTGAGGCTCTCATTGATCTCGATATCGTCGAGTGGGATTACAAGAGTCTCATCGGACAGACACTTTTTCAAGTTCGAGACGTGGAAAGTAGAATGTACGTTACTAAGTTCGCGAGGTAGATTGAGTTTGTAAGCTACAGGACCGATTCGAGGGAGAATCTTGAAAGGCCCTACGTATCTTGGATTTAGCTTTCCACGCTTTCCGAAGCGTATCAAGCCCTTCCAGGGTGAGACTTTCAAAAGGTCTCCCACCTGGAATTCCAAAGGTTTCCTTCGTTTGTCTGCGTAGCTTTTCTGTCGGTCTCTAGAGGCTTTCAATCGTTCACGAATCTGAACAATCTTCTCTGTCGTTTTCCCGTATGATTTCTGGACCTGTGAGAGTGCTGTCAGGAACACGTCCTTTAGCTAATTGTGTGTCGCCCACCTCATCCCAGCACAGAGGGGATCTGCACTTACGGCAATAGAGGGCCTCGAATGGAGCAGCCTTTATGCTCGTGTGATAACTATTGTTGTAGGAAAATTCGACAAGGGGTAAATGAGTATCCCATGCCTTCCCAAATTCGATCACACAGGCTCGCAACATATCTTCCAAGGTTTGGATAGTTCTCTCACTTTGTCCGTCGGTCTGTGGATGGTAGGTTGTACTCATGTCCAGCCTCGTTCCAAGGGAACTTTGTAGCGACTGCTAGAACCTCGAAGTGAATCTACTATCCCTATCAGAGATAATAGATATAGGAACACCATGCAGTCGTACGATCTCCCTAATATAGGTTCTCGTAAGCTTCTCCATCTTGTCATTCTTCTTGATTGGTAGAAAATGTGCGGATTTGGTCAATCTGTCGACGATGACCAAAATGGTATCAAGTCCACCCGTTGTCTTGGGCAACTTGGTTATGAAGTCCATTGTGATCCGCTCCCACTTCCATTCCGGTATCTCCGGTTGTTGAAGTAGACCTGATGGTTTCTGGTATTCGACCTTGACCTTTGCGCAAGTAAGACATTTACTTACGAAGGTAGCAATCTCTGCTTTCATGTTAGGCCACCAGTATAACCTTTTAAGATCTAGATACATCTTATCCGAACCTGGGTGGACGGAATATCGAGTGTTGTGCGATTCGGTCATGACCAAGTCTCTGAAGCCACCGTGTTTCGGTGTCCAGATCCGGTCCATGAGATATAAGGCTCCGCCACCCTTGACTTCCAAGTTCTTATCCATCCCCCTTAGGGATTCACCCGCCACGTTTTCGGGTTTCAAGGCTTCGAGTTGAGCCTCTTTAATTTGTGTGGACAAGTGTGAATGGATAGTTATAGTCAGTGATTTGACTCTCCGACCAGAGTATTCTTTCCGACTCAGGGCGTCAGCTACTATATTGGCCTTGCCGGGATGATAACAAATTTCGCATTCGTAATCACTGAGTAGCTCGACCCACCGTCGTTGTCTCATGTTGAGCTCCTTCTGGTCGAATATATGTTGTAGGCTTTTGTGGTCTGTAAAGATAGTTGTTTTTGTACCATACAGATAGTGTCTCCAGATCTTCAGAGCAAATACCACTGCTCCTAACTCAAGATCATGTGTTGTATAGTTGACTTCGTGTGTCTTAAGCTGACGGGAGGCATAGGCAATAACCTTTCCTCTTTGCATAAGAACACAACCAAGCCCTTGGTTGGATGCATCGCAATACACCACGAAATCTTCTATCCCTTCTGGGAGGGATAATATCGGTGCGGTGCACAAGGCTTGTTTCAGTGCTTGGAACACCTTCTCTTGTTTCTCTTCCCAGTCAAAGGCCACGCCTTTCTGGGTCAATGAAGTAAGCGGTTTCGCGATGCTTGAGAAGTTCTGTATGAACCTGCGATAGTAGCCAGCGAGACCTAGAAATTGACGAATTTTTGTAGGTGTCTTCGGTGCTGATCAGTTCTCAATGGCTTTGATTTTGGAAGGGTCCACGTGTATTCCCTTCTCACTAACAACGTGGCCCAAGAATTCGACTCTTCGAATCTAAAACTCGCACTTAGAGAACTTCGCATAGAGCTTCGCTGGTCGTAATGTTTCTAAAATTTTCCGTAGATGTTGACTATGTTCCTCCTTACTTCAGGAGTAGATAAGTATGTCATCGATGAAGACGATAACAAACTGATCCAAGTAAGGACGGCACACCCTATTCATTAGATCCATGAATACAGCTGGTGTGTTGGTTAATCCGAACGACATCACTACAAACTCGTAGTGTCCATAACGAGTTCGAAAGGCTGTCTTGGGGACATCATCCTCTAACATTCGTAATTGGTGATAGCCAGACCTTAGATCTATCTTCGAGAAGTAGTTTGCTCCTTGAAGTTGATCAAATAAGTCGTCAATGCGCGGTAGAGGATAACGATTCTTGATGGTAAGTTTGTTCAGCTCTCTGTAGTCGATGCACATACGAAACGATCCGTCTTTCTTCTTTACGAACAAGACCGGTGCTCCCCATGGTGAGAAGCTTGGCCTAATGAATCCCTTTCTGAGAAGTTCGTTAAGCTGACTGGAAAGTTCTTGCATCTCTGCTGGTGCCAGACGATAAGGCGATTTGGCTACTGGGGTAGCCTCTGGAACTAAGTCGATTCGGAATTCGACTTGACGTTGTGGTGGTAATCCCGGTAGTTCTTCTAGGAAAGATGTCGGGAAAGTCGCGTACTTCAGGGATATTCTGAATTTCTTTCACTTCTTGGTTTGTATCGATGATGTGTGCAAGGAATGCATGATATTCCTTTCGTAAGCACTTCCGAGCTTGAATACACGAAATGATGCGAAGGTTCGTACTTGATTTATCGCCGTAGATAACTAGAGTTTCGTTGTTAGGGAGGTTAAGACGAACTGCTTTATCAAAGCACATGATGTCGGCACGAAGATGACTTAACCAATCCATGCCGATTATGACGTCGAAACTTTTAATTGAGACTGGCATGAGGTCAATTTCGAAAGAATGACCATCTAGAGTTAAAATACAACCTATGTATATGCAGTTAGTACTTTCCGTTTTCCTGTTTGCCATTTCTACAGTGAATGATTCCTCTAGTGCACATGGTTTTTGTTTGAGTAAATGAGCAAAATTTTTGGTTCACGAAACTCCTCTCCGCTCCACTATCGAATAGTATGCATGCATATGAATTATCGAGGAGGAACGTACCAGTAACCACCGTAGGATCAGCTACTGCTTCCTCGTGGCCTATCGCCAGAATCCTTCCCACTCCGCCAGCATTTCCTGCCTTCGGGCAGTCTCTCTTGAAATGACCAACCTCGCCACAACCGTAGCAAGCCTGGCCCACAACAATGTCGGGGACTTGGTTAATTGGCCTCGCCGGAGCCTTGCAGAATCGGGCAGTGTGCCCTTTCCTGTTGCAGTTAGTGCACTGCATTTCTCGACAGGCACCATTATGATGGAAGGTGCATTTGTTGCACTTGGGCAGATTTCCAGTATACTGCTTCCTTGGTGCAGTAGCAGCAGGTGCAATCGCGGCATGAACAGCCACAACTTGCTGCTTCTTGGCAGAGTTCTGCGCCGACTTGCCCTTTTTGTTATCCTAGAACTTTCGCTTGTTGTTTGCGGCTTTGGAGGGTTCTGCGATAGCCAGGGTTGTTGTCGTTATCGGGGTAGGGACTCCGTGATCAATGAGTCGTTGTGCCAATCGCTTGACACTATCGAAAGTAGTGGGGTTGGAAGCTAAGACATTCCCCTGAAATGGAGGCACCAGCCCTCAAATGTACCTCTCAATCTTCTTCCCCTCGTCGGGAACCATATTGGGACATAGTGCCACCAGATCGCTAAATCTGGCAGTGTATGCCACTATATTGGAGCCCTTCATGGTCAGGCTCCAGAGTTCTTGTTCCAGTTTTTGAACCTCGCCCCTCGGGCAGTATTCTTCTATCATAAGCCTTTTAAGATCTTCCCAACCCATTGCATTTGCCACTATTAAAGTTAGTGACTTGACATGGCTATTCCACTATGTCAGGGCTCTATCACTGAAGGTGCATGCAACAAATTTGACTTTGCTTCCTTTAGTACAGGAACAGATCTCAAAGATCGATTCCGTCTTCTCGAACCATTGCGACATAGCAATGATTCTACCGATTCCGTTGAAGACTCGGGGTTTATAGTTGGTGAAATCTTTATAAGAGCACTCTCACGAGCGCACAATGACATCACCTGGTGTGGAATGAATGACTGTTCCACCTCCACTAGTACCCTGGTTGTTGTGGTATTGTGTCATGGCTGTAGCAACAGCCGCAACTACCACAACATTAAGAGCTGCCATATCAAATTGTGGAGGGGGTGGTGTTTGAGTTGGAATAATCGGAGGATTACGCCTTGTTGACTTACGAGGAGGCATCTTTCAACTATAAGTTTAAAAGATGAGTACAATGATAAGAATTCAATAGTGAAGTTAATGAATGAGTTCCATGAACTAAATCGCCATAGTTCAACAACTAGATAAGAGTATGACTTCCATAGAGTTCTAGAATTACAAGAATGAAAGTATTTGAACAAAGATTTCTACAAAAGATTAGCTGACTGCCAATATCATTGATATTAAGGATGTAATTAGTTGGGGAAAAATTTACCTAAGAGTAGGTCTTACATCATATCAGAAGTAGTAAAATTTTGACAGCTTAGAAGTCTAGTTAAAGTACTTGAATGATAGGAATATTTTACAGAAAAGTGCTTCATAGAGCACCGATACGAAAGGCTATTCCTTAAACTAAAAGAAAAGATGAGTCAGACATCTCCTACTGGCGACGAGTATTCCTCGGGCGAACCCTCAGATCTGCCAGTTGACGTACTACGTCTTGAAGATGTCGCTCATGAGCTCTCTGACGCACTCGAAGTTCTATGACTTCAGCTCGGGATGCAGCTAGCTGTTGCTGCAGAGCCTCATTGGTTCTCCTAGTCCTTTCCATGTCTTCTTCGAGTTGGCGAATGCATACCGTGTTAATGCCAGAGTTATCGTCAATTTCCATGACTCGGTCGATGGCTGCTCTACCTTGCTCATTATTCCGAGCAATCTTGCGGACCATAATGGGCAGGACTCGGTCAGCTGAGCCTCCTTCACTGAGATTTTAAAAGCTTCGATCTCCATTGAAGGGTAATGGTTGACCCTGTTCATCACTCTAACGATTTAATTTTCTCGCCCACAAGGGTGTGGGACCTTGAAATGCAGGTCGGGGGTTGAGATTTGGGTTTTGAACTTCTTGAGGTAGGTTGTTGACTTCTGGTTCGGAGTCAGAACCATCTGAAAAGCCTTCTGCGAGGTAATCATCCAAGGGGATTGGATGATCATCTTCTGGCTCTTCATCAAGCCATCCCGCATTGCCCTGATTTGGGAAGTATGGGTCTCCGGGGATATGGAATCCAGCCATGTTATCTACGCGAGAAGTAGGGGTAAAAGAAATAGTTAATAGACGTACTAACTAAGATAATTATAAGATGATCCTTATCAGTTACTCCAACATTTGCGTAGTGCATACCAGTTATATGTAACCAAAACAGGATAGACCTTCGAATAAGTGATCCTAACTCTAAGTCCACAACTAAACAAGGAACAGGAAGTAAAGCAAAGATCACATATTCTAAGTCTATGACACCCTAGTTACATATAACCGTAGTGTATCCACTCAACAACTATTGACATACTAATAAATACCTGTTTAGTTCTCAAATAAGTAATTATAGTAACACAAAATACTCCTATAGTATTTTAAGTTTATGTTCTGTTCTAATGTTCTCATTGTAGTAGTGTTGGTAAGTTTTTAGACTTGTTGCTACATCACAACCATTCTCGGCATATGCTAATCACTTTTCGGACCAACATAGTTGATCAGGCTATGTCACTCCCAGAACTGACCATACATCCCTGAGCTTACTTGTGATGTTCAACAATCGTAATACTTTTGTTATGTTCTAGTATGACACTGTTCTATAGTAAGTATGTAGGTATGTAATTATGTATACTTCTAGTTAAGTATTTTAGTACTTAAAAGTATAAACTCTTGGTCAGATTATTTTAATCCCTATGTGTTTATAGTTTGTATATCTTTTATGGGTTGATATACTCGATTCACTATAAACAATGATCTGATACCAATCTGTCACACCCCAAAACCAGAACGGCGGAAACGTTCGGGGGTGGAGGACGTCATGTACAGTATCATAACAATGCAAAGTAGTAAATAAGCAACAACATCATCCATTGCATTAATAGTATAATTTCATACAAGTGTGTTCTTTAATAGTAATAAGACACCAAAAATGAATAATCAAAATAAAAGACGAGTCTTGAACATGCTCCGTCTTCTCAAAACCTGGTCATCGGTACCTGTCTACTGGTGACCTGAGAATACAAGTTATTTTGAAAGCGTAGATCAACATTTAAGCTGGTGAGTTCATAAGTATTTAGTGTCAATGTTTGTATAAGTTTGATGAAAATGTTTGTGAATGTTCAATGTAAATGTTTGTATATCTTTGAAAAACTCCTAGAAAATCCTATATTTTCTACTAGTATTAAAAAGTAGTCTTCTACCAAGACCCGACTGTTTTGTATGTTTGTTTCTCTGTAAAAGTGGAAGCTTTTCCCAAATATGACTATCGTTACCAGAATATAGTTTTATATTACCCTTTATGTGAGAAGATCACAATTTGAATATAATGGGAAAAATGTATGTGTATATCTGAGAAATACATGTTAGGAGTATATATCTGAGAAATATATGATGATACAAAGTAAATCTAAATTAATTAAGAGGAATATTGGGTAGTATCTCTCTATGAGTACGAGTGAGATATACACGGAGAGTCGAACTTTAAAGCTTGTCATTGATCCGAGAGCATGGATTAGACTTAGTCATTTGTCCTTGGTCCGAGAGTATGAAGAGGACACAATTATTTGTCATTAATTCGGGAGCATGGATTTGAAATATTCAATTGTCCCTAGTCCGAGAGTATGGAATGGGCATAATTATTGATTCGGGAGTATGCGTCATACATACCCGATCCAGAGTATGGATCAGGTAAAGAGGTTAGTTTTAGATCCGAGAGTATGGATCAGGTAAAGAGGTTAGTTTTAGATCCAGGAGTATGGATCAGGTAAAGAGGTTAGTTTTAGATCCGGGAGTATGAATTACGTAAAGAGATTCAAGAGTATAGTATGTGTCGTTGAGAGAATCAACGGGGTGGGGTAAAAACTGCTTATAGGAGGTAAAATTGTATATGTTGCGATATATATGTGATATAACATTGTGGGATTGAAATACCTATGTACTCACTAGGTTTCCCAACCTGACACACTCAGTTTATTTGTATCACAGGTGTGGATACGAAGCTACTTTACACTGAGATATTAAAGGAGATGTAGATCACTAGTGTAAATGAATGTAAGGTCTGTTTATGCTTATGTTTCTATATTGACAATGACATCCCAAAGTTTTTATATAAACAAAGTACATTTCTTCGGAAATATTTTGATAATATATTTATCATGTTTTTCTGGGAACAAATGACGCAACATTATTCTTTAAAAATGATACTCTGATTATCAAATAAGCGTAAACAAAATTTTTAAAATGACCGTAAATTTGGGGATGTCACAGTTGGTATCAGAGCATTAGTTTAAGCGAACTAGGAATAAGGATTTATATCTAGACTTAAACTTTGAATGCTAAGAGATGATCGTGAGGAGTGTGTCTAATATATTTTAGGAAGTACACCTGAATAGACACAAGCACTAGCTTAATTAGGGAAGATGCCTAAAATGCTTTAATGTGCTAAATGGTTTGTAATGCTTTATGATGCTATTATTTGATCGGATCTATGGTCTTTTGCTGAACGGATCTAGAAATTTTATGTGTTCAGATTTCTAAAATTTAATTACGGTATTAGAACTGACATGTAACTTTTCGGAGTGATAAGGAAATTTATATGAGTGATTGAACGTGCACTAGTGTCACACCCCAAAACCGGAACGGAGAAAACGTTCGGGGTGGAGGACGTCATGTACAGTATCATAACAATGCAAAGTAGTAAATAAGCAACAACATCATCCATTGCATTAATAGTATAATTTCATACAAGTGTGTTCTTTAATAGTAATAAGACACCAAAAATGAATAATCAAAATAAAAGACGAGTCTTGAACATGCTCCGTCTTCTCAAAACCTGGTCATCGGTACCTGTCTACTGGTGACCTGAGAATACAAGTTATTTTGAAAGCGTAGATCAACATTTAAGCTGGTGAGTTCATAAGTATTTAGTGTCAATGTTTGTATAAGTTTGATGAAAATGTTTGTGAATGTTCAATGTAAATGTTTGTATATGTTTGAAAAACTCCTAGAAAATCCTATATTTTCTACTAGTATTAAAAAGTAGTCTTCTACCAAGACCCGACTGTTTTGTATGTTTGTTTCTCTGTAAAAGTGGAAGCTTTTCCCAAATATGACTATCGTTACCAGAATATAGTTTTATATTTCCCTTTATGTGAGAAGATCACAATTTGAATATAATGGGAAAAATGTATGTGTACTGTAGTATTATTTGTATTAACTACTGAAGTAATAACTACCTTAAAACCAATGGTTTAATTAAGGCAAAATGTGATAAGATTGTTACCATACTAAACCGACTATAACACGACGATGAAAGACGTCGGAAGAAATGACATTTGGCACCCGTAGACTTGCAAGTCCCACTGTAGCGAACATCAAGGTGTAGGATAGTCAATCCAATATTGGTCTATACGCAAACTCACGCTCTCCCTCCAGGAGATTCTGGTTACAAAACGTGACATAACGAAATGGTCGATGTGTCATGAAGTAGTATATGACATTATGTTATCTCTGAATCTTGTTATAGTATACTTGTTATAGTAATAGTATTCTATGTATAGTATTCTCTGTATAGTATCCTTTGTATAGTATTCTCCGTCTAGTATTCTCTGTTATAGTATTCTCTGTTATAGTGTTCTCTGTTATAGTGTTCTCTGTTATAGTATTCTCTGTTATAATATTCTCTGTTATATAGTATTTGTATATGATAGTATTCTCCTAAACTATACCTATTATAGTTTACTAGTAATTTCTGTAGTTAGAATGAAGGAGGGTATGCCTTTGCTACCCAAAGGTACTGAACTGATTGATAGTACTTTTATATCTACATATGTATACATAATATATAATTGATATTTAAACGACCTTTGGACAAATAACCGATACTTTCAGGCCACATCCAAACAAGAAAAAAGGAAATTAAGCGAGTTATCAGTCCTAAGTCCTTTAAACATTACTTATATAACTATACATATATAGACATGCATTTGACAATATATAAGTTTAAAAAGAAGTTTTGTAAAACATTTGAAGAGTTTAATAGTAAATACTGATGACTTGATGTCAATCCATAAAACGATTTAAAAGCAGTTTGATTGATAATACAGTTTGAAAGTATAAGAAATTCTTTGTTTGAAACACAGTTTGAAGTATATGAAATCCTTTGTTTGAAACACAGTTATAAATCACATGTGATTGATTATATAACTAACATGTTTTCTACTTGTATTCCCCCCATAAAAGCATTTAAAATCATTTAAAAGATAGATTAAGGGGTATGAACTCACCTGTAGTGAGTGATACGGAAGTATGTTTGGAAATAGGATGTAGAGTATCAGGTGAAACCTTGAGCACACAAAGATCCTAATAAACATATAATGACATGTATGTGTATTTGATTAGTGTATAACCAACTAATTATAAGGGATAACACCCTAATAGCCTAGGAAACTCTTAGTTTGAAGGGATACAATCACATATGATTGCATAACTAGGGTATATGGCTACCCTATAGAGTTTATGGTCCAAATGGTATGACCATAAGTGTTTATGGTCAAGATGGTTTACGGTCCAAGTGGTTCATGGTCCAAGTGGTTTACGGTCTAATGACCTTATGGTCATGGAGTTTACGGTCTAATGACCTTACGGTCATGGAGTTCACGGTCTAAGGAGATTCAACCGCAAACTTATCAAATCTTGCACAAATGATGGTTTTCAAGGGCTGCATTCAAAGGCATCGGATTCTAGGGACCATGCTTAGCCATAGGAAGGGTTTAAGGTCTCTAATGCACCTTTCATTAGAGTTTACGGTCTAAGGAGATACTCTTAGACCGTAAACACCTTGTTCTTGGCTAAAAATGATGTTTTCAAGGTGATTAACTAGTGATTCAAGCATATATTAAGCTAAGGGTAGTGTACTTACTTATTAGAAGCTTGTAAGGGTGATTAGGAACCAAGAACACTAGTGTGTGTTCTTGGTGTTCTTGGTGAAATGAAGAACACTTGAAGATCTATCAAAATGAAGAGATTTCATGGATGAATTCATGTATAATCACTAGATAAAGAGATGTAACAACAAATCAAAGGAAAGAATTCTTACATTTTTGGAAGATCAAGATGAAGATCTTATGATACCTGAGAGAGTTTTTGAGATTTTTGGCTTGGAAAGGAAAGAAATGATCAAAATGATCATGAATTATGTATATATAGGGAGTTTACGGTCACCATGACCGTAAGCTCTAAGCTTCCTGACCGTAAACTCCTTTTGAGGAGGTTTACGGTTTGCTAGATGGTTTGGAACCTTAACTGATAAATCCAAACACTGATTCCTTTGATGCACTAGGCTCAGAATGCTCAAACAGACTCTAAACAGCGCTAAAAGTTAGCAGAAATGAGTCTGACTTAGATTGAAGTGAATGGTTTGTACAAGATAGAAATTTCGGGTTGTCACAACTAGAGGTAGCAACAGCACCCGAGCCAATCACAATGGCAGGAGTCCAAGCAATGATTTTGGGTATGATGGCCGAACAAAGGGAAGATATGAGGTAAATGTTATAGAACAATATGGATGAACCTGCTATGCCTGTTGAGCAGACTGAATTGAATAAGGGTCAGTCAGAAGAAGGAAGCTATAATAGAACCGTTGGCCAAGCTGAACCGCCAGTGATTAGAAGAATAACCAAGATGTAGGGATTGAAAGAAATGGATGCAAGTATAAAGACTTCACGACTTGCAAACCATCAACATTCATTGGGAAAGAAGATCCAATCGGTGTTATGGACTGCATCTATGATATAGAACTAGCTTTCATAACGTGTGGTTGCAAAGGCAAGCTACAAACCACTTATGCAGTGCGTCAATTCAGAGGTGGCGTTGTTCGCTGGTGGAACACATTGGGAAAGATCATAAGACCCAATGAGCGACTACAACTGACATGGGTAGAAATTTTGGTACACTTTAAATGCAAGTTCTGCCCAGCTCAAAACATGCTAGAATTGGAAAATCAGTTTCTGACGTTGAAAAAGAGCAACATGTCCATTGATGAGTATACCAATGTCTTCACAGACAAGATGGAGTTTGTTTTGCGCATCGTCCCTGAAGACTTGAAAAAAATCAATAAGTATACAAAGGGACTACCATGGGAGTACTCTGTGCTAGTGTGCCAGACACCTACTCTTGAGGCGACCATCTGGACTGCAAGGTCTGTTGAAGAAATGATCAAAGGAAGAACTGCCAATAAGGTTGAAGTTGGCGAGCAAATGAAGTTTGATGGTGTTTAAGATCCAAAAACAAAAATAGGTTCCCATGGTCGGACCCCCAAAAAAAGAGGTATTGGGATAACAATGAAGAAAAGTGGTGTGACAAGTTTAGAAGGAAACACATTGGGAGATGATCTAAAGAGGTGACCTGCTTCAAATGCGGGAAGACTGGTCACTATGCCAGCGAATGCACGACTAAGAGAGAAGTCAGCTTTAAGTGTGGCGAAGAAGGAAACTTCAAGCAAGACTACCCAAATAGGGAAGGAGCTACGAAGCCAAATGTACCACCAAAGCCAAAGGCAAGAGCATTCCCGATGATCCTTAATGAAGCAGGCGAGGATGCAAGGGATCAGGAGTGAGGATCCATATATATATATATATATATATATATATATATATATATATACATATATATATATATATATATATATATATATATATATATATATATATATATATATATATATATATATATATATATATATATATCCACAGATCGGGATATAAAGTAGCCATATCAATAGGATCATGTGGTGTAGCCTATTATAAGAGGCATAGTGTAGGGTGAAATTAAATACCCATGTAATCGTTTCGAGAAGTAATATAAACCTTAGTTATGCTATCCAATGTGTTAAATGATTATGTGAAAATCTTGTATGGTGACATGGAAAGCTGCGAGACAATACTCGGGATGAGTATGAGTAGGTGTGAATGGTAGTAGAGGCCTATACTACTGGAATCACAGGACTCGCTGAAGGGTCTATTTAGTGGTTTGGTCTAGGCTTTCTATGTAATAGGTTCTTTTGAGTCAATTTATAGATTTTGGTAGATTGTGTGTAGTTTACGGCCCGACAATGAGTTTACGGCCGTAAACCTGTTTACAGCCGTAAACCCAAGGCCGGCCCAGGTCCAGTATATATAGAGGTGTGCTAGGTCTTTTGTTAGTTGTTGATGCCACAGAGTTCACGACTGCTATTACCACAAGTTGTATCAGACGTTATTTCTAATAGAAAGCATGTGCAAGCTTGTTATCATTCTTGTTTCTACTTGTTCTTTACTGTTATTGATTGTGTTTGCTATTTGATCACTGGTAAGATCCGTTTTAGGACCTTACAATTGGTATCAGAGCAAAACCAGTGTCAAGGCATCCTACAATCGAATTTTTGACCGTGTTCTTCTTTGTTTACGACTGAAGTTTGTGTTTGCTGTGAAAGGGTTTCAAGCTTAATTCAAAAACTGCGTTTCTGGGAGATTACGGCCATAGCTTACGGCCGTAAACTTAGATTACGACCGCAAACTCAAATAAGTTCTTGAACCGTAAATTTGGTTCTTGGGCCGTGAGTAAGGATTTTTCAACAACCGGAAACTTGGATTCTTAGACCGCAAACTTAGACCGCAAACATCTTTACGACCGTAAACTCCGGCCGCAAACTCTCTTTTAACCGTGAACATAGTTTACGGCCGCAAACTCTCCTTTGACTGTGAACTTGTGTTTGACCGGAAACTTAATTTATTTTTTAATAATTTAATTTCTATTTGATATTAATTTAATATTAATGGACTCACAAAGTCAAACACACCACCACGAGCTGGATTCTGTAATGGGCACAACCACTCGAATTCCAAGACTGATGTCCGCTGAAGGTTTCCCTGAATGGAAGTACAGGATTGAGAAGTATATCAAGATGAAGGACTTCAAAATTTGGAGAAGCATCATAAAAGATCCTGTCAGAATAACCACCACTGTTGCAGGGCAAGTGGTTGACAAGAAGATTGAGAATTACACAGATGAAGACTTCGAGAAGGTTGAAGAGCAAGAAAGGGCTTTGGCCACTCTGACTATGGCCCTATCTCCTGATATAGCTCAAGGTTTTAGGGAGTACACTTCTGCTAAGGCTTTGTGGGAAGCCCTAATCGAGGTTTATGAAGGGAATGAAGACATGGAGGAGAGTCGCCAAGATATGCTGCGACAACGGTTTAACATGTTCAACTACGTTCCTGGAGAAACTCTTGAAGCACAGCTGCAGCGATTCATAACTCTTACCACTGAGATGACTGTAGCCGGGATCTTTTACACCAAGTCTGAGATAAACAAGAAGCTACTGAATGCTCTCCCAAAGTCATGGGACATGAATGTGGCTGTTATAAAGAAGACTAAGGATCTAAGCCGGCTCTCTTTTGCTGAAGTGATGGCAATCATCAAGGCCTGTGATATTGATGACAAGCAGTGGGAGATAAATCATGTGAATTCATACTCAGCTGCAAACCTTGGGATCTCTTCTAACTTTTTCTTCTGCAGGTCAACCTTTTGCTGCTCAGCAAGCTCAGGTTCAGTCTTTTTCTACTCCATCAGCTTCTTCTCTTCCTGCTGCATCAACCATGCCTCTCTCTCAGAACCAATCATTCGTGGCTGCTCAAAATGCTTCTTCCTCCAATGTGGCTTCCTCATCAAAAGGAAAGGAGGGTGATGAAAATCTCGCTCTTGCTACAGGGCTTGTTAACTGCTACAATGCACTTGTAGCTGGAGATCTTCCGCCCAAATTGTCTTTTGTCGATCTCGATCAGATTCACCCTGAAGACGTAGAAGAGATGGATATCACATGGCAAATTGCCATGGCAGTTTTCAGGGCGAAACAGTTTGCCAAGAAGACCGGAAAGAACAACTGGGGAATAAGTGCTGACAAGAAGGTTGGGTTCAGCAAGGGAAAGCTGCGTTGTTTCAACTGCCACGAGCCAGGGCATTTTGCTCGTGAGTGTCCGCAGCCGGATAGAAGATTGAATAATGACCGGACAATGGTTGCAGTTGGGAACAATCGAAGCGGTGCTCAGGTCAACAGCGAGAAGGCCATGGTTGCGCAATCGTTTGACTGGGAGGATCAGATGCAGGCTCTGAACATATCAGGACCTGAAAATGCTCATTTAGCACAGGTCGGTGATGATGCTCCGGCAGAGATTGTTGCAGCTGAAGATCAAATGATGGAGCTGCAGTTTGCGTTGATGACATCTTCTTCTCATGAACCAAATAAAAACGAGGTAAGTCTACCCTCATGCTCTCAAGCTTTTATTGATTATGTTAAAATTCTCCATGAGGAAATTGAGAAACTACGTAGGGAAGTAGAGGACCTTAGGTATGAGGGTTACCAACTTATAAAAGGACAAAAACCTCTTAAGGCCCAGTTAGAATCTAAAATAAAGGACTTTAGGAAACTTCAGGAAGATTATAGTAATAAATGTGAAAATTATGACTACATAAAGAAACAGAACGCTGAATTAGTGGCTGAAATTGAAACATTAAAGGGCAAATTTGAAACTGCTGATTTTGATTTTCGAAAATATGATGTATCAAGTGAGGTAGTTGCCAATATGATAGACCACTGCATGCAATTTAAACGTAATCAATCAAAGGGTCTAGGGTATAATCAAGTGCCTCCTCCTTTCAATCATTCATATCAGTTTCAACACTTGTCCAAGGAAGAGATTGCCAATGAACCATCCATGGTTTATGGCAAGCCATCTGGTTTTGTTTCGGGAGGTTTTATTAATGTTGAAAGTTCTAACATTTCTACTTCTCCTGCAGATCAATCCTTAAATCAGTCAAAGCATGAAGTTGAAGGATCTGTTTCTAAAAATAAAAGTGAGTCTGAACCTGAAGTTTTAGTTTTAAATAAAGACTTTAATTTTTCTGATGTTGCTAGTGACAATGTTTCTTGTGATGTTTCTACATCTTCTAATACCTTTTTGTATGGTTTTAAAGTGTCTGATGATGTGGTTGGCAATTCTAATGTTTGTGATGTTAATAATGAAAAACCACCAGTTTCACAAGTTTCTCCATCTGATGCACCCTCACTTGTCTCATAACATAATTCTTGTTCATGTTCATGTGAGAAAAGCAAGGGTGTTGGTATGGAAAACAAATCTGAAAAATGCAGTACAAGTTTTAACAATAACAAACAGATTTGTTTCAATTGTGGTATTGGTGGTCATATAGCTAGAAATTGTCCTAATCGAATGTTTGTACATTTTGAGTCACCAAGAGGAGAGAACGAATTCAGAGGAAGGTCTTTAACTAGAAAGTCCTCTAGAAATCGTTCTCGGAATGATGATTGGAAGGACGATCGGAGTAGAAAACGGGCTGTTTTTCAAAAACATAAAAAGGTTTTTCATAACAAAATCCCAAGCAGTTTGCCAAAACCGAACATGGCCAAGCCAAGGTCGGTTTCGTCAAGAAGAAGCAATGGGTGTTCAACCAATTCTGGTAGAAAATCCAAGTGCTCAAAGCAAACTGATAAAAATCCTATTCCAAAACCACCCGGGACTGTTAGAAAACCTAATTATCAATGGTTGCCCAAATTAGCCTCCAATCCATCATCTATGTCCTCTGAAAGATTATTAAATAATGATAGATCTGAAAAGGCATCAGGATAACCCAGGAAAATAATGACCTGGGTTCCCAAATCTAAATAAACCCGCACATTTTGCAGGGACAGTTGCGGGGGAATGTTGTCAGACCTTGGTTCGTCGACAGCGGCTGCTCCCGGCATATGACAGGAGATATCACCCAACTGCATAACATTCAATCTTTTAATGGGGGATATATTTCCTTTGCGGGTGGAGAAGATGACTCCGTGATAGACGAGATTCAGAAAAGAGTGAATGTGCTGGATCAGAAAAATATTGAGCTAAGCATTCGTGTTGAAGATCTCTTGAGTGAGAATACAAATTTGAAGATTCAAGTTTCTGATCTCCAAGAAGATAAAGCAATTAAGTCCAGGCAAATTTCTGATCTCCAAGAAGATAAAGCAATCAAGTCCAGGCAAATCTCTGAGCTCCAAGATCATTTCAATCTTCTGACCTCCAGCTACTTTAATCTCAAGAAGAAGCTTGAAGAAGAATTTGGTGATAAGTATAAGACATCCGCAGATGAGCATAGAATCGATCTTCACTCTCAGGCTCATCCTATTGTCGTGCCAACTGCTCAGACTTCTTGAGTGGTGAATCGTTTTGAAGACGAACCTGCTCATGCCCCACATATTACTGAGATTATTCGAGATAAACAAGACAAAGCCGTCGAGAAGGGACAACTCCTGTTCAAGAGGAGTTCCGACAAGAATGCACCAGGAAATCAATCCACAATCACTGTTACTGATCTCGAAGTCGTAAGGTTTAGAGACACGTATGGTGATAGGTCAGGAATCGTATCTTGGGGTTTTCATGATCCCCAGAAAATGTGGATTGTTCGCAGAAAGAGCGGCAAGACGGAGCTCTACAAGGATTGTCATGATTTAAACTCTTAGACCAGGGTGGATCTTTCAGAGCTGTCTCAATCTTCATTCTCAAACCCGACAGATAATCAACAAGCAACTAACTTCAAACACTTTCTGGAAGATCAAGTAAAGAAGGGTTTTCCATCTATGAAAACTGCTGAATCTGTGATAAAGCAGTATCCTGATGTTATTGATCCCAAAACTGGTAATCCCCTCCAGGTGGTGATGTGGCCTGCTACAAATCAGGTCAAACAGATTCCCGTTCTTCAAGATTACTCGGATGGATCCTTAAGCTCTATGCTCTACTGGGTATTTGATGAAACCACAACATCTACTGTCATCAAACTTAAGGAGGATTGCATTCGTTTGTATGATAGAAGGGATTTGCTCCAGTTTAGAAAATGGGACATACATCATTTGAGTCATTTTCAGATCCTAGTTGCTGAGGAGATATTTGAGTCTGCCGCGAAAGAATACACCACTATGGTTGCTGAGATTATAAACAAGCAGATGTAGAATGGAGCTATGGGGCTGGATGATGTGATGATCGTGGACAAAGATTGACTTCAAGCTAGCACCAAACCAATGGGGAGATTGAAGGGTCTATTTAGTGGTTTGGTCTAGACTTTCTATGTAATAGGTTCTTTTGAGTCAATTTATAGCTTTTGGTAGATTGTGTGTAGTTTACGGCCCGACAATGAGTTTACGGCCGTAAACCCAAGGCCGGCCCAGGTCCAGTATATATAGAGGTGTGCTAGGTCTTTTGTTAGTTGTTGATGCCACAGAGTTCACGGCTGCTATTACCACAAGTTGTACCAGACGTTATTTCTAATAGAAAGCGTGTGCAAGCTTGTTATCATTCTTGTTTCTACTTGTTCTTTACTGTTATTGATTGTGTTTGCTATTTGATCACTGGTAAGATCCGTTTCAGGACCTTAAACAGGTAAACCCAAGGCCGGTCCAGGTCCATTATATATAGAGGTGTGCTAGGTCTTTTGTTAGTTGTTGATGCCACAGAGTTCATGGCTGCTATTACCACAAGTTGTACCAGACGTTATTTCTAATAGAAAGCGTGTGCAAGCTTGTTATCATTCTTGTTTCTACTTGTTCTTTACTGTTATTGATTGTGTTTGCTATTTGATCACTGGTAAGATCCGTTTCAGGACCTTACACTCGCACTTGGATCAGGGAAAGTCACAAGGTTACCAAGAAGCTAGTAATTGATTCCGTTTTGTTCAAGTATGTCGTTACCATTGTTTCGATAATGACTAAAAAGATGATTATTATTCTGAACCTAGTGGTCATATCAAATCGAGTCCGACTAAGATGAGTTAGTCACATGGTTCAGAGAACCAAGTTCAATGTAGTATCCCACTCAAACTAGAAGATTCAAGTAAAAGATAATTGAAGCGATCAATAGAAATATCGCAATTGTTATTAAAGTAAGAAGCATGTAGCTAGAAGTGTTACATGCTAGAATGTGATTATATCACATTAGAACATGAAGGAAGGTATATTCCGTTCTGGAATTTGACTCTAAAAGACCCGAGTCTAAGCGTTGCATCATACGATGAGAGGTCACTTAAACATGACCCATCAGTCTATTATGGTAATCGAAGAAATGAACTTATCTTAAGACTGTAAGAAGAAGAAGGAGTTTCCAATGAGAATCAAGATTGTAACTCGAAGGTTACAATTGAAATTCTGACATAATACGAGGAGCATATGCAAGATTGAGCACCGCCTGCGGTCAAGAAGTCCAAAAGTTAGATACTCGTTCGAAGGAACATAGAAGTTAAGGTTATTACCTAGGATGAAGAGATAAAGTATGTACTAATTATACAAGCCCTTTCTCATTGATGCTTCTGGGACGTAATCATCCTAAGGGGGAGATAATTGTAACGCCCGCATATCCGGGCTAGTAAATTTAGAAACAATAAGTGTCGAAAACGACTTTTTTTAGAGAAGGTTATTTAGAATAAATAATCTTAATTAAGTTGTAGTATATGTCACAAGGGTTCCATACTGTTGGAACCTGAAAGTGAACCTCTAGCAATCTCTAACCCTTGTAGTTCGGAAGTCAGTTTATGTCTAAGATGCATTGTGGTACGAGATCAGTTCATGGTAAGAGATGGAGATTGAAGTCCGGAATGAAGCTTGTGGTCTGAGATGAAGAATTGTTCAGAGATAATCTAGTCCGTCTATGCATTAATTATTCTTGTCTTTTGTTTGATGTAACCTTACGTAGGACTAAGTTATTTTGCCAACTTGGATAATCAGAGTGATAGATGTAACTCATCTATCCAGTCCTTTGTATGTATTTTGGGTTTGTACGATGTAACTCCTTTTACTATATAAGGAGTGTTTAATGACAAGAAATATAGACGAATTGTTGCACCAAAGACAGTCTTATTCAAATTTACTTCAATATTGCCTTTCTCTTAAATCAAACTCTTTCAGAAATTATACTTGTTCATTTATTGTCTTTACCTTGATTATACTCATAGTTCGATATTTAATACTTAAAGTACTTTGTTGATTTCTCTATTCAGTCTCGATTGGTCTTGCCAGACTTGACTAGAACTTATAATTATAAGTAGACATTGATTTTAAGCATTAACTCAAGGTTAGAGATTTCTAACCTTGTCCCTGCGCATCGAATCTTTGTTCTCACAATTGGTCTAAGAGCTTGAGTTGTTGTCCTTTGAATCCATAAGAACGGATTATAGTTTATTCAAGATTACCTTGGTATTTCCATCATTTCTTTGTTCAGGATAAAAGTTCTTCTATATACCACTTTTGCTCAAGATATCTTAACTTCAATGGTTGCTTCTAATTCTCAACAAATGTATTCAATGCAAATAGGAAATAGCATGGGCTGCCCTTCTCGTGCCCCATTGCTAGTTGTTGAAGAGTATGATCAATGTAAAGTAATAATGGAAAGATTTTTACTGGGTAAGAGAAAGGTGAAGTTATCTGGAGATCCGTTAAAGAAGGTCCACATGTTCCGGTTTGAACAACTGTTAGAGATGCTGCTACAACTCTCATGGGATAAGATGAATAGCATCAAGCACCTCTCACTGCTGATGACATAGAAAAGCTGCATGCAGATCAAGTTGCCTTTTCAGAAATGGTGTTTGGCGTTCCACCTTCTCTCTTTGAGCACATTAAACTGTGTAAATATGCTAAAGAGATTTGGTACACGCTTCAAGAACTGTTCGAGGGATCAGAGAACATGAAGGATAAACGTCTAACCTCGGTTGTCAACGAGTTCGACACCTTCATTACAACTCCTGGTGAATCTGTTGCCTCAGCCTCAAATAGATATTGAATCATTGTCAACAACATGAAAGCTCATGGGATAGTCCGAAACCCACTTGAATACAACCTCAAGTTCATCAACAGCCTCGGAAAGGGATGGGGAAATATGAAAATCTTGTCTTCAGAGTAATGGATCTCTAAAAAAGCTGAAGCTCTACCAAATGTTTGATGAGCTTCAAGGCCATGAATCAACTGTTGCACAAACCCTACGGGAAGTCACAGGAGGACCTCTAGCTCTTGTTAGTTCCTACGATCCTCAAACTCCGAACCTTGCTATCTTGGACCCCTTCACCGCTGTTGTTCCATATATCCTACCTGTTCAACCGTCACCTCCAACGATACCTTCTCCTATACCTAGCAACTACCAATTAAACGGTGACCTTAACTCTGAAGAAATGGACTCTTGACTCCATTTCCAGTAGGAGTTTGCCTTGCGTTCCATGAAATACAATCGTCCTTTCAATAAGCCGTATCACAACCGCTTCCATGCCCTTCAACAAAATAATCCTCTTCAAAAAATCTTTCTACAAATCTTCCGAAAATCCTCCAGCTTACAAACCTAACCTTCCTACTCCAGATCATGTCTCGGAGTCTTCACAGACTCCGAAGTCAGAAAAAACAAAGATTGTATGTCACAAATGTGGTTATGCAATTCACTTTGCCAAAGATTGCTTAGCTGAAGTCCCACAGAAACCCAAAATCAAGGACTCTGCTTACTATGTACGTCGAGCTCAAGAGATGGCAGCCAGTGAAAAAGTTTTTGTTACCACTTTATCAAGGGAAATGGAAGGATATTGGTCTTCTGGAGATGATGATGACGTGAGTACTGGCAGAAACATGTGTTTCATGGCTACACAAACAAATGAATGTGATGAAGGCTACTGGTCATCTGGGTCAGAGGGAGATGATGATGATGATGATGAACCAAACTACTGCTACATGGCTACCAATGATCCACCTGGCAGAAGCATTGTTCAACAGGTAAAATCTAGGATTACTGATAATAATTTTGACTTATCTCTCTATGGACCTTATCTAACCCAGATCCAATCAGATATGAACATCATTTACAAAGCCTATGAGTCTGCCATAGAAGCCATTAGGAAGAAGGAAAGTGAATTAAGTCGTCTTAGGTTACGTTTCGAAGATAAAAAGTTAAAAATAGAGTCTTTAGAACGAGAGCTTGTAATGTCAACAGATGAATGTATCATTCTGAAAGACAAATGTGAAATCACTTATTCTGAAAGAAATGTCTTAATTTCTGATAACAAACGTCTCAATGCAAAATTGATGCTTTGCATAATTCCATTGACATTCTTGAAGCAAATGAACGGATGAGTCATAATTTTCGTCATCCATGGTCCAAAGCGCCTGGTTTCGGAAGTGAGTTTCTGAAACCAATTGCTCGTCTCTCGAAGGAGTTACAAAACCTAACTTTTATGGGAGACGTTACGAATATCAAACATTCGGACACCCCTGTCTCTCTGTTGTCACCCCTTCTGGAGACTTCTGACCATTTTGCCTCATTAATTCTTGAGTTTCAGCCTATAGTTGTCAAATGTCCCGATTCCACACCTCTTCCGCCTCTGATAAACCTGGACCTGAATCGGACCTCAGAATCCCACTCTAGCATTCGAAGCACTGTCGTTCGAACTCCGAATCACAGTCCTCCTAACAATTGTGTTGTTGAGGAAATCATTCCGAAAACAACTGGACCTGACACCTCAGAATTCGTTTGGGTATCTTTAGATAGTGACTCCGACGATTCTTCTGATTCATGTGTTTCCAACTCATTAGTGACTTCAAAAATACAGCTTGTCTCAATCGAACTTGTATTTAACAATCCATCTGTAGGTCAAACCTCTAAGTCATTTTGTAACTCGAAAAAGAAACCCATGTTAAACAGGAAAGATGTTGTTGATCCTAAGGTAGAAGCCAAATATGCTCTCAATAAGGAAATGAAGTCAAGACAAAACTCCGGATTCCTTGAGAACTCCAAAAAGATTGTACCTCGAAATGCCAACCCACAAACTAGGAGTCACAACACCTTCGCACCCACTAAGATTCTCAAAAGGCCACCGAATTCTCCCAGTCAGTTAGAACATAAGAAAGAAGTCATCCCTACCTCAAAAAGGCCCATTGTTGATACTCAATATGTCAGAACCAACTCATCTCATACTGTTTCATCTGTTTTTATAGCCAAATCCGATGGTACAATTTTCAAACCTCAACAGCTTTCAAAACCAAATGTATCATCAAACAATTCTTCAAAAGGAAATATTGTTTGGAAACCAAAAAATCTCAAAGATGAGACTGTCATTCCGAAAAGCACAGTACCTCCCACCACTTCGGATGTTTCTTGTGCGAGAAAAGCTATTTCTGAACCACATGTCATTGAGTACGATTTCTGGATAGATGAGAAAACTATGGCCTTTTGCTTGTTTCCTAAAGGATCTCGAAACAATCCCTTTGATAAATATGTTATTCGTAAGTCACAGCCTAAGCCCAAAGCCAGTGCCTATGTCCCAAAAAGTCACTCACAGCCTAAAAACTCCACAACTCGCTAATTTTGCAGGCACTTTGTGCTTCAGATCAAGAAACAATATGGTATATTGATAGTGCTTGCTTCATACACATGACGGGGTAGAAGGACTTTCTGCGAGATCTCAAACTTTCACCGAACGCGGGCTACGTGACATATGGCAACAACTCCAACTCTCAGATCAGAGGTTATGGCATCCTTACAAATGGCAACTTCTCCATTTCAAACGTGGCATATGTAGCTGATTTGAAGCATAATTTGATAGATGTAGCACAACTCACTGATGCAAATCGATGAGTTGAATTGTGACATCCCTTAATTTCTCGGCCAGAAAAGACCGATTTAATTTATGATTTTAAAATAAAATCAGAGAAATCCTTTTAAAAGATGTTGCGGAATTGGTCCCCAAAACAAAACATGATAGAAGTTTATCAAAACCTTTCTTTAAGAAATATATAATTTCCTTTTATATCCAAACCTCGGGATGTCATGTTCCGATACAGATCAAAAGCATAAACAAGACATTATAATCCTTACAACAGTTATTTACAACTACTGGCCTATAATCTAAAAATCTCTCATCATCATCCGACTATGCTCGGGGTCCACTACCTGTAACATAAAAAGCTGAGTGGGTCAGGCTTGGGAGCCTGGCGAGCATATCGGGTTTTCAACCCACAATAATAATAAACTTATTAAGTTCACCAATCACCAATAACCCTGATTACCCATTCCCGTTATCCTCACTTTACGTCCCTAAACACCTATCACAAGGGACCTAGCCTAAGGAATATCATCGGGATGGACACTACTGCTAAGGGGACTCCTCAACCATACATGTCCTAAAGGCAACCATGAGGGGGATGGAGTACGCCAATGAACATTTAGTTCACCAACACCTACAAGTTGCGAACCTGCTAGTGTTCCACTAGATTGTCTAGAAAAGTCTATGGTCGTCATCTATACTCCGCTAGACGACTACAACAACAACAACAACAACAACAACATCGAGGCCTCTCACCATTTTAACACCCATCGACTATTTTGTCTACCCATGTTCTACCCAACATATTTGTAGATAAAATACATATAAAGTTTAAAACTTGTATAAAACATCTATTCAACAGTCACCTCAATTAAACAATTAATATAATTACACATAGCACCTATTTTATAGAAAATACTTCATATCTAGGTGTAAGACGAAAGTGACTACACACTCACTTGATTTACTGATAATCGGGCAGCACTTCGTTTCCTAAAACGATCGTATTTAATAAAACTGGGAGTTTTATTGAGAAACCGGGCTCTGCGAGGGTTGGGCTTCAAAACCGAAAAGATAAATTTCTCGGGTTTCTCGGGCACTTCGGGTGGTGTTCCGGGTGTTTGGTATGATACAGGGGCTTTGGGGGAAGTTGGAATGAAAGAAATATGGGTTTAGGGGTGTAAAATGACAAGTTTCCAAAATATACCCGGGAGGTCTCGCACCCTTCTATTTATAGGTGCGAGGCTTCTGATCGGACGGCTGAGAGGCTTCCAGGTGGCAGCAGATGCGAAGAGAGGGCAGGTGCCTCGCACGTGCGAGGTGTGAGCTGTTGGCCTCTGATTGGACCGAGGTCTAGGTCCGAGGCTCGGAGTCGTGGCACACCATGCAAAGGTCGGACACGCAAGAAAAGGCACGCGTCGGACCCCCATTGGACCGCACTTCGGATTCGAGGGAAGGCGACACGCCTCGCCAGCTGGCTTCGGTGACTCAGCATTTTCGGATACGTGGCGCGTTATGAGCGAGGGTGACATGGCCGAAGTCCCACCATGCGAAATTTCTCGGATTTGACATTTTTTTTCGATTTTTGTGCCAAAACTTCTAAAATCCATAACTTTCGCATACGGGCTCCATTTTTGACAATCTTTATATGCACGCGTAGGTAAAATTACGCTCTATAACTTTCGTTTATATTTCGTCGGCTAATTTTGAATTTAATTTTTATATTATTATTTTTAACAGACCGGGACAGGAAATCCGTTAAAAATTCATAACTTCTCCATCCGACGTCCGTTTTCGTCTGTATTTTTACCGTTGTACTACTATTGACGAGACCTTCGATTCTCGTTTAGGGTGTGTCGGCTAAAAATCACTCGATCTAAAATTCGAGTTTTTAGCTGTCTACTACTAAGCTGAAACTTAGAAAAATCATATGTTCCTCATACGAAGTCAGATTTGGACGTTATTTTTATACATACTCTCGGTTTTACAAACACTGCGACTTTCATTTAGATCACTAAGGCTAAAAAGTAGTTTATCAAAAACTCACTTTTTACGTCATTCGGCATCGTGTCGGTTTTGTCGCGAAACCTCGACAGGTCATAACTTCTTCGTTATAACTCGGATTTCGGTATTCTTTATATATCCGTAATCCTTGTCACAACCACTACAACTTTCTTAATAGATATCAGCTTTATTTAATATTTATTTTCGACGCTCATTTTTATTCTTAATTAATTAAATCCTAGTAATTAAGCATACAACACATAATTCACATAATATTCACATAATTCCTTTTCATTTCTTCAAAATGAGTTACAAGGGTTAACCTAGACTATCACATCAATATTAATGCCTATCCTAGAAACACGGGCATTACAATTCTCTCCCCCTTAGGATGATTCCGTCCCCAGAATCACACATCAGCAAACAAATGCAGGTAGCGACTCATCATGTCACTCTCCATTTCCCAGGTGAGATTTGGCCCATTCATATGTTTCCAACGCACAAGCACTAAATCGACCATCTTGCGTCGCAACTTCTTAGTCTTACGGTCAACGATTGCCTCAGGTTCTTCAATCAACCTCTTGTTTTCATCCAACCTTAATTCAGACATGGGAATTATGCCGGGCATATCTCCCATGAACTTTCTCAAATAACACACATGAAAGGTATTATGAATACCCTCCAGTTCTTCCGGTAATTCTAGCTTGTAAGCTTGATTCCCGATCCTCTGAAGAACTTTAAATGGTCCAATAAACCTTGGACTCAATTTTCCCCTTTTACCAAATCTTATAAGTCCCTTCCATAGCGAGACTTTAAGTAAAACCGAATCTCCAACTTCGAATGATATCGGTTGTCTTTTCTTGTCAGCATAACTCTTTTGTCGATCTTGAGCTGCTAACATCCTTTCCCTTATCACTTTCAACTTTTCAACAGTCTGATGGACTATTTCAGGTCCCATAAACTGCTTTTCCCCAGCTTCCAGCCAACATGACGGCGTTCGACACTTTTCTCCATACAAAGCGTGATAAGGTGCCATCTTGATATTTGAGTGGAAACTATTATTATAGGAAAATTCTACTAGAGGTAAGTGTTCATCCCAGTTACCTTGGAATTCCAGGGTACATGTTCTCAGCATATCCTCCAACGTTTGAATTGTTCGTTCGCTCTGACCATTAATTTGCGGATGGTAAGTTGTACTCAAACACAACTTGGTACCCAATTGCTCTTGTAGACTTCTCCAAAACCTTGAGGTAAAACAGCTATCACGATCAGATACAATCGTTAACGGAACACCGTGAAGCCTCACAATTTCCTTCACGTAAGAATTCGCAAGTTTATCCATAGACCATTTCTCGTTGGCTGCTATGAAATGCACACTCTTAGTGAAGCGATCAACGACCACCCAAATCATGTCGTGACCATTCCTTGTTCTGGGCAGTTTAGTCACGAAATCCATGGTGATGTCTTCCCATTTACCCATGGGTACAGGTAAAGGTTCTAAACTCCCATATGGTTTCTGATGTTGTGCCTTAACCCTAGCACAAGTTACATACTCGGCCACATACTTAGCAACATCGAGCTTCATCGTCGGCCACCAGTAATATGGTTTTAGATCCCTATACATTTTTGTACTGCCGGGATGAATCGAGTACATGGTCTTGTGAGCTTCTTCCATCAAAAGATCTCTTACTCCTCCCGTCTTAGGTACCCAAATCCTATCTTTGAATACCTTCAGTCCTTGACCGTTTGTATCAAACACCAACGTTTTACTCAAACGTTCCTCCTTTCGGTCATTTTCTCTAAAGCTTCCTCTTGAGCTTTCTTTATACTTTCCACAATTGTAGAGACAACTTCAATTCTCAACGCTCTTGGCCTTTTCTTTTCAAGATTTACCTTCTGACTGAGGGCATCAGCAACAACATTTGCTTTACCAGGGTGATAAAGTATCTCACAGTCGTAGTCCTTGAGTAATTCTAGCCAGCGCCGCTGCCTCATGTTCAATTCCTTCTGATTAAGGAGATATTGAAGACTCTTATGATCAGTGAAAAGTTTGCATTTAGTACCATAAAGATAGTGCCTCCATATCTTTAAGGCGAATACTACCGCTGCCAACTCCAGATCATGAGTGTGGTAGTTCTTTTTATGCTCTTTCAATTGTCTCGATGCATACGCTATCACTTTATCCCTTTGGGTCAGAACACAACCTAACCCAACTCCAGAGGCATCATTATAAACTGCGAAGTCATCAACTCCTTCAGGTAACGAAAGAATCGGTGCTTCACACAATCTCTTCTTTAACTTTTCAAAGGCTTCCTTATGCTTCTCATTCCAAGTATAAGTAGCTCCTTTGTGGGTCAAAGGTGTTATTGGAGTAGCAATTGAAGAAAAGCCTTGGATAAATCGGCGATAATATCCGGCTAATCCTAAAAAGCTTCGAATCTCCGTAGGACTTTTTGGTTGTTTCCAGTTCATCACAGCTTCAATCTTTGCTAGGTCAACCATTATTCCTTCTTGGTTAACCACATGACCTAAAAATTGGACTTCTTGAATCCAAAATTCACATTTGGAGAACTTTGCATACAGCTTCTCCTTTTTCAAAACTTCTAGCACTTTACGCAGATGCTTGTCATACTCATGCTTGCTTTTTGAATATATCAAGATATCATCTATGAATACTATCACAGATTTATCAAGGTATGGTTTACAAACCCTGTTCATCAAATCCATGAAAGCTGCTGGGGCATTGGTTAGTCCGAACGACATAACCAAAAATTCATAGTGTCCATATCTTGTTCTGAATGCAGTCTTTTCGATATCCTGCTCTCTCACCTTTAGTTGATGATATCCTGACCTAAGATCGATCTTTGAGAAATAACTCGAACCTTGCAACTGATCGAACATGTCATCGATCCTCGGCAACGGGTACTTGTTCTTTATTGTCGCTTTATTCAGCTCTCTGTAATCGATACACATTCTCATGCTCCCGTCTTTCTTCTTTACAAATAACACCGGGGCTCCCCAGGGTGATAAACTAGGTTGAATAAAACATTTGTCCAATAACTCCTGAAGTTGTGTCATAAGTTCTTTCATATATGTTGGTGCTAATCGATACGGTGCTTTTGCTATCGGCGTCGTTCCTGGTAACAAGTCGATACGGAATTCTACTTGTCGAGCAGGGGGCAATCCGGGAAGATCTTTGGGAAAGACTTCCGGATAGTCACACACCACCGGAATATTCTGCACCTCCTTCTTTTCCTTCTTAGCGTCGATCACGAACGCTATATATGATGTACATCCCTTGACCAACCACTTTCTGGCTTTCATTAGGGAAATGATTCCAGAGTTAACTCTGCGTTTGTCTCCATACACCATAAACGACTCTTTCCCTGGCGGGTTTACTTTTACTATTTTCTTCCTACATAATATTTCGGCATCATTGGCGCTAAGTCAATCCATTCCTAAAACTATGTCGAAAGGATTTAACTCGATAAGTAATAATTCCTTGTGGAACTTATTCCCATTCAAGTCAATGAGGATGTTTTTCATACGATGGCTAACAGGTACAAACTTGCCACTAGCAATGTCGACTATTATAGAATTAACTAGTCTATCTACAGGCAAAGCTAGTTTTCTACCAAATTCATGCGAAATAAAGGAGTAATTGGCTCCAGAATCAAACAAAATTTGGGCAGGCAATTCGTTTACGAGAAAGGTACCTGAAGCGACATCGGCTTCTTCTTTCGCAGCTTCAAGTGTCATCTGAAAGGCTCTCGTCTTCGGCTTTGGTGGAAGATTGGGTTTTGTTGCGTCCTTCTTCTTCGGGCAATCCCTCAAAATATTCCCTTCTTCATGGCAACCAAAACAGACGTTCTTATTGAAGGTGCATTCATTGGCATAATGCCTTGGCTTTCCACATTTGTAACAAGTGAGTTCCACGTTGCATTTCCCAGCATGTTTCTTCTTGCACTTGTCACACCACTTGGCTTCGGCTCCTCCTCCGAATTTTCTCGAACCAGTCTTCGAGAACTTGTTCTTTTTATTGGAACCTGAAGTTCCTTCAAACTTTCTCTTTTCACCAACTTCAACCTTGCTGGCGGCTCTCCCGTTAATCATATCTTCAGCAGACTTGGCAGCCCAGACAGCTGCCTCCAATGTAAGTGTCTTACATACCGGCACCGCGTACTCCCATGGAAGTCCCTTTGCGTATCTGTCAATTTTTGTCAGCTCATCTAGGACAATACGCAAAGCAAACTCCATTTTGTCTGTGAAGCTATTTGTGTATTCATCAACGGTCATACTCCCCTTCTTCAACGTTAGAAATTGGTTTTCCAGCTCAAGCACATTTTGGGCCGAGCAGTACTTGCGCTTGAAGTGCACCAAGAACTCTGCCCAAGTCAGTTGCAGTGGCTCATTAGGGCTTAGGGTTTTCCCCAGAGTGTTCCACCAACGAGCAGCACTACCCCTGAACTGACGCACTGCAAATGTGGTTTGTAACTTGCCTTAGCAACCACAAGTCATGAAAGCCAATTCCATTTCCGAGATCCAATCCATTACTCCGACAGGATCTTCTTTTCCAGTGAAGGTCGATGGCTTGCAAGTCATAAAGTCCTTATACTTGCACCCATTTCTCTCCACTCTATCTTCGTGGTTATTTCTCCCAACCACAAGCGGTTCAGTATGACCAACAGATCTACTGTTGTTTCCTTCTTCAAATCGATCGTCATTCAATTCACATTGTTCAACAGGAACAGAAGGTTCATCCCTGTTGTTCAACAACATTTGCCTCAATTCCTCCCTTTGTTCAGCCATCATGGTCTGAATCATAGTTCGTACTCCAGCCATGGTGATGGGTTCTGGTGCAGCTCCTACTATAGGCACCTGTTCCACCACTTGGGGTTGAGGTTGTTGGTTTCTGTTTGCATTTCCCGCTCCACTTCGAGTTCTTGCCATTATAATCTATATACTGAATAAGGCGAATTTAGGTCTTTATCCTTGATAGATATTTCAATTCCCTTATCACTCTGAAACGTTTACATGTTAGTTCTAATATCGTAATCGTATGCTTAGAATCCTACACACATAAGGTTTCCAGATCAGGTCGGCAACAGACCATAGATCCGAAAAATAATGGCATATATGGCAAACATATAGCATTTAGCACATAATAGCATTTTAGGCATCTTTCCTAAAATAAACTGATGCTTGTGTCTAAAATATGGTAGACACTGATCTCACAATCATCACTTAGCATTCTAAGTTTAAGTCTAGAAATCCTACAATTTCTTAGTTCGCTTAAACTAATGCTCTGATACCAACTGTGACATCCCCTAATTTCTCGGTCAGAAAAGACCGATTTAATTTATGCTTTTAAAATAAAATCAGAGAAATCCTTTTAAAAGATGTTGCAGAATTGGTCCCCAAAACAAAACATGATAGAAGTTTATCAAAACCTTTCTTTAAGAAATATATAATTTCCTTTTATATCAAAACCTCGGGATGTCATGTTCCGATACAGATCAAAAGCATAAACAAGACATTATAAACCTTACAACAGTTATTTACAACTACTGGCCTATAATCCAAAAATCTCTCATCATCATCCGACTATGCTCGGGGTCCACTACCTGTAACATAAAAAGCTGAGTGGGTCAGGCTTGGGAGCCTGGTGAGCATATAGGCTTTTCAACCCACAATAATAATAAAATTATTAAGTTCACCAATCAACAATAACCCTGATTACCCATTCCCGCTATCCTCATTTTACGTCCCTAAACACCTATCACAAGGGACCTAGCCTAAGGAATATCATCGGGATGGACACTACTGCTAAGGGGACTCCTCAACCATATATGTCCTAAAGGTAACCATGAGGGGGATGGAGTACGCCAATGAACATTTAGTTCACTAACACCTACAAGTTGCGAACCTGCTAGTGTTCCACTGGATTGTCTAGAAAAGTCTGTGGTCGTCATCTATACTCCGCTAGACGACTACAACAACAACAATAACAACAAAAACAACATCGAGGCCTCTCACCATTTTAACACCCATCGACTATTTCGTCTACCCATGTTCTACCCAACATATTTGTAGATAAAATACATATAAAGTTTAAAACTTGTATAAAACATCTATTCAACAGTCACCTCAATTAAACAATTAATATAATTACACATAGCACCTATTTTATAGAAAATACTTCATATCTAGGTGTAAGACGAAAGTAACTACACACTTACTTGATTTACTGATAATCGCGCAGCACTTCGTTTCCTAAAACGATCGTTTCTAATAAAACCGGGAGTTTTGTTGAGAAACCGGGCTCTGCGAGGGCTGGGCTTCAAAACCGAAAAGATAAATTTCCCGGGCTTATCGGGCACTTCGGGACGTGTTTCGTGTGTTTGGTATGATACAGGGGCTTTGGGGGAAGTTGGAATGAAAGAAATATGGGTTTAGGGGTGTAAAATGACAAGTTTCCAAAATATACCCGGGAGGTCTCGCACCCTTCTATTTATAGGTGCGAGGCTTCTGATCGGACGGCTGAGAGGCTTCCAGGTGGCAGCAGATGCGAAGAGAGGGCAGGTGCCTCGCACGTGCGAGGGGTGAGCTGTTGGCCTCTGATTGGACCGAGGTCTAGGTCCGAGGCTCGGAGTCGTGGCACACCATGCGAAGGTCGGACACGCAAGAAAAGGCACGCATCGGACCCCCATTGGACCGCACTTCGGATGTGAGGGAAGGCGACACGCCTCGCCAGCTGGCTTCGGTGACTCAGCATTTTCGGACACGTGGCGCATTATGAACGAGGGTGACGTGGCCGAAGTCCCACCATGCGAAATTTCTCGGATTTGACATTTTTTTTTCGATTTTTGTGCCAAAACTTCTAAAATCCATAACTTTCGCATACGGGCTCCGTTTTTTACGTTCTTTATATGCACGCGTAGGTAAAATTACGCTCTACAACTTTTGTTTAGACTTCGTCGGCTAATTTTGACTTTAATTTTTATATTATTATTTTTAACAGACCGGGACAGAAAATCCGTTAAAAATTCATTACTTTTTCATCCGACGTCCGTTTCCATCTGTCTTTTTACCGTTGTACTACTATTGACGAGACCTTCGACTCTCGTTTAGGTTGTGTTGGTTAAAAATCACTCCATCTAAAATTCGAGTTTTTAGCTGTCTACTACTAAGCTGAAACTTAGAAAAATCATATCTTCCTCATACGATGTCAGATTTGGACGTTCTTTTTATACATACTCTCGGTTTAACGAACACTACGACTTTCGTTTAGATCACTAAGGCTAAAAAGCAGTTTATCAAAAACTCACTTTTTACGTCATTCGGCACCGTGCCGGTTTTGTCGCGAAACTTCGACAGGTCATAACTTCTTCGTTATAACTCGGATTTCGGTATTCTTTATATATCTGTAATCCTTGTCACGACCACTACAACTTTCTTGATAGATATCAGCTTTATCTAATATTTATTTTCGACGCTCATTTTTATTCTTAATTAATTAAATCCTAGTAATTAAGCATAAAACACATAATTCACATAATATTCACATAATTCCTTTTCATTTCTTCAAAATGAGTTACAAAGGTTAACCTAGACTATCACATCAATATTAATGCGTAGCCTAGAAACACGGGCATTACATGAATTCTACAAGAAACACAGCTATGTGATGTCCGAAGACATGAATCAATGCTTTATCAAGTCAAATCGCAACAAAAACATGTATCCTCTTGACATCAGCATGACCATTGGAAAGCCCCAACTATGCTTACTCTCAAAAGCCGTTCCTGACATCAGTTGGTTATGGCATAGAAGGCTTGCGAACCTAAATTTCAGATATATAAATGATCTTGTTTCTGGTGAGATGGTACGAGGACTGCCACTCCTCAAGTTCGAAAATGATCATTTATGTGCTGCATGTCAGTGTGGAAAACAATAGAAGAAGGGTCATCTGCTTATCATTGAAAAATCCATCTCGGAACCATTAGAACTTTTACACATTGATTTGTGTGGACCATCAACAGTAGAAAGTCTACATCACAAAAAATACATTCTCGTGATTTTGGATGACTTTACTAGGTTCACATGGGTCTTTTTCTTAAGGCGTAAATCCGAAACATCCTCAGAACTTATTAACTTTATCAAAGGGAATGAAGTTCTCGTCAAACTTCCTGTGAGACGAATCTGAAGTGATAATGGTTCGGAATTTGTTAATGCCACTATTGACAACTTCCTCACCGGGAAAGGTATTGACCATAACCTCTCTGCTCCATACACTCCACAAAAAACAGTGTTGTCGAAAGACGCAACAAAACTCAAGTTGAAGCTGCTCGATCTATGCTTAACTTTTTAAATCTTCCACTCTATCTTTGGGCCAAAGTTGTGTCAACTGCTTGCTTCACTCAGAATAGGAGCATTATCAATCAACTCCTCAACATGACACCGTACGAAGCCATGAACGGTCAAAAACCAAGTATCTCCCTTCTTCATGTTTTTGGATGCAGGTGCTTCATTAAAATTAATCGTGATTAGTTGACAAAGTTTCAACCCAAAGCTGATGAAGAAATCTTTCTTGGGTACTGTGCAAAATCAAAGGCTTATCGAGTTCTTAATCGGTGAACTCAAGTTCTAGAAGAAAGCTTTGATGTTACCTTTGAGGATAATTTTGTTCGGAATTCTGGCCCCACTCATGTCACCACTCACATCATGGAGTCCGATGCTCCAGAGCCAAGATGTCCAAATTAGCAAATAATCTATGAAGTTCACTTTGAAACCCTTTTCGGACCATCAGAAATGGCTCTTGATTCAGAATCTCGATCAAGACCAACTTCATCCTACATTGCTCCCATTTTTTCAAACCGTTTCATATCCGACTCCCAATTTTCCTCCATTTGATTCCTATCCATTTCAACCTTCACAGGTTGAGGGGGAGAATGTTCAACCTTCCCTTGAATCAAATGTGGACGGATTCCATGATGCAGCTGTTGAATTTGACTATAATCCGATCAACAACGATGATGATGTAAATTTCTTTGATTTCCCACTTGAAAATGATGTCAATCCATCTAGTTCAGAAGTTCAGGGGGAGCATTACCCACAAGTATTTAGGGGGAGAAACACAACACCATTGTTGATATAGGATCTTCTGCTGCTCAAGAGATTCCGAGACTACATGTCTGGAGTAAGGATCATCCTACGAATCAAGTAATAGGAAATCTAAACGCCGGTGTTCATACTCGTTCTGCCACAAGTATTCAAAATGAATGTCACTTTTCAGCATTTATTTCAATGGTTGAACCCAAATCCATCAAAGAAGCATTAGAACATGCTGATTGGATTACAGTAATGCATGAAGAATTGGCAGAATTTGATAGAAATGAAGTGTGGACTCTCGTCCCTCCTCTGCAGAATCATCCCGTTGTTGGTACTAGATGGGTGTTTCAGAACAAACTAGACGATGCAGGAGTAATCATTCAGAATAAAGCAAGATTGGTGGCCAAAGGATTCACTCAGATCGAAGGAATTGATTACAACGAGACTTTGCTCCTGTTGTCCGTCTTGAAGCCATCAGAATCTTCCTTGCTTATGCTGCTCACAAAGGCTTTAAAAGTTTACCAAATGGACGTCAGAAGTGCTTTTCTAAATGGTGAACTGGATACGTAAGTCTATCTCCAAGAGCCTCCCGGGTTTGTCAATCTCTCATATCTGAACTACTGCTAGAAACTCTGGAAAGCTGTTTATGGCCTCAAGCAAGCTCCTCGTGCCTGGTACGAGACTCTCACCGATTTCCTCAAGCGTTCTGGTTTCCAAAGAGGCATTCTCGATCCTACCCTATTCTGAAGGTCAAATGGAAAACATCTCATGCTTGTCCAAATCTATGTTGATGACACCATTTTTGAATCCACGGATTCATCAATGCTTGCTGACTTTACCAAATTGATGATCAATCGATTCCAAAGGAGTATAAGTCGCAAATTGAGTTTCTGCCTTGGTCTTCAAGTCAAACAAACCAATCGAGGGATCCTCATTAACCAAGAGAAGTACATCTCGGAACTCCTCAAGAAATACTCAATGGACATCTGTGCATCCGCCAAAGTTCCCATGGGTTTCGGACACAAAATGTTTTTGGACCATTCTGGTCTCTATCTTACAGCAAGTCGCCCGGACATCATGTTTTCAACATGCTTGTGTGCCAGATTTCAAGTCAATCCAAAGATGTCTCTTCTCTTGGCCGTCAAACAAATATTTCGATACCTTAAAGGCACAAAGAATCTCAGAATCTGGTACCTAGCAAATGAGATTTTTCTCCTCCAAGCATACTTCGATTCCAACTATGGCGGTCTTCAATTGGACAAAAAAAGCACATCTGGTGGCTATCAATTTTTGGGTGGTCATTTGGTTAGCTGGTCATCAAAGAAATAGAACTGCATTGCACTCTCAACAACTGAAGCGGAATATATTGTTACTACTAGCTGCACATCTCAATTTCTTTGGATGTAATCACAGCTCTTGGACTATGGTTACCAGTTTCAACAAATCCCAATCTATTGTGACTCGCAAAGTGCCATTACAATTTCGCATAATCCAATTCAGCACTCCATGACGAAGCACATCGACAAACGGTACCATTTCATAAAAGATCATGTTTTAAATGGCAACATTGAACTTATTTTTGTTCCATCTGACCATGAAATTGCTGATGTCCTTACTAAGGCATTAGACGAAACCAAATTCAATGATTTTCTGAACAAAATGGGGATGATGATGCCTGATCCTCAATTCTTTCAAGAGGTTTGTACTCTCTGATGACAACATCAGAAAGTATAAAAGTTCCGGAGTCTAATTTTCTCTCTCCTCTCGGAATAGCTCTCTCTCTGAAAAAATAGGATCATTTTATGTCTTTTTGTCTAACCACCTCTTGTAGTTCTAAGTTGTACAACTCACTTTGTAATGTGGCGTCCTTGACCAATATAGTCACATTGGTATCAATCTCACCTCAGAACATACTTCATAAATTGATCCCGGAATTCAAGTCCAGAACGGTATTGAACTTTCATCTCAATCCTTGTCCGAGATCAGATCCTTCTTGTCTCGGAATCTAAAAAATCTGTTTAAACATAAGTCCACTAAGATCTTCCCATCTCTTACCTCTAATATCCAGTCCGAGTCTGCGCAATCTTGTACTCTATATTATGTACTAGAGCTCTTTATTCTAACCCTGGAAGTATCTCATGACTTTTCATCTCTGAACTTTATCCTCCGAGATCACTTCATAAAACTCATCTCAAACCTTTTCAATGTTCCGAGACCATTTCATAAGTTCATCCCGGACATTCACTTGTCAGAGATTTATTTTCACCTCAAAATCTTATAGTTCCGAAATAAATTCTTTTGTGAGAAGATCAAAGGTTTTTGTCATTATATGATTCAAAACGTTTTTTCTAATAACTCAAACGGTTATATTTTAATGATGATTATCTTTTGGCCCTAGAAAAGCGCAATTTCTGCACACGTCTTCAAAAAGCAAACATCATGTCATATGGCGACTATTTCCATTCTTCACGTTAAATAAGTGTTGCTTCAGTTGCTGCAGGTTAACTCAGTCCAAATTTGGCAACACATTAAGTGCGATCTATTTCCTAATACGGGTTTCATCATTGCTTTTCTAACCCGACCCATTTGTTCCTGAACCTATAAAAACCCCTTGAAATCCCTTTTACACGTTACGCTCTCAAAACTCTCATCCCTACCTTTCTCTCTCAGATAAAGTGTTCTTCAAGCTTTCAACCTGCAACAATGGCTTCCACTCAAACCGCTCCCAAAATCGCCAAGTCTGCCCCCAAAAAGAAATCGTCAAAAGGTTCTTCATCGTCAATGTCAACAGAACCCTTCCTTAGGGACACTACCCAACTTTTTTCTATAGACCCAAATGATTACGATGAGTCGATCCGTGTCATGATCGAGTTCATTGCTCATCACCCTATTGCTGTGCCACTCTCCAAGATACCAGACCCACCAATTCCCCTTTGTCTGCTTTATACAGCCTTCGAACGAATCAAGATTGACAACGACATTCTTGAGACCAAGATAACTGGAGATAGAATCATGTCTGTTCACAAATCCACATTCTTGAAAGCGATTGGTATTAAGGAAAACCCAGAAAACTTCACATTTCAAGAACCAACGTCTGAAGAGTTTCGGTCGTTTCTGAATCATATTGGGTACAGTGAAGAGTACAAAGCAAAGAAGTTCAAGAAGTCCGCTGTATCAGGGTTATGGACTGTTCCCATGCACTTCATAGTAAGAGGATTGTCAGGCAAACATGGAGGAACGAACTCACTCAGCAAAGATTGGTTGTACGTTGTGTACAACATCTTCTCAGAGAAGAACAACACGGTGGATCTCACTGAAATTTTATGGCAAGACTTTCTGAAGTTTGCCGTCAACCGCAAGCCTCACGAGATATCGAGCCCTCGATTTTGGGCTCTAACCAACCAACAACTGTATTGAGAACGAAATTAGCCCATCCCCATCAACACTATTCCGGAAGAGGTACTTCTTACCTTCAAAACTATCAAATCTTATCGCCTTCCGGACCAAAAGTCTTTCGGACCTATTAGGCGTTTACCGGAACATATGCTAGCCATTCTACCATCAGAGTCCATTCATTTAAAAAAACATATAGAGACTTCGATTGTGTATATCCCTACAAAATCCACCCATGTCCCTGTTGAGCCTATCTCGAACATGGCCAACATAGTTCCGTCAGGAGGAATGAAAAAGAAGTCTGCCAAGCGTAATACTTCTCCCTCAAATCCTAAAGCCAAAAAGAGAACCAAAGTCGGTTCCTCCTCCCAACAGGAAGGAACTAAATACATTCTGACTGACTCTGGCCATCCGATTACCTCTCCTACCCACTCTTCCGAAGTTCCCTTCGGAGTTTCAAAAACACAAGCACACACTCACGGGGAGTCTGCACATAATCCATCCTCACCTTCCCAACAAGGTGCTGCTGGTGTTGATCAAAGTTCCTTGTCCCCCCCTCCGCCCCGGAACAAACCCACGTGTTAACATGGAAATCCCATTTCTTTCTTCACATGCACTGTCCAAGATCCCTGTTTCGGACCACAAGCATACTGAGGCAGGAGTAGTCCCTCCTACCTTGGATGCCTCAACTGGTCTGATACCCAGAAAGAGTACAGGACGACCAGGTGTTAATGATCCTTTGTGGGAAGATTATGTTGACAGGGCTTGGAAGAGGCATCCTGAACTTACAAGATCATAGGTGGAAGCAACTCTCATTTCGATGAGAAACATGGCTATTCA
The DNA here is from genome assembly GCF_052849685.1 of Lactuca virosa. Lineage (NCBI taxonomy): Eukaryota > Viridiplantae > Streptophyta > Magnoliopsida > Asterales > Asteraceae > Lactuca > Lactuca virosa. Next base: position 288,057,485 of record NC_136426.1, read on the forward strand.
GAGCAACTTACCATTTGTTGCTCCAACTGACGAGGTTACCGATCTGGAATTCACTTCAGGGGAAACACAGGACATAATCATCTCGGATAGTCCTCCCAAGACTCAACACCATGATGGTTTGCACTTCGATCGAAATGATAAACACTCAGATGAAGTTATGTTTGATGATGAAGGTGCTTCTATTGCTGCTCCTCAGCGATGCACCTCACATTTCTTTTTGTCAAAACCATCCTCATCAAGGACTGATCTTGATTTCGGATTGTCATCCTCTTCTTCCGAACTAATTGATGAAGAAATTCACATTGACGATCAACCCCAGACACATCTCGGAGCTAAAACAGAGTCCACTCCCAAGCCAGACAATACTGATACTACAAACAAACCTGGCCCCACCTTGGAACCTCTAGTGAATAAAGGAGATGACAAAAACCTCCACTTCAGACACAGGATCATCCGTTGGTAATTACATTGATGCTTTTTCCCTCTTGGAACTCTAAGACAATGTCTCTGATACTATGAAGAAACTGGATGCGATCGAAACTTCTGTGTCCGGGCTAAACACAAAGCTCGATACAAATTTTTCGGGTTTAGATGCCAAGCTGGATTCAATTCTCAACTCATTGTCTGAAACCAACAAGTTCGGACCCACCACTGCAGAAAGGGAAGCTCAACTGGATCAACTTATCTCCATCCAGCTCAAACATACAATCGAGGAAGTTGAACAGAAATACAATGAAAGTGTCGACCACTACCTCGACACGATAACCATAATGTTGAAGGTGTTGGATTAGGTGTCTAAGCCCATAACTATTATTTGTATGTACTTGAACCGAGAGTAGCATGGTCCATTTGGGTTGCATATCACCAGGACAATTTGATAGGATGGACTTTTGAGAAGAGGTTATTTATGATTTATTAATATATTATAAGTTCTAATATATTAATATGAAATCATATGATTTAATTAGTATTGATGAAGAATTAATTTGGAAAATTAATTTAGTGATCAAAAGAGACTAATTAAATTGATGGGGACTAATTGTGTAAATTAGTTATATATATATATATATATATATATATATATATATATATATATATATATATATATATATATATATATATATATATATATGGTTTGGGCTTATGACATGATGGACTAAGTTTATGGAGGAATCCATAAACGGTTAGCCCACTTGAATCATGTATCATGGATAATAATGTTGGATTAATGTCTAAGTCCATAACTATATTTGGTATGTACTTGACCCGACCCGGCATGGTCCATTTGGGTTGCACTTCACCGGCACAATTTATATGGATAGTCTTTTGAGAATAGTATATTTATGATTTATATTAATATATTATAAGTTCTAATATATTAATATGGAATCATATTATTTAATTAGTATTGATCAAGAATTAATTTAGAATTAATTAAGTGATCAAAAAGAACTAATTAAATATGGACTCTTATATATATGGAATGGGCCAAGTTCATTTAGGTTGGGCTAAGCTTTCATGGATGGTCCATGGAGCTTTTAACCCATGGATCCTATGTAAATGAAAGGTCATGGGTATTAGGGTTTACATGGATGTAACCCTAATCCTCCATAATATATAAAGGGGTCCTTGGCTCACAAAATTGGCACAAGTGTGTGAAAATAAGAGTGGGCCGATTTTAGTGTGCATACATATTCTCTCAAGTTCTTCCAAGGTGTTTTCGTGATTTGTGATTCCATTTGAGGCTTCCACACTATTGGGGCTAAGCTCTTAAAGCTTGAAGACATCAAGCTACATCAAAAGGTATGTCATCTAACTAGAACTTTGTAGTATAGGTGCTTCATAATATGCTAGTTAGGATGAAACCTTGGAATAGTTATTATTTGCATGTATAATAGAGAAAACATAGATCCAAGGTTTATAGGGTTGCATGTACACCATAGGAGTGTTAGAATGCCCATAACCCAACAGTGGTATCAGAGCCATGGGTTGTTTTCTGTTATATTGATGCAAAGGTTTTATTTTCAAGTTGGAAAAAAAAAGGAAAAAAAAACATGACGTTTGTCAAATTTTAAGATAATTACTTGTTTTTGTGAAAAACTAATTATTTGTAAAATTTGAATCATTTGCTATATGAGTTAAATTAGGTCAAATTTAGTAAAAGATAAAATGATATGATTATTTTATTAGTTTTAAAAGTTTGATCTAAAGAGTTTTTTGAACCTCCATAAGTTATGGATATGAAAAGGTTTTTAAAAAAATTGATTCAAAGTTTTTTATGGAGTTACAAAACTTGGTCTTAATGTTTTAAAGAATTCCATAACTTGTTCTTAAGTTATGGAACATGAAAAGTTTCATCATAAAACAAGTATTTAACTCCATAAGTTATGGAATCCAAAAGTTTTCAAGAGTTACAAAACTTGCCCTCAAGTTTTGGAATTTGGAAAAAGTTTTTTATGATAAAAAAAAAAGAATTGAATTCTAAAACTCTTGGGTTCATAACTTAAACAATTAATTAAATGGTTTTAATTTTGAATTTAATAATTGGAATTATGATGTTTTTATTGAATAATTCAATTAACTCTTATGGACTTTATTAATAGATATTTAAAGTGTTTAATTAAAAGAGAATTAATAATTCCATAATGACATGGTTTAAATTTAATTAAATTAAGAGTATAGTTTAATTAATAGATTAAACCACCAAGTATTTTAAATTTCTAAAATACACCCTTATACTATTATAATATTAAAAGTTTAATATATTATATGTATAAGAGCAAGTCGTCTTACCATTAGTAGGCCTCATTCACGAAGCCGGTCTATAAGGGGGGTATAAGGTTACTACCTATAAAATGGCAGTTTAATGGGTGTCCACTCTCACCCACCGCTTCCTTGACTGGTGGAGGGTCGTTAGCCGAACAGGTAGGACAAGGACTATAATTCTCCCTTCATAATAAGTATAATGATAAATACTAAGTAACTAAACACTTATAAATTCCCAATCTTAGTTACTTAGGAAAATGTGAATAAGGTGCTAATCCATGAAATTACACTTTGCACTTTGTTTAAGCTGTTAGTGGAGCATGTGTGGTTAACCGGCACACTAACCTAGACTTAACAAGGTAGGCAAAGGGTAACTTAATGTTTATCATAGTATCGTTGGAGCGTGTGTGGTTAACCGGCACATCGATTGAGGGGTAAATATTAAGGGTACCAAGTATATTTGCATGGTTACTTCACACCTTGTTTTGTGATCCTCGGCATCCCAGTCACAAAACCTGAAGGGCACACTCGAGATTGAAACATGCCATTGAAAAGTTCAATGAATCTCAAAAGAATCTAGGAGTTTCAAAACCAATTAAAACCTAATAATACATTTCGTTTATCCTGGTGGAAATTGGTGAATCGTCATTCACCTACCTTCAAGTATTTTATAGCTTGGATTACGGCATCCCTCTTCCAAGTTATAAAATAGTTTGTTGGGTCCTAGCCTTAATATATCATATTGGGTGTTATATTAAGGACTTAAATCAACTTTACGTGAATTTCTCCCATTGTTGATGTCTGGTTTAGACAACGATGATCTTCCCAAACCAAGTTTTCCTAATGAATATGACTTCCCGAGTTTGGCTCATGGAAGTCATACTTCTCTTCCTCCACCTCCTCCAATTATTCTCCCTAACCCACAAGTTCAAGGTCACTCAAGCCCTAATGGCAAGCAAGGTCTATGTGTGCTCACATCTTAGAGATGAAGTCACATATTGACAAGCCGGGAGAGTTGGGTGTCAAAGTCTTGAGAAAGTTGGATGTTCAATCACTTTCTAAGTCACATAGTGAGTTCCTTTGGGACTACTATGAAACAGACTATGACATGAACCTTAATGATCATATCTATTTGCTTGGTGCTGCTGAATCAGCAATGATTTGGAACGATAGCAAAGCAAATTTGATTAGAAGATCAACTTCCCAAAAACTTTATGGACAGTGACAATGGTGACACTGGAAATCCAGAAAAAGCATTCTCTTCCCAATGGAAAGGGATTGGCCATAGTCAACCCGGTTGACCAAATGATAAAGAGAAAGGCTAAGTCTGAGATAGTCCCATTATCAAAGGGTCCATATGTTTATTTTGCCAAAGGAAGGGGTGTTGATTGCAAAGCTGCCAAATTTACCTAAGGATGTTAAAGTCAATAAGTTTGACTCTACATCATGTAGAGCCCATTATCTAACTCTATTAAGTTCTATTCTGAGATCCTCATTACATGATGTGACTGGGTCACATGTTGATGTTTTAAGAATCAAAGAATAGAGAGAAATCTTAAAGGAAGTATATGCTGATTCTGATCGCGAAGGTGGATTTCGATCGCATCAGAATTTTGAGCAGTTGCTTAAGAAGTTATGATATATTGCTAAGGAATAGATAAAAACAATTTTCCATGTGGATTGTAAGGATAAGTTTTTCCGCAAAGTTTTAAAATAAAAGAAAATTGTTTAATTTTATTTATTTGAAGTATCCTTACAATGGCATTTGTGGAAAATTGTTGCTTATATGATTCCACTGACAGCAATATTGGAAAATGGATTTGATTCTTTCATTTGTGGTAGTGTCTAAATTTACCAAATCAGGAAAGTTCCTCATCGCCCAAGTTTCAATTGGACCGAAACTTGGAATCATGCAAGTTGAATAGTATGATGAATGAGAACTTTCAAGCATTGGAAAATCAAGACTAATTACTTGTTCATATGGATGTGTGAGTCAAGTGAAGGACTAAAGGGATCGAGTACACATTCTTGTGCACTGGTCATGTCCACCACAAAGCTCATTAATACTATTTGATTTACTAAAGTTTAGTAAATATGGTTATACTTACAAGTTTAAGTATAATTCTGAAACATTGGAAAAGTCTCAATGTATGGCAGAACGAATGGGTAGAATCAAATTAGGTAGAAAGATAAAAGTTTCTCAAATCTGAAAAGATGGGAGAGTACTTTAGTATCATGTTTGTGATCATCTTAATGATTTAGAAATCATATCACAATTAGTCCTCTAAAGGTCATCTTAGTGCATTCTTATCACTAAGAAGAGGAGTCATGAATTGTTGAAATGGTTAGATCAGGAAGATGAGTCATACTTCGTTCCAAAACAATTCTTAGAGTCATACTCCAAGATTGTAACTTGAGTGACATATCTTAAAGAAAGGTTTAAAACACTTGTCAAATGTAAGAGTAAAAGTGTCCTACTCTTGTACATTTGAAATTGGTAAGTTGTGATGTTTTGGATAAAACAAAGACCAACTAAGGCCAATTGTGTGAAGTGTTTGTCTTGATAAAGAATCCGCACTATCTCTTGAATATTTGGAAAGATAGTCTTATATGTCAAGAGGATAGTGGGAGTCTTAAAGATCCTAAAAAGAATTTCAAGAACTAATCAAGAATAAAACCTGAGGTTCTTCACTAGCACACGACTTGAGGTTTATAACCTATCGTGTTGACATATTCTGTGTCCATTCCAGTTAAAGTTGGCTTTGCATAGGAGTTCTGAAAGTTCTCAATTGGTTGCATAACAACTTGGAAGCAATGGCAGGCCCTGTACTGCCAGGTGGCAAGAAGTTAAGATTGCATAAGTTCAGTCCATATGAGTTTGGATTTGTCATTATCCTTGTCTTGTGACTATGGTTTTGACGATTCACATGGATAAGAACACATACACCATAAAATATAAGGGTCATAAGGCTTCTCTCCGATTCATGAAAATGATGGTGAGGAAACACTTCCACCAAGTAGATTTGAAGCAGATGGAAAAAGGTCTAAAAAATTGAGACTATGATTACGGCATCCCTTTTCATAGTTCTGAAATTGTTTAGACACACATGCTTGCTATCTAAGGAAAGGTGTATGATTTTGATAAAGTTTTATCAAAGCATCTCGTATTAGAAATTTCAACTTTGGTAAGAAAGTCAATAAAGTATTGATTTCTAGAAGTCCAGCTGATTTCTGAGTACATGTCAAAGCTAGTGGGAGCATAAGTGTTATGCTAATAATCATCATGTTAGTGGGAGCATGATAATTATTGTTAGTGTTGCAAGTTAGCAATGTTAATTATAGAAAACAAAAGTTTCAATTCGTGAGGCTGCAGAGATTGAAAAAGTTCTTTTGCTATAATTAAGGGAGAGTATATACTTCATTTCAGTTCTAAAGGCTTAGATTGAGACCTTAATCATCTTTACTCAAGAATATATATATATATATATATATATATATATATATATATATATATATATATATATATATATATATATATATATATATATATATATATATGAATTTCATGTTGGATTGGTTCAACTTAAGGAAATTCTATATATTGCGTTCTCAAAATTCGATTATGATTACGGCATCCCTCTTCATAGTCAAATTTTGAAAACATGGCAAATAAAAATATTGTAGCAAAAGACTGGTCTAGAATCATGTCTTTATGTGAGACATCATGAATTGTGTACCATTTGCTTTGGGTACAGGATCGATTGCATGTGCTATAATATTTTTCATTTCTAAATTTTTCCAAATGCCCAGAGGCACTAAGAAGGGAAAAGGTCTAGAATTAGATATGACTAAAATGATTAAGCAATTGTCGAGGACAATCTGAGGTTTACCAAAGATTGGTTGCTCAGGGACAGTTGAAAGTATAGTGCTAATTTTGGAAGGACCATATTGACATATTCTGAAAAAGAGGCATCTCTTATTCAGAAGTGATAGTCAAAATGAGAATATGGAGTTGTCTCCATAGGTGGAAGTTATCTGTGTAAGATTAGAAAACTTAATGCAAGAAGCATGTCCAAAGCAATGTACTTTGAATATGAGACTTAGTTTCCATGGAGTTGATCTCCATTGGAATACCTTATAATGACTGTTGACAAGTCTGTGTGACTTTGTACATATTCATTACAGGAGGGTCAATGCATATAAGTTTAAAATCTAAACAGATTTCGATAAATGATAGGAATTTGAAATTCTCACATTTTTCGATAAGGATTTGGGAGTGTGAAATTAGAATCATTGAAATTATGTTCAATTGGTTTATTTCACAAAGTAAGGATCATAGACAAACATAGAGTGCATACTTGGTGTATGGCAAAGCTATTGTTTAAGAAAAAAATAGTGTACATGCTTGGAGCATGGGACAACTAGTGTTTTTAATTCAAGTATAAAGTTGATAAAACCGAAACAATGAATAATGAGTAATCAGTATGGTGATAAATAAAAGTGTTTATTCATATTCATAGGGTTTGATACCATATTTGATTCATTTATTCTTGTGTTTCACTTTGCATGTTTTGACTTCCAGAATAACTAAGTCGCTCTTCCTGAATGATTAAGTTATTCAAACCATCCACAGTCGGTCATATGTTGGAAGTAGATATGAATCAAGACTGTCATGGGTTGGTTTGTAGAGGTCCAAGTTGGTGGACAAAGTGGTTCTACAACACTCATGAGTGCTCATAAGTTCTGAGTAATAGATTCAACCCGCGCTCATTTGAATCACTTCATGGATTTTATCACGAGTGATCATGAGACGATAATATGTTATATTCTTCAAACCTAGAGATATGAGTTGTTACTATGAGTTGGTTATACATTGATTGCACGAAAACGCATTTGGTAACTCGATGTTATAAAACGTGCCTTTGTGTATGATTCAACAAGTAGTAGAACAAGCCATATGAGTCGAAGTTTATCCATTCCTTTTACCTTCGGGATAAAAGCGATATATGTGGGCCCCTCGATGATTTAGCGATGACACATGTGAGTGCTTGGCCAAGCCAGGACTGATTTGATTTGTTCAATCAGTCAGTCATCATAAAATCGAAAATCGGGAAACAACAAATGGACAGAGAGAATGATTATAATCCATGTCTCAGTCCATATGATATCTAGAATGGAGGAATATATGATCCCTTATCTAATGGACAAGTCATTGACAAGGTCAGAGTTCGACAGCGGCTTTAAGAGCTCCGATTGCCAGTTAGGTTTTGAAGTCATACTCAATAATAGTTTTAGACTTATCCAAGTGGGAGACTGTTGGATTAATGTCTAAGTCCATAACTATATTTGGTATGTACTTGACCCGACCGGACATGGTCCATTTGGGTTGCACTTCACCGGCACAATTTATATGGATAGTCTTTTGAGAATAGTATATTTATGATTTATATTAATATATTATAAGTTCTAATATATTAATATGGAATCATATTATTTAATTAGTATTGATCAAGAATTAATTAAGTGATCAAAAAGAACTAATTAAATATGGACTCTTATATATATATGGAATGGGCCAAGTTCATTTAGGTTGGGCTAAGCTTTCATGGATGGTCCATGGAGCTTTTAATCCATGGATCCTATGTAAATGAAAGGTCATGGGTATTAGGGTTTACATGGATGTAACCCTAATCCTCCATAATATATAAAGGGGTCCTTGGCTCACAAAATTGGCACAAGTGTGTGAAAATAAGAGTGGGCCGATTTTAGTGTGCATACATATTCTCTCAAGTTCTTCCAAGGTGTTTTGGTGATTTGTGATTCCATTTGAGGCTTCCACACTATTGGGGCTAAGCTCTTAAAGCTTGAAGACATCAAGCTACATCAAAAGGTATGTCATCTAACTAGAACTTTGTAATATAGGTGCTTCATAATATGCTAGTTAGGATGAAACCTTGGAATAGTTATTATTTGCATGTATAATAGAGAAAACATAGATCCAAGGTTTATAGGGTTGCATGTACACCATAGGAGTGTTAGAATGCCCATAACCCAACAAATAAGCCCAAAGGTATGGATTAGGATTTAACCATGACCCTTAGACTATATATAGAACTCCCCATAGCCAAAATCATGAGCTAATGTTCTAAGAGTTCATGAGCCGATTTCTAGTGCAAGAAGCTCTCTTAAAAGTCATCCTTTGTCCAAGGTGTGTTTTAATTCCATTTGAGGTGCAACATTTGGGGCACTAAGTTCTTAAAGGCCAAAACTACAAGCTACAATAAAGACGTAACTCTATAACTTAATTCTATGTTGTTTATATCAATTGTATGTTAGTTGTAGGCTTAAAGCTTTGGAAACAATATTGCATGTATAATTAGAGAAAACATAGATCCAAAGCTTTTAGGGTTGTATGTGCACCATAGGATGTTGTAGTATAAAAAACCTATCAGTGGTATCAGAGCCATGAGTTGTTTTCTATTATATATGATGCAAATGTGTTAACTTTTCAAAGCTGAAATGTTGTCTGTGATCCGTGTATGGATAATGAAGGCCCAAAAGGTTATGGGTAGCTTAATGTTGGGCTAGAAAGTTGTTTGGGCTTAATGGCCTATGGGGTGTGCATGGTAACGTAGTTGATGGATTAGGGTTTTCTTAATTAAATTAATAAATGTTTAATAAATCCAAGACTTGATTGATTGATTGATTCAAAGCTAGGGTGATTATGGAAGCATTTGGAAGGGTATCATTGATGGCTCTCTTTAAACTTTGGGAGTTACACTCTTATCATTGATGGCTCTCTTTAATCCTTGGGAGTTACACTCTTTACATCTTCTCATAACCAATTACTAACAATTGAAGACATGGACGTTTTTGTGACATTCATAAGTGTGGCAAGCGATTTTTTTTTGTGATATTTCAAGAGTTTCCTTAATTTTCATTTACTAGTTTTAATGAGTAGTTGGTTGGTTGGCTTGTAACCACCAACTTTGTAATAAAGGCTTCATATAAAGCCAAGTTTATGAATGGGAAAAATAATAGTCGAATTTTAATAAAAGAACCCTTTTGTTCACTTTGAATTATTGTCATAGTTCACAAATTATCATCTTTTGGACGTGATCCTTGAGTTGATCGAATTCAAACTAATTGGTCTTAGTTTGTCTTCAGATTTACAAGCTATAGGTCTAGTTTGTTTATCAAATCTATCATTTTCTTTCCATATATTTGTGGTCCACTCAATAAATCAAGCCGATACACGCATCAGTCTGACAGCCCTACTCGACGATTCCATGCTTGGACTCGACGAGTAGGATGCATTTTGCCTTGGACTCGTTGAGTCCAGTATGGGGCTCGACGAGTTGCCTGTCCAAACAACAGTTTTTCGAGTTTTTTGGCCTGTTTTGGATTCGAATCATTACCACAAAATGTTTTAGTTCATAAAATTTGATTTTGTTGATAGGGTAATGATGATTCTCATCCAATTAAAAGATAATTGTCAAAGTTTCATGATTTGTATTAGTTTATATGATTAGGCTAAGTTCTTGAAACTTGTTTGATATGAATTATCTTGACTTATGAGTTTAATTTAGATCATAGACAAATTGTTTGATTTTGTTAGTTAGAATATTTGATCTAAATGTTTTTGATGAAATCCATAACTTGCCTCAAGTTATGGAAAGTGAAAAGTCTCATTTTAAAATGCCATCTTAAATGGTTTTATGTCTTCCATAACTTGTCCTCAAGTTATGGAACATGAAGAGTCCTTTTAATAAATGTTTTTTATGATCTCCATAACTTGTCCTCAAGTTATGGAATGTCATGAGTCCTTTCATAAAACCTATATTAAACTCATAAGTTATGGAAACCAAAAGTTTTTGAATAGTTCAAAACTTGCCCTCAAGTTTTGGAATTTGTAAACGCAAAGTCTCACTTTGAAACATTTAATTCCAAACCCTAGAATTTTAAAAGTTTAAAATTCAACCCTTATACAATTATAATATTATAGGTTTAATATTTATATATATGTATAAGAGTAAAGCCAGTCTTACCGTTAGTAGGCCTCATTCACGAAGTCGGTCTATAAGGGAGGTATAAGGTTACTGCCTTTAAAATGGCAGTTTAATGGGTGTTCACTCTCACCCACCGCTTCCTTGACTGGTGGAGGGTCGTTAGCCGAACGGGTTTGACAGAAGATTTAAATTTTTATTAAACGTATAATGAAATACTAAGTAACTAAACACTTATAAATTCCCAATCTTAGTTACTTTAGAAAAATGTGAATTTTGTGCTAACCCATGAAATTGCACTTTGCACCTTGTTAAGTCGTTAGTGGAGCGTGTGTGGTTGACCGACACACTAATCTGGTACTGACAGTGTGTGGCAAAGGGTATCTTGATGTTAATCATAGATCAATGGAGCATGTGTGGTTAACCGGCACATTAATTAGGTGGTTGTAACATTGAGTGTACCAAGCTAATTTGCATGGTTATTCACACCTTTTTTGTGATCCTCGGTATCCCAGTCACAAACTTGAAGGGAACAATCGAGATTTAAACATGCCATTGAAAAGTTCAATGAATCTCAAAGGATCTAGGAGTTTCAATTCACTTAAAACCTAAAATTCCTTTTCATTTTTCGTGGTGGAAATTGGTAAAGCGTCATTTACCTACCTTCAAATAGTTTACAATTGGATTACGGCATCCCTCTTCTGAATTGTAAATTATTGTGTTGGGTCCTAGCCTTAATATTTCATTTGGGTGTTATATTAAGGACTTAAATCAACTAACTTGAATTTCTCCCTTGTAGATGTCTAGTTCAGACAACTATGGTCTTCCCAAATCTTTTGGAACAAGATTTCCTCCTGAAGATGATGTTCCACGATTGGATCATGGAAATGGGAATCATACTTCACTTCCTCCACCTCCTCCAATTATTCTCCTTGACCTACAAGCTCAAAGACTTGAAAATTTCAAGGTCACTCAAACCCTATTGGCTAGAAAACACCAAGATGGAAGGTCTTTGTGTGTACATGTCTTGGAAATAAAGTCACACATTGACCGGATGGGAATATTGGGTGTCGCGGTGTCAAGGAAGTTGGCTGTTGACTTGGTTCTTCAGTTACTTCCCGAGTCGTATAGTCAGTTTGTAAAAGATTAATATATGACATATCACAACATGACCCTTATCGATCTTCCCTATTTGCTAATTGCTGCTGAATCAGAAATGATTTGGCGTACAGGAAAAACAAATCTGATTGGAAGATCGATTTCCCAAACTTCCATGGACATTAACAATGGAAACATTGGAAGTCCAGAAAAGTCTTCTCTTCCCAATGGAAAGGGATCGGCCATAGTTAACTCGGTTGACCAAATGGTAAAGAGAAAGGCTAAGCCTGAGATTATCCCGTGTGCCATTCCAAAAGAGTCTGTTTGCTTCTATTGCCAAGAGAAGGGGCATTGGTTGCGAATCTTCCGTATCTACCTGAAGCACCATAAGGTTGGTAAATTCAGAGTGTATGTCTTTGCTTCAGGTAAGTCCACTATCTAACTCTATTAAGTTCCTATTTGGATAATCTTAATACATGATGTTACTAGGTCGCATCTTGATGTTTTGTAGAATCGAAAAAAAGAAAGGAAGCTTAAAGAAAGAGTAAGCTGAATCTAATCACGAAGAGATGGATTTCGATCGCATGATTCGATGATCAGATTCTTGAGCTGCTACTTGAGAGTTATGATAGATTGCTTAGAAATATGTAGTAACATAGTTTTCATTTGTATTTGCATTGTAAGGAAAAGTTTTTCCGCAGTTTTATAAAATAAAGAAAATTCTGAATTTTACATTATTTTATATTTCCTTGCAATAGCATTTGTGAAAATTGATGTTTGTATGTTTCTATGTTTAGCAATGGATTTGATTCTTTCGTTTGTGGTAGTGTCAAAATTTACCAAATAAGGAAAGATTCTCATCACCCAAGTTTCAATTGGACAGAAACTTGGAATCATGCAAGTTGTATTGTATGATGAAAGAGAGTTTTCATCTTTGGCAAATTAAGACTAATTCCTTGATCACATGTATATGTGATTCAAGTGAAGGACTAAGGGATCGAGTACACATTCTTGTGCACTGGTCAAGGTTCACCAGAAAGATCGGTAAGACTATTCGTTATGATTTACTGAAAGTAAGTAAATATGGTTGTGCTTACAAGTTTAAGTGTAATTCTGAAACATTGGAAAAGTTTCAATGTATGGCAGAACGAATGAGAAGAATCAAAGTCGGCAGAAAGATAAAAGTTTCTCTAATCTGAAAAGATGGGAGAGTACTTTAGTATCGTGTTTTATGATCATCTTAATGATTATGAGAAACCATATCACAATTGATCCTCTAAGGACACTTTAGTGCATTTGTATGGTTAAGAAGAGGAATCGTGAATTGTTGAAATGGTTAAATCAAGAAGATAAGTCATACTTCGTTCCAAAATCGAATCTTAGAGTTATACTGCAAGATTGAAACTTGAGTGACATATCTTAAGAAGGTTTATAACACTCATCAAATGTAGAGTAAAATGTTTCTACTCTTGTACATTTGAAATTGGTAAGTTGTGATGTTTTGGATAAAATAAAGACCAACTAAGACCAATTGTCAGAATTGTTTATCTTGATAAGAATCCGCACTAACTTTTGAATATTTGTTTGTCAAGGAATGGTTCATGACAAGAGAATCTTATATGTCAAGAGGTCAGTGGGAGTCTTAAAGATCTTGAAAAGTTTCAAGAACTGATCAAGAATAAATCTATTTGTTTATCACAAGCACATGACTTGAGGTTTGTAACCTGTCATGTTGACATATTATTGTTTCTGTGCTCATTCCAGTTAAAAGTTGACTATGCATGTGAGTTCTATGAGTTCTCAAGTGTTTGCATAGGGCAAAGCACCTTGGTCAGTGAAAGTTCATTGATTAGTAAGGGTGAGCTGCTTAACAACTTGGAAGACATGGTAGACCCTTGTGCTGCCAAGTGGCAAGAAATTAAGATTGAATAGGTTCAGTCCATATGAGTTTGAATTTGTCATAGACCTTGTCTTATGATAATGATTTGACAAATTCACATGGACAGGAACACATACACCATAAAATCTAAGTGTCATAAGGTTTCTCTCCGATTCATAAAATGATGGTGAGGAAACGCTTTCACAAAGTAGATTTTAAGGAGATAGCAATTGTGATATGTGCATTCTCAAATTCGATTATGATTACGACATCCCTCTTCATAGTTCGAATTGTGAAAAATGGCAAAAGGTCTAAACATTTGAGACTTAGTGTTGTAAGTTCTTAAACTCTTCAGACACACATGTGAGTTATCTAAGGAAAGGTGTATGAGTTTGAGAAGCCTAGATATAGTCTTATCAAAGCATCTCATATCAGAAATCAGAACTTTGGTAAGAAAATCAATGAAGTATTGATTTCTAGAAGTTCAGCTGATTTCTGGGTACATGTCAAAGCTAGTGGGAGCATAAGTGTTATGCTAATAAAGATGTAATTATTATGATAGTGGGAGCATAATCAATTATGGTGAATGTTGCAAGTTAGCAATGTTAATAATAGAAAACAAAAGTTTCAATTCGCAAGGTTGTAGAGTTTGAAAAGTTGTTTTTCTATAATTAAGGGAGAGGATATTATACTTCATTTCAAATCTAAAAGCTTAGATTGTGAGATTTTAATCAATTTAGTCGAATATATATGAATGTTATGTTGGAATGGTTCAACATAAGGAAATTCTATATATAGAAATGTTAATTGCGTTCTCAAAATTCGATTATGATTACGACATCCCTCTTCATAATCTGAATTGTGAGAACATGTCACATAGAAAAATTATAGCAAAAGACTGGTCAAGTATCATGTCTTTATGTAAGACATAATGAATCGTGTATGATATGGTTCGGGTATAGGATCGATTACATGTGCTATAATATTTATCCGTTCTTAGTTTTCCAAATGCCTAGGGCATTAAGAGGGAAAAAAGGATAGAACCGGATATGACTAATGTGGTTAAACAACTGTTGAAGGACAATCTAAGGTTCGCCAAGGATTGGTTGCTTAAGGACAGTTGGAAGTATAGTAATGGATGGACCATATTGACGTTATTATGAATAGAAAGGATTCTATTAATAGTAATTTGTCATATGGCAAATATGGAAATGTTTTCCATAATGGCGTTGGAGATTAAGAATGAGGAGAAAGTTAGAAACTTTTATGCAAGAAGGATGTTCAAAACAATGTACTTTGAATTTGAGACTTCGCTTCCTTGGAATTGTCTTACTATCAATCTCCAGTGGAAATTTTGGTAATATCGTTGGTGAAGTCTCTGTGACTTTTGGTACCGAGACATTACAAAAGGATCACTGCATATAAGTTTAGAATCTAACATATTCTAGCAGTGACAATAATTTGGAATTCTTACACTTGCAATAAGGATTTGGAATTATGAAATGAGCATCATTGAAATGTTTCTTCGATTGATCTATTTCACAAAGTAAGGACCATAGATATACATAGTGTGCATGCTTGGAGCATGGGACAACTATTGTTTTAATTCAAGTATTAAGTTGATTATTCGAAACATTATACAATGAATAATGAGTAATCAATATGGCGATTAAATAAAAGGTATTTTATTTACACTCAAAAGTTTTGGGGCCATATAAGATTAGTATTATTCTTGTGTTTCACTTTGCATGTTTTGACTTCCCGAATAACTAGGTTATTCAAACCATCCACAGTCGATCATACTTTGGAAGTAAGTATTGAGGCAAGACTGTCATGAATGGGTCTGTAGTTTTTCTAAAGGCGTTTAGACATAGCACAAGTTTGCTTGCAGTATTCATGAGTACTCCTGGAATAAGATTCGAGTATTGGATTCAACCCACGCTCATCTGAATCACTTCATGGATTTTCTCACGAGTGATCATGAGACAATCATATCTTATATTCTTCGAACGGAGAGATATGAGTTGCAGTTTACAAGTCGGTTGCACATTGATGATATGAAAACGCACCAGTAACTCTGTGTTATAAAACATATCATTGTGTATGATTTAATGAGTAGATATAGAAATCATATGATTCGAAGTTTATCCATTCCTTTTACCCTTGGAGGGATAAAAGCGATATCTGTGGGCCCCTCGATGATTTAGTGATGACACCCCTAAGTGCTTGGCCAAGCCTGGACTGATTTGATTTGTTCAATTAGTCGGTCGTCATTAATCGGAAATCAGGAAACAACAGATGGACAGAGAGAATGATTTTAATTCCATGTCTCAGTCCATACGATATCTAGAATGGAGGAATATATGATCCCTTATCTAATGGACACGTCATTGACTAGGTCAGAGTTCGACAACGACTTTTAAAAGCTACGAATGCTAGTCGGGTTTTTGGAGTCGTACTTGCAATAATAGTTATTAGACTTATCCAAGTGGGAGACTGTTGGATTAAGTGTCTAAGCCCATAAGTATTATTGGTATGTACTTAACCCGAGAGTAGCATGGTCCATTTGGGTTGCATATCACCAAGACAATTTGATAGGATGGACTTTTGAGATGAGGTTATTTATGATTTATTAATATATTATAAGTTCTAATATATTAATATGAAATCATATGATTTAATTAGTATTGATCAAGAATTAATTTGGAATTAATTTTGTGGTCAAAAGAGACTAATTAAATTGATGGGGACTAATTGTGTAAATTAGTTTTATATATATATATATATATATATATATATATATATATATATATATATATATATATATATGGTTTGAGATTATGATACATGATGGACTAAGTTTATGGTGGAATCCATAAAGAGTTAGCCCACTTGAATCATGGATCATGGATAATAAGCCCAAGGGTAAGGATTAGGGTTTAACCATGACCCTTAGACTATATATAGAACTCCCCATAGCCAAAATCGTGAGCTAATGTTCTAAGAGTTCATGAGCCGATTTCTAGTGCAAGAAACTCTCTCAAAAGTCATCCTTTCTCCAAGGTGTGTTGTGATTCCATTTGAGGTGAACATTCGGGGCATTAAGTTCTTAAAGGCCAAAACTACAGGCTACAACAAAGAGGCAACTCTATAACTCAATTCTATGTTGTTTATATCAATTATATCTTAGTTGTAGGCTTAAAGCTTTGGAAACAATATTGCATGTATAATTAGAGAAAAAATAGATCCAAAGCTTTTAGGGTTGTATGTGCACTATAGGATGTTGTATTATACAAAATCCATCAGAAGGTCTGTGGCGATATGCTCAATGCATCAAACGAACTCATCAAGCAGACCCACGTTCGCCATGAAAAACAGATCCAACGTCTTGAGAAAGAGATCCGAAAGAAAGATGAAATGAACCTAATCATCCAACAAGTGTTAATCAAGCTTCTACGGGCATAATGGAACATCATCGATGTTCCGAATAACAAATTCGACGAGATGCTCTCCGTCCTCAGCAAATTATTCGAACGCCTCAAAGCTCAGGCTCCTACTGCTGAAGCTTATGGCGCTCTGAGTCTTCAGATGAATCAAAGTTTTCAAAAAGTGTTTGCTAAATTCTAGGATGTTAATGCTTCTACATTGCTTGAACTAGTTGTCGCGTGCTCCGTTGTAAGAGGTGGAGAAGGACCTAGCTAGATAACTCAACCCTTTTCCTGGAAACATGTCTCGTAGTTTAGACTCCGAGATGAAAACTCTGCTGATTCTGTTCAAGTTCTTTCAGGTCTTCTAGGTGGTGATGATGATAGCGATGATAAAGAATATCTGTATATCTCTAATGCCATCATAGGGCTTCCAGCCTCGAAAATATTTCCAGCCAAGGTGCTCTCCGAGGCAGAGCAAAGGATCTGGTCAGCAGTTTCATGGCCATCAACTCTGGCTGACGTTCTTCAACAAAGTCGAGAAGAAGCTAAATCTAAACTAGTCGTTGAAGCCTTCCGAGCCTGCACTTCAATGTTGCCCCCGATCCCATCTCCAAAAATTGCTTCGATCAAAGAAGGCTCTCCTCTTCGAAAGCCCGATGATATTCCGAAAGAACCCCTGCCTTCCTCTCCTCTGAGATTCGTTGTAGACGAGAACATGCAACACATCCTCTCCGCTCTGAAAAAAAAAGCAAGATAAGGGAAAGAAGCCCATCTCTAAATTTCCCTACTCCGAACCTCCCTTGAGAAAGAGAACTGGCTGGTCCCAAGAGGAAATTAATCAAGTTGTTCAGGAAAGCATCCGGACTCAAGCCCTCAAAGACCATCCTAATCTGATGCTAGGAATTTCTCCTATGTGTCATGAAGGGATCTTACATGATCTGAACATAGTACCTTTTATGCACTGTGATCTTCCCAGCCAAGACTCGGACCAAATTGATTTTCCTCTCTCTCCTTACAGCAAATTCTACACAAAGTTCGCTCCTCTCCACCCGGAAGATGATCCTCAAATGATCATTCGAACTGAACGTCAAAGACTAGAGACCTTTTATTCCAGGAACGCACTTCCTCAAAAAGAATTTTGGTCTCGGAAAAGGATCACCAAAATTTCTGGGTTCGGAAGGAAAGTCTTAACCAAGTTCGAACTAAATTGTGTGTTGTTCTGATACCACATCTTCTGAAACAAACAAACTCAAAAAACCATCACTGACGTCGACTTCCCAGCAATCAATCCAAATGACATCCTGACTATAGCTGCAAATTTTAGAAGCCACCAAGTTGATGATCTTAGCATGGGAGCTTATCATGATGCCTTAAGTTTCCTCAAAGATTATGTTGTTGAATTTTTCCGGTGCGACTTCGAATTGGCCCATCTATTCGGAACTGAAAAATATTTGGCCAAGATTGACTTCAAGCTGCCAGAAGCTGAGATACTGGCAAAGGGACCAATTGACGAACCAGTGTTAGGATTTGTCTATCTTCAAAGAAAAACAAACAAGAAGGACTTCTTCCTGGTCCTCGAGAAACATCTGGTTCCCACCAAGGCACTTTGGAATTTTATTAGTCGGGCATCAAGGTCCGACGCACCAGAGCATGTGAAGGCAAAGTTTATAAGTCATCTGCAGTGGTACATCGAGGTCAGAGATTGGTTGTACCGGGCGTACGTGTTTATCAAGGAAAAATCAAACTAGGCTTACAGGATTGCTAAGTTCACTTAGGCGGAGATTGTTGGAACCTGAAAGTGAACCTCTAGAAATCTCTAACCCTTGTAGTTCTGAAGTCAGTTTAAGTATGAGACGCATTGTGGTACGAGATCAGTTCATGGTAAGAGATGGAGATTGAAGTCCGGAGTGAAGCTTGTGGTCCGAGATGAAGAATTGTTCAGAGATAATCTAGTCCATTATTCTTGTAATTTGTTTGATGTAACCTTACGTAGGACTATGTTATTTTGTTAACTTGGATAATCAGAGTGTCAGATGTAACTCATTTATCCAGTCCTTTGTATGTATTTTGGGTTTGTACGATGTAACTCCTTTTAATATATAAGGAGTGTTTAATGACAAGAAATATAAACGGATTGTTGCACCAAAGACAGTCTTATTCAAATTTACTTCACTATCACCTTTCTCTCAAATCAATCTCTTTCAAACATTCTACTTGTTCGTTTATTGTCTTTACCTTGATTATACTCATAGTTCGATATTTAATACATGAAGTACTTTGTTGATTTCTCTATTCAGTCTCGACTGGTCTTGCAAGACTTGACTGGAACTTATAATTATAAGCAGACATTGATTTTAATCATTAACTCAAGGTTAGAGATTTCTAACCTTTCCCCTACAAATCAAATCTTTGTTCTCACACGTACATATAAGGAACGTTGAAATCCGAGTTATAACGAAGAAGTTATGACCTGTCGAAGTTTCACAACAAAACCGGCACGACGCTGTGTGATGTAAAAAGTGAGTTTACGATAAAGTACTTTTTAGCCTTAGCGATCTAAATGAAAGTCGTAGTATATCTTAAACCGATAGCGTGCATAAAAAGAACGCTCAAATCTGACTTCGTATGAGGAAGTTATGATTTTTCCAAGATTCGGCATAACAGGATGCAGCCCGGAGTTCGAATATTAGATCGACCGATTCTTAGCCGACGCAATCCAAACTAGAATCAAAGATCTCATTAATAGGATTTCAACGATAAAAAGACGGACGAAAACGGACGTCGGATGACAAAGTTATGAATTTTTAACGGGCTTTTCCTATCCCGACCTGTTAAAAATATAACTTTAAAAATAAATTCCAAATTAGCCGACGGACTCCAAACATAAGTTGTAGAGTACGTCTCCACCTACGCATGGATATAAAGAACGTCAAAAACGGAGCTCGTATGCGAAAGTTACGAATTTTAGAAGATGGGTGTGTAAATTGTGAATGTTGTCCGAGGGAACGCCCCGCGCAAGAAGAAGAACGCTCTGCGTTCGCAACCCATGGCTCTGCATGCTCCACGTCGACCCAGAACTCTTTGGACACGTCCTCTCCAGACCGCATTGCGTACGCAGGTATGCCCTGCGTACCGAGGAACGCACTGTGTACCTCCGTAGGAACGCCCTACGTAGACCGAAGGTTGGCCCTATAAATACATGCGAGGAGAGCCTTCATTCTTCGCACCTTTCTCATATTTCCCTCTCTAATTCTCCCAAACCTTTAAGGTTTTTTCCTAGAACTTCCCTAGTTCTAGAAGAAGGCCCCGGAGTTCCCGATGGCTACAAGAAAAAGAGCTTTTCGGCTCGGGAAGTTCTGCCCCAGCAGAGCCCGGTTTTTAGCAAAACCCGTTGTAAGTGAGATACGCTTACCCTACTTTAAGTATAACTTGTATTTAAATTTAGTATTGTTATTATAATATCTTTTAACCGCTCGCGGTACGGGGAATCTGTTTTGACAGGCCGCATAGGGTTGTTGGATTTCAGAACAGCTATAATGCCAAAATGGTCCTGCCCTCCAGTGTTTCATGTCTAGCCCCTGTCTATACATAGTGGTTGAAAAGTATTGTTTAACACTTATAAAACAAAATCGCTCGTAAATAGTCGCGATAGATATTAGACAAAAATCTAGTGGTAATAATACTAGATTTCGTCGAAGGAAAAGACGATTGTTAGAAGCGAGGCACTGTCCGAATTTCGAGTCATCACTTTAACAAGTCAGTGCATAGTACCTTTCATGAACATGATTTTAATACAAGTATTGAATAATGTATTAAATATTTGTTGGTATGTGAAATATTTGATATTGCCTGAAATACGTGTTAGGAGAATATATCTGAGAAATATATGATGATATAGAGTAAACCTAAATTAATTAAGAGGAATATTGGGTAGTACCTCTCTATGAGTACGAGTGAGATATAAACAGAGAGTCGAACTTTAAAGCTTGTCATTGATCCGAGAGCATGGATTAGACTTAGTCATTTGTCCTTGGTCTGAGATGTAACGCTCGTAGATCCGGGCTAGTCAATTTAGAGACAATGAGCGTCAAAATGAGTTTTTGATGGAATATTATTAAGAAGGATTAATCTTAACCAAGTTGTAGTATATGTTACAAGGGTTCCGTATATATAAAGAATGTCGAAATCCGAGTTATAACGAAGAAGTTATGGCCCGTCGAAGTTTTACGACAAAACCGGAACGGCACCGGGAGACGTAAATAGTGAATTTATGATAGAGCACTTTTTAGCCTTAGTAATCTAAATGAAAGCCGTACAATATGTTAAACCGAGAGCGTCCTTAAAAGGAACGCCCAAATCTGACTTCGTATGAGGAAGTTATGAATTTTCTAAGATTTGGCATAGTAGTGCACGACCTGAAACTCGAATTTTAGTTAGAGCGGTTTTTGGCCTACGCGACCTAAATGAGAGTTGAAGATCTTATTAATAGGAACTTAACGATAAAAAGACAGGCGAAAACGGAGTCCGTATGAAGGAGTTACGAGTTTTTCGCGGTCATTTAGCAGTATAATCTCCTCCTACTGTTAAATTTAAGATCGGTCCAGAATTAGCCGACAGAATCAAAATGAAAGTTGTAGATCTTGTTTTTACCTACGCGATGATATAAAGAACGTCGAAAACTGAGCTCGTATGCAAAAGTTACGGGGTTTAGAAGTCGGCAGGGTGTTGCTGCAAAAGGGGTGACGTGGCACAATGTAGGCCACACACGTTTTGCCACCAGAATGGTGACATCTGGCACTGAACTTGACGAGTTGGAGGCCAACTCGATGAGTTTTGGTGATTTCCAGCCTATAAAAAGGGTGCCGGGGCACCCTCATTTCTCACACCTTCCAACTTCTCTTTCTCTCTCTAGAACCTCTCTCTAAGCCTCCCTAACCCCCCTAAAGTCTATGTAAACCCCCTAGCACCCGAAGGAAGCCCCGAGAAAAGAGCCTTTCGGCTCAGAAACTCTGCTCCGGCGGAGCCAAGTTTTCGAGAAAACCCGCTGTAAGTGAGCTACATGCCCTCCAGTGGCCGCATAGGGTTGTTGGATTTCAGAAGTGCTATATGCCAAAATGGTGCTGCCCTCCAGTGTTTTATGTCTGGCCCTTGTCTGTACATAGTGGTTGGAAAATATTGTTTAAACGCTTATATAATAATAATAATAATAATGCTAAGACTAACAATTAGTCACGGTAAATATTAAACTAAAATCTAGTGGTAATAATACTAGGTTTCGTCGAAGGAAATTATATTGTTAAGAAGCGAAGCGCTGTCCGAGTTTGGAATCATCACTTTAACAAGTGAGTGCATAGTTACTTTCATCTTACACATAGATATGAAGTATTTTATAAAAATTACGTGCTATGTGTGCATATTGTCTAAATACTTGTTGTCTATGCTGGGTGAAAGATTTTTATACATGTTTTAAATGATTTAAATTGTATATGTATTTTATATCTACAAAATATGTTGGGTAAAACATGGGTAGATGAAATATGAGTTGGATGATGAGATGAGAGATGATATAGACCATGAGATAAGGGTGAGAGGTGAACAATGAGAGAATCCTTTTATCCAATGATGGCCCGTCATCTAGCAGAGTATGGATGACAACCACAGACTATTCTAGACAGTCCAGTGGAACACTAGCAGGCTCGCAACCTCTAGGTGTTGTGAACGATGTGTTCACCCGGTGTACTCTAAACCCTGGCGACTATGCAGACTTAGTGCCTAAACCCTGGCGATCATGCAGACTTGGTGCCTAAACCCTGGCGACTATGAAGACTTAGTGCCTAAACCCTGGCGATCATGCAGACTTGGTGCCTAAACCCTGGTGACTATGCGACTTAGTGTCTGTTGTGTAAACCCTGACGACTATGCAGACTTAGTGCCTAAACCCGGGCGACTATGCGACATAGTGCCTGTTGTATAAAACATGGCAACGATGGACTTCGTGCCGATTCCTTAGGATGAACCTTAGGAATGAATGAACGAGGAATAGTTGTTTCTTAGAGTAGATTCCTTAAGAGTAAAGAAGATAATGGGGATGGGTAATTGGGTTGATTGTTTGATGTTTAAGAATAATAATTATATTATTGTGGGTTGAAAACCCTACGTATTCACCAGGTTTCCCAACCTGACCCACTCAAGCTTATTTGTATCACAGGTGTCGATACGAAGTTACATTACACTGAGAGATTAAAGAGATGTAGATCACTAGTGTAAATAAATGTAAGTTCTGTTTATGCTTATGTTTCTGTATTAACGATGATATCCCAAATGTTTTAAAATTAATAAAAATACATTTCTTCGGAAATGCTTTGATAATGTATTTATCATGTTTTTCTGGGAACAAATTCCGCAACACTTTTATTAAAAGAAGTACTCTGTTTTTTATAAAGCATAAACAAAATCGGTCTTTTTCTGGCCGTGAAAATGGGGATGTCATAGGTCTGAGAGTATGGAGAGGACATAGTTATTTGTCATTAATCCGGGAGCATGGAATAGACATAGTCAACTGTCCATAGTCTGAGAGTATGGAATGGGCATAATTATTGATCTGAGAGTATGGATCAGACATACCCGATCCGGGAGTATGGATTAGGTAAAGAGTTTAGTTTTAAATCCGGGAGTATGGAACATGTAAGGAGGTTAGTTTTAGATATGGGAGTATGGATCAGATGAAGATGTTAGTTTTAGATCTGGTAGTATGGATTAGGTAAAGAGATCCGAGAGTATAGTCTGTGTCGTTGATAGAATCAACGGGGTGGGGTAAAAATTGCCTATAGGAGGTAAAATTGTATATGTTGCGATATATATATGATATTACATTGTGGGATTGAAATCCCTATGTACTCACCAGGTTTCTCAACCTGATCCACTCAGTTTATTTGTATCACAGGTGTCGATACGAAACTACATTACACTGAGAGATTAAAGGAGATGTAGATCACTAGTGCAAATGAATGTAAGGTCTGTTTATGCTTATGTATATGTATTGACAATGACATCCCAAAGTTTGTATATAAACAAAATACATTTCTTTGGAAATGTTTTTATAATATATTTATCATGTTTTTCTGGGAACAAATTCCACAATATTATTCTTTAAAAATGATACTCTGATTTTCAAATAAGCATAAACAAAATTTTTAAAATGACCGTGAATTTGGGGATGTCACAGGTTACTTATGGTTATGCATTCTATAGGGGTTAGCTGGTAGCAGGACTTTATGTTGTGAGAGGAGTAGTAGGCGATAGTGAGTTGTATGATTACTGTTAGCATGTGTTATGTGCCTACTTAATCTTGATTTTTTATATGTCGACATATTATGTTGGTTGGGTTGAGGCGGTACTGCTTTGTGCGGTAGGCCAATATACCCGGTGCGGGCCGGCTGTAAGCCGTATGCACGGAGGCTCGGGATGAGAGGTAGGGTTGAGGCGGTAGGCCAACAAACCTTGGGTATTCCAACCCGATGGTTGATTGGACTCGACATGTTAATATTCCAGCCTGAGGCTGATTAGGCCAATATGCTTATGATACGACGGTATTCCATCCCGAGGATGACTGGACCCATCGTAGACATGTCTGGTATTCCAGCCCAAGGCTGATTGTGCTAGGCATAAGTGTTTGTGTTTATGCTTTGTTTTGTGTGGTGGTATTTTGGGGGAAAGTCACTAAGCTTTGGGCTTATAGTTTTCGGTTATGTTTCAGGTACCTCAGATGATTGTGGGAAGGCGAAGGCTTGATCGTGCACCTCCTCGTGTTTTGTGTTATGATTTTGGGAAAACTCTGATATTAAACATGTTTCAAAAGCTATGTTGTAAACAAATATGATTTCTGGTTGGTTTTAAAAAGTTTAAATTTTTATGATTTTTTTGGGGTGTTACAAGTTGGTATCAGAGCCTTGATTTGAGTGAATTGGAGGAACACTCGTGTGAATCCAGTCTCAAACTAAGGAAAAAGATTTTTAAAACAATTTTCAAATAGTTTTCAAAATAATCAAGGAGGATAAGATGTGTACGCTCAGCCAGAGCCAGTGAGTAGACCCCAAATTACCACACAGTTATTTGAGATTATATTATGTTATGTTAGAACAGCATGCTAGTGATGGGATAGGGATCCTCAGGAATCTTGTAATATAATTGCCTGATATTTGATGCCTTATCTCTTGTAAAATATCGTATTGATTTTTGTATGACTCTTTTGTGTGTGAACTAACTATTGATTGAATGTGTTAAGTCACATACTGCATGGGTTAAATGGTCTTTGGGTGGGGGATTTGGTTCTGCTGCGCAGCTCTTGTTTGAGTCCAACCGTTGTAGGATTGAATATTTTAGCCTAAGATTGTTTAAGTTGTGTAGTATGTGATAGTGTTCACGCGATAGTTATCTGGCACCACTGGAGGGTCGTGTGACAGTTGATGGTAGGTTGAGTTATGTGGGGTCAGTCGACTAGTCGCGATATGAGCAGCTTTCCTCTAGGAAGTGAGGATAGAGTGCATGAGTATGCTAGAGTGCAGTGTATTGTTAGGGTTTCCGTGATGATCCTATGAGACACCTACGGGTAGGTGTGGAATGTAGTATGGGCCCGTACTACTGAAAGCACAGGACTCGTACGCGTATCAGGGAACTCACAAACGCTAGGGTTTTGTTGGGAATTGGTTCCCCTGGTGTTATATGTGTTTCGTCTGATATTTCCCTAATTTGTTTTTAGTATGGTGAGTGCGAGACGATTTGAGGCCGGATCCGGATCAAGATCAGGAGCAGATGGCCAGGATGGGCCAGCATTGATTGAAGACCATGTCAGGGAGATCATTCGTGAGGAAGTAGTTTCTTTTGTCCGGGAGCAGACACCGGATTTGGTTGAATCTATTAAGGCCGTGATGATGGAGTACTTCGATGACCGATAGGCTACACTTTCTGAGGTAGCTATTGCTGCAGCCACCGCGGCCGTTGCTGCCATTGTGGCTCGAGGAGAGATAGATTTCTAGCTCGGGACTTCGATCGTGCGAAGCCCCAGAGTTTGATGGGGTCTCGGACCCGATTGCGGAAAGGAGATGGCTGTCTGACGTGGATGATTGTTTCTTCACGTGTTCTTGTCCGGACGACCAGAAGGTCAAGTGCGTCCTGAACCTTCTCAGATTGGAGGGAAAGGATTGGTGGAGACTGGTGACTAGTTCTTATACTCCTGTGTAGAGGGCCGTGATGACTTGGGAACAGTTATCGGAGATGTTCCATATGAGGTATGTTTCCCTGGTAGAGAGGGAGAGACTGACCCAGGAGTACCTGGATCTGAGATAGATGAACGAGTCGGTGACGAAGATCACCAAGATGTGCACTGAGAAGGCCTTGTTCAGTCATGGGTTCACTGCTTCAGAGCAGGCTCAGATGACTCGGTATCTGAGCATGCTCAAGACGCATATTCGACAGTTCGTGTCCATCCAGCACTATGGTTCTCTCACTGAGCTTTAGGATGTCGCGAGGAGGCGATAGATTGAGATAAAGACCCAGGTGAGGGAGCAGTGTCCGGATCCGGAATAGTCCCAGCCTGCAGTGAAGCCGTTCAAGTCCGCCGGCCAGAGTTCGGGATCAGTTAGAGGGAGGTACATATATGTTGCATGTCGCCGGTGTGGCGAGCAGGGTCATTTTGGAAGAGACTGCGGGTGGAGTGTGCGAGTTTGTTTTCATTGCGGTTAGGAAGGCCACATTAGAGCTCACTGTCCTTTTCTCAGAGAGGTGCTCGATCCTACACCCTTAGCTTGGCAATTACCTGATGGTCGTCAAGGGACCGACGGGGTCCCGAGGACCGAGATTTAAGTTGGCAGTTCTTCTATTTAACAATATGGAAGTAGTTGTATTCGTCTGTAACTTCCGACTATGTTTCAAGTTCAGTTGTAATCTTGGATGACCAGTTAAATGGAATTATTTTATTTAGCTTTGTTTAAATTGATCTCTTGTTATGTATGGGGTAATTATCTTAGTCCTTGATGGCATGCGAGTAGGAATGTATGAATGTTGAGTGAGTTCAGATTCTCATATGTATGTAGATATCGGTAGTTGGGATCAAGTGGTGGAGTTTGAGTTAGTCTGGGTATCGAAGGACTATGAAGTTCTCAGTTCGTAGCATATTTCAAGTGAGGGAGAGTGGAACCTCGTAGCAGGAAGACTTGGTGCCAAGATTCGGTTTTCATTCAGATTTCTCTGAGTTCCAGACTTCTGCGTAACTGCTAAGTCCTCCGGTTTCACAACAAGATCATCGTTAGTTGTTGGACTTCCCTTCGATTCGTGTTAGTCTTGGTTGTGATGATATCTGTAGGGCGCTTATGCTTAGACCCTAAGGTGTTAGGAGCTCAGGTTGAGGGTTTGTGTGTCTGTTATCGTCTGATTGAGGGTGAGTCTGAGTGTTGATAGTGGATAGCTCAGCTGGGCTGTCGGAGCAGAGAAAGAGTGTGGTTCAGTTCATTATGAGATTAGTTAGTTTTCATTGCGGTGAAGCCCTTTTGGTGTGGGATTAGAGTCTCGGCGTTTGGCTGAGAAGCTTGGAGAACGACTAATTTTGCGGATGTTCGTTCATCTTGGTGTAGGGGAGTACATCATGAAGTAGAAGCGAGAGCTGATTTCGAGGACGAAATTTAATTTAAGTGGGGGAGAATTGTAACATTTCGTTTAAAAATTAAATAAATAAATAAAATTAAATAAATAAAATAAATAAATAATAGCCCTAAAACCCCGAGATGTATTTTATATTTTATTTTAGTTTAACCCTAAAGTCGTAATAATTTATCAGTGTTAGCCAGGGGAGTTAAATGTTATAATTTCAAGAATTTTGAGTCTATATTGTAATATTAGTATTTGAATTGAAATAAATTCTTAAAGCTGGGGGCTGTTTGGTAATTAGTGGACTTAGTTTGAAAAGGATTTGAGGGGGAGGGACTGAAAGTGTAAAAAAGGATTCAATGTTTGAAAATGACACGGGACTTGAACCCGGTATCTTCCCTCCTGTTTTTAAGGCTCATCTAACCCAAAACCCTAACCCTAAAAACCTTGCAGCTACCACCCTTGTTCCTCTACCCCTCCAGCCGCCACTACCTCCACCGTCGAGATCGTAACCACCGCGTCGATACCACCGCTGCTGCTGTCGACGTAAGCATAGACCGGCGAGGCAACGTCATGGCAGTGAGAAGTCAGAAGAGCAGAGCTCGTTGCCGCTATTGTCTCTCTCTGGTAAAGGTACCCTCCCCTTTCACCGTCTTCACCTCTTCTGTCATCCTCTGCGTCGCAGTCGCCACCATACGGCTGTTCCCTTTCGTTGTTTCTCTCTGACCACTGCTTCCCACCACGAGGATGGCTGATTGATGTGTTTCAATAGGTGTTCGTGCCCTCATGTGGGTGTGTGTGTCGCTGCTGCAATTCAGAAGGTGTATGTGTGTGTCGTTGGCCAGAAACCGAAAAAGCACCCACCATGGCAGCCAACCATGGTGGCTGTCGCCGCTCCACCACCACTAGTTTCCACTTCTGGTGGCTGTGAGTGTGTGATATGGTGTTTGTATGTGTGTGTTGTGATGAGATGTTGTATGGGTCTTCTTCGCCGGATAAAAGTCAAACAAAAACCCGTCACCACCACCTTCTGTCGCCGTTCTACCACCACCAACCGCCAC
This sequence comes from Lactuca virosa, assembly GCF_052849685.1. NCBI lineage: Eukaryota > Viridiplantae > Streptophyta > Magnoliopsida > Asterales > Asteraceae > Lactuca > Lactuca virosa. Next base: position 288,086,364 of record NC_136426.1, read on the forward strand.
TTCGGGTGGTTGTATGCGTGTGTGGGTGTTGTATTAATGTCATGTGTAAATCGAGAGGTTATGGATGGTGTTTGGACCAAAAATTCTAAACTCCCGCCTTTGAAATGGTGGTTGCCGCCTCCTTTCGCCATGGAACGCCGCCGACCACCACTACCCGAGGTGGCAGTGGGTGGTGCCCAATTTATTAAACATATATATTTAATTAATTCTCTAATCATCTAGCTTAAGGAGTTAGAAACCCTAATTAGGGTTCAGAAAACACTAATATCAAGAAAGCCTAATTTGGAGTTGGTCGGGACTCGCGTTAAAACTATTAATTAAACTTAAAATAATACTTAATAATGCCCCTACAATTAACTTATTGCAATATTGGACTTAATGGATTAAGTCCTTAATGGGTTAAGTGTGGAACACTAACCCTAGTTATCATTTTATGTAAAAACCCTAGGGTCGGGGAGCTCTATTTTGGACAATGATCGGGAGCGTATTTGGGCTGTTGATTGGATTGTTATTTCACCCGAGAACGACTAAGTCAAACGTTAATCAGTCATACTCTTAAGTGATTAAGTCCTTAATGGGTTAAGTATTCTTACTTAACCCTAATCGTCATTTTGTGTGAAACCCTAATCGTCATTTCATGTGAGGTGGTCACTGTTGCAAGTGACTATGACATGTGATAGAGTATTGATTCAAGTATCTTCCTGTATGTGTTTGGAAGTGAGTTGAAGCGGGTAGAGTTCTTTGTTGCTATAAGTGGTTATCTACGTGCATATCGAGGTGAGTTTTGCCTCACTGTACCGTGGGTCGAAGGCACAAATGTCGGCCCACTAGTTTCTATTATCTGTTAGTAGAGGGATACCTTAGGGATTGTATGTAATCACGTAGGATAGACTAAGGACTCTTGATCTAGGCTTTTTTTGTCTTTTCCTTGTTTGGATGTGGCTCGAGAGCAGGATTATCTGTCCGGATGGCTATCTCACCTCTGAGTACATACAATTATGCATTTCCTAGATTGTTGATATTTAGTATGTTGCTATGATGCAGTGATCTGTTAGATCTATGTTATGGTATTGAGTATGCTTCTATGTTGTAGTGATATGTTAGATCTATGTTCTGATATTGAGTATGCTGCTATGTTATAGTGATTTGTTAAATCTATGTTCTGGTATTGAGTATGTTGTTACGCTATAGTGATCTGTTAGATATGTGTTCTGGTATCGTGCATGCTGCTATGATGTAGTGATCTGTTAGATCTATCTCCTGGTATTGAGCATTTTGCTTTGTGGTAATAACCTGCAGAACTGTATGTTATCTGTGTTTGCTGGTTATCATCTATGGAGTGGCCTTAGGGACTATCTGTGGTTATGTAGGATAGCCTGAGAACTCTTGGTCTTGACTTTCTTGCTTTTCCTTGTTTGGATATGGCTTGAGAGTAGGATCTTCTGTTCGGGTGGCTATCTCACATCTGGTTAATTATGGTTACGCATTCTATAGGGGTTAGCTAGTAGTAGGACTGTTTGCTGTGAAAGGACTAGTAGGCGGTAGTGAGCTGTATGATTACTTTTTGCATGTATTATGTGCATACTTGATCCTAGTTGTTTATATGTCGACATATTGTGTTGGTTGGGTTGAGGCGGTCCTGCTTTGTGCGTTAGGCTAGGATACCCGGTACGGACCGACTGTAAGTCGTAGGCACGGAGGCTTTGGAGGAGCGGTAGGGTTGAGGCGGTAGGCCAACAAACCCTGGGTATTCCAACCCGATGGTTGATTGGACCAGACATGTTGGTATTCCAGCCCGAGGCTGATTGGGCCAATATGCTTATGATACGAGGGTATTCCATCCCGAGGATGACTAGGCCCATCGTGGACATGCCTGGTATTCCAGTTCGAGGCTGATTGGGCCAGGCATGAGTGTTTGTGTTTATGCTTTGTTTTGTGTGGTGGTATTTTGGGGGCAACTCACTAATCTTTGGGCTTACTGTTTTCAGTTAGGTTTTAGGTACCTCAGATGATCGTGGGAAGGTAAAGACTTGATCGTACACCTCCTCCTGTTTTGTGTTATGATTTTGGGAAAACTCTGATATTAAACATGTTTTGAAAACTATGTTGTAAACAAATATGATTTCTGGTTGGTTTTAAAAAGTTTAAATTTATATGAATTTTTTTGGGGTGTTACAGTTATTATTATTATTATTATTATTATTATTATTATTATTATTATTAGACAAAATTGAAAGAACGGCCCCTGTGTTTAAGTGGAAATTGCCACTTTGGGTCAAAAAGGTTTGGAGTTGCACTCATGGTCCAAAGGTTTTCATTTTCTTGTCACTTGGTTAAATTTACTTTAAACTTTTTTGTAATGACGATTTTGCCCTTGGTTTTTACTTTTTTTGTTTTCTTATTTATTTAAATACTTTTATAATTAAATGAAAAATAAAAAAGAAAATACATCTCTCTCTCTCCATTTTATTCCCCAGCACCGGTCAACACCGCCTCCACCGGTCAACCCCTAGCAGCACCACCAGTTACCACCACAACCACCCTCGATTTTCCAGTAACCATAACCACTGGTCAACACCTCTCTCTCCTTCCATCATCTGTCGGAAAAATACAAACAACCACCACTTCCACATGCTAGAAACCACCACCACCATATCTCTCCTTTTCTCCTGATAAACCCACTCTCTTTTGCTTGATGAACCACCGCCGGCAACCATATCATCTCGTCGGAAACGCCAACGTCATCGTCACCATCACCATACCTTCAGCCACCACTGTCACATTTCACCACCACCACCGCCACCACCTCATAGTCACCCCTGATTTTCTGATCTGAACACTCCGATTTTCCGATCTGAAGACCCTGATTTTCCGATTTGAAATCCACCACCACTGTTTGGGAACTCTAACCCTAGCATCGTCAAATCTTAACGAAGGCGAACAATATGGTGAAGTAAGGAAACTCTAAACGACCGATTAGAGCGGTGATGCTAGGGTTTCTGAATCTCATAGCTTGTACCATCGTTAGAGAAGGATATAGATGAAGATAGAAGAAGGTGACGCTAGCATTTCTGAAAAGATGAATTCTGGAGCTAGGGTTTCTTAGATGTGGCGGAGCCGGAAAAATGAAAGACATTGGCAATCATCGGTGTTTGTTGATGTAGATGTGTTGAACAAAGACGGTAGAGGCGGTGACGAGTTCGACCAGATCTTCGTCGTCTTTCCAGGTCCGACGTGAAGGTATTGCACCAGACAACATATGGCGATAGGATGGTGGTGCTCCGACGAAAATGGTGGCAGGATGGTGGTGCCCCGACGAAAATGGCGGACCCTTTTGGTTTGTTGTCAAAAAACGTCTCCGACGAGGAATCCTCTCATTTCCAGAAACCTCGGTCACCGAAAAAGCCACCAGAATCTGGTGGTGTTTCAATTTTCTAAATGGGAGAGAGAAAGAGACGGGGTGGGGTGATAATACAAATAGATTTTTCTTATTTTTTTCAGTTATTGTAATTTTAAAAAAATGAAAATATAAAGGGCAAAATAGTTATTTTATAAAGAGTAAATTACACGAATGGTCCCTATGGTTTAGGGTAATTTGCACGTTTGGTCCCTAACTTATTTTTTTAACTCGGAAGGTCCTTACTGTTTGTTTTTGTTACGCGCTTGGTCCCTGTCTTACTTAAAAAGACTACTTTGCCATTGATTTTTTAATTTATTTAAATACACACACCCCCAACCCCACCCCCTCACCTTACCTTACCTACCTCATAATTTTTTCTCTATTTAAATAATAGTTTTTTTAGGTAAGATAGGGACCAAGCGCGTAACAAAAATAAACAGTAGGGACCAAGCGCGTAACAAAAACAAGCAGTAGGGACCTTCCGAGTTAAAAAAATAAGTTAGGGACCAAACGTGCAAATTACCCTAAACCATAAGGACCATTCGTGTAATTTACTCTTTTATAAAAATTCAAAAGAAATTGGACCAAAATCATAAGAAAATGAAAATATTTGGACCATGAGTGCTAGTCCAAACCTTTTTGGCCTAAAGTAACAATTTCTATCTAACCACAGGGACCATTCTTGTAATTTTGTCTTATAATAATAACAGCAAATATTTATTTTTTGTCCTGCATGGAACTTGAATCATCGATTGTTATACCCTCGACTAAAAAACAATTTTTTTTTTGAAACGACAAGCTATCCTACTTCTAATATAATCCTAAACACCACCTATGTCTTCTAGTGAGACTTGAACCCATGACCTGTCATTTGAGAGAGTCACTCCTCACCGCTAGGCCAACACTACAAGAAAATTTCAATTTAGCTACGAAAAAATTTCATAGCAAAAAGTTGAAATTCCGTTGCTAAAGCTAAATAACTACGGAATTTGCTACACAGTTTATCAATTAGATTCATTAGCTTTATTTCTCGTAGCAAACTGTTTAGCTATGAAATTATATTCCCGTAGCAATTTTGCTATGACAGTTTCTACGACATCTATTTCGTTGCAATATGAGTTCTGTAGCAAATTGTGTAGATGTCTGTTCCGTAACAAATTGCGTAGCCGTCTGTTCTGTAACAAATTTCGTAGCCGTCAGTTCCGTAGCAAATTTCGTAGTCATCTGTTCCGTAGCAAATTGTGTAGCCGTCTGTTCCGTAGCACGTTCTGTAGCAAATTCTGTAGCCGTTTGTTCGGTAGCAACTTTCGTAGCCGTCTGTTGCGTAGCAAATTCTGTAGCCATTTGTTCAACAACAATTTGTTCCGTAGCAATATGTTCCAAAGCAAATTCAGATTGATAAAAATATTCAACAACATCCAATTTTCCAATTATAATATTCATAAAAATATATAAAAATATAGTAAATATAAATTTAATTGTTACATTAATTTTATAGATATATTATATCATCGAAAATTATTCTACAAGGTTGTCTATTCATCAAAACTGATACTAATTACAAATACAACCAAATAATTTAGATTTGAACCGCCACGTACACACAAACAACCACATATGCTCAACCAAAATGGCAAAACCTGCAAAAATCAAATTTACAATCAACTTAATTAAAATTCAATCTGTTGTATAAAATCCTTTTTTTTCTTTGAGGGTTTCCTTAGTTTTTGACCAACTAGAAATATAAAATCTGAAAATAAACACAAAATAAAAACAACAATCTAATTAACTCTTTTATTTGACATACTATTAACATGTACACAAGAAACAAAATGAATCACCTTGTTAGTGTGGTTTTTTCTCTTTCTAAGTTGTTACATGATGCCAAAAAGATATGAAATTGTCACATGATGGCAAAAGGATTTGAAATAAAGTTGAAAACAACTGAATAGTGATTCTTGACTTATTTTTATAACACTTGATTTTCAATTAAAAAATGTATTAATAAAAATGAACCTGCATAATGATCTTATTATTGATATTGCGCCATAATGTTAGGTATCCTTGTTTTCGATCCCATAATCAGATATAACGCTGTTACATGTGGCTTTGAATCCTGTTAAAACCAATACATATAGTAAAATAAGATATAAGATAACAAGGCTTAAGAAATAGCAACCTAATTTCATTTATTTCTTTATTATAGCATCATATTTTATTTCATCTTATTACAACATGTAAAAATTTACCTAACTATATACAAATTAATTTTCATTGATATAATTTGGTAGCTTTTTCAAAGTATAATATTCTAATAAGAAAAACTTGAAAGTGAAATGTTATATTAAGCAAATAAATGGAACTGCATTGACACCAAAAATCTTGAGTAAGATAAAATTTCAAAATTCCCAAAATTTATTCTTCATATAATATTTATGCTTGTGTGAAAATAACAGTCATTTGCAGCCTACAACGGCAGTGCAGAGTAGACAATATAAAATAACAACAATAAAAATAATAATACAAAAGTCAAAAAAATACTAAAATTAACATCACATACCTCATCACATTTCAAATATAACTTCAATGCAAGATCGGGTACTAGAGCCATGGACAAAACCTCAACTGTCTGATACAAGAAACCGTCTTGTGTCATACAATTACAAAATAGTTTTTCCTACTATAATCTACTATAATTAGGTAGATTTTCCAAAGTGAAATGTCTCAATAAGAAAAAAAATTGAATGTAAAATCAAAGTATGATAATATAATACACATGTTTAAATGGAAAATGGCCAAATATGTTTAAATGCAAGAAACAGCAATGTACTTTCAAAGTACATTATCCTGAAAAGAAAAAAAATGGAATTATAGTAGTATCAAAATTTTAAAGTATAATGCTTTAATAAGAAAATAAATTTTGAAATAGGATGTTGTAGTATATAGATGTGAGAGTATGATGAAATAAATTATAATACACGAAATAAATGAAAGTACATTGCTATTTTTTGCATGCTAGTCATGACTATACGTTAAGATTTTTGAGCACTGGATCAGATAACTAAAAGTTAAATATTAACATCAAGTAGCATATGCATATGGTGAATTAAAAAAATAATGTCATAAGTAACAATAACCATAAGACAAGATTGCATACCTCCAAAAACAATCTTCCTTTACATTGATTTGCATGTTCTTTGTCTTTTTAACGCCTATCTTTCTTTGATATCAATAGCAGGTTCAGTAAGTTACTGTAAAGTCACCTTTGATGCAATCCTTCTATTTCCGTCAAATCTTTTCATAAATCATGGTCTCACTTGCTTGAATTTCATCTAAGAATCACCAAAAAAAAGTATAAGCATAGTGTATATTGTATAGATAATAACATCATATAGTAGCTTGTCAAGTTTAACAACTTGCCTTGAACCTTCATCAAACAAAACCTTTATGGATAAAACTTATTGAATGTTCTTGAAGAATCTCTTATTGTCTATGTCAATGACAATGTTGTATATTGCATCAGGGGGTAAACCCACATTCACTTCCATGTTTAGTTGGCATAAAGAGTCTTTGGGTACATCATACCCTTTGCAAGACCTAGCCCACCAACAGCCTGCAACAAAGATATTAACCCAATGACATGAGACCATATTTGTTATAATTAAAGTGAACATCATACCTTGGCAACAGTCTGATTGAAGCAGGAGATGATACCATATTTGTTAAGGTATATTGTCATGGCTATAAGAGTTGCAAACCATGTGAGGGTATCCCATGCTACAGACTCTGCTAAACACTCCTTCGAACATCAAAACACCATTAATATCATTCTGCTTTTCCTTAAAGTCGACCTCATTCATCTACACAATCCAAAAAGAAAAAAATTGATTTAAAATATAAACCTTTAAAAATGGCATCATACAAAACATCTGATAATACGCATATTGATATAAGTGAAAACATGAATTGACTTATTTAACCTTGTCATTATCATCATCATCCAAATCTTTAATGAGCCCTTTTAATAGTTCGAATAAAGCCCCAACCTACAAAAGTGAAACATATAGTAAAAAGTGAAACATTTATTAAATTACAAACTACCTCGTCATAATCTTTCTTTAGGCTAAGTAAGTTAAGAAAAAACTAAATAAAGATGTACATAAGTAAACTAGTTTATTAATGGTTTTCTAGTTTTGGAAACAAAAAGTTATGTTATATTTCTTTTATCTTCATCAGGTTACATCAGAACACTCCAAATGATCCCTCGGTATGCATACGAGAAAATAAAAATATAGCATCACTGGTAAATCCAGTTGTCTTTATTTTGGGGTTGTTATGAATGTATGGATTCAAAAGCTATATAGTCAAATACTAGTCGCTATTTATGGTAAACCAGACTCAAACTCAAGTCAAATTTAAAGTTTGGAAAAATATGATGCCTAAATTAAGTTTGGTGTAAGATCATTTTGATTTCTCACAAAAGGTTTTCCTTTTATCCCAAAAATCAAACTAAAAGAAGAGTGAATAAAATACTAGCCACTCATTAACAGCCAAACTCATAAAACATGAGTACAAACAGAGAACCAGGAATGTTGAAATTAAAGAAGCACATTTTTCCCCCTTATGCGAGCTTTATTTGTGTTTTCCAGTCCACAGTCCGAGGAACTCTTGTTTCTTTTACAGGTTTAACAAACAATTGATGCAAATTTTTTTTGATGAAAATAAATTAGGGCAAGATACAATCTCACAAGGATAAAGGTAACAAAATCAAAGAGAAAAAGAAGAAGAAGTAGAAGAAGTGAATTAGTTGTCAATAGTGCAAATTTTTTTTTTTTTTGATGATTCATGGAAAGAGTTGAAGAAGACCTATATGTTGGCGTTTCCGTTTGGATTTTATTGTCAAAGCACAACACACTTTGTGTATGTACGAATGAAATTCAACCCTAGAAACATCTAACTAAGCTTATATAATCACAGAATTCGTCCGAATCAACTGTAATCAACTACACATATAATATTGGAATCACTAAACATGAACTTCAATATAACTTTTCCTATAGCACATTTACTTTTATATCAAGAGTTTTGATTCTGTAAGATAGAGAAAGAAGAGACTAGAATCTGTTGAACACGACTCTTTATATGGGAAACAACAATACTTTTATTAAGACACTTAAGAAGAACTTACAATTTTAGAGACTACTACCCACTTTGCTTTCTTTGAGGCTTTTCTTGGATACTTGGATGTTGGGATGGTTTGGAGCAAATGAGCTCCACACCTATTTATAGGTGTTTCCACCTCCTTATAGGAAGTTTCTAGATCTACATACATTCATGACTATTCTAGAACTATCTACCGTATTCTATATCTATTACAAGTTTTTATATGTTTCTAGAATGTTCTATAATGTCTTAGATAAGTATAGACATTCTTGTGTCTTCCATATTATTCTAGAATGTTCCATAGCCTTCCAGGGTCTTCCATGTCATTCTACAGTATTCTAGACTCTTCCAGTATATTCTTGAGTCTTGCATAGTCTTCCATAATGTTGTAGAATCATCTAGAGCATTCTAGAACAAGCTAACTTATTCTAGATAATAATATTGGCTTTATTGGGCTAGTGATGATCTTTAACAGAATCCACTATAATCAATTAAATTTATGATATTGTTACCGGAATAGAGAAATAGAGGAAGCATACCTAGCGATTGATCGAGCAGGTCGCACATGACAGATAAGAGATGCTCAAGAAGACTGATCAGAGATGCTCAAGAAGACTGATCAGAGATGCTCCTACATAGAAGTTGACGCAGAGTAAAATCTGATCGATAATTTGGGGGTGGAGCACGCAGAGTAATTTCCGATCGCTAATGGCGTAAGGAAGTGGGGAGGGTGAATGAACGATGAATTTGGGGAAACTGTGAGCTGAGGGTAATTTTATGTTGTTTGCTTATTATTGTTGCGTGATTGGTAATTTGTAAAGTGATATAAAAAAATATCTTTGATTAAATCATTTTCAACCATTAGGTGTTATTAAATTCCCTCAAAGTATATAAAGAATACACTTGAATATATGATGTATGTTATCTCCAAGTTTTATTTATTATTATTATTATTATTATTATTATTATTATTATTATTATTAATATATATATATATATATATATATATATATATATATATTAAAAATGTCCAAACTTAACAACAGTAAACTTCCTATTATTTTGTCTATGTTCCTCTTTCTACTTTCCGTATTTCTCTTTTGGGTTATTTTTTACTATATCTTTGGTCTTTTGGGTTATTTTTTTTTGTCAAGGACTGATTGGGCGATTTTTTTTGTTTTTCTTTTTTAGAATAATCTTTTGACCGGCTGTGATTCGCATCTACAATTACAACGATCTACAAGTGTATTCCACCGTTACTGTACGCCAATAGCAATGTGATTGGTGTCACCTACTCAAATATAGAGCACTCCTTGATGCTTACTCAACCCTTTGCTCCCTCCACCGCCAACCTTCTACCCTATGCATACATACAAGTTTCATCCGACCTTCTTCTACCCTCTGCTCCCTACACCGCTGCCCTAGAAACAACCTGCTCTGTCGGATTCTGCCGTAACCCTTTTAAGTCACCACCATCTTCTCCAATAGCATCTGCTCTACTTCTCACCGCCTTACTCTTGCTAATTCTATGAATCAGTTAACCTTTCGCTCACCTTCTGGATTTCCCCGGGGTTAATCCACCCACCGACTCCACCACCTCTATTGTTCTCTGGTACCGCCACCGGCCATCCCCATTCATCCACACTAACCAACAAAAGTGTATCAGGAGTTTCCGACGATTGCGACGGTAGCGCTGTAGCAGAGGAACCTCAGATATCGTTCTACTTGCTTCTTTCTTCTCCTAATTTGTTGCCTAATCGTGGCGTTTTTTTGTAACAACGATTGTTCACATCTTCCCAGGTCTCTCGCTGTTGTTACTACCGATAATTGACTCTTCGATTTTCCGTCTCCTCCTTTTCGTTGTCTTCTTCGTATGCTCTCAATTCCTACTGCTAATCGGTCCTTTATTTTGCGTTTTCTCTTATGGAACCGATTTAGCATCGCCATTTACATTCGCTGGTGAAGTCCAACTGTTGAATAGATGGTTTGAAGGTTGGTCTCTGCAACCAACGTATCCAACGAGTGTGGGCTCAAAAGAAACCGAGCTTAGTAAGTCTACTTCACTTCGATTTCAAACCTGTCGCGTCCAATGTTATTAGAAACCCTGACTCTTTTATCATTTCATCCCTATATTTTGCATTCTCTATGGGATTTTGTTATGAGATATCTACCTGCAAATATGGCGACTTAATTGAGCAAAAACCGAAAGGTTTGTCTCACCAATCACCTTTAGAAGTTGGTGTGATGTCTATTTGTCATACATCTTAGTGTACTTTGTTTTTGTGTATCAGTTTGTAGCACATGGAAGAAGAGTATGATGAATGTCATGGCTTGGCTAGGCCCAGAAGTAACTACCTCAGAGGCTAGATATGGTATAAGGTACCTGAAGACATGAAGATTGGGCTAGAACTAAATGAAAATAGGTAAGTATCCAGGTTCGATGTATCTGGTTTTTGTGAAGCAATAAAACCCTCAATGTGGGTGTGCATAGTGTTGATGCTAGATGATTCTGGTTTATATGTTTATTAATTTTAGTAAAAAAATTTGCATTCATAACCCGATGCTAATGGATGACATGCCTAACTTGCTCCCTGAACTTAGACCATATGAAAGGCGTGCAGCTTTCTGGATCGTCTTGATTATGGTTTATATGTTATTGTGTTAGTTCATCAGTGGATATTTTGGACAAATATACCCTTGCTCCTTTGTTGTTGTTCTGATCGTCTTGATTGCAATGTCAGTCGTGTTTACCCTTGCTGAACATTGTTATATGTATGACTATCTATCAAATCTCTAAACTAACCTTATGAAGGAATTGTACAGGTGAAGAACCCTAAAAGGGATTTGCCTTTGGGAATTGGGGATGTACTATCTATATGCTGCATGTTATACATGTTAGTGAACCGAGAGTCCACTATTTCACTCCATACGTTTGCTGCAAATTTGTAATGATAATATGTATGTTTTTCAGGATATGGAGGTGCATTACTTTCGAACTTGCAAGTTTTTTAAAAGATCATTTTACAGATTTCATGTTTCTGCTAACAATTAGCATGCTACATTGTTACCAGTTTACCTCAAAGCATATTATCATGCACATGGATTAAAGCAATACTCAAGATCCGTTCTTGTCATTCAAAAAGATCAAATAAATCACAAGAATAAATATGGTCAAATGTGAATATAAGCATATTGGATATACTGTGAAAAATAGAAATGAAAAACAAAATACAAACGTCATAGTAAACTAACTTTACAACAGAACCTGAAGAACAGTCGCAGTTGTTGATAGCTGAAGTTGTAAAACAAAAAGAAACAACTGAAGTTGTAAAACCAAAAGAAACAAAGTCAAAAGTGTCGAGTTTAAATCATAACTGTGATTAACAGTTCTACTAAAAGTGTGTCATCTTAGCAAACATTTTGCTTTTATACCGGAATATTAAACCTCTTACAACATATATTAGTTTAATGTTTAAAAATTAGGGAAGAGGGTGGAGTGAGGATTGTATGATAAGCGACATAGCAGCAATGGTTTCCACAAAAACATCAAAATTGCCAAATATCTACAATACATACACAAAATGAAGTCAAGAAAGCAAAAGCTGAAAAGGTAGAAATGCAGAAGCCCTAAGTTTTTAGAGCAATATTCTGATATGTACCTCAATTGGTTATCAAAACCAAATAGCAAGTGGAGGTCGGTGGCGTGATGATGGCGAAACAAAGAGAAGCAACCCCTTGCAAGAGGCGTCGCTTCAAACCCTCGACGTACTGGTGATTTCTAGTGGTGATGATAAGAAATTATATCAGAGATGACAGAGAGTATAGAGAAAGAAAGAGAAGGATGCACCTCCATTCTGCTGTGAAGGTGTCATTAGTCGTCATTGATTCTTGCTTCCTGTGTTGGTGGTCTCCCTATACAAAAAGCCCTAAAATAGATGAACAAAGAATTACTACATACAAATTAATAACAGAAACATCTTTTTTATAACCGGAACTTTCAGTATTCTACCTGGTTGAGGTGCTTCATCGACACAGAAGGTTAGAAATCCCGTTCGAACAACTGTTGGACAAAGAGGGTAGCAGACAACAAATTTTCAGAGTGAAAAGTAATAGACAATCCTCAAGTTGAAAAATAGGGCTCAGAATCATCTATCCAGATTTCCCCTTTACTGGAGCACTCATGTAGATCCGAGCTTAAGAAACCACATAAATTGAAATCATTGTACAGTGCAAATGATGAACTTACTTGGGATTTGCTAACTTCTAAAATGAAGCCCACGAAATAAAACAATCGGATTTTGGGGTATAGAGGAGAAGGAAAGAATTTGATAAGATAGAAAATATGTCCCAGCAGTGGAGAAGTCGGAGGGAAAATTTGACACAGATTCTCCTTCAATCGATGTAGAGGTAAAGGTTTTCTGGGAATCGCAATGGTGGTTGTCCGCCATGAACAGAGATCAGAAGAGGACGGTGGAATTTGGGGAGATAGAAGGAGGACGGGATGGAGGTTGATTGAGGGCAAAGGAGAGCGAAAGAGCATCATGCGATTGGAAGAGAACGGATGGTCTGAAGTGGTAGAAGTTAAGATTAGCGATGGAAAAGACAGAGATTGTGGGAAGGTACTGGATGCGGTAAAGGAAAAGGAGAAGACGACCCGTGTAAATGATGAACAGTACCTTCACTCTAACCACAACACGTGTACAGTAACAGATAAAATCAACAGGGAATTCTTGGAGAAAAAGAATAAAAACAAAAAAAAAAATTATAAGTGGCCCAATAGGAAGCAAGTTCAACAAATAAAGAAAAAAAAAAATTCCGGCCAATTAGATGCAAGAACTGTTCAAAATTAGTATATATATAAATTGGATTATAATTAAAATAATAACTTAACTAAAAATAACAATTTATTTTTACTATTGAGTTTTTAAGAATGATTATGTATTTTTAATAATAGTAGGTTATAAAAATTTCTATATTGTGCTACAGATAAACGTAACTACTTGACTGCGGAATATTCCGTTGCAAAATTTTAATGAATTTTGATTTTTTAACTGTTTTGCAAATTCAAAAACAAATTTTATACAAAAATACATACGACAAGCTTTTGGTAACAAGTTCTATAGTAGATTAGCTACAAAATTTTATTGTGTAGCAAATTTTTGTAGCAAAAAATAGTTATGAATTTCAATTTCGTAGCCAACTAGCTACGTATTTTGATTTTGTAGCCAATTAGTAGTAGGGGTGAGCAAAAACCGAACCGATAAAAGAAAAACCGCAAAAACCGCAATAAACCGCAACCGAAAAACCGAAACCGACGCAAAAGCCGATAGTGCGGATTTTATTTTTTTGAAAAACCGAATTTATTGGTGCGGTGCGGTTTTTATCTAGAAATCGGACCACCAAAACCGAACCGCACCGCAAACTTATTAAGAATAAAATAAATCACTAATTTATATTATACAATTATACATATTATTTAAAAAACTAATAAATTCTAATTTATACATATATTATATATTGAACTTGACGGTAATTAGTAATTAGGTATTCAGTTTAATGTGTGAGTTTGTCACTTTGTGTTTATGACTTAATGATTATGTGTAAAGTGTAAACACTATGTGGGCTATAACTTGCAAGTTTGTAACTTCTAAGCACAAATTAAATAAAAAAATAAGCTTGGGAATATAGGTTGCAAATGAAGTGATCAAGTAAACAACATAAGAAAACTCAAAATTACAGCTTCTAAATGTGTGGAAACGAAATGACATCATATCATACAATCATAAATCTTCACATGAGCACCACGGTTAAAAAAATCATACCGGTGAACATAAAAAACCGCACCATATGTTTGACTCGGTTTAAAACCAACACCGAACCGGTACAAACCGAAACCGCACTCAAAAACTGCAAAACCGAACCATTGAAAAATCGCACCCAACGGTTTCTAGAATTCAAAAACCGCACCTTGCGGTTTGCGGTTCGCTTTGGACCTAAAACCGCATCAAACCGCACCATGCTCACCCCTAATTAGTAGCCAACTAGCTACATATATAGACTCCGTAACAAGTTCCATGGCGAACTAGCTACGACTAACAACTCCGTAGCATATTTCGTAATAAAATAGCTATAAATATTGATTTCGTAGCAACTTTCGGTAGCAATTCAAGATTTAACTACAAAAATGCAACTTCGTAGCCATTTCCGTAGCAAAATAGCTACGGGTAGCCATTCTGTAGCATATTCCGTTGTAGAATAGCTACAAATTTTGATTTCATAGTAACTATCCGTAGCTATTCAGGATTTAGCTACGGATTGCAATTCTGTAGCCAATTTCGTAGCAAAATAGCTACAATAAGTCATTCTGTAGCATATTCCGTAGTAGAATAACTACGGATTTTGGTTCGGTAGCAATTTATGATTTTTCTTGTAATGCAATGCCCTTTGGTAAAAAAAAAAATAATAAAAAATTATTTGATTAAATGGATGAAAGATCTCCGATTAGATGGCTACCAAACAAAAATCATGAATTAAACGCATTCTTAGAATTAGTCAATTAAAATAACAACACCCGACATGCATGGTGATGGCTTGATGGCTTTCAAGTTTCAATCATATAATGATACCCATTATTAAACCACATTTTATTCGTGATAACTGGGTAGACATAGACCTTACGATACTTCATTCTCTATGGTTCCAAAATGAAAAGTCAAAATTGGTGATCGTTTTCTTTGGTTATTTCCATAGCCACGTCCCACTAAGCTTTGTACAGATGAGGTGTTCGCTGTTGGTTACAGAATTCACAATGTAAAGAAATGGCTTTTAAAGTTACAAACTTTAACCCTTATCAACATAATATAACTTCAAATCAATATTGAATATTATTATTATTATATAAACAACAAATAAACATATAATTCACAGCCGATAAGTTAATTACAATACGAATAAACATGAAGCTATAGGATCAATAACATAAAAACATAGTTTACGCTGTATTAAATTTTGGTTTGAATATTTACAACATTTTTTCTGTTATGATTTGGTTGATGGTATTTTCCATATATTAGGTTCTTCTGGATGACAAATGTCAGTCTCGTTATAAATCTGATTTGCAAGTCTTCTTCCTCAATGAACGTAAAGTTTTTCGTGATGCACTTCAATGACTTTCACATTTGCTTTCGTGTTCATGTCAAATATAAAAAAACATGACGTCGTGCCGTGTCGTTTCCGTGTTCAAAATTCGAAACGAAACTAACATAATATTAACATGTGTTTGTCGTGTTTAGTACGATTAATTATGAATTAAATAAAGTAAAGTTTTAGTTATTATTATTATTTTTGTTTTTGTAATGTTGTTTGTTTTTATCGTGTTTTAATTTGGTCATTTTCGTTTTAGTAAAATAAAAAAATTGTCTTCATACGTGAATATAAACCACCACCACCGCAACCACCATTGGGTTATATATTTCTTTTTGCCGCAAAACTCTCCAACGTATCGGCATGACGGAAGAACATAATAATCATATGTGAATATAAAGTTAAATATATTCTCTTATATTGCAAATTTGCCGCTTAACCGTTCCAGTGTATCGGACGACGGAACAAATAATATTCATATATGAACAATATATATATATATATATATATATATATATATATATATATATATATATATATATATATATATATATTCACTATTAATAATCACTTAAGAATCTACGTATACTTATTCATATATGAATATACTTTATATATTCAAGATATACTTAGTCACATATGAATATTATATTGTTCCGTCGCACCGGTACGTGGGAGAGTTTTACGGCAAGAAAATAAATATGTGGTCCAGATTTGTTCTCGTGTTCTCAGTTATATAATTGTTCTCATTTGAACTTTTATTATATATATATATATATATATATATATATATATATATATATATATATATATATATATATATATATATAATAAAAGTAAAAAATAATAATTAAAAATAAAAGGATGCAAACATAACATACTAAATAAAGTAATGGGTCAAACTTGTAAGTTTATAACGACTATTTCTATAAATATAAAAGAAGCGTTTGGTTTGATTCTTGTGGGCCAACGGCCCTTAGAAAAGTCATCATAACTCCTGCATCGAGATGCATCGTGTATAAATACCCATTGTATTGCAGTTGTGGTCTACTATAACTTCAAAAAAAATTAGAGGCTTCACTAAAGCTAGCATTCACCTTCAAGAAATGGCCACACTTGAATGTAATATTACCCTCAAAGAAAACTACAAAAGCACCTCAAATCCAGTGCGCCCTTATGTCAAATTTCCTCCTTCTATCTGGGGTGATCGTTTAATGTCGTTAACTTTCGACCATTCAGTAAGAATTCCCATTAATTACTAACTCAAAACATACATGCACATATGTAGAAAATGAATTTTTATATTACGATTTTAATTTGTTAAAATGACGTGGTTTCGTTTTGTAGGAGTCGCATGCATATGCTATTGCTATGGAGCAACCAAAAGAAGAGCTGAAAAGTTTGATAATCAATCCAAACATGGATTCAAATGAAAAACTACGTTTGATTAACTCTGTGTATCGCCTTGGATTGAGATATCTTTTTGAGGAACAGATTGAATGTCAACTTGATAAACTTTTCACGAAACTTAAGATGGAGGATTATGATAAAGCTGATCTTTACACTATTTCAATTAACTTCCAAGTTTTCAGACAACATGGTTATAAATTGTCATGTGGTATGCCTCTTTTTCCACTTATTAGAGAACAGTTTCTGTCTTGTTAAAATTATTTGATATGGAACAAGTACATTATTAACTATCAACTATTGTACAGATGTTTTTAACAAGTTCAAGGACTCTAGCTCTGGTAAATTCAAGGAGTACATTACAGCTGATGTGAGGGGTATGTTAAATTTGTATGAAGCAACTCAAATGTGCATGAGAGAAGAATCTATTTTAGATGAAGCAATGGCATTTACCGAAGCTCAACTTATGGGTGTAGTAGACACTCTGGAAGGTAATCTTTTACAACAGGTGAAACATGCGTTGAGGAGTCCTTCTCATCGAGGAGTGCAAATGGTAGAGACAAGGTTATATTTCTCAAACTATAAAGAAGAATGTTCCAGATATGACTCGCTACTAAATCTTGCAAATGCACACTTCAACTACTTGCAACTACTACACAAGGAAGAACTTTCCACTTTCATTAAGTAAGTTATAAATTACCCAATTTCTTGCTACATATATGTTTTTTTTCTACTTTGAGCATCTCTAATGCTTGGACGTCCACAAAATTCTATAAACATATGATATATATTTATGTGTTTTTGATATGCGATATAAGGGAAACTCTTGAAGCAATTAATGAGTACTATTATAGAAGTAAGAGAGCTCTTATGAAATTTTGAAAGGCATATCAAAGTCTAAGATCAGTTATATGTGTGAAATAACATATTTTTTATTTTCTCTCAGGTGGGTTAAGGATATGGACTTTCAAAAAATAACTCCTTACGCAAGGGATAGAACGCCAGAATTGTACTTATGGGCAGTCGGGATATTCTTGGAGCCTCATTACTCTCAGGCTAGAATCATAATATCAAAAATGGCACAACTAGTGTTAGTGTTAGATGACATATATGATGCATATGGTACTATTGAGGAGCTTCGACTTCTAACTGACGCCATTAATAGGTATTGTTATTGAATATGCTACTATCCTGAACACTATGCCTAATACTAACAATATGGTACTATCTTGCTTTCATTTTCAGGTGGGAAATTAGTGCCATGGAGCAACTACCAGAATATATTAAACCACTGTACAAAATTATCTTGAATGAGCTTACTGAAGTTGAAAAGCAAGTACCTAAAGAAGGAAGAGAAAATCGGGTTAAGGCTTCAAAACAAGCGGTATGATACCATTCCAGTATATTCATGTAAATACCAACTTAATTATTCTTGTCTATTTACATATTTATTTATTTTTTTCTTTAATTATGTCATCGTCAACCAGTTTCAAGAACTAGCTAGAGGTTACCATCAAGAGGCTGAGTGGAGATATAGTAAATATGTGCCATCATACCAAGAGTACATGAAAAATGGGTTAATTACATCTACTTATAATGTTTTCTCGACATATTCTTTAATGAATATGGATGAAATTAACAGCGAAGAGGCTTTGGGTTGGTATAAAACACATCCAAATATTCTGGAAGCTACAAAGCTACTTGGAAGACTTTATAATGATGTTACAACATTCCAGGTATATAAATCATATATTTTACTTTTTATTGATCAAAGATATATGTTCCAAGGCAAATATTGACAAATCATGTTCAAAAACTTTTAGGGTTACATATAAAACCAAGAAGATATTTATGTCACTTTTAGTTATTGTTATTTGCCAATATCATCTATGAAGATGAAGAAATTAACCATTATTGTTATCTTGGTTTGAAAACTAATGTATGTAAATCAAGGTTTTGGTTATTTCACTACTAAACATCATACCAAGTTTAGAGTTTATATTCCTTAAGAATTAATATTATCTAACAAGTTGAAATATATGTATATGAAGTTTGAGGGTGAAAGAGCACAGGAAGTCGAATCCGTGCATACATATATGAAGACGTTTGGGTTACCAGAAAATGTGGCTGTTAAAGAACTCAAGAAAATGATTGAAAATGCGTGGAAAGATATCAATAATGAATGTCTTAAGTCGACTGAAGTTTCAATGGCACTGCTTGTACCAGTTCTTAATCTTGCCAGAATAACAGATATGGTGTATAGGTATAATGACAGGTTCACGTTTCCAGAAGAAACCACTGTGGAGTATGTTACTCTCTTAGTCATAACTTCTGTTCCCATGTACTGATAATTAAACAAGTGATTGTCGTGTCTTATCTTCATAAGAAATAAAGTTCCAATGATGAATAAATTGGTATTTGTGGATTTCGTTGATGTTATGTAATTGTTATTATCCTTATTATGAATGAGTATTTTCTTTGATCGATATCATTTAACTTGCAGCACAATTATAGATATTTGTAGGTTAAAGTAGAGGTGAGCATGGTGCGGTCTAGTTCGGTTTTGGACCAAACCGAACCGCAAACCGATAGGTGTTGTTTTTGTCTCACTTCAGCTTTGCAGTTTTTCATACGGTTTCAATTTGTATCGGTACAGTTTCGGTTTATAACCGAAATAAAGTGGTGTTGTGGGTCATTCTAATGTTAGAATGGTGCGGTTTTTAAATGAAATTTTGTTGCCTTTTCTTTATTTCCAAATTTTTGTTGCAAAAAATCAACATTTATATGGAAAATCGTCAGGATTGTATGAAACAATGAGATGCAAATTTGTGATTTAATTTGAAACTCTAATTACTTAATTTTTATTTACTAGTGTCTTGATCAATTAGTAGTTAAGGCTAAACGGAATGGTTTTTATGGGTGAAGATTTTAAGATGTGCCACCTCATCTAAAATATGAACTTACAAACCATTCGAAATGGTATTCATTAGTAACTTACTAGTGAGTTGGAAAAAGAAGAAAAAATAAATAAATACAGAGAAACAAATAAGAGATAAAGAAAGAGACCGGAAAAAGAGAGAAAGAGACTTTGTAAAGCTTCCGTGACTCCTGCTACTTTACTCCACAACCACAACATTCTCACCAACTATAGGAAATGGTATTCACTATGATGTGGCAATCAGCCATGCACGCATAAGAAACTTCAACCCATTTCGTTTAGTGTAATAGGAGTCAGATGAACTACATGAATTGGTCGTTCAAACTCATAAGATGCAACACTTCATTCTAATCATTACCTAAGATTGTTTAAATACATAATTATCTTTTTCCCATCTTGTAAATATATATCTAGGGCACGAATAATGTGTAGCGAATGAAAATGACAATTCATTTTTTTTTTGCATATATCCCACTTAATTAGTCAGGTAACTAATTGTTAGAGATAGAGAGAGAATGAAGTAGTTCCAAAATCAAAATAAATAGTTTATGGTATGCAGTTGCATGGTAGTGGCAGATCCAGCTGAAAGTCAAAAGGATTACATAGTTGACTGTTCCAGCCTGAAAGTCAAAATGAGTGTATAGTTGACTGTTGACCATGTAAATTGATAAAAAAAATATATAGAATATATGGAGTCACCATTTGATTATTCATCATAACATTTCTTTATATAACTTTATATACACACTCATTTTATTTCCGAATCAAATTCAATATTTCCAATAAATTTCCTCTAAAAAGAGACATTTCAGACTCATTGTGAATATCTACAAACATCAATGGAAGCATTTACTCGGATCGATGTTCACTCTTAGCAACCTCATTTTGTTTATGAAAACCATTAAACAATGTTAAACACAACTAACAAAACCATTATATATACTATTAATTTTCATTGTCTTTATGAACAACTCCTTTTCTACTCTTCAGATTTTGACCACCATATTTTCACAATTTCATAACTTTGGTCCTTTTTACCATGCCTCTTAAAATCTACCGTTGAATACATCCAACCATGTCGTTGTTCTCCACCGCCTTCTCACCCACTAGATTTTTGTTAGATCATCTATCCCCGTCTCTTTCACCCGTCTCACATATTCTCTCATATGCTTCCCCAAATCCCCACCGTTTATTCTGCTGATACCGCATCACAGAAGAAAAAAAAATAGGTTGAAACAAACACATCCAAAGGCGTTTCTGATTCCGGTAAGGATTCCATGAATTTCATTTCCTGTCTGTCGTATGGAGGTTTGGTTGGGAAGTGTAGTTTAGTGGTCCGATGATACCTGTTTGTTGGTTTCCCACCTGAACTTTCTGTTGGATTAGGTGTCTAAGAACATAAATATAATTGATATATACTTGAATTGATGGTAGCACAGTCATTTTGGGTTGCCCTCAAACTAGCAACTAGACAGGATGACTTTTGGAGAGAGGTTGAATTTATTATTTGATTAATAAATTGAAATAATTGATTTATTAATGTATTATGAAAATAATATATATATTAGAAATCATATAATTTAATTAATAGTTAATCAGAAATTAATTGGAATTTATTTTGGGATTAATTGTATTAATTAAAAGTGCATGGCTATTTGGCAATTTATTGATAGTTGAGGAAATTGGCTCTGGAACCTCCTTATAAGAGGTTGGACGAAAATCTCTAGGAAGCCCCTAGAATTTTCGTCCAAGGGCTCTTCGATGGGGATTCTTGGGCTACTTGGTCCCTAAGCTAAGGGA
This sequence comes from Lactuca virosa, assembly GCF_052849685.1. Classification (NCBI taxonomy): domain Eukaryota; kingdom Viridiplantae; phylum Streptophyta; class Magnoliopsida; order Asterales; family Asteraceae; genus Lactuca; species Lactuca virosa. The sequence continues at coordinate 288,108,215 of NC_136426.1, forward strand.
ATTAGGGTTTCTTCCTAAAACCCTAGCTTTGGCTCTAAGCTACCTCACCTATTTAAATGGCCTTACCCCTTCTCATTTTCAGCCACTTGATTCCTTAGAGGAATTGCCGAAAATCTCAAGTCTTCATCTCCTCTCTCATCATCTTACTAGTGTTGGGTGTGAACCATTATAGGCGTGACATTTGTGACGCTTGCTCTCAAGATTTCAAGAAGACTAGGAATTCATTGTTATTGCAATATAACAATTAAGGTATGTATTATAACCCTAGTTATGTGAATTTCGAAAATAGCATGTACCTCCTAGGGTTTTCCATTTGACGTTGAATAGTTGTTTGTTCAATTAGTGAAAACATTGATCCAAGAAATTAGGGTTGCATGCACATATAGGAATTGTTTGTTATTCTCAAAACCCATCAATGGTATTAGAGCCTTGGCTTGTTTTCTATTGAATTTGATTGAAATTGTTTGGATTTGATCAATTAGGGTTTATGGCTATTAAACCCTTTTGGACTTAAGGTTTTTCGAAATTAAGGTTTCCTAACCCTTGGTTTCAAAATTTTGGAAAGTATTTTAACACTTTCCCTTGCCCTACAAGTTTTGAATTTTTAGGGTTTCCTTAACCCTCTAGATTTAGAAATATGGAAAGGATTTGAAATCCTTGGCTTCCTACCCAAGATTTGATATTTTTGAAAATTAGAGTTTAATGATAGGGTTTTCTTATTTTTTGTAATTATCTCTTTATGTTATCAACTGGATAATTACAAAATTTTAATCATCCCTCCTATGATTTTCGAAAATTAGGGGGAGTGGATTAGGTTAATATATTTTGATTAATTTAATGGATAATCCTCAATTGGTTTAATAAAATTAATTAAGTGTTTAATTAATAAGATAATTATTAAATCATTTGTTTTTTCTTTTTAAATTTAAATTAAATTGTTTAATTTTGAAATTAAGAATTAAAAACCCAAGTATTTTGAAAAAGTTTAAAATACATCCTGATGTGTTTATTATTAATTTAATTAAGTGATTAATTAAAAGATAATCAACAAATCCATAATATGGTTTAAATTTAATTAAATTAAAAGATAATTTATTAAAATATTAAACCCTTGGAATTATAAAATATTTTAAAATACACCTTATACTATGTATATAATTAAAGGTTTAATAGATATTATATGTATAAGAATAGCAGTCGAACCGCTAGTACGCCTCATTCACGAAGCCGATCTATAAGGGAGGTATAAAGAAACTGCCTATAAAATGGTAGTTGAATGAGTGTCCACTCTCACCCACTGCTTCCTTGATTTATGGAGGGTCGTTAGCCGAATGGGTTTGATGAGACATAACCTCATTAAAAGTATAATGATGAAAAATAACTAAACTATTTTCTAAAATACCACTCTTAGTTACTTTAGGAAAAATGTGAATTTGATGCTAATCCATGAAATTACACATTACACCTTATTGGTCGTTAGTGGAGCGTGTGTGGTTAACCGGTATACTAATATGGACTAATAAGGATTGGCAATGGGTGTCTCATAAATTATCATTGATTAATGGAGCGTGTGTGGTTAACCGGCACATTAAAAGGAGATGATACATGACATCGAGAGTACCAAGCTAATTTGCATGGTTATTAACATCTCGTTTGTGATCCGCGGTATCCCAGTCACAAAGTGAGAGCATAATCGAGATTAAACATGCCGTTGATTAGATTCAATGAATCTCAAATGATCTAGGAGTTTCATGAGATTGAAATTGGTAAATGCCTTACTTACCTAAAATAGATTCGAATATGATTTCAGCATCCCTCTTCAAAATTCGAATCGAAAATATGGATTCTAACCTTAATTTAAATATATGGGTTAGTAATTAAGGATTAAAATCAACTAACTTGAATTCTCTTTTCTCCTATTATAGATGTCAAGTTCAGACAACAATGGTCTTTCTTGTTCTTCTAGAAATGTTTTTCCTCTATCTTAAGATGATCTTCCACATGTTGATCAAATTGAAAGAATGTTCCCTTTTTTGAGCAATGGCGGAACTCAAGATCATGCTTCTTCAACTCTTCCTCCTCCTCGTCCAGTAACTCTCCCTAATTCATGTTTCCTTTAAGCTGAAAAATACGAAGTTACTCAAGCCATGTTGGCATGTAAACATCAAGATGGAAAGTCTGTGTGTGCGCATGTTCTGAAAATTAAATCGCACATTGACAGATTGGGTATGTTGGGTGTCATTTTCCCAAGGGAGCTGGCCATTTACTTGGTTCTACTTTCGCTTCCTGAGTCATACAGTCAGTTCATTAAATACTACTATACGAGGGACCACGACGTGACCCTAATTGATCTAACATATATGTTGATTGCTGCTGAACCAGAAATACTTAAGAGCACAATTCAAGCAAACATGTTTGAAGGACCTGTCTCCTAAATTTCCGTGGACAATGACAATGGCGACAATGGTAGTCCAGAAAAGGTTTCTTTTCCCAATGGAAAAGGATCGGCCAAGGTCAAACCGTTTGACCATATGGTAAACAGAAAAGCTAATTCAGAGATAGTTCCATGTGCTGATCCTAAAGAGTCCATATTTTTCTATTACCAATTTAAGGGGAATTGGATGCGAAGCTACCCAGACTACCTGAAAGATCTTAAAGATAGTAAAGTCAAGTCATGTGACTCTACTTCAGGTACATCCACTATCTAACTCCATTATTTTATTAAGTTCCTATTCATAGATTATTAATACATGATTTGATAGTCATATTTTGATGTTTTGCAGGATCTAAGAGAAAGAAGGAGCTTAAGAAGAGTAAGTTGAATCTGATCGTGAGAGATGGATTTCGGTCGTATGGTTCGATGATCAGATTTTGGAAGCTCATGTTTAGGAGTTATGATAGATTAATAGATTACTTAGGAAATATCTAGAAACATATTTTTCATATGTTTGCATTGTAAGGACAAATTTTTTACGCTTATTATCAATAAAAGTGAATTTTTTTAATTTATTTAATATATATTTCCTTGCAATGACATTTATGAAAATTGGTGGTTATGTTTCTATTATTAGAAATGTTAAAAGTGGATATGATTCTTAATTTTTTCATTTGTGGTATTAATTAACCAAGTGAAAATGAATTCTCATCGCCCAAGTTTCAATTAGATAGAAACTTGGAGTCATGCAATTTGAATTAAGTGATGTATCAGAATCTTGATCATTGGAAGATTATGATTAATTCGTTGATCACATGTTTATGTGAGACAAGTGAAGGACTAACAGATCTAGTACATGTTGATATGAACTATTCAGATCCACCACAAAGGATGATAACTTTATTCTTCATGGATTACCGATGTTTCAGTAACCATGGTTATGTTTATAAGATTAAATATAATTCTGACACTTTGAAAAGTTTCAAAGAGTGGCATAACGAATAAAAGGAATCTGTTAGGCGGAAAGACAAACATTCCTCCAATCTGAAAGGAAAGGAGAGTACTTTAGCATCCTGTTTTGTGATTATCTTAATGATTATGGAACTATTTCAAAATTAATTCTCGAAGAACATCTTAGTGCGAATGTTTGACTAAGAAGAGGATTCAGATATTGTTAAAATTGTTCAATCAAGAGATGAGTCATTCTTCGTATCCAATTAAAAATTTTAGAGTCAGAATCTAGTAACTACAAATCGTATTTTGAAGCTTGTTTCGTACTAACTAGGTTTAGAACACCTCATAAAATGTGGAGTAATAATGTCTTCTTACTCTAGCACATTGGAATTGAAAGTTGTGATGTTATTGTTAAAACAAAGGATAAACTAAGACCAATTCCATGAAGTGTTTTCTTGAAAAGAATCCATACTGACTTTTAAATATGTGTTTTTGCTTGTCAACGATTGTTCCTTGAGAAAAAAACTCATAGATGTCAAGAAGTCAGTTGGAGTCTTATTGATCTTGAAGATTTTTAGGAGTAAACCTTTTAGTTATCACTACCACACGGCCAGAGGTTGATAACCTATCATGTTAAGTTGACACATTCTTGCTTCTGTGCATCTTCCAGTTCAGTTGGCAATGCTTATGAGCTTTATGGTTTTCATTTGACTGCAAAAAGCAGAGCACGTTGGTTAGTGAAAGTACACTGATCAATATGGGTAAACTGCTTAAGTACTTGGAAGTACTGGTAGGCCCTTGTGCTACTAGAAGGCAAGAAATTAAGAATAAGCAAAGTTCAGTCTTTGAAAGGGAAATTAGATTTGATTTTGGTTTTGTCATCAACCTGATCTTATGATTGTAGGTTGGTAATGATAGATTCACATGGATGGGAACGCATACACCATAAAATCTGGGTGGCAAAAGGTTTCGCTCTAATTCATGAAAATGATTATGAGGAAATAGTTTTACTAGTAGATTTTAAAGATTTGATAAATATCATTTTGGTTAGTAGTTGTGTTAATTCCATTCTCAAATTCACAATATGATTATGACATACTTTTCATAGTTTAAATTGTCAGAAATGGCATGGTACAGTTTGAACGTTTAGGACTTATAGCTATAAGTTCTGAAGGGGTTTAAACACACACATATGATATCTAATAAAAGGTATATAAGCTTTAGAAGTCTGACTGAAGACTTACCGAAGCATTACGTGTCAGAAATCTACACTTTAGTAAGAAAGTCAAAGAGTATTGATTTCTAGAAGTCTAGTTGATTTATGGGTACATGTCAAAGCTAGTGGGAGCATAAGTGTTATGCAGATAAAGGCATAATTGTTATGCCAGTGGGAGCATAATTCTTATGTTGAGTGTTGCAAGTTGGCAATACTAATTATAGGAAACAAAGATTTCAAATTTGGAAATTGCAAAGTTTGAGAATTGTTTCACTACAGAAATATTTAGGGGAGAGGGCACTCATACTTCATTTCAAATCTAAACGTTTAGATTGAAGTTTTAATAAAACTTAGTCTTGGACATATATGAATATCGTGTTGAAATGATTTAACCTAGGAAATTCGATATATGGAAATATTATAGCAAGTGGCTGCATGATCAGATATCAGGCTTTTTGTAAGATCTTATGTATCGAGTCAAATATGCATCAGATATAGGATCGTTTACATATCCTATAATATTCACTTGTTCTGATTTTTCCAAATGCCTAGGGAATTGAGAGGGAAAAGGACTAGAACTGGATGTGACTAAAGTTGTTAAACAACTGTCAAGAACACTCTGAGGTTTACTGAAGATTGGTTCCTTGTGGAATGTTGGAAGTATAGTATTAATTTGGACGAACCATATTGACATAATTCTGAATGGAGGCGACTATTGTTCAGAATTTGATGGTCATACGGTAATATGAAAGTTTTTCCATAATGGGAGTTGATGATTAGAATCCACATATGAGTTAGGAACTTTAATGCAAGGAAGATGTTCAAGAACTGTATCTTGAATTTGACACTTCGTTACCATGGAATTGTTTTAAGTAACAAAGTTTCAATGAAACATTTTGTAATATCGTTGGCGAAGTCTTTGTGACTCTGAAGCCTCGACGTCACAAAAGGATATTGCATTAAAGTTGAACTCTAACCCATGTAGTAGAAATAAGAATTTGAAATTGTGAAATGAGTATCATTGGAATAATATCTGATTGATCTGTTCACAAAGGAAGGATCATAGAGAGACATAGTATGCATGTTTATAATATGACATGACTAATGTTTAATTCAAGTGTTTAGTTGATTACTCGAAACATTATACAACGAATAAAGTCTAATTAACATGGTGATTAAATAATAAGAGTTTTATTTATATTCAATAGCTTTGAGACCATAGTTAATTCGGTTATTATTGTGTTTCACTTCGCATGTTTTACTTCCCGAATAATTGGATTATTCAAACATCCACAGTCGATCGCACTTTTAGAAGTAAGTAGCGAAATAAGACTGTCGTGAACTGAATTGTAGATTGTCTAAAGAGTTTTACACATAGCAATGGTTTTGCTACAATGTCTATGAGTACTTGGAAATGAGATTTTAAGTATTGGATAAACTCACGCTCAGATAACTACTTCCTGGATTTTATCACGAGTAATTTTGAGATGATAATATCTTATATTCTTGAAACGGAGATATATGAGTTGTTGTTTACAAGTCAGTTGTGCATTGATAATACATAAACGCATCAGTAACTAGATGTTATAAAACGTATTGTTGTGCGTGATTTGATGAGTGAATAGTGCAAGCATATAAGTCGAAGTTTATCCGTTCCCTTTTCCCTAACAGGAAAAGTGATATATGTGGGCCCCTAGATGATTTGATGTCGATATCTAAAGCGCCTGGCCAAGCCTGGACTAAATTGATGTGTGCAATTGGTAGTCTGAATACGTCGTCATAAATAAAAAAAAATCGAGAAACAGATCTTGGACAAAGAGATTGGTTATAATCCATGTCTCATGTCTATACTATATCTTGTAGAACGAAGGAATATATGAGCACTTATCATAGGACACGTTACTTACTGGGTCAGAGTTCAACAACGGATTTGACATCTACAATTTGCTAATAAGTTTTTGAAGTTATACTGGCAACTATAGTTATTAGACTTATCCAAGTGGGAGACTGTTGGATTAGGTTACTAAGATCATAACTATAATTGATATATACTTGAATTGATGGTAGCACATTCCTTTCAGGTTTCCCTTAAAACTAACAACTAGACATGATGACTTTTGAAGAGAGGTTGAATTTATTATTTGATTAATAAATTGAAATAATTGATTTATTAATGTATTATGAAAATAATATATTAATTAGAAATCATATTATTTAATTAATAGTTAATCCGAAATTAATTGGAAATAATTTTGGGATTAATTGTATTAATTAAAAGTGCAGGGGCGGTTTTGCAATTTATTGATAGTTAAGAAAATGGGCTCTAGAACCTCCCTAGAAGAGGTTGAACGAAAATCTCTAGGAAGGTCCTAGAATTTTTGTCCAAGGGCTCTTGGATGGGGATTCTTGGGCTGCTTGGTCCCCAACTTAAGGGAATTAGGGTTTCCTCCTAAAACCCTAGCTTTGGCTCTAAGCTACCTCACCTATTTAAAGGGTCTTACCCCTTCTCATTTTCGGCCACTTGATTCCTTAGAGGAATAGCTGAAATTCTCAAGCCTAAATCTCCTCTCTCATCCTCTTGCTAGTGTTGGGTGTGAACAATTAGAGGCAAGACACTTATGACACTTGCTCTCAAGGTTTCAAGACGACTAGGGATTCGTTTTTATTGAAATATAACAATTATGGTATGTATTCTAACCCTAGTTATGTGATGTCACAACTAGCATTTTAGCTAGGAAATTATGTACTCTTATAAACATCATCTATTGTGATACATGTAATTCTTATTTGATATCATGCACTATGCTCAATCAATGGCAACAAACTTAATCAAAGATTCACAAGTAAAGTTCAAAACTCTATACAAAATGTTTCAAATAGTCAACTAATGGTTGAAAACCCTAAAAATCCTGGTTCAAGTTTATGATGGACTAGGACTTTCTTATTGGGCCTAATGGGCCAATAAGTATTCAATTCGACTATTTTAGGCCTAAAAACCCAAATTGGGATCTAAATGAACCCACATTTACAAAACTTAATATTTTGATCCATGTGGACCTAAAATGGTTCATGTTAACCCTAACGGGCCAAGTTGGGCCATAAAAACTCCAATAGCCCTAATGGGCCATAAACCCCATTTCTTTGGTTCTAATGGGCCATGAACCACATAATGGACTTTCATTGGGCCGTGAACAACTATAGGGGCCCAATGGGCTGAAAAGTAATTATTTGGGCGTCATAATTTCAAGCAAAGACAAGTAATGGCCCAAATTAATCCACTTCCTTTCTCCTAGCCCACATTTTCGGCCCATGTGAAAAAAAGGTAATAAAAGTAATGGAAGGAGGATGAGTTAATAAGATGACAACACATAATTATCTAGCAAACATCTAGATAATCACATGTATCAAGAAGTCAATTACCCACCATGCAAAATCTCTTATCCCCTCTTCTTCTACCCCTCGTCCGAAACCCCACCACGCCACCTCCATTTTTCTCATTCAAATTACTTCAAACTCTCTCAAGAACCCCTTCATCTTCATCTAAATTTTCGAGAATTAGAGTGTGTTTCAAGAGGGTTTTGTCACCAAAGACCATCAATCCTTGGTAAGTCACTACATATTCAAGATGTATAACTCCATTCTTATGTTAGATCATTCCTCCTAAGCATTTGTTTGTGATCATACTCTTAGAAACCTCATAATCTAGAGATCTACTCAAGGAAAGCTTGCCAGGGCCGAGAATCACATCATCTTCTTCCATTTCTTCTTCCAACCGAGATCATCAACCCATTGTGAGTTCATACCCCCTTGTTTTCGGTTTTCATATGTTTTTGAGGGAGAATACAAGCACTATGTGATAGATCTAAGTATTGTGCATGTTATGTGTGTGTTTATTGTGAAAATATGGTTACATATTCTAGATATCGAAAACTATAGTAAAAATGGGTGAGTTTGTTAACTAAAATACTCCAAACAACACCCTTTAAGGGTGAAAATGATAAACATGCATGCTTGTTGCATAAAACTACAAACAAAAATGTTGGGACCTTTATGACATATACGGTTTTTATAAGGACAAAAGGGGTCATTTTATTTCAAAAATGAACTTTTATGTTATTTTGATATTAAAGGGACCATAAATGAAAATTTTCGCATAATCGGGCCTATAAATGGATTTTATGGTTTTCTTGGGCCTAAAGTGTAAAATATTGATTTTGATGGACCAAAATGTCATTATATGTAAATTAGAGCCTAAGATGAAAAACTCACGGTTTAAGGGTTAAAAATGACACTTATTTCTAAATTGGGCCAAAAATGTAAAATTTACGGAATTTGGGCTGAAAAAGTAAATTTTATAAAATAAGGGCTAAAAATGTAATTTTTACAAAATAAGGGCTGGAAATGTCATTTATTATGGAAAAAGGGCTGAAAATGTCAATGAATGTATTTTCGACCGAAATTGTAAATTATTTTATAATTGGGCCGAAATTTCAAAGTTTTATAAATTAATGGGTTAAAATGTTATTTTAACAAAAATGGGCCAAAAATATCATTTATGAGAAATAAGTCCCTAAAAATATATTTTAGGTCTTAAGGAACCTAAAGTGTAAGTTTTACAAAAATAATTCCAAATTGTAAAGTTATGATGTAATAGACTAAAAATGTCATTATAACAAAATATTGGACTACTTACATCATTTTCGTTAAACACTTCAAATAAAAAGAACTATGTTATAACGAACAAACAAAATACAACAACTGTACGTCTATTGGGCCTAATACTCACTATACATACTTATTGGGCCTTCATGGTCCAACTGCATGTTTATTGGGCCCAATTCATTCATTACATGTCTATTGGGCCTTAGTGACCCATATACATGCTTAATGGGTCGAAATTATCCATTACATGTTTACTGGGCCTTAGTGGTCCATTTACATGTTAAGTGGGCCTGGACTATTCATTAGATGCTTAATGGGTCTTAAGTGTCATTTTTTGCAATACTTAACAAGCCTGGAAATAACTTACATGCCTAATGGACCATAATTGTCCCTTTTCCATGTTGGTTGGGCTTTGTCTATTCATATAAATTCTAAATTGGTATGTGCAAGAATCTAAATTCATATACATCTTATATTGTGAAATTCGAATAATTATACATTAACAATTGGGATCTAGTGAGACATATCGGTTGACGCCACTGAGTGTATGATCGTAGCATGTAGTTATAACTAGAGTCTCATGGAGGGAGAGCGAGAGTTTGTGTACAGATCTATACGGGGGTGACTCCCCCACACCTGAGCTGTTCGCTACAGTTAGACTAGGCCAGTGTAGGGTGACAACCTCATTCTTTATCAAACCGGCGTTTAGAAAAATGCCAAGGCAGGCGAAATAGTCATTATCAAGCATGGTTATAACGACTCACATAGAGATCATTATCATCATAATATTATGGAAAATCAGAGTATTAATCATGTCAATACAAATCATACATACATCAAAACATGGTCTTAGGGTTTAAGACCATTATACTTTTATAATAAGAAAATATCGGATTTTTTGGGGAAATACTATTATTCAATTACCTTCAACTTACAACAGAAAGAGTACAAAGAATTTCTAGATCACATACTTATACATATTTTACAATGGAATTCAAACATGCATTTTTACTCGACTATTACATCATTTTCAGACTATTTACAAAAAAATATCGGATTTTCTGGGTTTTACGAATAATACAAAATCTTTCATTCAAACATGCTTATGAACTCACCAATATTATATATGTTGACCGTTTTCAAAATAACTTGTATTCTCAGGTAACCGTTAAGCAGGGGAACTTTCAAGCGTAGGAATTTATTTTGTGTAATGTCAATCATCGTACAATTAATATTTTGTGAACATGTAATCAAAGACAATGTACTTGATGTGAACAGTACCAGTTGTAATATGTAATGTTTGGTGATGATTGTATTATGTTTCATGTATATTCGTTGTGATGATATTTCAATTGATAGTCACACGAGCCCTCGGACGTTTCCTCCGTCTGGTTCGAGGATGTGACAGGTTGGTATCAGAGCATTGTTTATAGTGAACTGGCATATCTAACCATACATGATATGCAACTATAAACACAATAGGGCTAAATAACTCTAAACAAGATAAATAAAATACACACTTATCTGTGCATTTTAGAAAATCAGCATAAAAATAACCTACATAAGTCTTTGGAGAAATTTGATGTTGCAATTAAACCCGGACAACATGTCATCGTATTAGGGATGAGTGTAGCCTGATCAACTACATTCCTTCAGAATACGACTGACATATGTCCATGAATAATTGTGGTGATCAATGAACCAAAGGCTACCTTTTTAATATCCAAAAAGGAGAATAACAAATCAAACTTAAAAATAATTAAAATACTATAGGAATAATCTAAATATAATTTACTTATACGCTTTCGTGCAGACATTATGGCTGGTTTTCACCACCCTGGGGATCCTTATTTTCCCAATCAGGGAAATAATGGGTGGCTGGAAGAACCAGAAGAGGAACCTAAAGAGGAACTTGAAGAAGACCCAGAAGAAGAGGAAGAACATGGAGAAGAAATTGAAGGTGGACCTGCAGAACCCGTGGCAGATTTTGGAGGAGAAGAGTCTAGTGACGACAGTGATGGTGATTCGGACGTAGAGTCCGTAGTCATCAATCCACCATTCCCAGTGAGAGTGCCAGCTCACCAAATGGGCCCTAATGGCCCTACACCTCCATGGGGTGTCGATATTTGGAGGTGGAGCAGACAGCAAGGACAGTGACCCCCGTTTGGTATGGCGAGAGAATTCTATGACCTGAGGGATGGAGGTCCAGCTGATAGAGCACATCCGGTCATGGTACAACGATTGAGGGATACTGGTAATTTGGCTCAGAACACTGCTGACCAAATGCACCAAATGCGAGTTGTGGTTGCGAGAGCGGAGCAGGAAACGCAGGAGGTTATCGGGGATTTTCACATGAGACAGGAGATGTGGGAGGCCCGACTACAGGACGCCGAGCGACAGGTGGCTCGACTTCAGGGTGCATCCACTTCTTCAACACCACCTCCTGACGCATCTCGTCGCGACTAGGATCCACCCCCTCACCTACTAGTACCTTCGTGATTTTCCTTTTATATGTATGCTACTATATGTACTACCGACCATATGTTTAAGTGATTACACTATTCATGTGGTCGTTATGCTGTCAGATTTTACACTTTTACCTATGTACTGTATGCCTTTAAGGCAAAATTTTCATGTACTAAAACGGATATTATTAGTAGAAATATTATGTGTTTTATCGTTATGTTGTTATCTGCTATGTGACTTATTTCTTTGTTTCATGATACATTATGAAGTTAATTACATGCACAAATCGAATCACCAAGATAGTAGTACTCTAAACCTAATATACGATATACGCTCATCATCTCTTTGTTCTATGATAAAAGATGCCTCGAAGGAACCCGCCAGTGAACAATGATGTAACTCCACCACCACCGCCGCCACCACCTATTCCAGAGATGAACTCAGCTGCTTTCCAAGCAGCAGTTTCAGCTGCGGTTGCAGCAGCTCTGACTCACATCCACAACGGAAACAACGGTGGAGGCAATGGGAATGGAGCTGGAAGTTCCAATCAAGGAATGAATTAAGGGCCAACAAAGGCCTACACTTACAAGGACTTCATCAACGCCAAACCCCGAACCTTCAATGGGATGGGAGGTGTAATAGCCCTTACAAGATGGATTGAGAAGGTTGAATCAGTCTTTGAAATATGCGGATATCCAGAAGAGTGCAAGGTCAAGTTTGCAGCCTGCACATTTATTGATCAAGCTCTTTCCTGGTGGAACCGACATGTGGAAGCCATGACACTCCCCATAGCCAATGCTATGCCGTGGGCGGAGTTGAAAGAGATGTTGATGGCTGAATACTGCCCACGTGGAGAAGTCCAGAAGATGGAACAAGAGCTGTGGAATCTCACAGTTCAAAACTCCGATATCGACGGATACATATCCAGGTTTAGTGAGCTATCTCTCTTGTGTCCCAGAATGATCACCTCTGAAGGGAAAAAGATTGAGAGGTTTATCTGGGGATTGACCTCTCCAATCCAAGGAAATGTGATAGCAGCGAATCTGGAAACCTTAGATAGTGCTAAGAGACTGGCCAAGATACTGTATGATCATAATAACAAGAAGGGAGACAAAGCAGGAGAAATCGAAGGCAAGAAGGAGAACGAGAACAAGAAACGGAAAAACAACAAGTGGAAGGGAAATCAAAACCATGAACCATCAAAGAAACAACAAACTGTGACTGTCCATGTTGCAACTCAAGCTACCACCACACCACATACTCCAGCCTCATCTACACTAAATACTCCAAAGCAGTACTCAGGAAATCTCCCCAAATGTAACAAATGCAACTTCCATCATCATGGGGAATGCAGAGAGATAATTTGCACAAGGTGCAATCGGAAAGGCCATACAGCAAAGTACTGTAGGACTCAGCTTCAACAGAACCAGACGCCAAACAACAACAACAACAACAACAACAACCACAACAACAACAACAACAACAACAACAACCACAACAACAACAACAACAACAACAAAAACAACAACAATAACACCAATGTTGGGGCCAGTCATACCTGTTACGAATGTGGGAGAACTGGGAATTTCAGGCGCAATTGCCCCAATACGGTTTTTATAAGGACAAAAGGGGTCATTTTATTTCAAAAATGAACTTTTATGTTATTTTGATATTAAAGGGACCATAAATGAAAATTTTCGCATAATGGGCGTATAAATGGGCTTTATAGTTTTCTTGGGCCTAAACTGAAAAATATTGATTTTGTTGGACCAAAATGTCATTATATGTAAATTTGAGCCTAAAATGAAAAACTCACGGTTTAAGGGTTAAAAATGACACTTATTTCTAAATTGGGCCAAAAATGTAAAATTTACGGAATTTGGGCTGAAAATGTAAATTTTATAAAATAAGGGCCGAAAATGTAATTTTTATAAAATAAGGGCTGGAAATGTTATTTATTATGGAAAAAGCGCTGAAAATGTCAATGAATGTATTTTCGACCGAAATTGTAAATTATTTTATAATTGGGCCGAAATTTCAAAGTTTTATAAATTAATGGGTTAAAATGTTATTTTAACAAAAATGGGCCAAAAATATCATTTATGAGAAATAAGTCCCTAAAAATATATTTTAGGTCTTAAGGGACCTAAAGTGTAAGTTTTACAAAAATAAGTCCAAATTGTAAAGTTATGACGTAATGGACTAAAAATGTCATTATAATAAAATATTGGACTACTTACATCATTTTCGGTAAACACTTCAAATAAAAAGAACTATGTTATAACGAACAAACAAAATACAACAAATGTATGTCTATTGGGCCTAATACTCACTATACATGCTTATTGGGCCTTCATGGTCCAATTGCATGTTTATTGGGCCAAGTTCATTCATTACATGTCTATTGGGCCTTAGTGACCCATATACATGCTTAATGGGCCGAAGTTATCCATTACATGTTTATTGGGCCTTAGTGGTCCATTTACATGTTAAGTGGGCCTGGACTATTCATTAGATGCTTAATGGGTCTTAAGTGTCATTTTTTGCAATACTTAACAAGCCTGGAAATAACTTACATGCCTAATGGACCACAGTTGTCCCTTTTCCATGTTGGTTGGGCTTTGTCTATTCATATAAATTCTAAATTGGTATGTGCAAGAATCTAAATTCATATACATCTTATGTTGTGAAATTCGAATAATTATACATTAACAATTGGGATCTAGTGAGACATGTCGGTTGACGCCACTGAGTGTATGATCGTAGCCTGTAGTTATAACCAGAGTCTCCTGGAGGGAGAGCGAGAGTTTGTGTACAGATCTATACGGGGTGACTCCCCCACACGTGAGCTGTTCGCTACAGTTAGACTAGGCCAGTGTAGGGTGACAACCTCATTCTTTATCAAACCGGCGTTTAGAAAAATGCCACTACAGGCGAAATAGTCATTATCAAGCATGGTTATAACGACTCACATAGAGATCATTATCATCATAACATTACGGAAAATCAGAGTATTAATCATGTCAATACAAATCATACATACATCAAAACATGGTCTTAGGGTTTAAGACCACTATACTTTTATAATCAGAAAATATCGGATTTTCTGGGGAAATACTATATTCAATTACCTTCTACATACAACAGAAAGAGTACAAAGAATTTCTAGATCACATACTTATACATATTTTACAATGGAATTCACACATGCATTTTTACTCGACTATTACATCATTTTCAGACTATTTAAAGAAAATATCGGATTTTTTGGGTTTTATGAATAATACAAAATCTTTCATTCAAACATGCTTATGAACTCACCAATATTATATATGTTGACCGTTTTAAGCAGGGGAAATTTCAAGCGTTGGAATTTATTTTGTGTAATGTCAATCATCGTACAATTAATATTTTGGGAACATGTAATCTAAGATAATGTACTTGATGTGAACAATATCAGTTGTAATATGTAATGTTTGGTGATGGTTGTGTTATGTTTCATATATATTCATTGTGATGATATTTCAATTGATAGTCACACGAGCCCTCGGACGTTTCCGTCGTCTGGTTCGATGGCGTGACATGTGAATTTCGAAAATAGTATATACCTCCTAGGGTTTTCCATTTTATGTTTAGTAGTTGGATGTTCAATTAGTGAAAACATAGATCCAAGAAATAAGGGTTGCATGCACAGATAGGAATTGTTTGTTATGCTCAAAACCCATCACTTTCCACCTGATGCTTTTGTTTTTTTCCTATCACTCCCCCGAAAGGTCCGTCACACCTTTTTTCTCATTGTTTTATAAAAAGGAAGGCATACAGATTTCTTTTGATGCAGGGGTGCCGACGTCATCACAATGAGAAGTTTGAATCGTTGGAACATACTTTTGGAATCTTCATTTTTCTATATAATTGTTCGATGAAATTTTCACAAGACCTTAACATTTTTTCAACATCGGTGTCTTTTGTTTTTTTAAAGGAATGTGTCGAGACTATATTTTTCAGTATGATGACATGGATAAGCTTATTAGAAAAGAACGAGAACCACCGGTAAAGTAAGTTCTTCAATTTTTAAATAACATATAAAAATTGTGTAAGAACCCAAAAATAGTGAAAAAAAAATTCAATTTTAAATTATCAAAACATATATCATGTGTCCCAAATCATCATAAAACAATGTATCAAAAACATCATAGTAGAATAATCAGCGATGCGGAAATCATAAAGGGGATGATGTGCGATCATGTTGGGCCCTTCCCCTTCCAACTAGAAGTACTTGAAAATATTAAGCCACAAAACTATAATCACAAAGTTTAGTGAGTTTCCACAAAATACCACACACCACACATAATCTCAGGCCCACCCATATATCAGGCCCCATCCATAATAACCGTACCTGTACAGCATACAAACGGGCCCCGCCCAACATACAAAATAAGCCCTGCCCAGCATACAAAACGGGCCCCGCCCAACATACACATGCAAGACTCACAAAAACAGCTAGCATCCTACATAACACAATCGAGTGGGCTGGTATTGGTGCCTTCGACCCACAAGTATAGTGAGTAGACTCACCTTGCTAATGCAGTCAAACGTCAACGACTCGCACAATCAGGAAATAGGTACTAAATGCCACCTAGATCACCACACAAGATAAACTCTTAGGCCATCTTTCTAAACTAGAACTTTTCCTAAAATTCAAAGAGTTAAAAATCAACCTTCAAAGTCAACGGTCAAAGCAAGGTCAAAATTGCCAATCAGCAGCGCTCCAATTTGTGGCCTTCCTTGGCCACGTCGTGGGTACTAAATGCCAAAACAGTTAATGATTCCCCCGTCGATATGTCATGGCAGCCTAAGGCCACGTTATATGGACTGGTCTAAACAACTCAAACGAGCTTAATCCATTTTCTTCCAATTTCAAGAGCTCCAAAGTTCATATATGGTCATTTCCAAGTCTTAGTGGATAAAGTTACCAACTTTATCCCTTAAGACATCCCTATAAGTTTAGATTTAGGTTATAGAGTTGAAAAAGGCACCTTACTGTATTAGATTTAGACCATTAATCCCTTAACCTATGAAATCCTCAATCCAAAACTTCTAGAAGTAATTTAGGGACCCTAATGGACCTTAAGAATGTAAACTTTATGGACATGCCTACCCCATGCATGTCCTTTTCCATGATTAGGTCAAAAGATGCAATATAACTCATGCTTTAAGCAAAGTTCCCAAATCACCACCAATTCCTATATATCTGTGAGATATAATACTCTTGGGACATAGAGGACCATAAAGTTGCAGACTTTATCTCTTCAACCCACACAATCACATCAAAAGGACCATAATATGCCATAACACTTAGATCTATGAAGAAATAGATGAAAGGGTGTAAACTTGAGGACTTACAAAGGGTCCAGAAGATGCACACGCATGAATGGGAGGTTTTCTTGCTTAAACAAGGGACTAACTCTTCTTCTTCCTGTTGGGTTTTAGTATACTACAACATCCTATGGTGCACATACAACCCTAAATACCTTGGATCTATGTTTTCTCTATTATACATGCAAATGGTTTCCAAGGCATTAAACCTATAACTAGCATGCATTTGACATAAACCATATACTATACTAGTTAGGGAAACATACCTTTTATGTGGCTTGAAGTCTTGATGTATTTGGCCTTAAGAGCTTAGCACCAGTAGTATGAAATGCCTCAAATGGAATCACAACACACCTAGGACAAAGGTGGCTCTTGAGAGAGAATTTTATGCACCAAAACACCTCCATATTTCTCTAAGAAAAGAAGTGGTGATTTTGGCTATGGAGTAACCTATTTATATGTAGGATTCCAAGGGTCATGGGTATAACCCATAATCCATACCCATGGGTTTTATGATCCATGGTTCATGTGGCCCAACTCTTTATGTATCCATACATAAACTTGGTCCAACATGGATCATAAGCCCAACACATATAAATATAACTAATTATCATAATTAGTCCCCATAGATTTAATTAGTCTCTTTTGATCACTAAATTAATTCCAAATTAATTCCAAATTAATTCTTGATCGATACTAATTAAAACATATGATTTCATATTAATATATTATAACTTATAATATATTAATAAACCATAAATAACCTTCTCTCAAAAGTCCATCCTAACAAATTGTCCTGATGATATGCAACCCAAATGGACCATGCTACTCTCGGGTCAAGTACATACCAATAATAGTTATGGGCTTAGACGTCTAATCCAACAGTCTCCCACTTGGATAAGTCTAAAACTATTATTGCAAGTACGACTTCATAACCCGACTAGCAATCGTAGCTCTTAAAGCCGCTGTCGAACTCTGAACAAATCAATGACGCGTCCATTAGATAAGGGATCATATATTCCTCCATTCTAGATATCATATGGACTGAGACATGGATTATAATCATTCTCTCTGTCCATTTGTTGTTTCCCGATTTTCGATTTATGATGACTAACTGATTGAACAAATCAAATCAGTCATGGCTTGGCCAAGCACTCACATGTGACATCGCTAAATCATCGAGGGGCCCACAGATATCGCTTTTATCCCTAAGGTAAAAGGAATGGATAAACTTCGACTCATATGGCTTGTTCTACTACTTGTTGAATCATACACAAATGCACGTTTTATAACATCGAGTTACCAAATGCGTTTTCGTGCAATCAATGTATCACCAACTCATAGTAACAACTCATATCTCTAGGTTTGAAGAATATAAGATATTATCGTCTCATGATCACTCGTGATAAACTCCATGAAGTGATTCAAATGAGCGCGGGTTGAATCCAATACTCAGAACTTATGAGCACTCATGAGTGTTGTAGCACCACTTTGTCCACCAACTTGGACCTCTACAAACCAACCCATGACAGTATTGATTCATATCTACTTCCAACATATGACCGACTGTGGATGGTTTGAATAACTTAATCATTCAGGAAGAGCGACTTAGTTATTCTGGAAGTCAAAACATGCAAAGTGAAACACAAGAATAAATGAATCAAATATGGTATCAAACCCTATGAATATAAATAAACACTTTTATTTATCACCATACTGATTACTCATTATTCATTGTTTCGGTTTTATCAACTTTATACTTGAATTAAAAACACTAGTTGTCCCATGCTCCAAGCATGTACACTATGTTTTTCTTAAACAATAGCTTTGCCATACACCAAGTATGCACTCTATGTTTGTCTATGATCCTTACTTTGTGAAATAAACCAATTGAACATAATTTCAATGATTCTAATTTCACACTTCCAAATCCTTATCGAAAAATGTGAGAATTTCAAATTCCTATCATTTATCAAAATCTGTTTAGATTTTAAACTTATATGCACTGACCCTCCTGTAATGAATATGTACAAAGTCACAAAGACTTGTCAACAGTCATTATAAGGTATTCCAATGGAGATCAACTCCATGGAAACTAAGTCTCATATTCAAAGTACATTGCTTTGGACATGCTTCTTGCATTAAGTTTTCTAATCTTACACAAATAACTTCCACCTATGGAGACAACTCCATATTCTCATTTTGACTATCACTTCTGAATAAGAGATGCCTCTTTTCAGAATATGTCAATATGGTCCTTGCAAAATTAGCAACTATACTTCCAACTGTCCCTGAGCAACCAATCTTTGGTAAACCTCAGATTGTCCTCGACAATTGCTTAATCATTTTAGTCATATCCAATTCTAGACCTTTTCCCTTCTTAATGCCTCTGGGCATTTGGAAAAATTTAGAAATGACAAATATTATAGCACATGCAATCGATCCTGTACCCAAAGCAAATGGTACACGATTCATGATGTCTCACATAAAGACATGATTCTAGACCAGTCTTTTGCTACAATATTTTTATTTGCCATGTTTTCAAAATTTGACTATGAAGAGGGATGCCATAATCATAATCGAATTTTGAGAACGCAATATATAGAATTTCCTTAAGTTGAACCAATCCAACATGAAATTCATATATATATTCTTGACTAAAGATGATTAAGGTCTCAATCTAAGCCTTTAGAACTGAAATGAAGTATATCCTCTCCCTTAATTATAGCAAAACAACTTTTTCAATCCCTGCAGCCTCACGAATTGAAACTTTTGTTTTCTATAATTAACATTGCTAACTTGCAACATTAACAATAATTATCATGCTCCCACTAACATGATGATTATTAACATAACACTTATGCTCCCACTAGCTTTGACATGTACTCAGAAATCAGCTGGACTTCTAAAAATCAATACTTTATTGACTTTCTTACCAAAGTTCAGATTTCTGATACGAGATGCTTTGATAAAACTTTATCAAAATCATACACCTTTCCTTAGATAGCATGCATGTGTGTCTAAACAATTTCAGAACTATGAAAAGGGATGCCGTAATCATAGTCTCAATTGTTTAGACCTTTTGCCATCTGCTTCAAATCTACTTGGTGGAAGTGTTTCCTCACCATCATTTTCATGAATCGGAGAGAAACCTTATGACCCTTAGATTTTATGGTGTATGTGTTCTTATCCATGTGAATCGTCAAAACCATAGTCACAAGACAAGGATAATGACAAATCCAAATTCATATGGACTGAACTTATGCAATCTTAACTTCTTGCCACCTGGCAGTACAGGGCCTGCCATTGCTTCCAAGTTGTTATGCAACCAATTCAGAACTTTCAGAACTCCTATGCAAAGCCAACTTTAACTGGAATGGGCACATAATATGTCAACACGATAGGTTATAAACCTCAAGTCGTGTGCTAGTGAAGAACCTCAGGTTTTATTCTCGATTAGTTCTTGAAATTCTTTTTAGGATCTTTAAGACTCCCACTATCCTCTTGACATATAAGACTATCTTGCCAAATATTCAAGAGATAGTGCGGATTCTTTATCAAGACAACCACTTCACACAATTGGCCTTAGTTGGTCTTTGTTTTATCCAAAACATCACAACTTACCAATTTCAAATGTACAAGAGTAGGACACTTTTACTCTTACATTTGACAAGTGTTTTAAACCTTTCTTTAAGATATGTCACTCAAGTTACAATCTTGGAGTATGACTCTAAGAATTGTTTTGGAACGAAGTATGACTCATCTTCCTGATCTAACCATTTCAACAATTCATGACTCCTCTTCTTAGTCATAAGAATGCACTAAGATGACCTTTAGAGGACTAATTGTGATATGATTTCTAAATCATTAAGATGATCACAAACATGATACTAAAGTACTCTCCTATCTTTTCAGATTTGAGAAACTTTTATCTTTCTGCCTAATTTGATTCTTCCCATTCGTTCTGCCATACATTGAGACTTTTCCAATGTTTCAGAATTATACTTAAACTTGTAAGTATAACCATATTTACTAAACTTTAGTAAAGCAAATAGTCTTAACGAGCTTTGTGGTGGACATGACCAGTGCACAAGAATGTGTACTCGATCCCTTTAGTCCTTCACTTGACTCACACATCCATGTGAACAAGTAATTAGTCTTGATTTTCCAATGCTTGAAAGTTCTCATTCATCATACTATTCAACTTGCATGATTCCAAGTTTCGGTTCAATTGAAACTTGGGTGATGAGGAACTTTCCTGATTTGGTAAATTTAGACACTACCACAAATGAAAGAATCAAATCCATTTTCCAATATTGCTGTCAGTGGAATCATATAAGCAACAATTTTCCACAAATGCCATTGTAAGGATACTTCAAATAAATAAAATTAAGCAATTTTCTTTTATTTTAAAACTTTGCGGAAAAACTTATCCTTACAATCCACATGGAAAATTGTTGTTATCTATTCCTTAGCAATATATCATAACTTCTTAAGCAACTGCTCAAAATTCTGATGCGATCGAAATCCACCTTCGCGATCAGAATCAACATATACTTCCTTTAAGATTTCTCTCTATTCTTTGATTCTTAAAACATCAACATGTGACCCAGTCACATCATGTAATGAGGATCTCAGAATAGAACTTAACAGAGTTAGATAATGGGCTCTACCTGATGTAGAGTCAAACTTATTGACTTTAACATCCTTAGGTAAATTTGGCAGCTTTGCAATCAACGCCCCTTCCTTTGGCAAAATAAACATATGGACCCTTTGGTAATGGGACTATCTCAGACTTAGCCTTTCTCTTTACCATTTGGTCAACCGGGTTGACTATGGCCAATCCCTTTCCATTGGGAAGAGAATGCTTTTTCTGGATTTCCAGTGTCACCATTTTCACTGTCCATAAAGTTTTTGCGAAGTTGATCTTCTAACCAAATTTGCTTTACTATCGTTCCAAATCATTGCTGATTCAGCAGCACCAAGCAAATAGATATGATCATTAAGGTTCATGTCATAGTCTGTTTCATAGTAGTCCCAAAGGAACTCACTATGTGACTTAGAAAGTGATTGAACATCCAACTTTCTCAAGACTTTGACACCCAACTCTCCCGGCTTGTCAATATGTGACTTCATCTCTAAGATGTGATCACACATAGACCTTGCTTGCCATTAGGGCTTGAGTGACCTTGAACTTGTGGGTTAGGGAGAATAATTGGAGGAGGTGGAGGAAGAGAAGTATGACTTCGATGAGCCAAACTCGGGAAGTCATATTCATTAGGAAAGCTTGGTTTAGGAAGATCATTGTTGTCTAAACCAGACATCAACAATGGGAGAAATTCACGTAAAGTTGATTTAAGTCCTTAATATAACACCCAATATGATATATTAAGGCTAGGACCCAACAAACTATTTTATAACTTGGAAGAGGGATGATGTAATCCAAGCTATAAAATATTTGAAGGTAGGTGAATGACGATTCACCAATTTCCACCAAGATAAACGAAATGTATTATTAGGTTTTAATTGGTTTTGAAACTCCTAGATTCTTTTGAGATTCATTGAACTTTTCAATGGCATGTTTCAATCTCGAGTGTGCCCTTCAGGTTTTGTGACTGGGATGCCGAGGATCACAAAACAAGGTGTGAAGTAACCATGCAAATATACTTGGTACCCTTAATATTTACCCCTCAATCGATGTGCCGGTTAACCACACACGCTCCAACGATAATATGATAAACATTAAGTTACCCTTTGCCTACCTTGTTAAGTCCAGGTTAGTGTGCCAGTTAACCACACACGCTCCACTAACAGCTTAAACAAAGTGCAAAGTGTAATTTCATGGATTAGCACCTTATTCACATTTTCCTAAGTAACTAAGATTGGGAATTTATAAGTGTTTAGTTACTTAGTATTTATCATTATACTTATAATGAAGGGAGAATTATAGTCCTTGTCCTACCTATTCGGCTAACGACCATCCACCGGTCAAGGAAGCGGTGAGTGAGAGTGGACACCCATTAAACTGCCATTTTATAGGCAGTAACCTTATACCCCCCTTATAGACCGGCTTCGTGAATGAGGCCTACTAACGGTAAGATTGACTTTATCTTATACATATCTATATAATTAAAATTATAATAATAGTATAAGGGTGTATTTTAAACATTTAAAATACTTGGTGGTTTAATCTATTAATTAAACTATACTCTTAATTTAATTAAACTTAAACCATGTCTTTATGGAATTATTAACTCTTTTAATTAAACACTTTAACTAATTTAATGAAGTCCATAAAGTTTGAATTTTAACTTTTAAAATTGTAGAGTTTGGAATTAAAGCATTAATGTGTGTGAGACTTTACAAATTCTAAAACTTGAGGGCAAGTTTTGAAACTATTCAAAACCTTTCGTTTCATAACTTATGAGTTTAATGGTTCATTAAAATGAAGACTCTTTATTTTTATGTAACCTCTTATTCTTTAATAACACTTTTAAAGAAGTGACTCTTAAACATCCATAACTTGAGGACAAGTTATGGAGTCATAAAATAGTTTAATGAAAAAAAAACTCTTCATTTTTGTGTAACCTATGGCACTTTTATGAGTTTTAAGATTCATAAATGTGACCTTTTATGTGACTTGAAGAAAAGTTACAAAAACACATTTTATGAACTTCTTTTAGATTAATATGGATTGAAAGCAACTTAACAAATAATATTTTTCATCAATCTAAATTAACTCATAAAACAAGGTAACACAAAAAAAACTTTTCATGTTCCATAACTTAAGAACAAGTTATGGAATTTTAAAACATTAAGACTAAGTTTTGTAACTCCATAAAAAAACTTTGAATCAATTTTTTTTAAAACCTTTTCATATCCATAACTTATGGAGGTTTCAAAAAACTCTTTAGATCAAACTTTTAAAACTAATAAAATAATCATATCATTTTATCTTTTACTAAATTTGACCTAATTCAACTCATATAGTAAAGTGACTCAAATTTTAAAAATAATTAGTTTTTCATAAAATCAAGTAATTATCTTAAAATATGACAAACTTCATGTTTTTTTTTTCCTTTTTTTTTCCTTCAACTTGAAAAAAAAATACATTTGCATCAAATATAATAGAAAACAACCCATGGCTCTGATACCACTGTTGGGTTTTAGTATACTACAACATCCTATGGTGCACATACAACCCTAAATACCTTGGATCTATGTTTTCTCTATTATACATGCAAATGGTTTCCAAGGCATTAAACCTATAACTAGCATGCATTTGACATAAACCATATAATATACTAGTTAGGGAAACATACCTTTTATGTGGCTTGAAGTCTTGATGTATTTGGCCTTAAGAGCTTAGCACCAATAGTATGAAATGCCTCAAATGGAATCACAACACACCTAGGACAAAGGTGGCTCTTGAGAGAGAATTTCATGCACCAAAACACCTCCATATTTCTCTAATAAAAGAAGTGGTGATTTTGGCTATGGAGTAACCTATTTATATGTAGGATTCCAAGGGTCATGGGTATAACCCATAATCCATACCCATGGGTTTTATGATCCATGGTTCATGTAGCCCAACTCTTTATGTATCCATACATAAACTTGGTCCAACATGGATCATAAGCCCAACACATATAAATATAACTAATTATCATAATTAGTCCCCATAGATTTAATTAGTCTCTTTTGATCACTAAATTAATTCCAAATTAATTCTTGATCGATACTAATTAAAACATATGATTTCATATTAATATATTATAACTTATAATATATTAATAAACCATAAATAACCTTCTCTCAAAAGTCCATCCTAACAAATTGTCCTGATGATATGCAACCCAAATGGACCATGCTACTCTCGGGTCAAGTACATACCAATAATAGTTATGGGCTTAGACATCTAATCCAACACTTCCTTCCTTCAAAACCACCAAGAACTTTTAAAATGAGCACAAAAACTTCCAAAAGGATTATAGTTTGCGAAGGAGTCGTTTGAGGGTGATGGTGGCTGAGGGTGGAGGAAACCCTAGCCCGAACTTCCTTTAAATAAGGATTAAAGTCTAGAAATTAGGGTTTTAGCCCAAAATCGTTGCCATATCATGGCCACTTAGTGCGACATCGTGGCACCCAATTAAAACACGCGACTATAAATTAAATTGTCACGTCGTGGTGATGCCATCACCACGTCGTGGCAACCCAGATTTTCTTATAGTTAAATAAAATCCATACCTCGGGATCCGGATGTTACAAATTGAAGTTGTCATACTTAGGGAAAATTGGATTTCTTTTTCGAAATTGATGGTATGAGATTTAATAATATGAATCGTCCCAATATATGCAATTGTACTTTGACTGAAGTGATGGTGCCCTAACATTGAATCTAAAATAAAAGATTACATTTTTAATTATAGGTGAGTAGTTTGGGCTTTATTTCGAGCAATTTATTTGTGTTTTGGTATGCCAGAAGTTTACCGAGTGCTTTTTGAAGTATTTCGAATGGAACCTGAAGATGAAGAGTGTCAGCCTAAATTAAGAAGACAACTTGCAGATGTTGACTTTATCTCTGCTGAATTTGAAGGGAAAAAACTCACTTGGCAAGAAGTCGTTGCTTACAAGGTAATTTTTTTTACTTTTAATAAACCTCACAATTATACATCCCTGATTATGGGTTCATGACTTCTTTTTGCAAAGAATTTTTACATTTTTTTTACCAAACTAAGTGGATTTCGCACCTATTTATGCAACTATGCTTCAGATTGTTACTAAAAGTTTAACAATTTATGCATGCATAAATCGGTAAGATATCAACTTTATAATAAAATACAAACCTATATCATATGTAAATTAAAAAAATAATTAGATTTACCTCAAAAATCAAAGAATTCGTCAACTTATATTTTTTTTATTTATATTTTACGTCCTTCTGAAGATGCTCTTTTTGCTCACCCAAGGGTTTTCAGGGCTTGCGTGCCACCTGAAATGCATAGATTTAAGGGAAATATGTGGGATTATGATTCTAGACCTCAAGTTATGAACACATTATGTCACACCCCACTAAAGCGGAAATACAGGGCGTGGCAGTACAAAGGGTTTCATAGCAAAAGATAAAGACAACACCAACCATAGTACTAAAAAGCATTACAAATTTACAATGGATTTGAACAAATTTTAAAAGAAATTACAATGTGAATTGAAATACAACACATGTGCATGCTCCTAAAAGTGATGTGTCCCTAAGTGCCACTTACTCAATGATTCTTGAAAAAGCATGTAAAGCGAGTGTCAAATATAAAAATAGTTGGTGAGTACTCACATGTTTATAGCATAATATAGTTTGAAATCATGATAATCAGAATATTGATAACAGTTTCCATAAACAATGTTCATTTTTAAAATAAGTAAAAATAACTTTTCACGAATAGAAGTTCGTTGCTAAAGCGAGTTATAAAGTTTCCATAGATACAAATATATTGCAAAATGAGTAAAAAAGTTTGCATAAACAAAGTTCGTTGTCATCATGAGAGATAAAGTATGTTGCCCAAATGAGATGCAACATTCATATTCTCATGGGAAATAGAGTTTCCATAAATAGAAATATATTGCAAAAATGAGTAAATAAGTTTGCATAAACAAAGTTCGTTGTCATCATGAGAGATAAAGTATGTTCCCAAATAAGATGCAACGTTCATATTCTCATGGGAAATACAGTTTGTTGCTAAAATGAGATACAAGGTTCGTTGTCATCATGAGAGATAATGTATGTTGCCCAAATGAGATGCAACATTCATATTCTCATGAGAAATAAAGTTTTTTTTTGCTAAAATGAGATATAAGGTTCGTTGTCATCATGAGAGATAAAGTATGTTGCCCAAATGAGATGCAACATTCATATCCTCATGGGAAATAAAGTTTGTTGCTAAAATGAGATACAAGGTTTGTTGTCATCATGAGAGATAAAGTATGTTTCCCAAATGAGATGCAACATTCATATTCTCATTGGAAATGGAGTTTCCATAAATAAAAATATATTGCAAAAATGAGTAAATAAGTTTGCATAAACAAAGTTCGTTGTCATCATGAGATATAAAGTATGTTGCCCAATAAGATGCATCGTTCATATTCTCGTGGGAAATAAAGTTTGTTGCTAAAATGAGATACAAGGTTCGTTGTCATCATGAGAGATAAAGTATGTTGCCCAAATGAGATGCAACATTCATATTCTCATGGGAAATAAAGTTTGTTTCTAAAATAAGATACAAGGTTCGTATGTGTATAATGATGATACCATGAGTTCACAACCCAAGCCTAATGACCGAGGGTGCCCTCTTCTATGTCTATCGCTAACATAGGGAAATATGGTAAAATGCACTCAAGCGAATCGTGCGAGTGAGGAGTTTTCAACCTCCTAATAGTGTTATCCATAATGACCATGGGCTCAAATGAGTTAATGAGTTATGTGAACTGATTCCAGGGACTTAAACGCGATAAGGCCTCATGAGTTAACAATAGCATACACATACACAACAAAATATAACAACCAAGTTTGATACAAGTCAAATTAAATACAACGAACAATAAACAGTCTTTGGACATGCTTTTCCACCCCAAAACATTTAAAACCCGAGAATAAGGGGAGTTGTGAAAACTCACAATGCATTGAGATGATGCAAATGATGCCTTGATCTAAGTTACACTTGTACCACTACCGAATCCTACAATAATGGTATACACTAGTGAGTCTCTAATCAAAATCTAACACTAGTATACCTACTACTACAATAGAATTATGTCAATATTGCGTCGAAATTTAATATTGTTAAGTTACAAACATTTTTCTGAAATGGTAAAATTTTATAACTCATGTGATTAAGATAATTTTGGATTAGATTTTTGTAATATTAATTGAGGGTATTTCAACACATTTAAAGGTGTTTTAAACTCCTAAAAATCCAAAAATATTATCAAACAGTTTCCAAAATTCATCAAAATTTACATTTTCGTTCCAAATATCGTATAGGTCTTCCAAAAATTTTCCCTTGAATTTTTAATGTGATTAACTATTTTTCCAAATTTTTAAGCCTTCATAAATTTATAAATTCGTTAAAAATAGTATCCAGATGATAAAAATTTCCAAACTTCGTATAATACTGTCATTAAACATTCTTAAGCTGGGAAAATATAAAAATGAGTTTCTAAACAGTTTAACCTGATTTTATGATTTTTGTGCATTTATTCTAACAAAAATGGAAATAAATAGAATACAGTTTCCAAAATTTCCCAAACTTTTTGTATCACTGTTGTTATACATATAGAAGTTGTGAAAAATATAAAAGATATTTTTCAATTAGTTTTTCTATTTTTCTTTGTTTTATTCACTTGAATAATCATTAATTGGTGGATAATTATCAAACAGTTAAAGTAAATTACCAAATTTTTTGTAAACTTCATTTACAGTGTACATAATCCGTGAAAAATACCAATGGTGATTTTTATGTACAGTAATCCGATTTTGTGGATTTAAGTGTATTTAATCTTAGAAAATAGAAGAAAAATAGCGTACTGAATAGAAAAATCATCAAATTTTTTATTTAGAGTTTTAATATATTATAAGGTCTTCTGGTAAATTGTCATGAATTTTGGATGAGTAGAACTATTTTTCCCATTATTAGTTTATTATAAATACAAAAATCAGAGAAAAATAGGTATGCACTATGAAAAATTCTGAAAATATTTTTCTGAGTATAACACATGAGTTAGGATCGGCAAAAAATCTTATATAGCCTTTTCACATTCCCTAAAGTGGTTTTATGATTTATTTTAATTAAACAAAAAGAAAATTCAAAACCATACCAAACAGTTACCAAAATCGATGAAACTTGCTGAGGTCTCATCATTTACATTAGGGGTCATTCACGAATTTACGTAGGATTTATAGACTGCTGAAAATATTTTATATGAATTATTTCCCTATTTAATTGCAATAATAATAATAATTCAAGACAAATGAATTATTTTCTGAAGATTTATAGAACTTCTCATTTTGTTGGTGGAATTCTGGGAAAAATCGGATTTGATCAGAAAAGAAGTATAGATATTTATTTGGGAATAAATCATTCATGAACATATTTGAAAGCTTTTTACAACAAACTTTGATCATCAAGCATCTAAGCTTGAATATCATCACATGCATGCTGTTTTGAAGGCCATTCAGGAGTTTGAAATGGTCAAAAATCGTTTTGGAAAGAAAACTTAGGGTGCATGTGGTGATTTTCCACCAAATCTTGTAGAAAAGTGCATTTCCATGATTTTGACTTAGGTTTAGGTCATGGGCCTTCACCATCTACAACATGCATGTTGTTTTTGGGTGAAATTCTACCACCATCATCATCAAAACCGTGAGTGTGTGTGTATGTTTATGTGTTCTTGATCTTTTATTAGAATGGAGTAGAGGATGGAGAAAATCCAAGAAAACATGTAAAACTTGAAGGAAGATGAAGGAAAATCGTGTTAAACCTTAATAAACACCACTAGATGATGAAGATATGAGTATCTTGAGTGTTCTTGGACTTATTTGCTGGAGAAATTTCGTGAGTTAGGGCAAGGGTGAGAGAAAATGTGGTGGGGGAATTGAAGAGTGAGAGAGAGAAATGAAGAAGATAGAGTGTGGGGAAGAGAGAAATCATTCAAACTTTGGGGAAATGGGGTGTTAGGGAGGATGGACGACTTTATGAGGGAGGAGAGAGGATATTAAATTTTCCTTCCATTAATTTTATAAACTTCTCAATTCTTTTATAAAAATTCCTCCAAATTTTATAAAATGTGTATTTTAAGTAAGATTTGTTAATAACCCTTGAGTTTTTAGCTTGTGGAATAAGGTTAAATATCAATGACCTAAATTTTATTTTTCTTGAAACATTTTCATAATTTTAAGTAATATGATATAATATTATAAGGTTCATAATTGTTTTTATAGAGTTTTTAAGGTTAAAGTTTATAAATATAAGTTTTTATGGCTTTTAGAGTTTTAGAGTTTAATAAATCCTTGGATATCAAAATAAATTGAATATTTGAGACTTTAAATTGTTTTTGAGTTTCATGACTCTCATTCAAGTTAGAAATAATGTTTGTAATTTATTTTTTATCAGTTTATTGGCATTCTATGTAGTGGTTTTCGAGATTCAAACGAAATTAAGGAATCAAGTATGCTAGTCATAGTTTTCAACTTTGGCTTAAGATACTATGAGACTTTGACCTAATTTCTACTTCTAGGTCAAGTGCATTATGTGTGTATATGATAATGTGTTCAAGTCAAGGAATGACCCGAATTTGAATAGGTGTTACAGTTAAGTAGTTGTAGAATTCACATACCAATATGAAATCTAAGTACACTATCCTTCAATTCTACTTGTTTCCAAGTTTCTAATAGGTTATAACTTAGCTTCTAGTTACTAAGTCTAGAATGTGTCGTGCCTATGTGTGCAACTAAGTTTAGTCAAATCTAGAACCGACTCGATTTTTGACGGTTGTCACACATTACGGTGTCCTTTACAAATTAAAGATAGAATCCCAGAAATTACTAATTCCAAAAACATATAGCTTGACCTTTTTTCAACATCACTACTAAATATAAGGGTGAAATGGTCCTTTACTTTATACATAACTCTAAAATGGTCATTTACAGCTAAGATGTTCATTTACACACATTGAGATGGATCATTCAATTTGTAACATCCCAAAAACACGGATTTTTTTTTTAATTTCATTCAAATCACACAACACTAATATCAAAATAGTCAAAAGATTATCATTGTAACATCTTATTAGAGTACAAATTCCCAGAATCTCTAAATGCGGATATCATAGGGTGACGCGGTGCGATCAGGTTGGGCCTTTCCCTTTCGAACCGCAAGTACCTGAAACATAAATTGAAAACTGTAACCACAAAGCTTAGTCCACATACTAAACAAACATACAACCAAACATATATAGGTGATTGCCTACCCCTTCAGTCTTTCTCAACTGGATACTATCAAGCATATATGGGTGCTTGCAATCCCCTTCGGTCTATTTCAACCGGATGCTGTTTAGCATATCTGGGTGGTTGCCTATCCCTTCGATCTATTTCAACTCGATACAGGGTCTATTTCACTCCTACTACTACCACGTAATATCATAACAGGAATCATAAAGTCATCAAGAAAATAAAGGAATAACTGACAATTATCACAAAGACAATCATCACACTACATCATAAACTAGCGGGCTAGCATTGGTGCCTTCGACCCATGGATACAGTGAAGGAAACCTCACCTCAGGCTATAGGTATCAAATCTCACTTAGGGGATGACTAGCGAAATCCTCTCCCTATCGCACAAGCATAAAACCCTAATTAGAAATTAGGCCACATTCTAACCCGAAAGTCCAAAACCCTAATTCTTGACTTAAGGTAAAAAGGGCTCCTTTACCCTTGCCTCATTGGGCCTCCCCACCCTAAGGCCCAAATCCATATATAGCCCAAAAATGCATCCAAGCCCAACGACAAGGCCTTTATGGCCCAATATATCTGAAGAACCCCCAAGATGGCCTTATGCCCAAAATGACCTGCTACAACAGGTGGGCCCGAGACCCAACTTAAACAAGTCCAAAGCCCAATTAACAAATGAGCCCAAAAATCTTGCAAGCCCATAGACGGCATACACACGGTGTACATGGCTTATACACCTGATGTACGCTAATGGAAATCTGAAATCGGGGCACTGGCTCAGTACGAGCAACATACTCTAGACTACGCACAACGTACTCCATAGTACGCCCATCGTACTAGCCAATCAGCCCTTACTAGCTCCAAAGTCTTAATTCATTCAGTATTTACGTCCAAAACTTAGATCCAAGCTCAAATAATAACGTCTTAAGCCATAAAGTAGCAAACTTTATGAGTTTGCATGCACGGATGGGGCTCAAACCATGAATTAAGTCCATTAACTCACTTGGATGGTCACTAACACCTGCATGGTTGAGTCTTAACCACCAAGATACGATTTTTATGACTCAAAACACTTCCAAGAGTCCAAAAGGACATGTCAAATGGCGTGGAGTAGCTCATACTTCATGAAACCAAGCTATAGGACTAAAAGATGCTAAAATATTCCCTTAAACTGGATCCAAGATTGGAATGATCAAGTGTCACACCCCGAACCAGGATGGCGGAAACGTCCGGGGGTGGATGACTTTCATGTATTATATCATAACATAATGCATAATAGTGACCAAAGCACACACAACAATCATAAATATAATTGAAAAAGTTACATTGTTGTAAGAGTTACATGTTTCAAAATGAATTACAATATGATGATAAAAAGTTTTGTCTGACGCCTTAGCGTCCCATCCTCAAAACCTTGTAGTTACCTGTTTTAGTGATTTCATGAGAATACAAGTGGTTTGAAAAAGTGTCAACAATTAAGTTGGTGAGTTCATAAGATTTTGTATGAACAATTGTAAGACTTTCCATGTAAAATGATATGCTCGTTCTAGAAAAATCCTATATTTTCCTTAAAAATGAGTTGTAGTCTTAGAACCCTAAGACCGAAATGTACAAGTATTTTCCATACTTAAAATAGTAATATGTAGTTTTAATTTATATAAAACCGTTTGAATGAATGTTTCCCCATAAACTAAATGTATCGTTGTTTCCCCCATGTGATTTATTATAACCGTGCTAATGACATAGATGGCCTATCGCGACGTTCTTCAGGCGTCGAAATGTTATGATATTTGTCACCCGAGACCTACCGGTCTAACTGTAGCTAATAGCTAGGGTGCGGGATTCTCAGTCCCGTATAGATCTATACACAAGTATCACGCTCTCTTACGGGAAACTCTGGTTATAATACAAGACTTTTTTAGGTACTCTGATAGGTATGGTGAAGACTTTGTTTCACAAAAATTGATTCAACGAGTTTACGTTTGTTTGAAATGAAAACCTTTGCACGTGTAATTATCACTTTTCCATGATAATAAAATCGTACGAAATAATTATATATGTATATTATATAAATATACACTTTGCTCAACATGTTACAAAAGTATGAAAGATTCATAAACTATACTTATGTAGTTTATTATAGTAATTGGTTTTCGTACCCATATATATATATATATATATATATATATATATATATATATATATATATATATATATATATATATATATATATATATAACATACACATTCAGTTATCGTGTTATGTAATTTTAAAAGTGAATAATATAATGAAATATTATGTAATTTGAGCGTTGAAGTAAAACTATGTTTAGAATCGCTCGGAAAATATTGGAAGTCTTATGAGATTACAATCAAAAGTCACATAGTGAAATTTAACGAAAATATAAAATTTGAAATAAGTAAAATTATATTATTGGAAGTTGTAAAGAATCTCATTAGAAATCTGACTTCATTAGAGAATAGCATTAGAGAGCTAAAAACTCGACTTCATAAAAAGAACGTCCAAATCTGACTTCATATGAGGAAATTATAATTTTTCTAAGTTTCAGAATAGCATTAGAGAGCTAAAAACTCGAAATAAAGATCGAGTGATTTTTAGCCGACACAACCTAAATGAGAATTAAAGGTCTCGTCAATAGTAGTACAACGGTAAAAAGATAGACGAAAACGGACATCGGATGAAGAAGTTATGAATTTTTAACGGATTTTCCTGTCCCGGTTTGTTAAAAATAATAATATTAAAAATAAAGTCAAAACTATCCCACAGAGTCTAAACGAAAGTTTTAGAGCATAATTTTACCTACGCGTGCATATATAGAACGTTGAAAACGGAGCTCGTATGCGAAAGTTATGGATTTTAGAAGTTCGGGACACAAAATTCGAGAAAATCACTAAAACCGAGGAATTTCGCATGGTCAGACTTCGGCCACGTCACCCTCGCTCGCAGCCTGCCGTGTGTCCAAAATTCATGAGTCATCCGAGACCAGCTGTCGACCCATGTCGCACCCTCCTCGCAGCGAAGGCTCGGTCCAATCCTAGACCGACGCGCGTCTCGCCACCTGCCCTGTCCGAAGCTCGTCACCTGCCTCCCTCGGATGCGAGCCACGTGCTTGCTTCTCCTTCCTTCGGATCCGAGGCTCGCACCTATATATAGGAGGTGCAAGACCTCCCGGGTAATTTTGGAAAATCCTCACTTTTTCACTCCTAAACCCTCTTTTAAGCTACTTAGCATCCCCCGAAGCTCCGAGATCATACCCAACACCCAAAATACGTCCCGAAGTGCTCGAAGAGACCGAGAAAATTATCTTTTCGGTTTGAAGCTCAACCCTCGCAAGGCCTGGTTTTCAAGAAAGCTCCCGGTTTTCGTCAAAGAAAGCTAATTATAGTAACGAAGTGCTGCCCAAATTACTATTTTAACCTCCGGTTATTTCACGATGAGTTCAATATATAGGAACAATTGTATGTTATGTTTTATATATGCTATGTGCTTTCTCCATGTTATTTTCCCATGTTATTATTTCATGCTATTTTGTTAGCAAAGCTATACCTTTGGCCATGTGATTAATGAAAGGACTTAGATTCACAGTGGTATTGGTATGTAGCCTCTGGCCGTGTAGAGCATGTCTCGCAAGAGAATGACTTCTACCCCTATGGCATTGGCAGAGGGTCAGATAGGGCTGAAAGCCTGAATTCTACCAAAATGTTAATCAGAAAGTGTATGTCTTCTGTGCCATTTGGGATGAAGCTTTATTGATGTATATCAAGTATTGAAATTGTTATGTCTCATTGGTTGAATATCTTTGAATCAAATCCTTGATTGATATGGAAAGCTTGTCACATGATTCACATAAACCCTTGTTGTTCCTTGTTCCCCTTTGCTTCTGTCATATTGAAGTATATATATGGCATAACGTTATATTGTATCTACTATTGAACTCACTAAGCGTCACCGCTTACCCCTCTTAGTGTTTAACAATTGCAGGTAATGAGAATCCAGTATAGTCATATACTATTGGAAGATTCAGAATAGTTTATACTATTACTTTTGTACTTGGGTTTATGTTGTATAAAAATTTTAATATCCTGGGTAGTTATGTAATATACTAAAACTTAGTCGGTTTGTATCCAGTATTTTGTAATCACACTATCAATGTAAAATAATATTTATAAATATGCATGTAGCATGTTTTGGAGTAACAATATTGTGAAGTATGAAAGTTTAGAAAGAGGTTCTTTCAATATATATATATATATATATATATATATATATATATATATATATATATATATATATATATATATATATATATATATATATATATATTATATTATATTATATATATATATATATATATATATATATATATATATATATATATATATGTAGGGTTTAGTATACTTAGATATTCATAAATAAGAAGCATTTTACATTTAGCACAAGTAAGTGGGTTTTTAGTACCAAAATGTCTATTTTTGTAGTTTTTGACTTTTAACGTCACAAACGGCAAATAGTGAAAATATTGTTACGTAAAACTTATTTTTTACATTTTTGTGATTTTTAGGTCAAGTTAACTTTATAGGTTTTAAACAATGTATTTCTAGTTAAAACCCGCAAAAATGGTGCCATAACCTAGTTATGGCCATTTTTGCTAGAAAACCCATGTTTACATAAAATGATAGATTTTTGGAGTTTTCTTTTTGTAAAACTAAAACCTTGGTATTTTTGACTAGTTTCAAGACATGTATTCAAAATAACATATTTTGGCTTAGATCTCACAAAAATGGTGTAATAACTTAGTTATAACCATTTTTGCTAGATTATCCATATTGTGTTCATAAAAACCCTAGTTTTTATGGTTTTGAGTTTATGACTTTTTCATGAGAACATCTATCATGTTTATACTTGTTTTTCATAGTTTTGTATTTTAAACAAACTGTTGCATATAAAAGCTCATAAAGTTTGATAATAGCATCATTTCATGTATTTAGCACTTTTACACAACATATAAGCAAATATTTATAACAACTTTTATATTATACTTGTTTACTAGTATTTTACTTGTATTCTCCCCCAAAAACATAGAAAACTTGAAAATGTAGGGGTATGAACTCACCTTATGGGTGTTTCTTTAATGAAAGAAAGGTTGTAGATTGAAGATTGAAGTCAAGAACACTTGAAGAAAAACTTGAAGAACACTTTGAAGATTTGAAGATCATATGAATAGTAACACATGAAATGTGTGTAAATGGAAATGAAACTATTATAGGAGTGTGTAGAATCACAAGGAGATTAAGAAAGTACTTACCAAAACTTCAAGAACACTTGGAAGAAATTAGGGTTTGAAGATGAGAGCTTAATTTGGGAGAGAAAGAGTGAAAATGATGATGATGGTGGTGGTTATGAGGCTCTCGGCCACATATAATAAGGGGGGAGGGATGGAGGGTGGGGGTGGGTGTAACATCCCATTATTTTCTGTTTATAAATTCAACTCTAGTCAACCAAAGTCAAACAAAGGTAAACTAAAGTCCTTTTTGTTGTTTGGGTTTTTAATTAAGGTTATGAAATACCTTTATTTGCTAAAATCCTTATAATGTCCACAATTGAATTTGGAAAGAAAAGGCTTGAAAATCCGAGAAACTTCACAAATTTTCCCTTCGCTTCGGACCGCAAAGAGCTTACGGCCGTAAACACTTCAGACCGTAAACTCCTCGCATACCGTAAACGAGGCTTCGGCCGTAAACCGTCAAATCGACTTCGGACCGCAAACGTCGTAAACCCTTGCATATATATATATATATATATATATATATATATATATATATATATATATATATATATATATATATATATATATATATATATATATATATATATATATATATATATATATATATATATAGATTTCCTTCATTTTTCCTTCATTTCTCATATCCTCCAGTCAAGAACTCTCAAATTCTCTCAAGTATCATCAAGAACACTTCTAATTCTCACCAAATTTGTAAGTGATTCTTCCATTCCTAAGTTGATATCCTTCTTGATCTAGTAAAACTCATTGATTTCATCCTTGAATTCATCTCTTTTGGGTTAGATCTTCAAGAACACGAAGAACACACTAGTTCTTTAAACCGTGAACACCCCCTTCAAGCTTCAAAACGTAAGTAATCTTCCATATACTAGTTATCCTATAGAAGCACTTAACTTACAACCTTGAAAACAACCATTTCAAAGAACAATAATGGTTTATGGCCATGAGCATCTCCCTTGGCCGTAAACTCCTATGAAGAACACCGTTGGCCGTAAACTCCCCTTGGCCGTTAACACCAAAGGTGTGGCCGTAAACTCCATTTGGATTAATCACATGTGATTGTAACACTTCAATCTAAGTGATTCCTAGTCCCTAAGATGGTTTCTTAACATAATTAGTTGTTTAAACACTAATTATATCCATATATGTAGCATTATATGTTTAATAGGACCCGTTGTGTTCAAAACTTCACTTGACACTTAGCATCCTACACCGACATTACATTTGAATAACTTACTACAGGTGAGTTCATACCCCCGTATTTTCATAGTTTTTACTGTTTTAAGAGGGGGGGGGGGGGGGATACAAGTCTAACATAAAGTTTTTGTGTTATAAACAAGTGATTTTCAATTATCTTATCAAAGTGGATTTCAGATATTATCAAATCAATTGGTTTAAAATGATAGTTTCAAAATGACATCAAGTCACCAAAAATGGATTTCAAAATATTAAACTTCTTTTAAATGTTTTTACAAACTTATATTTTTCCCCAAAAATCATACCTATATATATACTTATATAAATAAGATTTGAAAGGTTTAGGACTGATAACCCACTTTGGTTCCTTTTCCTTGTTTGGATGTGTGATTACAAGTATCAGTTATTTGTCCGAGTGTCATATAAATTTTACTTATATATATTTGTATATGTATTAAGTATAAAAGTTTGTTCAATTAATTTCATTTACCCTTTGTAACATGTTGAGCAAATGGTTACATTCATGAATACTCGTTATCAAATCAGAAAGTACATATAAATTATAATAGGTATAATTTATGGTTCACAGAACATTAAGTCACGATTCAAGCATACTAGAGTGCATTGTTTTACAAAAACAAAGGTTTAATTCAAAACTATTCAAACGTATACATTCTTTCAGATATATGTTAAGAGTACTAATTCAAGAACATACTTTCTATCATTTATTTCAGAATGATTGGGTTTTTCATAACTATTATACATGTAACGTTTATATGTTTTTATGAGTCAAGTAGTACAGGTTGTTTAACTCATTTAAACAATATAGTAAAGTCCTGACATTATAACCAGAATCTCCAGCCGGGGATCGAAACAATGTGTGTATAGATCTATATTGGGATTGACAACCCCGCACTCGGACTGCTAGCTACAGTCAGGCATACACGCCTGTGAGTGACAAATTGTTATCAACATGTGTTCAACGCACTCATAACGTTGGGTCAGGCCATCTAGTCAGTATGGTTATAAAAACTCATTAAAAGATATTAACAATACGTTAGTGTATAATTAATTAAACTTGTACTATTTCAAAGTACTAGTTTACAAGATACAGTTTACAGTATTACATTACAGTTTACAATACAATTGATGAATTCAGACATACTCTTAGATACACGTTTACAAAAGGATTACAAATATAGAACATTGGTTTACAAATAGAACAGTTTTATGCAATTAAAACTACTTTTCACATACAGCAGATAATATAGGATTTTCTGGAACAGTTTACTTATTCAAGAAACCGAAGACATTCTTTCAAAACATAAATAGTTATGCACTCACTCAACTTTATGTTGATACTCTCTTTTCAAATTACTTGTATTCTCAGGGAACCAGTAGACAGGTACACCCCGAGCTTTTGAGAAGATGGAGCTATTTGTGTCTTGTCTTCTTCTTTTGAACAACTATTTAGTTTTATAATACAAGGTTGAAACACATGTAAATATTTATACATTTTAAATACAGTGGTTGTTTGTACTCTGATTACTATAATGCATGTGTTGTGATACTACAAATGAAGTCCTCCACCCCCGGACGTTTCCGCCGTCTGGTTTAGGGGTGTGACAGATTGGTATCAGAGCATTGTTTATAGTGAACTCAGTATATCAATCCATAAAAGATTTACAAACTATAAATACATTTGGGGCTAAGAGCTCTGACTACTAGTATACTTTTTAAAAATTTAAGTATTTTTACAAGAAGTCTACTAACACACATATTTACAAGTACAATATCATAATCATAAGAACATAAAAGTATTTGGATGTTGAACATTACAGTCAAACCTGGGCAGTTATGTAATCATATCTGGGATTAATATAGCCTGATCAACTATATTGATTTGAGATATGACCAACATGTGTTCGGGAGTGATAGTGGTGTTGCGACATGTCTAAAACTTACCATACATATTCAGAAGAACTCTAGAACAGAACATAAAGATTAAAATACTATAGGGATATTTTAGGCATTATATACTTATAACAAACACGTGAAAACAATAGAACAATTGAGGGTAAAACTGTAAATATTAAGGGTATATTACAATTATATATAATTAAACTTATATAGATTTAGAATATATGATCTAGCTTCATTTCCTGTTCCTTGTTTGGTTGTGGATTTTGAGCCAGGTCATTTAATCAAAGGTCGATTATATCCAAGTTATATATAATTAGTATACACTTTATAGTTATAGTAATACCTAGAACAAGACATTCAGAATACATTACTTGATAATTGTAGGTCTCTTTCGTAGAAACTTATATCCTTAACTTATCGTTACTAACTATATTCTATTCTATATCTCATATCCCTATTCTTGCTTAGATAACAATGGCTGGATTTCACTTACCCGGAGACCCGTACTTCCCCGGTCAAGAACAAGATGCAAAGCAAGAAGAACATCACGAAATTCCCTTAGATGATGATTTTGTAGAAAATTTTCCTGAAGAAAATGATTCCGACTCAGCACCTGAAGTCGACAACCTACCTCAAGTGGCCCCGATACCAAATCCAAACCCCCAGCTTGTATTCGAAGGCCCAACACCTATGTGGGTCAGAAGCATGGATAGGTGGAGTCATGAATAAGGCCAACTCCATCCGTATAATGGGGATCGCCGTTTCTACAATGTGAATGAGGGAGGCTCCGCAAGTAGAGCTCTTCCAATCATAGTCCGCCGAGTGGCCCGCAATGTTGAACTAAACGTGGCGGCCATTCAGCGAACTGTGGAGCTTGAGGCAGACTCGGATGCCAACACAAATCACATTCATAATCTCGAAGTTCCTAATGGGAGAACTATGAGAGACAATGAAACTTTGCAGCGAGAGCTAGCCGCAACTCGAACTGAAGTCATAGAACTCTGAGCACGTCTGACAGTGTATGAAAGACATCTGCTTGTTGTGGAGCAATAACTGGCTGAGTTGAGGTTTTGTCCAAGAAATAATCGTCGCCAGTAGAAGATACTCTACTCGTTTCCTAATTACTCTTTTGGTTATGGTCAAGTCTACGGATAGGTTCTAGCGTTATTTTTCATGATTTTCAGTAAGACCACGAAAATTTTATTTTCGATAGGTCTGTATAATGTCGATATTTTCTAGAACTTGGTGTATTGTAGACCTATTTAAGGTCAAGTTTTCCAGACTTTATGTATTCAATATGCCAATTTAAATCGACATGCAATTTCATGATCTTTGAAAAATAACCATTCAAATTCATATCATTCTGTTATAAGTTATACTTGTCGTAGACTACTATTTCCAATTCATTACGAGATTCATGTTGAACTATATGTTTTAGTTCAAAGATATCAAAATTCATATTCACTCTTGATATCTTACCATCCTTGTATATTTTGACTTTTATAGAAAAAGATGCCTCCTCGTAGAAATCCAAGACGTTATAATGTTTATGAAACGCCGGTACCACCTCCGCCACCACCTCCTCAGTTTGACACGCTATGTTCCAAGCGGCGGTCACGGCGGCTGTAGCGGCTGCCATGTCTCATATTAATACTCCAGGTGCTAGTGGGTCGGGAGCTGGTGCACATCCTTCTAACCATGGCGAGAGTCATGGGAACTCACGAGAGTGCACTTATAAAGATTTTTCCAATGCCAAACCCAAGACCTTTAATAGAACCGGAGGAGTTATGGCATTAAGACAGTGGATTGAAAAGACAAAAGCAATTTTTGAAATCTGCTACTGTCCTGAGGGCAGCAAGGTCAAGTTCGTTGCTTGTACTTTTTCAGATAGAGCTTTAACGTGGTGGAATGGCCATGTTAAGTCACTTACTCTGATAGTGGCTAATTCGATAAACTGGGAGAACTTCAAAGCCATGCTTATGCGGGAATACTATCCGCGAGGAGAAGTTCAGAAACTTGAGCAGGAACTCTGGGGTCTCACAATGGTTGGTTCTGATATATCAACCTATACTAGTAGATTCTGTGATCTAGAAATTCTTTGTCCAGATATGGTTGCTCTGGAGAGCAAGAAGATTGAGAGATATATTTGGGGACTGTCGCCCCAGATTCAGTCAAGTGTCTTAGCTTCGAGGTCTGGTACTTTTGACAGTGCCAAGGAACTGGCACAATCTCTTATCGCCCACGGAGCTCATAAAAAATCAGTGGTTGCTGTGCCAGAACAACAAAAGGGAAACAACAACAACAACAATGACAACAACAACAGCAAGAAGAAGGGTAGGAACATGAGTAAGGGCAAGTTCTCATAGGATTCCTCAAAGAAGCAACAACTAGTTACAGTCAATGTTGCTACTGTAC
This sequence comes from Lactuca virosa, assembly GCF_052849685.1. Classification (NCBI taxonomy): domain Eukaryota; kingdom Viridiplantae; phylum Streptophyta; class Magnoliopsida; order Asterales; family Asteraceae; genus Lactuca; species Lactuca virosa. Next base: position 288,150,187 of record NC_136426.1, read on the forward strand.
CTGCTGCTGTTCCTGTTAACCCAGTACCAGCTAAGCCTTATGCTGGTAATCTTCCCAAGTGCAATTTTCACCATAATGGAAATTGCAGGGAAATGCAGTGTCGTAACTGCAACAGAAAAGGGCATACTGCCCGATTCTGTAGAGCACTACCCCAACCACTTAACCAAGTACCTGCTGCTGGAGTAGGTCAAGCATGCTACAATTATGGTGAAGTGGGGCATTTCAAGAAAGATTGTCCTAAAGCTGGAAATGCTGGTGGAGTTGGGAGAATTTTAGCCTTGGGTCACGAAGAAGCAATGGGAAACCCAGCTGTAGTCACGGGTATGTTCATTCTCAACAACACTTATGCATGCATTCTATTTGACTGTGGTGATGAGAAGAGCTTTGTGAGCCATAATTTCAAACACTTGCTAAATCAAAACTCCCAACCATTAAAAGAAACATTCACAGTCGAAATGGCTAACGGGAAATCTGAATCCACCAACGATATATACATAGGATGTACTCTTACTTTGCATAAATTTTCGTTCCCAATAGACCTTATGCCGGTCTCTATCAAAAGTTTCGACGTCATAATAGGTATGTATTGGTTATGTCCTAACCATGCTGACATCCTATGCTATGAAAGAGCCATTCGTCTGAACTTACCAACTAACGAAACTCTTGTTATTTACTGCGATAAACCCGGAACAAACCTCCAGACTATTTCTTGCATCAAGGCACATAAGTACCTTCGCAAAGAGTATTGTGCTTTCTTAGCTCACGTAGTAGACAAAAAGCAAGAATGAAAAATATCGCGAAAATCCCCGAAGTTTGTAACTTTCTCGACGTGTTTCCCGATGATCTTCCAGGAGTGCCTCCTGAACGACAAGTCGAATTCCGAATCGAATTAGTTCTAGGGGCTACCCATGTAGCCAAATCTCCCTATCGTCTTGCACCTTCTGAAATGCAGGAATTATCCAGCCAGCTTAACGAACTCCTTAGCAAAGGTTTCATAAGACCAAGCTTCTCACCCTGGGGAGCACCGGTTTTGTTCGTAAGGAAGAAGGATGGATCATTCCGTATGTGCATAGACTACCGCGAGTTGAATAAACTTACCATTAAGAATAGATACCCTCTGCCTCGTATTGATGATTTGTTCGACCAACTTCAAGCTGCGATCTACTTCTCAAAAATAGACTTAAGATCTGGGTATCACCAGTTACGGATTTTGGAGATGACATTCCCAAAACTGCGTTCAGAACTCGTTATGGTCATTATGAGTTTGTAGTGATGCCATTCGGATTGACGAATGCACCTGCTGTGTTCATGGATCTAATGAACAGAGTGTGTCGTCCATTTTTGGACAAATTTGTCATAGTCTTCAATGATGACATCCTTATCTACTCAAGAAGTGAAGAGGAACATGGCCAACATCTTCGTCATGTTTTACAAACTCTTAGATCAGAGAAACTTTATGCGAAGTTTTCAAAGTGTGAATTTTGGATTAGAAAGGTTGAATTCCTAGGTCACATGGTCAGTTCAGAAGGAATACACGTCGACCCTTCCAAAATTAAGGCAATTGAAAACTGGTCAGCACCCAAAACACCTACAGAAATCCGTCAATTCTTAGGTCTTGCTGGCTATTATCGCAGGTTCATCCAGAATTTCTCTCGAATAGCTAAACCTCTTACCACCCTGACACAAAAGAGTGTAACTTTAATTGGGGAGAAAAACAAGAAACAACGTTCCAAACACTGAAGCGAGCTTTGTGTAGTGCACTGATCCTGTCTCTCCCTGAAGGGACAGAGGATTTCGTAGTGTACTGCGAGGCTTCTAATCAAGGGCTTGGATGTGTTCTTATGCATGGAGAAAAGGTTATATCCTATGCCTCAAGACAGCTAAAGACACATGAAGTCAATTATACAACACATGACCTTGAACTAGGAGCAGTAGTATTTGCTCTAAATATCTGGAGACATTACTTATATGGCACGAAATGCACAGTATTCACGGACCATAAAAGTCTCCAGCATATATTCAGTCAGAAAGAGCTGAAAATGAGACAACGACGATTGGTGGAGCTACTAAACAACTACGATTGTGAGATACTTTATCACCCTGGTAAAGTTAATGTACTAGCTGACGCCCTTAGTAGAAAAGAATACTCGGGACGCCATGTAAAGTCGTTGACCATTACAATCCATTCATATCTGTCCACACAGACCAGAGAGGCTTAACTTGAAGCCTTAAAACCTGAAAATGTGACAGGTGAAGCCTTGAGAAGAATGGATAAAAACTTCAAAGTCAGGGATGATGGAGTCTATTGTTTCATGAACCGGATCTGGACACCAAAGTTCGGTGGTTATAGAGACGTAGTCATGAATGAAGCACACAAAACCCGATACTCCGTTCACCCAGGTTCAGACAAGATGTACCTGGACCTTAAGAAACTATACTGGTGGCCAAACATGAAGGCCGAAATTGCTATCTTTGTGGGCAAGTGCCTTACTTGTGCCAAAGTCAAGGTAGAATACCAGAAACCTTCAGGTTTATTGCAACCTGAAATACCTGAATGGAAGTGGGAGCGGATTACAATGGATTTCATAACCAAGTTACCTACGACATCAAGTGGTTATGATACTATTTGGGTAATCGTCGATAGATTAACCAAATCCGCACACTTCTTACCAATCAAAGAGACAGACAAGATGGAGAAGTTAACGAGAACTTACCTCAAAGAAACTGTTAGACTGCATGGTGTGCCAATATCTATTATTTCCGACCGAGATAGTAGATTCACTTCTCGTTTCTGGCAGTCTTTACAAAAATCTTTGGGAACTAGGCTAGACATGAGTACAGCCTACCATCCACAAACTGACGGACAAAGTGAGAGGAGAATTCAAACTTTAGAAGATATGTTGCGAGCTTGCGTGATAGATTTTGGTAAGGCATGGGATACTCATTTACCTCTTATCGAATTCTCTTACAACAATAGTTATCACACTAGCATAAAGGCTGCTCCTTTCGAAGTTCTCTATGGCCGCAAGTGCAGATCACCTCTGTGCTGGGTTGAAGTGGGTGACACGCAACTGTCTAGAAGTCAAGTTCCTAACAGCACTCTCACTGGTCCAGAAATCATTCGCGAAACCACGGAGAAAATCGTACAAATCCGGGAGCGACTTAAAGCTTCCAGAGATAGACAGAAAAGCTACGCTGACAAAAGAAGAAAACCTTTGGAGTTCCAGGTTGGTGACCGTGTCATGTTGAAGGTCTCACCCTGGAAGGGCATGATACGCTTTGGAAAGCGTGACAAGTTAAATCCAAGGTATATAGGACCATTCGAGATTCTTGCTAGAATCGGTCCCGTAGCTTATAAACTCCGACTACCTCAAGAACTAAGTAACATACATCCTGTTTTCCACGTCTCAAATTTGAAAAAGTGCCTGTCCGACGAGACTCTTGTTATTCCACTCGACAAAATCGAGATCGACAAGAGCCTCAACTTCGTGGAAGAACCAGTAGAAATCATGGACCGAGAGATCAAGCAAACAAAGCAAAGCCGTATTTCTATAGTGAAGGTTCGCTGGAATGCCAAGCGGGGACCTGAATTCACTTGGGAGTGCGAGGATCAAATGAAATTGAAATATCCTCATCTTTTTGCTTAGTTGTTTGTAATTGCTTAATTTCTTAAACTCTAATTTCGGGACGAAATTCTCTCTAACCGGGGGGATAATGTAACATCCCATTATTTTCTGTTTATAAAGTCAACTCTAGTCAACCAAAGTCAAACAAAGGTCAACTAAAGTCCTTTTTGTTGTTTGGGTTTTTAATTAAGGTTATGAAATACCTTTATTTGCTAAAATCCTTATAATGTCCAGAATTGAATTTGGAAAGAAAATGCTTGAAAATCCGAGAAACTTCGCAAATTTTCCCTTCGCTTCGGACCGTAAAGAGCTTACGGCCGTAAACACTTCGGACCGTGAACTCCTCGCAGACCGTAAACGAGGCTTCGACTTCGGACCGCAAATTCCTCGGCCGTAAACCCTCGCATATATATATATATATATATATATATATATATATATATATATATATATATATATATATATATATATATATATATATATGGGGTTAGGTTCATGTGAGACGGCCTAATTTTGTGAGACCGTGAGACGCATTTTTTTATTTTTTTTAGTTAATTCAAGTTCCGAAAATAATATTTAAAAAAAGAATTTTTGGTTTTTTCCATTTGTTTTGCATTTTAAAATTATTTTTTAGAATATGTACAGTGAAATATTCTATTAGAATATTTCACGTATTTTTCAAAAAAAAAAGGGATTTTTTTTATTATTTTTTATTATTTTTATTGTTTTTTAGTTAATTCAAGTTCCGAAAATAATATTTAAAAAAAGAATTTTTAGATTTTTCCATTTGTTTTGCATTTTAAAATTATTTTTTAGAATATGTCAGTGTAATATTCTATTAGAATATTTCATGTATTTTTAAAAAAAAACGGGATTTTATTTATTTATTTTTTATTATTTATTTATTTTATTTATTTTTTTTAGTTAATTCAAGTTCCGAAAATAATATTTAAAAAAAGAATTTTTGGATTTTTCCATTTATTCTACATTTTAAAATTATTTTCAGATTTGGTCTCACGGTCTGACAAAATTAGAATGGTCTCAAATGAACCTGAACCTATATATATATATATATATATATATATATATATATATATATATATATATATATATATATATATATATATATATATATATATATATATAGATTTCCTTCATTTTTCCTTCATTTCTCATATCCTCCAGTCAAGAACTCTCAAATTCTCTCAAGTATCATCAAGAACACTTCTAATTATCACCAAATTTGTAAGTGATTCTTCCATTCCTAAGTTGATATCCTTCTTGATCTAGTAAAACTCATTGATTTCATCCTTGAATTCATCTCTTTTGGGTTAGATCTTCAAGAACACGAAGAACACACTAGTTCTTTAAACCGTGAACACCCCCTTCAAGCTTCAAAACGTAAGTAATCTTCCATATACTAGTTATCCTATAGAAGCTCTTAACTTACAACCTTGAAAACAACCATTTCAACGAACAATAAGGGTTTACGGCCATGAGCATCTCCCTTGGCCATAAACTCCTATGAAGAACACCAATGGCCGTAAACTCCCCTTGGCCGTAAACACCAAAGGTGTGGCTGTAAACTCCAAGGAGTGGCCGTAAACTCCATTTGATTTAATCACATGTGATTGTAACACTTCAATCTAAGTGATTCCTAGTCCCTAAGATGGTTTCTTAACATAATTAGTTGTTTAAACACTAATTATATCTATATATGTATCATTATATGTTTAATAGGATCCGTTGTGTTCAAGACTTCACTTGACACTTAACATCCTACACCGACATTACATTTGAATAACTTACTACAGGTAAGTTCATACCCCCGTATTTTCATAGTTTTTACTGTTTTAAGGGGGGATACAAGTCTAACACAAAGTTTTTGTGTTATAAACAAGTGATTTTCAATTATCTTATCAAAGTGGATTTCAGATATTATCAAATCAATTGGTTTAAAATGATAGTTTCAAAATGACATCAAGTCACCAAAAATGGATTTCAAAATATTAAACTTCTTTTAAATGTTTTTACAAACTTATATTTTTCCCCAAAAATCATACGTATATATATATATATATATATATATATATATATATATATATATATATATATATATACTTATATAAATAAGATTTGAATGGTTTACGACTGATAACCCACTTTGGTCCTTTTCCTTGTTTGGATGTGGGATTACAAGTATCAGTTATTTGTCTGATTGTCATTTAAATTTTACTTTTATATATATATATATATATATATATATATATATATATATATATATATATATATATATATATATATATATATATATATATATATATATATTTGTATATGTATACAAGTATAAAATTTTGTTCAATTAATTTCATTTACCCTTTGTAACATGTTGAGCAAAGGGTTACATTCATGAATACTCGTTATCAAATCAGAAAATACATATAAATTATAATAGGTATAATTTATGGTTCACAGAACATTAAGTCACGATTCAAGCATACTAGAGTACATTGTTTTACAAAAACTAAGGTTTAATTCAAAACTATTCAAACGTATACATTCTTTCAGATATATGTTAAGAGTACTAATTCAAGAACATACTTTTTATCATTTATTTCAGAATGATTGGCTTTTTCATAACTATTATACATGTAACGTTTATATGCTTTTATGAATCAATTAGTACAGGTTGTTTAATTCATTTAAACAATAAAGTAAAGTCCTGACATTATAACCAGAATCTCCAGCCGGGGATCGAAACAATGTGTGTATAGATCTATATTGGGATTGACAACCCCGCACTCGGACTGCTAGCTACAGTCAGGCATACACGCCTGTGAGTGACAAATTGTTATCAACATGTGTTCAATGCACTCATAACGTTGGGTCAGGCCATCTAGTCAGTATGGTTATAAAAACTCATTAAAAGATATTAACAATACGTTAGTGTATAATTAATTAAACTTGTACTATTTCAAAGTACTAGTTTACAAGATACAGTTTACAGTATTACATTATAGTTTACAATACAGTTGATGAATTCAGACATACTCTTAGATACACGTTTACAAAAGGATTACAAATATAGAACATTGGTTTACAAATAGAACAGTTTTATGCAATTAAAACTACTTTTCACATACAGCAGATAATATAGGATTTTCTGGAACAGTTTAGTTATTCAAGAAACCGAAGACATTCTTTCAAAACATAAATACTTATGCACCCACTCAACTTTATGTTGATACTCTCTTTTCAAATTACTTGTATTCTCAGGGAACCAGTAGACAGGTACACCCGAGCTTTTGAGAAGATGGAGCTATTTATGTCTTGTCTTCTTCTTTTGAACAACTATTTAGTTTTATAATACAAGGTTGAAACACATGTAAATATTTATACCTTTTAAATACAGTGGTTGTTTGTACTCTGATTACTATAATGCATGTGTTGTGATACTACAAATGAAGTCCTCCACCCCCGGACGTTTCCGCCGTCTGGTTTGGGGGTGTGACAGTGGGTAGGGTGGGTTAGGGGGTGGGGAGGGGGAATATGGATGAGACTTAAAGGTGGTGCTACTTAGGCTTAGTAGTTAGCTCATTAAGATGGAAGTACCATCTAATTACTAGTTTTTTTTAGATATTAAAAGTCAACCTTTTATAAAATCCTAGCAATTTTATATAATTGTGGGGTTTTTATAAAGAAAATAGGTTATAAAGGATGTATAAAATATTTAATTTGAATTATAAAAATTCAAATTAGTTTAACAAACATTGTTATCAAATATTAATACGTTACATGAATAGTTAGGTTAAATTTCCAAATTTGTTTCGTTAAGTTTTGGTGTTTAAACGGGTATAGAATCTGTCGTATTTGGTGACGAATTCCCCAAAAAGTTGTGTTTGTAGCCTTTGTCATGACTTTGTCACATAGTGTTAGGTTTATGAACTCCATTCTATTTGTGTTATGAATATTATTTATTTCCAAATAATATATAGCTGATATATCGAGTTGTTACGTTACTAACCCTAATTAGGGTTTATATTTGATAGTTGGCAATCCCGAGTGATACTTTGTATTATAATTGTAAGTTGTACATTAAGAACATTAGGAAGCATAACGTTTATCCTAAAATCTTAATACTAGTCGTGTTGACTTGTTAACTTTGTTTGACCCAAAGTTGACAGTTGTCACATCAAGGTTCACACTTTATACCGTCAATGGGCTAGAAATGGCGCACAAGATCTAGATCTACAAGCTCGTTCTTCTCATTTGATTCTTCCCAAACTTCCTTCTCCTTCAAAACCACCAAAGAACACCACAAACACTCAAGGCAAGCTCAAAATGAACTCAAGGAGGCTAGGGTTTGATATTTTCACTAAAAGGACAATGGAGGCTGAAAGGGTAAGGGACTTGAGGGACTTAAGGTCTTTAAATAGGGTGCAAACCCTAAAAATTAGGGGTTTCCCCTCGCTTGAGTACGCCTAGTGTACGTCGGGGATTCCCCGATGATGTGCATGCAAGGAGTACGCCATGCGTACATGGTGTACGCCCAGCGTACTCACAATCCTCCATCACCTTTTACATGAATTAAACATACATTAAATCACAAACTTCATACCTGGTCACTCGCGTGCTACAATTCTCCCCCACTTGAATCAGACTTCGTCCTCGAAGTCCGCTTCCGGAAATAACTCTGGGTAATGCTCCCTCATCTCATCCTCCAGCTCCCACGTCCATTATGAACTCTTGTTGTGCTGCCACTGCACCTTAACCAACTCAAACACCTTGTTCCTCAAGGTCTTTGTCTTCCCGTTGAGGATCGCTACTGGTCTCTTAATGTAGTTCAGGCGATCATCCACCTTAATGTCCTCCAATGGAACCACTATGGAATCATCAACCAAACATTTCCACACCTGCGAGACATGAAAAGTATTGTGAATCTGACTGAGTTCCTGTAGAAGATCCAATCGATACGCTACCCTACCCACCCAGGGTATAACCCTGAAAGGACTGATATACTTGGGGCACAACTTACCCCGCTTCCTGAATCGAATGACACCTTTCCAAGGTGACACCTTCAGGAGAACCATATACTAAACCTGAAACTCTAGGTCCGATCGGCGCTTGTCGGCATAGCTTTTCTGCCAACTCTGAGTTGTCTGAAGTTTGCTACGAACCCACTGAATCAATTTGGTGGTCTTGAATACCACCTTAGTGCTCCCCATAACTCGCTAACCGAACTCACACCAACATATCGGGGTCATGCATTTCCTCCCATAGATCATCTCAAAAGAGGTTGATCAATGCTGGCACGATAAATGTTGTTATACGAAAACTCTGCCAATTGGAGCTATGTATCCCAACTCCCACCGAAATCCAAAATACACGCCCGAAGAATATTCTCCAAGGTCTGAATAGCCCGCTAGCTCTGACTGTCAGTCTGTGGGTGGAAAGCCATACTGAAATGAAGACGAGTACCCAACTCATCGTGGAACCTCTTCCAAAATCTGGAAGTAAACTGGACGTCCGTGTCTGAAACCACAGAAACCAGCACCTTATGCCTTGTTACGACCTCCCTGATGTATACCTCAACCAACTTCTCCGCATAGATACTCTCCTGAATCAGGATAAAATGCATGCTCTCTGTCAATCGGTCCACTATGACCCAAATCGAATCCATTCCACGCGTAGTCCGACGTACCTTTATAATGAAATCCATGGTAATCTCCTCACATTTCCAAACGGGAATATCTAACGGATGGGTCTTTCCATCAGGTCGCTGATGCTCGGTGCTGACTTTCCTGCAAGTCAAGCATCTCTCCACGTACCATGCTAGATCCCGCTTCATGCAGGGCCACCAATAATCAGAACGAATATCTCTATAGATCTTCGTCGCCCTGGGATGAATGGATAATCTCGATTTCTGCACCTTCTCCATCAGGACCTGACACACACCACCCCAATACGGAAACCACACTATCCGATGAAGAATCAATAAACCCCGATTATCATAATTGAAGGAAGCCACCTGACCCACAATATGCTCACTCTTTTGGTGCTCTTCCTTAATAGCCTCGACCTGAGCCTCTCGAATCTACTCCAATAGTGGGGTAATCATTGTCATCCTCAAATGGATATCCTCGATTGGAGTCGCGACTGCCTTGCGACTGAGAGCATCGGCCACCATATTGGCCTTCCCCGGATGGTAAAGGATTTCACAATCATAATCCTTCACCATATCCAACCACCGACGCAACCTCATGTTCAGATTCAGATGATCCATCAAGTACCTCAAGCTCTTGTGATCCGTGTAAATAGTACAGCGGACCCCATTGAGGTAATGTCGCCAAATCTTGAGGGCGAAAACCACAGCCCCTAACTCCAAATCAATCTCTTGGTCCCGTGCCATGGATATCATGTCATCCAAAGTCGGATAGGAAGAAAAACTAACAAAGTCCCTGATGTCAGATCTCGTCATATCATAGTATCGGGTCTTCCTCATCTCCTCATCATCTGCATACTTGGGTACTAACAATGCCCTCTCTCTGAACTTGGTGGTGAACTCCACTACAGTCTCAGTCGTCTGCCTCATATCAAGAAATTCCATGGCTAACTGTTGCACCTGAACAGTCGGTGCACACTCTGCCCTAAACCGGGACATAAAATCTGGCCAGGTCATGGCCTCAATGTCTGGGGCTCCCAAAGCATAGCCGACCTCCTCCCACCAATCTCGGGCTCGCTCCCTCAAACATCCTTCCCCGAACATGACCTTCAACCCCTCTAGGCAGAAGCTCGTCATCTGAGCACACTCGTCTTCAGCTATCCAACACCTGGATGCTATGGGGTCCTTCACCCCAATGAAATTTGGTGTCCCACATCCCCTAAAATCCTTGAAGGAGAGTGTGTGGGAACCCAACTAGCTAGCGGCTAGATCGGTCCTAAAGATCCAAAGACGATCATCCATCAGCTTGATAATACCCTCCTTGATCGACTCGGAGAATATCGGGGTCACATCAACTATGCCTCTAGTAATCTCTGACGCGATGAACTCGAGTAATCCCTCATCAATCGGTTCGATGCTTGTGCTCGAACCAGATCTAGATCCTGAACCCCCTGTTCCATGACGTGTCACCACCAAAATGAAACATAACCACATAAACAATTAGCAAACACACGAGAAAGTTCACACCCTCTATTTCCCTAGACTCATCGTGGTCCTCCTCGTCTCGGGTATAAATCCTATGCTTTTAGTAGTATGTGATGGGTTTTCTTGGTTCTAAACAAAATTACATGTGGCGGAAAAACACTTAAAGCTTTAAGTTCACATGCAATCTAGAAAGGATCTATGTTTTCTCTATTGATAGCAACTAACTATGAATATCAAGAAAACCCTAGGAGAGAGGCTATGAAATCAAAATTCATACATAAAATTAGGGTTACATACCTTTTTATTATTATTGTAAATAATCAAAGTAGAATCCTTCTTCTGGATCTTGGAAGGCTAGCACCAAAGGAATGGATGCCTCTAATGGCTTGTACCCAAAACCCTAGTAGCAAGAAGACTTGAGGAGAGAGGAGACTTGAGCATAAGTTCGGCTCTATGAAAGCAAGTATAAGTGTGTCGAAAATAGGCATCTATTGTGTCCTATTTATTCTTGCTTAAGGAAACTCCCATGGAAACCAAAGACTCCTTTGGATGATTAATTCTAAATAATCTTATAATTAAATCAAAATCAATTCTAATTAATCAATTAATCTTTACTATTTCCAATTAATATATTAATCATATAATACATTAATAAATCATATATTTCAATTTCCAATTAGTTCATTGTTCATATAATAAACTAACAAATTATCCTCTATCTCCAACTGTCATTCTAATTAGTTACTAGTTTTGAGGGCAACCTAAAAAGGACTTTGCTTCTAATTCAAGAATATACCAATTTAGTTATTGGCTTAGACACCTTAATCCAACAGTCTCGCACTTGGATAAGTCTGTAACTACAATTGCAAGTATAGACCTTGAAATAAACAACAAAGAGTGCTTTCTAAAGCCACTGCCGAACTCTGATTCAAAATAAATATTGGCCCTAAGATAGATGATCAGCTATTACTTCGTTCTTCAAGATATCGTATGAACATGAGACATGGATCAGAATCAATATCATTGTCCAAAATTATGTTTCCCGATTTCCCAGTTTGTAAAGACTTGATTGGACTTCAAATTGAACATATCAATTAGTCCTGGTTGGGCCCATTACTATTTAGTCAACATCAAATCATCGAGGGGGCCAATGATATTGCTTTTCATGTTAAGGAAAAAGGAACGAATTACATTGACTACATAGTCATACAATTCACACATGGAATTTCCCTTTATAACATCCAGTTACGAGATGCGTTTGAGTAAACCAATGCATAACTAATCTGTAAACAATGAACTATATATCTCTTCTTTAAGAATAGAAGATATTATCGTCTTAGAATTACTCATGACAAGATCCATGAAGTAATATCTAAGTGTGGGTTTATCCAATACTTAAAATCCCTATTTTCAAAGTACTCATGAATACTGTAGCAATTCATATTGCAATGTCTTAACCTCAATCGACAGTCTACAATAAATTCATGACACTCTTAATTCACTACTTACTTCCAGAAGTATGATCGAATGTGGAAGTTTGAATAATTTAAATTACCCAGGAAGTGTAAACATGCAGGAAGAAACGCAAGAATAAATACTTGAATAAGGCAGTATGATACTCATAAATAATTCTCTATTATTCATTTACCAAATCAATTTCATTTATTTTGTTACAAGTTTCAAATATATCATCTAACTACTAAAACAATATCGTCTCTGAGGCCTATGCTCATAGCATGCTGGTAGTGTTTGACCCTTCTTAGAGCCTTCGTGAAAGGATCTGCAACATTATCTTCTGATGATACTCTCTTCACCAAAAGGTGTCCTTGTTCTACCTGATGTGGAATGTAATGGTAATTTCTGTCGATATGCTTGGATCTACCATGATCCTTTGGTTCTTGTCAAAGCAACCACACCTTCATTATCACATAACAGTTCCATTGGTTCATGAATAGTTGGAATGACTCTGAGATCTACGATAAAGTTCTTCAGCAAACGCGCTTCCTTTGATGCTTCACTCGCTGCAATGTACTCAGACTCACATATGGAATCAGCTACTGTGTCATGCTTGGAACTTTTCCAAGTAAACGATCCTCCAATTAGTAAGAATACCCAACCAGACTGCGAAAAAAGTTGTCCCGGTTTGTTTGAAAACTAGCATCACTGTAACCACTCACTCTTAACGTATCACTGCCGCCAAGAACTAGGAACATGTCTTTCGTTTTTCGCAGATATTTAAGAATATTCTTCACCGCAATCCAATGGGCTCTTCCAGGATTTCCTTAAAATCGAATAACCATGCTCAAAGCATCAGACACATCTTGGCGAGTACAGGTCATTGCATACATGATCGATCCTACAGCCGAGGCATATGGGACTCGGCTCATGTCAGCTATCTCTTCATCAATACTTGGACTTTGATGATCGGTTTTGAGCATCCAAACACTCCTATGGTGTACATGCAACCCTAGATGCTTTGGATCTATGTTTTCTCTATTGTACATGCAAATTTTCATTTTTCCAAATCATTCATCCTAACTAGCATATTATGGAGTATATACAATACAAAATCTAGTAAGATGACTTACCTTTATGTTGTATCTTGAAACCTTGAACCTTTAAGAGCCTAGCACCCCAAATATGATGCCTCAAATGCTTCACACAACACCACCAAAAATGGAGGACTTGAGAGAGAATGACTTGCACACAAAATCGGCAATGACTCTTCCAAAGATCACTAGTAGCCGATTTCACTAACCGAGGGGTTTCTTATACAGTGTGGCAAAACTAGGGTTACACCATGTAAACCATAATGTGCATGACCTTCCATATTCCTTAGGCTCCAATGGTTTAAACCTCCATGGAATATCCATGGGTTGTCACATTGGTGTAGCCCAACCTAAAGAATTATGGATCATTGGCCCACATTATAAGAATCAATGATTTACACAATCAATCCCCATATATTTAATTAGTCTCTTTTGATCACTAAATTAATTCCAAATTAATTCTTTATCAATACTAATTAAATAATATGATTTCATATTAATATATTAGAACTTATAATATATTAATAAATCATAAATAACCTCTTCTCAAATGTCCATCCTTCAGATTGTTCTGGTGCCATGCAACCGAAATGGACCATGCTACTCTCGGGTCAAGTACATACCAAATATAGTTATGGAACTAGACACCTAATCCAACATTTGAGTCATACTCAACTTAATAGTACTATGAATAGGAAATTCCCCTTTCTTTGAATTCTCCATATTGAAACGCTTCCGAATTTTATCCAAATATGTACTCTGGTTGAGACCAATAAGATGATTCTTTTTATCCTGATGAATCCTTATTCCTAGAATATTGGATGCTTCCCCTAGATACTTCATAGCGAAACACTTCCCAAGCCAAGAGTTAGCTTCTTGTAAGGTTGGAATGTCGTTTCCTATAAGGATTATGTCATCATCATACAAGACTAGGAAAGTCACTGTACTCCCACTAGCATTGACATATACACAAGACTCGTCTTCACGTCTAGAGAACCCAAACTCTTTGACTCTCTCATGGAAGCAGAGATTCCAGGTGTGAGATGCTTGTTTTAATCCATAAATGGATTTCTCAAGCATACACACCCTATCAGGAAACTTGGCATGTATAAAACCCTCTGGCTGACTCATATAGACGTCCTCAAATAGCTTCCCATTAAGGAAAATGGTTTTAACATCCATCTGCCAAATTTCATAATCATGAAATGCAACTATAGCAAGCATAATCCTAATAGACTTTATCTTAGCTACCATGAAAAGGTCTCATCATAGTTAATCCCTTGGGTTTGAGTAAATCCATTTGCAACCAGCCTAGCTTTATAGGTGTGTACATTACCATCCATGTCATTCTTATTTTTGAAGATCCATTTTCACCCGAATGTCTTTCGACCAGGCACATGATTAACCAAGTTCCATACTTGGTTATCTTACATGGATTGAATCTCACTGTCCATTGCCTCCCTCCATTTAGCAGCCTCAGGGCATGCTATTGCTTCCTTGTAGTTAGCAGGTTCATCCACATTTACCAGGGTACGATCACTGACAAATGTCTCACCATCTGTAGTAATATGGAAACCATAGAACTCAGGTGGCATGCTAACCCTACTTGTAACAGCCGAAAAACTTGAGAATTTTTTTTTTCAAGATCACGATCATCAGTTTAATACCAAAATCCAATACGTAATCATAAAAAAGTAATCAGAGTGTCAACAACAGGAAATGCGGAAAATAGTGGAGAGTGAATGTTGCGCCATCAAGCTGGGCCCTTCCCCTTAGTACCGGAAGTACCTGAAATCATAATACAACCTGTACGCTAACGCTTAGTGAGTTTTCCCAAACTAACATATATTAGTCATACCAATGGGCCCCGCCCTGTGGTTTATTCCAACCCAACACAAGTATGGGCCCCCGGCATGGGGCCTTGCCGTCGGGTATATTTTAACCCAAACATGTCATAGTGGGCCCCGCCCTGGGGTATATTTCAAACCGACATATTATATTGGGCCTAGCCCTGGGGTGTATTTCAACCCGATCATAACATGTAACACACAACAATTAACATATTTCATAAACAAATAATGGGCCAGCCTTGGTGCCTTCGACCCATAATACCAGGAAGAGACTCACCTCGGTCAGCTGAAATTAATAACTGCTCAACTACCAATCCAAAAATCTCACACTGTATAAATATACAAAATACTCTAATTAATGTTATGATACAAACTCAACCAAGGCCCAAAATTCCTAAGTCAAGACTCTTCAAATAGGGCCCAAAAACATTTTCTTTTTTATGGCCAAACCATATTTGGCCCATTTACAATAATAGGCCTAAGGCCTAATACACCCAACCCATGACACTATAAGTCCACAAAAGAGACCGGTCCACCTAAACTAATCTAGATAAGGCCCACAATACAGCTCAACACTCCTAGAGTCCAAAAATGGAGCCCATCACTGAAGGTGCAAATATCGCAGCCCGTTGTTGTGTACGTCGGGCGTACTCATCTTGTACGCTAAGCGTAGACACTTAAGGGTCTGTACGCTGTGCGTACGAGCTTTTATCCCCAGTGTACTCCTCTGACTTGCCAACTTTGCATTTAGCTCTTATTTAATTAAGACACTTGTTCCAATACCCAGATCTGGCCTCCTTGAAGTAGTTAATCATGTAAAGTTGCCAAATTTACGTGCATACAAGGCTTAATGAAGCCCAAAAGCGCAAGAGATCTTAATGAATGACTTAACGCTTTAATGGAGGTCATAAACACCATAAAGTTTTCACCTTTAAGCTGAAAGAGGCCACTAAACATCTAGATCTACTAGTTTTGGCATCTCGAATGGTCTGACTCATTAGGACCTTCTAAAAGAGACCAAAAGACCAAAAAAAGCTCAAGAGGAAATCTAAAAAATAGATGAGCAAGGTATGGACTTTATACCTCCAGGAGATCCCTAAGATGAAGAAGATGCTGGATCAGAAGCTTTACCACGTCCAAGGATTGCACCACAAGCACTTCTTCTTGCAAACACACCCAAAAATGGCTTCCTTCTGACACTCCAAGCTCAAACTTACTTCTAATGGAAATTAGGGTTTCTAGGGACGTTGAGAGACAATAAAGGCTGATAGAAAAAAGGTCCAAAGGTTATAAGGGGGTTTAAATAGGACACAAGACCACAAATTTAGGGTTTCTAATCCCGGCTACGTACACCCTACATACCTCCTCGTATGCCCCACATACGGGGTTTTGATCCCCAAAGATGTGCATCCTTGTACGCCCCGCATACCTCCTCGTATGCCCTACGTATGAGGCTTTGATGTCCAAAGATGCACTCCCTCGTAGGCTAAGCGTACATGCGCATACGCGCAACGTACGAGGGGAGGATCCCTAGCTAAAAAGTCAATAAATAAATAAACGAAAACTACATGGATTTCGGATGTTACAAATCTCCCTCGCTAGAATTAGACTTCATCCTCGAAGTCTGCTAATGCGAATAAGTCTGGGTAGTGATCTCTCATCTCGTCCCCTGGCTCCCAGGTCCACTTAGAGCCTCTTCGGTGCTGCGATTGCACCTTTACCAAGTTCACCACCGTATTACGTAGATCTTTCGTCTTTCTATCAAGGATCGTAATGATCTTCTCAACATATTTTAGGCACTCATCCACCTGACTATCATCTAACGAGATCACTGCAGACTTATCAGTGACACATTTCTACAGCTGATATACATGGAAGGTGTTGTGAATCTGACGGAGCTCATACGAAAGATCCAGCTGATATGAAACCCTGCCAACTTGGGCAGAAATTCTGAATGGACCAATGAATCGAGGAACTAGCTTGCCCCTCTTCTGAAATCAGATTACACCCTTCCAAGGTGACACCCTCAACAATGCGAAATCTCCCACCTGAAACTCAAGATCCGAATGACGTCGGTCAGCATAGCTTTTCTGACGATTCTGCACGACTCGCAGCCTTTCGTGCACCTGCTGAATCAACTTAGTGGTCTTAAGCACCACCTCAGTGCTTCCCATGACTCAATGACCAACCCTCCCCCACCCAACAAACCGGAGTCCTACACCTCCTTCCATACATCATCTCGAATGGGGGTCGGTCAATACTAGCATGATAACTGTTGTTGTAGGAGAACTCTGCTTGTGGGAGGTAAGCATCCCAACTTCCTCTAAAGTCTAGTACGCACGCCCGAAGGATATCCTCGAGCGTCTGCATCATCCGTGTAAGTCCCCAAAACTAAGAACCAACTAGTGATCAACAAAGTGAACAAGCCAAAATGATAAGAACAAGAAGGAGTAGAGGCAAGATCAATCCAAATGCACACGATTTCTATTGAAACAATCGTCTGGTACAATGGATGCAAAACACACACTTAAGACCGAAAACAGCTAACATCCATCTAACAGCCTATGAGACTATTTATAGGGAACAGTAGCAGCAAACAATTTACAACCGAAAACATTATAGTGTTTTCCGTCCACCCAACCGAAAACCCATAAAGAACCTAAACAATGGGTAATAAAGTCTACAAAACATAAAGGCCTAGCTCAAACCAATAAAACATTTCTTAACAGTCTCCCCCTTGGTTTGTAGCTAGCGTAAATTCAATCCTTTTCAATGAGCAGCACATCAGATCTCCCCATAGCCCTTGACCACATCTTTTTGTTGGTTATCGCTGCGACCATACCAGTAAATTCTTTTGCAGCAGACTCCAAAAGATCATTCTCGACCATGATTTGATGTTGTGCCAAAGTATGTATGTCACGTTCACCAAACTACAAGAGATCCTTCGCTTCAACAAGACGAACGACATCGGTTGGGAATTTGATAAATGCAGTGGATGTGGCCTCATCATAAACCCAATATTCCATATCGTGCATAGACCCATCACGAAACTGTTGAACAATAGAAATTTCACTCATCTGTTTGGTAGGAGGCCACATCACATTTTTTATGGTCCGGTGGGTTTTGGGATCAAACACATCTTTAACTTTCTTGATAAAAGTGTAGCACCCAGTTCCTGGTACGTATTTTCATTCAAGTAATTATAACATTTTGGCGTGGGACTCGGCGAGTTGAAGGTCCAACTCATCGAGTAGAATCGACTTTGGACACGGGAGTTTAGTGACCTACTCGACGAGTCGGCGAACCGACTCGACGAGTAGGCACTGTTTGGACAAAACCCTAAATCTGAGGGATTGCACCCTATTTAAACGTCTTAATGTTGCCTCCATCGTCCCTTATGCTCCCAGAACACCTCATACTGAAACCCTAATCATTTTGTGAGATCTAAGGCCCTTTTTTGGTGATTTTGGTTGTTTGTGATCACAAGAAAGAAGGAAAAGCCTAAGGAGCCAAGAGGAAACCAGAAGATTTCGAGTTTGTGCAGCATCTACAGTTCCTTAGAGGTATAAAGCTTATACCTTGTTCATTCATGTTCTAGATCCCTTTTTGGAGTGAATTAGGGCTTTTAGGAAACATTTTTGGTGACCAATCATGAGTGCAAGCATGGTTGGGGGTTAAGACTCCATATCCAGGGTCCCTAGGGGATTACATGGCCTAAAGTGGCCAACTTTGTAGCCATAGAGAGCCACATGCACCTTTAGACCTCAATTTGGGTCCATTAAGCTTATACTCCCATGCATGCACGTAAAGTTCATAAGTTTACATGCTAGATTGATCTTAGAAGCCCAGATCTGTCTTTTGGATGAGTGTTGTACATCAGAAATCGAGATGTAAGACTTGGACAACACCAAATCGTCAAGTTGTTCTTGGAACCCGGTGAGTCCAGGGCTTGAGTCCCCAGTTTGTTGAGGTTCAAAGGAACCCAGTTGAGTGTTAGAAGGGTCTTAGAGGGGTCCAGGGGAGTGACTCAACATATTAGACTTAGCCATGGACCTGGGAATCATAGGACTCGGCGAGTGTATGAACAGACTTGGCGAGTCCAAGGCAATCTCCCAACCCTTTGAAGATAGACTCGACGAGTTGTTAATACAACTCGGCGAGTTGCAGACTGGACATGTTCATAGGATGAAGGTGAACTCGACGAGTTGTTCATACAACTCAGCGAGTCGGATGAAGGTTCATTCGATAATATTATAGAAGGAGAACTCGTCGAGTAGAGTCGGGAGGGGGTCAGATGAAAGAATAGGGACTCGGCGAGTTGGCGGCCCAACTTGGCTAGTCAGGTCAATTGGAAGGTGACTTTTACCAGGATATTGACTTTGGCCAGGGGTAAAATAGTCATTTTACCCTAAGAGCAGTTATCCGCTTCTGACTAAGTGTCTTTATGGGAATTATAGCCGGAGAATAGCCGGAGCAGTAGACAGAGACTTCTCACTCGGATTGACAGCATTCATTCATACGAGGTGAGTACCTTCCGGTAGTGGTGGGTCTACGGCCACAATGCCAGCCCACCAGTAGGAGTTGTATGTTAGATGATTGTCTTTGTGATATTCATCTAGGTTTGCTACTACCTGATATGTTATATGCGGGCATGATATGTTATATGTGATAGTGGTAGTAGGAGGGGAATAGTCCCCAAGTTCGGTTCTTAGGACCGAACGGTAGTTCGGACACCCCAGATATGTCTGATAGTATGTTTATGTTATGATATATGTGATAGTAGCAGTAGGGGGTGGAATAGTCCCTGAGGTTCGGTTGTTTGGACCGACGGGTAGGTCAGTACCCCAGAATGGCTTCACACGGGTAGGTCAGCACCCTAGAATGGCTTGACACGGGTAGGTCGGTACCCCAGAATGGCCGTACCAGGTAGGTCGGGCACCCCCGAATTGCCCGATAGTATGTAGGCTATGTGATTGTATGGTATGTGGTACGATGGGGGAACTCACTAAGCTTCGTGCTTACAGTTTTTAGAATTGTTGTAGGTACCTCTTCAGCGAAGGGGAAGGAGCCGGCGCGTTAGCTGCACATCATACACACGCATTGGGTTTCCGCACTATGAGATTTCATGGGATTGTACTCTGACATTGTTACTAATTTTCTGATACGATTTCAGACATGAGATTATGGTTTTACAAAATGATATGACTTGATGATGTTTTCTTATAAATGTTTTCTAAATCGTCATATCAAAATTGAAATTTTTGGACTCGAAATTTGGGATGTTACAAGTTGGTATCAGACCCCTGGTTTGAGGGATTCGGACACACCCTCGGGAGTGTTTGGACTCAAACCGAGGGATTAAATAAAAAATTTACAAAGAAAATGGTTTTCTAAAATCTAAGTTAAAGAGTTTTGAGAAAGAACAAGATGTGTGATGTGCGTGACCGGCCGAGCTCAAGTAAGTTTTCCCCAAATTACCCATACAAGTTTATGTTATGATTATCAGCTAGTAGAACAACATGCTAGATTAGGACTAAGGATCTAGGAAGGGTGCCTTATGTGCCTGTTATAAGTGCTTTTGAGCTGCATGATAGTGTTGGTTAGACAGAGGTAGGATAGTCTGTTTAGGTTATGCCTGATTATATGAGCTTACATAGATGTGGAAGGTAGTATGGGCCCGTACTACTGAAAGCAGAGGATCCGTACTTAAGTCGAGGAAGGCTGAGACAAGACCAGGGAACTTGTGGTAGATGTGATCCCTCTAGATATATCAGTATTTCTGACGGTTGTCATTATGTGTTTACAGAATGGTGGTATTACGTTCTAGACCAGCAGTTGGCAGTTCGGGAGACGGATCGGTTTCGGGTTCAGGTTCCGAACTAGTGGATGAGAGGCTACGTGAGTTTATCGCTTCCGAGATCACGAGAGGCATCCTTGATTCCACCCCGATTATCTTTGGGTCGATCAAGGAAGGGATAGTAGAGCTGATGGAGGATCGCCTCAGGGCGTTCAGGAGTGACATAGCGACCAGCCAGTCAGGATCACGCACACTGTCCTTTAAGGACTTCAGGGGTAGTGGTGCGCCGAATTTCCATGGGGCAAAGGAACCCATTGTTTCCAGACGATGGATTGCAGACATTGAGTCTACACAGTTGACTAGCTTCTTCCCCGAGGGGTCGAAGGTTCGATATGCGGCGGGATGCTTGAGGGACAGGGCCAGGGATTGGTGGGAGTCGTTTGGTGACTCTCTGGGAGCCTCGGCTATTGAGGCTATGACATGGCCGGATTTCGTGACCCGGTTCAGGGCTGAGTTCGCACCCGCTGTGGAGCTCCAGCAATTGGCCGGGGAGTTCCTGGATATGAGGCAGACGACTGAGACAGTGGCGGAGATCACCGCCAAGTTCTGAGAGAGGGCTTTATTGGTGCCCCAGTATGCGGGAGACAAGAATATGAGGAGGACCCGCTACCACGACATGCTGCGAGCCGATATTCGGGAGCATGTCAGCTTTTCAGCTTGTCCTACCCTGGATTCCATGATCGCCAGGGCAAGAGAGAGAGAGAGAGAGAGAGAGAGAGAGAGAGAGAGATTGATTTGGAGCATACCCGTAAGAGGAAGGCAGATGAGGGGCAGATGACTGGGGCTTCGGGGAAGAACCCCAAGGGATCAGACACTAGGCTGAAAGGCCAGTCGGGACAGGGCCGCTGCAGGAAATGCGGCAGGCCACATGAGGGAGCTTGTAGGTTGGGATCGTCGGGATGTTACAAGTGCGGCAAGACGGGGCACTTCAGCAGGGATTGTACCGCCCCTGCACCCACTATTCAGACATCCGAGTTGCTGTGTTTGCACTGCAACCAGAGGGGCCATAAAAAGGCCAGTTGCCCCCAGTTGATAGCAGTAGCGCCAGTGAAGGCGCCAGCTCCAACGACCCTGCGGATTACGGATCGCCGGCAGGGCAAGTCGGAGGCGCCAGTGGTGAGGAGCCGGGCCTTCCAGTTGACTACCGAGGAGGCACGCGCCGCACCCGATGTGGTGACGGGTATGATTCCTTCTCCCTAGTTTTTTATTTGATGCTTATGATATTGTTGTCTTATGTGTATACATGTTTAGGATCGTTCCATGTGAACGGAAACCAGTACAGGTGTTGTTCAATATAGGTGCCACTCGATCATTTGTTTCTCTTGCACTTAGCAAGAGGTTACCTGAGTCTTCGGGTATGTTGGATTGCCCTCTAGAAGTTGAGATTGCCGATGACCGATCGGTGCGAACATCAGCAGTTTTCAGAGATTGCGTACTGAGGCTATTCGAGGAGCGCTACCTGGTAGACTTGGTTCCCATTTCGTTGCGTGGGAACAAGGTGATTATAGGCATAGATTGGTTGAGCCCTAATGGGGCAGTGATAGACTGCGCGCAACAGTTAGTACGAGTCAGGACCCCAAGTGGGGGAGAGTTGGTGATCCACGGCGAGAGGCCACAGCGTGGACCCATATTGTGTTCAGCAGCGAGGGCTAGGCGCTACCTACAGCAGGGCTGCGCTGGGTATGTCGCCTATGTTATGGATACCCGGGAGACGGGTAAGGCGACGGTGAGCGATGTTCCGGTAGTGCGGGACTACGCAGATGTGTACCCAGAGGAGCTTCCTGGGATACCTCCGGAGCGAAAGGTGGAGTTCAGGATCAACCTAGTTCCTGGTGCGGCTCCGATAGCCAAGGCACCATATCGGTTGGCTCCTCTCGAGATGCAAGAGTTGTCTACGCAGCTGCAGGAGCTGCTAGACAAGGGATTCATCAGGCCGAGTAGCTTGCCTTGGGGAGCCCCGATTCTGTTTGTCAAGACGAAGGACAGGTCGCATCGCATGTGCATAGATTACCGGGAGCTGAACAAGGTAACGGTGAAGAACCGTTACCCACTTCCGAGGATAGACGATTTGTTCGACCAACTTCAGGGAGCATCTTGGTTTTCCAAGATAGACTTGCGGTCAGGCTACCATCAGATGAGGGTCAGAGATGAGGATATACAGAAGACTGCTTTTCAGACTCATTATAGCCACTACGAGTTCGTGGTGATGCCCTTCGGGCTCACCAATGCTCCTGCCGTGTTCATGGACCTCATGAACCGTGTATGTAGACCGATGTTGGATCGGTCCGTGATAGTTTTCATTGATGATATCTTGGTCTACTCCAAGACGCAGGAGCAGCATGAGGAGCATCTGCGAGAGGTTTTGGATATTTTGAGGAGGGAGAGCTTGTACGCCAAGTTCTCCAAGTGTGAGTTCTGGTTGCGGGAGGTGCAGTTTCTTGGGCACCTTGTCAACCAGAACGGTATTTTGGTCGACCTGGCCAAGGTGGAGGCCGTGATGAGATGGGAGGTTCCGAAGTCTCCATCTGAGATTCAGAGTTTCCTGGGATTAGCCGGCTACTATCGGAGATTCATCCAGGATTTCTCCAAGATAGTTGTACCCTTGACTCGGCTAACAAAGAAGGTTGTAGTGTTTCGTTGGGGGCCTGAGCAGCAGGCAGCGTTCGAGACGCTGGGACAGAGATTTGTGAGGCGCCGATCTTAGCCCTGCCAGAGGGCGTGGAAGATTTTGTAGTATACTGTGACGCGTCTATTTCGGGCTTGGGCGCAGTACTGATGCATAGAGGGCATGTCATCGCCTACGCCTCGAGGTAGTTGAAGCCCCACGAGGCGAACTACCCGACGCACGATTTGGAGTTGGGGGCGGTCGTCTTCGCCCTCAAGATTTGGCGACACTCTCTCTATGGGGTTCGATGTACCATTTATACGGACCATAAGAGCCTGAGATACCTCATGGATCAGCCGAATCTGAACATGAAGCAGCGTCGGTGGTTAGATGTGGTGAAGGATTATGATTGTGAGATCCTTTACCACCCGGGGAAGGCCAATGTGGTGGCCGATGCGCTTAGCCGTAAGGCAGCGCCAATTAGAGATATTTCCATGAGGATGACAGTAGTGACTCCACTGTTGGAGCAGATCTGAGAGGCCCAGCAGGAGGCTATGAAGGAGGAACATCGGAAGAGCGAGCGTATAGTGGGTCAGGTTTCCTCCTTCGACTATGATAGTCGAGGGTTATTGATTCTTCACCGTAGGGTGTGGGTCCCCTATCATGGAGGCGTGCGCAAGATATTGATGGAGGAGGCACACAAATCCATGTTTTCTATCCATCCCGGAGCGACGAAGATGTATAGAGATCTTTGTCTTGACTATTTGTGGCCCTGCATGAAGCGGGATATAGCATGGTATGTGGAGCGGTGCTTGACCTGTAAGAAGGTCAAGGCCGAGCACCAGAGGCCACACGGCAAGATGCAGCCGTTAGATATTCCCATGTGGAAATGGGAAGATATTACCATGGATTTCAGCACCAAACTCCCCAGGACCGCGCGGGGAGTGGATTCCATATGGGTCATCGTGGATTGATTGACCAAGAGTGCCCATTTCATACCGATCCAGGAGAGTATATCGGCCGAGAAGCTGGCCGACATCTACATTCGAGAGGTGGTGGCTCGGCATGGAGTGCCAGTCTCCATGATTTCCGACAAAGATGTGCGGTTTACTTCCAGATTTTGGAAGAAATTCCACGACGAGTTAGGTACTCGTCTACACTTTAGCACTGCTTTTCACCCCCAGACGGATGGACAGAGTGAGCGGACCATCCAGACTTTGGAGGATATGTTGCGGGCATGTGTGCTAGACGTCGGTGGTAGTTGGGATACCTATCTCCCATTAGCTGAGTTCTCCTACAACAACAGCTACTACGCGAGTATCGATCGTCCTCCCTTTGAGATGTTATACGGGAGGAAGTGCAGGACCCCGATATGTTGGGGTGAGGTGGGCCAGAGGGTCATGGGGAGCACCGAAGTGGTGCTCAAGACGACAGAGAGGATTCAGTAGGTCAGGAGCAGGCTTCAGACTGCTCAGAGTCGGCAGAAAACTTATGCCGACAAGCGCCGCTTGGACCTGGAGTTCCAGGTCGGGGATATGGTCCTCCTGAAGGTGTCGCTATGGAAGGGCGTCATCCGATTCAGGAAGTGGGGCAAGCTGGGCCCCAGGTATATTGGACCCTTCAGGGTTATAGCCTGGGTGGGCAAGGTGGCGTATAGGCTGGATCTGCCAGCGGAACTCAGTCAGATCCATAGCACTTTCCATGTCTCCCAGCTGCGGAAGTGCTTGGTGGATGACTCGGCAGTGGTACCTCTGGAGGATATTCAGGTGGATGACGGCCTGAACTACATTAAGCAGCCTGTGGCGATCCTCGACCGGAAGTCGAAGGATCTGAGGAACAAGAGGGTCGAGCTGGTGAAGGTGCAATGGCAGCACCGAAAGGGCTCGGAATGGACGTGTTTTCATTCAAGTAATTATAACATTTTGGCATGGGACTTCGAGCAGCAGACTTCGAGGACGAAGTCTAAAATAAGTGGGGGAGATTTGTAGCACCCGGTTCCTGCTACGTATTTTCATTCAAGTAATTATAACATTTTGGCATGGGACTCGGCGAGTTGAAGGTTCAACTCGTCGAGTAGAATCGACTTTGGACACGGGAGTTTAGTGACCTACTCGACGAGTCGGCGAACCGACTCGACGAGTAGGCGCTTTTTGGACAAAACCCTAAATCTGAGGGATTGCACCCTATTTAAACGTCTTAATGCAGCCTCCATCGTCCGTTATGCTCCCAGAACACCTCATACTGAAACCCTAATCTTTTTGTGAGATCTAAGGTCCTTTTTGATGATTTTGGTGGTTTGTGATCACAAGAAAGAAGGAAAAGCTTGAGGAGCCAAGAGGAAACCAGAAGATTTCGAGTTTGTGTAGCATCTACAGTTCCTTAGAGGTATAAAGCTTATACCTTGTTTATTCATGTTCTAGATCCCTTTTTGGAGTGAATTAGGGCTTTTAGGAACCATTTTTGGTGACCAATCATGAGTGCAAGCATGGTTGGGGGTTAAGACTCCAGATCCAGGGTCCTTAGGGGACTACATGGCCTAAAGTGGCCAACCTTGTAGCCATAGAGAGCCACATGCACCTTTAGACCTCATTTTTGGGTCCATTAAGCTTATACTCCCATGCATGCACGTAAAGTTCTTAACTTTACGTGCTAGATCGATCTTAGAAGCCCAGATTTGTATTTTGGATGAGTGTTGTACTTCATAAATCGAGATATAAGACTTAGACAACACCGACTCGTCGAGTTGTTTGTGGAACTCGGCGTGTCCAGGGCTTGAGTCCCCAGTCTGTTGCGGTTCAAAGGAACCCAGTTGAGTGTTAGAAGGGTCTTAGAGGGGTCCACGGGAGTGACTCAACATATTAGACTTAGCCATGGACCTGGGAATCATAGGACTCGACGAGTGTATGAACAGAATCGGCGAGTCCAAGGCAATCTCCCAACCCTTTGAAGATGGACTCGACGAGTTGGTCATACAACTCGGCGAGTCGCAGACTGGACATGTTCATAGGATGAAGGTGAACTCGACGAGTTGTTCATACAACTCGGCAAGTCGGATGAAGGTTCATTTGATGATATTATAGAAGGAGAACTTGTCGAGTCTTTGCTAAACTCGACGAGTAGATTCGGGAGGGGGTCAGATGAAAGAATAGGGACTCGATGAGTTGGCGGCCCAACTCGGCGAGTCAGGTCAATTGGAAGTTGACTTTGACTAGGATATTGACTTTGGCCAGGGGTATAATAATCATTTTACCCTAAGAGTAGTTATCAGCTTCTGACTAAGTGTCTTTATGGGAATTATAGCCAGAGAATCACCGGAGCAGCAGACCGAGACATCTCACTCGGATTGACAGCATTCATTCATACGAGGTGAGTACCTTCCGGTAGTGGTGGGTCTACGGCCACAATGCCGGCCCACCGGTAGGAGTTGTATGTTAGATGATTGTCTTTGTGATATTCATCTAGGTTTGCTACTACCTGATATGTTATATGCGGGCATGATATGTTATATGTGATAGTGGTAGTAGGAGGGGAATAGTCCCCAAGTTCGGTTGTTAGGACCGAAGGGTAGTTCGGACACCCCAGATATGTCTGATAATATGTTTATGTTATGATATATGTGATAGTAGCAGTAGGGGTGGAATAGTCCCCGAGGTTCGGTTGTTAGGACCGACGGGTAGGTCAGCACCCCAGAATGGCTTGACACGGGTAGGTCAACACCCCAGAATGGCTTGACACGACACGGGTAGGTCAGCACCCCAGAATGGCTTGACACGGGTAGGTCGGGCACCCCAGAATTGCCCAACAGTATGTAGGCTATGTGATTGTATGGTATGTGGTACGATGGGGGAACTCACTAAGCTTCGTGCTTACAGTTTTCAGTTTTGTTTCAGGTACCTCTTCAGCGAAGGGGAAGGAGTCGGCGCGGTAGCTGCACATCATACACACACATTGGATTTCCGCACTATGAGATTTCTTGGGATTGTACTCTGACATTGTTAATAATTTTATGATATGATTTCAGACATGAGATTATGGTTTTACGAAATGATATGACTTGATGATGTTTTCTTATAAATGTTTTCTAAATCGTCATATCAAAATTGAAATTTTTGGACTCGAAATTTGGGATGTTATAAAAAGATTTTGCGGTTTTCATTCCAATGAACTTCCTCTTTACTTGGTTCTCTAAAAAGATTTTGAAATCAGTCCCTCGAGGGTTATTCGATGGATTGTTGAAAGGAGCCTCAACAAGTTCAGCAAGATCTACTTTCGTCCAAGAACATAAATCGTTCTTGTGTTGATAGTACTCCACATTTCCACTCTTCCTTTTTACCACCCATATATTCTTTCTATCATGAAATCCCCACATTTTAATTCCCGATGGGTCTCCATACTTGGTTTTGAACCGCTTTTTCCCAAGCTCATTCACACTCAATTGGGTTTGATCTCCACGAACATTTTTATCGGAATTCTTCATGAAGTGAAATCTCCCTTTTCTTTCAGTAGAGACTTGCTTCTGAACTCGCTTTAATGTAACTCTGTGATCAGCATGAGTAGGTTCATTTTCAAAGCGATCACAATACAGGTCGTATTGACATGTGGAGGAGCATCTTGTAAATCTTGACTTGATTGAGCAGGGGCACTTTGGAAAGTCTCAGCATCATTGGGTTCACTGACTAATGTTTTGAATTTGTCGCCAAATTCACTTATCAACTTGTTCTTCAGATAAAAATAACCAGCAGTTAAAGCACCAAGATTGAGCTGCAATTCGGAGATTTGTTTTGATTTTTGTTCATTTTCTTTCTCGAGCTCGGAAACTCTAATGTCTAGAGTTCCAAACAAAACATATTTTTCAATGAGCTTTTGATTTAAGACTCCAATCTCTTCCTTGAGCTCGAAAATCATTGAATCTTCTTTATTAGGGCTCCCCACACCAATCAATATTCATTTACCCCTGGGTGCAGGATCAACATCTTCACGATCCAAAAACCTGGCAAGCCGTTCGGAGGCTACATCGTGCTCAGGTTGAGGAGTCGATGAGCCACCAGGAGCTGAAGAACTCCCGGCTTCAAAATAAGAACGAAAAACATTGGGCCCTTCATTCAATACTTGACTATCCACATGAGTTGGTTGAGTTGGTGTAATGACTGCAGTTGATTGTTGAACAGACTTAACTTGTTCCCTAATGAGCACTCCCAGCCTTGGATCTACTCTTCTTCTTTTAAGTGGAGGCTGGGAGGCTTGTGTCTCTTGTAGATCACTTTCAGATGGAATGATAGTTGGAGTTGCAACTGCTTGGGGAGGAATCCTTTCATTTGAATCCAGTTTAGCAATTATGTCGGCCATCTAATCGGGCGTTTGAGACGGCATCTTGAGATTATTAGAATCTCCCTCTGTCTCAGTTGGATAATTCCCAACTTCATTGACATTATTAAAGAACGAACTGAGGTCATCATTATTTGGTTCGAAATCAAAGAAGTAGTCATCATCATTAAGGTCTAGATTATCACCCCCTTGTATCATCCCAACTCCTTCATCACCATCATCTTCATCATCATCATTGTCATCCTCATCATCATCATTATCATCCTCATCATCATCGTCATCTTCCACATCAAGCATAGGCACATGTTCCTCCGCAACAATTGCTACAGGAGGAATAGTGTCATCTTCATGATCGGAGATCATAACCTCATCATCTTCATTATCTTGAGCATCTTCTGATTCAGAGGCTTCATCTATCTCAGCAAAGCAGCAAAACTTTACCAAAGGACTTTCTCCCTTAAATACAACCTTTGAATTTTTCCGGTTCTGCTTCATTGGGCCAAAAGTTCTTGGACCCAAGGACTTTAAATCCAAAGTATCACATCTTCTATCCACATCTGGATATTGATCATCAAAGATTAGTTGAAGAAACCTTGGGTACATTAAAAATATGTCCTTCCTCTTCCCCCAGTAAATTGTTCTTCATTTCATTTAACACAAACTTTGAAAAATTGAAATCAAAGTCCATGACTAGATAAACAATGGCGCTGATATTCAATAAAGAGATCTCATCCGCACCTCCTTTCCTACCAGAGATGCATATATCAAAAGAGTAGGCAAGAAGACGCCAGTACGAAGGAAGTAGCTTCTTCATAGTTGCAGGAAAAGTTCCTTCATAACACATTCTGTCAAGAACCTCCTTGATCTGATCAACAAAAATTTTAGTTGCGAAGCCTGGCTGATCCCCAAATTGAAGCACTTCTCGGATAACCTGCTCAGACACAACAATTTTTCTCCCTTGGATAGTTGAATCCACTATGCCTTCTCCGTTTTCTCCTTCTTTGTTAATGGAAGCTTTGTCCCAAAATTGCCTCACTAACTCCTGATAAATAATGGGATTTGATTGAAAAGCCTGAGCAAGTCTGCAGTTGTTAAGTCCATGAACCATGGACTTAAACTCTTGATGAGCCGGTGCAGGATCAGACAAGCATGCAGCAATGTTGTGATTTTCGGAGAATTTTAGGTCTGCCATTTATCTGCATCAAACGAGCCAAGTGAGAAAATAAAGAAATTTAAACACTTTAGATCAATTATCTCAATTTTAATTTTATTAGGCCCCAATTTGATTTGTTTAATTGATATGAACCAAATTATAAGTTGATTAAGGGTTTTGCCTGAAAACACTACACCAAACTCCAAAAAAATCACTTATATATGGGTTTTCGGCCACAAACAGGTTTTCGACCGCAAACGTGTTTTCGACCGCAAACGATTCCTTTTCCAATTTTCGGCCGCAAACGAGTTTTTGACCGCAAACGGTTCCTTTTCCAGTTTTGGCTAAGAACACCGTCTGAATCGCGTTTTTGCGATTAAAACCTGCAAAACAAAGTCGAATCAACTGAAAAATATATGTATGGGTATCGCAATCAGTATACCTTGAAGAATCGAGGATAAATTTCTAATTATATCACAGAAAATGATGAAACGATAAAAATATGGATAGAAAACTCGATGAATAGGAGAGAAATAATGAAAGAGTGTGTGCGGCTGGAAACAATGAAGTGAGGTTTTCGGCCGCAAATGCATCCCTTTTACACCCTAACTAATCTCGGCCCAACACCCAATATTCGATGGGCTTAAACCAAAATTATTAGTCCAAACCCAACAAATCCATTTTAATTAAAAATAAAACCATTTTGAAGACTAAAAATAAAAAATATAAAAATAAAATAAATTCTAAAATTTAAATGCAAACTAAATTTATAATTTTTTTAGAAGATAAAAATAAATTAAAAAAGTAAAAATAGAATAACTCTAACTACTCTTCAAAATTAAGAATTTTAACATTTTTGGGATCAGAAGTTCTAACACAGTCTTAACTAGTTTTTCAATACCTTCATCTTCACGAATAGATCTGGTCAGCCAGTATTGTGGTCCACTTAAACACAAAGGATTTTTGAAAATTTTGACAGAAAATAAATAATAAGTCATTGCATCTAAATTCCTAAATGGACCATTTAGCTGACGAAGACCAATGGTATTGTTTTCCACTTAAATTCAGCAACAAGATCTACATACAACCTATTAAGTGATTCAATTTTAGATGAACCAGAATGTGTTTCCCACTTCCTGATATACCCTGGCAATCAAGTGCTTCCAAAGAATTCCTTACTTTAGATGAGTCGACAATTATTAGGAGAAAAGATAGATTTAGAAGTGCATATGTTGTGCCCTAGTTCGGATCACTTCCAATCACGCAGAGGGGACAACATGTGGCTAACTGTCACAACTAGCATTTTTAGCTGGGAAATTTTATTCTCATGAAAACATCATCCATTGTGAGGCTTTTACTCTAAATGAATATCATACTCTATGCTTACTCAATATATTTCTTATAGTCAATAAGGTGTTGAAAACCCTAGAAATCCTAGTTCCAGTCTAATATGAGCTAGGGTTCTCTTATTGGGCCTAATGGACCAATAAACCCTCAACTTGACTATATTTGGTCTAAATGGACCCAATTCATAAATCTATGACATTTGGAACCATTTAGGCCTAGGATGATTCATTCTAGCCCTAATGGGCCATAAACTCCATTTCTTTTATTCAAAAGGGGTCGTGAACATCAATGAGGGCCCAGTGGGCCGAGAAGTGATTATTGGGCCTCATGATTTCGAGCCAAGGCAAGTAATAGCCCAATTTAATTCTCTTCTTCCTCTAGCCCAAAATTTTCGGCCCATATCCAAAATAATAATAATAATAATAATAATAATAATAATAATAATAATAATGGAAGAATGCATGGACTAGGCTAATGACAACTCACAATTACATAACATACATCTAGATGATCACAAGTATCAAGAAGTGTATTACCCTTCATGCAAAACTCCTTATCTCTTCTCCCTCTCTTCTTCTACCCCTTTGGCCGAAATCCCACCACACCACCTCCATTTTTCTCATTTAAACTACTTCAAACTCTCTCAAGAACTCCTTCATCTTCCTCTAAAATTTCGAGAATTAGAGTGTGTTTCAAGAGGAGTTTTCATCAAAGATCATCATCATTGGTAAGATCTCACAAACTAAGTTGATTTACTACATCTTTAAACTCAAATCACTCCTCTTACACCATATTTTCGTGAATCATGATTCTTAGAACCATCCAAGTTCGAAAACCTCTTCAAGAGGCTTGCTAGAGTCGAGATCTCCTTCAATCTCTTCATCAAACCGAATCCAAACCCCAAATGTGAGTTCATACCCCCTATTTTCGATTTTTACTTGTTTTTGGGGGAGAATACAAGTTGCTTTATGTAGATCTATGTGTATATGCATGAATATGTGTGTTTTTCATGACTTATTTGCTGATTATGTGCTATAAACTTCATAACTCTAAAAATATGTTAAGAATATTAAGTTTATCACTTGGATCTACATGAAAACATTGAGAAAAGTATGTGTTATCACATATAATACATGTAAACTAGTAGGTCTCGGATTTATACACTTAAAATAGCAAAAATGAGTGTTGTGTTCAAAGATCTATAAACTAAACTCAAAATTCAGCCCTTGACAGGAAAGTTTTGGTCCAATCTCGAACTGTTTTGACCACCTAAATGATAATATTTTTCAAAACTGTTTTACATGCAAAACGTTCAGGTTTATAGCTTTAAAATGACTACTCTCACGTTTTCATACGATTTTTCTACAATTTTTGGCGAAGTTTACAAAACTGCCTATCAGATTTGAAATAATTTCGGACCAGCCTCTGAAGGTGAGCAATTTCACACTTGTTAGAAGCCATTAAACATTATGAGAAAAATTGTGAACAAAGTAGACAAAATTTTGAAACTTCCAGCATTTACTGATCCAAATATCGACTTACGATAATTTTTCTAGAAATTTTCCAACAACTAGGTCAGAAAAGCCCCAAACCAGAAAAATGTGTGTTTTCACAAAAATTAAGCCAAAAATGATATTTTTGACAAAAATGGGTTTAAAATGTTATTTTTACCACAAACTAGTCATCAACACAAGTTTTGAACAAAATGGAGACTAAAGTGTTATTCTTACAAAAATTGGGCCTTAATTGTAAATTTTTGGCTTATTGGGCCAATAACATCATTTTTACAAAAAATGGGCTTTTATACTATTCTAGTGAATACTTGAACCAAAATCAACAATAAACTAACAAACGGATTAATTTTGATCATTTTCTAGGTTATTGGGCCTTAGTGGCCCATTTATATGTTTGATAGGTTTTGTATACTATTTGCGTGCTATTTGGGCCTATAAATACCTTACATGTGAAATGGGCCCTAGTTGTCCTTTTACATATATTTTGGGCCCATGTTATATGAATCTCACTCCTATTAGGTCTTAAAATGACTCACATGTTTAGCGATGCCCTAGTGGCTTACTTACGTTGTTGGGTCAAAAATATAGTTTATACTTTACTTTTCTAGACATTAATAGTTTTTGGTCGTGTAATATATTTTTGCAATTGTATTTACGGCCCAATGGGTGTTTACGGCCGTAAACCTTGTTTACGGCCCGACCGTAAACCCATTTACAGCCCATGTTTCTCATGTATATATATATATATATATATATATATATATATATATATAGGGGTGAGGGGTGTGAGGAACAGATTGATGAACAGAGAAGGAGTGTATGGCCAAGAGAGAGAGAAAGGAGTTTTAGTGTGTGTAAGTGTGTGAATCTTGTGTAAGGGAACTTCATTCTAATCAATACATTCAAGATTCATCATCTTCTTCTTCTCCTTCTCTTCTATTTGATCTCACATCATCCGTTTGATTGGGATTCTGCAACATCAAACAGATCTGATTGATACACAAGCAGATTAGGGTCTTACAATTGGTATCAAAGCTTGGATTGTATCAGTCAATTTTGTCAGATCTTGAGCTTATTTGATCTTATTTTGGAAGAATTTTTGCGTTTTTGGATAGATCTTGGCAAAATAAGGGGGGTTTGTTCTTCGCGTTTTTGATAAAAACGAGTTTTTGATCGAGTTTTGGAGCAAAAAGAGGTGAAAAACGTTGTTTTTCACGTAACCTGTGAAGAGTTTACGGCCTTTGAAGGGTTTACGGTCGGCGGCGGCGTTGTTTACAGCTAGGGTGTAGAGACATATGAACATGGTTTGGCATACGGAATTAAAGTTTGCACAATGAACATGGTGATTTGGGTGTTCAAGAGATGTATTGATTGTATATGGTGTTACACAAAAAGGATCTAGATCTAGACTACATAAATAACACACACTTACACACTCACTTTTACATCTCTCAAGCACACCTCTACAAGTGGTATGAACCCACTATTTATAGAGGTGTTTACATGTCTCTCTCTCACTCTCTATCTCTCATGGGTCAAAAGGATAATGCACCACATGCAAGTGGGTTTTACAAAAGTCAAACAATTACAAAGTCAATCATGAATAACTTTGTACCCCAACATTCCCCCCCTCAAAGTTAGGAATGAATGACCCACTTCAAATCTTCCAAAATCGAGCAACTACGCGACCCGAGCCTCAAGCGTGACACATGTTGAAACGAACTTCAATCTTCAATTCTTCCATGATTCTTCAATTTGGGCTCTAGGATGTGAAACCATACAAACCGAGCAACAACGAATGATTAACTCCAAATAATCACCCAAAAGTTGCGCATAAAAACACATCCTAAAAATCTTCAATAAAACCAAACCCATTTCGAAAATAAATCATTTCCGAACTTCCAATTGCATCATTTCGTAAGCTTCAAAACTTCAAGATCATTTCGGTCTTCAAATCCATGTAATATGAAAAATTCAAGTTCGAATTTCCATATAAAACTTCTCCCCCTTTTTATAATCGAAATTTGATTATAGAACTCCCAAGGAAAAAGAACGTGCTCTATTCGGAATTTTTCGTGTCAAAACTCCCACTTAACATCTAGCATAAACTTTGTGCTTTAATCCGAAAAACCCAAAAAATATTCAATTTTTAGCTTCGTTCACGGATCGCCTTTGATAAAATTTCTCAAAAATGGGTAGAAATTGTCAATTTCAAAATTCTGCAGTGACCCGGTGCGCCCAAAATAGTAAAATATGCAAAACTCTCCCCCTTTTTCAAATCTGGGTAAAAAGCGTCAATTTGCACAAACTGCAGGGGCCTGAAATGCACTTTCTTCAATTTTCAGCAAAAACAGTCCTTTTTCGAATTTGGGTATGAACCGCCAAACATTCGAAGCCTTAGGGACTATTTTCGAAAATTCTGCCATTGTGCACCAAACATACGAAGAGTTGTCCCAAATATTAGAAAATTCAGAAAATTTTTGAATTTGGGTGAAAAGTGTCAAACATTCGAAACTTCAATTAATTGTAGAGGTTGCCAAATATTCGAAATTTCAGGGGCTGAATTCGAAAATTGTTCATTTATTCAAATCATACGAAGACTTGATCAAACATACGAAGGGTTGAACCATTTATACCACTTCGTTAAAAGAACAGGGACCAAAATTGTAAATGTTTGTTTTCTTCTTCTGTAACATACACGTTTTGAAATCGTGTTATGTAATTTGAAAAGTTAATAATATTATGAAATATTATGTGAAATTGAGTGTTGAGTTCTAACAGATAGTTTTTACTAGAAATGAAGTAAAACTACGTTTAGAATCACTCACAAATTCTTGGAAGTCTTATGAGATTCCAATTAAAAGCCAAATAGTGAAATTTAGCAAAAATATAAAATTTGAAATAAGTAAAATTTTATTATTGAAAGTTGTAGATAATCTCGTTAGAAACACGTAGGCGAAAACCTCGTCGAAATCCGAGTTATAACGAAGAAGTTATGACCAATCGAAGATCCGCGATAAAACCGGCACGGTGCCGAATGACGTAAAAAGTGAGTTTTTGATAAACTACTTTTTAGCCTTAGTGATCTAAATGAAAGTCGTAGTATTCGTTAAACCGAGAAGTTCGATAAAAAGAACACCAAAATCTGACTTCGTATGAGGATGTTATGATTTTTACAAGTTTCAGCTTAGCAGTAGACAGTTAAAAACTCGAATTTTTGATCGAGTGATTTTTAGCCGACACAACCTAAACGAGAATCGAAGGTCTCGTCATTAGTAGTACAACGGTAAAAAGTCTGACGAAAACGGGCGTCAGATGAAGAAGTTATGAATTTTTAACGGATTTACCAGTCCCGGTCTGTTAAAAATAATAATATAAAAATAAAGTGAAAATTTTCCGACGAAGTCTAAACGAAAGTTGTAGAGCATAATTTTCTCTACGCGTGCATATAAAGAACGTCAAAAACGGAGCCTGTATGAGAAAGTTATGGAGTTTACAAGATTGGGCACATTTTTCATTTAATTTTCGCCTGAATAGTGTTGATCCACGTGGCATCTTCTGATTGGACCGCAGCCTCGCGTGGCACCCTCTGATTGGTCCGAAGTCGTCACCTCTCTCCCCATTGGACCGAAGCTCGGTCCACTAAGAAGCTTCCAGCCGTCCGAACCGAGGTCTCGCGGGTCCGACACGTGCAGCCTTCCGATTGGACCGAACCGCAGACCAGTGTGCGTCCGACGCGCCTCGCACTGGTGTCCGAACCTCGCCCCTCCACCGTACCGCCTCGCATCCGGAGCCGAGCCTCGCTGGACTTCGCACCTGGATGCCACCGAGCTGCTTCGCTGCTGACTTCTGATTGGCTGACCCTCGCAGCCCTTCCCCTATAAATAGAAGGCTGCGAGCCTTCCCGATTATTTTTAGAAAATTTGCACTTTTTACCCTCTAAGCCATATTTTGAGCAAATTTTAATCCCCCGAAGCCCCGAGAATAAATTCCAAAGCCCGAAACGCGCCCCGAGATTCCCGAGAAGCCCGAAAAATTTATCTTTTCGGTTTTGAAGTCCTACCTTCGCAAGGCCCGGTTTTCAAGAAAACTCCCGGTTTTCAACGACGAAAGTCATATTTAGAGCCGAAGTGCTGCCCAAATTAATATTTTGACCCCCGATTAATTCACGGTGAGTTTAATATGTAGAAACAATTGTATGTTATGTGTTATATGAGCTATGTGCTTTTCCATGTTATCATCTCGAGTTGTTGTATCCGCTATTTTTATAGCAAGGTTGTACCTCTGACTTGAAGTGTATGACATAGGCATCACTTGGGTATTGGTATGAACCGTTGACCATGAAGTGTATGACATAGGCATCACTTTGGCTTCGGTAGAATGTTATTCCTGAGTATTTTCCCGTGTTATTTTTATTTCTGCTATTTATGATAGCAAAGCTATACCTTTGACCATGTGATCAGTTTAAGAACTCAGATTCACAGTGGTACTGGTATGTAGCCTCTGGCCATGTAGAGCATGTCCCCCAGTAAGTGAATGACTCTATTCTATGGCATTGACATATGGTTAGACAGGGCGTGAAAACCTGAAATCTACCTTAATGTTAATCAGAAATTGTTTGTCTTCAGTGCCATTTGGGCCGAAGCGTTATTGATGTTTATCAAGTATGGAAATTGTTATATCTCAATGATTGTATATCTTTGAATCAGATAAATAATTGTTAGGGAAAGCTTATCACATTATGCCTTTGTTGTTCCTTGCTCCTATTTGCTTCTGCCATATTGGTATATATATGGCATAACGTTATATTGTATATATTATTGAACTCACTAAGCGTTATCGCTTACCCCTCCCAATGTTTTAACATAATGCAGGCAATAAGCACCCAATATAGTTGGAAGACTTAGAATAGTTGTAATATTATTTTTTGTATTTTGGTTTAGGTTTGTATAGATTTACAATATCCTGGGTAGTCATGTAAAATCTTAAAACATAGTCGGTTTGTATCCAATCTTCTGTAATGACTTTATCAATATAAAAATATTATTTTACGAATATGCATGTAGCATGTTTTGGAGTAACTATATTGTCAAGTATGAAAGTTTGGGTCTTTCAGAAATATGAAAGTATAGAAAGGGGTTCTTTCATCTTCCATTCATACGAAGCACTGTATCCTCTTCGTACATTCAAAATCATAGACCCTTCTTATAATTCCCCAATAACCCCTTCGTACGAAATCATCTTCCACAATTTTTTTTTATACGAAAATTTTCCCAAACACACGAATTTGAAGCATTCGAAGCCTCTTAATGAACAGTAACCTCTGAATACCTCTGAATCGAATTTTCTCACTTCGTACATTCAACCCAAAAATCATTCTTCGTTCTTATAGTTCATCGTTACAGTTCTTCGTTCCACTTCACCAAACCATTGATTTGTTATTTTCTCAACCCAATTTTCGAACATCACCAAAAAAAAAACTTTCGATCTTTATTCCCAATTCGTTACTAGGCATTCGTTAATCCAGTGAACCAAAAATTTTGTTAGTTCCAGCCAAGAAGTCGACACCAAGAAAACTTTTGTTAGTCCTGGAATAAGCAAAAGCTTCGTTTCGTTATTAGATCATTTATGATTCGTCCTCAAAGCATTAAGCAACTTCGCTTCGTTAATTGACCATTGAACCAACAGATCTTCGCTTTTTGAGTCGTTATCATACAAACCATCGTCCAGTCGACAAACGCCCCCAAATGAGTAGCTTCCAAAAACGAAATCAGATTCTCTTTGATTCGTTCTCAACTTTGATTCCATATCGACTTCGAATCCTTGACCACTAAACTTGATTTCCAAGTTAAATCCATTCACTTCCTGTTTGACGTCCCAAACGACTCAAACAAGAATAACAAATCAAACTGATTTCGAAATTAACCTCCAAATTGAACTTGAATTCAACACACACAGCCTCAAAATAACTTGTATATACCAACTTCTTCTACCAATTCACCAATTCACCTCATAAACATCGGGTTTGACTTTGTTCTGTGTTTGACTTTTCAAAGTCAAAGATGAACAAACATCAAATTGATGAGTCAATCAACAAATTTCGGATCAAAAAAGGATTATCTCACTGTTCTTCATAACCTTCAAGTGTTCTTGATCAAGATTTATAAGATCTCAAAAATCAATTTCCGATTTCAAAGACTAGATACGAACAAACCCGATTTCATCATACACAAATCATCTGAAATCGATTTCTAAGTTCAGATTAACAATCAATAACAAATGATTGTTAAGAACGATGATATAAAATCGGATCTCACAGAACAATCGATTAATAAACGATCAACTGATGGAGAAAAAAAACGTATATGTTCGGACCAGAATGTACAACCACGTAAAGCTTGTGCGTATCAATTGGCTTATCTACAATCTAATAATATCAGATCCATATATATATGAGAATGGACTTGAGATGATCCAATTACAAACTCTTTAGATTGTAGATTGGGCTTGAACTTTGAATAAAAGATGAACATTAACTGGATTTAACTTTTGGGCTTAAGATACGAACAATAACAAATTCATGATTTGTAGATCAATTTTTGGTTGGATGAATAGTAACAGATTCCTAAATTGAATAAAATGATTTTTGGATAAAATCTTGATTTAAAAAATCAATTTCAATTCAGAATCAAATCGAACAAAACAAATATGAGATTAGATCGGAACTTGATCAATAAAAAAAATTTATTGGATCATCAATGGGGTTTTTCAAGAAAAATTTGATCCAAGGAGTCAAACGATCACAAATCAAAAACGCAACGCACGAATTTAATGAAATTAAGAGAGATCATAGAGAGAGACTCACCAAAATTGCTTCAATTGTGACAAAAGTTGCCAAACCGAGAATCGTTCTTCAAAAATCACCTTGATCTTGAAGACCCGCTCTGATACCAATTGTAGTGACATATGAACATGGTTTGGCATGCGGAGTTAAAGTTTGCACAATGAACATGGTGATTTGGGTGTTCAAGATATGTATTGATTGTATATGGTGTTACACAAAAGGGATCTAGATCTAGACTACATAAATAACACACACTTACACACTCACTTTTACATCTCTCAAGCACACCTCTACAAGTGGTATGAACCCACTATTTATAGAGGTGTTTACATGTCTCTCTCTCTCACTCTCTATCTCTCATGGGTCAAAAGGCTAATGCACCACATGTAAGTGGGTTTTACAAAAGTCAAACAATTACAAAGTCAATCATGAATAACTTTGTACCCCAACATTACTCGATTAATTCATATTTACATCGTGTGTTCAAATCTCATATTCTTACTTGAAATCATACTTTGATTAATTCATTACTCGATTCATTGGTTCATCATAGGGTTTCCCGGAGTTTACGGCCGGTGTTTGCGGC
Organism: Lactuca virosa; assembly: GCF_052849685.1. NCBI lineage: Eukaryota > Viridiplantae > Streptophyta > Magnoliopsida > Asterales > Asteraceae > Lactuca > Lactuca virosa. The sequence goes on from NC_136426.1 coordinate 288,190,590, forward strand.
CGACCGGAGTTTACGGCCCAACGGTTTACGGCCGGAGTTTACGGCCGGAGTTTGCGGTCCTCGGTTTGCGGCCAGCACCTCGCACCTCGCACTCCTTCTAGTTCAGCAACAGCCTCGCAGCAGCGTCCTCGCCTCGCAGCAGTTTCCTCGCCTCGCATCGCATCTAAAAATAGGATTCAATTTTGGGGGTGCCGGGGATCGAACCCGGGTGTCCTCCCAACACAACAACGCGTCTTACCACTTGGGCCAAGCTACCTGTTGTTTTAATCCTTCCGAATTTTATTCATAACCACTTCCTGTCGCACCTACTTTCGCATTTTTGTCAATTTCAGCCCAAAATTAAATTTCTTTTATTCTTAAATTCCATTTTCAACCCAAAAATTTTAGTTTTTAAATTTTGACTTTTATTTTTGACTTTTAAATTTTGACCTTTGACTTTAAACTTTGACTTTCTCGTTTAACTTTTAAAATTTCAAATTTAGCTTTTCGGTTTGACTTTTAAGTTTGACTCTTTAAATTTGACTTTTAAGGTTGACTTTTGAGTTTTTAGTCAAAGAATTTTTTTTAAAAATAATAATAATAATAATAATAATAATAATAATAATAATAATAATAATAATAATAATAATAATAATAAATAAATAAATAAATAAAACAAAAAAAAATGAGTTCTGAATCCATTCCGGTAAATGAAGTTTCATGTACTCCAGCTTGTGAAACTACGATTAAATTTCTTCGGGAACAAATTGATTTATTAAAAAGAGAAGTTGAGGACCTCAGATATGAAGGTTATCAACTTAGAAAAGGACAAAAACCCCTAAAGGCCCAGTTAGAAACAAAAATAAAGGACTTTAAGAGAATTCAGCAGGAGTACAGTGAAAAATGTGAAAATTAGGATTACATCAAGAGACAGAATGATGAGTTAATTACTGAGCTTGATACATTAAAGAGACAATTTGAAACTGCAAATTTTGATTTTAGAAGATTTGATGTATCAAGCGAGGTAGTTGCCAACATGATTGACCATTGTCTGCAGTTCAAACGAAACCAGCAAAAGGGTTTAGGATACGATAATGTACCTCCCCCTTTTAATCATACATATCAGTATCAACCCTTGTCTAAAGAGGAGATTGCCAACGAACCATTCATGGTTTATGGCACGCAATCTGGTTTTGTTTCAGGAGGATTTATTAATGTTGAAAATACTAACGTTTCTACTTCCCCTGTAGATCAATCCTTAGATCAGTCAAAGCACGAAGTTGAAGGATCTGTTTCTGATAATAAAACTGAGTCTCAATCTGATGTTTCTGTTTCCAATCAAAACCCTTCTGTTTCTGATGTTAAAATTGATGATACATCTTGTGATGCTTCTGCATCGGATCATGTTGAGTTAAATTTTTTTGACATATTTGATGATTTGTTTGAAAATACTGATGTTCCTGTTTCTAGCACATCTACTTCATGTGCATGTAAAGTATTAAAGGATGAGGATAAGGAGAACATAACTAATTCTAGTTCAGCAAATTCTGATGATTCTGTGTCAAAGACTGATAACTCAAATTTCTTTGATGTGTTTGATTTTTTGTTTGACAATTCTGATGTTCCTGATTCAAGCACATCCACTTCACCTCCACCCTCACCAGTCACACAACCTGCTGTTGGTAAATACAGGCCACCAATTCAAGTGAAACAGAGTGTCTGTTGTAATTGTGCTTGTGGGAACAATAAGAGACAAGGCAAAGATACGCCACCAGGGGCAGGAAGAAACAATTTCCCAGTGAAGAAAAAGACTTGTTTTCACTGTGGAACACCTGGTCATATTGCCCGAAACTGTCCAAATCACGCATACGTTCCCTACTACGCACAAGGGGGGCAGAACGCGCCAAGAGGGAAATACTCCAAAAGAAACCCCTCGAGGTTACGTTCAGACAATGGTGACTGGAACGCGCAGAAGGCCAAGAATCAAACCCACAAGGCCAAGAATCTGAATCCCAAGGGCAAGAAGGGAATGCCGGCCAAGAAGCCCAATCTAAGAGATGCTCCCGTAAAGCCAAAATCAAAGTCATCTCAACGGACGACTTCGAGTTCAAAAGCAAGTACTGAGCCACCCATCAGATCGAAAAAGAAATGGGTTAAACCCAACTACAAATGGGTTCCAAAGGTTCACTCTCCCAAATCTTCTAACGGTTCTAATATTTCTACATCTTCTGTTTGTGATAAACAGGATATGTCATGGGAGAGAGTACCGTGCAAGGATGAAAAAGGTCAACCCCGTTTCAAAATGGACTGGGTTCCAAAGACCAACTAACCCCGCTCTGTGTCGGAGCAGCTATGGAGGCATATCATCAGACTTCGGTTTGTTGGTAGTGGCTGTTCCAGGCACATGATAGGGGACATCTCTCAAATGTACAACATTCATAACTTTGTTTGGGAGTATGTGTCCTTTGCGGGAAGGGAAGAAAGGAAGGGATCACTCATGGGGTTAGTGCTTAACGATGTGAAGAATTTTTGGATCTGTTCTGAGATTACGCGTGCTGTTCTCTGACCTTCTGGATGCAATTTCAATCGGTGACTTACGGTTTGAGTTTTCTTCTCTATACTCCTGAGTTTTTCTTAAGCTGATTCGCCTTAAAGACTAATTTTTGTTTTAGGATAGTTTAAATTTGCGCATTTACTTTCGTTTCTCTCCTATGCACAAATTTAGGGGGAGAAATAAAAACAAAACAAAAATTAGAATATTTAAAAAAATAATAATAATAATAATCCAAAAACATTAGAAAATCAGAAAATCCAAAAATATGGTGTTAATGAAATGTGCTTGCAGGTGATGTGATGGGAAGTGATATAATCATTTGATAACAGGCAATCTGAATCTGTCTAAGGGACTGAATCTGAATTGTCTAGGCTCTGTGTTCGATGCGCTGGTAGGCACGAAAGATTAAAGTGGACTTGACTAGGCATTAATGAACTTAAGGAATCTAGAGACTTGAAAAATCTTGACCTAGATGGATCCATTTAGCCTGACAATACGACGCTCAGATAGGTTGAGCAGGGAGATATACATGATAATCCACCGGTCACATTAAATTAATCTGTATCTAGAACCGTGGTTTAACTCTTCCTCGATGTACGGACTTTGTCCTTAATTCCGGTATTGATGGGGCGACTGGGGAATTCCGATAAAGTAGGTCTGTAGGAAATTAATTTCTTGCTTTCTTTCTGTTAGTCATATGTTGCCTCCTCTGTGTGATTGAAATACATCTAACCTGGACTGCAACATATGCAACTCTATTTCTATGCATCTTCTATATATGCAATTCTTCCTGCCTGTTAGCCATATGTTGTCTCCTTTGCGTGATTAACCATCTGACCTGGTACACAGCATATGCAGCATTCTACTTCTCAATCCCTCTAAATCTGGTTAGTCATATGTTTCACCCTCTACGAGATTGGAAGAGATCTGACCTGGGTGTATAGAATATGCATTCTAAATCTGACTTCTCTCATAATAATTGTCTGCTCACCTAAAGTAAGGAGTACTTTGGAAGTTCCTGATTATTGGGGTATGTCAGGAAGCAGGAAACATGTTCTAGTACATTTAAAATTGAACAATCACTAGGTTGTCTGTAGATCTCGCTGCTCAATTTAGGTGGACAACAATATCTTTGGTCGTCGTCAGCTGAATGGTCCTTAAGGAATATTATCTAGGAACTTAGGATCACATTGTCTTGTCACTTATAGTATGTCCTAATTTTGTCACAATCTTTCGTGTTTAAGTGGACCACAATACCGGCGATTGACCAGATCTATTCATGAAGGGAGAGGTATTGATAAACGGATAAAGGCTGTCTAAAAACTTTGATCCGAAATCACTCTTAAAGTTAGATATCTTTTTATTTTTGTTAAATTTGTTCATAGTTTCTTCTAATTTAAATATTAGGGGAGAATTAAAAATTTTAAAAACCAAACAAAAATCAGAAAATTAAAAATCCAAAAATAGTGTTAATTCTGTTTTATTTATTTTTCAGAAAATATGAAAAATCCAAAAATATTGTGTGCTAAAATTTTCTTTTAGTTTTGTTTTGTCTTGAATAGTGAATTCAGGTGAAGATGAAACTCATGGAAGTTTGTGTCGAAGATTTCTGAGCCAAGGCTTCATCCGTGATCATCGAAGAATTCTCATTCGAAGGAGCAAGAAATGAATATTATTCTTTCGACATTCAATCTTTCAACCCCCGAAGCAAGGTGAAGCTGAAATTGAAGATTATGTGACGGATTGCATTGAAGCCTCCTCAATCAATCTGCTGCTATCTTGAACCTGCTGAAGTGATCCAAAAGATTTGTTCTCTCTGATGTTCTCTCTAAAGATTCTTAAGCTGAAAGCGCTATCTTTTAAGAACAAAAAACCTCCTCACCCAATGTGCGTTAAATGTCAAATTCTGAAGAAATGCCCAACAGCTCAAGATGAGGTCATTTATTGAAGATTCATCAAGTTCATCTTGAAGCTGTGAAGTCATCAAAGATAAATGCTGAAGCCAAGCTCCCAATTAAGATTGACAAGAAAAGCCAGCTACTTTTTAAGGGGGAGCTTGTTGGGTCAATTAAGAAAAGAAAGCTATAAACCAAGGGGGAGATTGTTGGGTCAAAAATATGGTTTATACTTTACTTTTCTTGGGATTAATAGTTTTTGGTCGTGTAATATATTTTTGCAGTTGTATTTACGGCCCAATGGGTGTTTACGGCCGTAAACCTTGTTTACGGCCCGGCCGTAAACCCATTTACGGCCCATGTTTCTCATGTATATATATAGGGGTGAGGGGTGTGAGAACATATTGATGAACAGAGAAGGAGTGTACGGCCAAGAGAGAGAGAAAGGAGTTTTAGTGTGTGTAAGTGTGTGAATCTTGTGTAAGGGAACTTTATTCTAATCAATACATTCAAGATTCATCATCTTCTTCTTCTCCTTCTCTTCTATTTGATCTGACATCATCCGTTTGATTGGGATTCCGCACCATCAAACGGATCTGATTGATACACAAGCAGATTAGGGACTTACATACATGGTTCGTTGGTCCTGGAATGAGTTTTATACATTTATCTTCGCGTAAATTCGATTAAGGATCTAGTGAGTTTTATCGGTTGACACCTATTAAGTGTTCGATCGTAGCCTGTAGTTATAATCAGAGTCTCTTGGAGGGAGAGCGGGGTTTTGTGTATAGATCTATACGGGGATGAAACCCCACACCTGAGCTGTTCGCTACAGTTAGACTACATCAGTCTAGGGTGACTATAACTTTATTCTATTTTTCAGTCGGCGTTCACAAACGCCAAGACAGGTGAAATTGTCATTATTTAGTATGGTTATAACGGCTCACTTAGAGGAATTAACGTTATGAATTTTGCGGAAGACTATTTTCTTTTATGTTGGATTACTAGGAAACTTATTCACACTGGTACCCCACCTCGGTGTTGGTACGGCAGCATTATCTATTTTCATTTATGATTGGATTACTCGGTAACTTACTCACACTGGTACCCCCACCTCGGTGTTGGTACGACAGCATTAACTATTCTTCTTTTACGGGCAACATCGGGTTGTCCGGGGACATTCTATATACATTCTCTTCAATCACTTTTGACATTCTATTAAACAATAACACACATGCATTAATACAAGATCATACATAAACATACCAAACTATTTTAAGAAAATACATGATTTTCTTGTGATTACAAAGTTATACAAATCATTTTCTCAAATATACTTATGAACTCACCAACATTATATATGTTGACCGTTTTCAAAGTAACTTGTATTCTCAGGGACTCGTTAAGCAGAAGAATCAACAAGAATAGGGGATTTTGTTTTGTGTACTGTCGAACATCATACATTGAATGTTTTGGTCATGTTATTTAAAAGATTGTACTTGATGTAAACAATGGAAGTTGTATCATATTATGCATGGTAATGATGATGTTATGTTTCATTTATATTCATTGTGATGATTATTCAATTGTTAGTCACACGAGCCCCCGGACGTTTCCGCCGTCTGGTTCGGGGGTGTGACACTAACACAGATAGAGGGGTTGAGAGATAGAAGGATGCATATGTTGTATTCCAAGTCGGATTGTTTCAATCACGCGAAGGACACATCATATGACTAACAGACAGAAAGAAATGCATAGATAAGAAGGTGCATAGAAATAGAGTTGCATATGTTGCATTCCAAGTCGGATATGTTCCAATCACGCAAAGGAAGTAACATATGACAGACAGATAGAAAGCAAGAAAACAATTTTTTGCATACCTACTTTATCAGAACCCCCCAATTACCCTATCAGTGCTAGAATTAAGGTCATGAGACCATACATCAAAAAATGTTAAATCACAGCTCTAGATACATATGACTTTTTGTGTATCCTGCAGGTTCCCATGTTTATCTCACTGCTCATTCTACCCGAGCATCATATTGTCAGTCCAAATAGAACTATCTAAGTCCATACTGGCAAGTCCTTTCATTGTCAAACTATGTCTAGTCCTTTTGAATCCTTCGTGCCTACCACCTTATTGAACACAGTGTCTAAACAATTCAGATTCAGTACCTTACACTTGTTTAGATTGCCCTTTATCACTCAATCTTGATATCACTTCCCAATCGATCACCTACAAAATAAAACCATAAGAACATATTTTTGGATTTTTGTTTTATAATTTTTTTTTGTATTTTGATTTCTCCCCCTAAATTTGTCCAAGGGTAGGTGCGATGTTACTGGTAAAAACAGTCAGTGGGATAGATTGTTGGTGAACCAATTGGTGATGGTTCGAACCCTGAGTGGGGGAGAACCGGGTACCTTTGAGGAGATTAGAGGTTGTGGTGATGCTGCGCAGAGCCGTAGTACTCACTATTCAGTGAGAGGTTGTGGTGATGCTACGGGGAGCCGTAGTACTCACTATTCAGTGAGAGGTTGTGGTGATGCTATGGGGAGCCGTGGTAGTCACTATTCAGTGAGAGGTTGTGGTGATGCTACGGGGAGCCGTAGTACTCATTATTCAGTGAGAGGTTGTGGTGATGCTGCGGGGAGCCGTAGTACTCACTATTCAGTGAGAGGTTGTTGTGATGCTGCGGGGAGCCGTAGTACTCACTATTCAGTGAGAGGTTGTTGTGATACTGCGGGGAGCCGTAGTACCCACTAGTCAGCAAGAGAATGTTGCGACGAAGTACTCTCTGATCAGAGCGTGAGACAGAGGAGTTTTGGGCTTGGGTAGCCCTAATATTTGAGTTTTGTGGGAGCCTGGTGGTCGAATCAGGGGTGAGACTGGGATCTCCATAATTGTCGGGAGTTGTTATATTCTGAATTGAGTAATGGTTGTCGCAACCAAAGGGAAGTGGATAAGTGAAGAACGCATGAGTTGCGGGTCATGAGTCATGAGTTGAGTGGTTCGTTGGGACGAGTGGTTCCAATTCTGTGCCAGATAAGACTCTCGAGTTGAGTTCGATTCTAGTAGTGTATCGAGTAGACAGAATGAGATTCCAGATTCAGAGATGCATTTCATTTGGAAGGGGGTATTGTTCCATATGGTGTGTTGGACTGGAGTGGGTCAATTCGTTGGTATGAGAAAACCGTGAAACGCATGGAACTAATGAGTAGTGGACGACAGAGATCGAGAGTGAGTCGAATTCAGTATTCGCTTGAGGTACAGCGAACTCCGTGACTGGTGTGTGTCACACTGGGCCGAGATAGTTGTTGTGGAAAGGAAGTAGACGAGACGTTTTGGGACATGCAAGGGGTAACCTTTAGAGGTTCAGCTGCTGGGTCGGGTGAGGACCCGGTGCTCAGTTTTGAGAGGGGAGTTGAGGTTTATGTTTGTTAGATGTCGGAGGACGCTTCAGAACAAGCATGATCATTATCTGTGTTTGAGGTCAGGGTGTTGAGGATTCGTTGTTCAGATGGATTTGATTACAGTACAGTGGATGCGTCCCTGGTCTGATGTGATCCTTGCATTCCTTGGTATATGATCTGGGTTGTTTATCATGTATGGGACGAGTGATCGGTAGCCAGTTTTGGGCATGGACTTGTTTTTATCGGTCCCCACCAGAGAATCAGAGGTGCAGTGAGCTATCAGGGTTTATTATTCGAGGAGCAAATAACGAGGTGACACTTGAAGAGAGCGGTCTGGCTGTGTATCGAGATACTAGAGTTTCCAGACTCTTGAGAGTCAGGAGGGGTAGCGTAGTGGCAGTGAGTCTGTCCTTTTCCAGGGAGGAGTTCCCGTTGGATTCAGGTGCCCAGAGAGAAAGATAGCTGTGTGGTATGAGATCCTTTGGATGGTGCTGTTCGATTATTGGATTAGATCTATATGTTGTTGAGAAGCGATTTCGAGGGCGAAATCTAATTCAAGTGGGGGAGAATTGTAACATCCGGATATTCAGGGACATTATTGTGTATGTTAATCTTGAGATTTAAGGAGGGGCTCGACGAGTTGAGGGACCAACTCGCCGAGTCGAGTCGAGATTGCCGCGTGGATTTAATGAATGGACTCGACGAGTCAGAGGAGGGACTCGTCGAGTAGGTGCTGGGCAGAGAAACCCTAATTTCCCGGGTTTGGGACATATTTAAAGGCATTTATAGCCTCAATTGCAGCTACCTTCCCCTGAGAACAAACCCTATTTGCTATTGTAGCTAGAGAGTGAGAGAGAAGCTCATATTGTGGTTCTTGGTGCATTTCTATGGAGAAGGATGAAGAGCTTCTTGATGGGGAACAAAGGAAGGCAGTGGATCTATGGTATTGAGTGTTTCAGCTGCTAAGAGAAGGTACAAAGTTCTCATCTTGTTCATTCCTTGTACTAGATCTCATTTTGGGAGTTTTAGGGCTTTGCTTCCATTCTTTTGAATCTATGAGTCGAATGAGACCTGGTTGTGGTTGGAAACCTCATATCTGGACCTCCTAAGGTCCTTAGAGTATATATGTCTCAGCTTTAGTGGTCCAAATGAGGGTTGATGAGCAAAAACCTTCATGAAGAGCATGTATTGGCGTTTTGAAGCAATAGCATCATGTATGAACGTAAAGATCTAAGCTTTACGTAATTATTGAGCCTTGGGATGATAGATCTATAGTTTAGAGTGATAGATCTGGTTGAAATCGTCTGAATGAGAAATCAGATCAAAGGGACTCGTCGAGTCCATGACCTGACTCGACGAGTCGGCAAGGGTTTGTCCCGATGGATTGATTGTGCGATAACTCGGCGAGTTGGGGGTCAACTCGACGAGTTGAGTTGGACTATTGAGACTTCTGAGGATACGAGGGGACTCGACGAGTCGCAGGAGTGCACTCGACGAGTCAGGTCAAACTTGGACTGTTGACTCGAGTTTGACTTCTGTTGACCATGGGGTTTTGGTCAACATATGTGATGGAGACCTTGGAGGGGGTAAAATGGTCTTTTACCCACTTTAATGAGTTAGAAAGAGAAAGACCTGCCTTCGATTATCTGAGTTGTGAGAAGAGTAATAATAAGAGATATTCATCCTTTGTGTTAGGAGGAGACTAGTTTGAGATCCGAGCGCGAGGTTATTTGCTCACCTGCTAGCCGAGGTGAGTCTTCTCACTATACATTACCTAGAGTGGTATCTATGTGTAGACCGAAGGGTCTTGTGTGCTATGTGTATGTATGAGATTATATGCATTGTGATATATGTATGCAATGTGTTGTATAGACCGGACCGGAGGGTCCAACGATATAGACCGGACCGAAGGGTCCAACGATATAGACTGGACCGAAGGGTCCAACGATACAGACCGGACCGAAGGGTCCAACGAGCCATGACCGGACCAGAGGGTCCAACGAGCTACGGGACTGGAGGGTCCCGCTGAGACACATCGACCGGAGGGTCGTACTGTAGCCTCGAGTGGCGTATGTGTTGTATGTGGTATTTTGGGGAACTCACTAAGCATTTATGCTTACCGTGTTATGTGATATGTGTTTTAGGTATCAGCGAGGGTCGCGGGAAGGCGTCGGCATGATTTGTACACACTGGCAGAAGATTCTGTGTTGAGATACTGGAATATGTTTTATTGTGATGACATTGATACATGAGATTTTGAGAATATTATATGAGATTTATTATGTTTGAAAAATGAAAAATTGTTTTAAAATTTACGTCGTTACATGTGTACTGTCGAACATCATACATTGAATGTTTTGGTCATGTTATTTAAAAGATTGTACTTGATGTAAACAATGGATGTTGTATCATATTATGCATGGTAATGACGATGTTATGTTTCATTTATATTCATTGTGATGATTATTCAATTGTTAGTCACACGAGCCCCCGGACGTTTCCGCCGTCTGGTTCGGGGGTGTGACAGATTGGTATCAGAGCATTGTTTATAGTGAACTAGCATATCTAACCCTACAAGATATGCAACTATAAATACAATAGGAATAAACTACTCTGAACATAATAATTAAAATACATACTTATGTGTGCATTTTAGAGTAATAACATAACAAGAACAGTAAAAGTCTTTGGAGGATTTGAACATCGCTATTAAACCCGGGCAGTTATGTAGTCGTATTGGGGGTGAATGTAGCCTGATCAACTACATTCATTCAAAATACGACCAACATGTGTTCGGGAGTAATCGTGATGGACAATGAATAAAAAACTTACCACTTAATTATCCAAAGAGCTTATAGAATCAAACCTAAACAAAATTTAAATACTATAGGAGTATTTAAAGTGCTATTTGTTTCTAGTAATTATACCCCTTCGTGCAATACACTATAGACGGGCATCATTTGCCAGGAGACCCCTATTTCCCTAGTCAAGGGAATGCAAGGTGGCTTGACCCAGAAGAAGACTCAAAGGAAGAACCAGAGGAGGAACATGAAGTAGAACTTACAGATGAACCCGCCGAACCAGTAGTGAACCTCGAAGAGGAAGATCTCGAGGGCGATGATGATGATGACTCGGATGTAGAATCCGATGTCATCAATCCTCTATACAGAGCCAGAGTACCGGCTTATCGTATGGGCCCCGATGGCCCCACGCCCCATGGGCACATGATATTTGGAGATGGAGTCACCAGCAGGGGATACGACCACACTACGGTAGGAACCGAGGTCTCTTCGATCTTAGTCATAGAGGACCAGTTGACCGGGCCCTCCCAGTCATGGTCCGGCGCACCCGAGATGTTGGCAACCAAGCTCAGGACACCCCAAATCGAACGGACCAAATGCGGTTGCTGTTGAGAGAGATGAGAGACAAACACAGGAAGTGAATGGAGACTCCCGAGCAAGACAGTTGGTTTGGGAGGGACGACTACAAGATACCGAGCGACAAGTAGCTCGTCTCCGAGGTGCATCCACTTTATCAGAACCACCACCAGACACTTTACGCCACGATTAGGATCAGCCTTTTCTTTTCCCCCTACTATCTGATATGACTCTCTTTCGTGTACTAAGACGGTACTTACCAATGAAACAATTATGTGCTATCTTTATTTCATGTTATAGCATAAATTCAATTATATGCACAACCGAATCCTCGAAACCACCAGATACTTAAGGATCTTGGAACCAAAAACAACCCATATACTCTAAGGATAGACGTAACTATCGTGCCAAATTTGCGATTACCTACTACCGTAAATACATCATAGGGATGTAGATGGAAACAATGAGAATCATACGACAAGACGCGAAATTTATAGAGTACAACCAGGAATGACGATCACTACTTACGATCTGGCTTATCATCATGCAGCAGGAAAATGTCATCCCACAGAAATAACAAGCACACCCACGAGACACCGCTCCTGCAGATGGACTCTACTACATTCCAAGCTTCTGTAACAGCGGCAGTAACCGCTGCTATGGCACACCTCAACGCAAACAACACCAACAGAGGTGGAAATAGCATCGACAGCTCCAGCCGTAGGAACGAGCACGGAAACCAACAAGTGACAACTTATCAAGGCACTCCAAACCCCAAGCTTAAGAACAGGAAGCGGAAGTCTGGAAGTAAGAGAAAGGGACAGCCCACTCAAGGGTTCTCAAAGAAGCAACATGTTCTTGCTGAACATGCGACCATGATCCCTACTACATCAACACCAACGAGAGCATATGCTGGAAGTCTTCCAAAATGCAACCAGTGCAATTTCCATCATAAGGGAGCCTGCCGGGAGCCGCATTGTAAGAAATGCAACCGAAAGAGTCACACCACCAAATACTGTAGAACTTATCCACGACAGAATCGTCAGCCAAACAAAAACAACAACAATCGCAACAACCTTAACAACAACACCAATGATGAGACCAGTCACACCTGCTATGGGTGTGGAGGAACCGGTCACTTCAGGCGCAATTGCCCCAAAGCTAACAATCAAGGAGCAGAAGGATCAGAAAAGGTCCTGACCTTGGGTCAAGGCGAAGCAGTACAAGACCCGACGGTTGTTACTGGTACGTTCCCACTTAACAACTCTTTTGCTTGCATCTTATTCGATAGTGGAGCTGAGTGGAGCTTCGTTAATAACAAATTTGAGCAATTACTAAAACAACAACCCCATAAGCTAAATGAAGCCTTCACGGTGGAGATGGCTAATGCAAAAAACTGAATTAACCTAGGATATTTATGTAGGGTATACCTTAGCACTAAACAACCATTCATTTCAAATAAAATTTAATGCCAATAAATATTAGGAGTTTTGATGTGATAATCGGCATGGTTGGGTTAAGCCCCCACCGTGCTGATACTATGTGTTGCGAGAAGGCCGTTTGCCTTTACCTCCCCAATCACGAAACTCTAATAACCTATGGTGATAAACCTTGCGCCAATCCTCGTCTTATCTCGTACATTAGGGCACAGAAGTGCCTACACAAGAAGAACTACGTTTTTTTCTCGCTCACGTTGTGGACAAGACCAAGGAAGAAGTAAGCATACAAGGTATTCCAGTAGCATGCGATTTTCCGGATGTATTTCCTGAAGAACTTCCGGGAATACCCCAGAGAGACAGGTCGAATTTCGAATCGACCTCATACCGGGAACCACATCAATTGCCAATTCACCCTACAGGTTAGCTCCCGCCGAAATTCAGAAGTTATCCAGTCAAACTAAGAGAACGGTTGAGCAAAGGATTCATCAGACCAAGCTTCTCACCCTAGGGAGCTCCAGTCTTGTTCGTCAAAGAAGACGAATCCTTCAGAATGCGCATCAATATTAGAAAAATTGAATAAGCTCACTATAAAAGAAAACCGATACCCACTCCCTCGGATTGACGTCCTATTTGACCAGCTTTAAGGAGCTAGTTACTTCTCCAAATAGAGCTAAGATTCGGATATCATCAGCTCCGAGTCCGAGAAGAGGACATTCCAAAAACTACCTTTCGAACTCGATACGGCCATCTCAAATTCGTTGTGATACCCTTCGGTCTAATGAATGCTCCCACGGTATTCATGAACCCTACGAACCGAGTTCTCCCAACCATTCCTAGTCAACCTTTTAATTATTTTCATCGATAGTATACTCGTCTGCTCATGAAACAAGAACAAACACTGTCAACACTTACGATCGGCTTTGGAGGCATCACAGTCGGAGAATATCGCAAAAGAAGCATTGCATGGATTGGATAAAACTCTCAAAGTCAAAAGGACGAAGCTTATTATTACAAGATTTGGATCGAGCACTAACTGGGTGATCGTCGATAGGTTAATCAAATCTGATCATTTCCTGCCGATAAGAGAATTGTACAAGATGGAAAGATTAACACGGATCTATACCAAAGAGACCGTGAGACTCCACGGAGTGTCAGCGTCTATAATCTCGGATCGGGATAGTAGATTTACCCCATGATTCTTTGGCAGTCACTCCAGAAGGCCAGGGGAACACAACTAGTCATGAGCACTGCTTACCACCCTCAAACCGATGGCCAAAGCGAACGAACCATTCAAACACCCGCAGACATACTCCGAGCCTGTGTGATTGATTTCGTCAAGTCATGGGATACCTAGTTGCCCTTGATTGAATTCTCACGCAATAACAACTATCGCACGAGCATCAAGGATGCTCTTTTCGAGGCTCTTTATGGTCATAAATGCAGATTACTCGCCAGTACTCTCACAGGACCAGAAACCATTTGCGAAACGACAGAGAAGATAATCCAAATCGGAACTCGACTTCAAGCATCACGAGATAGACAGAAGAGTTATACTGACAAATGATGAAAACCTCTGGAATTCCAAGTCGGAGGTCGGGTACTATTGAAAGTCTTTCCCTAGAAAGGAATGATTCGCTTTAGGAAACGGGAAAACTGAACCCGTAATACATTGGACCGTTCGAGATTCTTGCCCGGATTGGTCCAATGGCTTATAGGTTGCAGCTGCTTGTAGAGCTCAACAACGTACACCCCGTGTTCCATGTCTCAAATTTGAAAAAGTGTCTATCAGGCAAAACTCTTATCATTCCTTTAGAAGAGATCGAAATAAACGAGAATCTCCTGTTCGTCGAAGAACCAGTCGAGGTATTGGATAGGGAAGTAAAGCGTACAAAACAAAGCCGCATTCCGATTGTGAAGGTTCGATGGAACGCCAAGCGTGGATCGGAATTCACATGTGAACGCGAAGACCAGATGAGTCAGAAGTACCCTCACCTATTCTCTCATTCATGATCCTATCTTTCGAAAGAATTTCGGGACGAAATTCCCTCTAACGGGGGGATGATGTCACAACTAGCATTTTTAGCTGGGAAATTGTATTCTCATGAAAACATCATCCATTGTGAGGCTTTTACTCTAAATGAATATCATACTCTATGCTCACTCAATATATTTCTTATAGTCAATAAGGTGTTGAAAACCCTAGAAATCCCAGTTCCAGTCTAACATGAGCTAGGGTTCTCTTATTGGGCCTAATGGACCAATAAATCTTCAACTTGACTATCTTTGGTCTAAATGGACCCAATTCATAAATCTATGACATTTGGAACCATTTGGGCCTAGGATGATTCATTCTAGCCCTAATGGGCCAAAAACTCCATTTCTTTTATTCAAAAGGGGTCGTGAACATCAATGAGGGCCCAATGGCCGAGAAGTGATTATTGGGCCTCATGATTTCGAGCCAAGGCAAGTAATAGCCCAATTTAATTCTCTTCTTCCTCTAGCCCAAAATTTTCGGCCCATATCCAAAATAATAATAATAATAATAATAATAATAATAATAATAATAATAATAATAATGGAAGAATGCATGGACTAGGCTAATGACAACTTACAATTACATAACATACATCTAGATGATCACAAGTATCAAGAAGTGTATTACCCTTCATGCAAAACTCCTTATCTCTTCTCCCTCTCTTCTTCTACCCCTTTGGCCGAAATCCCACCACTCCACCTCCATTTTTCTCATTCAAACTACTTCAAACTCTTCAAGAACTCCTTCATCTTCCTCTAAAATTTTGAGAATTAGAGTGTGTTTCAAGAGGAGTTTTCATCAAAGATCACCATCATTGGTAAGATCTAACAAACTAGGTTGATTTACTACATCTTTAAACTCAAATCACTCCTCTTACACCATATTTTTGTGAATCATGATTCTTAGAACCATCCAAGTTCGAAAAACTCTTCAAGAGGCTTGCTAGAGTCGAGATCTCCTTCAATCTCTTCATCAAACCGAATCCAAACCCCAAATGTGAGTTCATACCCCCTATTTTCGATTTTTACTTGTTTTTGGGGGAGAATACAAGTTGCTTTATGTAGATCTATGTGTATATGCATGAATATGTGTGTTTTTCATGACTTATTTGCTGATTATGTGCTATAAACTTCATAAATCTAAAAATATGTTAAGAATATTAAGTTTATCACTTGGATCTACATGACAACATTGAGAAAAGTATGTGTTATCACATATAATACATGTAAACTAGTAGATCTAGGATTTATACACTTAAAATAGCAAAAAGGAGTGTTGTGTTCAAAGATCTATCAACTAAACTCAAAATTCAGCCCTTGACACGAACGTTTTGGTCCAATCTCGAACTGTTTTGACCACCTAAATGATAATATTTTTCAAAACTGTTTTACATGCGAAAATTTCAGGTTTATACCTTTAAAATTACTACTCTCACGTTTTCATACGATTTTTCTACAATTTTTAGCGAATTTTACAAAACTGCCTATCAGATTTGAAATAATTTCGGACCAGCCTGTAAAGGTGAGCAATTTCACACTTGTTAGAAGCCATTAAACATTATGAGAAAAATTGTGAACAAAGTAGACAAAATTTCCAAACTTCCAGCATTTACGGATCCAAATTTCGACTTACGATGATTTTTCTACAAATTTTCCAACAACTCGGTCAGAAAAGCCCAAAACCAGAAAAATGTGTGTTTTCACAAAAATCAAGCCAAAAATGATATTTTTGAAAAAAATGGGTTTAAAATGTTATTTTTACTACAAACTAGTCATCAACACAAGTTTTGAACAAAATGGAGACTAAAGTGTTATTCTTACAAAAATTGGGCCTTAATTGTAAATTTTTGGCTTAATGGGCCAAGAACATCATTTTTACAAAAAGTGGGCTTTTATACTATTTTAGTGAATACTTGAACCAAAATCAACAATAAACTAACAAACGGATTAATTTTGATCATTTTCTAGGTTATTGGGCCTTAGTGGCCAATTTATATGTTTGATAGGTTTTGGATACTATTTGCGTGCTATTTTGGCCTATAAATACCTTACATGTGAAATTGGCCTTAGTTGTCCCTTTACATATATTTTGGGCCCAATGTATATGAATCTCACTCCTATTAGGTCTTAAAATGAATCACATGTTTAGCGATGCCCTAGTGGCTCACTTACATGGTTCGTTGGGCCTGGAATGAGTTTTATACGTTTATCTTCGCGTAAATTCGATTAAGGATCTAGTGAGTTTTATCGGTTGACACCTATTAAGTGTTCAATCGTAGCCTGTAGTTATAATCAGAGTCTCTTGGAGGGAGAGCGGGGTCTTGTGTATAGATCTATACGGGGATGACACCCCACACCTGAGTTGTTCGCTACAGTTAGACTACATCAGTCTAGGGTGACTATAACCTTATTTTATTTTTCAGTCGGCGTTCACAAACGCCAAGACAGGTGAAATTGTCATTATTTAGTATGGTTATAATGGGTCACTTAGAGGAATTAACGTTATGAAGTTTGCGGAAGACGATTTTCTTTTATGTTGGATTACTAGGAAACTTATTCACACTGGTACCCCACCTCGGTGTTGGTACGACATCATTATCTATTTTCTTTTATGATTGGATTACTCGGTAACTTACTCACACTGGTACCCCACCTCGGTGTTGGTACGGCAGCATTAACTATTCTTCTTTTATAGGCAACATCGGGTTGTCCGGGGACATTCTATATACATTCTCTTCAATCACTTTTGACATTCTATTAAACAATAACACACATGCATTAATACAAGATCATACATAAACATACCAAACTATTTTAAGAAAATACAGGATTTTCTTGTGATTACAAAGTTATACAAATCATTTTCTCAAATATACTTATGAACTCACCAACATTATGTATGTTGACCGTTTTCAAAGTAACTTGTATTCTCAGGGACTCGTTAAGCAGAAGAATCAACAAGAATAGGGGATTTTGTTTTGTGTACTGTCGAACATCATACATTGAATGTTTTGGTCATGTTATTTAAAAGATTGTACTTGATGTAAACAATGGAAGTTGTATCATATTATGCATGGTAATGATGATGTTATGTTTCATTTATATTCATTGTGATGATTATTCAATTGTTAGTCACACGAGCCCCCGGACGTTTCCGCCGTCTGGTTCGGGGGTGTGACACTAACACAGATAGAGGGGTTGAGAGATAGAAGGATGCATATGCTGTGTTCCAGGTCGGATTGTTTCAATCACGCGAAGGACACATCATATGACTAACAGACAAAAAGAAATGCATAGATAAGAAGGTGCATAGAAATAGAGTTGCATATGTTGCATTCCAAGTCGGATATGTTCCAATCACGCAAAGGAAGTAACATATGACAGACAGATAGAAAGCAAGAAAACAATTTTTTGCATACCTACTTTATCAGAACCCCCAATTACCCTATCAGTGCTAGAATTAAGGTCATGAGACCATACACTCAATCTTGATATCACTTCCCAATCGATCACCTACAAAATAAAACCATAAGAACATATTTTTGGATTTTTGTTTTATAATTTTTTTTGTATTTTGATTTCTCCCCCTAAATTTGTGCATAGAAGAGAAAATATATGAAAATGAAAATAAAATGCGTAAATTTAAACTAAGCTAAAAAATTAGTCTTCAAAAATGATCATTTTTAGAAAGCTGACAAGCACATCGAATCGAGCTTTACTGAAAGGTTTGGTAAACAAATCCGCCACATTATTATCAGTGTGGATTTGTTCCAAACGAATGAGCGAACGCTCATAACAATCTCGAATAAAATGAACTTTGATATCGATGTGCTTGGTTTTGGAATGTTGGACTAGATTTTTAGCAATTTGGATGGTGGCATCATTATCACAGAAGATGGGAGTGTCAAGAAAATTCAAACCATAATCTTGCAGTTGATGTTGGATCCAGATAAATTGAGAACAACAAGCTGAGGCAGCAACGTATTCAGCCTCAGTCGTTGAGGTTGACATGGTTTGTTGTTTCTTACATTCCCATGACACCAACATTTCTCCTAAAAATTGGCACCCACCCGATGTTCATTTTCTGTCAAGATCACAGCCTCCATAATTGCTGTCAGCAAATGCATATAAATCAAAATCGGGATTTTTAGGATACTAAAGACCCAGTTTAGGGCTACCTTTAAGATACCTAAAAATCCTTTTAACAATAATTAAATGAGAAAGTTTAGGATTAGCCTGATAACGAGCGCATTGACAGACAACAAACATGATATATGGTCTTGCTTGCAGTCAGGTACATCAGAGAACCAATCATCGAGCGGTATTTTGTTTGATAAACGGATTCCCCATCTGGATCTGGAGTCAGCAGCGGTCTTTTAGCCATTGGAGTCAAAGCAATTTTTGAGTCTTTAAAACCAAACTTTTCGAGCATGTCTTCGACCTATTTTCCTTGATGTAATAAGATTCCAGCTGAATCCTGTCGCACTTGTAACCCTAAGAACATGGTCATTTCACCCAGCGAGCTTATATCAAATCTTTTCTTCATAACAACCTCGAACTCTTTGCATAACTCTGTGCTCGTTGACCCGAAAATGATATCGTCAACGTAGATCTGAACAAGGATCAAATCAACATCCACATTCTTGATGAATAATGTCTGGTCGATGGTTCCCTGTGTATATCCATGTTCAAGAAAATCTTCCGTGAGGGTTGCATACCAAGCTATGGGAGCCTGATGTAGCCCATATTGAGCCTTATCCAGCTTGTAAACATGATTTTGAAACTTTGAATTTACAAACCCTGGAGGTTGATCAACATAAATTTCCTCTTTCACAGCGTCGTACAAGAAAGCTGTCTTGACATCCATTTGATATACTGTAAAGCCCATGTATGAAGCATATACTAGGAATATACAAATGGCTTCCAAACAAGCTACCAGTGCATATACTTCTGTGTAGTCAAGACCCTCTACTTGCCTGAATCCACGAATGACCAATCGAGCTTTATTGCACACAATCACCCCATAATCATCTTGCTTATTTTTGAAAACCCAACGCGTGTCCAAAGATTTCTTGCCTTTTGGTAACTCAGCCAGCTTCCACACACCCAAATTTTCAAATTGATTAAGTTCATCATGCATCGCATCTACCCAGCTTGGTTCGTTTAAAGCCATGGTGACACTCTTGGGCTCGATCTGAGAGATGAAACAAGAGTAGAGACATGAATTGACATCTCCACTTTGACTTCTTATTTTGACTCCTTCGGCCAATGGACCGATGACATTGTCGATCGGATTATCGCGTTGGACTCTGGTAGGAATTTCATGGCTGATAGCATTGATTGAGATGGGAAGGTTGTTGATGTTGATGAATCTGTCTTCAGCTGAATCACTCTCCTCAGACGATCTACGACCGTAAGAGGTACTTGCCACATACTTATTTGAAATAGGTTCAGGAAAAAGAAGCTCCATAAACGATGGAGTGGCAGCGGAAGAATCTCTTGTCATGAATTCTCTTTTAGCAGGGGAAAGTGGAGAAGCGTCAGCATCAGAAGTGATTCTTTGACTTGGTGAGACCGAGGAAGTACTTGGAGCAGCTTCATCTACTAAAGGAGACACAGGAGACACCAGGGGCGGTCTGTATACAACATCTTCCTCTTCATCTTCAACAACAACACGTGTACCCGAGCTTGAACCTGAAACATTTTCCGAATATACATTAAAGGATTTAAACAATGATGCATAGTCAAATAACTAGTCAGGTCCAACTCTCGCATCTGTCTCATTCTATTCCAGCCAACGCACGTAAAAGGATTCCACAATCTTCTTGGTGGTTTTGTTGTACACTCGGTAAGCGGTGTGTGCGGCATATCCCACAAAATAGCAGTCATCGGCCTTTGAGTTGAACTTAGGGGTTGATTCGAGGTGTAGAAGGGTAAAAGGACATCCAAAGATTCTGAAGTGAGCAACCGATGGTTTGTGATTATATAGAATTTCATAATGGGTCTTCATCTGAGATTTGTTGATCAGGACACAGTTATGGACATAGCAAGCAGAGTTGATCGCTTCAGCCCAGAAGAAGACCGATAATTTGGAATCACAAAGCATAGTCCTTGCAGCATCCATCAGAGTACGATTTCTCTGTTCTGCAACACCGTTTTGTTGTGGTGTCCGAATAGAGCTATATTGACGCACTATACCCTTTTCTGCAAGAAGTGATCCAGAACTGCATTCTTGAACTCTGTGCCATTATCAGTTCGAAGCGCCTTCACCTTTTCAATTGTCTTCTTCTCAATCATCACAATGAATATCTTGATCAGGTCAGCAATCCCACTCTTTTTGGATAAGAAGAAGACCCATGTGAACCATGAGAAATCATCAATCACAACCAGGGAGTAAGAATTCTTATTGATGCTGAGGGCATTGACCGGACCAAACAAATCCATATGTAACAACTGAAGAACCTTGCTGATTGAGTTGACCAACTTTAGCTTATGTGTCTTGCGATGATGTTTTCCCTGAGCACAAGCAACACCTTCTCAAAGGTTATGAAATCTTTGATTGGAAGACCATGCACAATCTCATTTTTAGCAAGACGATTGAGGT
Organism: Lactuca virosa; assembly: GCF_052849685.1. NCBI lineage: Eukaryota > Viridiplantae > Streptophyta > Magnoliopsida > Asterales > Asteraceae > Lactuca > Lactuca virosa. Next base: position 288,211,886 of record NC_136426.1, read on the forward strand.
TCTTGGCATTTGCATGGCCGAGACAACGATGCCAAAGTATGGCATTATGTTCAGAGACATTTTAGAAAAAACAAGTGACTTACTCCGGAATGTTATGATTCATGTCAATGATGTAAGCATTTCCATCCCTCTTCGATCTAACCAGAATCCAGTCTTCAGGAGTAATGATTCCGGGCTTCAAAATGAGACACTCTTTGTTTGTAAAATGAGTTGAATAGCCTTTATCACATATCTGAGATACGCTCAGCAGACTGTGTTTCAGCTCGAGAGCATAATTAACATTCTCAAAGCTAAGCACACCATTCGTCACAGTACCATTCTAAGTGATCTTTCCACCTTTTCCTCCCGCAAAGGAAACATAACCCCCATTGAAATTTTGAATGTCGTGTAGTTGGGAAATGTCCTCTGTCATGTGCCTGGAACAACCACTATCGACGTACCAAGGTCTGACGATATTCCTCCGTAGCTGTTCCTGCACAATGTATGGGATTAATTAGTTTTTGGAACCCAGACCATAGAAACACTGGGTTTACCTGTTCTAGTGACAAAATTAACTTTTTCATTTTTAAGATCAGATTGATTACCAGATGCATGCAAAGGACTCTGAGGTGATTGGACTGACAATTTTTTGGGCATCCATTTGTAATTAGGTTTATTAACAGGTGATTTTGAAATATTTTTCTTTGCTTTTGATCGTTTGGGTTTCCGTCTATGACTAGATGAAGACCCATACGATGACTTTGACGATGCCGACCTTGGCTTAGCCAATTTCGGCCTCGTAAAAGTACCTGTTGAATTTTTGTTTAAAACCTGTTTGTTCTTTTTAAGTGCAACCCGATTTTTGTCTTTATTTGAGTTCTAATCACCATCAACTGAATAAGATCTCGAGGACTTTCTCTTAAGAGATCTTCCTCATGACTTATGCTTTCTACCTTGAGAATAATAAGGAACACATGGACGATTTAGACAATTTCTCGCGATATGACCAGGAATTCCATAATTAAAACATATATGTTTCTTCTTATAGAAACTGGTACCGCTCTTTCCTGATTTAGTGTCCTTATTGAATTATTTAATTTTCCATCAAGTGCACGTGCATGGTTCGGATTGTGTGACTGGCTTAGGTGGCGGGTATTTGCTTGTGACGGGTTTATTAGATTTATCAGACACATCACCACACTTATCAGAAACATTCAAATAATCAGATTTCAAAACAGAATCATTCAAATTAGAAACTAGAACATCATTGTTTGAATCAGAAACATCAGTTTGAAAAATAGAATTATTGTCAGAAACACTCTCTCCAAAGGTGAATCTGCAGATGAAGTAGAAACATTAGTATTGTTCACCTTAGAGCTATTTTTTGTCACAACCACTGTAGGGTTACCATACTGAAGATGTGCTTCCCTGTCTATTTCTTCTTGTGTCATAGGGATGGAAGTGTAGGTATGATTGAAAGGAGTAGGAACACTATCATACCCTAGACCCTTTTGCTGGTTAGCTTTAAATTTCAATTGATTTTCAATCATAGACTCAACTTTCTTGCTTGACACATCAAAATTTCTGAAATTAAAATCTGCATTTTCAAACTTGTTTTTCAATGTGTTAAGCTCGTCAGTCAAGCTAGCAAGTTGTTTCTTAACATAGGTATAATTCGCACATTTGTTGCCATATTTTTCCTGAAGTTTCCTAAAGTCATTTTTCTTGGCCTCTAGTTGTTCTTTAAGAGGTTTTTGTCCTTTTCTAAGATTATATCCTTCATATTTAAGGTCCTCACTTTCTCTACGTAATAAATCAATTTGATCACCCAGAAATTTAACAGCATCTATGCCTTTTTTAGAGGAAGAAATTTCACAGACCTCTTTCTTCTCTGGAGTGGTAGATACCATGAAAGAAAATTGAAGCTGCATCATTTCTGCTTTAGCATCCTCTTCAGCTTCTTGATCTGGATATTCATTTATCTGTGCTAGATGTGCAGTCTCAGGCCCTAAAATGTTCAAAGCTTGAATCTGGTCTTCCCAATCGAACGACTGACCTACCACTACCAAATTCATTGTTTTATTGTTGGAAGCAGTTCCTCTGTTGTTCACGACTAGCACCATTGTCCTGTCATGATTCTTTCTTCTGCCTGGTTTAGGACACTCACGAGCAAAATGACCAGGCTCATGGCAGTTGAAGCACCTGAGCTTGCTCCTGTTAAACCCAACTTTCTTATCTCCATTCATGCCCTAGTTGTTCTTTCCCGTATTCATGGCAAACTGCTTAGCCCTGAATACCGCTATGGCAATTTGCCAGGTGATATCCATTTCCTCAACGTCTTTCGGATGAATTTGGTCGAGATCAGCAAACTAAATTTGAGGACGCAATTCTCCAGCTAAGAAAGCATTGTAACAATTCACTAGATTAGAGGCTAGAGCCAAACTTTCTTCAACTTCCTTGGGAGTGGAGGCAGCGAGAGGAGCTTTTGAGGAGGAGGTTGAATGTGGAACAGCATGGGTTTATGGATAAGGCATGGATGATGGAATAGCATGATTTTGTGGTTGTGGTACAATGAAAGTTGAAAAAGCATTGAACGATGAAATTCCAAGATTAACTGTTGAGTATGAATTCACATGGTTTATCTCGTGTTGCTTATCATCTAAGTCATAAGCTTTGATGCTAGCCGTGGTTTCAGCAAGAGTAAGTCGGTGAAGATCATTGGTCTTTTTAATCAAAGACACCTTCATGTCCCATGATTTCAAAAGATAGTTCAATATTTTCTTGTTTATCTCCGAGCGAGATACATAAATTCCAGCAGTGCTCATCTCAGTGGTAAGAGTGATCAATCTCTGCAACTGGGCTTCAAGAGTCTCCCCCAAAACATGGTTGAACATGTTGAATTTTTGACGAAGCATGTCCTGTGTGCTTTTTTCATGTCATCATTTCCTTCATAACCCTCTATTAGTGCTTCCCAAAGTGCTTTTGCTGAATCATACTCCCTAAATCATTGAGCAATGTCAGGGGATAAAGCCATAGTCAGAGTTGTAAGTGCCTTTTCCTGTTCTTCAATTTTTTCAAAATCTACATCAGTGTAGTCTTCTACTTATTTGTCAATTATAGTTCCATTTTCCAGGGTAGTTGTGATTCTAACAGGACCCCTAAGAATGCTTCTCCAAATCTTAAAATCTTTCATTTTGATGTACTTTATGATCCTGTATTTCCATTCAGGAAATCCTTCTGCAGATAAGAGCCGTGGTATTCTTGTGGTGGTTCCCATAATTGAATCTAATTCTTGATTAATCGCACTGTGTTGAGGTTCCATTTTTTTTTGTTTTTTTTAATTAAAAAAAACAAAACTTGTTAAAAAAAACAAAGAAAATCACAACCGAAAAGGGTTTATAGCCGAAAACAGTTTACAGCCGACAACGGTTTACATCCGAAAACGGTTTACAATAGAAAACGGTTTTCAGTCGAAAACGAATCAATCATGCTCCACCGAAAACGCCCAGATCTTGATGAAAATAACGAGTCGAAAACGATTTACAGTCGAAAATGGTTTACAGTCGAAAACCAATTGTAAGTCCACAAAACTAAGAACCAACTAGTGATCAACAAAGTGAACAAGCCAAAATGATAAGAACAAGAAGGAGTAGAAGCAAGATCAACCCAAATGCACACGATTTCTATTGAAACAATCATCTGGTACAATGGATGCAAAACACACACTTAAGACCGAAAACAGCTAATAGCCATCTAACAACCTATGACACTATTTATAGGGAACAGTAGCAGCAAACAGTTTACAACCGAAAACACTATAGGACCAAAAACGTTTCGTTTCGGTCCACCCAACCAAAAACCCATAAAGAGCCCAAACAATGGGTAATAAAGTCTAAAAAACATAAATGCCTAGCTCAAACCAACAAAACATGTCCTAACAGTCTGCTCGCTCTGTCCATCGGTTTGGGGGTGGTAAGCTATACTGAAGTGCAGCTGAGTGCCTAACTCCTCATAAAATTTCCTCCAAAGCCTGGAGGTGAAACAAACATTACGGTCTGAGACCACAGATACCGGCACTCCGTGCCTGACTACCACCTCCCGAACATAGATATCCTCTAATTTCTCGGTGGATATACTCTCAGCAATCGAAATAAAGTACATACTCTTGGTCAGTCTGTCCACAATAACCCAAATGGGATCAACACCCATGTCGTCCTGGGTAACTTGGTTATGAAGCCCATAGTGATCTCCTCCCATTTCCACATGGGAATGGGTAACGGCTGCACCTTGCCATGAGGCCTCTGATACTCGGCTTTGACCTTCCTACAGGTCAGACACCGCTCAACAAACCAATCAACTTCCCTCTTCATGCAGGACCACCAGTAGCTAAATCTCAGGTCTTGGTACATCTTTGTGGCCCCTGATGGATAGAAAACTTGGACTTATGTGCCTCCTCCAAAATCTTCTATCTCACCCCACCAAATTCCGGAACCCAAAACCTACCACACATAGTCAATAATCACCGACTGTCTCTAACAAACAATAGAATCTGCCCCCTAATCCGCTCAATCTTCCAATTCTCCTTTTTCAATCCTTCCACCTGAGCCTCCTTGATCATATCCATCAATGGTGAGGTAACCGTCATCCTCAAACAAATATCTCAGATCGGAGAACATACCGCCTTACAGCTCAAAGCATCGGCCAACACATTGGCCTTTCTGGGGTGGTACAAAATCTCGCAATCATAATCTTTTACCATGTCTAACCACCTCCTCTGCAGTATATTCAAGTTCAGTTGATCCATCAAGTACTTCAAACTCTTATGATCGGTGTAAATAGTGCATCAGACCCCGTACAAGTAATGCCTCCAGATTTTGAGGGCAAACACCACCGCCCCCAATTCTAAATCACGACCTTGAGGCTTCAACAACCTTGAGTGGGTTAATTCGCCTCATGAGGCTTCAACAACCTTGAGGCGTAAGCGATAATATTCCCCCTATGCATAAGGACAACTCCCAAACCTGAAATAGAGGCGTCACAATAAACCACAAAATCATCTAATCCCTCAGGCAACACAAGTATTGGAGCCTCGCATAATTTTTGTCTTAAAGTATCAAAGGCCAACTGCTGATCCGGACCCCACCAAAAGGTTACCTTTTTCTTGGTCAGACGAGTCAAAGGCACTGCAATGTTGGAGAAGTCCTAGATAAACCTTTGATAATACCCTGCAAGGCCCAAAAAACTCTGAATCTCAGATGCGTTCTTCGGAACTTACCAACGCATCACAACCTCACTTTTGGCTGGGTCCACCAAGATACCTCCCGAGTTGATGATGTGTCCCAAAAACTGCACTTCCTGCAACCAAAACTCGCATTTGGAGAACTTGGCATAAAGCATCTCCCTCCTCATGGTCTTAAAAATCTCCCTCAAATGTTTCTCATGTTGCTCTTTGGTCTTAGAGGAGACCAATATATCATCAATAAAAACAATCACGGACCGATCCAGCATCGGTCTACACACCCAGTTCATGAGATCCATGAACGATGCTGGAGCATTGGTGAGCCCGAATGGCATCACCATGAACTCGTAATGACCATAACGAGTTTTGAAGGCCATCTTCTGAATATCCTCATCCCTAATCCTCAACCAAGATGCACCCTGGAGCTGATCTAATAAGACGTCGATCCTCGGTAGTGGGTAACGGTTCTTCACTGTTAGCTTGTTCAGCTCTCGATAATGGATACACATCCTCCAATGTCATTAATGTCACACCCTCCGTCCCTACCTTGTGGGTAACCTCCTCCCTCCAGTCCCGCACTCGGTCCCTCATCATACAGGATGTGAATCCTACATTTGCCGCATCGGGGAAAAAACTCGTGCGTTGAGCACTCTCCATGTCAGTGATACAATGGTGACTAGCGATGGGGTCCTTAACCCTAAAGAACTTGGGGGCACCACATACTTGAACTCTCGGAATGAGGGAGTTCGAGTCCTAATCTGACTCACAGCGATCTAGGCTCAGAAGGACCTGAACTGCTCCTCCATAATCTTCATGGTCCCCTCCTTGACTGTACCGAAGATCACAAGGGTAGCGTCAAGTTTGTCGCGAGTAACCTAGACTGTGATAAGCTCGTGCATCCTCTCATCAATAGGCTCCGCACCGGAACAAGAACCCGATCCCGAGCCTGATCCAGAACCTAAACCTCCTCGTGTAGCCCTCACCATCCTCAAACTGAAAATACAACATGCTAACTATTGATAAGGAAATTTGAAGGGATTCCTCCTCACCGGATTCCTTAGAGTTTCCAGGTCTGCTCTTGTCTCGGGTATAGTTCATGTGCTTTCAGTAGTACGGGCCCAATACTACCCTCTACACTTACATGTACCTTCTTCAATATTATACCCGATGCCTCTAATTCATCAATCTAAACTCAGAAACATAACCTATATATAACACAATACATATACATCCTAGACTCTTCTAGGATTTCTCAATCCTTACAAACTAGAAATCTTAATCAACATTGTTGGTTGCCCTGTGCATGCAAATGGTATACAAAATAGAATCGCATAGACTGTTTGAATGAAGATTCTACCCTAAGTCCACATCCAAACAAGGAAAAGGAAATGAAGCCAAACCAATCATTCTAGGGCTATGCAGTTCACATATTAACATACTAGTTGCAATTCATAAGCATGGTTTAACTTTGGGAAACACTTACTTGAGCTCGGCCGATCGCACGCATTGCACGCTCCGTTGTTACTTAAGAAAACCTTTTTCATAAAATCCTGATTATTTTTATTTTTTAAAAAGGTTATCATTTCCTCAGTTTGAGTTCTGACACACCCGAAGGCGTGTCCGAATCACTCAAACCAAGGCTATGATACCAACTTATAATATCCCAAATACCAGAGAAAATTTTTCATTTTAATTCAAGATCGTAATCATAATTTCAATACCAAAATCCGATACATAATCATAAAAAGTCATTAGAGTGTCAACAACAGGAAATGCGGAAATAATGGAGAGTGAATGTTGCACCATCAAGACAAGCCCTTCCCCTTAGTACAGGAAGTACCTGCAATCATAATACAAACTATAAGCTAACGCTTAGTGATTTTTCCCAAACTAACGCATACTAGTCATACTAACGGGCCCGCCCTAGGTTTATTCCAACCCAACACAAGTATGGCCCCCCCTGGGGTATATTTCAACCCAAACATGTCAATATGGGCCCCGCATTGGGGTATATTTCAACCCGACATATTATAGTGGGACATGCCCTGGGGTGTATTTCAACCCGATCATAACATGTAACACATAACAATTAACATATTGCATAAACATATAATGGGCCGTCCTTGGTGCCTCCGACCCATAATACCGGGAAGAGACTCACCTCGGTCTGCTGAAATTAATAATTTCTTAGCTACCAATCCAAAAATTGCACACTGTATAAATATATAGAATACTCTAATTAAGGTTATGATACAAACTCAACCAAGACCCAAAGTTCCTAAGTCCAGAATCTTCAAATAGGGCCCAAAAGCAATTTCCTTTTTATGGCCCAACCATATTTGGTCCACTTATAATAATGGGCCTAAGGCTCAAAGGCCCAACCCATGACACTATAAGCCCACAAAGGAGACCGCTCCACCTAACCTAACCAGACTAAGGCCCACAATACAACCAAAAACTCCTAGAGTCCAAAAATGGAGCCCACCACCAAAGGCCCAGATACTACAGCCTACTGCTGAGTACGCGAGGCATACTCAGCTTGTACGCTAAGCGTACATGCTTAATGGCATGCACGTTGCACATATGAGCTTGTATGCCTAGCGTACTCCTCTGACTTGCCAACTTTTCATTTAGCTCTTATTTGTTTAAGACACTTGTTCCAATACCCGGATCTGACCTCCTTGAAGTAGTTAATCACGCAAAGTTGCCAACTTTCCGTGCATACATGGCTTAATGAAGTCCAAAAGCCCAAAAGAGGTTATTGAATGACTTGATGCTTGCATGGAGGTCACAAACACCATAAATTACGCCTTCCATCCACACCATTAAGTTGTGGTGTTCTGGGAGGAGTCAACTATGAAACAATTCCACATTCCTTAAGATAGTCGTGAAACTCAATACTAAGATACTAACCACTTTTGTTAGATCTGAGCGTCTTAATCTTCCTGCTTAATTGATTATCGACCTTGTGCTTAAACTCTTTTAACTTTTCAATGGTTTCTGAGTTATGTTTGATTAATTAGATATAACCATATCTGCTACAATCATTTGTAAATGTTACGTAGTATCGATTGACATCTCTTGTGGTGGATCTAAAAGGGCCACATATATTTGTATGGATTAGGTCCAACAATCCTTCACATCTTTCACATGATCCAGTGAAACGTTATTTTCTCATCTTGCCCAAGAGACAGGATTCACATTCATCATTTTGTTGGGTTTTAGTATACTACAACATCCTATGGTGCACATACAACCCTAAATAACTTGGATCTATGTTTTCTCTATTATACATGCAAATATGAATATTCCAAGGTATTACCCTATCTAACATACTGTTGGGTTTTTGAGCATTCTAACACTCCTATGGTGTACATGCAACCCTATAAACCTTGGATCTATGTTTTCTCTATTATACATGCAAATATTAACTATTCCAAGGTTTCATCCTAACTAGCATATTATGAAGCACCTATACTACAAAGTTCTAGTTAGATGACATACCTTATGATGTAGCTTGATGTCTTCAAGCTTTAAGAGCTTAGCCCCAATAGTGTGGAAGCCTCAAATGGAATCACAAATCACCAAAACACCTTGGAAGAACTTGAGAGAATATGTATGCACACTAAAATCGGCCCACTCTTATTTTCACACACTTGTGCCTATTTTGTGAGCCAAGGACCCCTTTATATATTATGGAGGATTAGGGTTACATCCATGTAAACCCTAATACCCATGACCTTTCATTTACATAGGATCCATGGGTTAAAAGCTCCATGGACCATCCATGAAAGCTTAGCCCAACCTAAATGAACTTGGCCCATTCCATATATATAAGAGTCCATATTTAATTAGTTCTTTTTGATCACTTAATTAATTCTAAATTAATTCTTGATCAATACTAATTAAATAATATGATTCCATATTAATATATTAGAACTTATAATATATTAATATAAATCATAAATATACTATTCTCAAAAGACTATCCATATAAATTGTGCCGGTGAAGTGCAACCCAAATGGACCATGCCGGGTCGGGTCAAGTACATACCAAATATAGTTATGGACTTAGACATTAATCCGACAGTCTCCCACTTGGATAAGTCTAAAACTATTATTGAGTATGACTTCAAAACCTAACTGGAAATCGGAGCTCTTAAAGCCGTTGTCGAACTCTGACCTTGTCAATAACTTGTCCATTAGATAAGGGATCATATATTCCTCCATTCTAGATATCATATGGACTGAGACATGGATTATAATCATTCTCTCTGTCCATTTGTTGTTTCCCAATTTTCGATTTATGATGACTGACTGATTGAACAAATCAAATCAGTCATGGCTTGGCCAAGCACTCACATGTGTCATCGCTAAATCATCGAGGGGCCCACAGATATCGCTTTTATCCCGAAGGTAAAAGGAATGGATAAACTTCGACTCATATGGCTTGTTCTACTACTTGTTGAATCATACACAAAGGCACGTTTTATAACATCGAGTTACCAAATGCGTTTTCATGCAATCAATGTATAACCAACTCATAGTAACAACTCATATCTCTAGGTTTGAAGAATATAAGATATTATCATCTCATGATCACTCGTGATAAAATCCATGAAGTGATAAAATCCATGAAGTGATAAAATCCACCAACTTAGACCTCTACAAACCAACTCATGACAGTCTTGATTCATATCTACTTCCAACATATGACCGACTGTGGATGGTTTGAATAACTTAATCATTCAGGAAGAGCGACTTAGTTATTCTGGAAGTCAAAACATGCAAAGTGAAACACAAGAATAAATGAATCAAATATGGTATCAAACCCTATGAATATAAATAAACACTTTTATTTATCACCATACTGATTACTCATTATTCATTGTTTCGGTTTTATCAACTTTATACTTGAATTAAAAACACTAGTTGTCCCATGCTCCAAGCATGTACACTATGTTTTTCTTAAACAATAGCTTTGCCATACACCAAGTATGCACTCTATGTTTGTCTATGATCCTTACTTTGTGAAATAAACCAATTGAACATAATTTCAATGATTCTAATTTCACACTCCCAAATCCTTATCAAAAAATGTGAGAATTTCAAATTCCTATCATTTATCGAAATCTGTTTAGATTTTAAACTTATATGCACTGACCCTCCTGTAATAAATATGTACAAAGTCACAAAGACTTGTCAACAGTCATTATAAGGTATTCCAATGGAGATCAACTCCATGGAAACTAAGTCTCATATTCAAAGTACATTGCTTTGGACATGATTCTTGCATTAAGTTTTCTAATCTTACACAGATAACTTCCACCTATGGAGACAACTCCATATTCTCATTTTGACTATCACTTCTGAATAAGAGATGCCTCTTTTCAGAATATGTCAATATGGTCCTTCCAAAATTAGAACTATACTTCCAACTGTCCCTGAGCAACCAAAGTTCAGATTTCTGATATGAGATGCTTTGATAAAACTTTATCAAAATCATACACCTTTCCTTAGATAGCATGCATGTGTGTCTAAACAATTTCAGAACTATGAAAAGGGATGTCGTAATCATAGTCTCAATTGTTTAGACCTTTTGCCATCTGCTTCAAATCTACTTGGTGGAAGTGTTTCCTCACCATCATTTTCATGAATCGGAGAGAAACCTTAGGACCCTTAGATTTTATGGTGTATGTGTTCTTATCCATGTGAATCGTCAAAACCATAGTCACAAGACAAGGATAATGACAAATCCAAACTTATATGGACTGAACTTATGCAATCTTAACTTCTTGCCACCTGGCAGTACAGGGCCTGCCATTGCTTCCAAGTTGTTATGCAACCAATTGAGAACTTTCAGAACTCCTATGCAAAGCCAACTTTAACTGGAATGGGCACGAAAATGTCAACACGATAGGTTATAAACCTCAAGTCGTGTGCTAGTGAAGAACCTCAGGTTTTATTCTTGATTAGTTCTTGAAATTGTTTTTAGGATCTTTAAGACTCCCACTATCCTCTTGACATATAAGACTATCTTGCCAAATATTCAAGAGATAGTGCGGATTCTTTATCAAGACAAACACTTCACACAATTGGCCTTAGTTGGTCTTTGTTTTATCCAAAACATCACAACTTACCAATTTCAAATGTACAAGAGTAGGACACTTTTACTCTTACATTTGACAAGTGTTTTAAACCTTTATTTAAGATATGTCACTCAAGTTACAATCTTGGAGTATGACTCTAAGAATTGTTTTGGAATGAAGTATGACTCATCTTCCTGATCTAACCATTTCAACAATTCATGACTCCTCTTCTTAGTCATAAGAATGCACTAAGATGACCTTTAGAGGACTAATTGTGATATGATTTCTAAATCATTAAGATGATCACAAACATGATAATAAAGTACTCTCCCATCTTTTCAAATTTGAGAAACTTTTATCTTTCTGCCTAATTTGATTCTTCCCATTCGTTCTGCCATACATTGTGACTTTTCCAATGTTTCAGAATTATACTTAAACTTGTAAGTATAACCATATTTACTAAACTTTAGTAAATCAAATAGTCTTAACGAGCTTTGTGGTGGACATGACCAGTGCACAAGAATGTGTACTCGATCCCTTTAGTCCTTCACTTGACTCACACATCCATGTGAACAAGTAATTAGTCTTGATTTTCCAATGCTTGAAAGTTCTCATTCATCATACTATTCAACTTGCATGATTCCAAGTTTCGGTCCAATTGAAACTTGGGTGATGAGGAACTTTCCTGATTTGGTAAATTTAGACACTACCACAAATGAAAGAATCAAATCCATTTTCCAATATTGCTGTCAGTGGAATCATATAAGCAACAATTTTCCACAAATGCCATTGTAAGGATACTTCAAATAAATAAAATTAAACAATTTTCTTTTATTTTAAAACTTTGCGGAAAAACTTATCCTTACAATCCACATGGAAAATTGTTGTTATCTACTCCTTAGCAATATATCATAACTTCTTAAGCAACTGCTCAAAATTCTGATGCGATCGAAATCCACCTTCGCGATCAGAATCAGCATATACTTCCTTTAAGATTTCTCTCTATTCTTTGATTCTTAAAACATCAACATGTGACCCAGTCACATCATGTAATGAGGATCTCAGAATAGAACTTAACAGAGTTAGATAATGGGCTCTACCTGATGTAGAGTCAAACTTATTGACTTTAACATCCTTAGGTAAATTTGGCAGCTTTGCAATCAACGCCCCTTCCTTTGGCAAAATAAACATATGGACCCTTTGGTAATGGGACTATCTCAGACTTAGCATTTCTCTTTACCATTTGGTCAACCGGGTTGACTATGGCCAATCCCTTTCCATTGGGAAGAGAATGTTTTTTCTGGATTTCTAGTGTCACCATTGTCACTGTCCATAAAGTTTTTTGGGAAGTTGATCTTCTAATCAAATTTGCTTTACTATCGTTCCAAATCATTGCTGATTCAGCAGCACCAAGCAAATAGATATGATCATTAAGGTTCATGTCATAGTCTGTTTCATAGTAGTCCCAAAGGAACTCACTATGTGACTTAAAAAGTGATTGAACATCCAATTTTCTCAAGACTTTGACACCCAACTCTCCCGGGTTGTCAATATGTGACTTCATCTCTAAGATGTGATCACACATAGACCTTTCTTGCCATTAGGGCTTGAGTGACCTTGAACTTGTGGGTTAGGGAGAATAATTGGAGGAGGTGGAGGAAGAGAAGTATGACTTCCATGAGCCAAACTCGGGAAGTCATATTCATTAGGAAAGCTTGGTTTGGGAAGATCATTGTTGTCTAAACCAGACATCAACAATGGGAGAAATTCATGTAAAGTTGATTTAAGTCCTTAATATAACACCCAATATGATATATTAAGGCTAGGACCCAACAAACTATTTTATAACTTGGAAGAGGGATGCCGTAATCCAAGCTATAAAATATTTGAAGGTAGGTGAATGACGATTCACCAATATCCACCAAGATAAACGAAATGTATTATTAGGTTTTAATTGGTTTTGAAACTCCTAGATTCTTTTGAGATTCATTGAACTTTTCAATGGCATGTTTCAATCTCGAGTGTGCCCTTCAGGTTTTGTGACTGGGATGCCGAGGATCACAAAACAAGGTGTGAAGTAACCATGCAAATATACTTGGTACCCTTAATATTTACCCCTCAATCGATGTGCCGGTTAACCACACATGCTCCAACGATACTATGATAAACATTAAGTTACCCTTTGCCTACCTTGTTAAGTCCAGGTTATTGTGCCGGTTAACCACACATGCTCCACTAACAACTTAAACAAAGTGCAAAGTGTAATTTCATGGATTAGCACCTTATTCACATTTTCCTAAGTAACTAAGATTGGGAATTTGTAAGTGTTTAGTTACTTAGTATTTATCATTATACTTATTATGAAGGGAGAATTATAGTCCTTGTCCTACCTGTTCGGCTAACGACCCTCCACCAGTCAAGGAAGCGGTGGGTGAGAGTGGACACCCATTAAACTGCCATTTTATAGGTAGTAACCTTATACCCCCCTTATAGACCGGCTTCGTGAATGAGGCCTACTAATGGTAAGACGACTTGCTCTTATACATATAATATATTAAACTTTTAATATTATAATAGTATAAGGGTGTATTTTAGAAATTTAAAATACTTGGTGGTTTAATCTATTAATTAAACTATACTCTTAATTTAATTAAATTTAAACCATGTCATTATGGAATTATTAATTCTCTTTTAATTAAACACTTTAAATATCTATTAATAAAGTCCATAAGAGTTAATTGAATTATTCAATAAAAACATCATAATTCCAATTATTAAATTCAAAATTAAAACCATTTAATTAATTGTTTAAGTTATGAACCCAAGAGTTTTAGAATTCAATTCTTTTTTTTTATCATAAAAAACTTTTTCCAAATTCCAAAACTTGAGAGCAAGTTTTGTAACTCTTGAAAACTTTTGGATTCCATAACTTATGGAGTTAAATACTTGTTTTATGATGAAACTTTTCATGTTCCATAACTTAAGAACAAGTTATGGAATTCTTTAAAACATTAAGACCAAGTTTTGTAACTCCATAAAAAACTTTGAATCAATTTTTTTAAAAACCTTTTCATATCCATAACTTATGGAGGTTTCAAAAAACTCTTTAGATCAAACTTTTAAAACTAATAAAATAATCATATCATTTTATCTTTTACTAAATTTGACCTAATTCAACTCATATAGCAAATGATTCAAATTTTACAAATAATTAGTTTTTCACAAAAACAAGTAATTATCTTAAAATTTGACAAACGTCATGTTTTTTTTTCCTTTTTTTTTTCCAACTTGAAAATAAAACCTTTGCATCAATATAACAGAAAACAACCCATGGCTCTGATACCACTGTTGGGTTATGGGCATTCTAACACTCTTATGGTGTACATGCAACCCTATAAACCTTGGATCTATGTTTTCTCTATTATACATGCAAATAATAACTATTCAAAGGTTTCATCCTAACTAGCATATTATGAAGCACCTATACTACAAAGTTCTAGTTAGATGACATACCTTTTGATGTAGCTTGATGTCTTCAAGCTTTAAGAGCTTAGCCCCAATAGTGTGGAAGCCAAAACACCTTGGAAGAACTTGAGAGAATATGTATGCACACTAAAATCGGCCCACTCTTATTTTCACACACTTGTGCCCATTTTGTGAGCCAAAGACCCCTTTATATATTATGGAGGATTAGGGTTACATCCATGTAAACCCTAATACCCATGACCTTTCATTTACATAGGATCCATGGCTTAAAAGCTCCATGGACCATCCATAAAAGCTTAGCCCAACCTAAATGAACTTGGCCCATTCCATATATATAAGAGTCCATATTTAATTAGTTCTTTTTGATCACTTAATTAAATCTAAATTAATTCTTGATCAATACTAATTAAATAATATGATTCCATATTAATATATTAGAACTTATAATATATTAATATAAATCATAAATATACTATTCTCAAAAGACTATCCATATAAATTGTGCCGGTGAAGTGCAACCCAAATGGACCATGCCGGGTCGGGTCAAGTACATACCAAATATAGTTATGGACTTAGACATTAATCCAACACATACAATCATTGATACTTAGGTAATATAACAAGTTAGAATACATACCTTTTAATGAAGCTTGAAATCTTGAACTTTAAGAGCTTAGCCCCAATAGTGTGGAAGCCTCAAGTGGAATCACAAATCACCAAAACACCTTGGAAGACTTTAGAGAATATGGATACTTGGCTCACACTTATGAAATCGGTTATTGCCCTCTTTAGTGTATCCACACTAGCCACTAGCCTAATTGCATGAACCATAAGACCCTTTATATAGTGTGTAGGATTAGGGTTAAACCCTAATACCCATGACCTTTCATTTCCTAGGATCCATGGGTTAAATCTCCATGGACTATCCATGAAGACTTAGCCCAACCTAAATGAACTTGGCCCACTACACATATATATCTAAGAGTCCATATTTAATTAGTTCCTTTTGATCACTTAATTAATTATAAATTAATTCTTGATCAATACTAATTAAATAATATGATTATATATTAATATATTAGAACTTATAATATATTAATATAAATCATAAATATACTATTCTCAAAAGACTATCCATATAAATTGTGCCGGTGAAGTGCAACCCAAATGGACCATGCCGGGTCGGGTCAAGTACATACCAAATATAGTTATGGACTTAGACATTAATCCAACAGTCTCCCACTTGGATAAGTCTAAAACTATTATTGAGTATGACTTCAAAAACCAACAGGCAATCGTAGCTCTTAAAGCCGCTGTCGAACTCTGATCTTGTCAACGAACTCTGACCTTTGTCAATGACTTGTCCATTAGATAAGGGATCATATAGTCCTCCATTCTAGATATCATATGGACTGAGACATGGATTATAATCAGTCTCTCTGTCCATTTGTTGTTTCCCTATTTTCGATTTATGACGACTGACTGATTGAACAAATCAAATCAGTCCTGGCTTGGCCAAGCACTCACATGTGTCATCACTAAATGATCGAGGGGCCCACATATATCGCTTTTATCCCGAAGGTAAAAGGAATGGATAAACTTCGACTCATATGGCTTGTTCTACTACTTGTTGAATCATACACAAAGGCACGTTTTATAACATCGAGTTACCAAATGCGTTTTCGTGCAATCAATGTATAACCAACTCATAGTAACAACTCATATCTCTAGGTTTTAAGAATATAAGATATTATCGTCTCATGATCACTCGTGATAAAATCCATGAAGTGATTCAAATGAGCGTGGGTTGAATCCAATACTCAGAACTTATGAGCACTCATGAGTGTTGTAGCACCGCTTTGTCCAACATCTTAGACCTCTACAAGCCAACCCATGACAGTCTTGATTCATATCTACTTCCAACATATAACCGACTGTGGATAGTTTGAATAACTTTGTCATTCAGGAAAAGCGACTTAGTTATTCTGGTAGTCAAAACATGCAAAGTGAAACACAAGAATAAATGAATCAAATATGGTATCAAACCCTATGAATATAAATAAACACTTTTATTTATCACCATACTGATTACTCATTATTCATTGTTTCGGTTTTATCAACTTTATACTTGAATTAAAAACACTAGTTGTCCCATGCTCCAAGCATGTACACTATGTTTTTCTTAAACAATAGCTTTGCCATACACCAAGTATGCACTCTATGTTTGTCTATGATCCTTACTTTGTGAAATAAACCAATTGAACATAAGTTCAATGATTCTAATTTCACACTCCCAAATCCTTATCGAAAAATGTGAGAATTTCAAATTCCTATCATTTATCGAAATTTGTTTAGATTTTAAACTTATATGAACTGACCCTCCTGTAATGAATATGTACAAAGTCACAAAGACTTGTCAACAGTCATTATAAGGTATTTCAATGGAGATCAACTCCATGGAAACTAAGTCTCATATTCAAAGTACATTGCTTTGGACATGCTTCTTGCATTAAGTTTTCTAATCTTACACAGATAACGTCCACCTATGGAGACAACTCCATATTCTCATTTTGACTATCACTTCTGAATAAGAGATGCCTCTTTTCAGAATATGTCAATATGGTCCTTCCAAAATTAGCACTATACTTCCAACTGTCCCTGAGCAACCAATCTTTGGTAAACCTCAGATTGTCCTCGACAATTGCTTAATCATTTTAGTCATATCCAATTCTAGACCTTTTCCCTTCTTAATGCCTCTGGGCATTTGGAAAAATTTAGAAATGACAAATATTATAGCACATGCAATCGATCATGTACCCAAAGCAAATGGTACACGATTCATGATGTCTCACATAAAGACATGATTCTAGACCAGTCTTTTGCTACAATATTTTTTATTTGCCATGTTTTCAAAATTTGACTATGAAGAGGGATGCCGTAATCATAATCGAATTTTGAGAACGCAATATATAGAATTTCCTTAAGTTGAACCAATCCAACATGAAATTCATATATATATATATATATATATATATATATATATATATATATATATATATATATATATATATATATATATATATATATATATTCTTGACTAAGGATGATTATGGTCTCAATCTAAGCCTTTAGAACTGAAATGAAGTATATCCTCTCCCTTAATTATAGCAAAACAACTTTTTCAATCCCTGCAGCCTCACGAATTGAAACTTTTGTTTTCTATAATTAACATTGCTAACTTGCAACACTAACAATGATTATCATGCTCCCACTAACATGATGATTATTAGCATAACATTTATGCTCCCACTAGCTTTGACATATACTCAGAAATCAGCTGGACTTCTAGAAATCAATACTTTATTGACTTTCTTACCAAAGTTCAGATTTCTGATACGAAATGCTTTGATAAAACTTTATCAAAATCATACACCTTTCCTTAGATAGCATGCATGTGTGTCTAAACAATTTCAGAACTATGAAAAGGGATGCCGTAATCATAGTCTCAATTGTTTAGACCTTTTGCCATCTGCTTCAAATCTACTTGGTGGAAGTGTTTCCTCACCATCATTTTCATGAATCGGAAAGAAACCTTATGACCCTTAGATTTTATGGTGTATGTGTTCTTATCCACGTGAATCGTCAAAACCATAGTCACAAGACAAGGATAATGACAAATCCAAACTCATATGGACTGAACTTATGCAATCTTAACTTCTTGCCACCTGGCAGTACAGGGCCTGCCATTGCTTCCAAGTTGTTATGCAACCAATTGAGAACTTTCAGAACTCCTATGCAAAGCCAACTTAAACTGGAATGGGCACAGAATATGTCAACACAATAGGCTATAAACCTCAAGTCGTGTGATAGTGAAGAACCTCAGGTTTTATTCTTGATTAGTTCTTGAAATTATTTTTAGGATCTTTAAGACTCCCACTATCCTCTTGACATATAAGACTATCTTGCCAAATACTCAAGAGATTGTGCGGATTCTTTATCAAGACAAACACTTCACACAATTGGCCTTAGTTGGTCTTTGTTTTATCCAAAACATCACAACTTACCAATTTCAAATGTACAAGAGTAGGACACTTTTACTCTTACATTTGACAAGTGTTTTAAACCTTTCTTTAAGATATGTCACTCAAGTTACAATCTTGGAGTATGACTCTAAGAATTGTTTTGGAACGAAGTATGACTCATCTTCCTGATCTAACCATTTCAACAATTCATGACTCCTCTTCTTAGTCATAAGAATACATTAAGATGAACTTTAGAGGACTAATTGTGATATGATTTCTAAATCATTAAGATGATCACAAACATGATACTAAAGTACTCTCCCATCTTTTCAGATTTGAGAAACTTTTATCTTTCTGCCTAATTTGATTCTTCCCATTCGTTCTGCCATACATTGAGACTTTTCCAATGTTTCAGAATTATACTTAAACTTGTAAGTATAACCATATTTACTAAACTTTAGTAAATCAAATAGTCTTAATGAGCTTTGTGGTGGACATGACCAGTGCACAAGAATGTGTACTCGATCCCTTTAGTCCTTCACTTGACTCACACATCCATGTGAACAAGTAATTAGTCTTGATTTTCCAATGCTTGAAAGTTCTCATTCATCATACTATTCAACTTGCATGATTCCAAGTTTCGGTCCAATTGAAACTTGGGTGATGAGGAACTTTCCTGATTTGGTAAATTTAGACACTACCACAAATGAAAGAATCAAATCCATTTTCCAATATTGTTGTCAGTGGAATCATATAAGCAACAATTTTCCACAAATGCCATTGTAAGGATACTTCAAATAAATAAAATTAAACAATTTTCTTTTATTTTAAAACTTTGCGGAAAAACTTATCCTTACAATCCACATGGAAAATTGTTGTTATCTATTCCTTAGCAATATATCATAACTTCTTAAGCAACTGCTCAAAATTCTGATGCGATCGAAATCCACCTTCGCGATCAGAATCAGCATATACTTCCTTTAAGATTTCTCTCTATTCTTTGATTCTTAAAACATCAACATGTGACCCAGTCACATCATGTAATGAGGATCTCAGAATAGAACTTAACAGAGTTAGATAATGGGCTCTACCTGATGTAGAATCAAACTTATTGACTTTAACATCCTTAGGTAAATTTGGCAGCTTTGCAATCAACGCCCCTTCCTTTGGCAAAATAAACATATGGACCCTTTGGTAATGGGACTATCTCAGACTTAGCATTTCTCTTTACCATTTGGTCAACCGGGTTGACTATGGCCAATCCCTTTCCATTGGGAAGAGAATGTTTTTTCTGGATTTCTAGGGTCACCATTGTCACTGTCCATAAAGTTTTTTGGGAAGTTGATCTTCTAATCAAATTTGCTTTACTATCGTTCCAAATCATTGCTGATTCAGCAGCACCAAGCAAATAGATATGATCATTAAGGTTCATGTCATAGTCTGTTTCATAGTAGTCCCAAAGGAACTCACTATGTGACTTAAAAAGTGATTGAACATCCAATTTTCTCAAGACTTTGACACCCAACTCTCCCGGCTTGTCAATATGTGACTTCATCTCTAAGATGTGATCACACATAGACCTTGCTTGCCATTAGGGCTTGAGTGACCTTGAACTTGTGGGTTAGGGAGAATAATTGGAGGAGGTGGAGGAAGAGAAGTATGACTTCCATGAGCCAAACTCGGGAAGTTATATTCATTAGGAAAGCTTGGTTTGGGAAGATCATTGTTGTCTAAACCAGACATCAACAATGGGAGAAATTCACGTAAAGTTGATTTAAGTCCTTAATATAACACCCAATGTGATATATTAAGGCTAGGACCCAACAAACTATTTCATAACTTGGAAGAGGGATGCCGTAATCCAAGCTATAAAATATTTGAAGGTAGGTGAATGACGATTCACCAATTTCCACCAGGATAAACGAAATGTATTATTAGGTTTTAATTGGTTTTGAAACTCCTAGATTCTTTTGAGATTCATTGAACTTTTCAATGGCATGTTTCAATCTCGAGTGTGCCCTTCAGGTTTTGTGACTGGGATGCCGAGGATCACAAAACAAGGTGTGAAGTAACCATGCAAATATACTTGGTACCCTTAATATTTACCCCTCAATCGATGTGCCGGTTAACCACACACGCTCCAACGATACTATGATAAACATTAAGTTACCCTTTGCCTACCTTGTTAAGTCCAGGTTAGTGTGCCGGTTAACCACACATGCTCCACTAACAGCTTAAACAAAGTGCAAAGTGTAATTTCATGGATTAGCACCTTATTCACATTTTCCTAAGTAACTAAGATTGGGAATTTATAAGTGTTTAGTTACTTAGTATTTATCATTATACTTATTATGAAGGGAGAATTATAGTCCTTGTCCTACCTGTTCGGCTAACGACCCTCCACCAGTCAAGGAAGCGGTGGGTGAGAGTGGACACCCATTAAACTGCCATTTTATAGGTAGTAACCTTATACCCCCCTTATAGACCGGCTTCGTGAATGAGGCCTACTAATGGTAAGACGACTTGCTCTTATACATATAATATATTAAACTTTTAATATTATAATAGTATAAGGGTGTATTTTAGAAATTTAAAATACTTGGTGGTTTAATCTATTAATTAAACTATACTCTTAATTTAATTAAATTTAAACCATGTCATTATGGAATTATTAATTCTCTTTTAATTAAACACTTTAAATATCTATTAATAAAGTCCATAAGAGTTAATTGAATTATTCAATAAAAACATCATAATTCCAATTATTAAATTCAAAATTAAAACCATTTAATTAATTGTTTAAGTTATGAACCCAAGAGTTTTAGAATTCAATTCTTTTTTTTATCATAAAAAACTTTTTCCAAATTCCAAAACTTGAGAGCAAGTTTTGTAACTCTTGAAAACTTTTGGATTCCATAACTTATGGAGTTAAATACTTGTTTTATGATGAAACTTTTCATGTTCCATAACTTAAGAACAAGTTATGGAATTCTTTAAAACATTAAGACCAAGTTTTGTAACTCCATAAAAAACTTTGAATCAATTTTTTTAAAAACCTTTTCATATCCATAACTTATGGAGGTTTCAAAAAACTCTTTAGATCAAACTTTTAAAACTAATAAAATAATCATATCATTTTATCTTTTATTAAATTTGACCTAATTCAACTCATATAGCAAATGATTCAAATTTCACAAATAATTAGTTTTTCACAAAAACAAGTAATTATCTTAAAATTTGACAAACGTCATGTTTTTTTTCCTTTTTTTTTCCAACTTGAAAATAAAACCTTTGCATCAATATAACAGAAAACAACCCATGGCTCTGATACCACGGTTGGGTTATGGGCATTCTAACACTCTTATGGTTTACATGCAACCCTATAAACCTTGGATCTATGTTTTCTCTATTATACATGCAAATAATAACTATTCCAAGGTTTCATCCTAACTAGCATATTATGAAGCACCTATACTACAAAGTTCTAGTTAGATGACATACCTTTTGATGTAGCTTGATGTCTTCAAGCTTTAAGAGCTTAGCCCCAATAGTGTGGAAGCCTCAAATGGAATCACAAATCACCAAAACACCTTGGAAGAACTTGAGAGAATATGTATGCACACTAAAATCGGCCCACTCTTATTTTCACACACTTGTGCCCATTTTGTGAGCCAAGGACCCCTTTATATATTATGGAGGATTAGGGTTACATCCATGTAAACCCTAATACCCATGACCTTTCATTTACATAGGATCCATGGCTTAAAAGCTCCATGGACCATCCATAAAAGCTTAGCCCAACCTAAATGAACTTGGCCCATTCCATATATATAAGAGTCCATATTTAATTAGTTCTTTTTGATCACTTAATTAATTCTAAATTAATTCTTGATCAATACTAATTAAATAATATGATTCCATATTAATATATTAGAACTTATAATATATTAATATAAATCATAAATATACTATTCTCAAAAGACTATCCATATAAATTGTGCCGGTGAAGTGCAACCCAAATGGACCATGCCGGGTCGGGTAAAGTACATACCAAATATAGTTATGGACTTAGACATTAATCCAACACATACAATCATTGATACTTAGGTAATATAACAAGTTAGAATACATACCTTTTAATGAAGCTTGAAATCTTGAACTTTAAGAGCTTAGCCCCAATAGTGTGGAAGCCTCAAGTGGAATCACAAATCACCAAAACACCTTGGAAGACTTTAGAGAATATGGATACTTGGCTCACACTTATGAAATCGGTTATTGCCCTCTTTAGTGTATCCACACTAGCCACTAGCCTAATTGCATGAACCATAAGACCCTTTATATAGTGTGTAGGATTAGGGTTAAACCCTAATACCCATGACCTTTCATTTCCTAGGATCCATGGGTTAAATCTCCATGGACTATCCATGAAGACTTAGCCCAACCTAAATGAACTTGGCCCACTACACATATATATCTAAGAGTCCATATTTAATTAGTTCCTTTTGATCACTTAATTAATTATAAATTAATTCTTGATCAATACTAATTAAATAATATGATTATATATTAATATATTAGAACTTATAATATATTAATATAAATCATAAATATACTATTCTCAAAAGACTATCCATATAAATTGTGTCGGTGAAGTGCAACCCAAATGGACCATGCCGGGTCGGGTCAAGTACATACCAAATATAGTTATGGACTTAGACATTAATCCAACAGTCTCCCACTTGGATAAGTCTAAAACTATTATTGAGTATGACTTCAAAAACCAACAGGCAATCGTAGCTCTTAAAGCCGCTGTCGAACTCTGATCTTGTCAACGAACTCTGACCTTTGTCAATGACTTGTCCATTAGATAAGGGATCATATAGTCCTCCATTCTAGATATCATATGGACTGAGACATGGATTATAATCAGTCTCTCTGTCCATTTGTTGTTTCCCTATTTTCAATTTATGACGACTGACTGATTGAACAAATCAAATCAGTCCTGGCTTGGCCAAGCACTCACATGTGTCATCACTAAATGATCGAGGGGCCCACATATATTGCTTTTATCCCGAAGGTAAAAGGAATGGATAAACTTCGACTCATATGGCTTGTTCTACTACTTGTTGAATCATACACAAAGGCACGTTTTATAACATCGAGTTACCAAATGCGTTTTCGTGCAATCAATGTATAACCAACTCATAGTAACAACTCATATCTCTAGGTTTTAAGAATATAAGATATTATCGTCTCATGATCACTCGTGATAAAATCCATGAAGTGATTCAAATGAGCGTGGGTTGAATCCAATACTCAGAACTTATGAGCACTCATGAGTGTTGTAGCACCGCTTTGTCCAACATCTTAGACCTCTACAAGCCAACCCATGACAGTCTTGATTCATATCTACTTCCAACATATAACTGACTGTGGATAGTTTGAATAACTTTGTCATTCAGGAAAAGCGACTTAGTTATTCTGGTAGTCAAAACATGCAAAGTGAAACACAAGAATAAATGAATCAAATATGGTATCAAACCCTATGAATATAAATAAACACTTTTATTTATCACCATACTGATTACTCATTATTCATTGTTTCGGTTTTATCAACTTTATACTTGAATTAAAAACACTAGTTGTCCCATGCTCCAAGCATGTACACTATGTTTTTCTTAAACAATAGCTTTGCCATACACCAAGTATGCACTCTATGTTTGTCTATGATCCTTACTTTGTGAAATAAACCAATTGAACATAAGTTCAATGATTCTAATTTCACACTCCCAAATCCTTATCGAAAAATGTGAGAATTTCAAATTCCTATCATTTATCGAAATCTGTTTAGATTTTAAACTTATATGAACTGACCCTCCTGTAATGAATATGTACAAAGTCACAAAGACTTGTCAACAGTCATTATAAGGTATTTCAATGGAGATCAACTCCATGGAAACTAAGTCTCATATTCAAAGTACATTGCTTTGGACATGCTTCTTGCATTAAGTTTTCTAATCTTACACAGATAACGTCCACCTATGGAGACAACTCCATATTCTCATTTTGACTATCACTTCTGAATAAGAGATGCCTCTTTTCAGAATATGTCAATATGGTCCTTCCAAAATTAGCACTATACTTCCAACTGTCCCTGAGCAACCAATCTTTGGTAAACCTCAGATTGTCCTCGACAATTGCTTAATCATTTTAGTCATATCCAATTCTAGACCTTTTCCCTTCTTAATGCCTCTGGGCATTTGGAAAAATTTAGAAATGACAAATATTATAGCACATGCAATCGATCATGTACCCAAAGCAAATGGTACACGATTCATGATGTCTCACATAAAGACATGATTCTAGACCAGTCTTTTGCTACAATATTTTTTATTTGCCATGTTTTCAAAATTTGACTATGAAGATGGATGCCGTAATC
Source organism: Lactuca virosa (assembly GCF_052849685.1). Classification (NCBI taxonomy): domain Eukaryota; kingdom Viridiplantae; phylum Streptophyta; class Magnoliopsida; order Asterales; family Asteraceae; genus Lactuca; species Lactuca virosa. The sequence goes on from NC_136426.1 coordinate 288,237,140, forward strand.
ATAATCGAATTTTGAGAACGCAATATATAGAATTTCCTTAAGTTGAACCAATCCAACATGAAATTCATATATATATATATATATATATATATATATATATATTCTTGACTAAGGATGATTATGGTCTCAATCTAAGCCTTTAGAACTGAAATGAAGTATATCCTCTCCCTTAATTATAGCAAAACAACTTTTTCAATCCCTGCAGCCTCACGAATTGAAACTTTTGTTTTCTATAATTAACATTGCTAACTTGCAACACTAACAATAATTATCATGCTCCCACTAACATGATGATTATTAGCATAACATTTATGCTCCCACTAGCTTTGACATATACTCAGAAATCAGCTGGACTTCTAGAAATCAATACTTTATTGACTTTCTTACCAAAGTTCAGATTTCTGATACGAGATGCTTTGATAAAACTTTATCAAAATCATACACCTTTCCTTAGATAGCATGCATGTGTGTCTAAACAATTTCAGAACTATGAAAAGGGATGCCGTAATCATAGTCTCAATTGTTTAGACCTTTTGCCATCTGCTTCAAATCTACTTGGTGGAAGTGTTTCCTCACCATCATTTTCATGAATCGGAGAGAAACCTTATGACCCTTAGATTTTATGGTGTATGTGTTCTTATCCATGTGAATCGTCAAAACCATAGTCACAAGACAAGGATAATGACAAATCCAAACTCATATGGACTGAACTTATGCAATCTTAACTTCTTGCCACCTGGCAGTACAGGGCCTGCCATTGCTTCCAAGTTGTTATGCAACCAATTGAGAACTTTCAGAACTCCTATGCAAAGCCAACTTAAACTGGAATGGGCACAGAATATGTCAACACAATAGGCTATAAACCTCAAGTCGTGTGCTAGTGAAGAACCTCAGGTTTTATTCTTGATTAGTTCTTGAAATTATTTTTAGGATCTTTAAGACTCCCACTATCCTCTTGACATATAAGACTATCTTGCCAAATACTCAAGAGATTGTGCGGATTCTTTATCAAGACAAACACTTCACACAATTGGCCTTAGTTGGTCTTTGTTTTATCCAAAACATCACAACTTCCATGAGCCAAACTCGGGAAGTCATATTCATTAGGAAAGCTTGGTTTGGGAAGATCATTGTTGTCTAAACCAGGCATCAACAATGGGAGAAATTCACGTAAAGTTGATTTAAGTCCTTAATATAACACCTAATATGATATATTAAGGCTAGGACCCAACAAACTATTTTATAACTTGGAAGAGGGATGCCGTAATCCAAGCTATAAAATATTTGAAGGTAGGTGAATGACGATTCACCAATTTCGACCAAGATAAACGAAATGTATTATTAGGTTTTAATTGGTTTTGAAACTCCTAGATGCTTTTGAGATTCATTGAACTTTTCAATGGCATGTTTCAATCTCGAGTGTGCCCTTCAGGTTTTGTGACTGGGATGCCGAGGATCACAAAACAAGGTGTGAAGTAACCATGCAAATATACTTGGTACCCTTAATATTTACCCCTCAATCAATGTGCCGGTTAACCACACACGCTCCAACGATACTATGATAAACATTAAGTTACCCTTTGCCTACCTTGTTAAGTCCAGGTTAGTGTGCCGGTTAACCACACACGCTCCACTAACGGTTTAAACAAAGTGCAAAGTGTAATTTCATGGATTAGCACCTTATTCACATTTTCCTAAGTAACTAAGATTGTGAATTAATAAAAGGTTTAGTTACGTAGTATTTATCATTAATACTTTTAATGAAGGGAGAATTACAGTCCTTGTCCTACCTGTTCGGCTAACGACCCTCCACCAGTCAAGGAAGCTGTGGGTGAGAGTGGACACCCATGAAGCTGCCATTTTATAGGCAACAACCTTATACCCCCCTTATAGATCGGTTTCGTGAATGAGGCCTACTAATGGTAAGACTGACTTGCTCTTATACACATATATATATATTATTAACTTATATTATTATAAAGTATAAGGGCTGAATTTTAACTTTTAAAATTCTAAGGGCTTAACTTCGAATTAAAGTATTCATTAGAGAAAACTTTTCAAATTCCAAAACTTGAGGGCAAGTTTTGAAACTATTCAAAACTCTTGGATTTTCATAACTTATGAGTTTTAAGTAAAGCTTTAAAACTTTTAATGAAGAGACTCTTGGACATCCATAACTTGAGGACAAGTTATGGAGCCATAAAAACTATTTATAAGAAAAGACTCTTCATTTTTTTGTAACCTAAGGCATATTTATGAGTTTTTAAGATTCATAAATGTGACTTTTCATATAACTTGAGGACAAGTTACAAAAAAACACATTTTATGAACAACTTTTAGATTAATTAGGATTGAAAACAACTAAAACACAAAAAAAAATTCCATTAATCTAAACTAACTCATAAATCAAGGAAACATAGAACTTTTGGAAATCCATAACTTATGGAGTTAAATGCTTGTTTTATGATGAAACTTTTCATGTTCCATAACTTAAGAATAAGTTATGGAATTCTTTAAAACATTAACACCAAATTTTTTTAACTCCATAAAAACTTTGAATCAATTTTTTTTAAAACCTTTTCATATCCATAACTTATGGAGGTTTCAAAACACATAAGATCACAACTTTAAAAAACTTTTTGAGCTCCAAAATTTTATGACAAAATTTGTATCTCCTTAAAACATTTAGATCAAACGTTTAAAACTAATAAAATAATCATATCATTTTATCTTTTACTAAATTTGACCTAATTCAACTCATATAGCAAATGATTCAAATTTTACAAATAATTAGTTTTTCACAAAACAAGTAATTATCTTAAAATTTGACAAACTTCATGTTTTTTTTTCTTTTTTTTTCAACTTTGAAAATCAAACATTTGCATGAATATATAAGAAAACAACTCATGGCTCTGATACCACTGTAGGGTTTTAGTATACTACAACATCATATGGTGCACATACAACCCTAAATACCTTGGATCTATGTTTTCTCTATTATACATGCAAATATGAATATTCCAAGGTATTACCGTATCTAGCATACAATCATTGATACTTGGGTAATATAACAAGTTAGAATACATACCTTTTAATGAAGCTTGAAATCTTGAACTTTAAGAGCTTAGCCCCAATAGTGTGGAAGCCTCAAGTGGAATCACAAATCACCAAAACACCTTGGAAGACTTTAGAGAATATGGATACTTGGCTCACACTTATGAAATCGGTTATTGCCCTCTTTAGTGTATCCACACTAGCCACTAGCCTAATTTCATGAACGATAAGACCCTTTATATAGTGTGGAGGATTAGGGTTAAACCCTAATACCCATGGCCTTTCATTTCCTAGGATCCATGGGTTAAATCTCCATGGACTATCCATGAAGACTTAGCCCAACCTAAATGAACTTGGCCCACTACACATATATATCTAAGAGTCCATATTTAATTAGTTCCTTTTGATCACTTAATTAATTATAAATTAATTCTTGATCAATACTAATTAAATAATATGATTATATATTAATATATTAGAACTTATAATATATTAATATAAATTATAAATATACTATTCTCAAAAGACTATCCATATAAATTGTGCCGGTGAAGTGCAACCCAAATGGACCATGCCGGGTCGGGTCAAGTACATATCAAATATAGTTATGGACTTAGACATTAATCCAACACATTTGTCTTATGATCAAATGATTCTAACACTCCTTCCTCTTGGAGATGGGCGATGTGTTTCTTTTTTATGTGCCCAAGATGACAATGCCACAAATATGCTTTGTCCACACCATTGGACGAATAAATATGAAACATACTATTTCCCAGGTTATCAACACAAGTCATAGTTTCATACACACCATTATAAGGTAAAGAAACATAAAAACACCATTATGATAAGCAGAAATAGAACCAACTGAATTATTAAATGAATATCTAAAACCTTGTCTAAATAATGCATGAAAGGAAATAATGTTTCGCATCATATGTGACGAATAACAAAAATTAATCAAATTAACCTTAACACCACTACTAAGCATAAGCCCATATGTTCCAATCTTGGTAACAGGTGAAGATTGCTTGTTCCCCATGATTAGATTAAGATTCCCATGCTCCACCTCCTCACTTTCGCTTAGTCCCTGCAAATCAGAACAAATGTGGAAACCACATTCTGTGTCAAGGACCCAAGAATGAGAAAGGTGTGTGTTATTAACTTGAATAGTGCAAATACCTGAAGAGGACGCCTTATCTTTCCATTTTTCAAGTCCTGAAGGTACTTAGGTCTGCTTCTTCTCCAATAACCCTTTTCGCCACAATGGAAGCAAGTGGCCTCTTTTGGATCACTGACCGCGGGGACATTAAATTTGGGATTCGACTTTGATCAACTGCTAGACCCTGTAGCATGGGCCTTCCTTTTCCTAGAGGATTAGGAAGGAGCCTTCCTTTTCTTCCCTTTGCTAGATCCAATGGCAAGGATAAGAGCATTTGTTGCATTAGAGGCATGATTTTTCTTCATCCCCGACTAAGCAGTTTGCAACAAATTATGAAGCTCAGTCAATGTCATTTCTGTATTGTTCAAATGATAGGTCAGAACAAACTGATCATAACTAGGAGGTAATGAGTTAAGGACCATATCGATGGCCAACTCATCATCAAACGACACATTGAGCTTATGGAGTTGCTCCACGTACCTTTACATCTTTTGTACATGAGGGAAAACAAGCTCTCCTTCCTTGAACTTGCTCTCCATGAAAGGTTTGACCACTTTGAATCGCTCTTGTCTCGCCTTCTTATGGAACTTTCCAGCAAAGTCGAGAGCCATCTAGTAGTCCTCATAGAACTTGGCCAGCTAAGGTGCCATAGTGGCCACTATGATGTACGCAACCTTTGTGGCATCATCAAAATGTTTCTTGAATAAGGCAATCTCCTCAGGAGCAGCGGTGGATACATCGATTTCGAAAAGAGACTTTTCAAGGACGTATTCCTTGACCTCATAACGAAGATTCATCTTCAAGTTCCTCATCCAATCCATGTAGGTGGGACCAGTGAGCTTCTCTTTCGACAAAATCGAGAGTAGAGAGACGTTTGAGTTGGAGGAGCCGACTTGAGTAGCAACGAGTTCACCATTTCCAGACATCTTTTAAAGAGACAAAGTTTTAGTTAGTGATATAAATCCATAATACTTTAACCCAAAATAAATATTGAAGGCTAGGATCTAAATATAATTTACAACAAACAAGATAGATGCCATAATCTAGTTGTGAATTTATTAAGGTAGGTAATACAAAATTTACCAATTTCAATCTACCATGAAACTCGCAGATCGTTTGAGATTCATTGAATCTTATTAATGGCATATTTAATCTCTGATTATGCTCTTCAAATTTGTGACTGAGATGACGAGGATCACAAACAAGATGTGAGTAACCATGGAAACACGCTCAAACACCCTAAATCGATTTATGATCTCGCATTGATGTGTCGGTTAACCATACACGCTCCATCAACAATCATAAGCATGAGTTGTTTCACTATTTCACCTTCATAGTCCCAAATTAGTGTGTCGATTAACCAGACACGTTCCACTAACGACTTATAAAGAAACAATGTGCGTTTCCATGGATTAGCATACAATTTCACATTTTTCCAAAAGTAACTAGAGTGGGATTTATAAAAGTTTAGTTACTTTATAGTATCATACTTTTAAGAGATTATGTCCTATCAAATTTGTTCGGTTAATGACCATCCACCATACAAGGGAGCGGTGGGTGAGAGTGGACACCCATTCAACGGTCATTTTATAAGTCGCTTCCTTATACCCCCTTAGAGTATGGCTTTGTGAATGAGGCGTACTAGCGATTTGACTTACTTATCTTATACATATATTATATTAAAGTTTTAATCATATATATCGTATAAGGTGTATTTTAAACATTTTAAAATACTAGGGTTTAAAATTAATCTTTTGAATTAAACAATTAATAATAATTAATTTTAAACTACATATTGATTTAATCTTTTATCTTAATTAAACAATCAATTAAATAAATTTAAATCATATTATTAACCAATTAAAAAATTAATTAAATAATTTAATTTCATGGATTAAATAATTATTTATCAATTAAACAATTAATATAAATAACTCAAATTTAATCCTAATCTCTTATACTTCTTTTGATCAATTCATTTTAGTGTACAATCAAATAGAAAACCTATGGCTCTGATACCACTGATGGGTTTTGTACGTTATAAACAAAAATTACATGTGGCGGAAAAACACTTAAACCCTTAAGTTCACATGCAACCTAGAAGTGATCTATGTTTTCTCTATTAATAGCAACTAACTATGAATATCAAGAAAACCCTAGGAGAGAGGCTGTGAAATCAAAATTCATACATAAAATTAGGGTTACATACCTTTTGATTATTATTATAAATAAACAAAGTAGAATCCTTCTTCTAGATCTTAGAAAGCTAACACCAAATGAACAAATGCCTCTAATGGATTGTACCCAAAACCCTAGTAACAAGAAGACTTGAGGAAAGAGGAGACTTGAGCATAAATTCATCTCTTTGAAAGCAAGTATAAGTGTGTCGAAAATAGGCATCTATGGTGTCCTATTTATACTTGCTTAAGGAAAGTCCCATGGAAACCAAAGAGTCCTTTGAATGATTAGATCTAATTAATCTTAGAATTAAATCCAAATCAATTCTAATTAATCAATTAATCATTACTATTTCCAATTAATATATTAACGATATACTATATTAATAAATCATATATTTCAGTTTCCAATTAGTTTATTATTCATATAATAAACTAACAAATTTTCCTCTATCTCTAACTGTCATTCTGATTAGTTATAACTAGTTTTTAGGGCAACCAAAAAAGGACTTTGCTTCTAATTCCAGAATCTGCCAATTTAGTTATTAGCTTAGACACCTTAATCCAACAGTATGGGCCCAATACTACCTTCCACACCTATTTATACCCACCACAAGTGAAGAGTTTTGAGCATTCTAACACTCCTATGGTGTACATGCAACTTTATAAACCTTGGATCTATGTTTTCTCTATTATACATGCAAATATTCAATATTCCAAAGTTTCATCCTAACTAGCATACAATGAAGTAACTATACTACAAGAGACTAGTAGAATGATATACCTTTTTATGGAGCTTGAAGTCTTGAACCTTTAAGAGCTTAGCCCCAATAGTGTGGAAGCCTCAAGTGGAATAACAAATCACCAAAACACTTTGGAAAAACTTGAGAGAATAGAAAGCACACTAGAAATCGGCCCACTCTTGTATTCACACACACTAGTCCAATTTCAAGTGCCAAGTACCTCTTTATATAGTATGGAGGATTAGGGTTCCATCCATGTAAACCCTTATACCCATGACCTTGCATTTCCATAGGATCCATGGGTTAAACACTCCATGGACTATCCATGAAAGCTTAGCCCAACCTAAATGAACTTGGCCCATTCCATATATATATATATATATATATATATATATATATATATATATATATATATATATATATATATATATATATATATATATAAGAGTCCATATTTAATTAGTTCCTTTTTTATCACTAAATTAATTCTTGATCAATACTAATTAAATAATATGATTCCATATAAATTGTTCCGGTGAAGTGCAAACCAAATGGACCATGCCAAGTCGGTTCGAGTACATACCAATTTTAGTTATGGACTTAGACACTAATCCTACAGTCTCCCACTTGGATAAGTCTAAAAATATTATCGTGTATGACTCCAAAACCCGACTAGCAATCGTAGCTCTTAAAGCCGCTGTCGAACTCTGAACAAATCAATGACGCGTCCATTAGATAAGGGATCATATATTCATCCATTCTAGATATCATATGGACTGGGACATGGATTATAATCATTCTCTCTGTCCATCTGTTGTTTCCCGATTTCCGATTTATGACGACCAACTAATTGAACAAATCAAATCAGTCCAGGCTCGGCCAAGCACTTCGGGGTGTCATCACTAAATCATCGAGGGGCCCACAGATATCGCTTTTATCCCTTCAAGGGTAAAAGGAATGGATAAACTTCGACTCATATGCTTGTTCTACTACTTGTTGAATCATACACAAAGGCACGTTTTATAACATCGAGTTACCAATGCGTTTTCGTACAATCAATGTATAACCAACTCATAGGCAACAACTCATATCTCTAGGTTTGAAGAATATAAGATATTATCGTCTCATGATCACTCGTGATAAAATCCATGAAGTGAGTCAAATGAGCGTGGGTTTAATCCAATACTCAGAACTTATGAGCACTCATGAATGTTGTAGCAACTCTTGCTATGTCCACTACCTTGGACATCTACAAACCAGCTTCATGACAGTCTTGCCTTAATACCTACTTCCAACGTATTATCGATTGTGGATTGTTTGAATAACTTAGTCATTCATGATGAACGACCTAGTTATTTTGGAAGTCAAAACATGCAAAGTGAAACACAAGAATAATTGAATCCTAATATGGTCTCAGAACTTATGAATATAAATAGAACACCTTTTATTTATCACCATATTGATTACACATTATTCATTGTATACTGTTTCAAATTATCAACATTATACTTGAATTAAAACAATATTTGTCCCATGCTCCAAGCATGTACACTATGTTTTCTAAACACTAGTCATGCCATACACCAAGTACGCACACTATGTTTGTCTATGATCTTTACTTTGTGGAATAGACCGATTGAACATAATTCCAATGATTCTCATTTCACAATCCCAAATCCTTACCACAAATGCAAGAATTCCAAATTCCTGCCATTTTACCGAAATCTGTTAGATTCTAAACTTATTTGCATTGATCCTCTCGTAATGACTATGCACAAAGTCACAAAGACTTGTCAACAAACAATACAGAGTATTCCAATGGAGATCATTCCATTGAAATGAAGTCTCAAATTCAAAGTACAATGCTTTGAACATCCTTCTTGCTTTAAGTTTCATAATCTTACACAAATCTAATGAATAACTTCCACCTATGGGAATATTTCCATATTATCATTTTGTCTATCACTTCTGAACAAAAGTTGCCTCTTTCCAAAATATGTCAATATGGTCCTCTCCAAAACTTCACACCATACTTCCAACTGTCCCTGAGCAACCAATCTTTGGGAAACTTTAGATTGTCCTCGACAATTGTTTAATCAAATTAGTCACATCTAGTTCTGGTACTTTTCCCCTCTTAATGCTCTAGGCATTTGGAAAAATTTAGAACAAATGAATATTATAGCACATGCAATCGACCCTATATCCGAAGCATATGGGGCACGATTCATGATGTCTCACATAAAGGCATGATACTAGACCAGTCTTTTGCTATAATATTTCAATTTCTATTTGTCATGTTCTCATAATTCAGATTATGAAAAGGGATACCGTAATCATAATCGAATTTTATAACGCAAATAATGTTCCCATATATAGAATTTCCTTATGTTGAACCATTCCAACATAACATTCATATATATACTTGACTAAATTTGATTAAAATCTCACGATCTAAGCTTTTAGATTTGAAATGAAGTATAATTTCCTCTCCCTTAATTATAGCAAAACAACTTTTTCCCAATTGAAACTTTTGTTTTCTATAATTAACATTGCTTACTTGCTACACTTATTATAATTATCATCCTTCCACTAACATGATAATTATTAGCATAATACCTATGCTCCCACTAGCTTTGGCATGTACTTATAAATCAACTGGACTTCTAGAAATCAGTACTTTATTGACTTTCTTACCAAAGTTCAGATTTCTGATACGAGATGCTTTGATAAAACTTTATCAAAATCATACACCTTTCCTTAGATAGCTCACATGTGTGTCTAAACAATTTCAGAACTATGAAAAGGGATGTCGTAATCATAGTCTCAATTGTTTAGACCTTTTCCATTTCTCACAAGTCCATGTTAGTGTGCCGGTTAACCACACGCGCTCCACTAACGACTTTGAGAATGCAAATATCGCAATTGCTATCTACTTAAAATCTACTTAGTGAAAGCGTTTCCTCACCATCATTTTAATGAATCAGAGAGAAACCTTATGACATTTAGATTTTATGGTGTATGTGTTCCTTTCCATGTGAATTTGTCAAAACCATAATCACAAGATAAGGTTAGTGACAAATCCAAACTCAGATGGACTGAACTTGTGCACTCTTTACTTCTTGCCACCTGGCAGCACAAGGACATGCAATTGCTTCCAAGTTGTTATGCAACCAATTAAGAACTCTCAGAACTCATATGCAAAGCCAACTTTAACTAGAATGGGCACAGAAATAGGAATATGTCAACACGATAGGTTATAAACCTCAAGTCGTGTGCTAGTGATAAACTACCGGTTTTATTCTTGATTAGACTCTTTCAAGATCTTTTAGACTCCCACTGTCCTCTTGAAATATAAGACTCTCTTACCAAGACCCATTCTTTGACAAACAAATAATCAAGAGATAGTTTGGATTCTTGTCAAAACAAACACTTCACACAATTGGCCTAAGTTGGTCTCTGTTTTATCCAAAACATCACAACTTACCAATTTCAAATGTACAAGAGTAGAACACATTTGACTCTTACATTTAATAAGTGTTAATAAACCTTCTTTAAGATGTGTCACTCAAGTTACAATCTTGGAGTATTAATCTAAGACTCAATTTTGGAACGAAGTATGATTCATCTTTAGATTTAACCAATTCAACAATTCACGATTCCTCTTCTTAGTCAAACAAATGCACTAAGATGTCCTTAGAGAATCAATTGTTATATGGTTTCATAATCATTAAGATGATCATAAACATGATACTAAAGTACTCTCCCATCCTTTCAGATTTGAGAAACTTTTTATCTTTCTGCCTAATTTGATTCTCCTCATTCGTTCTGCCATACATCGAAACTTTTCTAATGCTTCAGAATTATACTTAAGCTTGTAAGCATAACCATGTTTACTAAACTCTAGTAAATCATGACGAACATTCTCATCGATCTTTGTGGTCGAATTGACCAGTGCACAAGAATGTGTACTCGATCCCTTAGTCCTTCACTTGGTTCATATATACATGTGAACAAGGAACTAGTCTTAATTTTCCAAAGATGAAAATTCTCATTCACCATACAATGCAACTAGCATAATTCCAAGTTTCTATCCAACATAAACTTGGTTGATAAGAATCTTTCCTTATTTGGTAAATTATGACACTACCACAAACGAAAGAATCAAATTCATTTTCCAATATTGCTATCAATGGAAACATATAAACAACAATTTTTCACAACTGCCGCTGTAAGGATATTTAAAATAAATAATAAATAAATGAAACTTTTCTTTTATTTAAAACTTACGGAAAAACTTATCCTTACAATGCAAATGCATATGAAAACTATGTTGTTATCTATTCCTAAGGAATCTATCACAACTCTTAAGCAGCAGCTCAAAAATTCTGATCACCGAACCATGCGATCGAAATCCATCTTCTTGATCAGAATCAGCTTACTCTTCTTTAAGCTTCCTCTCTTTTCTTTGATTCTTAAAACTTCAACATGTGACCCAGTCACATCATGTAATAAGAATCTCCAAATAGGAACTTAATAGAGTTAGATAGTGGACTTACCTGAAGTAGAGTCAAACTTTTTGACTTGACCAACCTTATGATCTTTCAGGTAAATAGGGCAGCTTTGCAACCAATGCCCCTTCCTTTGGCAATATAAGCATATGGACTCTTTGGGAATGGTACATGAGACTATCTCAGACTTAGCCTTTCTATTTACCATTTGGTCAACCGGGTTGACTATGGCCGATCCCTTTCCATTGGGAAGAGAGCTTTTCTGTATTTTCAATGTTACCATTGTCAATGTCCATGGAAGTTTGAGAAGTTGATCTTCTAATCAAATTTGCTTTATCAGTGCTCCAAATCATTGCTGATTCTGCAGCACCTAGCAAACATATAAGATCATTAAGGGTCATGGCATAGTCTGTTTCATACTAGTCCTAATGGAAACTCACTATGTTACTTAGAAAGTGATTGAACAACCAACTTTCTCAAGACTTTGACACCCAACTCTCCCGGCTTGTCAATATGTGACTTTATCTCCAAGATGTGATCACACATAGACCTTGCTTTCTAATAGGGCTTGAGTGACCTTGAACTATTCAAGAACTTGTGGGTTAGGGAGAATAATTGGACGAGGAGGAGGAAGTGAAGTATGATTTCCATGAGCCAACCACGGGACATCATCTTCATTAGGAACGCTTGTTCCTAGGGATTTGGGAAGATCATAGTTGTCTGAACCAGACATCTACAATATGGGAGATATTCAAGTCAGTTGATTTAAGTCCTTAATATAACACCAAATATGAAATATAAAGGCTAGGACCCAACACAATATTTTATAACTTGGAAGAGGGATGTCGTAATCCAAGCTATAAAATATTTGAAGGTAGGCGAATGACGATTCACCAATTTCCACCATGAAAAATGAAATAGAAATATTAGGTTTTAATTGGATTTGAAACTCCTAGATCTTTTGAGATTCATTGAACTTTTCAATGGCATGTTTCAATCTCGATTGTGCCCTCTCAAATTTTGTGACTGGGATGCCGAGGATCACAAAACAAGGTGTGAATAACCATGCAAATATACTTGGTACCCTTAATATTTATCACTTAATCGATGTGCCGGTTAACCACACGCGCTCCACCGATCCTATGATAAACATTAAGTTACCCTTTGCCTACCTTGTTAAATCCAAGTTAGCGTGCTGGTTAACCAAGCACGCTCCACTAACAACTTAAGCAAAGTGCAAAGTGTAATTTCATGGGTTAACACCAAATTCACATTTTCCTAAAGTAACTAAGATTGGGAATTTATAAAACTTTATATTAATCATTATACTTATAATGAAAATTATAGTCATTGTCCTACCCGTTCGGCTAACGACCCTCCACCAGTCAAGGAAGCGGTGGGTGAGAGTGGACACCCATTAAGCTTCCATTTTATAGGCAACAACCTTATACCCCCCTTATAGACCGGCTTCGTGAATAATGCCTACTAAGATTGACTTGCTCTTATACATATATATATTATTAACTTATAATACTATAAAGTATAAGTGTTAAATTTTAACTTTTAAAACTCTAGGGTTTGGAATTAAAGTGTATGTGAGACTTTACAAATTCCAAAACTTGAGGGCAAGTTTTGAACTATTCAAAAACTTTTGGATTTTCATAAATTATGAGTTTAATTAAGGTTTTAAAAACTTTAATGAAGAGACTCTTGAACATCCATAACTTCAGGACAAGTTATGGAGTTCATAAAACAAAAAGACTCTTCAATTTTATAACCTATGCATTTTAATGGATCTTTAAAAGAAATGACTTTTGGTAATCCATAACTTGAGGACAAATTATGGACTCCATTAAAATACATTTAGATCAAGAATTAACTAACAAACAATTTTTGCAAATAATTCCTATGATCTACCAAAACTCATAACTGTATGAACAATCATATAAACAATTTCTAGAATTACATAAACACACATAAAGCTTGAAATTTTGATAAGAACTTTGAAATTGGTTTACCATAATCATTACCACATCAAAAACAGGTTCAATAGGTCCAAAACAGTTTAAGGTAATGATTCTAGACCAATTCCAGCCTTAAAACTCGAAGATATGCTGTCAGGGGGTCCGACTCGTCGAGTGCATGAACCAACTAGACGAGTTGTATGAATTTAGGCATGGAGTGCATGAACCAAGTCAGAGAGTTGGATAAATTTAGGCATGGACTTGTTGTTGGATTAATGTCTAAGTCAATAACTATAATTGGTAAGACTTGACCCGACCCGGCATGGTCCATTTGGGTTGCATGGCATCATGCATTTGGATAGACTATAATGAGAGAAATAACACTTAAGGTTGGTTAATATATTATAAGTTCTAATATATTAATAAGGTTATTTAATTAGTATTGATCAAGAATTAATTTGGAATTAATTAAGTGATCAAAAGGAGACTAATTAAATATATGGGTTGATTGTGTAAATCATTCATTCTTATATATGTGGGCTTGTGATCCAAGATTCCTTATGTTGGACTAAGTCCATGGGGTGACCCATGGATACTCCATGGAGATTAAAATCCATGGAGCATAAGGAATGGGTAAAGTTATGAGTTACATGGCGTAACCCTAATAGCCACCATATAAAAGAATCCCATGGCTCAAGAAATCGTGCACTAATGTGTGAATATGAGGGCTAGACGATTTCAAGGAGTGTTCCATTTCTCTCAAGTCATTCCATGTGAATTTGGTGTTGTGTGAACCATTTGAGGTGTCACACTTGGGGCACTAGGCACTCAAGCTTCATGGAGACAAGCTACATCAAACAAAGGTATGTATTCTATCCATTTGATTACCCAAGTATCAAGTATTGTATACTAGATAGGGTAATACCTTGGAAAGTTCATAATTGCATGTATAATAGAGAAAACATAGATACAAGGTATTTAGGGTTGCATGTACACTTAGGAGTGTTAGAATGCTCAAAACCCATCAGTGGTATCAGAGCCAAGGCTTGTTTTCTTGTTATACTTGCAAAATTAGCTGAAAAATCGAATTTTGGAACCCCTGACAGCATATATTCGACTGTTTTCGCTAGAAATGGACTAGGAACATTACCCTTAGATGTTTTTGGACTTATAAACTTGTTTTTGATGTGGTAATGTTCATGCTAATCCAATTTCAAAGACAATTGTCAATAGATTCATGTTTTGTATTAGTTTAAAAGTTATGCTAATTACTTGAATTTATTTTTTTTGTGAATTATCTTTGTTCATATGAGTTTATTAGATTAATAGAAAAGTTAATTGATTATGTGTTTTCAATCCATTTTAATCTAAGAGTTGATTCTAAAGTGTGTTTTTGTAACTTGTCCTCAAGTTATATGAAAAGTCACATTTAAGTTTCATAAAACTCATAAAAAGTTGGCAATGGTTACAAAAATGAAGAGTCTTGTCCTCATTAAATGGTTTTATGACTCCATAACTTGTCATCAAGTTATGGAGGTTCAAGAGTCACTTCATTAAATGATAAAATGTGTAACCTTAATTAGTTCCATAAGTTACAAAAATAAAGAAAAGTTATATTCTTTTATTAGTTTAAAGTCCTCCATAACTTGTCCTCAAGTTATGGAACTTGAAGAGTTTTTTTTTTAATTAAAACTACTTTAAACACATAAGTTATGGAATTAATTAGTTTTGAATAGTTTCAAAACTTGCCCTCAAGTTTTTGGAATTTGAAAAGTTTTCACTTATGAATACTTTAATTCCAAGTTAGCCCTTTAAAAGTTAAAATTCAACCCTTATACTTTATAATATTATAAGTTAATAATATTTATATATATGTATAAGAGTAAAGTCAGTCTTACCGTTAGTAGGCCTCACTCACGAAGCCGGTCTATAAGGGGGGTATAAGGTTACTGCCTATAAAATGGCAGTTTAATGGGTGTCTACTCTCACCCACCGCTTCCTTGAATGGTGGAGGGTCGTTAGCCGAACGGGTAGGACAAGGACTATAATTCTCCTTGCATTAAAAGTATTAATGATAAATACTAAGTAACTAAACTCTTATTAATACCCAATCTTAGTTACTTAGGAAAATATGAATTTGGTGCTAACCCATGAAATTACACTTTGCACTTTGCTTAAGTCGTTAGTGGAGCGTGTGTGGTTAACCGGCACACTAACCTGGACTTAACAAGGTAGGCAAAGGGTAACTTAATATTTATCATAGTATCGGTGGAGCGTGTGTGGTTAACCGGCACACTGATTAAGGGGTAAATATTAAGGGTACCAAGTATATTTGCATGGTTATTCACACCTTGTTTTGTGATCCTCGGCATCCCAGTCACAAGACCTGAAGGGCACACTCGAGATTGAAACATGCCTTTGAACAGTTCAATGAATCTCAAAGATCTAGGACTTTCAAATCCAATTAAAACCTAATAAATTATTTCGTTTTTCATGGTGGAAATTGGTGAATCGTCATTCACCTACCTTCAAATATTTTATAGCTTGGATTACGGCATCCCTCTTCTAAGTTATAAAATAGTTTGTTGGGTCCTAGGCTTAATATTTCATATTGGGTGTCATATTAAGGACTTTAAATCAACTATCTTGAATATCTCCCAAAAAGATGTCTGGTCTAGACATTTATGATCTTCCCAAATCTCTTGAAACAAGCTTTCCTAAATGAAGATGATGTCCCATGGATATCATACTTCTGTCACCTCCTCCAATTATTCTCCCTAACCCACAAGTTCCTAAAAAGTTTAAGGTCACTCAAGCCCTATTGGCAAGGCAAGGTCTAGGTGTGATCACATCTTGGAGATGTAGTCACATATTGACAAGCCGGGAGAGTTGGGTGTCAAAGTCTTGAGAAAGTTGGTGGCTCAACTACTTTCTAAGTCACATGGTGAGTTCTTTTGGGAATCCTATGAAACAGACTAAGACAAGACCCTTAATGATCTTATCTATTTGCTAAGATCAACTTCCTAAAACGCTATGGACATTGACAATGATGACATTGGATATCCAGTAAAGCATTCTCTTCCCAATGGAAAGGGATCGGCCATAGTCAACTCGGTTGACCCAATGGTAAAGAGAGAGGCGAAGTCTGAGTTAGTCCCATTATCAAGGGTCCATAGGTAACTATTGCCAAAGGAAGGGGCATTGGTTACGAAGCTGCCAAATTTACCTAAGGATGTTAAAGTCAATAAGTTTGGCTCTACTTCAGGTAAAGTCCATTGTCTAACTCTATTAAGTACATGCTGATTCTGATCGCGAAGATGGATTTCAATCGCATGGTTCGGTGATCAGAATTTTGGGCTATTACTTAAGAGTTATGATATTTATATTGCTTAGGAATAGATAACAACAAGGTTTTCATATGGATTGTAAGGATAAGTTTTTCCGCAAAGTTTTAAAATAAAAGAAAATTGTTTAATTTTATTTATTTGAAGTATCCTAACAATGGCATTTGTGGAAAATTGTTGCTTATATGATTCCACTGACAGCAATATTGGAAAATGGATTTGATTCTTTCATTTGTGGTAGTGTCTAAATTTACCAAATCAGGAAAATTCCTCATCGCCCAAGTTTCAATTGGACCGAAACTTGGAATCATGCAAGTTGAATAGTATGATGAATGAGAACTTTCAAGCATTGGAAAATCAAGACTAATTACTTGTTCACATGGATGTATGAGTCAAGTGAAGGACTAAAGGGATCGAGTACACATTCTTGTGTACTGGTCATGTCCACCACAAAGCTCGTTAAGACTATTTGATTTACTAAAGTTTAGTAAATATGGTTATACTTACAAGTTTAAGTATAATTTTGAAACATTGGAAAAGTCTCAATGTATGGCAGAACGAATGAGAAGAATCAAATTAGGCAGAAAGATAAAAGTTTTCTCAAATCTGAAAAGATGGGAGAGTACTTTAGTATCATGTTTTGTGATCATATTAATGATTTAAGAACCACATCACAATTGGTCTTCTAAGGACATCTTAGTGCATTCTTATGACTAAAAAGAGGAGTCATGAATTGTTGAAATGGTTAAATCAAGAAGATGAGTCATACTTCGTTTCAAAACAAGTCTTAGAGTCATACTCCAAGACTATAAGTTGAGTGGCATATCTTAACGAAAGGTTTATAACACTTGTCAAATGTAAGAGTAAAAGTGTCCTACTCTTGTACATTTGAAGTTGGTAAGTTGTGATGTTTTGGATTAAACAAAGACCAACTAAGGCCAATTGTGTGAAGTGTTTGTCTTGATAAAGAATCCGCACTATCTCTTGAATATTTGGCAAGATAGTCTTATATGTCAAGAGGACAGTGGGAGTCTTAAAGATCCTAAAAAGAATTTCAAGAACTAATCAAGAATAAAACCTGAGGTTCTTCACTAGCACACGACTTGCGGTTTATAACCTATCATGTTGACATATTCTGTGCCCATTCCAGTTAAAGTTGGCTTTGCATAGGAGTTCTGAAAGTTCTCAATTGGTTGCATAACAACTTGGAAGCAATGGCAGGCCCTGTTCTGCCAGGTGGCAAGAAGTTAAGATTGCATAAGTTCAGTCCATATGAGTTTGGATTTTTCATTATCCTTGTCTTGTAACTATGGTTTTGACGATTCACATGGATAAGAACACATACACCATAAAATCTAAGGGTCATAAGGTTTCTCTCCGATTCATGAAAATGATGGTGAGGAAACACTTCCACCAAGTAGATTTGAAGCAGATGGCAAAAGGTCTAAACAATTGAGACTATGATTACGGCATCCCTTTTTCATAGTTCTGAAATTGTTTAGACACACATGCATGCTATCTAAGGAAAGGTGTATGATTTTGATAAAGTTTTATCAAAGCATCTCGTATCAGAAATCTGAACTTTGGTAAGGAAGTCAATAAAGTATTGATTTCTAGAAGTCCAGCTGATTTCTGAGTACATGTCAAAGCTAGTGGGAGCATAAGTGTTATGCTAATAATCATCATGTTAGTGGGAGCATGATAATTATTGTTAGTGTTGCAAGTTAGCAATGTTAATTATAGAAAACAAAAGTTTCAATTCGTGAGGCTGCAGGGATTGAAAAAGTTGTTTTGCTATAATTAAGGGAGAGGATATACTTCATTTCAGTTCTAAAGGCTTAGATTGAGACCTTAATCATCTTTAGTCAAGAATATATATATGAATTTCATGTTGGATTGGTTCAACTTAAGGAAATTCTATATATTGCGTTCTCAAAATTCGATTATGATTACGGCATCCCTCTTCATAGTCAAATTTTGAAAACATGGCAAATAAAAATATTGTAGCAAAAGACTGGTCTAGAATCATGTCTTTATGTGAGACATCATGAATCGTGTACCATTTGCTTTGGGTACAGGATCGATTGCATGTGCTATAATATTTGTCATTTCTAAATTTTTCCAAATCCCCAGAGGCATTAAGAAGGGAAAAGGTCTAGAATTGGATATGACTAAAATGATTAAGCAATTGTCGAGGACAATCTGAGGTTTACCAAAGATTGGTTGCTCAGGGACAGTTGGAAGTATAGTGCTAATTTTGGAAGGACCATATTGACATATTCTGAAAAGAGGCATCTCTTATTCAGAAGTGATAGTCAAAATGAGAATATGGAGTTGTCTCCATAGGTGGAAGTTATCTGTGTAAGATTAGAAAACTTAATGCAAGAAGCATGTCCAAAGCAATGTACTTTGAATATGAGACTTAGTTTCCATGGAGTTGATCTCCATTGGAATACCTTATAATGACAGTTCACAAGTCTTTGTGACTTTGTACATATTCATTACAGGAGGTTCAGTGCATATAAGTTTAAAATCTAAACAGATTTCGATAAATGATAGGAATTTGAAATTCTCACATTTTTCGATAAGGATTTGGGAGTGTGAAATTAGAATCATTGAAATTATGTTCAATTGGTTTATTTCACAAAGTAAGGATCATAGACAAACATAGAGTGCATACTTGGTGTATGGCAAAGCTATTGTTTAAGAAAAACATAGTGTACATGCTTGGAGCATGGGACAACTAGTGTTTTTAATTCAAGTATAAAGTTGATAAAACCGAAATAATGAATAATGAGTAATCAGTGTGGTGATAAATAAAAGTGTTTATTTATATTCATAGGGTTTGATACCATATTTGATTCATTTATTCTTGTGTTTCATTTTGCATGTTTTGACTTCCAGAATAACTAAGTCGCTCTTCCTGAATGATTAAGTTATTCAAACCATCCACAGTCGGTCATATGTTGGAAGTAGATATGACTCAAGACTGTCATGGGTTGGTTTGTAGAGGTCCAAGTTGGTGGACAAAGTGGTGCTACAACACTCATGAGTGCTCATAAGTTCTGAGTATTGGATTCAACCCGCGCTCATTTGAATCACTTCATGGATTTTATCACGAGTGATCATGAGATGATAATATCTTATATTCTTCAAACCTAGAGATATGAGTTGTTACTATGAGTTGGTAATACATTGATTGCACGAAAACGCATTGGTAACTCGATGTTATAAAACGTGCCTTTGTGTATGATTCAACAAGTAGTAGAACAAGCCATATGAGTCGAAGTTTATCCATTCCTTTTACCTTCGGTATAAAAGCGATATCTGTGGGCCCCTCGATGATTTAAAGATGATACATGTGAGTGCTTGGCCAAGCCAGGACTGATTTGATTTGTTCAATCAGTCAGTCATCATGAATCAGAAATCGGGAAACAACAAATGGACAGAGAGAATGATTGATAATCCATGTCTCAGTCCATATGATATCTAGAATGGAGGAATATATGATCCCTTATCTAATGGACAAGTCATTGACAAAGGTCAGAGTTCATCGACAAGGTTAGAGTTCGACAGAAGCTTTTGAGAGCTACGATTGCTGATCGGTTCCTGAAGTCATACGCAATAATAGTTTTAGACTTATCCAAGTGGGAGACTGTTGGATTAATGTCTAAGTGCATAACTATAATTGGTAAGACTTGACCCGACCCGGCATGGTCCATTTGGGTTGCATGGCATCATGCATTTGGATAGACTATAATGAGAGAAATAACACTTAAGGTTGGTTAATATATTATAAGTTCTAATATATTAATAAGGTTATTTAATTAGTATTGATCAAGAATTAATTTGGAATTAATTAAGTGATCAAAAGGAGACTAATTAAATATATGGGTTGATTGTGTAAATCATTCATTCTTATATATGTGGGCTTGTGATCCAAGATTCCTTATGTTGGACTAAGTCCATGGGGTGACCCATGGATACTCCATGGAGGTTAAAATCCATGGAGCATAAGGAATGGGTAAAGTTATGAGTTACATGGTGTAACCCTAATAGCCACCATATAAAAGAATCCCATGGCTCAAGAAATCGTGCACTAATGTGTGAATATGAGGGCTAGACGATTTCAAGGAGTGTTCCATTTCTCTCAAGTCATTCCATGTGCATTTGGTGTTGTGTGAACCATTTGAGGTGTCACACTTGGGGCACTAGGCACTCAAGCTTCATGGAGACAAGCTACATCAAACAAAGGTATGTATTCTATCCATTTGATTACCCAAGTATCAAGTATTGTATGCTAGATAGGGTAATACCTTGGAAAGTTCATAATTGCATGTATAATAGAGAAAACATAGATCCAAGGTATTTAGGGTTGCATGTACACTTAGGAGTGTTAGAATGCTCAAAACCCATCACTTGTCGAGTCCCTTAATGGACTAGGTGAGTCAGCTGACCAGACAGCATACAAACTTTGATTTTCAGCAATTTGCATCAAGTATAAAAGAAAACAGACATAGGCTCTGATACCACTGAAGGGTTTTGAGCATTCTAAGACTCTTATGGTGTACATGCAACCCTATAAACCTTGGATCTATCTTTTCTCTATTATACATGCAAATATTCAATATTCCAAGGTTTCATCCTACCTAGCATACAATGAAGTAACTATACTACGAGAGACTAGTATAATGACATACCTTTTTATGGAGCTTGAAGTCTTGAACCTTTAAGAGCTTAGCCCCAATAGTGTGGAAGCCTCAAGTGGAATCACAAATCACCAAAACACCTTGGAAAAACTTGAGAGAATAGAAAGCACACTAGAAATCGGCCCACTCTTGTATTCACACACACTAGTCCAACTTCAAGTGCCAAGGACCTCTTTATATAGTATGGAGGATTAGGGTTTCATCCATGTAAACCCTAATATCCATGACCTTTCATTTCCATAGGATCCATGGGTTAAATACTCCATGGACTATCCATGAAAGCTTAGCCCAACCTAAATGAACTTGGCCCATTCCATATATATATATATATATATATATATATATATATATATATATATATATATATATATATATAAGAGTCCATATTTAATTAGTTCCTTTTTTATCACTAAATTAATTATTGATCAATACTAATTAAATAATATGATTCCATATAAATTGTTCCAGTGAAGTGCAACCCAAATGGACCATGCCAAGTCGGGTCAAGTGCATACCAATTTTAGTAATGGACTTAGACACTAATCCAACAACAAGGACTACCCTGACTCCTCCATATCACTCTTACTAATTGATACATTCCTCTAACTATAAGGCGTCCTACACACCAAAGCATCTCATAGGGACTCTCTAAGACTCCCTTCCTCACCCCTCTCTGCTATCAGCTGCGGAAGGAACTTCCATGAATACTACCTAACTACTGCATGAATACAATTACATACTATTTGTACTAGATAATTCTTCGAATGACTAGTCCCACACTACAACGGCTGGACTCAAACAAGATTTGCGCAATACATTTAAACTTATCCTTGTAAAATTATCCACTCACAATAATATGTAACCCAACACATTCATCCACTAATTAGCTGATGCCCACGAAATTTCATAAAGCACAAAGCATGCAGCATTCAAGCATCAGGCAATTCAACTCAAAGTAGATGAAACATGCCAAAAATACACTCCAAAAACTTCATTTTTATTTATTATATATGCCATTATCATCAAGCATAAATCATAAAATCTCAACATCATATCAATGTATATCAAAATATCAGAGTAAGAACATCCCGTGCTAAATATAAACGGTGTGTGCACTGCAATCATCTCGAGCTCTTCCCCTTGCTACCGGAAGTACCTGAAACCAAAACGGAAAACTGTAAGAACGAAGCTTAGTGAGTCTCCCCAAACTACCACATACCATACACATAATATGAAACTAGGAGATACGGGTCGCGCCCACACTCAATGAGACATGGGCCCCGCCCACACTCATCTAACTAGGAGATACAGGCCCCGCCCACACTCTGCTATCTCTGAGATACGGGCCTCGCCCATAATCAGCTTCTATGAGATACGTATGTCGCCCACTCTCAACTGCTATGAGATACGGGCCTCGCCCACACTCAGTTAATCATAAATCACATACAAGTATCACAAAAACGACAAGTATAACTAAGCATATCAAATCTGTACCATATCAACTATCTATGAGATACATGCCTCACCCACACTCGACTACTAAACAAAATGTCAATCCATACCATACCAGCTATCTATGAGATACGGGACTCGCCCACACTCAACTACTTATCAAATCACATACACCGGCCGACCTTGGTACCATAGACCCGTTCCTACTAAAGGAAACTGACCTCAATGTCGTGTGACTAGATGAAGTGTCCCTACTCAGAAACCGATGCTACTCACACCCTATACAGAATAACCTCTTAGATACCATTCCATACTCAAACCCCTTCATGGGTCAACCTTCGTCAAAGTCAAAGTCAAGTTCAAGGTAAACGTCCAGTCAAGTCAAAGTCAACCCTGAGTTGACTCAACTTGTCGAGTCATCCCCCTGACTCGCCGAGTTTCCATGCTACTCTCAGTCGTGATAAAGAGAGTCAAGTTTTCGAGTCCTCCCTTAGACTCGTCGAGTTCCGTTCTTTACAGAATCGGTAGAAATCGAACCAACTCGTCGAGTTCCTTTATGAACGTGTCGAGTTCTTCAGTCTGTTGCTTCATCTTAATGAATTAAGCCCTTATTCTTCATATCTAATCCATACTCCACATATACACTGAAATTGTTCTTTTAAGGGTAATGTTTCCATCTTTACCCGTTAATGCCCTTACTTAATGGATTTAGCTCAAACCCTAACTCTTTAGGACCTAGATCTTGGTCCACAAGCCATCGATACTCCAAACTAAGGCATATACACTGAGATCAGGACCCTAGATACTTCAGAGATACGTAAACCTTCTAACTTTCCTTCCTTCCATGGCCTTTTGGAGCTTAAAAGGCCAAAATGACATCCTAAATCTTTCATTGGGGCTTCAATGGCCATAAATTTTGCACCTTTATGCCATGAAAGCCCTCCATGGTTCTAGATCTGAAGGTATACTCACTTGGGACGTCCATTTCCCAACTATCATGCTTCTTGGACCAAAAACTCAATAAAGTGATAATAAGGAGATCTAAGAATTCACTAAGCAAGTTTAAGACTTGCTTACCAGAAAATGATGAGAATAAAGTGGTGTCTCTGGATCACATATCTTCTTCTTGAATCCCCAAGCTTCTCCTTCCTTGTAACATCCATAAAAATAATGCCAAATTTAAACTTTTAAAATATTCCAAAACCATTGATTATTACAAAAGTTGTTTCCAAAATAGTTCAGTGTCAAATTATCCCAGAATCAAATCATAAACAACAGGAGGTGTATGATCCTGCCTTCGCCTTCCTGTCATCATCATAAGTACCTGAAAAAAAATCAACAACTGTAAGCCCGAAGCTTAGTGAGTTCCCCCAAAATACCCATACGCACATCAACATACATATAACATAAATAGTATACTATGGGTCCAATCAACCATCTGGTTGGAATACCTCAGGCCCTCAACCATCGGGTTGGAATACGACTACAAGGAAAAAGGCAATTAGCGGCGACAAAAGTCGTGCTAAAGGGTCTCAACGTTGCCAGTAATGGTAATAGCGGCGACACGTCACCGGTAATAAGTCGCCGCTACTGCTTCGTCGATATCGATCAACTTGTCGCCGCTAAAGAGAATTGTCGCCGCTAATGAGTGTGTCTTCGCTAAAGAGTTCCGTCGCCGCTAATGATGAAGTCCCTGGTAATAATGATGTCGCCGATAATAGTGTCGCCGGTAATAACAATTTTCATTTTTTTAATTATTTTTTTAATCAACGATTTTGGTTGCCGGTAATAGTGTCGCCGGTAATTACATAATAACATTCGATTAAATATCAAAAATAATAGTGTCGCCGGTAATTATAAAACAAACATCAGATTAAATATCAAAAGTAATAGTGTCGCCGACAATAATGTTGCCGGTAATTACATAACAACATTTGATTAAATATCAAAAGTAATAGTGTCGCCGGTAATTACAGAAAACAACCAAAAGTTTTACAATCTAACAAGTAGCAAAGCGTGACAACAAGTGTAATATGCAAATAAAACTCCTCCCTACATACCATCATCTTCGTTCCCATCGTTTCCTCGATTAGTCTGTGATTGAAAAAACGAATAAAGCTCATCGCTACATGCCGGGTCGTTGAGTATTGCACGAAGATTTTCCAACTATATAATTAATAACAACATATATAAACTTATAAGTTAAATTATCAAACATCAACAAAAACTATCAAAGTACATTGTTATTTTTAAATTAAGACAAAAATCCAAAGTACATTGCTATTTCTTGCACTTGGGACAAAAACCCAATTAACAAAGTTTTTAGAAAATAATCACCACAAAACCAAAATTACCAAATAAACATGCATTTTATGATGCCAAAGTAGATTGCTATTTTTAAACAAAGACAAAAAAACCAATGTACATTGCTATTTCTTGCACTTGGAACAAAAACCCAATTACCAAAGGTTTTAGCAAATAATCACCAAAAAATTAAAAATTACCAAATCAACATGCATTTTATGATGCCAAAGTAGATTGCTATTTTTAAACAAAGACAAAAAATAAAGTACATTGCTATTTCTTGCACTTAGGACAAAAACCCAATTACCAATGCTTTTAGCAAATAATCACCACAAAAAACCAAAGTAGATTGTTTACCTATGATGGTTGCGATGGCTGTGAAATCGACGGGAGAGCAGAAGGTTTACGGCTGATGCCTCTGATATGGGCACGTCGCTCTCCTAATACTTTCTCAAAAACAGCTCTTTCTTGAGCGGGTGTTAACTCACTTTCACCTTGGGTTTTTTCTAAGAGCTCTTCGGCTAACCGATTATGTAATTCCCAAAAGTGAGTAACAATTAAGTATAAATAAACACTTGATTATATGATAAAATTATAATTAAATACTTACATATTGTTGTTCCGCCTCGGTAGAAACAAACAAACCATCCCTATCGGTATGAGCCTTGCGAAACATTTCCACTCTCTTAAGGTTCTGTTTAACATTAAAAATTAGATTATATTTTAAATAAAGAATTACATGTATCGTACGTTACCTTCTTATAGCAAGTACTGATATACGAGCTCGACCCCCCACGATTCACGTTCGTTTGCATTTGACGGATTTTTTTGTTCCTGAAGCAATTCTTTGTTCGTCCGTTTGGAAATACTTAACTGATTTCTTCCAGTTATCAGCATCCATACCCTCGGGAGGGTTGGCTAATGCTCTCGGGATATCATCATACCCTTCGACTGTCAAAAAGTATTCTTTTGCGTCAGCTTTCCGTTCTCGATAACCTTTTAACAAAGTTGCTTGAAAACTCTGTCAACATATTAGCTTGTACATCCCGGTACATCTGATCTAAATCAAATTTTGTCTACAAAAAAAATTAACCAAGTAAAAACAATCATAATTAACCATATAAAATATTTTTAAATAAATAATTACCCCTAAATGTTGTATTACAGTGTCCTTTATTGCAGGGGAAACTTTTTTCCAAGTCCATTTATCAAAAGGGACTATATGCCACATTGTTTTTCCAATTTCTCGTGAAAACATGTCCTTCGGCTCTCCTACGGGATCATATGTTATATCCCTATCATACTCCATGGTAATCGGTTTGCCCTTATTCTGTAAGAGCGCTCTTTCAAGCTTTATATTTTTGGCTTTGCCTCGGACTTTCGTACGTGCACGTTGCTCAACTACAAATATAATTAAAAATTATTAGAAACGGTATTTAATTTATAATAACTGAATAAAAAAAGTAAATAAAAATTCATAATAAGACTTACGGTCCTGCTCATTATGACCAACTCCTCTACCACCTGGGAAAGGTGGGTCCTCGGCTTCATCACCCCCATGTCCACGGCCCATAACAGCAGCCATGGTATACACAAACAAAAGCCATATTGACAACATTTCCTAAAAAATTATAAGATATACAGATACAATTTTTATTACAAATACACATGACATAGAAATAAACATTTACATAGGAATAAACATTTCTATTTAAACTAGGAATCCAAATAAAGTTCATATTACAAACACATACTTCCTTAAAATATTCTAATCAGAATCTTCCTCATATCCTTCAGTGTCTTCTTCGGTATCATAATCAGAATCGGTATCATCGTAATCAGTCTCGCAATCAGAAACATCATTGACTCTACCAGTTGGCGGAGGAACTTCAGTTTCACTTTCTACATCAACAGTAACTCTAGGAATGTTTTGAAAGTACATGCTGAAATCAATAAAAAGTGGAGCATCGGATGAAGAGATATTTTGAAGTACGTCGACATTGTCTACATTTCCGTGCGAGCCATTGTAAACATTTTGGACAGAGTCATTGTAAACAACTTGGACACGATCATCGTTCGATGGTAGATCCCAAATACTTCGATGATTAACATGCTCGGAAACTCACTGATAGTTATTGTTTGGCTCTCTGATGTAGAACACTTGTTTGGCTTGTGAAGCTATATGAGTTGATCATCTTTGTATGCTTCGCGTCGTGTGTCAATACAGGTGAAATTATCACTAGAAATAACTCTTGTTCGAGTATCAAACCACTTCCAACGAAATAGTACAGTTGAATAATCATGCGTATACCTCAACTCTATAATCTCTTCTAACTGGAAATAATATTTCTCGCCTTTCTCAGCCACCGCTAAAACCCCAGAGTTTTGTGTTGTGCGTTGTGCGTCATGAATAAGTACCATAAACCTAACACTGTTGACTATGCATGCGGTGTAAGAATAAGCGTTCATTTGCGGACCTATTGCAAGACCCGACAACTCTTTGTGGAATTCTAGAGAGTTTTCTATTTTCATTTGACGAACCTAGTAAATATAAAGTAATATGTATTATGTATTCTTTATATCAATGAAACAAATTTGTTTATTAATTTATGTTACCTTTTCACGAAACCAATTACGAAATTCTCTCTTTTCATCACTTTGGCGATGTTCGGATTTGAATTTCCTACGTTGATGACAAAAATATATAGATTTAAAAAGTTAACAAAAATTAAGGATGAGAATTTTAAAGAGAAAACAATCCCTTTTGCACACTGTAAGGTCCTAGAAACAGGATCTTAACCAGTGATCAAGCAATCTGACAATCAAATAAGATGAGAATTGAGTAGATGAATAATGAATCGAAGCTTGCACACGTTTGTATTCAGAAAACGTCTGGTACAACTCTGACACTGGCCGTAAACTTTATGGGTCATCAACAACAAATAAAAGACACAGACTGATCCTATATATAGGGGAGAAGACATGACCGTAAACTAGACTTGGCCGTAAACAGGTTTACGGCTGTAAACCTGTTTACGGCCGTAAACATACTCTTGGCCGTAAACATACCAAAACACTTCTATTACAAGACTAAATGACCTATACATCCAAAGCCTAGCCCAAACCATAACATGGACCCTTCAATCCCCCCCTTGGTTTAGGGCTAGCTGTAACTCAGTCTTTCTCAATTACAAGAACATCAGACCCTCCCATTGCCCCTTGCCACATCTCCTATGCAATAATCTCGGCAACCATTGTTGTGTACTCTTTTGCAACAGGCTCGAAAATATCTTCAGCTACCTTGATCTGATGTAGGGCCAGATGATGAATATCCCACTTCCCAAACTGAAGTAGGTCTTGTTTGTCGTACAGGCGAAAGCAGCCATCTTGGAACTTGATGACAGCAGACGCAGTAGTTTCATCATAGACCCAGTAATGCATGTTTGCGAGAGATCCATCACTGAAGGTCTGCAGCACTGGAATTTGTCTGACTTAATTTGTTGGCGGCCACATGACAGTCTGAAAGGGCTTATTGGTCTTGGGATTCAGCACGTTAGGGAAACTTTTGATGAAAGACTCAGCAGTCTTCATGCCAATGAATCCCTTCTTTACTTGATCCTCCAAGAATAGCTTGAAATGCGAAGCCTTTGGATCATCTGATGGATTGACAAAAGGAGCACTGGATAATTCTGAGAGATCAACTCTTGTCCATTAATGGAAATCATGGAAATCGTTGTAGTACTCCACATTTTTGCTTTTTCGTTTCACAAGCCACATGTTGAGCCTGTCATGGAAGCCCCATGAGACAATTCCCGATCTATCACCGTACATGTGACCAAATTTCTTCTGTTCAAGATCAGTGACGGTGATAGTGGGTTTATTTCCAGGAGCATTCTGATCAGAGGATTTCTTGAAAAGAAGTTGCTTTTTCTTGTCAGAAGCTGCTATCTTGGCACATTTGAGTGCAACAACGCTTGGTGCTTGAGCTGGTTCCTTATCGAATCGATCGACAATCTTAGTTCTTCTTTGAGCGGGCTAGTCAACAGGGGGTTCTTGAACTTGTTGATCAGAAGACTGGCCAGCGTTGAAATGTTGAACTGAAGACTTGAATTTGTTGCCAAATTCTTCTGCCAGCTTCTTCTTAAGGTCAAAGTAGCTTGCAGTTAAGGATCCCAGATGGGTTTGTAGATCTGAAATTTGCTGAGTTTTTAAAGTTTTATCCGCCTCAAGATCTGCAACCTGAATTTTAAGTTGGGCCTTTTCAGCTTCAAGATCAGCCACCCGGATATCAAGCTCAATATTCTTCTGATTAAGCACGCTGATTTCCTTTTGAATTCCAGGTATGGTGGAATCATCCTCTTTTGAGTGGCCTTCCTCAATAAATATTCCCTTAGCTCGGGAGGAAGGCACTGAGCTTTGTTCATGGGCCAAATGTAGCGCAAGCCTCTCAGAGGCAATATCGTTATAAGGCCTAAGAGGAGAGGATCCTGAAGGAACAGATGAACCACCAGCTTCATAAAATGTGATCGGTCCTTCATTGGATGGAATAGGTGAAGTAGCAACAGAGGTAGTAATTGGTGAAGTTGACAGGCCTTGAGATAGTTCAGGCACAAAAATGCCCGGTCTAGTATCAAGTCTTCTCCTCTTCAATGAAGGCGAGGAGGTCTGAGTTGTCAGTGGTTCACTCACTGATGGCTCAATAGTAGGAGGAACATTCTCAGAGGGAGGAATCTCTGAAGATGTCTCTATAGGAGTTGAAGTTTCAGCCAATTGTTTTGGAGAGGGAGGTGTAGCTTCAAGAACGTCTTCTGACTCTCTTATCTCCGTTGTTGGATGAGCAACATCATGGATAGTGTCAAAGAAAGAGTCAAGATCCTCATTTGACAAGAGGTTTGCATTTCCTCCAAGATTCAAGGGAATATCATCCTTGTCAAAGCCCGAAAGGTCCAAATCCTCAAAGGAATCATTTTCATCATTCTCTGTCGCATCCTCTGAGGTTCCCTTGTTGAAATCACTCTCGACATTTACAGAGTGTAAATCATGCTCTTCAGCTACCATCGCAACAGGTGTAGCTTCATCATCTCCATGATCGGAAACCGGAATAACGTCATCTTCAGAAAAAATGTCATCTTCAGAGGTCACACAATCAGATGAAACACGAGACTCAGATGCCTCACTTGAATCGGCAAACAAGCCAAACTTCACTAAGGGGAACTTTCCGTGAAAAGTTATTTTTCCCTTTCTGTTTTGCTTTATTAATCCGACGGTGTGTGGCCCTAAAGACTTCATGTCGAGGATTTCTGCATCTTTGGCCATTTCAGGAAATTGTTCATCAATGAATACTTGAATGAACTTAGGGTACAACAAGAACCTGTCCCTACTCTTCCCTTTGATGTTTGCAATTAATTCTTGGAGAATGAACTTGGAGAAGTTGTAGTCCAATCCCGCAGCCAGAGAGATGATGGCACGAGTGTTTCTTAGAGAGATCTCATCTGCGCCAGACTTTCTTCCAGAAATGCAGCTCACGAAGACATGAGCTAAAAATCTCCAAAATGGTGGCAGCAGCTTCTTCATGGTTGGAGGGAAAACACCTTCATATCCCATTTTGACAAGACATTCTTCAATTTGGGAAATCTCGATCTCAGAGGAAAAGGTTGATTGGTCGTCAATTTTGAGAGTACTTCTGATGAACTGTTCATTGATGGTAATTTTGCAGTTTTTGACTGTTGATTCAACAGAAACAGCTCCATCACTTCCTTTCTTCACTGATGCTGACTTCCAGAATTCCTTAATCAATCCTTGATAGATATCTGGATTGACAGTCAAAGCAGTAGACAAGCAACACTCTCGCAGTCCATGCATCATGGATTTGAATTCTCCGTGAGCAGCCGGAGGATCAGCCAAGATGATAGCCAGGTTGTGACTGTCAGCAAACTTGAGCTCTGCCATTTCAATCTGCACTCAAACAAGCCTAATGAGAAAACAATATATTTAAACATTTAAAATTTATGTTTTACTCATGTTTCCAATTTAATTTGGCTTTTAAGTGAAACATACGAGGAAAAATCAGATTTATTGACCAAAAGAGAGTTTACGGCCGTAAACAGCATGGCCGTAAACAGCCTGGTCGTAAACAGCCTGGCCGTAAACAGCCTGGCCGTAAACTGCCTGGCCGTAAACAGCCTGGCCGTAAACAGCCTGGCCGTAAAAGGCTTGGCCGTAAACTGTCTGGCCGTAAACGCCGACAGTTGGTTTTTCCTCGATTAACCCTTGAAAACATGTCGATTTCATGCGAAATTTGCATATTCCTTGGTCGGATTTAGCATACCTTTGAAGCTATCGAATCAATTTCACCAAAACTCACAAAAAAAATTTAGAGAGAGAGAGAATTTAGAGGGTTTGCGGCCCAGAATGAAGAAAATGAGAGTAAAAAGTTTTCGGCTGACCCCTTTTTCTTTATATACCCGGTCTAAAAGATTCATGGGCCGCAATCCACAATGATAAAGTCCAATACCCGAAAACCTTTATAAAAATAAAACATTTTGAGGACAAAAATAGAATAGAATAAAAAAATAAAATAAAATGAAAATAAAAATAAAAATAAAAATAAAAGAAAATTTTTTTAAAAAAACTATCAGGTATTTTATAAAAATAAGAATAAGAAAAATAAAAAATATAAGTAAAATTAAAATTGAAATGAAATTAAAATTTGACGAAAATTTAAAACTAATTTCACCTCTTCCTAATACTAAAAATAATTTTGTGATATTGGAATCAAAGTTGTTAGACAACCATATTCCACTTATCGATACTTCTGTCTTCATGTCCACGTCTGGTCGATCGCCGGTATTGTGGTCCACTTAAACACGAAAGGTTTTGATAAATTTTTGTACTTACTGTAAGTGACAAGTCATTAGATCTTATGAACTTAGATAATATTCCTAAAAGACCATTCAGCTGACGACGACCAAAGGTATTGTTGTCCACCTAAATTGAGCAGTGAGATCTACAGACAATCTATAAAATGTTCAATTTTAATTGTATTAGAACGCGTTTCCCGTTTCCTGATATACCCCAGTAATCAAGTTCTTCCAGAATACTCCTTACATCAGATGAGCAGACAATTGTTGAGGAAGAAGTTAGATTTAGAATGCATATGTTATACACTCAGGTCGGATCTCTTCCAATCACGTAGAGAGTGAAACATATGACTAACTAGAGTTTAGAGGGATTGAGAAGTAGAAGGTTGCATATGTTGTGTACCAGGTCGGATGGTAAATCACGCAAAGGAGACAGCATATGTGTAACAAGTAGAAAGAATTGCATAGATAGAGGATGCAGAGAAATAGAGTTGCATATGTTGAGTTCCATGTCAGATCTCTTCCAATCAGTAGAGGAAGCAACATATGACTAACAGATAGAAAGAAAGAAAATAATTTTCTACAGACCTAACTTATCGGAATCCCCAGTTGCCCCGTCAATACCAGAATTAAGGACAGAGTCGCACATCGAGGAAAGGTTAATCCACAGTTCTAGATACATATATTTTTAATGTATCCGCAGATTCCCATGTATATATCTCTGCTCAATCTACCCAAGCGTCGTATTGCCATGCCAAATGGAACTATCTAGGTTAAGATTTGTCAGGTCTCTAGATTCCTTAAGTTCAACTGATCCTAGTCAAGTCCATTTTGAGAACTTTCGTGCCTACCAGCGCATCAAACACAGAGCTTAGACAATCAAACTATTGGCATCTTACACAGATTCAAATTCTCTGTTATCACTTGATTATATCACTTCCCAGAACATCACCTACAAACAAAAACTGTTAGCAGCATATTTTATTTTTCTGATTTTTTAATGTTTTTGGATTTTAAGATTTTCAAATTTTTGTTTGGTTTTTGTTTATTTCTCCCCCTAAATTTGTGCGTGGGTGAGAATGAAATTAAAATGCGCAAATTTAAACTAACCTAAAACAAAATTTAGTCCTCAAAACGAATCATTTCCAAAAAGCTCACAAGCACATCGAATCGAGCCTTGTTAAACGGCTTTGTGAACAGATCCGCCACATTATTAGCAGTGGGAACCTGTTCCAGCCGAATGAGCGAACGTTCATAACAATCTCTGATGAAATGAATTTTGATGTCAATGTGCTTGGTTTTCGAATGTTGGACTGGATTTTTAGCAATCTGAATCGCAGCCTCATTATCACAGTATATAGGGGTTTCTAAATAATTCAAATCGTAATCCAACAGCTGATGTTGGATCCATATAACTTGAGAGTAACAAGCAGAGGCAGCAACATATTCCACTTCTGTTGTTGAGGTTGAGACGGTGTGCTGTTTCTTGCACTGCCAAGACACCAGCCGGTCACCAAGGAATTGACACCCCCCAGACGTAGATTTCCTGTCAAGCTCACAGCCTCCATAATTACTGTCAGCAAAGGCATATAAATTAAATTCAGAATTTTTCGGATACCAAAGACCCAATTTTAGGGTGGCTTTGAGATACCGAAAGATTCTTTTGACAGCAATAAGATATGCAAGTTTAGGATTGCCTGATAACGTGCACATTGACAAACGGCAAACATGATATCTGGTCGGCTTGCAGTTAGATACATCAACGAACCGATCATTGATCTGTAATTTGTTTGATCTACGGATTCGCCATCAGTATCTGCAGTCAGCAGGGGTCTCTCGGCCATTGGCGTCAAGGCAGGTTTTGCGTCTTGAAACCCAAACTTCTCAAGTATATCGACCACATACTTTGCTTGATGAATCAGGATTCCGGTTGATCTTTGTTGGACCTGAAGCCCCAAAAACATGGTCATTTCGCCTATCTCGAACCTCTTTTTCATCACTCCTTCGAACTCTTTGCAAAGCTGTGGACTTGTAGACCCGAAGATAATGTCGTCAACGTAGATCTGGACTACAATCTGATCATTAACCACATGCTTGATGAACAAAGTTTGATCGATAGTGCCACGAGAGTATCCATGTTCGAGCAAGTGCTTTGTGAGAGTTCCATACCACACTCGAGGATCTTGATGTAACCCATACAACGCCTTGTCCAACTTGTAGATGTGATTGGGAAGCTTCGATTTAACAAACCCAGGAGGTTGATCAACATAGATTTCTTCCTTCACTTTGCCATACAAGAAGGCTGTCTTGACATCCATCTGATAAACAGTGAAGTTCATGTAAGAATCGTATGCAAGGAAGATACGGATAACCTCCAAGCGAGCCACCGGAGCATAAACCTCAGTGTAGTCAAGACCCTCGATCTGTCTAAATCCACGAACCACCAATCTTGCTTTATTACGCACTATGACTCCGGAATCATCTTGCTTATTGTGGTATACCCAGCGAGTGTCAAGAGACTTTTTGCCTTTAGGAAGTTCAAACAGCTTCCAAACCCCAAGTTTTTCAAATTGATTTAGCTCTTCACGCATAGCATCTACCCAGCTGGGCTCATTCAAATCCATTTCAACGTTCTTTGGCTCTATTTGAGAAATAAAGCTAGAATAGAGACATGTATTGACATCTCCACTATGGCTTCTTGTTTGAACACCGTCACCCAGCTGGCCAATGACATTCTCGATCGGATGATCGCGTTGAATGCGTGAAGGTATCTCCTGGCTGAAGTCATTGAGTGAAAAAGGAAGATTGTGAACGTTAATAACTCCATCATTTGCTGAAGGATCCATGTCAGATGAACCAGTCTCATTAGTAGGATCTTCCACAAACTCATTTGCAATTGCCTCAGGAAAGAGAAGTTCCATAAAAGTTTGAGTGACAACGGAAGCATCTCGTGACATGAGCTCTCTTTCATCAGGAGTAAGAGGAGTGGCATCAGCATCTGGAGCATGTTGTTGACTTGGATATTCTGGACTAGGAATTGGAACATCGCAGAAGAAAATATCGGTGGTCTATAAACAACGTCTTCGTCTTCATCTTTAGGTACAATCTTCGAACCAGAAGTAGTACCAGATGAACTATCTGAACACATATTGGACGATTTGAACAAAGATGTGTAATCAAACAGCCAATCAGGACCCACTCTAGCATCCGTTTCATTTTCTTCCAGCCAGCACACATCAAAGGATTCTACAATTTGCTTTGTTCTTTTGTTGTAGACCCTGTACACAGTGCGAGCAGCATACCCCACAAAATAGCAGTCATCAGCTTTGACATTGAACTTGGGGTTGGACTCCAGGTGAAGAAGGGTACAAGGGCAGCCAAATACACGGAAATGGCTGACAGATGGCTTGTGTCCATATAGAATTTCATACGGAGTCTTCATCTGAGCTTTGTTGATCAAAACACGATTCTGAACATATCAAGCAGTGTTGATCGCCTCGGCCCAAAAGAAAACTAGTAATTTTGAGTCACACAGCATCGTCCTTGCAGCGTCTTGTAGCGTTCGATTCCTCCGTTCAGCAACACCGTTTTGTTGAGGTGTGCGAACGGAACTGTATTGACGCGCAATTCCCTTTTCTACGCAAAAATGATCAAGAATTGCATTCTTGAATTCTGTTCCATTATCAGTTCTAAGCGCCTTCACCCGGTTATTTGTTTGGTTCTCAATCATCACGATGAATTTCTTGATCAGATCAGATACCCCAGCTTTGTTGTTTAAGAAGAAAACCCACGTAAAACGCGAGTAGTCATCAATCATAACTAGACAGTATGAGTTTCTATTGATGCTTAGGACATTGACCGGACCAAATAAATCCATGTGCAGCAATTGGAGCACCTGGCTGATTGAATTGATTTGCTTTGGCAGGTGTGGTTTCCTATGATGCTTTCCTTGGGCACATGACACACACTTTTCAAATGTAATAAAGTCTTTGACAGGCAGGCCACGCACCATTTCGTTTTTAGTAAGATGATTCAGATTCTTAACGTTAGCATGGCCGAGTCGTCGGTGCCACAACATAGCATTTTGTTCTGAGACTTTTGAAAATAGGCAGGTGACTTGCTTAGGTATGTTGCTATTCATGTCTATAATGTAAGAATTTCCATCCAGCTTTGATTTAACAAGAATCCACTCATCCGGGATGACAATGTCTGGCTTTAAGATCAGACACTCTTTATGAGTAAAATGCATTGAATAACCCTTGTCGCAAATCTGAGAAACGCTCAAGAAGCTGTGCTTTAACTCGGGAGCATAGTTGACGTTCTCGAAACTCAGCACTCCGTTTGTTACAGTTCCTCTCTGCGTGATTTTTCCGCCTTCACCACCCGCAAAGGAAACAAATCCCCCATTAAAATTCTGAATGTTGTTCAATTGGGAGATGTCTCCTGTCATATGCCGGGAGCAGCCACTGTCGACATATCAAGGTCTGACGACATTCCTCCGCAACTGTCCCTGCAAAATGAGCGGGATTATTTAGATTTGGGGACCTAGGTCATTTGTTTCCTGGGTGGACCCTTTACGATCACAGATTTATCTTTTAATCCTTTTGATTTTGAATCATCATGTAAAACATTTTCAGAGGATGATGATGATTGGATGGAAGATAATTTGGGCACCCACTGGCATTTAGGTTTCTTAACACTCACGGGTGATTTTGAAGTAATTTTCTTTTCAGTTTGCTTTGAGCATGTGGATTTTCTACCAGAAGTGGTTGAAGATCCAGATTCACTCTTTGACTAAACCGACCTTGGCTTAGCCGAGGTCAATTTTGGCAAACTGTTTGTGACTTTGTTATTGAAAACCTGTTTGTTCTTTTGAAAAACTGCCCTTTTCTTGTTTTGATTAGTCTTCCAATCATCATCTCGAGTACGAGATCTCGAGGACTTTCTAGTTAAAGACCTTCCTCGAGACTCGTTCTTTCCGCTTTTAGACGAAAAATGCACAAATGCCCTATTAGGGCAATTCCTAGCGATGTGACCGGCAGTACCACAGTTAAAACAAATCTGCTTATTATTATTGTAACTGGTACTGCCTTTGTCTGATTTGCTTTCTTTATCGACACTCTTACTTTTTCCACAAGAACATGTGCAAGAATCAGATTGTGTGATAGGTGGGGGTGAATCCGGTTGTGTGATTGGTGAAGTGGATGTGCTTGAAACAGGAACATCAAATTCAGGAACATCAGAATTATCAAACAAATCATCAAATATGTCAAAAAAAATTGGAATCAACATTATCCGATGCAGAAGTATGACAAAAAGTATCATTGATTTTAACATTTGAAACAAAAGAATCATTTTTTGAAACAAAAACATCAGGTTCAGAAACAGAAACTTTTTTATTTTTAGAAACAGATCCTGCAGCTTCTTGCTTTGAGAGACTTAAAGATTTATCTACATGGGAAGTAGAAACATTATTATTTTCAACATTAAGGGTACCACCTGACACAAATCCATACTTGAGAAATGGCTCTCTTTCCATTTCCTCTTTTGACAAAGGAATATTAGTATAAGTATGATTAAAAGGAGGAGGCACTTTGTCATATCCTAAACCCTTGGACTGATTCTCTTTGAATTTCAAATTAGTTTCTATCATTGATGCAACTACTTCACTTGACACATCAAATTTTCTAAAAGTAAAATCTGCATTTTCAAATTTGTTTTTCAATGTTCCAAGCTCAGCAAGTTGTTCAGTTACATATCTATAATGTGCACTCTTAGTACTATACTTTTCCTGAAGTTTTCTAAAGTCTTTGGTTTTTGCTTCTAATTCAGCCTTCAGGGGTTTCTGTCCTTTTCTAAGTTGATACCCTTCATATCTCAAGTCCTCCTTCTCTCTACGTAATAATTCTATATGCTCAAGAAGATTGTTAACTTTATCAATGCATGTTTGAGAACAACAAGACTGATTTACCTCATTCTTTTCTGGTTCTAAAGTAGAAGATACCATGAAAGCAAACTGCAACTCCATCATCTCTTCTTCAGGATCAACTTCAGCTTCTTCCACAAGAGTATCATTGATTTGAGCCAAGTGAGCATTTTCAGGCCTTGAAATATTCAGTGCCTAAATCTGGTCCTCCCAGTCAAAGGACTGAGCAACCACTGCTAGATTAGCAGTCTCACTATTGACAGCAGCATTTCCGCGACCATTTCCCACTGGAACCATTGTTCGATCACTGCTTACTCTTCTGTCTGGTTTGGGACACTCACGAGAAAAATGACCCGGCTCGTGATAGTTGTAGCAACGCAACTTTCCCTTGTTAAACCCTACTTTCTTATCTGCATTCATTCCCCAGTTATTCTTTCATGTTTTCTTAGCAAATTGCTTTGCCCTGAACACTGCCATAGTTATTTGCCAAGTAATGTCCATTTGCTCCACATCCTCTGGATGAATTTGATCCAGGTCAGCAAATGAGAGTTGCAGAGGAAGCTCTCTAGCTACAAAAGCATTGTAGCAATTGACAAGTCCAGTAGCAAGAGCTAAGTTCTCATCAATTTCTTTAGAATGGGGAGCTGGAGCCATAGCTGGTGCACTGGAGGAGGAAACAGCTTGAGGAACAGCGAAAGATTAACTTTGTGGATGAGAAACAGCTACTGAAGCAACAGATGGTGCAACTGATGGAGTGATAAATGTTTGACTCTGAGGTTGTTGAACAGCAAAGGCTTGACTTGGTGAAGAGGTATAGGATGAAAAAGCATTATTTGAGGAAATTCCAAGATTCGCAGTCGAGTAGGAATTCACATGATTCATCTCTCGTTGCTTTTTATCAAGATCACATGCTTTGATGATTGCCATTGTTTCAGCAAGACTAAGACGATTTAGATCTTTTGTCTTTTTGATAACAGCCACATTCATGTCCCACGACTTTGGAAGTGAGTTCAGCAACTTTTTGTTTATCTCTGACTTAGTCAAGTAAATCCCAGCTGTACTCATCTCAGTAGTAAGTGCAGTAAATCGTTGCAACTGAGCTTCCAGTGTTTCTCCAATGACATAATTGAACATGTTGAATTTCTGCCTTAACATATCCTGATGGCTTTCCTTCATATCTTCATTTCCCTCGTAAATCTCTATCAAAGCTTCCCACAGTGCTTTGGCTGAAGTGTATTCTCTGAAGCCTTGCGCAATATCGAGAGATAGAGCCATAGTCAAGGTAGCCAGTGCCCTTTCTTGTTCTTCAACCTTTTCGAAATCCTCATCGGTGTAATCAGCGTACAGCTTGTCAATTACTTGTCCAGTTGGAAGATTCATAGTGATTCTGACTGGTCCTTTGAGGATGCTTCTCCAAACCTTGAAATCTTCCATTTTGATGTATTTTTCGATTCTGTACTTCCATTCTGGGAACCCTTCTGCAGATAAGAATCGGGAAATGCGAGTGGTTGTTCCCATGATGGAATCCAGTTCATGATGAAGTGATTGACCTTGAGAATCCATTTTTTTTAATTTTTAATTGAAAATGACTTGAAAAATTTACCAAAATGCCAAAAAAATAGTTTGCGGTCACACAATTACGGTCGTAAACACGAGTTTACAGTCAACGTTTACAGTTTGGAGTTTACGGTTGGAGGTTCACGGTTGAGTTGAGTTTACGGTCTAAGAGGGATTTACGGTTGAGGTGAGTTTACGGTCTAAGAGGGATTTACGGTTGGGGTGAGTTTACGGTCTAAGAGGGATTTACGGTCAATGAAGATTGACTGTTTACGGTCAATGAAGATTGACTGTTTACGGTCAATGAAGATTGACTGTTTACGGTCGAAATGGAAGATTATGGCCGTAAACTGTTGACCGTAAATGTCCAGAATTTGATGAAAACTCGAATTGTAAGTAAATCTGATCCCCTTATGTCACGAAAACACCAAATAGATCTTGAAGAATGATGAAACTAAACTCCTTTGACCGAAAACGAGATTGAAAGATGTTTTGACACTAGACTTGCTCTTATACCAATTGTAAGGTCCTAGAAACAGGATCTTAACCAGTGATCAAGCAATCTAACAATCAAATAAGATGAGAATTGAGAAGAAGAATAATGAATCAAAGCTTGCACACGTTTGTATTCAGAAAACGTCTTGTACAACTCTGACACTGGCCGTAAACTCTATGGATCATCAACAATAAACAACAGACACAGACTGATCCTATATATAGGGGAGAAGACATGACCGTAAACTAGACTTGGCCGTAAACAGGTTTACGGCCGTAAACCTGTTTATGGCCGTAAACATACTATTGGTCGTAAACATACCAGAACACTTCTATTACAAGACTAAATGACCTATACATCCAAAGCCTAGCCCAAACCATAACATGGACCCTTCACACACATGTATCGACTCATACCCCAGACCAATAGACTTCAGTTTTTGCACACATGTATCAACTCATACCCCAGACCAATTACGAAATTCTCTCATTTCATCATTTTGGGCAAAAACGAGTGTTTTCTCTTTTCGAAAGAACACGATTCATTGCATGAGATCTATATTGTGTTTCAACTGTAGAGAAGACCAATACATGAGTTCGAAGAAAATGCTTCGTTTCAACCAGTTCAACTCGTCATCTTGTCGCTTTGGCTCCCCACCTCCATGCTCAGGATGTTTACCAGGTTTACGAGTTCGTAGACAACCTATTTGCTCTTGTAAGTCGTCATTACTAAAGTGTCTCAGAGTGGGTCTTGTCTCTTCCATCCCGTTAAAGTCCAACCTCTTTCTTAATGGATCATTAGCATCTAGGAAACAACGAAGACAAATATATATGATTTTATTTGTTGCACGGTATGAAGGAGTGTCTTCATTGCAAGTAGCACATGCTCTATACCCTTGCCAACTCCAACCTGATAGAGTACTACGAGCTGGCCAGTCGTTTATTGTCCACAACAACATAGCTCTCATCGTGAAGAATGTGTTTGTCGCTGCATCTTTAATACGTACGCCTACGTTCCAAAAATGTTTAAGCTCTTCCACCAACGGCCTAAGGAAAACATCCATATCCTTACCAGGAGCTTTCGGGCCAGGAATCAACAAAGTCAACATGAATGATGACTCTTTCATACAAAGCCAGGGTGGCAGATTGTATGTGGTGAGTATGATGGGCCATGTGCTATGTGGATTATACATGTTTCCAAATGGATTAAAATCGTCAGCTGAAAGACCTAGGCGTACGTTACAGGTTCACTCGAGAAGTCGGGGTATTTTTTATCAAAATCTTGCCAATGTTCCCCATCAACAGGATGACGCATCACACCATCTTCTGAACGTCAGATACTATGCCAAATCATATTTTTGGCAGTGTGCCTCGAAAAATATAAACTTCGTAGTCTAGGGGTCACAGGAAAGTACCGTAACACCTTATGAGCTACGTTCTTACCCTTGGTGTTTTTATCGATCCATCGTCTCTCTTTAAAAAC
Source organism: Lactuca virosa (assembly GCF_052849685.1). Taxonomy (NCBI): domain Eukaryota; kingdom Viridiplantae; phylum Streptophyta; class Magnoliopsida; order Asterales; family Asteraceae; genus Lactuca; species Lactuca virosa. The sequence continues at coordinate 288,278,878 of NC_136426.1, forward strand.
AGGACAAACTTGCAATGAATCATGTTCTTTCCAAAAGAGAAAACAATCGTTTTTGCACACATGTATTGACTCATACCCCAGAGCATTAGACTTCAGTTTCTTTTTGGCTAGATAATGTGAAAGGGAAACCTTGTTGCCTTTGGGAAATGCTAATTGCAACAACTCAAGGAGTTGATCAAATGAACTATCAGTCCATTTGTTGTTCACCTTGATATGCATTAACTTTGCTAGAAACTCAAGGGAAGAAAAGGTGCTACCAGGATACAATTTAGTTTCCACTTCTTCTAACAACTATGCAAAATCATCATCCACATTGCTAGCCCTTGTATTCGAGGTTCCTTCATCGAGGTTGGTATCATTTTCTCTCGACTCCCACATCACATCGTCGATTAAATCGGCCATTTCGTTAGTTGGCAAGACGACTGGAGGAATAAAAGATTCACCATGATAGATCCAAGTTTTGTACGACTTACTGAAACCATTTATAAATATATGGCGTTCCACTACAGTCGGGTGCTTGGAGTAACGGTTATCATATTTTTGACACGCACATCTGATTTTACCATTACTATCAAGGTGTGACTTGGACTTCTCAATAAAAGCTTTGAGTCCTGCTTGGAACTCGGGATAGTTTCGATGTGGATTAGTAGTCCAGCTTTTATCAATAGACATGATGTTGCTGAATCATAATTTCGGGTTTAGAGTAACTTCTTTCAACTCCTTGTCAATGACATATTCCTTGTCCTCGTAACGTGTGACCATCCTGATGTTCCTGATCCAATCATTAAAGTTTGAACCATCAAAGATGACTCTCCCACAAAGGTTCATGAGAGAGAAGGAGCCTGTTAGGTTTGAGCCAGAAGCAACATTGTTGGAAGACCTCTGAACAAGAAAGACTAGTTTAGATTACATATAGAATCCTTAATAAGACATCCAAATGTAATATTAAGGCTAGGACCCAACACAATATCTTATAACTTGGAAGAGGGATGCCGTAATCCAAGCTATAAAATATTTGAAGGTAGGCAAATGACGATTCACCAATTTCCACCATGAAAAACAAAATAAATTATTAGGTTTTAATTGGATTGAAACTCCTATATTCTTTTGAGATTCATTAAACTTTTCAATGGCATGTTTAAATCTCGATTGTCCCCTCTCAAGTTTGTGACTGGAATGACGAGGATCACAAACAATGTGTGAATAACCATGCAAATTAACTTGGTAACCTTAACTTTATCACCTAATCGATGTGTCGGTTAACCACACGTGCTCCACGGATCTATGATAAACATTAAGTTACTCTTTGCCACACTTACTAGTCCATGTTAGTGTGCCGGTTAACCACACACGCTCCACTATCGACTAGGTAAGGAACAAAGTGTAATTCCATGGGTTAGCACCAAATTCATATTTTCCTAAAGTAACTAAGATTGGGAATTTATAAAAGGTTTAGTTACTTTATCATCATCATTATACTTTTAATGAGAATTATAGTCCTTGTCCTACCCATTCGGCTAACGACCCTACACCAGTCAAGGAAGTGGTGGGTGAGAGTGGACACCCATTAAGCTGCCATTTTATAGGCTACAACCTTATACCCCCTTATAGATTGGCTTCGTGAATGAGGCCTACTAACGGTAAGACTTACTTGATCTTATACATATATATTATTAACTTATAATAGTATAACGTATAAGGGTTGAATTTGAACTTTTAAAACTCTAGGGGTTGGAATTAAAGTGTGTGTGAGACTTTACAAATTCCAAGTCTTGAGGGCAAGTTTTGAAACTATTCAAGACTTTTCATTTCTATAACTTATGAGTTTTAATGGTTTTACAGAAAAGACTTTTGGAATTCCATAACTTGAGGACAAGTTATGGAGTCCATTAATTGGCATAAAGATCAAGAACTACACTAACAAACAATTTGCAAATAATTCCTATGATCTACTAAAACTCATAAGCATGAACATCATATCAACAAATTTTAAGAATCATATAAACATATATAAAACTTGAAAATTTGATAAATATCATTGAAATTGGATTAGCATAATCATTACCACATCAAAAACAGATTTTACAAGTCCAAAACAGTTTAGGGTAACAATTCTAGTCCAATTCCAGCAACAAAACTCGAAAATCTGCACACAGGGCCTTCTACTCGCCGAGTACAAGAACCTACTCGACGAGTAGGATGAGTTTTCACTTGGACTCGTCGATTCCCCCCATGGACTCGGCGAGTCAACTGAACAGTAAGCAGAATTTCGACATTTTTTAGCAATTTGCATCAAGTATAATGAAAACAAAACCTAGGCTCTGATACCACTGAAGGGTTTTGAGCATTCTAACACTCGTATGGTGTACATGCAACCCTAGAAACCTTGGATCGATGTTTTCTCTAATATACATGCAAATTTGATTTTCCAAGGTTCTCAACCTAACTAGCATGTTATGGGGTACTTGTAATATAAAACTTTAGTAGAATAACATACCTTTTCTTGTGGTTGATTGATTGGAGTTTCAAGAGCCTAGCACCAATGATGTGGATGCCTCAAGTGGAATCACAAATCACCAAACCAACTTGGAAAACTTGAGAGAATAGTATGCACTTGTATAAATCGGCCCACCTTTGTTCTCACACATACTAGTGCCAATTCATGTGCCAAAGACCTCTTTATATAATATGGTAGATTAGGGTTACATCCATGTAAACCCAAATACCCATGACCTTTCATTTCCATAGGATCCATGGTTAAAAACTCCGTGGACTATCCATTCAAGCTTAGCCCATCCTAAATGAACATTGGTCCATTATATATATATATATATATATATATATATATATATATATATATATATATATATATATATATATATAAGAGTCCATATTTAATTAGTTTCTTTTGATCACTAAATTAATTCCAAATTAATTCTTGATCAATACTAATTAAATAATATGATTTCATATTAATATATTATACCTTATACTATATTAATAAATCATAAATATACTATTTAGAAAAGATTATCCATACAAATTATTTTGGTGAAGTGCAACCCAAATGGACCATGCCGGGTCGGGTCAAGTACATACCAAATATAGTTACGGAATTAGACACCTTATCCAACAATTACGGCAGCCACAGTGGCTGTAACTGCTGCTTGTAACATAGCAGGATCGAACTGAGGAGGTGTTGGCGGTGGATCTGTCGGAGGGTTGTTGTTCTTTCTAATGGGTCTCTTCCTGGGAGGCATCTTTCTCTAAAATATACAAGGGGAAAATAACGATAAGCCTCCTACATTGATCATGAATCGGATATTTTCGAACAAGATATATCTTAATCCTACAGCGTTAACAAAGATCTACTAATATGGTTTACTAAAATAAAGCAAGGAATTGTAGGTCTTTTATTTGTGAGGATTAGTACTACTTGTAACAATTTTGTGCAGTGTTATAGAACTATAAAATACTCCTATAGTATTTTAACTATGTGCTTCATTAGTAAAGGATTTGGTGAGTTTTAGAATTGTCGCGACACCACAGTCACTCCCAAACACATGTTGGTCATATCTCGGACAAATATAGTTGATCAGGTTATATTAGCCCCACATATGATTACATAACTATTCAGGTTTAATCGTAGTGCCCAACTCGTCCTAAATACTTTTATATAGTTCTTACTATGATACGGTTTCTAGTATGTATGTATACTTGTATACTTCTTGTAAAATACTTCAATTTTAAAAGTATACTTTTAGCTTCAGAGCGCTTCGGACCCTTTAGTGTTTATAGTTGTATACCATGTAAGGTTTGGTATACTTAGTTCACTATAAACAATAACTCTGATACCAATCTGTCACACCCCCAAACCGAAACGGCAGAAACGTTCAGGGGTGGAGGACGTCATGTATAGTATCACAACAATTGCATCATAGTAATCAAAGTAAACACAACCATTACATTGAATAAGTAAAAATATTTACGTCTTCTTGATACATAGATTGTATACAGCAAAAGTATAGCAAAATATAGAATACGTGACTCTATACACTCCGTCTTCTCAAAAGTCTGTGGGAGTACCTGTCTACTGATTTCCTGAGAATACAATCGGTTTTCAAAAGAGTATCAACATTAAAGCTTGTGAGTTCATAAGCATGTTTTTGTAATGAAAACCTGTTGATGAATCTGTGAAATGTTTATATGTTTCCAAGAATATCCAATATTTTCTTTAGTAAAAGCGTGATAATACCAGTTCCTTTGATGACCACTTAGTTCATACTAGTTATGTATAAACCAATATCGAACAGACAGTTAATTATATGGATCTTCCCTAAACCCACAACCAAACAAGGAACAGGAAATGAGGCGGAAACCACACATTCCACAGTCTGTCGGATATTCTTCATACATAACCCAGATGCATAAACTAAGGAATTATAGAATTAACTATGAATGTTTGTTACTGTATCCTGTTGTAGTGTATGAAAAATGCTAGTTTGTATGCTTGGTTTCTACCAGATGTATTGTAACGTGAGTTCTGTATGAAAACCTCTATATACAATGTTTTGTATGAAAAACCTTGCTTACCTCCAGTATGTATAGTAGTTTTGTTACTTAAAGTAAAACCATGTATTCAAATTCCCTGGAATCCTCCAGTTGTAATGTATGATAATTCTATTAATGAAAATAAAACTAATTGAAGAATGAATTTCCGTAAACAAATGGTGAGTTTATACTATTGTTAGTTCGCATAACCATGCTTGATATGACCTAGTGACCTTTTCGACGTTCTTTAAGTGTCGGATATATGACATTTGTCACCTCAGGCATGCCTGCCTAACTGTAGCTAGCAGTTCAGGTGTGGGATTGTCATTCCTGAATAGATCTATTCACAAATCTCATGCTCTCCCTCCAGGAGACTCTGGTTATACTGTGTTAGGATTTAGTTATGTACCCCGAAGGGTACAAAGTGAAGTAGTGTCTCACAATCCTGTATTAACTAGTTTACGTGTAGTGTTGAAATGTTCACTTGTACTTGAATTCGTATGAATAATTTATAGAGTAATAATAATTATACTTAAATAATTATTTAGTGTGGTACTCATGTATTCAGAAAGTAGTAATGTATACCATAAACTATATTTGTCATAGTTTAAATGATTGTTAATGTATAATCCTGAAATGATAAAACTGTGTATTGAATTCCCAAACTATACCTATTATAGTTTTGAATGTGTGTTAAGTACTCGGTTCATGTATTGTTCTGAAAACTATGCAATTACAGTTGCGAGTTGAAAACTTCCCTTATGCTCAGCATGTTACAAAAGGGTAAAGATATCTAAACATTTTATAAAATGTGGTAATCAATTGCATAAGTTTTAATCCTGTTTGAAATTCTATGTATAAATTTCATAAAAGTATTTGTATTTAGCTTGTATTCCCCCCTGAAAATGTTAAAATAATAAAAACGTAGGGGTATGAACTCACTGTTGGTTGTGTGTAAGCCGGACGACCATCCACCGTCGACCAAGGCTTGCCAGATCTGATGTTGTTGAATGTAGGCGAAGATTGCAATTGGGCCTATAGGTTCCCAGCTGGGCGTTCGCGGATCACCCAATGAGAAACTTGTGCTCAGAGTATCGCCAGGTAGGGCACCAGTGCTATTGTCTGCCGGTCAGTGCTTGGCTCTATTCTGGGGCATTCGCGATTGTGAAGATCTCTTCCTTTTTTATTGGTTGTTTATTCGCTTCCTTTCAGGTTCGCCCGTCTTTTTGCTCGGCTTCGAATTTTGATCGTAGGATCTTTGTGATTTCCGCGAGGTCTCCATTCAATTGATTGTCCGCTACTTCCCTTTTAAGGATCGTGCATTCCCCGATGTCGTGGGTTTTGATCTTATGGTATTCGCAATACTTCCGTTTTTTCCCACACGCTAAGGGGTTTTTTCCACAGAATGAATTTCCGGCCTATGGATCCTAGGCTCGTCCTTGATGAATGGATGAAACCTGCGGGATGAATGTCTCGAATGTCTGTTAAGCTCATCGTTATGCTCCTTGTGACTATGGCAGGAGTAGGAGTCAGCTGATTCTTGTTTGAGGTGTAACGACCCAAAAATTCAAGGGTAAAATTTTCATTTTTCATTATAGCTAAACACACAGGTGTTACTTAATCCAACCATTCAAAAACATTGCTTAATTAAAACATTTATCAGAGTTACATCCTAAAATCACATAATGCGGAAAACACGGGTGTGTGCGTTGCGATCAAGTCGGGCCCTTCCTTTCCAAACCGATGATACCTTAAACCATAAACAAAACTATAAGCATGAAGCTTAGTGAGTTCCCCATAACACACTCCACATAATCACATAACCCGCATGGTCTTAACTGACTGCCATGGGAACCCCCACTTGGTCTTCGCATAAATACATAACATATTGACATCACATTCGCAAGTAAACACTACATGCAAGAGTCACGAAGACAACTGGCATACTACATATAACTATTTGCCATGCGAACCCCCACATGGTCTTAACTAACTGCCATGGGAACCCCCACATGGTCTTCACGTAAATACATAATGTATCGATAGCAAATTCGCAATAATCACCACAACTAAATAAATGGTCGGCCTTGGTGCCTTAGACCCATTGGTATGGTGAGGAGACTCACCTCACACTGCTGAAGTCCCGCGAATAAATCCATGACTGCTGGCTGACCGATCCCCGTACTGTTAATCATCAAGACAAAACCCAATTAACCATTTGGGTTCCAATACATAACCATAAATCCGCACTTGGGTAAAAGGACCATTTTACCCCTAACCTATCCTGGTTCAAAACCAAGGCCCGACTCACACTCTGAATGCCAAAAACCAAATAATCAAACAAGGCCCAAAATATGGCCCAATTTTCCAAATTGGGCCCAAACCTCTACATGGTCTTACCTAAGTAAAAGGCCCAACTATTTATTCTAGTTCAAATACTTGGCATTCCTATGGTCCGATATCTCATAATCATCAAGGCCCAATTATAGCCCATTTATGGCCCAAGTTTCCAAATTGGGTCCAATCCTTTCCAATGGGCCTTATCCTAAAGCCCAATAAGTTCCTTAGTCCATAAACTTGTTCCCAATTGGCTCACGAAGGCCTACAACAACTTAGTCCAACAAATGGCCCAACCCAAGGCCCACAAACACGAAGTCCAATCTGACTGAGTACGCACGGCATACTCAGTTGTACGCTAAGCGTACAGGATGTTTCGCGTGTACGTTGCGCGTACAGACTTGTACACCCAGCGTACTACTCCATTAAGCCAAATCCTCATTAAGCTCTTAATGCTTGGTCCAACAAGTACAAACCACAGATATGAGTCCCAACTAACGTCTAAACCCATAAAGTCACAGACTTGGTGACTTTTCATGCCCCAAAAAGACCAAATAGCGTTCTACTTTCATGGAAATTGCTCAAACTCAAACATAAATGGTCTTAAACTCTAAATGTTCCAACTTTATGGACCTTGAACCTCAGAAACACTAAGAGGGGCAACTCAAAGCTCCTGGAATGAAATCAAGACCACTAGATCTCATACTTGGGACCAACATGAACAAAAGCCCATAAATGGTAGATTTAAGACATCAATGATTAAGTTTAAAGCTTTATACCTTCATCAAGCTGAAAATGAGTCATAAAAGCCAGATCCATAAGCTTCTCCTTGATCCCCATCTTTACATCAAACTCCACCTTCTTGGAAATGGACCAAACACTCCAAAAATGGACTCCATAAGCTCAAAATGCCACCATTAATGATTAAGGACGATTTCTAGGGTTTTAGAGGGTGGGGATATCTTAGAATGAAGAAGGAGGCTTAACATTATGCTTATATAGGGTACAACCTGTAACACCCGCAGATTCGAGCTAGTCAATTTAGAGACAATGGGCATCAAAAATGAGTTTTTGATAGAATATTATTTAGAAGGAATAATCTTAACCAAGTGGTAGTATATGTTACAAGGGTTCCATACATAGAAAGAACGCCGAAATCCGAGTTATAACGAAGAAGTTATGGCCCGTTGAAGTTTTACGGCAAAACCGGCACGGCACCGGGAGACGTAAATAGTGAATTTACAATGGAGTACTTTTTAGCCTTAGTGATCTAAACGAAAGTTGTAGTATACGTTAAACCGAGAACATATAAAAAAGAACGCCCAAATCTGACTTCGTATGAGGAAGTTATGAATTTTCTAAGATTTGGCATAGCAGTGCACGGCCCGAAACTCGAATTTTAGTTCGAGTGGTTTTTGGCCTAGTGACCTAAATGAGAGTTGAATATCTCATTAATATTAGCGTAACGATAAAAAGACAGACGAAAATGGAGCTCGTATGCGAAAGATATGGACGAAGCTTAGTCTCTACTTTTCGAGCGCGGCGAATTCGATACAGTTTTGTAAATCCGAGATAGAATGAGAATTAGCCAACGGGGTCTAAATGAAAGTTGTAGTACTCATAATTACCATGTGGATATAAATAACATCGAAAACGGAGTTTGTATGCGAAAGATATGGATGAAGCTTAGTCTTTACTTTTCGAGCGCGGCGAATTCGATACAGTTTTGTAAATCCGAGATAGAATGAGAATTAGCCAACGGGGTCTAAATGAAAGTTGTAGTACTCGTAAATACCAACACGTGGATATAAATAACGTCAAAAACGGAGATCGTATGCGAATGATATGGACGAAGCTTAGTCTCTACTCTTCGAGCGCGATCAATACGATACAGTTTTTGTAAATCTGAGATAATGAGAATTAGCCGACGGGGTCTAAATGAAAGTTGTAGTACTCGTAAATACCAACGCGTGGATATAAAGAACGTAGAAAACAGAGCTTGTACGCGGAAGATACGGACGAAACATAGGGACTACTCTACGATAAAACTCCTATAAATAAGAGATGAACTCTTCATAATTTCTTCACACCATAAGCCTTTCTTTATCTCTCTAACTTCTCTCTAGCCTCCCAAAACCCCTCCCAAGTCTAGGGAACCTCCCTAGCATTAGAAGGAAGCCCCGGAGCGCCCGACAGCTCCGACAAGAAAAGCTTTCAGCTCGGAAACGCTGCTCCAGCGAAGCTCGGTTTTTAATAAAAACCCGTTGTAAGTGAGCTACGCCTACACTATTTCTAATATAGCTTTTATTTAAATATAGTAATTTTATTAGGACCTTATAATAATTATTTGGGCTATTATTATGAGTTATATAAGTGTCGTTATAATATCTTTTTAACCATTCGCGGTACAGGGAATCTGGTTTGGAGGGCCGCTTGGGTTGTTGGATTCAGAAGTGCTATATGCCAAAATGATCCTGCCCTCCGGTGTTTCATGTCTGGCCCCTGTCTGTACATAGTGGGTGAAGAGTATTGTTTAACGCTTATATAATAGTAATAATAGCTAGACTATTAATTTGTCTCGGTGAATATTAGACTAAACTCTAGTGGTAATGATACTAGGTTTTGTCGAAGGAAAATTGTTTTAAAGTAAACGAAGCGCAGTCCGAGTACCGAATCACCACCTTATCAGGTGAGTGCATAGTCCCTTTCATGAACATGATTTTAATACAAGTATTGATTGAAGTATTAAATATATGTTTATGTGCGAGTTATTTGATGTTGCCTGAAATACGTGTTAAAGAACATACCTGATTATATATGATGATTTAGGATAAAGAGTAAACCTAAATTAATTATGAGGAATATTGGGTAGTATCTTCTTACGAGTACGATTGAGTTATACTCAGAGAATAGAACTTTAATATATGTCATTGATCAGGGAGCATGGATTAGACATAGTCATTGTCCCTAGTCCGAGAGTATTGATTGGATATAGTCAAATGTTATTAATCCGAGAGTATGGATTAAGACATAGTCAATTGTCCTTAGTCCGGGAGTATGGATAGGACATAGTTATTCGTCATTAATTTAGGAGTATGGGTTAAGACATAGTCAGTTGTCCTTAGTCCGGGAGTATGGATAGGACATAGTTATTCATCATTAATCTGGGAGTATGGATTTAGACATAGACATTTTTCCCTAATCCGAGAGTATGGAATGGGCACAATTATTGATCCGAGTGCATGGATTAGATCTGGCAATAAGAGGTAAAATTTAAGGTCCGAGAGTATGGATAGTCTCGTTGTGAGGATTGACGGGGTGGGGTAAGAGTTGATTATATATATGAGGAAATTGTATATTTTGTGAAATCTGAATTATATATATGATATAACATTGTGGGATTGAAATCCCTATGTACTCACCAGGTTTCCCAACCTGACCCACTCAAGCTTATTTGTATCACAGGTGTTGATATGACGTTACATTACACTGAGAGATTAAAGAGATGTAGATCACTAGTGTAAATGAATGTAAGTTCTGTTTATGCTTATGTTTCTGTATTGATGATGACATCCCAAATGTTTTAAAATGAACAAAAATACATTTCTTCGGAAATGCTTTGATAACATATTTATCATGTTTTTCTGGGAACAAATTCCGCAACACTTTTATTTAAAATGTTACTCTAATTTTTATAAAGCATAAACAAAATCGGTCTTTTCTGGCCGTGAAAATGGGGATGTCACAGTTGGTATCAGAGCATTAGCTTAAGCGAACTAGGAATAAGGATTTATTTCTAGACTTAAACTTAGAATGCTAAGCGATGATCGTGAGAAGTGTGTCTAATATATTTTAGGAAGTACGCCTGAATAGACACAAGCACTAGCTTAATTAGAGAAGATGCCTAAGATGTTTTTATGTGCTTAATAACTTGTGATGCTTTATGCTATCGGTTGATCGGATCTATGGTCTGTTGCCGACCGGATCTGGAAATTTTATGTGTTCAGATTTCTAAACGTTTAATTACGATATTAGAACTGACATATAATTTTTCGAGGTAATATGGAGGAATACGGGTCTAAACCTTCCTCTATATTTATTCTCGTCTCGACACACCAAAAGACTGCTTTGGTGTGCAAAACATCATGGTGAAGACTCATAATGAATTGAGTAAATGGAGGAAATGAGAAGGCTTACGATACTGAGTGGTACCTATCGGAAGATATCATAAGATATCGTAAGAGTGATATCTTGCCTTTAGAATGCATCTAATAAATAATATATCTAGTACCGGAGAAGTGCACTTTCGATTAGCAGAAAGAAAGATTTTCGGTATAATCCATGAAGTTATCCCGTCGTATGGAATTTCCACCACCAACCGAGTTGAAACAGAATTGATGATTGAAGATACACATGGAGGAAGTCCTAGTAGAGTCTAGGGGAAATTTTATGATTGTTTGGACACATTTTTATGTGTTAAAATTTTTTTTGTGATAGTAACTTGGAAAGCTGCGAGACAATACTTGGGACAAGTATGAGTATGTGTGAATGGTAGTAGAGGCCTATACTACCGGAAGCACAGGACTCACACTTGGATCAGGGAAAGTCACAAGGTTGCCAAGAAGCTAGTAACTGATACCATTTTAGTATGTTGTTACCATTGTTTCGGTAATGACTAAGAAGATGATTGTTATTTCGACCCTAGTGGTCATACCAAATCGAGTCCGACTACGATGAGTATGTTACATGGTTCATAGAACTAAGTTCGATGTCACATATGACTTAAGCCAGAAGATTGAAATCAAAGCAATCGGTAGAGGTATCGCGATAATTTCTGGTAGCTAGAAATGCTACCTTTTAAGATGTGATCAGAACATGAAGGAAAGTATATTCCATTCCGGAATTTGACTCTAAGAGACTTGAGTCTGAGCATTGTAACATACGATGATAGGTCATTAGAATATGACACATCGGTCCATTGTAGTAATCAAATAAACTTATCTTAAGTTTGTTAAGAAGAATAGGGAGTCTCTGATAAAGAGCGAGGTTGTGACATGAAGTTCATGATTGAAAGTCTAACGAGGCATAGCGAACGGGTGCAAGATCAAGTACCGCTTGCAGTCAAGAAGACCAGGAGTTAGATACGCATTCGAAGAAACATAAAAGTTATGATTATTACCTAGGATGAAGAGATAACGCATGGAGTCATTATACAGCCATGTTTCGTTGATAATTATGGGACATAATCATCCTAAGGGGGAGATAATTGTAACGCCCGCAGATTCGGGCTAGTCAATTTAGAGACAATGAGCATCAAAAAAGAGTTTTTGATAGATGATTATTTAGAAGGAATAATCTTAACCAAGTGTTAGTATATATTACAAGGGTTCCGTACATATAAAGAACGCCGAAATCCGAGTTATAACGAAGAAGTTATGGCCCGTCGAAGTTTTACGGCAAAACCGGCACCGCACCGGGAGGCGTAAATAATGAATTTACGATGGAGGACTTTTTAGCCTTAGTGATCTAAAATAAAGTTTTAGTATACGTTAAACTGAGAACAAACAAAAAAAGAACGCCCAAATCTGACTTCGTATGAGGAAGTTATGAATTTTCTAAGATTTGGCATAGCAGTGCACGGCCCGAAACTCGAATTTTAGTTCGAGCGGTTTTTGGCCTACACGACCTAAATGAGAGTTGAATATCTCATTAATATTAGCGTAAAGATAAAAAGACAAATGAAAACGGAGCTCGTATGCGAAAGATATGGACGAAGCTTAGTCTCTACTTTTCGAGCGCGGCGAATTCGATACAGTTTTGTAAATCCGAGATAGAATGAGAATTAGCCAACAGGGTCTAAATGAAAGTTGTAGTACTCATAATTACCAACATGTGGATATAAATAACATCAAAAACGGAGTTTGTATGCGAAAGATATGGATGAAGCTTAGTCTCTACTTTTCGAGCGCGGCGAATTCGATACAGTTTTGTAAATCCGAGATAGAATGAGAATTAGCCAACGGGGTCTAAATGAAAGTTGTAGTACTCGTAAATACCAACGCATGGATATAAATAACGTCGAAAACGGAGATCGTATGCGAATGATATGGACGAAGCTTAGTCTCTACTCTTCGAGCGCGATCAATACGATACAGTTTTTGTAAATCTGAGATAATGAGAATTAGCCGACAGGGTCTAAATGAAAGTTGTAGTACTCGTAAATACAAACACATGGATATAAAGAACGTAGAAAACAGAGCTCGTACGCGGAAGATACGGACGAAACTTAGGGAATACTCTACGATAAAACTCCTATAAATAAGAGATGAACTCTTCATAATTTCTTCACACCATAAGCCTTTCTTTCTCTCTCTAACTTCTCTCTAGCCTCCCCAAACCCCTCCCAAGTCTAGGGAACCTCCCTAGCATTAGAAGGAAGCCCCGGAGCGCCCGACAGCTCCGAGAAGAAAAGCTTTCGGCTCGGAAACACTGCTCCAGCGAAGCCCGGTTTTTAATAAAAACCCGTTGTAAGTGAGCTACGCATACACTATTTCTAATATAGCTTTTATTTAAATACTAATTTTATTAGGACCTTATAATAATTATATGGGCTATTATTATGAGTTACATAAGTGTCGTTATAATATCTTTTTAACCACTCGCGGTACAGGGAATCTGGTTTGGAGGGCCGCTTGGGTTGCTGGATTCAGAAGTGTTATATGCCAAAATGATCCTGCCCTCCGGTGTTTCATGTCTGGCCCCTGTCTGTACATAGTGGGTGAAGAGTATGGTTTAACGCTTATATAATAGTAATAATAGCTAAACTATTAATTAGCCTCGGTGAATATTAGACTAAACTCTACTGGTAATGATACTAGGTTTTTTCGAAGGAAATTTGTTTTAAAGTAAACGAAGCGCTGTCAGAGTACCGAATCACCACCTTATCAGGTGAGTGCATAGTCCCTTTCATGAACATGATTTTAATACAAGTATTGATTTGAGTATTAAATATATGTTTATGTGCGACTTATTTGATGTTGCCTGAAATACGTGTTAAAGAACATACCTGATTATATCTGATGATTTAGGATAAAGAGTAAACCTAAATTAATTATGAGGAATATTGGGTAGTATCTTCTTACGAGTACGAGTGAGTTATACTTAGAGAATACAACTTTAATATATGTCATTGATCCGGGAGCATGGATTAGACATAGTCATTGTCCCTAGTCCGAGAGTATGGATTGGATATTGTCAAATTGTTGGGTATTATTGTGGTTCGTCATGGGCTTGTTTTGTATATCCGGATTGGGCCTGTACATCTGTGATTATCTAGTAGGGTTATAGTATAAATAGTGCATGCATGTATGCATTACTGAGGTGATCATTTTTATCAGTGATTATTGTTTTGTAACCCTAAGCACCTCTACAGTCGAAGTTCTTAATCGAGCTCTTCTGAGGTGTTAAAGTTTTAATCATACGACATCTTTAAAGCCATTCTTGTGTTCATAATTACGTCCTTTAATTGTTTGCCTGCATAGAATCTATCGATCCTAATAGAACGTTGTTCTAACAATTGGTATCAGAGCAGGAGACTGTGTGATTAATACACATTCCTTCTGTGTTAAGAATTCTTTAGGGTTTCCGCTTTTATCGAATATAAAGAAGTCGTCTTCTTCCTATCGACGGTAACTCTTGTTTCTGATAAAACCCTAATCTCAAGTTTACAGGTCTGATTCTAGCGGCTCACCATGTCTCATGAAGATTCTCAAACAAATCCCATCAACATCTCTAACAGCATTGGATCCACTACCAGGATTCCCATTCTTTACACTCAAGACTATGAAGTATGGGCGCATCACTTTGAAGATTATGTGGTCGGATCTGAAGACAATGGTTATCTCATCTGGGAAGCCATCACGCTTGGGCCGTTTGTTCATTCTAGAACGAACACGACTGTCAAGACCCAAAAAGAATATAACAAGCTGGTGGCAGATGTAGACAAGATGCCACAGGATGAGAAGGACAAGTTGCTGTGTAATGTGAAGGCCATGAGAATGATCAGATTCACCTTGCAATCTGACACTTTTCGGTTAGTTGGTTCATGCACGACGGCCAAGGAAATATGGGATAGGTTGAAAGAACTTTACTCAAGCGATGAAGATTTAGAACACTCTATTCAAACCTTGCTGCTCTCAGAATTTGGAGTTTTCGAACAGAAACCAAAAGAAAAACTGATACAAACCTTCGATCGCTTCAATCATCTCCTGAGTAAGATGATCAAGCATGGAATATAAAGGAAGTTGATCGAACAAAAGGTAACATTCATGAATAGTTTGAGACCATAATGGATGGCTGTGGTTTCAACAGTGAACGCACATGAACAGTTTAAATCTTACTCACTAGCGAAACTTGTGGGAGTACTTAAGTCCCATGAGAGTGTGGTAACCAAGGAGGCGAAGGTAGTTTTGGGTGTGGGATCGTTGGCCCTTGTCTCTAAAGGAAAAAGTATTACAAAAGAAGAAGAGGAGTCGGATATGTCTGAGTGTGACCTAACAAGCGAAGAATATGCTATGATGGTCACCAATCCAAAGAAGTTTGCACGAAGAAAATTTCCTGTCAATAAGAACCGAAACTGGTAGGGAAGTTACAGTTCTGAGAAGGTGAAAGATGAAGCGAAAAATACTTCTCAAAAGGATGAAGACAAAAAGGAGAGCAAACTTGAAGGGACTCTGGGTTCGACTGCAACTACTGTCATGGCAAGAACCACTTTGCCAAAGATTGCATGCTGAGGAAGATGGCTGAGAAAAGAGATGGTGAAGACGATGAGGCGTACTACATGCGAAAGTTGGAAGAGGTCAAGAAAAAGAAGGCATCTAACAGTTCTATGAATGCCTTGATTGTGCAGGAAAATGCAGATGTAGATGAATTTGGTGGTGTTGAAGTCTGGTCAACCGACTCTGAGGATGAAGAGGTGAGAAAGCCCACTCATGGAAGAGCTTATGTGGCAAAGGAAGCAGGTTCGGCTGGAAGATGTTTGATGGTCACAGCTGGTGGATCAACCGAAAGTGCAAGTAAGGTGCCGAACCTAACTGAGGACAAGTGCTTTGCAGCCAACCCCGTGAGCGAGAAGATCGACGACTGTGATCGGCTGATCAAAAAGGTACAATCCATCCTTGAAACACTTAAAGTTCCAGCGACAAATTATGAAGAAGAATTAAACGAATTAAAATTTAAATTTTCTAACTTAAGTGGAAGTCTCATGCAAACTCGCTTAGCGAATTCTAACCTAACTGACCAACTCAGCAGGGTGTCTTCAAAGAGTGAGGAGAGAAGGATGTGGATTGAGCTAAAGGAGTCGGAGTTAAATAGGGCTAGGGATGAAAGTATTTATTTGCAACGAGACAATTTAAAATTTTTGAAACAAAGGAATGTTTTTTGTTTAATTGTAAAGTGCTTATATACTAATATTACTCAATTGCATTTAAATTGTGAAATAGGGAAAAATATTCATAAAATGGTTTTACCCTTCCTTGAATTTAAGGAGGATAAAGTCATTGCTGAATGTGAATCAATTGTGTCCTCAAAAGAGACATACATCCATTACAAAATCGGACTGGACAAAATAGAAACCTTCATCGACTCTAAGGAACATAAATGTATGCTTAAAGATCTTTTAGATGAAAATGATAGGTTAAAAATTAAGTCCGAAACTATTCAATCGTTTGATTCGTCTAACTCCAAATTAAGTTCAGAACATAAAATGAACATAGAAAATACGTCTGAATTTGATGAGGAAAGTGAGATGAGCGAAATCTCAGTAGAAGACGTAGTTGATTGCTCTGAGTTTATGAAGAGCGAAACCGAGAATAAGAAACCCCTCATTTCTGAAAATTCGGTTGAATACGCTCGCCTGTCAAAAGACAAGTCACAGAAACTCAAAGAAAAAGCTATGGCTTATCAAAAGGTTCAAACTGTGCCGAATCAGGTCTATGCTGTTACAGGGGTTACTGCAAAACAAACGGCAGAGTTAAAAATCTTGGTCGACAAAGACAATACTGAAGGGTGCGACGATTACTTCTGGTCAGCCCCTATTGATAATGCAGACGAAACCATAGGCTTATCTGAGCAAACCTCATGGAGGGTAAAAGGAAGATATGTTGCTGAACCTATCAACAAACCCTCGAGTTTCAACAAACCAAGTACAAGTGGAACGAAAGAGATCCCTGAAGAACCAAAGAAAACACCGAATGTTCCAACTAAGACAACCGAAACTCAAAAGGAGAAGCCAAAATCAAGCTTCAATATTCACAAATCTCAGAAGGAGTTAGCTGAACAGAAACGCCAAAGAAATCAAAGATACATGAAAAATCTAAATGAGCAAAAACGTTATTGGCAATCTCAAAATCCCAACTACGTACCTCCTAAGAAAGAATCAATTGACAAAGGAAAGGAAAAGCTAAAAGTAAAAGAAAATTATAGTCCAAGCTCCTACTATTCCAAAGCTCAGAACCAAACATCTACTTTCGGTTCGAAAACTAGCACTCAGAACCGAACGTCTACTTTCGGTCCCAAGCTTAGTTTCGGTCCTAAGCCTAGTTTCGGTCCTAACCCTAGTTTCGGTCCTTCCTACTCCCAATCAAAACCGAATTCCGTAAAAGACATCAAAGGAAAGGGAAAGCTTGATTCAGATTCTGATCTCAATAATAAGAAAAGGTCAGCTAACCCAAGGATTCAAAAGGAAACACCAAAACCATCTAACAACACACCATCGAATACACCAAAATTTAAACAAGATAAAACTAAAATCAAGGTGTACACCATCAAAAGAAAAGATCAATCCACTCTAATAAAAAGAACTTATTTGGTTGATATTTCTACTGCAGTTCCTTTTTCTGTGAAAGACTCACCAGGACCCAAGAAACTTTGGGTTCCTAAATCTGCTTGAATTTGTAGGTGATTTGTGACGAGCAGTTCGATGACGAATGGTATATAGATAGTGGCTGCTCGCGTCACATGACAGGAAGGAAGGAAGAGCTGAGGGAGTTTTGGTCCCTAAAGGATAGTGGATGTGTGAAGTATGGTAATAACTCGTATGGCACAATCAAAGGATATGGTATGATAACCAACGGAGACTTCTCGATTCAAAAAGTAGCGTATATGGAAGGATTGCAGCATAACCTCATCAGTGTTTCAAAATTAGTTGTGGGAACAGGTTTGAAGGTTTCATTTGATGATGAGGGCTCAGAAATAATTGAGAAGCAAACTAAAAAGGTTATGTTGAAGTCTGAACGTAAGGGAGAGATGTATCCTTTGAATCTCAACCCAATTCGAGGAAAACCAGCGATATGCCTGCTATCAAAGGCAGACACTAATGAAAGTTGGTTGTGGCATCGACGCCTATCGCACCTGAACTTCAAAGACATTAATAAATTGGTGCTTGGTGACCATGTTCGAGGCCTTCCCCTTCTCAATTTTGATAAGGAACATCTGTGTGCAGCGTGTGAGATGGGCAAACAAAGCAGAAAGAGCCATCCTACACATATCAATACAAAGATTGTTGAAGCTCTTGAACTTCTGCACATTGACTTATGTGGACCTTCGGCTATCGAAAGCTTCGGTGGTAGTAAGTTCATTCTTGTCATTGTAGATGATTTTTCACGCTTCACCTGGGTTTTCTTTCTTAAACAGAAATCAGACGCAACTCCCAAGTTGAAAACGTTCATCAACCAAGTGGAAGTGCAGCTGCGAAAGCTGGTGAGGAATATTAGAAGCGACAATGGGATGGAATTCAAGAATAAAGATTTTGAGGATTTTCTGGCTGACAAGGGGATATGTCACAACTTTTCGGCCCCCTATACACCACAGCAGAACGGAATTGTTGAAAGACGAAACCGTTCTTTATGTGAGGTAGCCTGAACCATGCTAAGCTTCGCTTCACTTCCGCTATACTTCTGGGCTGATGCAGTTGCCACAGCTTGTTATACTCAGAACCGATCCTTGCTCAACAAAAGGTTCTCAATAACTCCATATGAGATTCTGAACAATCAAAAGCCTAACGTCAAATTTTTCCACGTGTTCGGTTCAAGGTGTTTCATCTTTAATTCAAAAGAGAACCGAAACAAGTTTGACGTCAAAGCAGATGAGGGAATTTTTCTTGGTTATTCACTCACTTCAAAGGCATACAGAGTTTTGAACAAACGCTCCAAACGAATTGAAGAAACATATTATGTAACCTTTGACGATAATTACATGAAGAAAGTTCAAAGGAGCGAAAGTGCTTTAGGGGAAATATTTCCTGAATCAGGACAAGTCTCGGTTCCTATATCCAACTTGTTTGAAGAGTACATTCGGCTATTTGCTGAACCAGAGAAAGCTGCACACTCAGAGGCGAAAGCAGCAGACAACAAAATCGACAATCTCAAAAAGATCATAGATGAAGTTGCAAAAGAGATGGCAAATGAACCTCCTAAACCAACTGGTGGTCAACCCTCAACCGATTCTCCAAACAACAGCTCAATGTTCAAGAGGGAGAGTTCATCTGCACCAAACACAACCGAAATGTCTTTCGAGGGGGAGATTCCAACACCACCCAATGATAGTCCAATCGAGGGGGAGAATCCAACTCCCACAGAAGAGGAAAACTCTGAACCTGACAAGGGATACACTTCGCCATTTGAGGGGGAGAAAGAGAACACAACTGACGAAGGTGATCAATCAGATCTTGAAGAAGAAGTAAACACAGAGTTGGATCCAGCTTATGATCCTAATTACCCTCCTTTAACGAAATCGACTAAGGACCATCCAAAAACACAATTGGTGAATCATCTGAGAAAGTTCTAACACGTTCTCAATTGAAAGCGAAACAAATTGCATTATTCTCTAATGTTGAATTCTGTATGTTTAATTCGTTTGTCTCCAAAGTCGAACCAAAAACAGTCAATGTTGCACTTGATCATTCTGATTGGGTTCAAGCAATGCAAGATAAGCTCCATGAGTTCGAACGAAATTGAGTTTGGAGGCTGATTCCCACACCAAAGGAAGCTTCGGTGGTCGGCTTGAAATGGGTCTTCAGGAATAAATTGGACAAAGAGGGGAACGTTATTCGAAACAGGGCTCGGTTGGTGGTGAAAGGATATTGCCAAGAGGAAGGGATAGATTATGAGGAAACCTTCGCTCCTGTAGCAAGGTTGGAATCAGTTAGAATTTTTCTGGCATATGCTGCACATAACTTCGAAGTTTTCCAAATGGATGTAAAATGCGCTTTCTTGAATGGAGAACTAGAAGAAACGGTGTATGTTGAGCAACCACCTGGGTTCGTGAACGAGAAATTCCCTGATCATTGCTATGTGCTGGATAAAGCTGTATATGGTTTGAAGCAAGCACCGAGGGCCTGGTATGAAACTTTAACTCGCTTTCTGAAAATGTCGAAATTTAAGCAAGGTTCAGTTGACCCAACCTTCTTCCGAAAGAAAGAAGGCGAACATCTAATGATAGTTCAGATTTATGTCGATGATATCATCTTCGGCTCCACGAATCCTAGCTTAACAGCTGAATTCAGGAAGTTGATGGAGACTAAATTTGAAATGAGCGCAATGGGTCCGATTAATTTTTTCCTTGGTTTGAATATTAGACAGGGACCAGAAGGTATATTTATCAATCAGGAGGCCTACACAAAGAACTTGCTGGTAAAATTCGGTATGACGGGAGATTCGAAAGTGAAGGTTCCTATGGCATTGGGCACTAAGTTAACACCATCTTTGGAAAAACCTGATGTTGACATAACACTATATCGTCAAATGATAGGGTCCCTTATGTATCTAACAGCTAGTAGACCGGACATTATGTTTTCTGTTTGTTATTGTGCTAGGTTTCAAGCAAATCCAAGAGAACCTCACATGGTGGCAGTGAAAAATATTTTCCGTTACCTAAAGCGAACCTCGTCTCTCGGTCTTTGGTACCATGCTAGATCTGGATTCTTTATTCAAGCTTTTTCGGGAACCGAAATGAACCGAACGCTCGGTCTATTTCGGCTCCATAATTTTCGGGAACCGAAATGAACCGAACGCTCGGTCTATTTCGGCTCCGGAATTTTAAGGAACCGAAATGAACCAAACGCTCGACTTATTTCGCTTCATTCTTTTATGATTTGGTTTCGGTTGTACATTTTGTTTATTCTTTTAAGTCTATTTTCTAACTCTATTTTTTTTAGAGTGTTTTGTGCCACTTTCTTTTTGTTTGTCTTTCTGTTTTTATTATTTTTCAGAAAACTTCAAAAATACAAAAATATTTTCTTTTTCTGTTTTTATTATTTTTCAGAAAATCTCAAAACTCCAAAAATATTTTTCTCAACATTTTATTTATTTATTTTTGGTTTGTTTGTTTTGTTTGTGTGGTGTGTTTGTTTGCTTGTTCTTCCAATTAGGTCCCAAGTATACCAGTACAACAGAATTTGGAGTTAAGGCAGGTATGATTATTTCCACCTGAACTAGTTAAAAGTCCCTAGAAGCATGCTGCTGCATGTCGACCGAAGCCTCTACGACTAAGAGAAAGGCCTTAATGATTCGATCTACACCTATCGTTTCTTCCCAATCAGGCTATTAATATCAACTCAAGTCCAGAGCTACCTTACTCTCCTCAAATGAGTTAAGAGTTTTCTGCTTTGTCATGTTAATATAGCAGAGGTACTTTCGGTTCTTTAACCATCCTCCTTACATTCTCCATCAACTTTCGGTTCACCACTGCAACCCTTGAGACTCTCGGTCTTTACCACTGAGGTTTATGGTTGCATAATGTATGTGTTTGTGATCTTAGATACGTACACCACATGCTGAGTGAAACCCACAATCCAACACCAACAATGAATTGACGGTGAATCATTATATTCAAGATCTTACTTGTTACCTAATGAAATCTCATTTTATTTTTGCGTGGTCTTTTATGAAATTGTCTAACACCAAGGCATTTCTTCCCAAAAAGATCCAGTTTGTTTTTGTTTTTGAGATTTATATACCATCTTTAGTCACAACAAATCATCTCCAACCTACTTGTTCAACAGATCACATTGGTCTCACAAGTACTTCTTCCAACGTTCGGTTGAAGCTAAGCCACCCTTAGCCTATTAATTAAAAGAAGCCTTTCGGTGTTTCTTAACAAGCATTCGATCGTATTTTCACGGGAAACCAAGCAAGCACTTCAAGTCTCTCTTGACTTTGAAGGAAGCGATTCTTGCCCGGAATCATCTACTTTATGTCTTCTAATAGACATCACTCACATCCTATACACATTTTGCTTTATTTCTTTATCTTTTGTCACACCATTGCACGAAAATTCTTTGTGATTTTCCAACATTCTGGTTGCTGTTGGTTCGTTTACCTTTTGGAGCAATAGGGGTTATCCTAATTTTTGGAGCGAAGCTGAATTTCAAACAACGAACTGTGGATAAGCTTTTGGGCGCATGAATTTGAACGTTTTCTAAACCCATGCGTGATGACGTATACCTGGGAGAAACCACCTTGTCACATCACGTTTTTTATTTTTCAGGCGACGTTTTAGTGACCGCGTCATTATCATTATGATTTTTCTCTCTCCTGGCAACGGTATATAAAGGGTTTCTAATCTTATTTGTCTTTTACCAGCAACAAACTCTCTCTATATACACGGCGATTTACAACTGTTCATCTTCTTCCTTAACTCAACAATGGCGACTTCTTCCTCTGCTCAAGATCAGACTGATTCGTCCTCATTGCTCTCGATCAAGCCAAATCAGAACATGATCATTCATCTCAACCCTTTTCTGTACGATTCATACATGTTACAAGTGGTTGAATGCTTGAAGTATTCTCCTCTAGTCCTAGCCCTAACACAGGTGGAATCCGTCCCAATGTCACTCCTATCGCAAGTCTACACTACCGCTTCATACGATAAGAACAAGGAGAGGATCTACTTCCAAATCTGAAGGCAACTGTGAAACCTGAAACCGAATCTGCTCAACCGAAAGTCACAGTTAGAACCGAACTGAAGGGTAATGAAGCTTCGGGTTCTGGTGATAAAGATAAAAATAAGGGGATTGATGATGACAGTGATGACGAAGAAGAAGAGACTATTGCTGAGGCCCTTAAAAGAAAGAAGAGGGACAGAGAATTGGATGAAACCTTAAGGGTTGCGAAGGAGGCTGAGGAAAGGGAGAGAAGGAACAAGGAAGAACAAGATGCCTTGGACTGCAAAAAGGCCTTGTTTCCTCTCTGGACAAAAGAGACACTCATCAATGAGGCAATAGAGTTTCCAAGCGTCTACTGGCTGGAACCTGTCGCTTCTTTTGATTGTGACAATTCTAAGGATTCACAGTTCGATATGCCGATAACACGAAAGGAATTCACATTTCATTGTTTTGATTCGACTGTTGAAGTTCCTTTCCCTCATCCAAAAGTTGATCGTGAGCTCATCGACTTTTATCTGAAGTTCGGTCAACCGCAGTACTTGACATGGAGTGCACAGAAGATTGTTACTGTCAAGGTACAAAAACCTTCGCCTGCCGGGAAATTCATAAATGTTAATTTCAAAATCACCCGAGGATCAGCAAACTCGGTTTCGGTCATTTCCCTGGCAGATCTTCCAAATTTGAATCCTCATGATTGGATTCTGTTGTTTAACATTCTGCTCACCAATCCGAAAGAATATGAGCCGATACTGGATCATTTGAAGAGGATGTTGGCCTCTTACATCCATGAGGTAGCTGCTATGGATCAGGAGATAGCAAAAGTGATGAATAAGAAACCGACTGTCAAACCAACAGCGAAACCAGGAGATGTGAACAAAATGAGGATGGGTCAAATCGACTCTACACATCTAACTGTAATGTTCACAAGAGGCGAAGCCAATCGTTTTCTGTTCACTCTTGTTGACAAACATTTGTTCTCAACAGACTGCTTAGAGCACATTATCAGTATCATTCATCGGTGCAAGCAGAATTCTGATGCAGACAAGAAGAACTTCACGGACATGCTTCGATGGTACATTACTTTTCGTCATCATCTATTAGCCATCATACCGAAGGTGTTCAAGACAGTCAAGAAGTCTTCTGCAGCTCAACCGAAGTGAGCTTTCGGCTCCATTGACGCAAAGGGGGAGATTGTTGGGTATTATTGTGTTGCGTCATGGGCTTGTTTTGTATATCCGGATTGGGCCTGTCCATCTGTGATTATCTAGTAGGGTTATAGTATAAATAGTGCATGCATGTATGCATTACTGAGGTGATCATTTTTATCATTGATTATTGTTTTGTAACCCTAAGCACCTCTACAGTCGAAGTTCTTAATCGAGCTCTTCTGAGGTGTTAAAGTTTTAATCATACGACATCTTTAAATCCATTCTTGTGTTCATAATTACGTCCTTAATTGTTTGCCTGCATACAATCTATCGATCCTAATAGAACGTTGTTCTAACACAAATGTCATTAATCTGGGAGTATGGATTAAGACATAGTCAGTTGTCCTTAGTCTGGGAGTATGGATAGGACATAGTTATTCGTCATTAATCCGGGAGTATGGGTTAAGACATAGTCAGTTGTCCTTAGTCCGGGAGTATGGATAGGACATAGTTATTCGTCATTAATCCGGGAGTATGGATTTAGACATAGACTTTTGTCCCTAATCCGAGAGTATGGAATGGGCACAATTATTGATCCGAGTGCATGGATTAGATCTGGCAATAAGAGGTAAAATTTAAGGTCCGAGAGTATGGATAGTCTCGTTGTGAGGATTGACGGGGTGGGGTAAGATTTGATTATATATATGAGGAAATTGTATATTTTGTGAAATCTGAATTATATATATGAAATAACATTGTGGGATTGAAATCCCTATGTACTCACCAGGTTTCCCAACCTGACCCACTCAAGCTTATTTGTATCACAGGTGTCGATATGAAGTTACATTACACTGAGAGATTAAAGAGATGTAGATCACTAGTGTAAATGAATGTAAGTTCTGTTTATGCTTATGTTTCTTTATTGATGATGACATCCCAAATGTTTTAAAATGAACAAAAATACATTTCTTCGGAAATGCTTTGATAACGTATTTATTATGTTTTTCTGGGAACAAATTTCGCAAAACTTTTATTTAAAATGTTACTTTGATTTTTATAAAGCATAAACAACATCGGTCTTTTCTGACCGTGAAAATGGGGATGTCACACAACCCTTGAATTAGGGTTTTCAACCTGACCCTCGTACACCCAGCGTACATTCTCGTACGCCCTGCGTACGAGGCTGTGCACCCCAACCCAACCTCGCACAAACTCCCTGCATTCCTTGCAGGTACGCCTTGCGTAGTTCCTTCTCCTCGGTAAGCCCTGCGTGCCACCTTGGTATGCCCCGCGTACTAGGGCTTTTCCCAAAACCCTAATTCTTCCGAAGGCCATAACTCATTCGATACAACTCTGATTCCAACCATTCATATATCCATAGAAAGGTATCGAGACGCTCAACACTATTATCAATTCCTACATTCCATAAAATATCCCGAAATAAAATCCACTTCCCATAAAAACCCGAGCTGACCAATTACCGAAATACCCTTATTCCCAAAACTGAAACTGAATACCCGAGCAATCCAAGGTACATTATCCAACTCCAACTGGGTCCGAAACCCAACCCCTAAGGTATCCATAGCTTGATAGCACTTAACCCTTTGATCACCAATTCAAAATGGGAACAATTTAAAACAGGATATTACATGAGGTATGTGTTCGCTACGGCTTTTAGGTTGGCTTCTTTGTGCTCTTCCCCCTCGATTTTCATGAGGTATTTTTCGACCCTATACTTCAGTTCGTCCCTAGATTTTGGCATTGTTCCTTGCATTTTCCTCGACAGGGGGCCTGGAAGTAACCCTCGGGCGAAAGTGCCTACGACTACAAACTCCTCATGACCGGGGATGCTCAGGGTTACGAGGGTAAACCGATCGTAGTACGCTCGGATGGACTCTACCTCTTTTTGTTTGCATGCCATAATTAAGTTGGCATCTCCTTTGATTTTTATTAATTGCATAAAATTGTTGAGAAAAAGATATCTCAGTTGCTCAAAGTTGGAGATACTTCCCGGACGCAGTGCCTTGAACCATTTGCTAGCATTTCCTAATCACGTAACTGGGAAGTAAGTGCAGGTAAACCTCTTGTCCTACCGTAGTGATGTCATTGTCTATTCGTAGGTGTCTATGTGCTCATCAGGATCTGTCATGTCGTCATACTTTAGAATGTTTGGGATCATGGCGGAATGCGGTATTTCGTACTAAAAGAGTTGTTGGCAGAATGTCAAGCTGATGCTCGTGACCGGGTTGTACATGTGTAGGTAGGTGAATGCTCCATCGTTCATCACCTGTTGTGCATGGTATGGGTTGTTGTACCCTTGTCCATACCCGTATTGGTACATGTGGTTATACATGGTTAGTTGTGGTATATATGGTGCCTGCGTGGAGTATGTGTGCATCAGCTGGTTCGGTTGTAAACTTGACTCCATTGGCCCTGTAGTGTGTGAGCCTGTCTCCTGCACTGGTCTGCCTTGACCGTGGTGACTTTGTGATTGTGTTGTTTGGGGGTACGCACCTTGGTAGTGGTATGAGTATGGGTTGAACGTTGGTTGTTGTGCAAATAGTGGGATGTGTGACATGTTGTTCATCGGCGAAGACTGATGACCTGTGGACGGAAGTTGCGTAGTGGGTAGAATGGTAGCAAAGGACCAGGTGCTAGTTTCTACCTGTCGCAATGGTGTCTACGGTCGATTCGTTGTTAGTTGTGATTGGTTGGTTGTGATTGGTTGGTTGTGATTGGTTGGTCGACGCTCTTTGAGGTGTTTTCGTGGGTGTCGTGGTCGGGTGTTCCGTTGCAATGGGCGGCGGTCGCCATAAACTGGCATTGAACTCCGTCGTGGACCCAGCTCCCGGAGTATTCGGCATTTATGCTGGCGGTTGCCCTTCCAGCATCGATGGACCGCTCCTTTCGAGGGACTGCATTGGTCTGACTTGGCTGGTGTCACCACCGTTCGGCCGTATGGGTCCTTTGTCCATCATTTTCGGCACCTAATGTCTTTAGATGGGTTGTGCAGTGTTGAGTGCATGTCTGGATGGCGCCAACTGTTGTGATAAGTCTCCGACTTAACTCTGTCTCCTTGAGGGGCGAAAAGGATAAGCCTGAGAATCACATAAAAGAAAACAAGATCATCAGACATCGTCCGGGAGGTGATCTCGGAACGAGGCTCCGACGGTCCAGTAAGAGAATTCTTTTGAGAAGAGGTTTTTTATGGAAAGTATGAGACTGGGTTTTACGAGTCGATCCCTTATCTTGGGGGAGAAGGGGCCTTTTATACCTGTGATCAGGCGGACAGATCCCCGATAGTATCTTCTACTTTTTTAGGCATGGTGGGACGAGGTGGCCTTCGATTGGTAGATCGTGCCCTGTAGGTGGCTGTTTGCTATTGGTGTAGAACGACCAGTTGTCAGATCAACAAGCACTACACATGTGGCTCTGGGGAAACTGGTACCCTATATCTTATCTGGAACGGTAGTTTCTCCCCTAAAAGGGGGCCAATCCCGAGGCCCGATCGTCGGTGCTAGGACGTGGGGTCTTATGGACTACGGTCTGCTCCCGGCTCCTGTCGAGTAATGGGTTTTTGATGGTTTGTTCCTGAGTTGACGGCTCCGTTATCCTTTAACGTTACTCCAAGTGAGATACGTCAACAGTTCTCTACTATACCTCACCGCAAGTAGACCATACATAGTCTTTGCAATGGGTTTGTGTGCTAGATATCAAGTTGATCCTAAGGTGTCGCATCTAAATGCAGTCAAACAGATTTCCAGATACCTCATAGGGACTAAAGCTTTAAGTCTCTAGTACCCATCAAGAAACGACCTTAGTTTGCAAGCCTTTACAAACTCAAACCATGCAGGTTGTCTTTTAGACCACAAGAGCACTTCCATAGGATGTCAATTCCTTGGTGGAAGACTGGTGAGTTGGTCTTCAAGGAAACAAAATTGTGTCTCACTCTCCACTGCAGAGGCAGAATACGTTGCTGCAGCAAGTTGTCGTTCAGAAGTCCTCTAGATGAAAACTCAACTCATGGATTATGGCTATCGAATCTTACGAATACCTATTTACCGTGATTCAAATATTGCAATTCCTATTTCACACAATCCAATTCAACACTCAAATACAAAGCACATTGAACTACGGTATCATTTTATCAAAGATCATATCTTAAAAGGCAACATCGAACTCATTTTTGTTCCATCCCATGAAGAAATTGCAGATGTTTTCACAAAAGAACTTGATTCAACTAAACTTAAAGGTTTCTTAGAAATGTTACGAATGATGAATCCTGATCCTCAATTCTTCTTAAAAGGATAAAATGTGAAGACTTCAGGTCTTCGCATCTAACATATAGGTATGCTTCATTCACCTTGTCATCTGGTCTTTGAAGCACATGTATTTGTCCATGATAACAAATTTATTCCCTTTTAAGTTTAACTATTGAGCACAGATTTCATAAATGCCTCCTCGGTATCCTTTGAAGACTATTTATGATTTATGTACTCACTGGGTCACTTTATTTGAAGGGTCCAGTAAATGGTTTAGTCTAGGCTTTCATTGTATTTTGTTCGGCATGAGTCTGTAATACTGTTTATGAGTTGTATATGTGTTTTTGGTCATTATGTGTGTTTACGGTCGTAAACCCTGTTTATGGTCCTGTCTAGTATAAATAGTGGAGGTGTTGGTCATTGTGTGGTTGTTGATGCCATTGCGTTTACAGAGTGTTCCATCGAGTTGTACCTGACGTTTTTCTGAATATAAACGTGTGCAAGCTCGATTTCTTTTCATCTTATTCTTCTTTTTGTGATTGTTTGTTGCTTGATCATTGGTAAAGATCCTTTTCAGGACCTTACAATTGGTATCAGAGCTTGGATTGTATCAGTCATTTTTGTCAGATCTGGAGCATATTTGATCTTATTTTTGAAAGATTCTTGCGTTTTTGGATAGATCTCTGAAAATTAACGGGGGGTTTGTTCTTCGCGTTTTTGATAAAAACGAGTTTTTGATCGAGTTTTGGAGCAAAAAGAGGTGAAAAACGCTGTTTTTCACGTAATCTGCGAAGAGTTTACGGTCTTTGAAGGGTTTACGGTCGGCGGCGGCGGCTAGGGTTTTCCGGAGTTTACGGCCGTAAACGTGTTTACGGCCGCCGGAGTTTACGGTCACCGGAGTTTACGGTCGGCGGTTTACGGTCGCCGGAGTTTGCGGCCTCGGCTCGGAATTCGGTAGCGGCTCGGTGAACGGCTTGAAGGACGGCTCGGTGAGCAGCATCCTCGCACCAGGTCTTCGCCTCGCACAGCAGCTTCGCATCAGTGCTTCGCACCTCGCCTCGTTCAGGAGCCTCGGTCTCACGCCTCACACCAGGTCCTCGCATCACGTCGTCGGTCTTCGCATCTCGCATCGCAGCAGCGCCCTCGCATCGCAGCAGTCTCCTCGCCTTCGCACTTAAAAATTTGAAACGGATTTGCGGGTGCCGGGGATCGAACACTGGACCTCTGGTTCATACACTCAGCGCTTTACCAACTCAGCTAGAGGACTCCTTGGTTCATCACTTCCGATTTTAATTCAAATACATTGCCATTCGCACCAACTTTCGGATTTTTGTCAATTTCAGCCCAAAATTCAATTTCTTTTCATTTTAAATTCCAATTTCAACCAAAAATTTTAGATTTTAATTTTTGACTTTTAATTTTTAACTTTTTACTTAAAATTTTGACTTTGACTTTTAAAGTTTGACCTTTGACTTTAAACTTTGACTTTCTCGTTTAACTTTTAAATTTTCAAATTTAGCTTTTCGGTTTGACTTTTAAGTTTGACTTCTAGTTGTGCTTTTAATGGTTTTTGAGGACATGAAAGAGAGTCGTCAGGATATGTTAAGACAAAATTTCAACATGTTCGATTATATCCCTAGAGAAACCCTGGAAGCTCAGTTGAAGCGATTTACTACACTTACTACTGAGATGAATATAGCTGGGATTTTCTTCACTAAATCTGAGATAAACAAAAAGCTGTTGAATTCACTTCCGAAATCATGGGATAAGAACGTGGCTATCATCAAGAAGACAAAAGATCTCAATCGTCTTAGTCTTGCTGATATAATTGAAGAAATTGACACTTTGAAGTGTGGAAAAACAATGTGTTCCGCAAACCTTCCGGTCAATGAAGTTTCATGTTCTCAATCATGTGAAGCTACGATTAAACTTCTTCGTGAACATAATGATTTATTAAAAAGAGAAGTTGAGGACCTGAGATATGAAGGTTATCAACTCAGGAAAGGACAGAAACCCCTAAAGGCCCAGTTAGAAACAAAAATAAAGGACTTTAGGAAGCTTCAGGAAGAATTCAGCAACAAGTGTGAAAATTATGACTATATTAAGAGACAACTTGATGCTGTAACTGAAGAACTTGACGCTTTGAAAATTAAGTGTGGAAAAACAGATGTTAGTTTCAAAAATTATACTGCGTCAAGTAAGACAGTCGAGTCCTTATTTGAAACCCAATTAAAATTCAAAGATAATCAAAACAAGGGTCTAGGGTATGATAGTGTTCCTCCACCTTTCAATCATAACTACACATCCATCCCTACGACACGGGAAGAAATTGACAGGGAGGCACATCTTCAATATGGCAAACCAGCTGGTTTTGTTTCAGGAGGTATTCAGGTTGAAAATTCTAATGCTTCTACTTCATGTGCAGGTAAAGTAACAGAAGATGAGAACAAGGAGAACACTACTGAACAAACCAACATCTCCTTGAGATCTGAATCTGTTGCTTCGAACTCAGTTGCTTTTGATCAACCTGTTGTTGAGAAGTACAGGCCACCAAATCAAGTTAAACAGAATGCATGCTGCAACTGTGCGTGTGGGAAAAGCAAGAGACAAGGCATGGATACGCCACCAGGGGTAGGAAGAAACAACTTCACAGTGAAGAAAAAGACATGTTTTCACTGTGGAACACCTGGACACATCGCCAGATATTGTCCTAATCGCGCATACGTTCCCTACTATGCACAAGGGTGGAAGAACGCGCCAAGAGGGAGATACTTCAAAAGAAACCCCTCAAGGTCACGTTCAGACCATGATGACTGGAACGCGCAGAAGGCCAAGAATCTAACTCCCAAGGACAAGAAGGGAATGTCGGCTAAGAAGCCCAATCCAAGAGATGCTCCAGTGAAACAAAGACCGGTTACGTCAAAGTCATCTCAACGGCCGACATCAAGTTCAAAATCAAGTACCGAGCCACCCATCAGATCGAAAAAGAAATGGGTTAAACCCAACTACAAATGGGTTCCAAAGGCTCACTCTCCCAAATCTTCTAAATATTCTAATATTTCTACATCTTCTGTTTGTGATAAGCAGGACATGTCATGGGATATAGTACTATGCAAGGATGACAAAGGTCGACCCAGTTTCAAAATGGATTAGGTTCCAAAGACCAACTGATCCCGCTCTGTGTCGGAGCAGCTATGGAGGCATATCATCAGACTTTGGTTTGTTGGTAGTGGCTGTTCCTGGCACATGATAGGAGGCATCTCTCAACTCTACAACACTCATAACATTGTTTGAGAGTATGTGTCCTTTACGGCAAGGGAAGAAAAGAAGAGATCACTCATGGGGTTAGTGCTTAACGATATGAAGAATTTTTGGATCTGTTCTGAGATTACGCGTGTTGTTCTCAGACCTTCTGGATGCAAATTCAATCGGTGACTTACGGTTTGAGTTTTCTTCTCTATACTCCTGAGTTTTTCTTAAGCTGGTTCGCTTTAAAGACTAATTTTTGTTTTAAGATAGTTTAAATTTGCACATTTACTTTCGTTTCTCTCCTATGCACAAATTTAAGGGGAGAAATAAAAACAAAACAAAAATTTTAAAATTTTAAAAAAATCCAAAAACATTAGAAAATCAAAAAATCAAAAAAAAATATGTTGGTTATGGAATGTGCTTGAGGGAGATGTTTTGGGAAGTGATATTATCAAGTGATAACAGGCAATCTGAGTCTGCGTAACGTAACCAAAATTAAATTGTCTATGCTCTGGGTTTGATGCGTTGGTAGGCACGAAAGATTCTAAATGGACATGACTAGGCAGAGTTGAACTTAAGGAATTCATAGACTTGACAAATCTTGACCTAGTTAGATCCGTTTAGCCTGACAATACGACGCTTGGATAGGTTGAGCAGGGAGATATATATGGGAATCTACTGGTCACATTAAAGAACCTGTACTTGGAACCGTGGATTAACTTTTCCTCGATGTGCGGATTCTGTCCTTAATTCCGGTATTGATGGGGCGACTGGTGAATTCCGATAAAGTAGTTCTGTAGAAAATTATTTTCTTGCTTTCCTTCTGTTAGTCATATGTTGCCTCCTCTGCGTGATTGAAATACATCCGACCTGGACTGCAACATATGCAACTCTATTTCTCTGCATCTTCTATCTATGCAATTCTTCCTGTCTGTTAGCCATATACTGTCTCCTTTGCGTCACTCACAATCCGACCTGCTACACAGTATATGCACCATTCTACTTCTCAATCCCTCTAAATCTGGTTTGTCATATGTTTCACCCTCTGCATGATTGGAAGAGATCCGACCTGGGTGTATAGCATATGCATTCTAAATCTGACTTCTCTCATAATAATTGTCTGCTCACCTAAAGTAAGGAGTAATTTGGACGTTCCTGATTATTGGGGTATGTCAGGAAGCGGGAAACATGTTCTAGTACATTTAAAATTGAACAATCACTAGGTTGTCTGTAGATCTCGCTGCTCAATTTAGGTGGACAACAATATCTTTGGTCGTCGTCAGCTGAATGGTCCTTAAGGAATATTATCTAGGAACTTAGGATCACATTGTCTTGTCACTTTTAATATGTCCTAATTTTGTCACAATCTCTCGTGTTTAAGTGGAACACAATACCGGCGATTGACCAGATCTATTCATGAAGGGAGAGGTACTAATAAACGGATAAAGGCTGTCTAAAAACTTTGATCCCAAATCACTCTTAAAGTTAGATATCATTTTTATTTTTGTTAAATTTGTTCATAGTTTCCTTCTAATTTAAATATCAGGAGAGAATTAAAAATTTTAAAAAACCAAACAAAAATCAGAAAATTAAAAAAAAATCCAAAAATAGTGTTATTTCTGTTTTTTTTTTCAGAAAATATGAAAAATCCAAAAATATTGTGTGCTAAATTTTTCTTTTAGTTTTGTTTTGTCTTGAAAAGTGAATTCAGGTGAAGATGAAACTCATGGAGTTTGTGTCGAAGATTTCTGAGCCAAGGCTTCATCCATGAGCATCGAAGAATTCTCATTCGAAGGATCAAGAAATGAAGATTATTCTTCCAACATTCAATCTTTCAACCCAGAAGCATGGTCAAGTTGTACTTGAAGATTATGTGACGGATTGCATTGAAGCCTCCTCAATCAATTTACTGCTATCTTGAACCTGCTGAAGTGATCCAGAAGATTATTTCTCTCTGTTAGTTCTCTCTGAAGATTCTCAAGCTGAAAGCGCTATCTTTCAAGAATTTTTTTTTCAAGAAGCCTCCTCACCCAATGCACGTTCAATGTCAAATTTTGAAGATATGCACAACTGCTCCAGATGAAGTCATTTATTGAAGATGCATCATGTTCATCTTGAAGCTGTGAAGAATTCGAAGATTAAAGCTGAAGCCAAAGCTCCCAATGAAGATTATCAAGAAAGTCAGCTACTTTTTAGGGGGAGCTTGTTGGGTCATTTAAGAAAAGAAAAGAAATCTATAAACCAAGGGGGAGATTGTTGGGTCAAAAATATGGTTTATACTTTTCTTTTCTAGGAAAATGTATTTTTGTGTCTTGGACCGTAAACAGCTTGGTGTTTATGGTCGTATACGTGTTTATGGTTGTGTTTACGGCCGTAAACAGGTTTATGGCCGTAAACCCATTTACGGCCCATGTTCACCAAGCCCATGTTTCTTATGTATAAATATAGGTGTAAGGGGTGAGGAGTAGAGTGATGAACACATAGACTAGAGGAGCTTAAGTGTGTGCATTTGAAGGTGTTCTAGAGAGAGAGAAAAGAAAGTATGTGTTAGTGTGTGTGAATCTTGTATTCGGATCTTCATTCATATCAATACATACAAGATTCATCATCTTCTTCTTCTCCTTCTCTTCTATTTGATCTGACATCATCCGTTTGATTGGGATTCCGCACCATCAAACGGATCTGGTTGATACACAAGCAGATTAGAGACTTACAATTGGTATCAGAGCCATTTTACCGATAAAGAATGCATGATTCTCAAGCCAGGCATTGTCATCCCGGAAGAGTAGATTCTCGTCAAATCTAAGCGGGATGGTAATGCTTACATTATTGACATGAACAGCAACCTACCTGAACAAGTCACTTGCCTATTCTCAAAAGTCTCCGAACAAAACGCAATGCTGTGGCACCGACGGCTCGGTCATGCTAACGCGAAAAACCTGAATCGCCTTGCTAAGAATGAGATGGTCCGAGGCTTACCTGTCAGAGACTTTATTACATTTGAGAAGTGTGTGTCCTGTGCTCAAGGAAAACATCACAGAAAACCACACCTGCCCAAGCAAGTCAACTCAATCAGTCAGGTGCTCCAATTATTGCATATGGACTTATTTGGTCCGGTCAACGTCCTGAGCATCAACAAAAGCTCGTACTGTCTAGTTGTGATCGATGATTTCTCTCGGTTTACGTGGGTCTTCTTCTTATCCAACAAAGCGGGGGTTGCTGATCTGATAAAGAAGTTCATTTTGATGATTGAGAAGCAAACCAACAACCAAGTGAAGGCGCTTCGTACTGACAATGGAACTGAGTTCAAGAATGCAGTTCTTGACTATTTTTGCGCAGAAAGGGGGATCGTGCGTCAATACAGCTCTGCTGACACGCCTCAACAAAATGGCGTTGCTGAAAGGAGAAATGGAACTTTAAAAGACGCCGCAAGGACAATGCTTTGTGATTCCAAATTACCTGTTTTCTTTTGGGCCGAGGCGATTAACACTGCTTGCTACGTGCAGAATCGTGTTCTAATCAACAAAGCACAGATGAAGACACCGTACGAGATTCTCTATGGACACAAGCCTTCAGTCAGCCATTTTCGCGTATTTGGCTGCCCTTGCACCCTTCTTCACTTGGAATCCAACCCTAAATTCAATGCTAAAGCCGATGATTGTTACTTTATAGGATATGCTGCACGCACCGCGTATAGGGTTTACAACAAGAAGATGAAGCAGATTGTTGAATCCTATGACGTGTGCTGGTTGGAGGAGAATGAAACAGACGCTCGAGTGGGTCCTGACTGGCTATTTGATTACACATCGCTTTTCAAATCCTTAAATGTGTCTTCAGATGGTTCGAATGGATCCTCTTCTGGTTCGAAGATTGTTTCTGAAGACGAAGATGAAGAAGTTGTTTACAGACCTCCAACGGTTGAGGGGGAGTCCTCTGCTCCATCTGAGGGGGAGTCCTATGCTCCACCTGAGGGGGAGTCATCTGATCGACCTACTAGTCCAGAGTCTAAAGTTCAAGATGGAACTCATGATGCTGATGCTACACCTCTTACCCCTATTGAAAGAGAGTTCATGTCTAGAGATGCTTCCGCTGTCAATCCAACTTTTATGGAACTACTCTTTCCTGAAGAAATTGCTAATGAGTTTGTAGCATATCCATCCAATGTGGATCAATCAGCAAATGATGGAGGTTTCAACATTCACACTCTTCCTGTTTCACTCAATGATATCAGCCAAGACATTCCTTCAAGAATTCAATGCGATCATCCAATCGATAACGTCATTGGCCAGCTGGGTGACGGAGTTAAAACTAGAAGTCATAGTGGAGATGTAAATGCATGTCTCTATTCTTGCTTTATATCTCAAATAGAGCCCAAGAACGTTGACATGGCTTTGAATGAGCCCAGCTGGGTAGATGCGATGCATGAAGAGCTAAATCAGTTTGAAAAGCTCGGGGTTTGGAAGTTGGTTGAGTTACCGAAGGGCAAAAGATCTCTTGACACGCGTTGGGTCTATCAAAACAAGCAAGGTGATTCTGGTGTAATAGTGCGCAATAAAGCAAGGTTGGTGGTTCGCGGGTTTCGACAAGTTGAGGGTCTTGACTATACTAAGGTTTATGCTCCCGTGGCTCGATTGGAGGCTATTCGTATCTTTCTCGCATATGCTTCTTATATGAACTTCACGGTCTACCAAATGGATGTCAAGACTGCCTTCTTGTATGGCAAGGTGAAGGAAGAAATTTATGTTGACCAACCCCCTGGGTTCGTTAACTCCAAGTTTCCTAATCATGTCTACAAGTTGGACAAGGCGTTGTATGGGTTACATCAAGCTCCTCGAGCATGGTATGCGACTCTAACAAATCACTTGCTCGAGCATGGATACTCTCGCGGAACTATTGATCAAACTTTATTCATCAAGCATGTTGGTAATGATCAGATACTAGTCCAAATCTATGTTGACGACATTATCTTCGGGTCTACCAGTCCACAACTTTGTAAAGAGTTTGAAGGCGTGATGAAAAAGCGATTTGAGATGAGTTCACTGGGTGAAATGACCATGTTTCTGGGGCTTCAGGTCAAACAAAATTCAACCGGAATCCTGCTACATCAAGCTAAGTATGTGGAGGATATTCTTGAGAAGTTCGGGTTTCAAGACGCAAAACCTGCATCGACACCAATGGTTGAAAGACCCCTGCTGAATCCAGATATTGATGGCGAATCCGTAGATCGGACACACTACAGATCGATGATCGGATCGCTGATGTATCTTACTGCAAGTCGTCCCGACATCATGTTTGCAGTTTGTCAATGCGCTCGCTATCAGGCTAATCCTAAACTCTCTCATCTTATTGATGTCAAAAGGATTTTTCGGTATATCAAAGGCAGCCCAAAATTGGGTCTTTGGTATCCGAAAAATTCTGAATTTGATTTATGCTTTTGCTTACAGTAATTATGGAGGCTGTGAGCTTGACAGGAAATCAACATCAGGAGGGTGCCAATTCCTTGGCGATAGGCTGGTGTCGTGGCAGTGCAAGAAACAGCTTACCGTCTCTACCTCAACAGCAGAAGCGGAATAGTTGTTGCATCTGCCTGCTGTTCTCAAGTTATTTGGATCCAACATCAGCTGTTGGATTACGGTTTGAATTATCTAGAAACCCCAATTCACTGTGATAATGAGGCCGCAATTCAAATCATTAAAAATCCGGTCCAACATTCCAAAACCAAGCACATTGATATCAAAATTCATTTTATCAGAGATTGTTATGAGCGCTCGCTCATTAGGCTAGAACAGGTTCCCACTGCCAATAATGTGGCGGATCTGTTCACCAAGCCCTTTAACAAAGCTCGATTCGATGTGCTTGTGGGATTTTTAAAAATGATTCGTTTTGAGGATTAAATTTATTTTTGGTTAGGTTCGTTTAAATTTGCGCATTTTAGTCATTTCATTCTCACCCATGCACAAATTTAGGGGGAGAAATAAACAAAAACCAAACAAAAATTGAAAAATTAAAAATCCAAAAACATTTTGTTTATGTTTTATTTTTTTTCAGAAAACATTCAAAAAATCCAAAAACATTAAAAAATTCAGAAAAATCAAAAATATTGTCGCTTTCAGTTTTGCTTGTTGATATAGTACTGGGAAGTGATATTATCAAGTGATAACAGGCAATCTGAGTCTGCGTAACGTACCCAAATTTGAAGGGTCTATGCTCTGGGTTTGATGCGCTGGTAGGCACGAAAGATTCTAAATGGACTTGACTAGGCAGAGTTGAACTTAAGGAATTCATAGACTTGACAGATCTTGACCTACTTAGATCCGTTTAGCCTGACAATACGACACTTGGATAGATTGAGCAGGGAAATATATATGGGAATCTACTGGTCACATTAAAGAACCTGTACTTGGAACCGTTGATTAACTTTTCCTCGATGTGCGGATTCTGTCCTTAATTCCGGTATTGATGGGGTGACTGGTGAATTCCGATAAGTTAGGTCTGTAGAAGGTTATATTCTTTCTCTCTATTTGTTAGTCATATGTTGCCTCCTCTGCGTGATCGAAAGATCCGACCTGGAATGTAGCATATGCAACTCAATCTCTCTGCATCTTCTATCTATGCAATTCTTTCTATCTGTTAGCCATATACTGTCTCCTTTGCGTGACTCACAATCCGACCTGGTACACAGTATATGCATCATTCTTTTTCTCAATCCCTCTAAAACTTCAGTTAGTCATATGTTTCACCCTCTGCGTGATTGGAAGAGATCCGACCTGGGTGTATAGCATATGCATTCTAAATCTATCTTCTCTCTTAATAATTGTCTGCTCACCCGATGTAAGGAGTATTCTGGAAGTTCTTGATTACTGGAGCATATCAGGAAGCGGGAACCATGTTCTAGTACAATTAACAATTGAACACTTACAGATTGTCTATAGATCTCGTTGCTCGATTTAGGTGGACAACAATATCCCTGGTCGTCGTCAGCTGAATGGTCCTTAGGAAATATTATCTAGGAACTTAGGATTACTTTGTCTTATAATTAATAGTATGTCCTAATTCTGTCACAATTTTTCGTGTTTAAGTGGACCACAATACCGGCGATCGACCAGACAAAGATGTGAAGATGAAAGGTACCGACAAGTGGATTAAGGCTGTCTAACAACTTTGATCCCAGTATCACAAGAAGATTTTCAGTGAATTTTAAGATAAAATTTTGTCTGTGTTTATTCTTATTTTATTTTATTTTTATTTTTATTTTTATTTTATTTTATTTTTATAATTGTCAAAAATTTAATTTTTAAATCCTTTAATTCTTAAATTTTTAGAAATTAGTTTATTTTATTTTTAGTTTAATTTTTAATTTTACTTTTATTTTAAATATCCTCAAAGTTTTATTTTTTAAAATTTTTAATCGGGATTTGGACTGTGTGGGAGACAGGTAATCTCGAAGGAAGTATAAAAGGTGGGGCTTACTACCGTAAACCCCTTTTCACCTCCATTTCTCCCTTTTTACTGCCGCAAACTCCCTTTCTCTCTCTACTCTCTCTCCTCGAAAAATTTTTGTGAGTTTTTGCGAAATCAGCTAGTCCACTTTGAAGGTATGCTAAAACCGACTGGGGATATGCTACTTGTTCATCGATTCGACTTAAACTGGAGGAGTAATCGGGGTTTAAGTGTTCGTCGGCGTTTACGGTTCTGGGAGGGTTTACGGTTTGGGGAGATTCAAGAACCGTAAACTCATTTTGGCCTTACGACCTTAACTCTTTTTGGCCTTACGACCGCAAACTCACTTTGGGTTTACGACCGTAAACTCCTCTGAGTTTACGACCGTAAACTCAGTTTACGGTCAGATGACCGGTTTGGACCGTAAACTCTGTTTGACCATTTTGAACCGTAAACTCGATGTTTGACCATTATTGACCGTATACTCCAATTTTTGATCAAAATATTATTTTTAAGGCCAAAATAAAATTGTTTAATTAAGAAAACTGAAAGCTTTAAATTGTTTAAATACTTTGTTTTCTTACTTGGCCTGTTTAGTGCAGATCAATGGCGAATCTTAAGTTTGCTGACATGCACAACCTGGCGATTGTGTTGGATGAACCTCCTGTTGCTCATGGAGACTTCAAATCAATGATCTACAGACTAAGAGAATGTTGCCTAGCTTGTGCCATCACTGTGAATCCTGTCATTTATCAGAACATTGTCCGGGAGTTCTGGTAGACGGCCAAGATGTCAAAAGAAAATGGTGCGATGCTATTAAAGCTGAGGTCAAAGGATGCAAGATCGTAATCACCGAGCAGTATATCAGAGACACATTGTTGATCGATGATCAACCCGATTTTCCTACTGAAATTAGGATTGATGATCTTCTAAAGATTCTCAGAAGGATGGGTTATGAGGGCATCTATCCTCCCACGGTGAAGAAGCTTTTGCCTCCCTACTGGAGATTTTTAGCACATGTGTTCGTGAGCTGTATCTCGGGGAGGAGATCAGGAGCTGATGAAATCTCTCTCAGGAACACAGGGGCAATCGTTTCATTGGCGGCTGGCATCAAATTCAACTTCTCGAAGTTCATACTGGATGAATTCTTGGTGAATATCAACGCTATCAACCGGCAGACCAGAGATGCATTCTTGCTATACCCGAGATTTATTCAGGTGTTCATCGACAACCAGTTCCCAGAGATTATCAAAGATGGTGACAGGCTGGATATAAAGTCACTAGGCCCACACACTATTGGTCTAATCAAGTAGAATCGGAAGGGCAAAGTCGTCTTCCAGGGCTTACATCCTCTCGTGAAATTCGGAAAATTCGCTGAAATCAATGAATCTTCCGAATCTCATGGGACTTCGGACAAGATGTCATCTGAGCCCACTTCCTCCGAGAGAGTTGTTTCTGAAGATGTCATCACAGTTTCAGATCATGATGAAGAAGAAACTCCAGCTGCTAATGCTCAAGTAGCTGAGGAACACGAATTGACATATGTTCAGGTTCAAGGAGACTACAATGAGGGGTCTGGAACGGAGACTGATTTGCACGAAGACCTCAACCTCACAGGATTCGACAACGATGAAATTCCTCTAAACTTCGGTAGTAATGAAGATTTCATGACCGGGGTAAATCTCAACACGCTGCTTGACAATGTCGATGAAGTTGCTCATCCAGCAACAGATACAAGGGAAAAAGAAGACGTTCTCGAAGCCACGCCTCCTCCTACCAATCCATCGGCGGAAATAGCAATTCCTATGGTGACAGTATCAGGGATTCCTCCCCTTGATGTTGTTTTACCTAATTCTGCGTCATTGGAAAGTGATCACCCAGCCACACAAGCCTCTCCTCCACCTCCTACTAAAAGACGAAGACTCGACCCTAGACAGGGAATTCCTGATTCTAGTATACTTCAAAGTTTTACAGCTCCACCAACAACAACTCCAGTTATCATCTCATCTGAACCTATCAATGAAGGTCCTAGTACCTTCCATGAAGCTGGTGGATCTTCATTCCCCACGGATTTCTCTCCTCCCAGGCCAAAGCATGATGCTGCCTCGGTTAAGTTAGCCAGGTTTTTGGCCAGAGAACAACTCACAATGCCTCCCTCACATGGCAAAGGAATTTCTATTAGGGGTGGCAGCTCAGGAGAAGAGAATCCTTCACTTCTTGGACTCTAGAAAGAGATCGATGCTCTGAATCAGAAAAATGTTGATTTAGATCAGAGAAATATTGAGCTGGATATCAAGGTCGCAGACCTTCAGACTGAAAATACAAAGCTCAATATTCAAGTCGTTGAACTTATTGAAGACAAAGCTCTGAAGTCAAAGCAAATTACGGATCTTCAGACACATTTTGGCTTACTGACTGCCAGCTACTACGATTTAAAGAAGAAGCTGGAAGATAAATTTGGCAACGAATTCAAGTCATCCGTTGACGAGCCAA
Organism: Lactuca virosa; assembly: GCF_052849685.1. Taxonomy (NCBI): domain Eukaryota; kingdom Viridiplantae; phylum Streptophyta; class Magnoliopsida; order Asterales; family Asteraceae; genus Lactuca; species Lactuca virosa. The sequence continues at coordinate 288,320,298 of NC_136426.1, forward strand.
AGATCTATCTTCCTGACCAAGATGCTCCCATAGTTCCTAACCCTAAAAGAATCACCACCGTTGTTAACCGTTTTGAAAAGGAACCGGCTCAAGCTCCAAGTATAATGGCTTTGAAACGCGCGAAGTTGGCCCAGTCAGCTGAAAAGGGTCAACTTTTATTCAAAAGGAGCTCAGAACATAATGCCCCCTGGGATCAACAAAAGATCACCGTTACGGATCTGGGCGAACATCGTTTCAGAGACGTTTATGGTGATAGGTCAGGAATCATCTCGTGGGGATTCCATGACACAATGAATATGTTTATGGTGAGAAGAAAGAGTGACAATACTGAATTATACAAAGATGCTCATGATTTTCATTCCTTTACTAGGATTGATCTTACGGAGCTGTCCAAGGCTCCTTTCTCTAATCCATCAAACAATCCCAGGGCGGGTCAGTTCAAATCATTTTTGGAAGATCAAGTAGCTAAGGGTTTCCCTTCGATGAAGACTGTTGAGTCTATAATCAAGGTTTACTCTAATGTCATTGATCCCAAAACAAGTCAGCCACTATGGACAGTGATGTGGCCCGCTACTGCTCAAGTTAAGCAGATTCCAGTTCTTCAAAATTATCCAGATGGATCTCTCGCATCCATGCAATACTGGGTGTTTGATGAATCTGCTGCTGCTGCTGTCATCAAGCTTAAAGACAATTGTATCCGCTTGTATGACAAGAGGGATTTGCTTCAATTTGGCAAGTGGGACATACATCAGCTCTTCATTCATTAGATCAAGGTGGCTGAAGACATTTTTGAGCCCGTTGCAAAGGAATACACTTCGATGGTTGCCGAAATTATCGAGAAGGAGATGTGGAACGGAGCTATGGGAAAATCCGATGTACTGGTGGTCGACAAAAGCTGAGTCCAAGCTAGCACCAAACCAAGGGGGAGATTGAAGGGTCCAGTAAATGGTTTGGTCTAGGCTTTCATTGTATTTTGTTTGGCATGAGTATGTAATACTGTTTATGAGTTGTATATGTGTTTTTGGTCATTATGTGTGTTTACGACCGTAAACACGTTTACGGCCGTAAACCCTGTTTACGGTCCTGTCTAGTATAAATAGTGGAGGTGTTGGTCATTGTGTGGTTGTTGATGCCATTGCGTTTACAGAGTGTTCCATCGAGTTGTACCTGACGTTTTTCTGAATATAAACGTGTGCAAGCTCGATTTCTTTTCATCTTATTCTTCTTTTTGTGATTGTTTGTTGCTTGATCATTGGTAAAGATCCTTTTCAGGACCTTACATTATTATTTTTATGTCTAACCTCGTGATCAAGTCTCTCTGCAGTGCTCAAGTACTTCCATCCTAATCAATCGATTTCACTACAGTTCTTTTCCTTCAAGAACATGAAGTCCGGTTTTCCTGTTTGGCAATAAATAAAGTTTTTACGTGTGCTATTTAATGATTTGTAACATTTAATTTTTACAAAGGAATTCTTTTATTCCATTTATTAAATATGTTCGTAACAATTAATGGTACCTTTTCAAAAAACCGATCCTTTTTCCATTAAAGTAAAATAAAAAGAGATTTATTGTTTTCAATAAAAGATTTACCAAAACCCAAATTAAGGTGACTATTCAAACTTTTTACCGCCAAGAGACGATTTTCAAAACGTTTATCCCACGTCTCTGTCAGTTTCTACCATACCTCAACCCACGATTACCCATTTCATCATTCCATTAATTTAATGCACCCATTTAGCATTAAATGCAGGTCATTTCCAGATTTCTTTTCTTAAATTTATTAATTTCAATCCAGTTAAAAACCCTCTGGTTTCCTGGTTACATCTGTCAAAAGAAAATTTTACCACATTGAATATCTTTTCAAATCTGGAGGTATAAATCCCTCCTTCTTCTTCCCAAGAAAGCTTTTATGCTCTATGATTCTCTGACAATCTGTCTCTCTATCCTCTTGCACTAAAAACTTTCCAGCAAGTTCTTCAAATTTTTTTTCGATCAGCAATGGTGAAATTAGGCGTTTCAAAGAAACAATCAAAACCAACCGGCTCTACATCCACTGTGAAAACCCCCAGACCGACGATTTCTTTGAGCAATTATCGGGGAATCTTTCAAGACCATGACTTCTATGATGAGCCGATCAAGATTATGGACAGATTCATGGAGAAACACTTACTCTTCAATACATTCAACGCAGTGGCTGACATTGTCCCTTTGCCTCTACTGTTCAAATGTGTTTTCTCTGCATGCCGACCAAGGGATGACCCTGAAATCATCAACTTCATTCTCGCCGTTGATTCGACGGCGACGCTCACCAAGGCCAAATTCCTTGATTCAATCAATCCCAGGGTACCTCCAAACACCGTCTTCAAGAGTCCATCAAATAAAGAAGTTTTCAAAGCCCTATATCGGATGGGATATCAGTCCAAATTAAAAGGGATTGCCGATTTCAAAAAGGCAAAACTTCCGGTTGTGTGACAATTTGTGTGCCACTATCTCATTCAATGCCTTTTCCGCAGAACCGACGGCACAAATGCCATGGGAAAGAAATTCCTAGATCTTCTTTGAAGTATCTTCACCGGCGAACCCGTGGATTTTGGGTCAATCTTGTAGGACGACTTCTTGACCTATGTTGGAAGGAATGAACCAAGATCGGGCCTCACCGAAGTCACTTTTGCCCGTTTCTGGTCTCTCTACATCAAATACCTTCATGCCGCAGCCAACATCAGTCTAGGTACAGACATCAACTTATTCGTCTGCCGTGAACTTAAAAGGTACTATCCTCCCAAGAATCAATCTATCTTCGGTCCAATTATACAACTTCCTTTACATATCTAGACAGAGGTAGGACTAATCACCCGTTTGGTCTCTGACCACATGGAGGCTATGAACAATGTATCGCCATATCGTTCTACCTCACCTTCCCCCCTCCTAAATCCATTGACCCTGTCATTGCACCAAAGGGAAATCGTAACAAATAGATTGCAAAGAAGAAAACTTCTAAAGCCGTTGAGAAAACTAAACCAAGAGGAAAAGGTTTGCGGTTACTAAACCATCCACCAAGGTTCATCCAATATCAGAACCTCATCATGATGCAGCCTTTTTGAATAAAGAAGAACCTAAAGACTCTCAACCTCCGTTAAGGAAGCGAAGAGCTTCTCTACCTCCCCCACTGGCTAAAAGCATCACAAGGCCCATACTGGAGACCCTCAAAAATCCCTGGTAGCCATTGGACTCAATGATGAGTCACCCGAAAGACCCCCATCCATCCACTTCGGTTCATCAAGTGAATTGGTTTCAGAACACTTGATTGGAGACAGAACCCAATCAGGATTCCACGTGGATCCTGATGTCAATCAATCTCCCAAGGTCTCCGGGAGAAAACATCAGCACATATTTACCCTACAGGAGTTGAACTCCATTTTTTCTTCATTTACACATACACAACAAACACATATTGCACCACAGGGTCCTTCTTTAGAGACCCTATCCAGAATAGATCTGAGGCCAGACTTGGTTGTAGACCAAGGAGACCGCAGAAGATCTGGAAATCCTATACCGCCTACATTACTATCAAGCGTATTAGGAACGGGGAGCCTCATTAGGCAAGGAACCGTGAACCCGAGGGACACCCCGGTGGTAACTAGTTCAGATTCTCATTTTTCAGGTGACAGATGGATGAACAAAAGGCAAGTCACTGATGAAGAAATCCAGAAGTTCGAAGCTCATAAATGAGCAATCAGAGCAAGGAAGGAGCATTCTTTACAGATACAACGAAATAAAGAGGAAGCAAATCGTCAAGTGGTCTCATACTTAGCCTCAACATGAAGAAAGCTCATGATTTGGCCCAAAAAAGATCTTGGATAGCGATGATGGAAGAAACAATTTGTAAAGCTCATATCGGAGAAGGGGCTCAGACTGGAGGCACCAAACCTTCCTCTCCTCTTCCCTCATCTTCTTCATCAACGCCAAAAGGATCCTTCCAAGGGAGCACTGAAGTGCGACTCAACACTGATCCACTTCTCGATCAAGACGACGAAAATTATATCGAGGTGAACAAGGAACCAGCTGCACAATACTTTCCTATGATCATCAACCTCGAGGAATCGAGTGGATCCTAGCTCTCTGCCTCCAAACTTAAGGAGAAAAATAAGATAATAAGACCACGGTGTCAAGGAAAGAATTTATTGATCTTCAAAGCATAATCGATCAAATTCTTTCTGTCATTCAAACATCTCAACAACAACCACAATAATCCCCAACTCAACCAGAGCCAACTGCACTTCCCTCAATGTTTCAATCCCTTGAAGAACGAATCATTCACATTGAGGCTCGTGAAAATCTTACAGCCCAACAAGTACTTTTGAATATTGAACAGGGCCTTGCGACTCTTGATGTACAAAGAAAAAAGGATCATGAACAATTTTGAAGAAGGAATAAGAGTTTATTACCGAGGTTAAAACTCTCAAGGAACAAGTCCAAAAAGTGACCGAAGAACAACAGTAGAAAACCACTCATCTAATTAACGCAACTCATGATGCCTATGAACCAAGGTATGCGGAAATTCAAGAAATAATCAGAGGTCTTCGACGCTCGGTTACGGCCGAGGAAACTCTAAATGAAACTCGTGTCGTCTGCAAAGATCTTTCTCAATACATCAAGAACCCAACCCTAATGACAACAAATGATCTGAAGGGTAAAACCATGTTCTAATTTTCCGGAGTCCTATCCCAACAGGATGATTTGAAAGCTTTATTTTAGAAGAAATCAAAGCCTTCTTCCTCAAAAGGGGGAAATACAAGATAGTGGACATTACCACTACTGAAGAAAGCTCCAAATTCCCCTCTCCGCGAAGACATCAATTCCCAGTTCAATATTCTCCAAAATCTCCTCAAAAGCTAACCGAAGAGGATGTTATGTCTTCTGATCACTCAAACGACTCCCTGGTCACAAGGCAAAAGAAATGGGACTGGAGAGCTGCCAAACTGGCTGGAGATATCTGGCATGCTCAGGGAGTCGACATAACCTTTTATGAATTTTTAATCAATTCATGGATGAATCCATGCCGTAGATTTCTAGATGAAGATTATGTTCCTCATCTTACCTACTCTTCCCCAGGCGAAAACATTTATTGGGACATTCTTCTGTCCCCTAATGGGAAGTTATATAAGGCGTTTGAAGACTTCGATCTGCGGATTCCGGATTCCAGAAGACTACCCATGGAGTTTGAGAGGTTAACTCTTTTTCACAACAAGAATAGGAAAGCACATGTAAACGAGATTTGGTCAAATGACACACCGGAGGCTGTCACCAGCAACAAACCAATATCATTTCTCAAAGCTCAATTCTATTAGTACACTCTTGTACGCTTTGGAAAAGAGTACTACAGGACGCAGGCTGACTTTCCGAAGATGAATCTCGAAGATTTATTCTTGATTGCAAAAGTATTCAGTCACAAAATGAAGACTGCTTACCTAAGGCTTTGCACCTATCTTTGGTCCCTGCTTGGTGATTTTGCCACTATTGATGCCAAGATTCATCCAGTTCTATAGGCAAAACTTGAACTGCCACCTCTTGAACCCCAACACTTGATCACCGAAGGAATATAAGAACTGAATCTAGGAGCCACCAACTATCTAGACCTTGGCCTTGTTTTCCGAACAGCCAAGGGTGCTCTAAAGAACTTTCTCCCTGCTCGGTCCTTCCATCGTTGTAGTAAGAAACAGGTAGAAGACATCCATTTGCTGACCGAAAAATCCAAATACACAACTGATGAGGTCAAGCATGAAATTGAAAGAAGAGTCAATTGGATATTCCAAGTTAGCAGGTAGTGTAGAAGTGTTGTAAGATTGCGGTGTGGCACGTAGCATTCACTAGTTGGCAGATAGAGTAGAAATGTTGTAAGACTGTGGGGGTGGCCTGTAGTATTTGTTAGTTAGCCGTTGGTATAGTGGTATAGTAAGACTGCAGGGGTGACCCTTAGCATTCTCTGGGTTCAGTTAGTATGGGAGTGTTGTAATACTATGGGGTGGCCCGTAGAATTCAATGGTTCCTATTCGACAATAATAATGTGACAAATCGGTGATTCACTCACGAATTCCTTCATAGGCCAGGGCGGGTTAGCCGCATGAAGGTGAGTAGGCCACAGTATGATCAGATTCGGGAAATGGTAGGTCGTGGGAGACCAGGTATGAGGTAAGACTACAATTGGTCCTGTACCATTCAGCTTAGCATCAGTTTTAGTATCGAGAGGTTTTAGGTAACTATTGTCGGTCGATGCCCTCTTTCGGAAGTCGCATGAGGCGACTGTGAGGTTGTTCTTTGGCTTAGCAACCTAGCAGGAATCCAGTATTCCAAATAGTTGGCAGATAAGTTGGGACCTGGGAGGTCTCGGTTGCCTTTGGAAAGCATATAGGAGGCAGCGTTATGTTTCAGGCAGTAATAGTGATCCGGGGATTCATATGTGTGGAGTAGCTTTTGGATCGAAAGTGCTAAGTCACTTGCAGTTTGGATTAAATAGTCTCAGAGTAACTGATTTGACACTGTTGTGCAGCTCTCGTCTGACTCTAACCATCGCAAGGATGAATCTTCTACATGAAGGATTATCTGAGCCTTCTGTCAAGTATAAGTGTTTTGTAGGGAAGTTTGGTATGTGACTCTGTTTCTCTAGTGGGAATCTCATGTTATTAGGAGTTGAGTAGTTAGTTGGGAGATAAGTGGACTGGGTTCAACAATAATCATTCAATATGGACGGTCTGTCAGGGAGTCAGACCATCTCAAGACTTCAGATTTTAGATTGAGTAAATGTGATTATGTTACAAGAATTCATTCATCTTTGGATTGTAAAGCCCTGCAAGGGTTGGTACCGGTTACCTCGGGAAGGTTGGGGTATGCTCGGGATTATGGTCATGTCGCTCAAATTGTTTGGCGTGACAGGAATGGCAAGGAATGATTTTGAGGACGAAATCTAATTTAAGTAGGGAAGAATTGTAACATTCTGTTTATTAAATAAATAAATAGATAAATTAATAAATTAATAGTATCCCTAAATTCGGAATAATTTAGCAAGGCGTTGGTTTCAGGGGTTAAATGATATAATTTGGAATTTGGGGGTTAAGAGTGTAATTTACGAACTAGTCTGTAAAGAATTTTGAAGGTTGAGGGCGGTTTGGTAAGTTATGGATTTAATTTGAAAATGATTTCATAAGTCAGGGTATGATTGGTAATTTTTGGACTTATTATGAAAGGATTTTTGGAGGCAGTGGCTAAAGGGTAAATTCTAGACTTAAGTTGAAAAGGTTTTGTGGAGGAGGGACTAAACTCGTAAAAAGGAATGATAGTTTGAAAGAACACGGGACATAAACCCGGTGTCCCTTCCCTATCGTCTAGCCCTAACCCTAGCACTTGTTCTTCAGCCGCCATGTGATACCTTCAGCCGTCACCACCCGCTTTGCTCGTTTTCCGATCAGTAGAGTCGCCGAGCGTCGCAGCTTCTATCTTCCAGCGAGAGCAAGTCAACAGCGTGATTGTCGGGTGTGTCTGTCACCTTTCCGCCATCCTCCTCCTTCTTCTTCTTTTTTTCTGTCGTCGCTCACAATCGCACTCGGCTGTTGTCGATTCCTTTCCGACCGCCCATCTCCATCATCTGTCCAGCAGACGCCGTTGCCACCGCCGCTCCAAGCAGCTGAGGTGCGATGCTGTTGTCGCTCCGACTGCCGCTGCCACCTCGAGGGTGGCCATGTCGGGTGTTTTTTTGTGACCCTACTTCGTGTTCGTGCTCATGTGTTGCTGCTACAAGTCGAATGTGTATGTGTGTGTGCTTTATCTGGCCGGAAACCCACCGCCACCACCATGAGGTGGTGGCTGCCACCACTTTACCACCACCAACTGCCGTATGGTGGTGGCTGTGTGTGTATGTTATGGTTTTGTGAGTGTGTTTAGTAGAATGGGACTTGTTTAAGCATTTTTTGCAGAATGATTGAAGGAAAAACCACCACCACCGCCATGAGGTGGTGGCTGCCGCCTTCGACCACCACCGCCCGAGGTGGCAGTGGGTGGTGCTCGACCTAATGAAACCCTAATTGACCTAAAAACCTAATCATTGGACTAATTGACTTATGTTTGGGTGGAAATCCTAATTAGGGTTTAGAAAACCCTAATTTTGGAGATGTTAGTTTTGGATTTCTCAGGACCCACGTTTTGGACCATTGGATTGAAGTTATGACTTATGCCCGACCATGTTGAATGATTGACCCAGTAAAGTGATGGGCTTAATGGGTTAAGTAAGAACACTTAACCCTAATCATCATTTTATGTGAAAAAACCCTAATTAGGTTTGGGTTCTTGTTGGTCCATTTCTTGGACAAAGTTGTTGTGGGCCTTCGTGGGCCAATTAGGAACATGTTTATGGACTAAGGAAATTATTGGGCTTTAGGATAAGGCCCATTGGAAAGGCTTGGGCCCAATTTGGAAAACTGGGCCATAGATGGGCCATATGCTGGGCCTTGATTTATTATTTGGCTTTTGGGCCTCCAGAGTTTGAGTTTGGGCCTTGATTTTGGTCTAAGCTAGGTTAGGGGTAAAATAGTCTCTTTACCCCAAGTATGGAGTTATGGTTATGTATTGGAACCAAATTATTAATTGGGTGTTGTTTTTATGTTGACAGTTCGGGGATCTGTCAGCCAACAACCATAATTTTATCTGCGGGATGCCAGAGGCACGAGGTGAGTCTCCTCACTGTTTGTATGGATCGAAGGCACCAATGCCGACCCATTTGGTTGATGCATGGTAGGAAGACCCGGGGTTTAGCCCTAGGCATTTTGTATGAAAGACCAGGAGGCGGCTCCTGGCACACTGTATGCTATTATGTATGGTAGGAAGACCCAGGGGTTAGCCCTAGGCATTATGTATGAAAGACTAGGAGGTGGCTCCTAGCACATTGTATGCTAATTAGATAAGTAGAGTAGTGTGTATGTTAGTTGTCTTTGTGATGCTTGCATGGAAGACCAGGAGGTGGCTCTTGGCACTTGTCTGTAAGACCCAGGGGGCCCGTGGCATAATAGCAAGACTATGAATCGGCACATAGCATCTTATTTTATTATTATATATGAATGATATGTATGGCTCATGGTTATGTATGGTAGTATCCGGTTGAAAGAGACCGAAGAGGTTGGCCAGCACCCGGATATGCTAGGCAGTATGTTTATTGTATGGTATGTGCTATTTGGGGAACTCATTAAGCTTCGTGCTTACGGTTTTCAGTTTTGGTTTCAGGTACCTCTAGCTTTTAAAAAGGGAGCTCGGGACGATCGCAGCGCATACACCTATTTTTTCCGTAATATGTGGTTTCTGGGAATGAACTCTGATAAATGTATTATTTGAACTGCTTTTCATTGTGTTGACCAAGTTACAAATGTGTTTTAGTTATATTAAAAATGGAATTTTTAGTCATGAATTTTAGGATGTTACACAATCCCACGTTCCTTAATATAGTTATTGAAATCAAGACTAAGATATTCTCCACCTCTATCAGATCGAAGAATCTTTATCTTATTTCCTAATTGATTCTCTACTTTGTGCTTAAACTCTTTGAACTTTTCAAAAGTTTCCGATTTATGCTTGATTAAATAGATATAGCCATATTTACTATAATCATCAGTAAACGTCAGGTAGTAGCGATTAGCATCCATTGTGGCGGATCTGCAAGGACCACATACATCAGTATAGACGAGGTCTAACAATCCTTCAACTCTTTCACAAGTACTAGTGGAAGCTGACTTATTCAGCTTGCCTAATAGACAATATTCTCATTTATCATCTGGCCTTAGGTCAAATGATTCCAACACTTCATCTTTTGGAGTTGGGCGATGCATTTGTTGTTAATATGCCCAAGACGACAATGTCATAAGCATGCCATGTCTAAACCACTAGAATAATCAATAGTAAAGACATTATTGTCAAGTTCATTCACACACACAACAGTTTCATACACGCCATTACAAGGATAAGCTTTTAAAATAAAAACACCATTTTTATAAACCAAAATCGAAGCATCATTATTGTCAAACACATAACGATAACCTTGTCTAAATAAAGCGTGAAATGAATTTATGTTTCTTGTCAATTTTGACGAATAATAGAAATTTTCTAAATCAACCCTAACACTATTATTAAACATAAGCTCATAAATCCCAATATTGGTAATAGCCAACTTTCTCCTAGTCCCCATGATTAGGTTCAGCTTCCCATGCTCGACCTTTTCACTTTCCACTAGTCCATGCACATAAAAAATATGGAAACCACATCCTATATCAAGGATCCAAGAGTTTGAAACGTAAGTGTTATTGATTTTAATAAATTACATACCATATGTAGAGCCAGAAACCTTGCCCTTTGCTTTTCTCACTTCTTGTATGTACTTCCCTTTTGGCCACAACTAAAGCACACGGGTTCTTTCGGGTCACCGACAGGAAGAGTATCAAAGTTGACTTTTCCCTTTGACCCACCATTGGACTCTCGAATGTGGGCTTTTCCTTTCCACTTGGGTTAGGAATAAGCCTTCCTTTTCTTTCCCTTGCCTTGTTGAATAGTCATGATTGGGGCATTTGCAGAACTGTTTGAATGATACTTCTTCATTCCAGCTTCAGTAGTTTGCAATAGATTATGAAGCTCAATCAATATGGTTTCAGTATTTGTTGAAGCAAGAAGTGACCCTCTTGAACCTCCATCCGAAGTCACCACTCTACCGCAACACTACTGCTTCTACCGCAACGTGAAGCGAAGATGTCACCCGCAACCTTCTTTCCAGAACAAAGACTTAGTTTTTTTAACTTATGTATTTACTATGTTTTGTCTAGTGTACCTTGCATGGACACTTCTTTTAGTCTTTGTTTATTTCTTCTGTAACATTCATGGAGCTCTATAAATAGAGCCTTCTGCTTCAGTTTGCAATACACATCTTTCTCTCATCTTATCTTATCTCTCATTACTTTCATACTATACTTAAATCTCATATCTAAAGATCATAATCTCTCCTCGGAGCAAGTCACTCTTGACTTAATCACGTTAAGCTGGTCACACTTATTAACTTGGTTTGATTGCAATCCTTGTTACGAATCAGCTTAAGTGTTTACTTGATATAATACTTGTTGTCATTTATATTTCCTTATATTTCCGCATCTAATTAACTAGTCACAAAGGATGGAAAGATATCTTAGAAGACTTGGAAGAGATGTGTGGAGATCTATAGAAGAATGACCTCATGTCCCTATTCTTACTTCAGTTCAAGCCTATGGCGCTCAAGCCAGACTGGGAGGAGGTCAACCAGCCTTGAATCGTCCCACCAAAGATGATCTTGATAAGATGGAAAATGATATTGTTGCCTTTTATGAAATATCGTGCGGAGTTGCTCCTGACAACGTCGATATCATCATCAATTGCAAGTCAGCTAAAGAAATCTGGGATGTTCTCAAGAACCTGTATGAAGGCTCAAAACAAGCTCAAGATAAAAAGCTCACAACCGCACTCAATGAATTCAACAACTTCAAAGCTCTTGCTAGTGAAAGTCTGGAAGACTCCTTCAAAAGGTTCAATCTGATTGTTATGAAGCTATCAAATGTTGGCACCATCCGAAGTAACCACGAAACAAACCTTCAGTTTCTCAACGGTTTGGGTAGACACTGGACTACGGCTAAAATGATAGTCCAAGGAGATAGAAAGATTCACTTTATATCTCTCTACAAGTTGTATGGTGAACTGCAAGCACAAGAGTCAACCGTGCTCAAATATTGTGCAGACTTCGGAGGCCCACTCGTTCTCATAGCTCAAGCACCTCACACCCAATCCTCACTTTACTCACTCTCGTATGACAACCCACCGCATTCATACGAAGCAGATTCAGAATACGACAATGAAGAAGAATTCCAAAACGCTATTGCTCTTGTTAGCCAACAGTTTAACAGGTTACCACCCTCATCCTTTCACAAAAATCTGCAGTATACTAAACCTCCCTTCAACCGCAACTTCAATAATCACTCTCGTTACCCCAAAAATCCTCACCAATCACTGCAACCTATACATCCTCATCAAGCCAAGGAAATACTACAACCTGTTAAACCCACTGACTCCGGTCCTTCAACCGAAGCTAAAGAAGATGTTGTCATTTGTCATAAGTGCAACAAAGAGAATCATTTTGCTAAGGATTGTAAAGCAAATGTTGTAAAGGACAAAGCTTTTTATCTCCGAATGGCACAAGAGTTGGATGAAAAAGAAAAGGGAAGGGCATATGTGGCCCAAGTAAAAAGAGATCATCAAGTATGGTCTTTGGGTGATGAGGATGAAGACGTCAACATCAAGAGCAAGGGTAAGATATGCATGTTGGCAACTGCGGATGAAGATGGATCGATCAAATCTGAAAAGAACTACTGCTATATGGCCAAGGACGGAACTCTAAGCATAGTCGAACAGGCAATGTGCAAGGAGGAACAAGACGATGAGTGCTTAATAGACAGTGTTTGCTCCTTGCACATGACCGGAAGGTTGGAATACCTTCGGGATTTCAGGCCAATATGCAGCGGTGGAAATGTCACATTCGGAAACAATGCGAATGGAATAATCCGAGGTTATGGTGTGCTTGCTACAGGTAACTTCTCTATTCAAAAGGTTGCTTACGTGGAAGGTCTCAAACACAATCTCATCAGTGTAGGCCAACTATGCAAAGCAGGCCATCGGGTTGAATTTGATAGAGTACTACTACATAATGACAAGTGATAAAAGCATTTGTTTGATCAAATCTAAGTCCGAAAGGACCATGTATCCTTTGGACGTTTCTCTAATCATTGGGAAACCGCAACTGTGTTTTCTATCCAAAGCAGTATCCGAAGTCAGCTGGTCATGGCACCGCAAGCTAGCTCATCTGAACTTCCGATATATCAACAACCTTGTCACCGGAGAACTCGTCTGAGGTCTCTCCATTCTAAACTACAACAACGATAATCTCTGCCCAGCCTGTGAGTGTGGAAAACAGTCTAAAGGAAGCCATCCGATGGTGATTGATTCATCAATCTCAGAACCCTTAGAACTCTTTTATATTGATCTTTGCGGTCCATCTACCATAGCCAGTCTCAATCACAAGAAATACATACTGGTTATAGTCGATGACTTCACTCGTTTCACTTGGGTCTTCTTCCTGCGACTCAAATCAGAAACACCGCAGATTCTGATCAACTTCATCAAAGAGATCGAACTTCAAATCAAATTACCAGTGCGCCGAATCCAAAGTGATAATGGCACTGAGTTCAAAAATCATCTCTTAAATAGTTTCCTGGTGACAAAAGGTGTTAGTCACAACTTCTCAGCTCCCCACACACCGCAGTAAAACGGAGTAGTAGAGTGAAGGAACTGTGCTCTGGTAGAAGCAGCCAGATCTATGCTAAACTTTGAAAACCTTCCTCTATACTTTGGGCCAAAGTAATGGCAACGGCATTCTTTGTCCAAAGTCGAAGCATTGTATGTAACCGTCTCAACAAAACACCTAATGAGGGCCTCAACAATCGAAAACCGAATGTCCGATTCTTTCACATTTTCGGGTGTAGATGTTTCGTGATCAACAACAAGGATCACCTTAACAAATTCGCACCAAAGTCAGATGAAGGCATATTTCTTGGCTACTCTACAAACAAGGTGGCATACAGAGTTCTCATTAGACGCACGCGGCTAATAGTTGAAAGCTTCGATGTCAAATTCGATGACTATTACGTCCGCAACACTGCCCCTTCAAGCGAAACGAAAGCAATCATGGAAAGTGATCTCCCAGTCTCTTCGGGTCCTCTTAACATAGTTGAAGTTAACTATGAAAACCTCTTCGACGCTGTAGAGACTGCTCAACTGTCTGAAATTCTTGTGTCTTCGGAAGCTCAGCAACAACACGCTGAAGTCTCTGGACCCTCCATCTCTGATGATTTGTCTCAAGGAACTTCCACCTCGCCGGTTAAGGGGGAAAGCAATTCTCCGGCTCTTATGACAACCATCGAGGTTCCAGTACTTGAAGACGTAGCTCCCGCCTCTATCCGCAGAGACTCTAATCCATCAAATGCTTCCTCTGATTCAGATGAAGAAGAAAATATTTACACAAGAACTGATTCAAGGGTTATCACGCATTCTCTATCCCAGGGGGAACCATCCTCAGTTCAAGAGGGACTCCCATCTGCAATCCAGGGGGAACCTCATTTTGATCCGTCTCCTACAGTCCAAGTCCATGACACATCTGCAGGCTGCTCACAAGTCAAGGGGGAACTGCCTTCTCCCACCGCAGAATCCTCAGACCTGGTTGACATTCCTTCCACCGCAGTTGCTGATCATCAACAATCCCACTTACATGTCTGGACAAAAGAACACCCTCCAGGTCAGATCATCAGAAACCCATCTGCAGGTGTACAGACTCGATCTTCTCACGATCTTACGGACCACTGCCACTATGCAGCCTTTATGTCCGCAGTCGAGCCCCGATCCATCAAGGAAGCTCTTCTGTAGCCTGACTGGATCTCTGCCATGCAAGAAGAATTAGCAGAGTTTGAAAGAAACAAAGTGTGGAAACTTGTTCCGAAGCCCAAAGACCACACTATTGTAGGAACATGATGGGTGTACAAAAACAAACTCGATGAATCCGGTGCGGTTATTCGTAACAAAGCAAGGTTAGTTGCAAAAGGGTATAGTCAATTAGAAGGTGTTGACTACGATGAAACATATGCCCCTGTAGCCAGGATGGAAGCAATATGCATCTTCTTAGCATATGCGGCTCACAAAAAATATCAAAGTACATCAAATGGATGTAAAAAGCGCTTTCCTGAATGGTGAATTGAAAGAAGAAGTTTATTTGCAACAACCTCCAGACTTTGAAAGTCTAGAGTTCCCAGATTATTGTTTCAAGCTTGAGAAAGCAGTTTGTGGTCTTAAGCAAGCCCCGAGGGCATGGTATGAGACTCTCTCTGAGTTTCTTGTCACGTCCGAATACAAAAGAGGAGTGATTGATCCTACATTATTTAGAAAGGCAAACGGTAATCACCTTATGCTTGTACAAATCTATGTGGATGATATCATTTTTGGATCAACAGATCAAAAGATGGTGGATGAATTTGCAAAGCTCATGACCAACAAGTTTCAAATGAGCATGAATAGAGACATCAATTTCTTTCTAGGACTTCAAATAAAACAAGTTCCTCAAGGGATATTCATTTATCAGGAGAAATACACCTCTGAACTGCTGAAGAAATACGCAATGGACAACTGTTCCTCTGCCAAGGTCCCAATGGCCTTCGGATATAAGATATCTGCCGATCCTTCCGGAGAATCAATAGACCTCAAAACTTATAGAGGAATGATTGGTTCTTTGATGTACCTCACCTCAAGCAGACCAGACATTGTCTTCGCAACAGGCTTATGTGCAAGATACCAAGCCGATCCAAAAGTATCTCACATGACCGCAGTTAAGCAAATCCTCAGATACTTGAAAGGAAGCAAAGCTCTAGGCCTTTGGTATCCCGCAGGGAACAACTTCATCCTTCAAGCATTCACTGATGCGGATCATGCCGGATATAGATTGGATTGAAAAAGCACTTCAGGTGGTTGTCAATTTCTTGGAGGAAGACTGGTAAGCTGGTCTTCACAAAAACAAAATTGTGTCTCTTTGTCTACCGCAGGAGTCGAATACATGGTCGCAGCGAGCTGTTGTTCTCAAGTCCTTTGGTTGAAAACTCAACTGATGGACTACGGATACGGAATGTTGCGGATACCGATTTATTGTGATTCAAAGAGTGCGATAGCGATTTCTCATAATCCTATTCATCATTCAAAGATGAAACACATTGAACTTCGGTACCATTTCATCAAAGATCATATACTCAAAGGTAATATTGAACTAATTTTTGGTCCATCCCACAAAGAGATTGCGGATGTGTTTACAAAAGCACTTGATGCAACGAAACTCAACAGTTTTCTACAAATGTTAGGGATGATGAATATGGATCCACAATTCTTCTTGAATTGATAGGTACCGCAGACCTCTTCTGGTCTCCGTTGCAGTCCTAGTTAAATATATCTATCATACATGGTTTCAGTATACTTCGTGTACCGCAACCATATATCATACTTATATTTCCTGGGTTCTTATTGTTTGTTATTTCTGATATTTTTTCAAGTGTTCTTCAGTTTATACTACCATAGTCGCATGACCATCCACCGCAGTGAAGAATCAATCTGCATTGATGAATCAGTCCGCAATCACATTGAATAAACTCTCCTGAACTACTTCATAAATTCTTTGGAACATTGTGTGCTATTTAATATTTCTCATTAAATAAAAACTCTTCATATTAAATTCAAACATTTGTTTTGTAGCATACAACGTTTCAGTTCTTTCTCAAATAACCTTTTGGTGTCAGACCTATTTTAGGGATAATGACAAATAAACCAGTTTTCCATAAAAGAAATCTTTTAAGAAATCTTTTTCATTAAACTGTCCAATCTCCTTTACAAAAATCATTTTAGAGATCCTTTGCCCCACATTGTCAAATCTGTTCCAAATTCCACCTTTATTCAATGGATTATTGACCCTCGCCACACATTCTCCAAACGTGTGTAAGTGGGCCTGACAAGTCATTAAATGCTCTATTTTTGGAAAAATAAAAAAATATAATAACTTCTATATAATTTATTGTATCAACGGTTGATAATGATTAAAACCCAAGGGTTTTTATCATTAAATGCCATAGATAGGGTGAATTCAATATCTGTTTGGAATCCGAAACTATAAAAACCTCTTTATCCCTCCCAAGGAAGTTTTACGCTTGCTGAACTCTAGACGATCTTCATCTTCTTCCTCTTGCAATCAAACGCTTTCTGCAAGTTCTTTAACTATTTTCAAAATGGTGAAATCTGGAGTATCCAAGAAGCAATCCAAAGCTTCAGGGTCAGTGCAACCCACTGGTTCTGAATCCACAACCAAAAATCAATCACAAGCAATTGCTTCGAGCAATTTTAGGGCAATTTTTGAAGATCATCCCTCCTACAACGAATCAATTTGTCTGATCATCAAGTTCTTACCTTCACACCCTCTGTTTGGAGCATTTGACTCATTTACTGATGTTGTTCCACTTTCGACTCTTTTCAAATGCCAATTCTCAACGTTTCGCCCAATCAACAACCTACAGGAAGTTCATCTTAACCTAGTTGATGATTCTTTGGTCATCTCGACTAAAGACAAATTTATGAATGATATCAACCTTCGTGTTCATCCGTCTACAAGGTGTTACACTCCAAGCATGAACGACATTGTCACTTCACTCTATCAGATGGGCTATCAAAAGAAACTCAAAGGCATTGGAGAATTCAAGAAGAACCAGTTGCCTGCAGTCTGGAAGTTTCTTTGTCACTTCATCATCCGAAGTCTCTCTAGCAGAACCGGAGGAACTGACAACATGGGCCTGAAGTTGCTTGAACTTGTGTGGAGCTTCTTCACTGGGAACGACGTCAACTACGGTCAAATCTTATGGGATGACTTCCTTCAGTATATTCCAAAGGAGCATCCGAGGGCATGCGCAACAGAACTCACATTTACACGCTTCTGGTCCTTGTGTATTTCAGACCTTCATCATGATGCAGGAATCAGCATGGGCAACGACATCAACTTCTTCATCACTCGTGATCTTAAAAGGTACGCACCCTCTAAAGATCAATCTATCTTTGGACCTCAGAGACGTTTACCCATATACTTGTTGATGTCTGTTGGACTGGAAACCAAAGTAGTCACAGACCATATAGAGGCTACGGAAGGTATTGACCCATATCTTTTTACCCCGCCTCTACCCAGTCAGTCCATCTTAGCCTCGACAAAACCACATCGACCAGTGAGTACCGCAGAACAATCTACCACTACACGGTCAAATCAACCCTTAGCTCAAAGACAAAAGAAGATGGTATCCTCAAAGAAAGCCCCCCACCGCAAGTCAAAGAAAGTTAAATTTTCAAAAAAAACGAAAAGCAGTTGTGTCAGATGAATCCTCTCCTCATCCTCAAAACTCTCCTGTCCATGTTGAAGAGGAATCTGACAGTGACTCAGGACCAACTCTTGTTCGCAAGAAACGGAAAACAAACCCAAGTCCTAGCCATATGCGCAACCAGACGGATACCGATGTCTCTCAAAAGACTCAGGTGGTCCTTGGGGTCCCCGCAGACCTATTAGCTTCAACCCTCCCCAGCCACTCAGATACAGTAAGTGTGTCTGTTTCATCTGATCATGGAGACTCGACCCCAACTGAATCCCAAGAGGATCTTGTTGGTTCCAAACGCCCTAAGGTCTCCAGGGCTTCCCATCTCCATTTTTTGAGGAACAGGAGTTGCGCTCCATACTTGATTATGTGATCCAAACACTTGATACACCTTCCCAACCGCAGGGCAATTCTTCAGCCCTAGCCAGAACTGAGACGGGGCCAAACTTGACTACAGGTCAAGGAGACTGAGGAAGCTCAGGAAATCCTACTCTGCTTACCTTACAATCAGGTGGTTTAGGCATGGTGAGCACAAATGTGCAAGGATCCATGAACCCGGGGGACACCCCGGTGCAACAAAAAGGATTTGACGGATATGATTCTGATGACTCTTGGATTCAGTATAACCCACAGACTGAATCTGAAGTCAAAAAGTGTGAAGCTTTCAGAAGGGCATTCCAGGCCCGCAAAGATCAGCAAACCAAACAACAGCAACTAAAAGAGCAGGAACTTAAAACAGTTGCCAAGTATTGGGTGGATGCGATCAATAATGCAAACACAGTGGCCACAATCCTTAAAGTTCAAGATTGGATAACCTCCATGGCTGAAACCATCCAGAAAGCTCAAGCTCTTCAAAGTGGCGCAGGTCCCTCAAAGCCCACTCAAACTGTTGAAATTCATGCATCCAACGAAGACGGTCCCGCAATAGAGTTCAGCTCCGGACCAACTTTTGGTCTAGATGATCTTGATATGACTGAAGTTAATCAACCACCTCAGTCAAATAACTTCATGATGGTGTATAATGATGAAGATTCAAGCGGCTCTCAGCACTCAACTTCCAAACCAAAAGAGAAGAAGAAAAAGAAGAAAATGGTTGTTACTCGTAAGGAATTTTTGAGACTTCAAGAAAAGGTTGATAAAATCTTAGCCGCAGTATCAACCCCTCCCCAAACCGAAGATGCCGGTCCTCAGTCTATTGCTGAAAGACTTGAACGTTTAGAGACAAGAGAACGCCTGGCTGCTGAACGACTATCGCTCAAAGTTGAAATGGGGATTCGTGCCCTTGACAACAATAGAACAGCAAACCACAAGGAATTCTTAGCCGCTGCTGAAAGACTCATTCAAGAGGTCACCGCAATCAAAACAGGACTTCAATCTGTGACTGCGGACCAGGCAATACAATCCAAAAAGCTTGTTGAGGAAACTCACAACGCTTACGAGTCAACCATTTCAGTGCTCCAGTTAACGATCAACAATATTCGACGCTCCCTGACCGTAAGCTCTCATGGTCAGGAAATCCTCAAGCTAACCACAGACATTCATCAGTTGCGGTTCAACACAAAGATCCCTGATAATCAGCAACTATCTGATATTCTGAAGTCCTAATTCAATGATGTGTTCACAAAGATTGATGGACTCCGTCAATGGTTTGAGGATCAATAGGTTAATTCCTTAAAAGGGGGAAGTGAGCACTCTGATCCGCAGCTCCATCAATCTCGGGTCATACCATACTTCGGTCCATCTCACTTCGCTCCAAAACAACCAATTGCAACCCCTGAAGCTCACCCATCTCCAATTTTAACTACGGATCGATCTAAACCTCCTACTCCGATGCCTTCTCCTCAAAAATCTCCTCTGCAGATTCAATTGAGAAACATGAATCTCCTCCTCGCCAAGAAACCCCACCTCATTTTAGAAACATGGCACCAACTATGTCTTCAGAACACTCCGATGACGCCCCCGCAACGGAGCAAAGGAAGAAGGACTGGAAAGCGGCAAAGTTCGCAGAACAAATTTGGAGAGACCATGGGTTCGACACTACCATGGATGAAACTCTCATTAACTCATGGGTTAATCCAACCCGCAGACTTCTGGATGATGACTACAAGCCAGTGCTGACATACGCTGAGCCTCCGGAAGATGGCTACTGGGACATTCCCATTTCTCCAAATGCCATGTTTTTCACAGTTTTTGAACCATTTGACGTAAGTCTCCCTGATGATCAAAGACTACCTCTGGAGTTTGAACGTCTCAACAAGTTCCATGGAAAGCATGGATCCAAATTCGAGGACATATGGTCAAGTGATAGGCCTTCTGGAGTCAAGAACTACAAGGTCCATAAATTCATGAAGTCAGACTTCATCCAATACACGTTGACAAGAAGAGGTTGTGATTACATCCGAACACAGGCTGACTTCCCGTGTATGAATCCGGAAGAAGTATTCTTAATCGCAAGAGTGTTTCAACTCAAATCCGAAAAACACTCCAAAATGAAGATAGCGTATGAAAAAGCTTGCGAGTACCTACGATGCACTGTATGCGATTTTGATAAAATAGATGCTAACATTCATCCGGCCCTGGTTCAGAAGTTCAACCTTCCTCCAATTGATCCCGCACAAGTCTATATTGAAGGTTATCAAGAACGTTCTTTAGGTGCAACCAACTTCCCAGAACTGGGAGTTGTGTTCAAAAGAGTTAATAGTGATGTCAAGTACTTTATTCCCATCACTGCCATGCACCGCCTGACCCGAAGGCAACTAGAAGTCACTCTGACTTCGGTTCAAAGATCAAACCACACAACAGAAGAAGTCAAGTTCAAGATCACTCAAAGAATCAAATGGATGGGAGAAGTTAGAAAATTCTGGTGGCTGCTGATAAAGTTTTTGAAGCTCAACAAGTGAGAAGGTTAAAGAGGTCACTTAGGGGGAAATTGTTGAAGCAAGAAGTGACCCTCTTGAACCTCCATCCGAAGTCACCACTCTACCGCAACATTGCTGCTTCTACCGCAACGTGAAGCGAAGATGTCACCTGCAACCTTCTTTCCAGAACAAAGACTTAGTTTTTTTAACTTATGTATTTACTATGTTTTGTCCAGTGTACCTTGCATGGACACTTCTTTTAGTCTTTGTTTATTTCTTCTGTAACTTTCATGGAGCTCTATAAATAGAGTCTTCTGCTTCAGTTTGCAATACACATCTTTCTCTCATCTTATCTTATCTGTCATTACTTTCTTACTATACTTAAATCTCTTATCTAAATATCATAATCTCTCCTCGGAGCAAGTCACTCTTGACTTAATCACGTTAAGTTGATCACACTTATTAACTTGGTTTGATTGCAATCCTTGTTACGAATCAGCTTAAGTGTTTACTTGATATAATACTTGTTGTCATTTATATTTCATTATATTTTTGCATCTGATTATCTAACTCTATAACTCTAACACATTATTCTTGAGCTTTATGATCCTTTGAGATTAACTTGTTCCGCAATATATAACTTATTCTAACGTTTGTTCAAGTGTGTTTCTCAAAAGTTTTTCTCTCAACAGTATTATTCAAATGATAAGTTAAGATAAACTGACCATAACTACTTGGAAAGGAGTTGAGCACCATGTCATTGATAAGCTCCTTGACGAAGTTCACATTGAGCTTCCCTAATCTTTCTACGTGTCTCTGCATCTTTTGCACATGAACACACACAAATTCCTATTCTTTCAACTTGCATGCCATTTGCGTTTGACGACTTCATAACGCTTTTTCCTCACTTTCTTGTGGATCATTTAAGAAAGATCCAAATTCATTTCATATGACCAATAGTCCTCATAGAAATTTTGAAGGTCAGGTGTCATGGTTGCAATCATAATGCAAGTGACCTTAGTAGCGTCGTCAACACGTTGATTATATTCAGCAAGTTCCTCGGGAGTAGCGGTTGCTTTATCAATTTCAGGAATAGGGTTCTCGAGAACATACTCTTTGTTCTCGTAGTAAAGCGTCATCTTCAAATTTCGCATCCAGTCCATATAGTTTGGACCAGTAAGCTTCTATTTTAACAGAATTGACAATAGAGTGAAATTATGAGTGGGTGAATGAGGAGGAAGATCACCATTTGCAGACATCTAAAATAAGAGATAAGATTATAGTTAGTTGATTCAACCCTTAATATTTAAACCAAATTAATATTTAAGGTTAGGATCCATAAATGCAATTAGAAATTAAGAAGATGAATGTCGTAATCTAATTGCGAATTTATTTTAGGTAGGTAACACACTTTGCCAATTTCAATCTAACATGAAATTCCTAGATCTTTTCAGATTCATTGAACTATTCAATGGCATGTTTAATCTCAGATTATGTTATTCGATTTGTGATTGGGATGCCGAGAATTACAAACAAGATTTGAATAACCATGCAAACTCACGCGACACACGCTCCATTAACAACCATAAGTTTCGAGTGTGTACCATTATTTCAACTTTGTAGTCCCACATTAGTATTCAATTTAACCACGCACGCTCCACTAACGACTCACAAAGAAACAATGTGCGTTTTCATGGATTAACATATAATTTCACATTTCTCTTAAAATAATTAGAGTGAGATTTTATATAAGATACCACGGCAACATCATTATAATTCAGAAAAAAAAATGTTTTCACATCTTCAATCAACACGATTTCTGCAAGAGATACATCAAAGAAAATCAGGTCAGTACATTTTCAATCAACACTAATAATGATTTGTTTTGGTTTTTACCATTGTTAGTTGTTTGTGCATGTGTAATCGTGTAATGATTCTTCTTTCTTCCTGTTTGAATTTCTATAAAGTAATGGTTGTTAAACATTCTGAAGTAGCAATTTTATGTAATGCATGTAACGATTTTATGTTATGTAATATTGTATTTCAATGATCTGATACTAGAAACACCTAAAAAATCATATATGATCCTGACATTTTTTTTTAACTACTGTGCAGTCTTTTATCAGTGAGACTTTTCTACAAAATAAACTATAAATATAGCTTTGTAGCTTCAAAAAGAATCATTTTATACCATTGTACTTTATAACAATCAAAGGTAATCCCTCAAAGGGTAAAACTGTAATTTTTATCCAGAAATATGGTTTTGTTGGTTTAATCCAAACAAAATGTTGTAAATTCTCCCGTATAGTGACCTTGTCAAAAGGGTAAACCTCATCATAGACATTGGGTCAACATGAGTAGATAATTCATAATATCCTCAAAGTAAGGAAAGTAAAAAAGAAAATGATAACAGTCTCAATTGTGGATTTTCATATTCTTACTCCATGGTCAAACACACGAGCATTAAACATGACCTAGTCAAAGCAAGAATAGTACTTGTTGACATGCTTGATGATGAAAAAGATTGTTGGTAAGAAGAACCAAAACAATAGACATCTTCGCCAATGATCTCATCTCATAGTCAAACAATAGTCGTAAGACCTTCCGAGTAAGGGAAATTATAGATAATTATCACTTTTTATTGCACAATCAAACACATAAGCACAACTTACAACGTTGTCAAAGCAAGATGAGTGAGTTTTGACATGTTTGATGATGGAGAAAACGGTTTGTCAATTTGACCAAATCAAAACAATGGTCTCTCAACATCTTTAGTTGTTGAAATAGTAGGTTCATCAATGTCGATATTTATTCATACAAGTGCACTTAGTTTTTATCATTTTACTTTTTAGTAGCCACAAGGAGAGCAAATATTTGCACATGGTTGATACGCTCTTGCACTATACCAATTGCCACATAAAAGGGACATGTCTAAAGTTACTATTTCTGTAATTCTAGTTAAACAAACAAAAAATATTCCAAGAGTTACCACGAGAATAAAATCGGACTTGAAAATAATTACTAACTCCAAACATTATGATTATTGTAATGGAAAATGCATATCTAAAAATAAATTCCAAAATCCCATTACATATGAAAAGCATAAATATCACAAACTTTAGGTCCTCATAACAAAAACTTGGGCAGAATCCCAGAAAGACAAAAGATTCAAAACAAAGAAAACACATTAAGTCAACTTTTTTCATTTGAAGAAATCACAATTACCCTAAAAATGGAGTTCCCAGCTCAAAGATGATGACTTGTATGTTTGGTGGGTTACCTAAAAAGCAAAATAAAAATATTTAATGGTAATGATCATGAGCATATATTATATATTTCAAACAGTAAGACAATATCATATGCAAAATAAGATTTAAAAAAAAAAAGCAAAATTCAAAGAACAAGTGAAACATTGTTGCATAAATTGGTAAAACTGTAAAACATTGTAGCGTACATTGGTAAAGAGTTTGAAACAATGTTTGCATTAATTGGTATAACAGCAAAACATTGTTGTATATATTAATGTGAAACTCTATAAAAAACATCAAACCCTACAGATATCTGCACATGCTGAATACATACATTACAAAGTTCAAATTTTTCATTAAGCTTATAAATTTAGCAACTAGATCATAATCATCTCTTTTATTTCATTCTCAATAGAAATGATAAAAAAAAGAGCTATTTAAAGGTTTTTCCACTGTTTATATGACCAATTTCATCAGCAATTCAAGGGTCTTTTTTTAAAAGTTTGGTCATTTTACCAATTTATGCAACAAATGTTTCAAAAATAAGCATTTAACCCCATAGAAAGCAACTGATTCAAGCAAAACACATATCATAAAAAAGTTATACCTTCAGGCTTCAACTTTCTAAGCTTCAGCTTTAACCTCCTTGCTTTCCACTTCATCTCCAACTCCATTTTCAACAACAGAATCACCATTTTCAACAGGAGGCTGAACCTGTTCATCTTCAGGCAAAGGCTCTTCAACATAATCATTCTCAAAAGCATCTGCAGGAACCTCATAAATTCTGACTTGAGGCTTCTGTGGATCCTTAACCAACACATACTTTCCTTCACCCAACTTCATACACAAATCAACAATAGACTTCACAATACCCCACATGTTTGAAGTGTTCAAATTAATCTGCCCAGCAAACTCCTTCGGTTTATACCCAACAACTGCTAATATGACATGATTGAAATGATCACGAGGATGAACCCTAGTCACATACCCCAATTTCATCATGTCAGCACTAGCAAGAATGGCTTGAGCAGTCCATTTCGCTATCTTATTAGCGTTATTCTTCAATTCAGTAGCTAAAACTGCACCCCTTTGAGTATCTAACTTCCTCCTCCAGTCAACACCAGAATATTTGGGATCGAATTCATTCAAAGCATTCAATGTCAAGAAAGATTTCTGGTTATTGACATCGATATAGCTCTGAACCTCACAACGAACAACCAAATTGGTGTCATTATCAAGCTTCCATCGTCTATACCTATACCCAACAGATGCAACTTCTTCTCCTTCACTTGCAAATGGGTTTGGCTCCTCGAATGTTAACTTATTCCCATCTCTCACCAAAACTTGCTGTGAGAAGTTCTGGTTGATGTAGGCAGCTTCAACAGATAAAGAATGAGCAGAATTGATGTCATCTTTAGCCTCGGGTAGAGGTTCCTGAGAAGTTTCGTTAACTGATAGCAAATCTAGCTGTGACCCATCTCGTTTATCGAAGAATAACTTGTTGCCAACACGCTGAACTACTATATCCCATGAATAAACTGACCTAGGTGCACACATTAGCGTCGAGAGAATGGAATCAGTAGCAAACACCGTTGCTTTATCCTCATTCGCAAGTCTACGAATGATGGGGTCATCAGTGGTTGTGACTTTGAAGAAGTTTCTGTTCTTGAATCGCTCCAATCGGCGCTCGTTCTTCGGTGTTGTTCTGTCGTAGGTTTTGTCATACGACTCTACTGAACCGCAGACAAGTAGATCTTCGGGTTCAGGGACGTTATAGGATAGTTTGGTGAACGTCGAGAAAGGGATCTGATCGAGCATGTTCCATTCCGGTTGGATGTCAACTGATGATTTGAACACCGCCGCCTCACGTCTAGGGTTATTACCTCCAGACCGATTCGCATGGTACAAACGGTCACGGCGAGCACGTTGTTTTTCTGCTTCACGTTTACGTGCTTCCACCTCCTCGTCACGGCGCTGCGGGAGCTGGTTACGGTTGTTCTGGAAACGCCACTTTGGACCAAATTTCGGGCGTGGTGGGGGTTTGCCATCAACGAGGCGGAAAGTAGAGTCTTCGTCGGCGTTGAGGCCACCGCCGAACGAATCGTCAGCAGTGAAGTCGAAGGCGGAGTCGGCCGGATTATTGTTGCGATTGTTCTGTCTGTTAGGGTTGTTGTAATTGGATCGAGTCCAGTCGGCGATACGGCCGAGTTTGTCTGAGCGAGAAAACGGGGCAAAGGGGACGTTGACGGAGTGGTTGGGGAGGATGGGGACGGAGGAGTCGGTGGATTCCATTGGACCCCAGCCATCGGGGTTGAAGGGTACGTCGCCGATTTCGAAGCCTACCATGGTTTTCCGATTTGCGTGTGGAGACTGAAAGAGTGAGATAAAACGTTTGTGGGGTGGAAGAAAAACCCTAGCTGCGTTTATGCCTGCTGAAGCTTAAATTACCGTTCAGCCCTTGTTGGAAACTTGGAATCCGTATTTTACTCGAAAACAAATAAACCCAAATATGTTTATCTAATTCTTTAAAAAGTACTATAATATTTTTTTAAGTGATAATATCATAAAAATTCTTAACTTTGTAACACTTGAGTCTCGGTTATGCTTTTCTCATACCTTGATTGGTGGTTTTAAAATCCAAGGAAAGGTAGGAGTGAAGATCGAGCTTGAAGGAATTAATAGCAAAAATCTGAAAAACAGGTGTATTGAAGGTGTGTGGCTCCGAGGCCCATGGGTTGAATGTCTTGTTAAGATTTTAAGGACTATTTAAAGGTCATTAACCCCTAAGGTTTTTCATTTTCATCCACTATCAACCCTAGAACGTCCCTTAAGAGAAACTCTAGCCTCCTTTGAGTGTTGTGAGCTTATCATTTCTCCTTGAACCACTTGTGGTGCTTTTCTTTTTGGTGAAGGAATACAGAAAGGTGATGCTTGGGATCTTGAAACTTGAAGATCCTTTCATTCTCTATACTTTTGGACCTCTGTAAGTCACAAAGATCCATGATTTATTGTGTTTCATCGTTGGATCTAAGAGTATTTGGTGTTTTGGTCCATTTTATGAACAATTGGTCCTTTTATGGCTTCATTTATGGAGTC
This sequence comes from Lactuca virosa, assembly GCF_052849685.1. Taxonomy (NCBI): domain Eukaryota; kingdom Viridiplantae; phylum Streptophyta; class Magnoliopsida; order Asterales; family Asteraceae; genus Lactuca; species Lactuca virosa. The sequence continues at coordinate 288,347,535 of NC_136426.1, forward strand.
CGAAAAACTCCATGATCTTAGAATCATGTTTACTTTAGATTTGACCTTTTTAAGAAGCTTTGAGTGCTTGCATGTGTTCTCGTTGCTCCATGCATGAAGAAAGATGCATTCTTGCATTTTTTGGAAACTAGGATTCTAGATCTTGCTTGTTTTGAGCATCTTAATGGATAAAGTTGAAAATTGTATCCATTAATACACTACTGAGAATCAAATTTGACAACTTAAGCCTTGACTTAATGGATTAAGTCTAAAACCCTTTGGTTATAGACCTGGACGCGGCGCATCTTTTGGAGGGTGTCGGGGCGCTTTTGATTTATTTAGAGACACGTATGTTATTTATCAAAGCGCGATTATTTTGGCATTTTCTAGACGCGGGGTGCCGTGGTTGGGCAATGGGTGCCTCAGACTTTTCAGATTTTTACTTTGTGAGATTTTTTACCTTTTCGCCAAGTTTAACTTTGGGTCAAACTTTAGGTTTGACTTATAGAGTAAGTTTTGGTCTCTTTTTGGTGTTTAGGTGGTTCATGAGACCGACCTTTGCATTTATTTGCGTGTGGTTGTGTTTTCCTGGATTTTGTTTGAGGTGAGTTTTTCTCATTGTATTACTTATAACATAGTTAATATGACATGATTGTATTCTTAGCTAGACCAGTAGGATCTTTCTTGTTGCTTGTATGTTTACATGTTTCATTCGGTTGAAACATACATGTTGGGTTGAAACAGACCTGTTCGGTTGATATATACATGTTGGGTTGAAAAAGACCTGTTCGGTTGATATAGCCATGTTGGGTTGAAACATACTCGTTTTGTTGAAATAGACTTGTTGGGTTGAAACAGACCGGTTCGGTTAATATAGATGTCGGGGTTAAAACATATTCGTTCGGTTGAAACAAACATGTTGGGTTAAAACAGACCCGTTAGGGTTATGTAAAATTATTATGTGTTGTATATGATATTTTAGGGAACTCGCGAAGTTTTGGCTTATAGATGTGGATTAGGTGTTTTTCATGTACTTCTTCTGATCATGGGAAGGCGCAGGTGTGACTGTACACCCACCCATCAGCAATTTTTATGTTTTGAGACTTTCGCAATGATTTTTATTTATACACGGATCTTGGATTTGGATTATGGTTTTATGAACAAATGTTTTACCTTGATTATAAATTTATGAAAATGGGTATTTATCTTATTAAAAATGAATTTTTTATTGTGGAAATTTGGGACGTTACAAGTTGGTATCAGAGCCTTGGTTTGAGGGATTTGGATGAACATTCGTGTGATTCCAAACTCAACCTAGGATCTAAGAACTTTTACAAACATTTTCGAAAAGGAATTTAATAAAAAGGAAAAGTGATGTGATATGTACAATGAGTCGGAGCTCAAAAAGGGAAGTGATTCCAGAAATATCCATACTTGATATATATCTACTGATATGTTAATTGTTAGAAATACATGTTAGTATGTAGGCTAAGGATGGAATTGCAAGATAGAACTGTATGATCTTTATGATGCCTTGTTTCCTTAAATTTTGTTTGGTATGTTCTATTTGAAGTTCATGCTAATGTTACTGGATGTTAAATGAATGATTTAGAGTTGTAAATAATTGGTATTATATAGCCTTAGAATTCTTGATTCGACCTTATTGTTTGTTCTTGTCTGATAAAGGCCTTAGGGTAGTGACATCTATTCGAGTGTTTATCTTATCCTTGATTATGTATGGCTTGCATTCACGAGATGACTAGCGATATTAGTAGAGTCTTTACATGTACAAGCATTATCAGGATGCCTTAGCTATATGCATAGTCCATGGGAAGCCTCAATATTTCATCACTTTCACATGCAATGTAAAATGGCAAGAATTAAGATGGTGCCTTCAACAAATTAATTGCACGAGTGCCCAAAATATATCTGACATAATTGCAAGAGTATTCCAAATGAAGGTTGAGGCGTTCATAAAACAGTTATTGAATGCATGATGCATGGTCTGTGTGGCCCCTCGAGAATGAACTCCCCATGTATGTGCGAAGTCACGTGCTCAAAATCTTTCCCAAAACCATACGAACATAATAAATGGTTTGACAAAGTAGGATAAATTCACTATAAAAGATCTCCAGGTGGTCATCAAGTTATTAAAAGCGGCATTCCTCTTGATAATTTTTATGTTTTCCCCTACAATAAGATACGTTGTGGACGCTTTGAGGCTCAGATTAATATCGAGTATTGTGATTGGAGCATGATGATCAAATATTTGTTCAAGTATATTTCTAAAGATGTGGATTGTGTTTGATTTGCAATTGCTAAAACATTTGAACCTCGACTAGCACCCATCCCCAACAAAACGAACCAATTAATGAAATAAAAAACTTTGTTGACGGGCGCTTTTATACTCATGTGTAACAACCGGTTATTTCGGGTCAATAAAAGTCAAAGAAAGTCAAATAAAAGTCAATTGTTATAACAAAAATCAAATAGTTAAAATTTAATAATAAATTATACCCCACTTTAAGGGTTTTCGGTATTGGGAATCAAATCCCATGGCTAGACCAAAATCCCATTAGGACCGAAATCCCTCCCTAGATCGAGAACCCTCTTAGCCGAGGACCCCACTTGGACCGAGAACCATGCGAGACCGAGAACATCCCTTGACCGAAATCCCTCTAAGCCAAAGACCTAGTTCTCGGTGGGGACTTTAGACCGAAATCAAAGTGATTTCGGTGAGGATAAGGCCGAAATCCCAAATTTAAATGGTGGCACACATTCCAAAGTGATAAAATACACATTTCAATGCAAGTGTCTGTTGGAACCTGAAAGCGAACCTCTAGCAATCCTAAGTACATATTCCGAAGGCTGTTGGTTCCGAAAGAAGATATGATCCGGAACCTGTCCGGAGCTGAAGAAAGGGAGTGAAGAATTTTAAAGAAGAACGCATTCAGGAACTGATCTTGTAGTCCGGAATGCTTATCGATCCGGAAACAAACTTTCATCTCCGGAACATCACTTGTCCGGAATGAAGTTAATTTGTCTGTTATGCATTTATTACGTTTGTCTTGTATTTTGATGTAACGTTTCATAGGACTTAGTCTAATGTTGATTTAGGACAATCAGAATGTCAGAATTATATCTTTTGTCCGGTCCTATGTAAACTCCTGAGTTAATTCGCTGTAACATTCTCTCCTTTAAATAGGAGCATTCAATACAAGTCAACTACGGATCTTTCCTCTCATTTTTGGCATTTACTCTTATTACATTTAAACATTCCTCTTGTTCCTCATTTATTAACTTTACTCTGATCACTATTCACTTGTTCTTAATTAATGTCTTGATCATTTTGTTGAATTGATTATCTAAGACTTGACTGGTCTTTCCAGTTTAGACTTGAACATCCATTATTAAGCAGACATTGATATCAAGCATTCATTCAAGGTTTGAGTTCTCAAACCTTGTCTCTGCGCATTGATTTTGTTCTCACAGTGTCAAATCAATATTACCCCATATATATATATATATATATATATATATATATATATATATGATGGCCGAAAACCCCTTCCATTATCTCATTTCCAACTTCAAAATCCCTTAACATTTGTTCGCAAAACTCATACGAATACCTTCACATCTTCATAAATTTCTTCAAATCTTCATAATTTTCCAAGAACATCTTCAAACAATTCCCAGGAAAACTAAATACTTCAAGTTGATTCTTAGGAATATTGTAAGTATTCTTACATAAGTTAGTGTTATTTAACATTTTAAATGTTAGTTTATCTAATTCATACACGGTATTATTGTTAAAACAAATTAGGATACGACTATTTACACGTGTACTAACCCGAGGATAATCGTTATCACTTCTTATCCAACCAAGAACACACACTCGAGATGAGTTCATACCCCTACAGTTTTCACGATTTTTATATGTTTTTAGGGGGGAATGCAAGTAAAACACAGGAAAATTTGTGTTAAAATACAAACTGTTACATTTATATTTTTACAAAATATAAATATACATATGGATACATGTTTGATTACAATAAAACTTTAACCCTTTTGTAACATGTCGAGAAAAAAGGGTATAATTATATAAACGAACATATATAATTTTCATTTCATTTTATTATCATGGCAAATCTGATAATAGTATACAAAAGGTTCACTATTTCAACGAAACATTTATATAAGCTATAATAGGTAGTTTATGAGACATACATGCTAATTTACCGTTTCAGAATATAATTTCAAAAATAATTATTTATAAGCCTAATTATTTTATACCATGTAAACGGATGATGCATACAATTACAAGAAAAGGAGTTTTCATCATACTACACGTAAACAATCAATATGGCTTTGTGAGACACGTCTTCAAGTACTTATCTAAGTACCAACGAAAGTCCTGAATTATAACCAGAATCTCCCGTAAGAGAGCGAGACAATTGTGTATAGATCTATATTGGACTGACAATCCCGCACCTAAACTGTTAGCTACAGTTGGACCGGCAGGTCTGGGGTGACAAATGTCGTTACAGTTCCGTCGCCTGAATAACGTCGTTCAGGCCAACTAGTCGCATTAGTATGGTTATAATAACTCTCAAGGGATATTAACAATACGTTTGGTTACGAATACATACGCGTCTTCAAATGGATTTATGTATTTAAAACTACATTACATTATTTTCTAGTACAATACAGTTTAAATTTCTGGAAACATACATTCAAAGAATTTTACATAGATACAACTACTGTACATTATTTCCCAGTAAAACACAATTTACATTTCGGAAACATGCATTCAAATAGTTTTATAAAGATATAAAACTACACTATACTACTACAAAGCATAACAATACTTATACATTTTGGTCAATGAACATTTAAGACTACATTACATATAAAAGAAAATATTGGATTTTCTGGAAGAACATACTATTATTTTCAAGGAACAAAGACGTATATTTCTCATACAAAATGCTTATGAACTCGCCAACTTAATTGTTGACACTCTTTTCAAAACCACTTGTATTCTCAGGAAATCAGTAGACAGGTACCCACACAGGTTTTGGTGAAGACGGAGCTTAGTATTGTTATGTCTTATATTTTTGTTGTATGCTTTTGGAGTCAAAAAATGATTCAAATACAATGTAAATATTAAATTATCAATACAATGTTTGTAATGCTTTGATCTCTATTATGCAATTGTTATGATACTGTAATGACGTCATCCACCCCCGGACGTTTCCGCCATTTACTCGGTTTGGGGTGTGACAGATTGGTATAAGAGCAATGTTTATAGTGAACTAAGTATATCAAACCATATAAGATATACAACTATAAATACAATGGGGTAAAAAGCTCTGACTAGAAGTAGACTTTTAAAATATAAGTATTTTATAAGAAGTATACATACATGTATACATACCAGAAAGAGTATCACAGTAAGAACTATATAAAAGTATTTAGATAAGTTGGACGTTGCGGTCAAGCCTAAATAGTTATGTAATCATATCTAGGATAAATATAGCCTGATCAACTATATTTATTTGAGATACGACCAACATGTGTTTAGGAATAGTCGTGGTGAACAACGAGTCTAAAACTTACCAACCCTATATACCAAGAGACATGAAGAATCAAACACTAAGTTTAAAATACTATAGGAGTATTTTATGACACTATAGAACTATACAACTGGACTTTTCATGTATCTTATTACAGCTATCCTTGCGTAGTCAACATAACTAAATAGTTAAGACACTATGTTTCGATAATGCTTGATTCATAGCCATTATCGAAGACTTATCATTATTCCACTTTTACACCTTGTGGTAGAAAGATGCCACCACGTAAATCAATCAGGCGTGTCAACAACACACCACCAACTCCACCACCGCCACCACCTCCTCAGATGGACAGTGTAGTTTTCCAAGTTGTGGTAGCACCCGTTGTGGTAGCCGCCATGGCGTAAATCAACACGAACGGTGCCAGTGGGCCAGGAAGCGGTACCAATAATACTAGCCAAGGAGATAGCCAGGGACACCCAAGGGAATGTTCGTACAAAGACTTCACCAATGGAAAACCAAAGTCTTTCGATGGCACCGGAGGTGTCATTGCTCTAACACGCTGGTTCGAAAAGATAGAACCAGTGTTCGAAATCTGTGTGTGCCCAGAGGGAAGCAAAGTCAAATTCGCATCATGCACATTCATGGATAGAGCCCTCTCCTGGTGGAACGGTTATTTCAACTTGTTGACTCTCCTAGTAGCTAACGCCATGAGCTGGGAAGACTTAAAGATTCTGATGTTAGCAGAATACTGCCCGAGGGGCGAGGTACAAAACCTAGAGCAAGAGCTCTAGAACCTGACGATGAAGGACTCTGACATTGCAGCTTACACTGCCAGATTTAGCGATCTAGCAGTGCTATGTCCCGGGATGGTCACCCCAGAGAGTAAAAAGATGGAGCGATACATCTGGGGACTATCTCCCCAGATTCAATGAAACGTGATATCTGCGAACCCACTTAGTTTTGACAGTTCTAAGCGCTTGGCACAAACACTTGTGGATCATGGAGTCCGTCAGGGCTTCATGACAGCCATTCCCGAACAACCCAAAGAAAGTGGCAACAAAAAGAAATTTTGGAACAAGAGAAAGGGCCAGCAGACACAAGAGCCCACAAAGAAGCAACAAACAGTGGCAGTTCACGCTGCTATTGTTCCTGCAGCTCCAACACCCGCCAAACAATATGCTGGAACTCTTCCAAAATGTAACCAATGTAACTACCATCACACTTGTTGGGTCAAAATATTGGTTTATACTTTGCTTTTCTAGTTGATTGTAATTTTATGTAATATTATATGTGTTTACGGTCAGTGTTTACGGCTGTAAACAGGTTTACGACCGTAAACCCTGTTTACGGCCCAATGGGTGTTTACGGCCGTAAACCCATTATTGGGCCCATATTCCCCAAGTATATATATAGGTGTTAGGTGGTTGAGGAGGGATTGATGAACAGAAGAGAATGTACGGCCAAGAGAGAGAGAAAGGAGTTTTAGTGTGTGTAAGTGTGTGAATCTTGTGTAAGGAACTTAATTCATATCATCAATACATTCAAGATTCACATTATTCTTCTTCTCATTCTCTTCTATTTGATCTGACATCATCCGTTTGATTGGGATTCCGCACCATCAAACGGATCTGATTGATACACAAGCAGTTTAGGGACTTACAATTGGTATCAGAGCCTAGATTGTATCAGTCAATTTTGTCAGATCTGGAGCTTATTTGATCTTATTTTCGAAATAGTTTTGCATTTTTGGATAGATCTTTGCAAAATAAGGGGGTTTGTTCTTCGCGTTTTTCATAAAAACGAGTTTTTGATCGAGTTTTGGAGCAAAAAACGGCAAAAATCGCTGTTTTTGGTCGTAACCAGCAAGGGGGTGGCGGCCAGCAGCTAGGGTTTCCGAGGAGTTTACGGCCGGAGTCGGAGTTTACGGCCGGAAACGGTTTACGGTCCGAGGCCTCGGAGTTTACGGCTCCGGAGTTTACGGTCCGGAGTTTGCGGCCCTCGGAGTTTACGGCTCGCACGTGTTCGGTCTCGTTTACGGTCAGCAGCATCCTCGCACCTCGTCCTCGCATCGCATCGCATCTTCGCCTCGCACCTCGCATCGCATCGCGCCTCATCCTCGCAAGCAGCAGCCTCGCCTTCGCATCTAAAAAATAGGAAGAGTTTTTGCGCATGCTAGGATTCGAACTCACGACATCTACTTCATCAGCCCTCCGCCTTACCAGTTGAACCAACACATCACATGCTACAAACCTTCGCGATTTAATTCATAAACACTCCCTGTCGCATCCAGTTTCGAAATTTTGTCATTTTTAGCCCAAAATCAATTTTCTTTTATTTTTAAATTACATTTTCAACCCAAAATTTTAGATTTTAATTTTTGACTTTTAATTTTGACTTTTTACTTAAAACTTTGACTTTGACTTTTAAAGCTTGACCTTTGACTTTAAACTTTGACTTTCTCGTTTAACTTTTAAATTTTCAAATTTAGCTTTTCGGTTTGACTTTTAAGTTTGACTTTTGAGTTTGACTTTTTAAAATTTGACTTTTGAGGTTGACTTTTGAGTTTTTAGTCAAAGGGCATATTTTTTTTAAAATAATAATAATAATAATAATAATAATAATAATAATAATAATAATAAATGAGTTTTTCAAACGTTCCAGTCAATGAAGTTTCATGTAATCCATCTTGTAAAACTACGATTAAGTTTCTTCGGGAACAAATTGATCTATTAAAAAGAGAAGTTGAGGACCTGAGATATGAAGAATATCAACTCAGGAAAGGACAGAAACCCCTAAAGGCCTAGTTAGAAACAAAAATAAAGGACTTTAAGAGAATTCAGCAAGAATACAGTGAAAAATGTGAAAATTATGATTATATCAAAAGACTGAATGATGAGTTAACTACTGAGCTTGATACATTAAAGAGACAATTTGATACTGCAAATTTTGATTTTAGAAAATTTGATGGATCAAGCGAGGTAGTTGCCAACATGATTGATCATTGCATGCAGTTCAAACGAAACCAGCAGAAGGGTTTAGGATACGATAGTGTACCTCCTCCTTATAATCATACATATCAGTATCAACCTTTGTCTAAAGAGGAGATTGCCAACGAACCATTCATGGTTTATGGCAAGCCATCTAGTTTTGTTTCAGGAGGATTTATTAATGTTGAAAGTACTAACGTTTCTACTTCCCCTGCAGATCAATCCTTAGATCAGTCAAAGCACAAAGTTGAAGGATCTGTTTCTGATAACAAAACTGAGCCTGAACCTGATGTTTCTGTTTCCAATGAAAAACCTTATGTTTCTGATATTAAAGTTGATGATACAGCTTGTGATGCTTTTGATGCTTTTGCATCGGATCATGTTGAGTTAAATTTTTTTGACATATTTGATTATTTGTTTGAAAATTCTGAAGTTCCTGTTTCTAGCACATCTACTTCATGTGCAGGTAAAGTAACAGAGGATGAGAACAAGGAGAACACCATTGAACAAACCAACATCTCCTTGAACTCTGAATATGTTGCTTTGAACTCAGCTTCTTCTGATCAACCTGCTGTTGAGAAATACAGTCCACCAATTCCAGTGAAACAGAGTGTCTGTTGTAACTGTGCGTGTGGGAAAAGCAAGAGACAAGGCAAAGACACGCCACCAGGGGCAGGAAGAAACAATTTCCCAGTGAAGAAAAAGACGTGTTTTCACTGTGGAACACCTGGTCACATTGCCCGAAACTGTCCAAATCGCGCATACGTTCCCTACTACGCACAAGGATGGCAAAACGCGCCAAGAGGGAGATATTCCAAAAGAAACCCCTCAAGGTCACGTTCAGACAATGATGACTGGAATGCGCAGAAGAGCAAGAATCAAACTCCAATGGACAAGAATCAAAATCCCAAAGTCAAGAAGGAAATGCCGGCCAAGAAGCCCAATCCAAGAGATGCTCCAGTGAAACAAAGACCGGTTAGGTCAAAGTCATCTCAACGGCCGACATCAAGATCAAAAGCAAGTACTGAGCCACCCATCGGATCGGAAAAGAAATGGGTTAAACCCAACTACAAATGGGTTCCAAAGGCTCACTCTTCCAAATCAACTAATGATTCTAATATTTCTACATCTTCTGTTTGTGATAAACAGGACATGTCATGGGAGAATGTATCTTGCGTAGATGACAAAGGTCGACCCAGTTTCAAAATGGACTGGGTTCCAAAGACCAACTGATCCCGCTCTGTGTCGGAGCAGCTATGGAGGCATATCATCAGACTTCGGTTTGTTGTTAGTGGCTGTTCCTGGCACATGATAGGAGGCATCTCTCAACTGTACAACACTCAGAACATTGTTTGGGAGTATGTGTCCTTTGCGGGAAAGGAAGAAAGGAAGAGATCACAAACGGGGTTTGTGCTTAATGACATGAAGGATTTTCGGATCTGTTCTGAGATTACGCGTGCTGCTCTCAGACCTTCTAGATGCAAATTCAATCGGTGAATTACGGTTTGCGTTTTCTTCTCTATACTCCTGAGGTTTTCTTAAGCTGATTCACTTTAAAGACTAATTTTTGTTTTAGGATAGTTTAAATTTGCTCATTTACTTTCGTTTCTCTCCTATGCACAAATTTAGGGAGATAAATAAAAACAAAACAAAAAATTAGAAAATTTAAAAAAATAAAAAAAAAATCAGAAAATCCAAAAATATGTTGGTTATGGAATGTGCTTGCAGGTGATGTGTTGGGAAGTGATATAATCATGTGATAACAGGCAATCGAAATCTGTGTAAGGGACTGAATCTGAATTGTCTAGGCTCTGTGTTCGATGCGCTGGTAGGCACGAAAGATTAAAATGGACTTGACTAGGCATTAATGAACTTAAGGAATCTAGAGACTTGAAAAATCTTGACCTAGATAGATCCATTTAGCCTGACAATACGACGCTCAGATAGGTTGAGCAGGGAGATATACATGATAATCCACCGGTCACACTAAAATAATCTGTATCTAGAACCGTGGTTTAACTCTTCCTCGATGTACGGACTTTGTCCTTAATTCCGGTATTGATGGGGCGACTGGGGAATTCCGATAAAGTAGGTCTGTAGGAAATTATTTTCTTGCTTTCTTTCTGTTAGTCATATGTTGCCTCCTCTGCGTGATTGAAATACATCCGACCTGGACTGCAACATATGCAATTCTATTTCTCTGCATCTTCTATCTATGCAATTCTTCCTGTCTGTTAGTCATATGCTGTCTCTTTTGCGTGATTGAAATACATCCGACCTGGTACACATCATATGCACCATTCTACTTCTCAATCCATCTAAATCTGGTTAGTCATATGTTTCACCCTCTGCGAGATTGGAAGAGATCCGACCTGGGTGTATATCATATGCATTCTAAATCTGACTTCTCTCATAATAATTGTCTGCTCACCTAAAGTAAGGAGTACTTTGGAAGTTCCTAATTATTAGGGTATGTCAGGAAGCGGGAAACATGTTCTAGTACATTTAAAATTGAACAATCACTAGGTTGTCTGTAGATCTCGCTGCTCAATTTAGGTGGACAACAATATCTTTGGTCGTCGTCAGCTGAATGGTCCTTAAGGAATATTATCTAGGAGCTTAGGATCACATCGTCTTGTCACTTATAGTATGTCCTAATTTTGTCACAATCTCTCGTGTTTAAGTGGACCACAATACCGGCGATTGACAAGATCTATTCATGAAGGGAGAGGTACTGATAAACGGATAAAGGCTGTCTAAAAACTTTGATCCCAAATCACTCTTAAAGTTAGATATCATTTTATTTTTGTTAAATTTGTTCATAGTTTCTTCTAATTTAAATATTAGGGGAGAATTAAAAATTTTAAAAACCAAACAAAAATCAGAAAATTAAAAATCCAAAAATAGTGTTATTTATGTTTTATTTCTTTTTCAGAAAATATGAAAAATCCAAAAATATTGTGTGCTAAAATTTTCTTTTAGTTTTGTTTTGTCTTGAATAGTGAATTCAGGTAAAGATGAAACTCATGGAGTTTGTGTCGAAGATTTCTGAGCCAAGGCTTTATCCGTGATCATCGAAGAATTCTCATTCGAAGGAGCAAGAAATGAAGATTATTCTTTCGACATTCAATCTTTCAACCCCAGAAGCAAGGTGAAGCTGAAATTGAAGATTATGTGACAGATTGCATTGAAGCCTCCTCAATCAGTCTGTTGCTATCTTGAACCTGCTGAAGTGATCCAGAATATTAGTTCTTTCTGATATTCTCTCTGAAGATTCTCAAGCTGAAAGCGCTATCTCTCAAGAATCAGTACAAGAAGCCTCCTCACCCAATGTGCGTTCAATGTCAAATTCTGAAGAAAAGCCCAACTGCTCAAGATGAAGTCATTCATTGAAGATTCATCAAGTTCATCTTGAAGTTGTGAAGAATTTGAAGATTAATGCTGAAGCCAAGCTCTCGATGAAGATTGACAAGAAAAGCCAGCTACTTTTTAGGGGGAGCTTGTTGGGTCAATTAAGAAAAGAAAGCTATAAACCAAGGGGGAGATTGTTGGGTCAAAATATTGGTTTATACTTTGCTTTTCTAGTTGATTGTAATTTCATGTAATATTATATGTGTTTACGGTCAGTGTTTACGGCCGTAAACAGGTTTACGACCGTAAACCCTGTTTACGGCCCAATGGGTGTTTACGGCCGTAAACCCATTTACGGCCGTAAACCCATTATTGGGCCTATATTCCCCAAGTATATAAATAGGTGTTAGGTGGTTGAGGAGGGATTGATGAACAGAAGAGAATGTACGGCCAAGAGAGAGAGAAAGGAGTTTTAGTGTGTGTAAGTGTGTGAATCTTGTGTAAGGAACTTAATTCATATCATCAATACATTCAAGATTCACATTATTCTTCTTCTCCTTCTCTTCTATTTGATCTGACATCATTCGTTTGATTGGGATTCCGCACCATCAAACGGATCTGATTGATACACAAGCAGTTTAGGGACTTACAACACCGGGGCCTGTCGAGAAATGTACTGCAAAAAATTGCAACAGGAAGGGGCACACTGCCCGTTTATGTAGGACTCCGACACAACAAACCACCCAAACTGCTAATGTCGGGGTGAGACAAGCTTGCTATGGATGTGGTAAAACTAGACATTTCAAGAAGGATTGTCCAAAAGCAAGTAATACCGGAGGTATGGGCAGAGTTCTAACAATGGGGCACGAGGAGGCCGTGAATGATCCTACCGTGGTTACTGGTAAGTTCCTCCTCAACAATTCATATGCATGCATACTTTTCGATAGTGGTGCAGAGAAAAGTTAAATTTAAACACTTAAACAAAATCCCCAATCACTAAAAGACACATTCACCATAGAAATGGCAAAACGGAAAGGCAGAGAGCACTAACGATATATACATAGGATATACCCTCACTCTAAACAACTATTCTTTCCAAATCGATCTAATGTCGGTCACAATAAAAAGTTTCGATGTCATCATTGGCATGGATTGGTTAAGTCCTCACCATGCCGATATAATGTGTTACGAAAAAGCCATTCGCCTTAATCTACCAAGTAACAAAACCCTCATCATATATGGCGACAAACCCGACATGAACCTTCAAATCATTTCCTGCGTCAAGGCCCAAAAGTATCTTCGCAAAGAATACTACGCCTTCTTAGCTCACATGGTGGATAAGAAACAAGAGGTAAAAGACATCAAAGATTTTCCCGAAGTCTGTAACTCCCCCGACATATTTCCCGAAGATATTCCAGGAGTACCTCCTGAACGCCAAGTCGAGTTCAGAATCGACTTGATTCCCGAAGCTACCCCCGTAGCCAAATCCCCATACCGCTTAGTGTTGGATTAGGTGTCTAACCCCATAACTATAATTGGTGTGTAATGTTGGATTAGGTGTCTAAGCCCATAACTATATGTCACACCCACAAACCAGAATGGCGGAAACGTTCGGGGCGGAGGACGTCATGTTCAGTATCATAACAATGCACAATAGTAAAACAAGCAACAACACCATTGCATTAATAATATAGTTAATACAAGTGTGTTCTGAATGTATTTGTAAGACACCAAAAATATAAATATCAAAATAAAAGACGAGTCTTGAACATGCTCCGTCTCCTCAAAACCTGGTCCAGTGTACCTGTCTACTGGTGACCTGAGAATACAAGTTATTTTGAAAGAGTAGATCAACATTTAAGCTGGTGAGTTCATAAGTATTTTTGTGTCAAATGTTTGCATAAGTTTGATGAAAAAGTTTGTAAGTGTTTTGATGTAAATGTTTGTATACTTCCTAGAAAATCCTATATTTTCTACTAAAATGGAAAGTAGTCTTCTACCAAGACCCGACTGTTTTGTATGTTTGTTCTTCTGTAAAAATGAGTGTTTTCCCCAGTTTATGACTATCATTACTAGAAAATAGTTTACATTACCTTTTATGTGAGAATATCACTATATGAATGTAATGGGAAAAATGAAAGTGTACAGTAATGTTGTATAAAGTAACTACTGAAGCACTAACTACCATAAAACCAATTTGTTAATTAAGGTTAAAATGTGATGTGGTTATAACCATGCTGATTGACTAGTATTTAACACGACGACCTGCTAGCGTCAAAACTATGTGACATTTATCACCCCTTGGCTTATCTGTCGGACTGTAGCTAACAGTTGGGATGTGCGATTGTCAGTCCCGTATAGATCTATACACACAATGCCCGCTCTGTTGGATAAGGTGTCTAAGTCCATAACTATTTCTGGTATGTACTTGACCCGACCCGACATGGTCCATTTGGGTTGCATGGCACCATGCAATTGGATAGACTAAATGAGAGAAATAACACTTGTGGATTATTAATATATTATAAGTTCTAATATATTAATAATATTATTTAATTAGTTTGATCAAGAATTAATTTAGAATTAATTAAGTGATCAAAAGATAACTAATTAAATATATGGGTTGATTATGTAAATTATCCATAACTTGTATAGTGGGCTAAGAGGCTCCATGGATTATCAAGTTGGGTTAAACCCACAGGATGCACCATGGGAGTTACAAACCCATGGGTCATGGAAATGAAGAGTCATGACACATTAGGGTTTACATGGTGTAACCCTAGATGTGTCAACACTATATAAAGAACCCATGCTCCACCAAAATCGGGTGCACACAAGAATCAAGAGGGCTAGAGCCGATTTTGCAAGTGTAATATTCTCTCAAAAGTTTACTCCAAAAGCATTTGGTGTTGTGTGAAGCATTTGAGGCATCACACTTGGGGTGCTAGGCTCACAAGGTTTCAAGGATCATAAGCAACAACAAGGTAAGTTATTCTATCTTTCATGTAAGTTAAAATTTGTTCCCCATGTATGCTAGATAGGAATATAACCTTGGAATTCAACTTTGCATGATAATTAGACAAACATAGATCCAAGGTTATTAGGGTTGCATGTACACTTAGGAAGTGTTAGAATGCTCAAAACCCATCAGTGGTATCAGAGCCTAGGTTTGTTTGTTGTTTTTTTTGTGCAAACTGCTTGGAAAAAAATTGTTTTTCTGTTTTCTGCTCGTATGAAAGTTTGCACATTTGTTGCTGGAAATGGACTAGAAACATTACCCTAAACCGTTTTGATGTTTTAGAACTTGTTTTAGATGGTGTAATGTTTATGCTAATCCATTTACAATGGCAATTATCAAAATTACAAGTTTTTTTTAAGTGTAATTTTTGATTCTTGAAAGTGTTCATATTCATGTTCTTGAACTTATGAAGATTAGATGATCATAGGAATTGTTTGTAACCTTCATGGTAGTTTAATTCATGATCATAATGTGTTTTAATGGAGTCCATAACTTGTTCTCAAGTTATGGAAAACCAAAAGTCTCACTTTTATTAAAGCCATTAAAAGAACACATGAGTTATAAAAATGAAGAGTCTTCATTTTTATTACTTAATTAATTCATAAGTTATAAGAAATGAAAAGTTTTTGAAGTTTACAAAACTTGCCCTCAAGTTTTGGAACATGTAAAGTCTTGATTAAAACTTTAGTTCCAACCCTTAGAATTTTAAAAGTTAAAATTCAACCCTTATACTTTATAATATTATAAGTTACTAATATATATATATATATGTATAAGATCAAGTCGTCTTACCGCTAGTACGCCTCATTCACGAAGCCGGTCTATAAGGGGGGTATAAGGTTGTTGCCTATAAAATGGCAACTTAATGGGTGTCCACTCTCACCCACCGCTTCCTTGATCGGTGGAGGGTCGTTAGCCGAATGGGTAAGACAAGGACTTATAAATTCTCATTAAAAGTATGATGAATATTATAAAGTAACTAAATGCTTTTATTAAATTCCCAATTTTAGTTACTTTAGGAAAAATGTGAATAAGGTGCTAATCCATGAAATTACACTTTACACTTTGTTTAAGTCGTTGGTGGAGCGTGTGTGGTTAACCGGCACACTAACTTGGACTTAACAAGGTAGGTAAAGGGTGACTTAAGGTTTATCATAGTATCGGTGGAGCGTGTGTGGTTTACCGACACATCGATTGAGTGATAAACTTTAAGGGTACCAAGTGATTTGCATGGTTACTTCACACCTCGTTTTGTGATCCTCGGTATCCCAGTCACAAAACTTGGAGGGCACACTCGAGATTGAAACATGCCTTTGGAAAAAAAAATTCATTGAATCTCAAAAGAATCTAGGAATTTCTAAGAACCAATTAAAAACCTAATATCTATATTTCGTTTTTCATGGTGGAAATTGGTGAATCGTCATTCACCTACCTTTCAAATATGTTATAGCTTGGATTACGGCATACCTCTTCTAAGTTATAATATATTGTGATTGGATTCTAGCCTTAATATTACATTTGGGTGTTTTATTAAGGACTCTCTTAATATCTAAACTCATCTTGTTCTCTTCTTTCAGATGTCTTCAAACAATGTTGCTTCTGGCTCTAATCCTAATGGCTCCTTTACCCTTATGAACTTGTGTGCGAAAGTCATTTTTGATGGATCCAACTTCAATGAATGGATCAGAAACATCAGGATGATTACCCGCTACGAGGACAAAGAATATGTCCTTGACAAGGAGCTTAAGGAGATTGATGAGACCACTGCAACTCCCCAGGAGATCGCTGACTTCCGGGCACATGAAAGGGATGCTACAAAAGTGGCATGCATCATGTTGGCCACCATGACAGCGGAACTCCAAAAGTCCTATGAGGACTTCTACCCTTTTGAAATGCACCAAGATCTGATGGAAAGATACCATCAAAGTGCACGACAAGAGAGGTATGAAATCATATGCTCTATCATAACAACCATGATGAAGGACGGGGAATCCGTCACGAGCCACATGCAGAAAATGCAAAGGTATGTGGATCGGTTGCTGAAGCTTAATGTGAACTTCCCTGAGGAGCTTGCAATAGATATCATTTTGCACTCCTTACCATCGTGCTATGATCAATTCCGCATGACATATCACATGAATAAGGAAGAGGTCACACTCAGCAAACTTCAGGGACTCCTCAAGACCGCAGAAATAGGTCTTAAGGGTAAGTCGGTTGTTAACACTCCTACTCCAAACTCCGCCCCGGTTTTGGCAATCGGGAAAAGTCGAGGGAAGAAGAGGAAGGGCTCTTCGAAGGGTACCAAGGCTAGGACCCTTGATGGCTCTTCTTCAAGTGGAACCAAGAAAGGTTTCGTCACTCCTTCTTCTGACCCAAAAGAGGCTGAATGCTTCTATTGCCATGAAAAGTCACATTGGAAGCGGAACTGCCCAAAATACCAGCAAGATGTGAAGGATGGGAAAGTTAAACCCAACCATGCAGGTATTTACACTATCTTATCTAATAACTCGCCCCATTCTAACTCTTGGGTCCTTGATACCGGTTGTGGTATTCATATCTGTTCTGATTTGCAGGGACTAAGAAGAAGTGAGAATATGGAGCATGGAAGAATAAACCTAATCATAGGAATAGGAAAGCTTTACCTGTCACCAAGATTGGAGTTTATACTTTATCGCTAAGTAGTGGGTTTAGTTTAGATTTGAATAAATGTTGTTATTCGCCAGAAATGGTAAGAAATATTATTTCCTTTCATGCATTGTATAAACAAGGTTTCACCTTTTCATTTGATAATGAAGTTGGTTCGATTAATGCTTTCTTTAATAATGTTCTTTATTTTAAAGCATTACCTTGTGATGGTGTGTATGAAACTGTATCTGTGGTTGATAACTTAGGAAATAATGTATTGTGTATTGATTCTGTTAATGATAATAACTTGGATAAAGCATCATTATGGCATTGTCGTCTTGGACATATAAGCAAGAAACGCATAGGCCAACTCCAAAAGGATGGAGTATTGGAGTCATTTGACCTAAAGTCAGATGATAGTTGCGAATCATGCTTACTTGGAAAAATGACAAAGTCACCCTTCATAGGTTCTTGTGAGAGGGGTGAAGGTTTGTTGGATCTTATACGCACGGATGTGTGTGGGCCCTTCAAACATGCCACAAGGGATGCTAATCATTATTATTTGACTTTTACTAATGATTACAGTAGATATGGATATGTCTACTTAATCAAGCATAAGTCAGAGACTTTTGAGAGGTTTAAAGAGTTTAAACAGGAAGTCGAGAATCAATTGGGCAGGAACATTAAGATGCTTCGATCCGATCGAGGTGGTGAGTATCTTAGTTCAGAGTTCCTCGACTATCTTAGGGAATGTGGGATTGTCTCACAATTGACACCTCCCAGGACACCGCAGTTGAATGGTGTAGCTGAGAGGTGTAATCGAACCTTGTTGGATATGGTTCGTTCCATGATGAGTCGAGCTTCGCTACCAATCTCATTTTGGGGGTATGCCTTAGAGACTGCCGCCCATATCCTTAATCTAGTTCCCACAAAGAAAGTTGCCAAAACTCCTCATGAGATGTGGACTGGTAAAGTACCCAAACTAGACCACATTAAGATTTGGGGTTGCGAGGCTTTCGTGAGACGCGAGACTCATGATAAGCTCGAACCTCGAAGTGAGAGGTGTATTTTCATCGGCTACCCACAGAAATCCTTTGGTTACCTCTTCTACAGACCTAGTGAGAATGTGGTCTTTGTAGCTAGGAGGGCTTTCTTTCGAGAGAGAGAGAGAGAGAGTTCATAAGCCAAGGAGACAGTGGGAGGCAAGTTGACCTTGAAGAAATTCAAGAGTCAAGTGGTGAAGGAACTTCAAACCCTAGCACTCAACTTGAGGAGGAAACTTCTGTTGAGCCAATTGACAAGTCTGTACCTCTGAGGCGTTCCACAAGGGTTAGGAATGCACCTGAGCATTACTATGGATTCCATATTACTGCGGAAGGTGATACACTTATCAGTGATGAGACGCTGATAGGTCTGGATGAATCTAACAGTTACGCAGAAGCCATGGCAGGCCCTGAGTCAGCCAAGTGGAAAGAGGCAATGGACAACGAGATACAGTCCATGTATGACAATCAAGTTTGGAACTTGGTTGAGAATGTACCAGGTCGTAAGACTGTAGGGTGCAAATGGATCTTCAAGAAGAAGACCGACATGGATGGTAATGTACACACTTATAAGGCACGACTGGTTGCAAAGGGTTTCTCACAAACTCCGGGAGTTGATTATGATGAGACCTTTTCTCCAGTGGCCAAGATTAAGTCTATTAGGGTTCTGTTAGCCATAGCCGCATTTCATGACTATGAAATATGGCAAATGGATGTCAAAACCGCTTTCCTTAATGGAAAGTTAGCTGAGGATGTTTACATGAGTCAGCCAGAGGGTTTTGTCAATACAGAGTACCCTAATAGAGTGTGTAAGCTTGAGAAATCCATTTATGGGTTAAAGCAAGCACCTCGCAGATGGAATCTTTGCTTTGATGAGAAAGTCAAAGAATTTGGCTTTTCTAGGAGTGAAGATGAATCTTGTGTATATGTCAAGGCTAGTGGGAGTATAGTTAGTTTTTTGGTATTGTATGTGGATGACATACTACTCATAGGAAATGACATCCCAACTCTGCAGGAAGTTAAGTCCTGGCTTGGGAAGTGTTTCTCTATGAAGGACCTAGGAGAAGCTGCCTATATTCTAGGGATAAGGATCTTGAGAGACCGGAGTAAAAGACTAATTGGACTTAGTCAGAGTACTTACTTGGATAAGGTGTTGAAGAGATTCGACATGCAGGACTCCAAGAAAGGAGAGTTACCCATCCAGAGTAACGCCAGATTGAGTAAGACACAAAGCCCTAGTACTGAGGCTGAGATAGCAGAAATGAGTCGAATACCTTATGCTTCGGCTGTAGGATCGATCATGTATGCTATGACGTGTACTCGACCTGATGTAGCCTTTTCTTTGAGCATGGTTAGCAGGTATCAGGGGAACCCTGGCAAGGCACACTGGACTGCGGTAAAGAATATCCTCAAGTACCTACGGAGGACTAAGGACTGGGTCCTTACCCTAGGTGGGAGTGAAGACTTGAGAGTTGTAGGGTATAGTGATGCTAGCTTTCGACTGATAGGGATAATTTCCGCTCTCAGTCAGGCTGGGTCTTTACCTTAAACGGAGGAGCAATTTCTTGGAAGAGTTCCAAGCAAGAGACAGTGGCTGATTCAACTTGCGAATCAGAGTATATAGCAGCTAGCGAGGCAGCAAAGGAGGCGATATGGCTGAAGAACTTCATTGGAGACCTTGGAGTTGTACCAGCTATTAAAGAGCCAATGGAAATTTTATGTGAAAGTGAAAGTGCAGTTGCCTTAGCCAAGGAACCAAGGGATCACGGGAGATCCAGACACATCGACAGAAAATACCATTTCATCAGACATCGAATAGAAGAAGGACTCCTCGTGGCAAAGAGGGTATCATCGGATGAGAACCCAGCAGATCCCCTCACGAAGGGACTGACTCGGGTTAAGCATCTCCAGCATGCTCGGAGCATAGGGCTGAAGGATGATATTAGATTTAGTAGTTAGATAACCTCGAAATTTGTAAAGTGTAATTGACATTAGATGATGAATAAAAGGTGTTTTATTTATGAGTAAAGTGTTGCTATCTCTTGTCGATCGTTTACTATATTTCTTTTGCATGTTTTGACTTCCAGAATAATTATGTTTGGTATATCATATTATTCGAACCTCCACAGTCGGTCATATGTCGGAAGTAGGTATGAATCAAGACTGTCATGATTGGTTGCAGAGGTCTAAGTTGTTGGACATGGCTACAACACTCATGAGTGCTCATAAGTTCTGAGCATTGGACTCAACCCACGCTCACTGGAATCACTTCATGGAATTTATCTCGAGTGATCGTGAGACGGTAATATCATATAAGTCTTCAAACCTAGAGATATGATTTGTTACTTATGAGTTGGTTATACATTGATTATACGTTAACACATTGGTAACTAGATGTTATAAAACGTGCTTTTGTGTATAATTCAATGAGTGGTAGAACAAACATATGAGTCGAAGTTTATCTGTTCCTTCTTGGATTAGAAGCTGATATCTGGGCCCCTCGATGATTTTGTTTTGACCTATGTACCGGGCCCGGTCAGAACTAAGTTGATGTGTTCAATTAAGTTCTTTGTCAAACAAATCGGAAATCGGGAAACAAACTGCTGGACAATAAGTAAGACATTGTTCCATGTATTTGTCCGGCTGATATCTAGAACAGAGGATTATATGATCACTTATCTTAAATGGCGTATCATCATCTTCTCAGTTCCGAGAGACCTTAAAAGAGCTACGATTGCCGATCGGTTCCTGAAGTATTGCAGTTATAGTTATTAGACTTATCCAAGTGGGAGACTGTTGGATAAGGTGTCTAAGTCCATAACTATTTCTGGTATGTACTTGACCCGACCCGGCATGGTCCATTTGGGTTGCATGGCACCATGCAATTGGATAGACTAAATGAGAGAAATAACACTTGTGGATTATTAATATATTATAAGTTCTAATATATTAATAATATTATTTAATTAGTTTGATCAAGAATTAATTTAGAATTAATTAAGTGATCAAAAGATAACTAATTAAATATATGGGTTGATTATGTAAATTATGCATAACTTGTATAGTGGGCTAAGAGGCTCCATGGATTATCAAGTTGGGTTAAACCCATAGGATGCTCCATGGGAGTTACAAACCCATGGGTCATGGAAATGAAGAGTCATGACACATTAGGGTTTACATGGTGTAACCCTAGATGTGTCAACACTATATAAAGAACCCATGCTCCACCAAAATCGGGTGCACACAAGCATCAAGAGGGCTAGAGCCGATTTTGCAAGTGTAATATTCTCTCAAAAGTTTACTCCAAAAGCATTTGGTGTTGTGTGAAGCATTTGAGGCATCACACTTGGGGTGCTAGGCTCACAAGGTTTCAAGGATCATAAGCAACAACAAGGTAAGTTATTCTATCTTTCATGCAAGTTAAAATTTATTCCCCATGTATGCTAGATAGGAATATAACCTTGGAATTCAACTTTGCATGATAATTAGACAAACATAGATCCAAGGTTATTAGGGTTGCATGTACACTTAGGAAGTGTTAGAATGCTCAAAACCCATCACGCTCTCCCTCCAGGAGACTCTGGTTACAGAACGCGACATAACAAGTATATTGCTATGCCGTGAAGTAGTAGTTTCACATTATTGTTATCGTGTTCTTGTAAAAGTATGTATGTTCCTTTATGTTCTTGTTATAGTATGTTCCTTTCTGTTCTTGTTATAGTATGTTCCTTTCTGTTCTTGTTATAGTATGTTCCTTTCTGTTCTAGTTATAGTATGTTCCTTTCTGTTCTAGTTATAGCATGTATGAACTGACTCATGTATCAACTGACTCATGTAAGTTTCATTGTTCTAGAAATAGTAAGTAGTAATCCTCTAAACTATACCTATGATATTTTACTAGTATGATTGTTTGACTGTTACTGATGTATAGAAAAGACTCAATTACTCACCAAGCAACTAAGTTAAGTATAATCCTTAAAATGGGTTTAATATTCATATATGTATTTAATAAGTATAACTATGATTTAACCGACATTCGGACTAGTGATCCTACCCCGAGCCCACAACCAAACAAGGAACATGAGTCAAGGTATCTAGCAATAGTCCTAAGTCTGTTAAAGCATACTTATACGTAAATAGATAGACGAATATAATTTGATATAAAAGAAGTTTATAAAAGCTTTAAAAGAGTTTTCAACAAGTTTGAGTATAAGAAATCCTTTTGAATGTTGTTTTCACATGTAAATGATTAACACAATTTCATTGTGTTATACTTGTATCCCCCCCCCTAAAATCATTTAAAAGCATTTAAAAGTGTAGTTGTAGGGGTATGAACTAACCTGTAGTGAGTGATTCGAATGAAAGATCGATATAGGATGCTAAGTATGCCAAGTGAAGTCTCGAGCACAAACGGATCCTATTAAGCATATAATGAAACATATATGTATACAATTAGTGTATATAACAACTAATATGCAATGGTAAACAACCTTAGGAACTAGGAAACACTTACAATGAAGTGTTACAATCACATATGATTGATTGAAGGGAGTTCACGGCCACACAAGGAAGTGTTCACGACCTTAGAAGGGTTCACGTCCATAGAACACATGATGTGTTCACGGCCCAACCTTGTTCTTTGGAAGGGTTTATGGCCATGGAAGGAGGGTTCATGGCCAAACCTTGCATCTAAGAAGGGTTCACGGCCCAATAAAGGGTTCATGGCTATGAACTCTTTAAGATTCATGCAAAAGAGGTGTTTGTTTCATGGGGATTCAAGTGTTTCTAATGGATAACAAGAAGATGGATGAGTTACTTACTTTTTGGAAGCCTTTGGAGTGTTCACGGTTGATGAAAGTTGAGAGAGAATGGATGTGTTCACGGCTAGAGTTGAAGTAATGAAGAAAATGAGCCAATTCCTTATATATATATATATATATATATATATATATATATATATATATATATATATATATATATATATATATATATATATATATATATATATATATATATGGAGGATGTTCACGGCCAAGAATGGGTTCACGGCCGTGAACTCCTTTTTAATGGTGTTTCCGGCTCGATTTCAACTCAATGAACTCAAGCTAACACTTCCTAACACACAATCCTTGAGTGTACTAAGCTTACAACTCTCAAATAGACCCTTAACAAGGCTAAAAGATAACAGAAACAAGTCTGACTTTTGATTGAATTGATTGACTTTACAAGATATAAATTCCGGGTTGTCACACTATAACTGGTATGTACTTGACTCGAGAGTAGTATGGTCCATTTGGATTGCATATCACCACGACAATTTGATAGGATGGACTTTTGAGAAGAGGTTATTTATGATTTATTAATATATTATAAGTGTTGAGTATATGGATTGCGCCTTTGGGCTTAGATAGTTCGGTCCATTTGTATTCACGGTTTGGGCCTGTCCAACCGTGTGTTTGTTTTTAGTGTTTAGTATTTATGGTGCATGCATGCATCACATTTTGTTATGCTTCTGAATATTTCTTTTGACAAGTACTGTAACCCTAGCACCCTCTAAAGTAGAAGTTCTTCATCAAGCTCTTCTGAGGTGTTGTTGTTTTAATCATTCGACATTCGTTTGATTCACATTGGAGTTCATTGTTTCATATTGCTTGTTATTGTCTTATTAATATCTGTTTGAATCTATCGATCTAAGACGTCAGCTAACCCTAGGAAACATGAAAACAAATTTGTTAAGAATCAAAATAAAATTCCTCAATCTGATTTAAACAAACTCAAGGTCTTTACCATCAAGAGAAAAGACGCAACCACACTAATAAAAAGAACTTATATGGTTGATCTTTCCATTGCAATTCCCTGTTCTGTAAAAGGCTCACGTGGACCCAAGCAACTTTGGGTTCCTAAATCTGCTTAATTTTTTAGGTTATAAGTGACGAGCAGTTCGACGACGAATGGTACATCGATAGTGGCTGCTCATGTCACATGACAGGAAGAAGGGAAGAGCTAAGGGAGTTTCGGGCTCTTAAGGATGGTGGATGTGTCAAATACGGGAATAATTCATATGGCACGATCAAAGGCTACGAAATGATCACAAATGGTGAATTCTCAATCAGGAAGGTAGCATATGTAGAGGGATTGCAGCACAATCTCATCAGTGTCTCTCAACTGGTTGTGGGAACTGGCCTGAAGGTTTCATTTGATGATGAAGGCTCTGAGATTGTTGAAAAGAAAACGAAGGCTGTCTTGTTAAAATCCAAGCGAAAAGGAGAGATGTATCCTCTGAATCTTAACCCAATTCGAGGAAAGACAGCTGTATGCTTATTAACGAAAGCACACTTTGACGAAAGTTGGCTATGGCACCGAAGGCTATCACATCTCAACTTTAAGGATATCAACAAATTGGCTATTGGTGATCATGTACGAGGACTTCCACTTCTCAAATTTGACAAAGAACACTTGTGCACAACATGCGAGATGGGAAAGCAAAGCCAAAAAAGTCATTCTACAATTGTCAACACAAAGATCATCGAATCTCTTGAACTGCTTCACATCGATCTATGTGGTCCTTCAGCCATAGAAAGCATCGGTGGTAGTAAGTACATTTTGGTTATTGTCGATGACTTTTCACGTTTCACCTGGGTTTTCTTTCTTAAACAGAAATCAAAGGCAACTCCAAAGCTGAAAGCATTTATAAAGCAAGTGGAACTTCAATTGCGAAAGGTGGTTAGAAACGTCCGAAGTGACAACGGGCTCGAATTCAAAAACCAAGAGTTTGAAGAATTTCTCGCTGAAAAGGGAGTATCTCACAACTTCTCTGCTCCCTATACTCCACAGCAAAATGGCGTAGTTGAAAGGAGAAACCGTTCGTTGTGTGAAGCGGCCCGAACCATGCTCAGTTTCGCTTCTCTACCTTTTTACTTCTGGGCTGATGCAATTGCTGCTGCCTGCTATACTCAGAACCGAACCTTCCTCAACAAGAGATTTTCCATCACTCCATACGAAATCTTGAATAATCGCAAGCCAAATGTCAAGTTCTTCCATGTGTTCGGTTCAAGATGCTTTATTTTCAACTCCAAAGAGAACCGAAACAAGTTTGATGTCAAGGCTGATGAAGGGATTTTTCTTGGTTACTCACTAACTTCAAAGGCATATAGGGTTCTGAATAAACGTTCAAAGAAACTTGAAGAAACCTACTATGTCACCTTTGATGATAATTATGTGAAGAAACTGCAGTCCAGTAAAGTATCAACAGAAGAAATCTTTCCAAAATCAGGTCAAGTCTCGATTCCTATTTCCAATCTATTTGAAGAATACATGTTGCTCTTTGATGAACCAGAGAGGGCAATTCATTCTGAGGCAAAAGCTGCTGACAACAAGATCGATAAATTGAAGAAAATTATCGATGAAGCAGCAAAAGAAATGGAAAGCGAACATCAAGGACCAACCGAACAGCCAGGTCTAAGCGAACCTCACAGTCCAAGCGAACCTCAAAGCTCAAGAGAACCTCCAGTTCAAGGCGAAACCCAAAGCTTGAGTGATTCTACTCATAAATTCTCTACATTCCAGGGGGAGAGTTCATCTACACTAAGGCGACCTGACTTACCATTCCAGGGGGAGAACCCATCTCCATCAATGACCCATGAAAGTCCAATCGAGGGGGAGAATTCTGAACCAGATGTTGAGATTGTTTCGTCATTCGAGGGGGGGGGGGGAACAATACAAATGACGAAGATTCTCAATCAGAATTCAAAGAAGAAATATATGATGAACTGGATCCTGCTTATGATCGAAACTACCCTCCTCTCACAAAATGGACAAAAGATCATCCAAAGACTCAAGTAATCGGTGAAACATCAGAAGGCGTTCTTACTCGGTCTCAATTAAAAGTGAAGCAAACTTCTCTGTTCTCTCAAGTAGAATTTTGCATGTTCAATTCATTCGTCTCGAAAATAGAACCAAAAACGGTTTCTACTGCACTCGATCACTCCGATTGGGTACAGGCAATGCAAGACGAACTCCTCGAGTTTGAGCGAAATCGAGTCTGGAGACTAATTCCCACACCAAAGGATGTATCTGTGGTTGGGTTTAAATGGGTATTCAGGAACAAGATGGATAAAGAAGGAAATATAATTCGCAACAAGGCAAGGCTCGTGGTAAAGGAATATTGTCAGGAAGAAGGTATAGATTACGAAGAAACCTTCGTTCATGTAGCAAGGCTAGAATCAGTTTGGATCTTTCTGGCATACGCTGTTCACAAGAATTTTGAAGTCTTTCAAATGGACGTCAAATGTGCATTCTTGAACAGAGAACTAGAGGAGACTGTATACATTGAGCAACCACAGGGTTTTGTGAACGAAAAGTACCCTGATCATTGCTATATTCTGGATAAAGCTGTCTATGGTTTGAAGCAAGCTCCTAGAGCCTGGTATGAAACCCTTACTCGATTTCTAAAAATGTCAAAGTTTAAACAAGGTTCGGTTGACCCAACCTTCTTTCGCAAGAAAGAGGGTGACCATTTAATGATCGTCCAAATTTACGTTGATGATATCATCTTCGGTTCCACAAATCCCAGCCTCATAGCTGAATTCAGGAAGTTGATGGAGACTAAGTTTGAGATGAGCTCAATGGGTCCAATTAACTTTTTCCTTGGCTTGAACATTAGACAGGGACCCGAAGGCATATTTATCAATCAGGAGGCTTACACAAAAACCCTACTGGCTAAGTTTGGCATGATGGGAGATTCCAAAGTAAAGGTTCCTATGGCATTTGGAACGAAGTTAACACCATCTTTGGAGAAACCGGCTGTAGATATGACCCTCTATCGGCAAATGATAGGGTCTTTAATGTATCTAACAGCTAGTAGCCCATATATTATGTTTTCTGTTTGTTATTGTGCCAGGTTCCAAGCTAATCCATGCGAACCTCATATGGTGGCTGTTAAGAACATCTTCAGATATTTGAAGCGAACCTCATCTCTCGGTCTATGGTATCCTGCTAAATCGGGATTTTTCGTTCAAGCATTCTATGATGCTGATCTTGGAGGATGTGGTTTGGACCGAAAGAGCACTACAGGCGGATGTCAATTCCTCGATGGTAAAATCGTCAGCTGGCAGTCCAATAAACAAACATGCATTTCACTTTCAACAGCCGAAGCTAAATATATTGTTGCAACATCTTGTACTTCACAGGTTATTTGGATATAAAGCCAACTTCGAGACTATGGCCTAAACATGAAGAAGACTCCACTTTACTGCGATTCTGAAAGCGCAATCAGGATTTGTCATAATCCAGTGCAGCATTCCAAGACGAAACATATAGCACTGAGATACCATTTCATCAAAGATCACGTTGAAGATGGTAATGTGGAAATCCATTTTGTTAGATCTGCTGATCAACTAGCTGATATCTTCACGAAAGCCTTACCTGAAGTAAGTTTTAATAAAATTCTCCAAGGCTTAGGAATGATGGAAGCTGAATCAGTACCGAAACTACTTTCGCCTCATTAAAATTGTTCAAGCGAAAAAGAGCGAACGCTCGGTCTATTTCGGCTCCAGGATTTTCGGGAACCGAAATGGACCGAACGCGAAATAGAGCGAACGCTCGGTCTATTTCGGCTCCTGGTTTTTTGGAAACCGAAATGAACCGAACGCTCGGTCTATTTCGTTTCACTACTTTTAGGTGAAGTTTCGGTTGTATAGTTTGTACATTGTGTATGTCTTTTCTCACTTCATTTCTATTCATAAAAATCAAAAATATTTTCCTTTCTGTTTTTAATTCTTTTTCAGAAAATTCATAAAAATCAAAAATATATTCCTTTCTGTTTTTAATTCTTTTTCAGAAAATTCATAAAAACCAAAAATATTTTCCTTTCTGTTTTTAATTTTTTTTTTCAGAAATCAAAAATATTTTCCTTTCCGTTTTTAATTCTTTTTCAGAAAATTCATAAAAATCAAAAATATTTTTCTTTCTGTTTTTATTTCTTTTTCAGAAAATTTATAAAATCCAAATTTTTTTTTTGTTTTTTTGTTTTTGTTGCTTTTCATTAAAATCAAAAATTCCAAAAATATCATTGAAAGGTATCATCGATCATTCCAATGATGGAGCTGGGACAGGTATACATTTCTTTATCTTAGTACTAGCTAAGTGTCCCTAGAAGCATGCTGCTGTATGTCGACCAAAGCCTCAAAAGACTTCAAGTGTAGCCTTACTGATTTGATATACACAAATCAAATCTTCCCAATCAGGCTGATAAAATCACTTATGTTATGAGCTACCTTACTCGTTTCACATTGAGTTAAGAGTTGTCTGGTCGGTCCTTACTATATAGCAGAGGTGATTTCGTTTCTTTAACCTCCTTATCACTATTCTCCATCTCATTTCGGTTCATAATAGTAACCCTTGAGACTATCAGAGTTTACCACTGAGGTTTATGGTTACACAACATATGTGTTAATGATCTTAGCTTCGTTTCACCACGTGCTAAGTGAAACCCAAAATCCAACACCAATAACGAATTGACGGTGAACAATCAAATGTTCTAGTTTTCACCCACGCTTTAACGAAACCACTTTAGTGGAAGGTACCAAGAAATCTCTTTTTTTTTTATTTTTGTGCGGTCTTTATGAAACTGTCTAACACCAAGGCATTTCTTCCCATAAGATCCAATTTAATTTTGTTTTTGAGATTTCTACAATTTATCACCAAGTCACTAAATATATTAACTCACCTACGTGTTTAATAGGCTACACTGGTCTCACAAGTACTTCACCCCACTTTCGGTCTTATGTCAAGTACTGAAGTTCGGTTGAAGATAAGCCACCCTTTATAGCTTCAATTTGAAAAGATGCCTTTCAATGTTTCTTAATAAACATTTGATCGTAATTCAACGGGAAACCACACAGACACTTCTAAGTCTCTCTTGACTTTGAAGGAAGCGATTCGTGCCCGGGATCCATAGTTTCATGTCGACATAGACATCACTTACATCCCACAAATAATTTGCTTTATTTCTTTTCTATTGGCACACTCTTGCACGAAGGTCTTTATGATTTTCCAAGTTCTTGCTCGTGGTACTAATGGCTATTTTTCAAAATTGATGCTTCGGTTGTAAATGCTATGGTGGTATATCGTGTAAAGGAGCGAACATTGCCAGCCTTAAATGACGCGAATGGGTTTGTCACAGTTTGAAAAGGAATTTGAAAAGTTTTCGAAGTTGAAACGGCGGTATCAAGATAAGATTTCAAACCACGTCATTGGATAAGATTTGAAACGGGCGCGTGAATTTGAAACGGTTCCTAACATCACGCCTGATGACGTCTTCCTAGGGAAACCCAGCTGTCAAATCGCGCTTTTTCAGGCGCCGATTCAGAAGATCGTCGAATCATTACTATGAATTCTTTCTCTCTCCTGGCGATGGTATTTAAGGTTTTCTCACACCACTTGGACTACTTTACCAATTCACAACTCTCTCAAGAACACACCAGCGAATCTCTACCATTCATCTTCTTCTTCACACCTGCAACAATGGCTGAATCTTCTTCTGTTTATGAACAAACTGCTCAGTCCTCTCTTCTCACCATTAAACCGAATCAAAACCTCATCATTGAACTCTCACCTTTCCAGTATGATCCCTACATGCTGCAAGTGGTTGAATGCCTCAAATATTCACCACTCGTAATAGCCCTAACCCAGGTGGAGTGTGTTCCAATGTCACTACTTTCTCAAGTTTACTCAACCGCTGTCTACGATAAATCAAAGGAGCGTATTTTCTTTGAGATCGTCAATCAAAAGACGTCGATTTCAAAAGCTAGGTTTTGTTTGTTGCTAAGGCTTGCTGTCGATGACTCCATGATCAACCCTGATTCCATTACCAACACTCAACTCTTCACGATGTTCTATGATATGGGGTACACTGAGATTCTCACTACTATCATAAAGTTCAAAAAATCATGTCTTCCTCCTCAGTGGAACGGTCTATTTACCCTCCTCTCCAAAGGTTTATCGGAGAGGGTTGCAGGTTCTGATGGAGCGAGCAAGGCGTTCTTGACCCTTCTTTATGGTCTGTACCATGGGGTTAACATGGACTTTGGATCTATCTTATGGTCTCAACTGGTTCAGAGTATTAGCTCCACTTCACGCTACTCGGAAATATCTTGTGCTAGGTTTTGGACTCTTGTTACTCAGTGGGCGATGGAGAAGTTTCACGTTCCAACAATGGCAGACTCACTGATGTCATCTATTGCTACTTTCCACACAACGAGGATACTTGTCTCAGATCCATCGAAGTTTCTCTTTATTGGTTTGGTTCCGGAATCTATGTACAAGTATGTTTTCAGTGAAGGCAAGGTGGTAACTGAGTACAAGAAGCTACCCCCTACAGGGCCAAGGCAGCTTACCCCAGAAATGCAAAGCTCCCTAGACGCAACAGATAAACCAGCGAAAAGAGGGAAGAAGCATGAAAGAAAAGGGGAGAAGGAAGGTCAATCCTCAAAAGTCTCTACTCCCAAGAAGCGAAAGTCGGAACAAGCAGCCCCTACTGCTCCAAAGAAACGAAAGACCAAGAAGAAAGCACACAAGCCGAAGTCTCCTTCCCCTTCTTCAAGTGACTCTGACTACGTTCCTTCTGAGCCACAGCCCGAACCCGAGTCCACTGAAGACGACGTTTCTCAAACCGAAAGTCCGCCTCGGGGTAATTCGCCTCCACCCTCACCAACTAATGAAGGTAACCGAAACTCACCTCCTCATTCTCCTACACAATCGGTTCCTATTACCATTGCTCCTTTCCCTCCTCCCATCTCAACTTCAACTACAACCTCCATTCCAATTCCAACCCCTTTATTTACCGAGGTTACCACAACTACTACTCATCCAACCGATTCTATTGTTCGTGTCAACGTATCTGATACGGGGGCACCTACTTCAGAAACCAAAACCCCAGTTACTTCCAAACCTTTATCTCCACCTCCCTCACATGAATCTGATCCTGTTCTTGGAGGAGAAGAAATTGAATTCGATTCTGTTTATTATAGTCCATATCGAGTACAGAGTGATGAAGATGATGATGCTCCTGTCACGAAGAAGCATTTAAAGGATATGAATGACAAGCTTGACCAATTGCTTTCTTCCTCTTCTTCCGGTAATGCATACTCTGAAGCAGCTATCAAGGCTCTGTTGGCAACCTTTGTCAAGGAGCATGATACATCCATTACTAATGCTGTCAAAGCTATTGATGCTTCCACTTCCATATGTCAAAAAGCCTCTATTGTAGTCGAAGCCTCCACCAAAGATTGCAAGCAAGCGACCGCAAACGTCGAAAAACTAGTTTCTGATGCTCAACTTTTCCTTGACTCTCTTCAGGCTGCTGCTCAGAAGAATGCTCAAACGGTGAATGCTTCGGTTGATAATCTTACCCGTTCGCTTCAAGCAGAAAAGAAGCATTTTGAGGAAACACGCAAAGCAATCCAGACTACCAACACCGAGCTTCAAACATAAGTTGATGCACGTCTCTCTCAACTTGAAGCCGAACTAGCTGTGGAAAGCAAGATCATAGAGGAGCTTGATAAACGAACTTCTCAGCTTAAAATTCAGAACCTAAAGCTCAAAACGGCGACCAAGGAAATTGAAGAGCTTAAGTCTGAAAGAGCAGTAGTCAAAAGTTCGGTTGGTGATGTGCATTCCATTCTTCTACATCTTCTGGAAGCACATGACTCGGTCCTTACAATCTCGATTCGACGCCACTTGGCTGAGAAATTGAGACCTGCTCTAGGCATTCTAAGCAGGATTGAGGGTGTTCTGGAGCCTGTTGTCCCTCCGAAACAAGGGGGAGAAAATGTTACTCAGGGCCAGGGTCAATCACAACCACCTCCAAAAAGCAAACCGATCACCCAACCGAAAGTCACTACTGAGCCGAAGGGTAATGAAGCTTCAGGCAGTATGAAGGACAAACGAAAGAAGAAGATTGGTGATGATGATGAGGATGAAATCGATGATGAGTCTGATACAGGAGCAAAAGCTTCTAAAACCGAAAGCCTCAAAGTCAAGCCTAATGATCGAGAGATTGAGGAAAAGGTTCGAAAAGCGAAGGAAGGATTTGATAGGGAGAGGAAAGCGAATGAAGTCTTAGAACAGAGGAAATCTATGTTTCCTTTGTGGTCTATGGAAAAGCTTCAGAGGGAGGTAATTGAAGCTCCAAGCACACATTGGCTTGAACCGGTCCTTTCATTTGCTCTTGAGAATTCCAAGGATTCTCAATTTGATATGCCAATCACCCGAAAGGCATTCATCTTTCATTGTTTTGAGTCAATAGTTGCCATCCCCTCTCCTGACCAGAAGGTTGATCGAGATATGCTTGAGTACTATCTTGAGTTCGCTCAACCTCAATACCTGACTTGGAGTAATCAGAAGATCACAACAGTCAAGGTGTTGAAACCCACTTCAGTAGGAAAGTTTATCAATATCAAGTTCAAAGTGACCCGAGGCTCAGACAGCTCGGTTCATATGATCTCCCTGGCTGATTTGCCAAATTTGAATCCTCATTATTGGATTCTCCTAAACAACATCTTGCTGACTAATCAAAAGGAATATGAGCCTATTATAGATCACATCAAGCGAATGCTGGTGTGTTACATTCTTGAAGTCGCAAAGATGGATCAGGAAATCGCCTCTGCCATAAAGAAGAAGCCCACTATCAAGCCAATTGGGAAGGCAAGCGACATCAATGTGATGATTAAGGGTAAAATCGACCCCAAGTTTCATACAGTCATGTTCATCAGGGGCGAATGTCAAAAATGCCTGTTCGCTCTTGTTGACAAACACCTGTTCTCCACTGCCTGCTTGGAGCGTATTCTCGATATCATACACGGGTGCGATCAGAACAGTGAAGCCGATAAAAAGGTGTTTACTGATATGCTTCGGTGATATATTCTTTTTCGTCAAATTCTTCTTTCCATCATCCCCAAGCTGTTCAAGACTGTGAGGAAAACCACAGTTACTCAACTGAAGTGATCTCTCGCCTCAATTGGCGCAAAAGGGGAGATTGTTGAGTATATGGGTTGCGCCTTTGGGCTTAGATAGTTCAGTCCATTTGTATTCACGGTTTGGGCCTGTCCAACCGTGTGTTGTTTTTAGGGTTTAGTATTTATGGTGCATGCATGCATCACATTTTGTTATGCTTCTGAATATTTCTTTTGACAAGTACTGTAACCCTAGCACCCTCTAAAGTATAAGTTCTTCATCGAGCTCTTCTGAGGTGTTGCTGTTTTAATCATTCGACATTCGTTTGATTCACATTGGTGTTCATTGTTTCCTATTGCTTGTTATTGTCTTATTAATATCTGTTTGAATCTATCGATCTAAGAGAACTTTATTCTCATCAATAAGTTCTAATATATTAATATGAAATCATATGATTTAATTAGTATTGATCAAGAATTAATTTGGAATTAATTTAGTGATCAAAAGAGACTAATTAAATTAATGGGGACTAATTGTGTAAATTAGTTATATATATATATATATATATATATATATATATATATATATATATATATATATATATATGTATGTATGTATGTTTTGGGCTTATGATACATGATGGACTAAGTTTATGGAAGAATCTATAAAGAGTTAGCCCACTTGAATCATGGATAATGGATAATAAGCCCAAGAGTATGGATTACGGTTTACCCATGACTCTTGGATTCCTAACATATATATAGAGCATCCCATAGCTAAAATTGCCAACCTAATGTTCTAAGAATTCATGGAGACAATTTCTAGTGCAAGAATACTCTCTTAAAAGTCATCCTTTGTTCAAGGTGTGTTGTGAACCATTTGAGGTGCAATATTTGGGGCACTAAGTTCTTAAAGGCGAAAACTACAAGCTACAACAAAGAGGTAATTATGTAACTCATTTCTATGTCGTTTATGTCAATTGTATGCTAGTTATAGGCTTAATGCTTTAGAAACAATATTGCATGTATAATTAGAGAAAACATAGGTCCAAAGCATTTAGGGCTATATGTGCACCATAGGATGTTGTAGTATACAAAACCCAGCAGTGGTATCAGAGCCTAGGGTTGTTTTCTCAATCATATTTGATGCTTGCTTAAGTTTCAAAGCTGAAATAATCAATTTTCTGCATTCTGTCTGATGAACTCACCGAGTCCATGAACTGACTCGACGAGTCCACTCAGTAAAGCATGAACTCGACGAGTCCAGTTCATGAACCCGTCGAGTAGGTGCTCCAGGGTGCAGATTTTCGAGTTTTGGCCAGGAAATGGATATGATCATTACCACAAACTGTTTTTTTGAATCATAAAATTTGTTTTTTTTATATGGTAATGATCATGCTCATCCAATTAAAAGATAATTGTCATAGTTTCAAGATTTGTATTAGTTTATATGATAGGCTAATTTCTTGCAAATAGGTGATGTGAATTATCTTGACTTATGAGTTTAGTTAGATCATGAATAAATTAGTTGATAAATTTTATTAGTTAAAAATATGATCTAAATTGCCTTAATGAAATCCATAACTTGTCCCCAAGTTATGGAAAATGAAAAGGTTTTCTTTTAAAATGGTTTTAAAGTCTTCCATAACTTGTCCTCAAGTTATGGAACATGAAAAGTTTTTCATAAAAACCACATTAAACTCATAAGTTATGGAAACCAAAAGTTTTGACAAGTTTCAAAACTTGCCCTCAAGTTTTGGAATTTGTAAAGTCTCACTTTTGAATACTTTAGTTCCAAAACCTAGAGTTTTAAAAGTTAAAATTCAACCCTTATACTATTATTATATTAAAAGTTTAATAATTATATATGTATAAGTAAAAAGTCAGTCTTACCGTTAGTAGGCCTCATTCATTAAGCAAGTCTATAAGGGGGGTATAAGGTTATTGTTTACATTTCTGGAACGTCATTCAGGCCAACTGGTCGCATTAGTATGGTTATAATAACTCACAAGGGATATTAACAATACGTTTGGTTACGAATACATACACGTATTCAAATGGATTTATGTATTTAAAACTACATTACATTATTTTCCAGTACAATACAATTTACATTTCTGGAAACATACATTCAAAGAGTTTTACACAGATACAACTATAGTACATTATTTCCCAGTACAATACAATTTACATTTCTGGAAACATGAATTCAAATAGTTTTCTAAAGATATAAAACTACACTATACTAATACAAAGCATAACAATATTTATACATTTTGGTCATAGAACATTTAAGACTACATTACATATAAAAGAAAATATTGGATTTTCTGGAAGAACATACTATTATTTTCAAGGAACAAAGACACATATTTCTCATACAAAATGCTTATGAACTCACCAACTTAATTGTTGACACTCTTTTCAAAACCACTTGTATTCTCAAGAAATCAGTAGACGGGTACCCACACAAGTTTTGGTGAAGACGGAGCTTAGTATTGTTACGTCTTATATTTTTGTTGTATGCTTTTGGAGTCAAAAAATGATTCAAATACAATGTAAATATTAAATTATCAATACAATGTTTGTAATGTTTGATCTCTATTATGCAATTGTTATGATACTGTACATGACATCATCCACCCCCAGACGTTTCCGTCGTTTACTCGGTTCGGGGGTGGGTGTGACATCATGCATGAGCCCACATGAAGAAGTTTGAATTTCCTAATCCATAATAGAAACCATCCATCCAAGTACTTTTTATACATTTGTAGGATATGTTGAACGTAACTATCATAGACAATCAAAAACTATATAACATAGTTAGCAACCCAACCATATGGAGAACAACTTTAACATAATGGATACGAACCAATCAAACAGACCATAATGGTTAAGATATTTGTTACATTGAATAACCTTCTAGATATAGATGGGATTGTTCTGCTAAAACTTGGATTTGTAGACTTTCAAAAAATAATCTCGCGATTGGTAGACTTATATACATCCATCCTTCATACGGTGAGTTGTTTTACTTAAGAATGCAAATGTGCCACCAGAGAGGTTGTCGTTCTTTCACTAAAATACGATATGTATCAAACAATACACTTTCAATATACAGTGTTGCATGTGATATCTTAGGGCTAATTGGTGATGACAGAAAGTATGATGTTATATTTACAAGTTCTTCAAAGTTGAATGTCTTTTAAACTAAAATTCAAAATTTCTTTTTATAGAGTATTGTACATTGAAAGATATATCTGTTACAACATTGCCCTTTGCACTTTTTCAAACTCTTAAAATAGATTCATTTGCATCTGCCTTCTTGAAAAATATATTTCCTCTGTCTTACTTTAAATCAACAACTTTAACAGTTAGGTCTCCCGTCTCTATTATCACTTTTACTTTCAATTCTTAGTGACTTGTTACATTTTAAACCATGCTCTTTACTAATCCTTAAACAAAGAACTTACTCAACATGTTCAATATTATATTACCTAATAATTTCTACCATTATAGGGCAAGACATTCACGTGCAACACCATCGTCACAAAAAAAATATTAACAGAGAAGAATTGGTTACTACAATGCATGACTTCCTACCTAACTATTTTTGGGTTTTTGGAACAGTGTGAGCATACGAGACCATCAAAATCAAACTAAAGGGGTTTGTTAAATTCCAGTTTATATAGTTTAGTTCTCTTTTTATATTATTGTATAGTGTAAGACCCCTATAAAATATTGTATCTATATGCTGAAACTGAATGCAATGAAAACCCAAACGAGTTTTCCATATATCAAACACAAATTACTACTTATGTATTAACATAACAATTTGTTTTTAAAACATGATACGATAATTTTTTCTATTTACACCACAAATAGTAGCCCATGCTAGCTCTTACTTAACATACTACAACCTTTTAACAACTGACTCATTAGAAAGTGCATTACTGTAACACTCCAAAAATCACAATAAATTTAAAATTTTTAAAACCAACCATGAATCAATATTGTTTACAAAATGAGTCATTGTTTCAAAATGAATATTTCAAAATCAGAGTTTTCCCAAGACCGGAATACATAAAAACTGGAAGTTTTGTACGATCACGCCTTCGCCTTACCACGATCCTCGGAAGTACCTGAAACCATAAACTAAAATTGAAAGCCAAAGCTTAGTGAGTTCCCCCAAAGTACCAGCACACCACAACAGACAAGCATACAATATGAACAACCATCGTGAATGGACCGCCTCACAAGGACTACAACTATCTGGACCGCTCTACGAGCCTTCGGCATGACTGAATCGCCTCGCAGGGCCTACAACCTATCCGTACCGCTCCACTGGTCACCAGCCTGACTAGACCGCCTCGCAGGGCCTGCATCTTATCCGGTCGTCCCCAGGTGTCTTGGCCTATATCACAAAGCAGGACCGCCTCAACCCAACACAACATGTCGACATATACAACAAACAAACATAAACACAGAGCTAGCAAATACAAATAATCATACAGATCTACCGAATAACCACAACTATCAAATCACCATCCTTACCAGGATAAACAATCTAGTGGGCCGGCATTCGTGCCTTCGACCCACGGGTACAGTGAGGAAAACTCACCTCACAATCTGAATGCAGTCTGAAAAACTCTCACCCTGACAACCTGCTCAACCCAAATCCTAAATGTCAAAACATTTCCCATTCTGAATTAATAACATTTCCCAAAATACCCTTGGTCAAAACTAGTCAAAATCCACAAGTCAATCGAGCCAACCCAACCGAGTCAACTTAGGGCTCGTATGCGGGGCGTACTCCGGAGGTACGCATGGCGTACTCGGGCTTTGACCGCAGTCAGGAGATTGACCATATACGCGCTGCGTACTCTAGATTACATAGGGCGTATGCTCAGATTTCCATATTATCAATAAGAGCTCAATGCATTAAACTCTCACATCCAAATTCCAGATCCAAGTCCAAAATACCATTAAGAGTCATAAAGTTTCAACCTTTATGACTTTACATGTCCATCAAGTGCCTAATACACAAAATCCCAACTTCTTAATGCCTTAAGACCTTCTAGAGCATGCATGGAGAAAAACTAAGCATCAAGACCACTCTTTTATGACTCAACACCCATCATAAGGTCTAAAAGGATGACTTATTTGGTTAAGAGCATGTCATGCTCAAGAATCACCATATTTGGGACCAAAAGTGCCCTAATTGAAGAAATGGCTAGATCTACAAGATGAGATGGTCAAGTTATGAGCTTTTTACCTCCTGGAGGTTGCTAACAAGGAGAGAATCCCATATCCAAGTTGCTTCGAAGCTCCAAAGTCCTTGTACCAACTTCTTCTTCTTCAAGAACACCACAAAAGCACACAAATGAGCTAATGCACTCTTCTCACTTAGGGTTTCCTAGAGGGACGTTTTCTTAGATGGAGGTTGATGAAGGAATGAGAAATGAGGTGATAATGATGCTTATATATGGACCAAACCCTAAAAATTAGGGTTTGAAGAATTACCACGTATGCCCTGCGTACGCGGTGTACGCCCAACGTACTAGGGTCCACCCCAGTACGCCTAGAGTACACAACGTACGCTCAGCGTACTAATCTCCCGACTAAAATTACCAAAATGAAACTATAGGCCATTCTTGCAATCTTTCTCAAAAACAAGGGTCAAAATGCAATACTCTTTCATACTTAGGTTTAAAATTGAAAATAACTCATCATCGGGATGTTACAGTTCTCCCCCACTTAAACTAGACTTCGTCCTCGAAGTCGGATGTCGCAGATAATTCGGGATAATTCTCCTGCATCTCCGCCTCCGACTCCCAGGTCCACTCAGATCCTATCCGATGTTGCCATTGAACCTTTATCAAGGGTATCTCCTTGTTGCGCATAACCTTCATCTTTCTCTCCATTATCGCTATCGTCCTCTCAACATAATTCAGGAGTTCATCGACATGGATATCATCCAAAGGAAGCACTGCTTCATTGTCTAACATGCACTTCCGCAACTGCGAAACATGGAAAGCGTTGTGGATCTAGTTGAGCTCACTCGGCAAATCCAAGTGGTAGGCCACCCTGCCTACCGTGGCGATCACATGGAACGGTCCAATATACCGAGAACCCAATTTTCCCATCTTCCTAAAGTGTATCACACCCTTCTAGGGTGAAACCTTCAGTAGTACCATATCGCCTACCTGAAACTCCAACTTTGATCGGCGCCGATCTGCATAACTCTTCTGCCGACTCTAAGCGGTCTGCAATCTCTGCCTGATCTGTTGGATAAGCTCCATGGTCTGGTGGACTACTTCAGTCCTACCCATGACTCTGTAAACCCCCCCCCCCCCCCCCCCCCCCGCCCAGCAAGTTGGGGTACGACATCTCTGACCATACAGAAGCTCAAAGGGTGGTGCACCAATGTTGGAGTGATAACTATTGTTGTAGGAAAACTTCGCAAGATGTAGGTAGGAATCCCAACTACCACTAAAATCTATAACACAAACCCGCAACATATCCTCAAGTTTCTGGATGGTCTGCTCACTCTGGCCATCAGTCTGCGGATGATAAGTAGTGCTAAAATGTATCCTTGCAACCAGTTCCTCGTGGAACTTCTGCCAAGATCG
Organism: Lactuca virosa; assembly: GCF_052849685.1. Taxonomy (NCBI): domain Eukaryota; kingdom Viridiplantae; phylum Streptophyta; class Magnoliopsida; order Asterales; family Asteraceae; genus Lactuca; species Lactuca virosa. The sequence goes on from NC_136426.1 coordinate 288,387,704, forward strand.
GGAAGTGAATCGAACATCTCGGTCTGATATAATGGAGACCAGAACCCCATGACGAGCAACAATCTCCCGAACATACACATCGGCCAATTTCTCAGCCGAGGAGCTCTCCTGAATGGCCAAAAAGTGGGCACTCTTGGTCAATCGATCCACGATGACCCAGATAGCCTCAAATCCCTTGGCCGTCTTCGGTAGCTTGGTGATAAGATCCATGGTGATCTGTTTCCAATTCCACATGGGAACCTCCAAAGGCTACAACTTGTCATGCGGCCTCTGATGCTAGGCATTGACCATCCTACATGTCAAGCACCTCTCAACATACCAGGCTATGTCCCTCTTCATACACGGCCACTAGTAACTTAGTCTCAAATCCGGATACATCTTCGTGGCTCCCGGGTGTATCAAAAAGCGAGACTTATGTGCCTCCTCCATAACCACCTGCCTTAATCCGCCAGAAACCGAAACCGAAACCCGACCACATCGGGTCAACAATCCCCAACTATCGATGAAAAATATGTCGATCTCGCCCCTGATCCTCCCATGTTTCCATTTCTCCTTCTTGACTCATTCTTCCTGTGCCCCTCTAATCAAATACAAAAGTGGAGAATCAATGGATATCCTTATACACATATCCCCAACTGAAGATCCAGCCAACTTGCGGCTCAAGGCATCTGTGACCACATTCACTTTACCCAGATGGTAAAGAATCTCGCAGTCATAATCCTTGACCACATCAAGCCACCTGCGCTGCCTCATGTTCAGGTTCGGCTGATCCATAAGATATCGCAAACTCTTGTGATCCGTGTAAATAGTACATCGGACCTCATACAAGTAGTGCCTCCAAATCTTAAGTGCAAACACTACTTCCCCCAACTCCAAATCGTGGGTAGGATATCGTGCCTCATGCGGCTTCAGCTGCCGAGAAGCATACGCAACCACTCGCCCTCTTTGATGGGTTATGGGCACTACAACATTCCTATGGTGTACATGCAAACCCTAAAGCTTTGGATCTAGTTTGTCTAATGAACATGCAATAATCATTCAAAGCTATAAACCCTTGATCTAGCATGTGATAATCAAATAACATATGAATTAGGGTTTAGATCTTACCTTGATTGTTATGTAGCAATAACAATCTCAATTCCTTCTTGTAATTGGATTCTGAAAGCTTAGTGTCACAAGTGTCACACCTCTAATGGAGTCACAAACACCATAAGCAATAAGGATGAAGAAGGAGGAGAGAGAAGACACCAAAAACGTCTAGAAACCCTTAGGAATCAGTTAGCCACGTTTTTGGTGCCGTAGGGGTCCTTAAATATGTGAGGCTATTAGGGTTTTGAACTAGTAAACCCTAATCTGACTGCTTAGCCCCTAAGCAGCCCATGGACTCCTCCTTTAGAGGCCGTGGACGAATTCTAATGGGTTTCCCCATAGATTTCGTCCACTCCATCCTCTATGGAGTCCATTAGCCCAATATCCAACTATCACACAATTGACAGTTCTGGTCCCCTTTATTTAATTAATGTCTTTTAGCCACAAATTTAATTCTGATTAATTCTTGACTACTATTAATTAAATAATATGATTTCTCTCTCAATATATTATTCATATAATATATTAATAAATCTTAATTAATCTCTTTCTCCATAAATAATCTTATCAAGTTGCTTTGGTGAAGGCAACCCAAAAGGACCATGCTCGCAATCGGGTCAAGTACATACCAAAATAGTTATGGGCTTAGACACTAATCCAACACTCTCTGCATAAGAATCGCCCCCAAACTCGTGGTGGATGCATCACAAAATACAACGAAATCTTCGACACCCTCCGGAAGGGTCAACACCGGGGCCTCACATAACCTTTGTCGTAATGTCTCAAATGTCGTCTGCTGCTTAGGGCCCCACATGAAATCCACTCCCTTCCTCGTCAGAAGAGTGTGGGGTACAACAATCTTGGAGAAATCCTAGATGAATCTCCGATAAGAACCCGCCAAACCCAAGAAACTCCTGATCTCTGAGGGAGACTTCGGAACCTCACACTGCATCACGACCTCAATCTTAGCCGGATCGACCAAAATCCCGCTTTGGTTAACAAGATGACCCAAAAATTAGACCTCTCATAACCAAAACTCACAATTCATGAACTTGGCATACAACCGTTCCCGCCTCAATACTCCTAAAAGCTCTCAGAGGTACTCCTCGTGCTGCTATTTGGTCTTGGAATACACCAAGATATCATCAATAAAAACAATAACTGATCAATCAAGCATCGACCTGCAGACCCGATTCATCAAGTCCATAAACACCGCAGGCTTATTGGTAAGCCCAAATGGCATCACCACGAACTCATAATGCCCATAACTAGTCTGAAATGCAGTCTTCTCCACGTCCTCCTTACTAACCCTCACCTGATGGTACCCCGAACTCATATCGATCTTGGAGAACCAAGATGCGCCCTACAACTGATAAAAGAGGTCGTCAATCCGTGGAAGGGGATAACAGTTCTTCACCATCAGCTTGTTCAACTCCCGGTAATCAATGTACATCCGGTGTGAACCATCCTTCATCTTGATGAACAATATCAGTGCTCCCCACGACAAACTGCTCGGTCTGATGAATTGCTTGCCTAACAGCTCCTGAAGATGAGAGGACAACTCTTAAATCTCGGGCGGTGCCAAATGGTACAAAACCTTAGCAATAGGATCCGCACTTGGCACTAGGTCAATCCTGAACTCAATCTTCCTCTCGAGAGGCACACCTCCAGAAACACATAAACATACTCCCTGACAACTGGCACATCCAAAATCGATGTTTGCTCCACAACCTGTGTATCAACCACATAGGCAAGATAACCCATACGACCATGCTGAATATACTGTCGAGCCATGGCTGCCGAACAAAACCCTGACCGAATCCTGGTACCCTCTTCGTAGATAACCAGTTCTCCCCCACTTGGGTTTCGAACTATCACTCGCTGACCCTCGGAGTCTATCATAGCACCGAACCTGCTCAGCCAATCCATCCCCACTATCACACATACATCCCCATGGGGATAGGAATCGAATCAATCGGATAAGGTAGCCTGAAAATCTCCAGAACACAACCCTAATACACTGTGGATGCAGAAATCCCATGTTCGTTGCCGATAGAAACCCGCAACGGAAGCTCCAACTCGCTAAGGGTCAAACCAAAATCCCTACTAAAAGATCGAGACACAAAGGGCTGACTCGTGCCCAAGTCAAATAACACAAGAGCAGGAAAATAATTCACTAAGAATGTACCTATCAGAAACATAAACATAAGCATACCGAAATATAATCGACAAAATAGTAAATGGAAACATACCAGTAACGACCTATGGTGCCGCCATGGCCTCCTTTGCCATGAGCTGAAAAGCACGACCTCGAGCCCTCGGGGGCTCCGCCCTACCCTGCTACCCATCGATGATCCTCAAAGTAGTTAGCATTGGAGCCTGCGCCGGTCCCGCCGTGAGAAAATGAGAGTTGGCCTTAATATGTCTAACCTGCTCACAGTGATAACAGATCTTGGTGGTCGGTGCGAGGACATGCTGGCTATAGTACTTGGCATAATGCCCATCCTTGCCACATTTGTGGCACCCATAAGTAGATCGACAAGAACTGTCACACCCCCGAACCAGACGGCGGAAACGTCCGGGGGCTTGGTGTGACTTTCGACATTGTAGTATCATTACAGAGTATATAATTGAAACATAACATCATCATCATCACACATGTAATATAACAACATTCATTGTTTACATCGAGTATTGTATTTGAATATTACATGCCAAAATAGCCAAAGTATGATGAAACCAAATACAACACAATATCCATTAGTTTGTTTCGTTCATCCTGCTTCAACGGTTTCCTGAGAATACAAGTTATTTTGAAAACGGTCAACATAAAAATGTTGGTGAGTTCATAAGCATGTTTATGAAAATGATTTGTATAACTTTGAAACCACCAGAAAATCCTATATTTTCTGCAAACTGTTTAGTATGTTTGTGTCAGATCTTGTATTAATGCATGTATGTTATTGTTTATTTGACTAAAAGGGTAAAGAGAATGTAGAGAGAATGTAAAGAGCATGTAAAGAGAATGTTCCCAGACAACCCGATGTTGTCTGTAAAAGAGAAAGCTGCCATACCAACCCCCGAGGTTGAGTACCAGTACGAGTATGTTTCCGAGTAATCCAAAAGAAAAGAGAACGGTCTTCCGTAAACTTCATAACGTTAATTCCTCTAAGTGAGCCGTCATAACCATACTAAATAATGACAATTTCGCCTGTTTGGCGTTGTTGGACGCCGGTTTTGATTATAAGGTTTTCGTCACCCTAGACTGAGTTAGTCTAACTGTAGCGAACAGCTCAGGTGTGGGGTGTCATCCCCGTATAGATCTATACACAAATCTCCGCTCTCCCTCCAAAAGACTCTGGTTATAACTACAGGCTACGATCGTACACTTAATAGGTGCCAACCGACAAAACTCACTAGATCCTTAATCGAATTTATGCGAAGAAAAGTATAAACTTATTCCAGGCCCAATGAACCATGTAAGTGAACCACTAAGGCATCGCTAAACATGTAAATCATTTCAAGGCCCAATTGGAATGAGATTATATAACATGGGCCCGAAATATATATGAAATGACAACTAAGGCCCATTTCACATGTAAGGTATTTACAGGCCCAAATAGCACACAAATAGTATCCAAGGTCCGTCGCACATGTTAATGGGTCAATGAGGCCCAATGAACATATAAATAGTATACAGGACCTATCACACATAAAAATGGGCCACTAAGGCCCAATAACCTAGAAAATGATCAAATTAATCCGTTTGTTAGTTTATCGTTGGTTTTGGTTCAAGTATTCACTAAAATAGCATAAAAGCCCACTTTTTTGTAAAAATGACGTTCTTGGCCCAATAAGCCAAAAATTTACAATTAAGGCCCAATTTTTGTAAGAATAACACTTTAGTCTCCATTTTGTTCAAAACTTGTGTTGATGACTAGTTTGTGGTAAAAATAACATTTTAAACCCATTTTTGTCAAAAATATCATTTTTGGCTTGATTTTTGTGAAAATACACATTTTTCTGGTTTTGGGCTTTTCCGACCTAGTTGTTGGAAAATTTGTAGAAAAATCATCGTAAGTCGAAATTTGGATCCGTAAATTCTGGAAGTTTGGAAAATTTGTCTACTTTGTTCACAAATTTTCTTATAATTTTTAATGGCTTCTAACAAGTGTGAAATTGCTCACCTTCACAGGCTGGTCCGAAATTATTTCAAATCTGATAGACAGTTTTGTAAAATTCGCCAAATAATGTAGAAAAATCGTATGAAAACGTGAGAGTAGTCATTTTAAAGGTAGAAACCTTAACCTTTTGCATGTAAAACAGTTTTGAAAAATATTATCATTTAGGTGGTCAAAACAGTTCGAGATTGGACCAAAACTTTCCTGTGAAAGGCTGACTTTTGAGTTTAGTTTATAGATCTTGGAACACAACACTCATTTTTACTATTTTAAGTGTATAAATCCCAGATCTACTAGTTTAAATGTATTATATGTGATAACACATACTTTTCTCAAGGTTTTCATGTAGATCCAAGTGATAAACTTAATATTCTTAACATACTTTTAGATTTATGAAGTAAATAACACATAACCACCAAATAAATCATGAAAAACCACATATTCATGCATACACACATAGATCTACACAACACAACTTGTATTCTCCCCCAAAACAAATTAAAAACCGAAAACAAGGGGGTATGAACTCACCTTGGGGTTTTCAAGATGTAGATGAAGAAGGAGAGGGATTTTTTAGTCCTAGCTTGTGCCTTGAAGAGATCTCGAATTGATGGTTGCTCTAAGACCCATCTTTACGAAAATGGAGTGTAAGAGGAAGGATTTTTGTTTAAACTTGGACATAACAAAAGAGTTTAACCAATGGCTTACCAAGTTATGAATCTTGGAGAAGACTTTCTTGAATAACACCCTCACAAACCCATGAATCTTTGAAGAAGAGGAGGAGAGAATCTTTGAGTGTTGAGAGAAAAGTGTGAATTGTTTGTGTATGTGTATGGCCGAGGGGTAGAGGAGGGAGGAGAGAAGTAGGAGTTGACTTCTTCAATCTTGGATGTGATGTGCCTAGATGTTTGGTGGTTCAAGACATGGAAATATGTTAGACAACAATGAGGTGTCACCCCATTTTCTCCTATTAGTTTTCTCCTTTTTTTTAATTGATGTTGGGCCGAGCTTTTGGGCCAAGAAGGTAGGAATTGGAATAGCTTGAGCCCATTAAACTTTAGTTAGGATTTTTGGAGCCTAATCATAAAATATTTCGGCCCATTGGGCCTTTAGGGTATCTCTCGGCCCAATAGTATAAAAGAATGGGTTCTAAGGTCCATTAAGGTTAATTGGAGTTGTTATGGCCCAATAAGGCCCATTAGGGTTAGAATGAATCATTCTAGGCCCAAATGGTTCAAAATGTTATAGATTTGTGAGTGTGGGTCCAATTAGAACCCAATTAGAGTTTCTAGGCCCAAAGTAGTTCAAGTTGAAGGTTTATTGGTCCATTAGGCCCAATAAGAGAATCCTAGTCCATAGCGAACTTGAACCGGGATGTCTAGGGTTTTCAACTCATAGTTGAACATATGAGATGTATTTGAATGAGCATAGAGTATGATATTCTCTTAGAGTACAAGTTATTACACTAGGTGAATGATTACATGAGAGTAGAATTTCCTAGCAAAAATACTAGTTGTCACATCATCCCCCCGTTAGAGGGAATTTCGTCCCGAAATTCTTTCGAAAGATAGGTTCATGAATGAGGGAATAGGTGAGGGCACTTCTGCTTTATCTGATCCTTGCGTTCCCATGTGAATTCCGGTCCACGCTTAGCGTTCCATCGAAATCTTCACAATCGGAATGCGACTTTGTTTAGTACGCTTCACTTCCCTGTCCATAACTTCAACCGGTTCTTCGACGAACCGAAGATTCTTGTTTATCTTGATCTCTTCCAAAGGAATCACAAGAGTTTCATCCGCTAAGCACTTTTTCAAATTCGAGACGTGGAACACGGGGTGTACATTACTGAGCTCCAAAGGCAGTTGTAGCGTGTAGGCTACAGGACCAATTCGGGCGAGAATCTCGAATGGTCCGATGTATCGCGGGTTCAGTTTTCCCCGTTACCCAAAGCAGATCATTCCTTTCCAAGCAGAGTCCTTTAATAACACGCGATCCCCGTCTTGAAATTCTAATGGCTTACGCCACTTGTCAGCATAACTCTTCTGTCTGTCTCGTGATGCTTGAAGTCGAGTTCTGATTTGGATTATCTTCTCTGTCATTTCGCGAATGGTTTTCTGGTCCCGTGAGAGTACTGACGAGTGATCTGCATTTACGACCATAAAGAGCCTCGAAAGGAGCAACCTTGATGCTCATGTGATAACTGTTGTTGTATGAGAATTCAACCAAGGGAAAGTGGTTATCCCATGACTTGTTGAATTCGAACACCCAGACTTGTAGCATGACTTCGAGTGGTTGAATGGTTCGTTCGCTTTGGCTATTGGTTTGAGGGTGGTAAGCAACGCTCATATCTAGCTATGTTCCCATAGCCTTCTGAAATGACTGTCAAAGTCTTGAAGTAATCTCGTTATCACGATCCGAGATAGTAGATACCGATATTTCATGGAGTCTCACGATCTCCTTGATATAGATCCAAGCTAATCTTTCCGTCTTGTTTGATTTCTGTATTAGCAGGAAATGGGCAGATTGGGTTAACCTATCGACGATCACCCAAATAACGCCCAACTCAACTCTTATAACTATAAGCTTCGTCCTTCGACTTCGAGAGTTTTATCCATCCATGTAGTGTTTTCTTCGCGATATTCTCCGGATTTGATGCTTTCAAGGCTGGTCGTAGATGTTGACAGTGTTTTGTTCTTGCTTTGTGAATAGAGGAGTATGTTATCGATGAAAATAATTAAAAGGATGACTAGGAATGGTTGGGAGAACTCGGTTCGTAGGGTCCATGAATACTGTGGGAGCATTCATTAGACCGATGGGTATCACAACGAATTTGAAATGGTCGCAACGAGTTCAAAAGGTAGTTTTTGGAATGTTCTCTTCTCAGACTCGGAGTTGATGATATCCGAATCTTAGCTCTATTTGGAGAAGTAACTAGCTCCTTAAAGCTAGTCAAATGGTACGTCAATCCGAGGAAGTGGTTATCGGTTTTTGATAGTGAGCTTATTCAATTCCCTAAAAGCGTTGCACATTCCGAAGGATCCATCTTCTTGAAGAACAAGATCGGAGCTCTCCAGGGTGAGAAGCTTGGTCCGATTTATCCTTTGCACAACAATTCTTCTCAATTGACTGGATAACTTCTGAATTTTCGGCGGGAGTCAACTTATAGAGTGAATTGGCAATTGATGTGGTTCCTGGTATGAGGTCGATTCGAAATTTGACCTGTCTCTCTGGGATATTCCCGGAAGTTCTTCGGGAAATACATCTGGAGAATCGCATGCTACTGGAATACCTTGTATGCTTACTTCTTCCTTGGTCTTGTCCACAACATGAGCGAGGAAAACGTAGTTCTTCTGGTGCAGGCACTTCTGTGCCTTGATGCACGAGATAGGACGAGGATTGGGGCCAGGTTTATCACCATGGATTATTAGAGTTTCGTGATTGGGAAGGTGAAGGCAAACGACCCTTTCACGACACATAATATCAGCACGGTGGGGCTTAACCCAACCATGCCGATTATCACATCAAAACTCCTAATATTTACTGGCATTAAATTTATTTGAAATGAATGGTAGCTTAGTGTTAAGGTATACTCTACATAAATATCCTAGGTTAATTCGGTTTTTCCCATTAGCCATCTCTACCGTGAAGGCTTCGTTTAGCTTCTGGGGTTGTTATTTTAGTAAGTGCTCGGGTTTGTTATTAACGAAGCTTCGCAGCTCCACTATCGAGTAAGATGCAAGCAAAAGAGTTGTTAAGTGGGGACATACCAGTAACAAATGTCGGGTCTTGGAATGTTTCGCCTTGACCCAAGGTCAGGACCTTTCCTGATCCTTCTGCTCCTTGATTGTTAGTCTTGGGGCAATTGCGCCTGAAGTGACCGGTTCCTCTATACCCATAGCAGGTGTGACTGGTCTCATCATTGGTGTTGTTGTTAAGGTTGTTGCGATTGTTGTTGTTTTTGTTTGGCTGACAATTCTGTCGTGATAAGTTCTACAGTATTTTGTGGTGTGACTCTTTCGGTTGCATTTCTCACAATGCGGCTCCCGGCAGGCTCCCTTATGATGGAAATTGCACTTGTTGCATTTTGGAAGGCTTCCAGCATATGGTCTCGCTGATGTTGGTGTAATAGGGGTCATGGTCGCATGAACAGCAACAACATGTTGCTTCTTTGAGAACCCTTGAGTTGGCTGTCCCTTTCTCTTACTTCCAGACTTTCGCTTCCTGCTCTTAAGCTTGGGGTTTAGTGTGCCTTGATAAGCTGTCACTTGTTGGTTTTCGTGCTCGTTCCTTCAGCTGGAGTTGTCGATACTGTTTCCACCTCTATTGGTGTTGTTTACGTTGAGTTGTACCATGGCAACGGTTACTACTGCTGTTACAGCAGCTTGGAATGTAGCAGAGTCCATCTGCAGGAGCGGTGTCTCGTGGGTGTGCTTGTTATTTCTGTGGGATGACATTTTCCTGCTGCATGATGATAAGCCAGATCGTAAGTAGCGATCGTCATTCCTGGTTGTACTCTATAAATTTCGCGTCTTGTCATATGATTCTCATTGTTTCCATCTACATCCCTATGACGTATTTACGGTAGTAGGTAATCGCAAATTTGGCACGATCGTTACGTCTATCCTTAGAGTATATGGGTTATTTTTGGTTTTCGAGATCCTTAAGTATCTAGCGGTTTCAAGGGTTCGGTTGTGCATATAATTGAATTTATGCAATAACATGAAATAAATGTAGCACACAATTGTTTTATTGGTAAGTACCATCTTAGTACATGAAAGAGAGTCATATCGGTTAGTAGGGGAAGAAAAGAAAAAGTTGATTCTAATTGTGGCGGAAGTGTCGAGTGGTGGTGCTGATGAAGTGGATGCACCCTGAAGATAAGCTACTTGTCGCTCGGTGTCTCGTAGTCGTGCCTCCTGAATTAACTACCTCATTTGGGAGTCCCGATCACTTCCTCAGTTTGTCTCTCAGTTCTCTCAACAGCAGCCCGCATTTGGTCCATTTGATTGTGGGTGTCCTGAGTTTGGTTGCCAACGTCTCGGGTGCGCCGGACCATGACTGGGAGGGCCTGGTTAGCTGGTCCTCCATCACTAAGATCGAAAAGATCTCGGGTCATGCCGTAGGGCGGTCGTATCCCCTGCTGGCGAATCTACCTCCAATATCGAGTGCCTATGAGGCGTGGGGACACCGGGCTCCATACGATAAGTCGGTACTCTGGCCATGTATGAAGGATTGATGACTTCGGATTCTGCATCCGAGGCATCATCGTCATTGCCCTCGAGCTCTTCCTCTTCGAGGTTCACTACTGGCTCGACGGATTCATCTGTAAGTTCTACTTCATGTTTCTCCTCTGGTTCTTCCTTCGAGTCTCCTTCTGGGTCTTCCTCTGAGTCGAGCCACCCTGCTTTTCCCTGACTAGGGAGATAGGGGTTTCCTGGCTAATGATACCCGTCTATAGTGTATTGCACGAAGGGGTATAATTACTAGACACAAATAGCAAACCAAATACTACTATAGTATTTAAATTTTGTTTAGGTTTGATTCTATAAGCTCTTTGGATAATTAAATGGTAAGTTTTTGATTCATTATCCATCACAATTACTCCCGAACACATGTTGGTCGTATTTTGAATGAATGTAGTTGATCAGGCTACATTCACCCCCAATACGACTACATAATTGTCCGGGTTTAATAGCGATGTTCAAATCCTCCAAATACTTTTACTGTTCTTGTTATGTTATTAATCTAAAATGCACACATAAGTATGTATTTTAATTATTATGTTCAGAGTAGTTTAGTCCCATTGTATTTATAGTTGCATATCCTGTATGATTAGATATGCTAGTTCACTATAAACAATGCTCTGATACCAATCTGTCACACCCCCGAACCAGACGGCGGAAACGTCCGGGGGCTTGGTGTGACTTTCGACATTGTAGTATCATTACAGAGTATATAATTGAAACATAACATCATCATCATCACACATGTAATATAACAACATTCATTGTTTACATCGAGTATTGTATTTGAATATTACATGCCAAAATAGCCAAAGTATGATGAAAACAAATACAACACAATATCCATTAGTTTGTTTTGTTCATCCTGCTTCAACGGTTTCCTGAGAATACAAGTTATTTTGAAAACGGTCAAAATAAAAATGTTGGTTAGTTCATAAGCATGTTTATGAAAATGATTTGTATAACTTTGAAACCACCAGAAAATCCTATATTTTCTGCAAACTGTTTAGTATGTTTGTGTCAGATCTTGTATTAATGCATGTATGTTATTGTTTATTTGACTAAAAGGGTAAAGAGAATGTAAAGAGAATGTAAAGAGCATGTAAAGAGAATGTTCCCAGACAACCCGATGTTGTCTGTAAAAGAGAAAGCTGCCATACCAACCCCCGAGGTTGAATACCAGTACGAGTATGTTTCCGAGTAATCCAAAAGAAAAGAGAACGGTCTTCCGTAAACTTCATAACGTTAATTCCTCTAAGTGAGCCGTCATAACCATACAAAATAATGACAATTTCTCCTGTCTTGGCGTTGTTGGACGCCGGTTTTGATTATAAGGTTTTCGTCACCCTAGACTGAGTTAGTCTAACTGTAGCGAACAGCTCAGGTGTAGGTTGTCATCCCCGTATAGATCTATACACAAATCCCTGCTCTCCCTCCAAGAGACTCTGGTTATAACTACAGGCTACGATCGTACACTTAATAGGTGCCAACCGACAAAACTTACTAGATCCTTAATCGAATTTACGTGAAGAAAAGTATAAACTTATTCCAGGCCCAATGAACCATGTAAGTGAACCACTAAGGCATCGCTAAACATGTAAATCATTTCAAGGCCCAATTGGAATGAGATTATATAACATGGGCCCGAAATATATATGAAATGACAACTAAGGCCCATTTCACATGTAAGGTATTTACAGGCCCAAATAGCACACAAATAGTATCCAAGGTCCGTCGCACATGTTAATGGGTCAATGAGGCCCAATGAACATATAAATAGTATACAGGACCTATCACACATAAAAATGGGCCACTAAGGCCCAATAACCTAGAAAATGATCAAATTAATCCGTTTGTTAGTTTATTGTTGGTTTTGGTTCAAGTATTCACTAAAATAGCATAAAAGCCCACTTTTTGTAAAAATGACGTTCTTGGCCCAATAAGCCAAAAATTTACAATTAAGGCCCAATTTTTGTAAGAATAACACTTTAGTCTCCATTTTGTTCAAAACTTGTGTTGATGACTAGTTTGTTGTAAAAATAACATTTTAAACCCATTTTTGTCAAAAATATCATTTTTGGCTTGATTTTTGTGAAAATACACATTTTTCTGGTTTTGGGCTTTTCCGACCTAGTTGTTGGAAAATTTGTAGAAAAATCATCGTAAGTAGAAATTTGGATCCGTAAATTCTGGAAGTTTGGAAAATTTGTCTACTTTGTTCACAAACTTTCTCATAATTTTTAATGGCTTCTAACAAGTGTGAAATTGCTCACCTTCACAGGCTGGTCCGAAATTATTTCAAATCTGATAGACAGTTTTGTAAAATTCGCTAAATATTGTAGAAAAATCGTATGAAAACGTGAGAGTAGTCATTTTAAAGGTAGAAACCTTAACTTTTTGCATGTAAAACAGTTTTGAAAAATATTATCATTTAGGTGGTCAAAACAGTTCGAGATTGGACCAAAACTTTCCTGTGAAAGGCTGATTTTTGAGTTTAGTTTATAGATCTTGGAACACAACACTCATTTTTACTATTTTAAGTGTATAAATCCCAGATCTATTAGTTTAAATGTATTATATGTGATAACACATACTTTTCTCAAGGTTTTCATGTAGATCCAAGTGATAAACTTAATATTCTTAACATACTTTTAGATTTCTGAAGTAAATAACACATAACCACCAAATAAATCATGAAAAACACACATATTCATGCATACACACATAGATCTACACAACACAACTTGTATTCTCCCCCAAAACAAAGTAAAAACCGAAAACAAGGGGGTATGAACTCACCTTGGGGTTTTCAAGATGTAGATGAAGAAGGAGATGGATTTTTGAGTCCTAGCTTGTGCCTTGAAGAGATCTCGAATTGATGGTTGCTCTAAGACCCATATTGACGAAAATGGAGTGTAAGAGGAAGGATTTTTGTTTAAACTTGGACATAACAAAAGATTTTAACCAATGGCTTACCAAGTTATGAAGCTTGGAGAAGACTTTCTTGAATAACACCCTCACAAACCCATGAATCTTTGAAGAAGAGGAGGAGAGAATCTTTGAGTGTTGAGAGAAAAGTGTGAATTGTTTGTGTATGTGTATGGCCGAGGGGTAGAGGAGGGAGGAGAGAAGTAGGAGTTGACTTCTTCAAGCTTGGATGTGATGTGCCTAGATGTTTGGTGGTTCAAGACATGGAAATATGTTAGACAACAATGAGGTGTCACCCCATTTTCTCCCATTAGTTTTCTCCTTTTTTTTAATTGATGTTGGGCCGAGCTTTTGGGCCAAGAAGGTAGGAATTGGAATAGCTTGAGCCCATTAAACTTTATTTAGGATTTTTGGAGCCTAATCATAAAATCGTTCGGCCCATTGGGCCTTTAGGGTATCTCTCGGCCCAATAGTATAAAAGAATGGGTTCTAAGGTCCATTAAGGTTAATTGGAGTTGTTATGGCCCAATAAGGCCCATTAGGGTTAGAATCAATCATTATAGGCCCAAATGATTCAAAATGTTATAGATTTCTGAGTGTGGGTCCAATTAGAACCCAATTAGAGTTTCTAAGCCTAAAGTAGTTCAAGTTGAAGGTTTATTGGTCCATTAGGCCCAATAAGAGAATCCTAGTCCATAGCGAACTTGAACCGGGATGTCTAGGGTTTTCAACTCATAGTTGAACATATGAGATGTATTTGAATGAGCATAGAGTATGATATTCTCTTAGAGTACAAGTTATTACACTAGGTGAATGATTACATGAGAGTAGAATTTCCTAGCAAAAATACTAGTTGTGACAAGAACCCTCATGAACCTTGCCGCACTTGCCACAAGTGCGGCCCCTATGACTCCCAAATATCACATCAGCGGCCTTAAACCGCTTCTCCGCAGGCTGTGACTGCACCAAAGACTGCCTCTATTCCATCGTCTGGAGCTCCAACTCAATCTCCCGCCGCCTAACTGCCTCCTGTAACTCCACAAGTGTACCATAGCGTTGAGTAGACACAAACTGGCGGATATTCTTCTTGATCATGCTCAAGTACCGGATCATCTGAGCTTGCTCAGTAGCAGCAAACTCAGGGAAAAATAGATCCCTCTCAATAAACATCATGCTGATATCCGTCACCGACTCAGTACCCTGCCGCATGTCCAAATACACTCTTGGGCCAATCTCTCCCTCTCAACCAGTGGGACATATCTCGAGCAAAACATCTCAGAGAACTGCTCCCATGATACATCGGCTCTCTGCTCTTAAGTGTATGAACTAGTGACCAGCCTCCACCAATCCTTCATTCCAGACCGAAGAAGGTTTAGAGCGCACTTGACCTTCTGGTCAGCTGGGAAGGAGCAAGTAAAGAAACACCCCTCAACATCAGACATCCACCTCCTGGAAATGATCGGATCCTAAACCCCATCAAACACCGGGGGCTTCGTATTGTCGAAGTCCCGGTACTGGAAGGCTCTCCCCCCTCGAATCCCCGCAGCAACGACAACCGTGGTGGCTGCAACAGTAGTAGCCTCTGAAATTACAACGTATCGGTCATCAAAGAACTTCATCATGGCGGTCTTTATAGACCCAAACAACTCCGGTATCTGCCCCCAGACAATATAAACAACCTCAGCATGAATCATCTCCCTAACCTGATCCTCAGTAAGCTCTGGCCTATCCTGGCCACACGCTCCTGCTCCTGATCCAGATCCCTTCATGAACACCATACTGAAATAAACTAGAAACTATCAGATAAAGCGCAATTCATATCATAGGAGCTATTCCAAATAATGAAACCCTATGGGTTGTGACTTCCCTGTTATGCGTACGGGTCTTGTGCTTCCAGTAGTACGGGCCCATACTACCTTCCATACCTACCCGTATTTGTCTCAAAAGATCATCATAATGACCCTAACAGCACACTCAAGAATACGCATACATCGTATTCTCTCTTCCTAGAGAAAGGTTGGACATTCCTCAACTGACCTACTACCCCCACATAACTCATCCATGAAACTTCCACCAACCCTGCAACACTCGTGTATGCTAATCATACATAACACTGGATCCTATTGACAGTCGAATACCCGATTCTACCCTTAGCCCTTCATTAAAAAAGAACAGGAAATAAGGCTAAACCAAACATTCTCAGGCTATAGAATCTTAGATATGTATAACTACGATTCATACACTAAGCAACTACAGTAATGATGTCAATTTCATGCCAGAAATAACCCTAGGCTATCAGGCATCATATGTCAGGAAATTCTATCATGCAATTCCTGAAGATCCTTATCCTATCACGATCATGTTGTTCTAACATAACATAACATCAAATAACAATGTGGGTAACTTGGGGTATACTTTTTGCTCTGGCTGATCGTACACATCGCATCCTTCCTTGGTTACTTTTGAAAACAATTTTTTTTGAAAACCAGTTTAAAAACTTTTGCAGTTCCCTAGTTTGATTCTAGACTCACACGAATGTTCATCCAATTCTCTCAAACCAAGTCTCTGATACTAAATTGTAACACTCCAAAAATCACAATAAATTTAAAATTTTTAAAACCAACCATGAATCAATATTGTTTACAAAAAGAGTCATTGTTTCAAAAGCATTATGTCAAATCAGAGTTTTCCCAAGACCCAAATACATAAAAACTGGAAGATGTGTACGATCACGCCTTTGCCTTCCCACGATTCTCGGAAGTACCTGAAACCATAAACTAAAATTGTAAGACAAAGCTTAATGAGTTCCCCCAAAGTACCAGCACACCACAACAGACAAGCATACAATATGAACAGCGAGCCTGACTGGACCGCCTCACATGGCCTACAACCTATCTAGATCTCTCTACGAGCCTTCAACATGACTGGACTGCCTTGCAGGATCTACAGCCTATCCGGACCGCTCCACGGGCCATCGGCCTAATTGGACCGCCTCGCAGGGCCTACAACCTATCTAGGCCTACAACCTATCTGGACCACTCCATGGGTCGCCGGCCTGATTGGACCACCTCGTAGGGCCTACAGCCTATCCCAGTCATTCCTGGGTCTCTTGGCCTACAGCACAAAGTAGGACCGCTTCAACCCAACACAACATGTCGACATATACAACAAACAAACATAAACACTGAGCTAGCAAATACAAATAATAATACGGATCCACCAAATAACTACATCTATCAAATCATCATCCTGACCAGGATAAATAATATAGTGGGTCGCTATTAGTGCCTTCGACCCACGGGTACAGTGAGGAAAACTCACCTGAATGCAGTCTGAAAAACTCCCAGCTCTGACAACCGGCTCAACCTAAATCCTAAATGTCAAAACATTTCCCATTCTAAATTAATAACATTTCCCAAAATACTCGTGGTCAAAAAAGGTTAAAAATCTACAAGTCAATCGAGTCAACCCAACCGAGTCAACTCAGGGCTCGTACGCGGGGCGTACTCTGGAGGTACGCAGGGCGTACTCGGGCTTTGACTGCAGTCAGGAGATTGACCATGTACGCACTGTGTACTCTTGATTACAGATGGCGTACACTCATATTTCCATATTCTCAATAAGAGCTTAATGCATTAAGCTCTCACGTCCAAATTCCAGATCCAAGACCAAAATACCACTAAGATTCATAAAGTTTCCAAATTTATGACTTTGCATGTCCATTAAGTGCTTAATACACAAAATACCAACTTTTTAATGCCTTATTACCATCTAGAGCATGTACGGAGAGAAATAAGCATCAAGACCACATTTTTATGACTCAAGACCATTCATAAGGCCTGAAGGACGAATTATTTGGTTAAGAGCATGCCATGCTCAAGAATCACCATATTTGGGACCAAAAGAGCCCTAAATGAAGAAATGGCTAGATCTACAAGATGAGATGATCAATTTATGGGCTTTTTACCTCCTGGACGTTGCTAACAAGGAGAGAATCCCATATCCAAGTTGCTTCCAAGCTCCAAAGTCCTTGTAACAACTTCTTCTTCTTCTTCAAGAACACCACCAAAGCACATAAATGAGCTCAAAATGCACTCTTCTCACTTAGGGTTTGCTAGAGGGACATTTTCTTAGATGGAGGTTGGTGAGGGAATGAGAAATGAGGTGATTATTATGCTTATATATGGACCAAACCCTAAAAATTAGGGTTTGAAGATTTACCACGTAAGCCCTGCGTACGCGGTGTACGCCCAGTGTACTAGGGTCCGCCCCAGTGCGCCTAACGTACACAATGTATGCTCAACTTACTAATCTCTTGGCCAAAATTACCAAAATGTGACTATGGGCCAGTCTTGCAATCTTTCTCAAAACCAAGGGTCAAAATGCAATATTCTTTCATACTTAGGTTTAAATTTAAAAATACCTCATCATCGGGATGTTACAACTACATTTATACCATGTGACAATGTTAATCCAATAATTTCCCATGAAAATGTATTGCCTTTCATTAAAACATATTTATACCAAATATGCATCATATGGGCCTTTAACCAATTATACAACACAATATGGGCTACACTAATAACATAAATACAATATAAAGATCTGCTAACAGCCCCCCTGTAGTTAGAATAGGAGTAGCACTACGAACATTCAAACTGGACCGAAAGTCTAAAAATAATATCGCCAGAAGACTCTTCTTGAAAATGTCAGCATATTGAGATTTGGATGGAACATGGAGAACACGCACATGACATGTGGCAACTTTGCTCGAACAAAGTGAAGATCAATCTCAATATGCGTAGTACGTTGAACCTTTATCGATAAAACTCTCCTATTGTACGTTGATGTTGAACTGGATTGGAAAACATGAATATTGCACTGGCATTATCACAATATACAATTGTAGCGCGATGTGGTGAATAATGTAGCTCAATGAGGAGATTGTGCAAGTCTCAGCAATGACATTAGCAACTCCTCTATATTCAGCTTCGGCACAAGATTGGGATATCGTATGTTGATGTTTAGACTATCAAGATAACAAATTGTGCTCTAAAAAGACACAGTACCCGGATGTAGATCGACGAGTGACCAGGCATCCTGTCCAATCGACATCAGAGTAAGAAATAATATCACAATTCGGTGAGCTAGAAATCTGAAGGCCATGATCAGAAGTACCCCGAATGTACCGAAATATGCGCTTGAGAGTTATAAAGTGTGGTTCTCTCAGATCATGCATGTAGATGCAAACATGTTGAACAACGTATGTAATGTCGGGTCTGTAGATAAGTAATGAAGAATCACACATGTTGTTAGTAAACCCAATGCGAGTAACAAACATAGTAAATCAATGAAACCAAGCACGCGGAGCCTGTTTAAGTCCATATAAGGACTGTTGCAGTAAACAGACATGATCAGGCCTAGAAGGGTCTTGAAAACCTGGAGGTTGTTGCATATAAACTGTATCATGAAGGTGACCGTGAAGAAATGTGTTCCTCACATCAAGCTGACGAATGAACCACTTATGAGTGATGATAATGCTCAGAACTGTGTGCATGGTGGTAGGTTTGACAACGGGGCTAAGCTTCTCATCACAATCAATTCCAGGTCTCTGTGTGCGCCCATTGGCAAAAAGGCGAGCTTTATAACGAGCCAAGGAACCATCCGCATTAAGTTTCTTTTTGAAAAGACATGTGCAATTAATAATGTTCACAACAGGAGGGCGAGGAACAAGTATCCATGTATTGTTCAAAATAAGAGCAGAAAATTCCTCTTGCATTACTTTAAGCCAATGAGGATCCTTAAATGCCTGTAAGTAAGTCTGAGGGATATGAGAGAAAGTGTCAACGTGAAGATTGAGCTTTTGTATAGGTTTCTTTATGCCTCGCTTTCCGCAAGTCAGCATTAGATGATGAGCGGAAGTGTAACACCCATTTTCCAGGGTGAATCGAATTAGGGTTTTAAGGAGTCAAAAGGTTGGATTTTGGAAGAAAATTGTAACATCCCGATATTTTTAAGTCAATGTAACATTCAAAAAGTCAAATGTAATAAACTGTTTGGAATCAACGAAAATAGCATCAAAAATGAAGTGTTCAAAAATCTAAATTGGGATACTCAAAGTGTTAGATATCGTGCCAAGGTTTCCAAAAACATAAAGAACACTCAAATCCGAGTTATAACGAAGGAGTTATGACCAATCAAAAAAATACTTTTTAGCCTTAGGTATCTAAACGAAAGTCGTAGATTTCGTTAAACCGTGAGCATACATAAAAGGAACGCCCAAATCTGACTTCGTATGAGGAAGTTATGATTTTTCTAAGTTTCGGAACAGCGGTAGACACCTAAAAATTCGGAATAAAGATCGAGCGATTTTTAGCCGATGCAACCTAAACGAGAGTTCAAGGTCTCTACAATAGTAGCACAATGGTAAAAAGACAGACGAAAACGGACGTCGGATAAAGAAGTTATGGATTTTTAACGGAATTATCGTGTCCCGGCCTATTAAATAAAATATAATTAAAAATAAAGTCAAAATTTGCCGATGAAGTCTAAATGAAAGTTGTAGAGTATTTTCTCACCTTCGCGTGGATATAAAGAACGTCAAAAACGGAGCTCGTATGCGAAAGTTACGCATTTTTGAAGTTTTTGGCACGCATTACAAAGCTTATCCGAAGGAGTACGCCCAGTGTACTGAATGGAGGGCCTCGGATCGGCCACGTCGCCCCTACCACTCTACTGCCATCCCATCCGAAGACGGGAGACCGTGACATCATCGCTGACGTACGCCCCGCGTACGAGGGTACGCCCAGCGTACGAGGGCAGTGTTCCTCACCTATAAATAGGATGCGAGACCTCCGACTTTCCTTGCCCATTTCCTCCTTCTCTCTCATTCTTACTCCACATTTAGCATCCCGAGACGATCCCGACTTCCCGGTTTCATACCTCAGCCCCGACGAAGGTCCGAAGCCCCGAGATTCCCGAGAATCTCACCACTTTCCGGTCGAGGTGCCGCCCGAGGAAAAATCTCGTTTTCTTCGAATCATCACACTTTCCAGGTGAGTTCATACCCGTACTTTTTCACGTCTTTTCATGTTTTAGGGGGGGGGGGAATACAAGTGCAATACGAGAAAAACTTATCGTTTTATACGGATTCACATACATCACCTACATTTTTATAAATGTTAAAATAACTTTGATATCAACGTTATACTTTACATGCAAAGTTAGTATTACATCGAGTTTTTATCGCCAAATGGAACACACTTTCGGAAAAACTATAATGGGTATAGTTTGCGGGTTATTCATTACATCTTTACGTAAACATTGTGAAAATGAAATACTTTCATCTACACGAAATATAGACTTTTCTTTTCGTAAATCTATTAAATACTAAGAGTTGTGAGACATTCAGCTTCAACGTACTCTCAAGTACGTATTTCAAGTCCTGTATTATAAACCATAATCTCTTGGAGGGAGAGCATGATACTTGTGTATAGATCTATACGGGATTGACAATCCCGCACCTAAACTGTTAACTACAGTTAGACCGTCAGGTCTGGGGTGACAAACGTCATAACACTACAACGCCTGAAGAACGTTGTTACAGGCAGTCTGGTTCAATAGCATGGTTATAAAACTCACACGGAGTATTAAAATAAGTTTGATTTACGAGACTTTTGATACATTCAGTAAATACATTATTTGAGTATAAATACACTATCACTATTCGAGTACGAAAGACACCATTGTACTCCAGCCTTTGGAATCTTTTTCAAACTATATGTAGAAAATATTGGATTTTCTGGAAAACACGTTTAGTTATTTTTACTAAAGGACATACAAATTTCAATACAAAAACGCTTATGAACTCACCAACTTAATTGTTGACATTTTTTCAAAACTACTTGTATTTCTCAGGGAATCAGTAATACAGGTAACCATCAGCTTTTGGAGAAGGAACGCTAAAGCGTCTATTATCAAAACATTTTAAATCATCATATTTGTAATATTCTTTTGAAACATGTATTACACGCAACAATGTAAGTTTTTATTATATTTATGATGGTTGTGTTTACTTTCTTTACAATATTCAACTGTTATGAAACTACGTGAAGTCATCCGCCCCCAAACGTTTCCGCCATTCTGGTTTGGGGGTGTGACAGATCGGTATCAGAGCATTGTTTATAATGAACCAAGTATATCGAACCACATAAGATATACAAACTATAAATGCAAAGGGACCAAAAACCCTCTGACAAAACGTTTTCATAAACGATACTTTTAATAAATTAAAGTGATATACATTTTTTTTATATATAAAAGTATAAGTACACGCATGCATCGGTCTCGTATCATAGCAAAATTTTATAAAAAGTATTAAGGCAAGTTGCGACACTACGACTAGGCCTCGGGGTATGCAATCAAATCAAGAATAAATATAGTCTGATCAACTATATTCATCCTGGATGTGACCAACGTATGTCGAGGAATGGTCGTAGTAAGCAACAAGTCGAAAACTTACCGAATTAAATACTAGAATCAAACTCACAAATTTGAAATACTATAGGAGTATTTTGTAAAAACTAAAAGAACTGTTATAATCATGCGAATCTCAGTATTTAATTAGAAATAGGAATCGTCGAATAAAATTTACCCTTATCGAAAATTTCCCTTCCTACTCCCGAGTTTTATATAATTCTCTTTCCCCTATTCTTGATCAGACGAAATGGCAGGTTTTCACATTCCCGGGGATCCCTACTACCCTAACCAGGGTAATGGAGGCTGGATTGAGGACGACCCAGAAGAGGATTCCGAAGAGGAAATTCCCGAGGAAGAACCCGAAGAAGAATCCGAAGAGGATCGTGAGGAAGACCCAGACAAAGATACAGAAGAGGAAGGAGATGGTGGGAGCACAGACTCGGAGCCTGAGATCTACAATCCTCCCCGAGGAGCAGCAAATCCCCCAAGGAACTTTCAGGGCCCGGCGCCCCGCTGGGCTGTGGATCTGAAGCGATGGAGCAGGGAACAAGGGCAACGCCCACCTTACGGCATGGCACGAGGCTTTTATAACCTCCGCAACGGGGGTTCGGCTGACAGGGCACTCCCTGTCATGGTCTGACGCATTGCCAACCAAGGCGAGCAAGCAAGAGCAAATGCCAACCAACTCTTGAACATTGGGGCCACCACTACTGTCACCGTGGTACGTCTTCGTCGTCTGGACGAATAGCATGAGCGAACAATAGAGCACACCTTTTCCCCGCAGAAGGACATCACTGCTACTAGAACCGAAGTGAGGGAGCTCCGTAGGAGCTAGGCCACAATGGAGAGGAGTGTCATCGAGGCTGAACGACAAGTAGCCCGAGCTAAGGTTTCCACAACCACATACCATGGTCTGCAGCGTGCCACCCGCTCAGAGTAGAGCGCGTACTTCTGGCGCTATGTATATACCTATCAAATAAGTGTTGGTGCTGCTCTTTCCTTTAAGAATGTAAACCCGACGAATTGTGAGAACGCAGTTCGGGGGTCGGAATGCGGTCAAATTTTCCCATTTTCATTGATGTACCCTAGACCTATATAAGGTCAAATTTTCCTGATCATTGTATCATGTACTAATATCAATGAAATTGACACGCATTTATTATTTCCTTGAGTATTCCATTAAATTCTTAAAAGGATCATACACTCCTTTTTGAAAGTTTCCATTTACATGCGAAAACCAGAACTAAAACTGATAATACTAAAACCTTCCATAATCATTTCTAATGACTTATCAAGAATTCGTCTCTTAACTTGTGGCAGAATCATGCCACCAAGGAGAAATCCCCGACGTTTCAATACAAACGGAGCACCAGCACCACCTCCACCACCCCCTCCATCAATGGATGCTGCTACCTTTCAGGCTGCTGTAACAGCTGCCGTAACCGCATCAATGGCACAAATGAGTAACAACGGATCAGGAGGAGGAATAAATAGCTCTACTAATGGCCAAAACCAAGGTCGTTCCAGGGAATGTACCTATAAGGACTTCTCCAACAGCAAACCCATCCCCTTTAATGGAATTGGGGGAGTGATGGCTCTATCCCAATGGATAGAGAAAACAGAAGTTGTGTTCGAGATATGCTCATGCCCCGAGGAAAGCAAAGTAAAATTTGCCGCCTGTACTTTCTCCGAGCGAGCCCTAACGTGGTGGAATGGCCACGTCAAGTCACTAACTCTGGTGGTGGCAAACTCAATGGGTTGGGAGAACCTGAAACGGATGCTACTACGAGAGTACTGCCCAAGGGGCGAGATTCAGAAGCTCGAGCAGGAGCTTTGGGGCCTTACAATGGTAGGCTCGGACATCACAAGCTATACGAATAGGTTCAGTGATTTGACAATACTTTGCCCAGGAATGATGATTCTGGAAAGCCAAAAGGTGGAAAGGTATATCTGGGGGCTATCACCCCAGCTTCGAGGAAATGTGCTAGCTTCCAAACCCACGACGTTCGACAGCGCCAAAGAACTGGCACAATCTCTTGTTGATCATGGGGTCTGCCAAAGTGTCACAACCGTCGTCCCGAAACCAACCAAAGGAAGCAACAACAATGACAGCAATGCCAACAACAACAAGAAGAAGAAGTTTTGGAATAAGAGGAAAGGTCAAACTTCGCAAGAACCTTCAAAGAAACAAATAGTGGCAGTCCATGCCGCTACTGCCCCCACTGTTGTTCCCGCTACCCCTGCGCCGACAAAACAATATGCTGGGAACCTACCAAAGTGCAACAAATGCAATTACCATCACCACGGTAATTGTCGGGAGATGCACTGTAAAAACTGCGACAGGAAAGGGCACACTGCCCGTTTCTGTAAGGCACCAGCGCGCCCAATCACCCAAGTTCCTGGTACTGGAGTAAGCCAGACATGTTATGGGTGTGGGGAAACTGGGCACTTCAAGAGGGATTGACCTAAGGCAAAGAATGCTGGCGGTGTAGGAAGAGTGATGGCAATAGGGCAGAACGAGGCAATAGCCGATCCCACAGTGGTTACGGGTACGTTTCTCCTCAACGACATTTATGCATGCATACTCTTTGACTGTGGTGCGGAGAGAAGTTTCGTGAGTCATAAATTCAAACATTTACTTAATCAAAAACCCCAAGCACTCAATAAAATATTCACAGTAGAAATGGCAAACGGTAAAACGGAAAGCGCAAACGATATGTACATAGGCTGTACGTTAAATTTAAACGAACACTCGTTCCAAATCGATCTTATGCCAATTACTATAAGAAGTTTTGATGTCATCATCGGTATGGACTGGTTAAGCCTTCACCATGCCGATATACTTTGTCACGAAAGGGCCGTTCGCCTCAATCTGCCAAGCGGCAAAACTCTTATCATTTATGGGGACAAACCCAGAACAAATTTACAAATCATCTATTGCGTCAAAGCCCGAAAATACCTTCGCAAAGAATATCGTGCCTTTCTAGCCCACGTGATAGACAAGAAACGAGAAGTGAAAGACATTAAAGACATTCCGGAAGTCTGCAATTTCCCCGACATTTTCCCTGAAGATCTTCCAGGAGTCCCACCAGAACGTCAAGTCGAGTTCAGGATCGACTTGATTCCCGGAGCTACCCCAGTAGCAAAATCGTCGTACCGTCTAGCACCGGCAGAAATCCAGGAATTATCTAGCCAACTGAACGAACTTCTAAGCAAAGGATTCATTAGACCAAGCTTCTCACCATGGGGAGCACCGGTCCGGTTCGTAAAGAAGAAGGATGGATCTTTCCGCATGTGCATCGATTACCGGGAACTGAACAAACTCACGATCAAGAACCAATATCCCTTATCGCGCATAGACGATCTGTTCGACCAACTACAAGGAGCGAGCTACTTCTCAAAGATCGATTTGAGATCTGGGTATCACCAGCTGCGAGTCTTGGAAGGAGACATTCCCAAAACGGCATTCCGAACTCGCTATGGTCACTACGAGTTTGTAGTAATCATCATCATCACCTCATATTGTTTCTGGACCCTTGTAAGTGTCAAAGCTTCCACCTTTACTGTTATATGAGGCTAAATCTAAGTTTTGTCCCACTTTTCTCCTTGGTTGAGAAAGTTTGAATGAATGGAAACCATAAAGTTGGCAACTTTATGGGTTATAAGGGTCTTAAGAGTGTTATGGAGTTCAGATCTAGAGAATGGTTGAGTTTTGGAACCTTGCATGAAAGTTGGATGTCTTTTTCTTCAACTTTTGACCCAAATGAGATCTAGACATGTATTGAACATATATGTCTTAAAAGCATCGACTTTCCAGTGTATTATGGAGTTATAAGACCTTCTGGAAAGTTGGAGTACAAGGCTTAATGGATTAAGGACTTAAAAGTTGGACTTTCTGTTTCAGATTGTTCTCACGACGTGAGAAATGGGGTCTCATGATGTAAGGAGTGGTTGATCCCGTTCTGATGAGTTTCTTGGGGCTCACGATGTGAGATAAGGTTGTTCACGTTGTGAAGTTAACTCAGGTGATTTTCCTTGACTGAGTTGGCTAGGTTGAGTCTGGATGAGTTGGAATCGGACCGAGTGAGCTCTCATGACATGACCAAGGGTTGGTCATGACGTGAGGATGGAGAGTTGACATTATGGGCTGTTGACCTTGACTTTGATCGTTGACTTTTGGCATGGGTTGACTTTTTGTCAAAATTCTATTTTTTTAGAAGGTAGACTTATGGTTTACCTTGTGTGGATTGATAGGAGATGTTAAGCACCCATATTTTGCCAGGAGAGCAGTTAGTTGTGGTCGACACGATTTTGAGCTGAGTGTTAGTCAACTTTATGATTCAGGTGAGTCTCCTCACTACACTAGGGGGTCGAAGGCACTAATGCTGACCCATTGGCTTATGTTATATAAGAAGACCAGGGGTGGCCCTTGGAATTTGTATGAAAGACCTGGAGGTGGCTCCCGACAAATTGTATGCAAGACCAGGGACTAGACCCTGGCAGATATATGTAGTATGCTCGTTGTCTCTGTGATACTTGCATGGAAGACTAGGGGATGGCTCTTGGCACTTGTCTGTAAGACCCAATATTTTGGCCCCCGACCTGGCAAGGAAAGATCATGATACGGCTCATGGCATAAATGGCAAGACTATGGTTGGCACATAGTTATATCTATTGGATGTATGGTGTGTGGTATTTTGGGGAACTCACTAAGCTTTGTGCTTATGGCTTCATATTTATGGTTTCAGGTACTTCCGGTTCGAAGGGAAAGGGGCCGGCGTGACTGCACAACATCCCCCAGGGTTTTCCACATTGGAAAATTATGATCTTTACTCTGATGTTTAAATAATATACTCACTATAATCGGTTTTGGAATAACTCTTTTGTATGGTTTACTGTTTTAAAAACAAAAATTTTACCATGATTTTTGGGACGTTACAGGAAGTAGGTGGAGGAAGGTGAGAGGTAGGAGTATGAGGAATAAAAGTCATCGATAATTGAGTAGGGTTGTTCAACAGCCGTGGAAGGTTGTTCATGAGAAACGAAACAAGGCTAGTTAATGGAAGATAAAGGTTGGTCAGGAGTGTTAGATAGGACGCTTGGAGATGAGGGAGTCGAGGAGGAAGGATACATGTGTGAAGTGGAACTAAAGTTGTAAGGAACGCCAAATTTGTCAAGAAAAGAGTATGCGGGGGCTTGATTGGGTGTCATGAAACAGAAAAGGGAAGGTTGTTTCATCAAAAACAACATGTCTTGAGATTATAATTTGTTTGTTATCTAGATTGAGACAATGGTATCCTTTGTGATTTGTGGGATATCCAAGAAAAATGTAGTAGTGGAACAGGGGGATAGTTTATGAGAGGTGACAATGTGAGGAAAACAAAAACATCCAAAAGTATGCAGATGATTATAAGTGGGTTTGATGTGATAGAGTTTGTGAAAGGGAGTATCATTATTAATGATGGTGGATGGAAGTTTATTTAGAAGTTGTTCGGCCATTTGAAGAGCTTCAACCCAATACCCGGGTGGAAGACGGGCATGAAACAAGAGTGTACGAACAATATTGTTAATGGTACGCAACATGCGTTCTGATTTACCATTTTGTTCGGAGGTGTGAGGACATGAAAAATGCATTTGAATGCCATTTGTGTCACAAAGTTGATGAAAACAAGAATTATCATATTTGCCACCATTATCACATTGGAAGGCTTTAATATCGATTTTGAACAAGGGAACGAAAATGAACAAATTTAGAGTAAACATCGGATTTTGCACGTAAACGATAAACCCACAAAAAATGAGAAAACTTGTCAAGAAAAATAACATAATATTTTATGCCACTAATACTTTCAACCAGAGAGGTCCACACATCAGAATGAATAAGATCAAAAGGAGATGTAGAAATATAAGTAGATAAATTGAACGGTAATTTAACATGTTTACCAATTTGACAAGATTGACATAAACTAGAAATTTTATTATTGTTTGAACAAGAAATAACACAACTATCAACTAAAGTCTTGAAAACTTGACGATCGCGATGTCCAAGAAGCGACTGCCAAATAAACGGAACAACGAAGAGGAGAGCTTGAGGAGATGAGGATGTGACCAGATAGAGATCATCGGTGTTGTCACATCGCATGAGAATTTGGTGGGTTTGAAGATCCTTCACAAAAAAACCAAATGGATCAAATTCAATAGAAACCATACTGTCACAAGTAAAGTGATGCACACATAATAAGTTTTTGATAATTTAAGGGGTGATCAAGATATTTTTTTAAAAAGGGTACAATAATGATTTGGAAGGGAGGAATGCCCGAATTTACTTACAAAAGTTGAAGAACCGTCACCTACTAAAACAGATGAAGAAAAATTATTGCAATTATTTGAAACAGTTTTAAGAATACCTTGATTTGCGTGGAGACGGGAGGTCGCACTGATGTCCATGTACCACCCGTCATTGCTCGAAGAATTTAGTTTCATGGCGTTAAACATTTCTGGAAAAGCTGTGGGTTGATCGTGTGGAAAAAGGGTTGTTAGGCTTGCTGAACAAAATCTTGAGTTGGGGGGCATAATGCTAATGGAGGTCCAAAGAAATAATGTTGAGATTGGGCTGAATGTTCCTGAGGCCCAGATTGCTGATGCTATTGAGACTTATACCGTTGTTGGGTCGCGGATGTTGGGAGAGGCAGCAAGCATGGCAACGCAACTGAGTTGGGCTGCTGGACAGGATACCACCCAAAAGCTCATGTCATATTTGAAGAAGTTGTTTGTCGCTGTTGATTTCTGTTGAACCGCCCCCCATTTTGGCGACCACCGCGACCTCCACGACCGCCTCTACCACCCCCAATAATTTTTGCCCCTTTTATTTTGAGTTTGTTGAGTCCCGTTGGTTAGAAGAACAGTAGAAGATGATGAATGATCGGAGTGGGTGGGGTGATAATGTGGTGTTGATCTTGATCCATTTGTTGCTCTTCCATGACAAGAATTGCTCTAGCCTCCATGAATGAAGGGAAAGGTTTCAGATAACGCATGGTAGTGGCGATGTAGAGAAATTTTTGAGTTAAGCTGCTAAGAGTATATGATACCAGATTACGTTCTAGTACGGGGGACCCGAGATTATCGAGCATTTCGGCTATGGTTTTGACTCATTTATAGTAATCATTCACAGAAGAATCACCCATGGTGATGTTGCAAAGTTCATTCTCTATTTGCATGGCCTTGTTTTCTTTGTTGGTGCGGAATAAATCTTCTAGGTCTTGCCAAATACCATATGCAGTGGATTTCTTTTTTAAAATCATTTGGAGAAGAGATTGAGAGAGTGTGGTACATAGCCAAGATTTAACAATATTATCCACTTTGTTCCATTCTTTTTTATCAACAACCAGTGTCTTGTCTTTAGGATCGTAAGTGTCAAGTTTGTTGGTGGGGGGTTGAAGATGATCATCGACCCCAAAACCAATACAATGGGTTTCAAAGAGCTCCCTCCAAAAGTCATAATTCATACGATCTGTTAAGATTTATGGAGTCTTGAACAAATTGACAAGTTCCTAAGAGTTCAAGGGCCATAAATGTAACATTACATTTAACAATTGAATTATTCAATTGTTGTCGGCAAACGTTTGAATTAAATATTCAAATGGTCGGTGGACAATTATTTAATATTTGTTGGACGGCTAATGTGAATGGCAAAATTTTCAAAGTCAATCTTTGCGGCAATCTTGTGCATATTGCGGCTCACAAATATACCTATATATATGCATGTATGTTTTGCATATTTTGTGTGCAAAAACTTGAGAGAACATCAAGTGTAGAGTGTCAAGCCAATTGTAATCTTGTGAGTTTTAATAAAATTCTCTAGTTGCAGCCCGTGGATGTAGGATTTGCACCGAATCCGAACCACGTAAAATCCTTGTGTTCTTCTTGCTTTATTTTCGTGAGTTTGTGTGTGTGTGATAGTGTGTTTCCGCTGCGTGTACCCGGTCCGGTTCCTAACAACTGGTATCAGAGCCTGGTTAGCAAGGTTTTGGAGGGTACGATCGTTTTTTTTTTATCACGCACGAGTGTACCTGATTTGTATCTTGTTTGTCGTAATGGCTGAAGACAAGATTATAATCGAAAAGTTCAACGGTTCTGATTTTAGCTGGTGGAAAATGCAATTAGAAGCATTGCTATGTCAGAAAGACTTAGACATGGTACTCGGAGACAAACCGGAGAAAATGGAAAAAGCTTTTGAAGATGCGTGGAACTCAAAGGACAAGAAAGCCAAGGCGGTTATTACATTGTCATTGACGAAGAGCGTTGCTTTCAACATCATGAATGAAACCACGGCGCGTGGTATGATGGAGGCTCTGTCAAATATGTATGAGAAACCATCGGCGGCTAACAAGGTGTTCTTGATGAAGGAGTTGTTCACTACAAGGATGAATGAGGAAGGCTCAGTTACGGTTCACATTAATAATCTAAATTCAATTCTGTCCAGATTATCATCTGTGGGAATTAAATTTGATAACGAGACTCAAGCATCACTGCTACTAGCTTCTCTACCTGATAGCTGGTCCGGAACAGTTACTGTAGTTACGAGTTCCGTGGGGACCAGTGGTATGACTTTTGAAGGGGTTAGAGATTTGGTTCTAGGCGAGGATATCAGACGTAAGAATCAAGGTGGATCTTCCTCTTCTGATTTATTAAATGTCGGAAGAGGTAGAGGGAATAGCAGGAATAGTGGAAGCAGTGGGAGTCGGGGAAGAAGTTCATCTAGAACTAAGAAGAATGTGAAGTGCTGGAACTGCCAGGAGGTGGGACATGTTAAGAGTCAATGTCCAAAGAAAGAATTGAACATTACCGGTGCTGAGAGTGTGTCTGAGGATGATGCATTGATACTCAGTATGGAAAGTTCTGTAGACTCTTGGGTCATGGATTCAGGGGCTTCGTTTCACGCCATGGACAACGGGGAAACGATGGTGAATCTAAAAAAAGGAGATTTTGGAAAGGTACGGTTAGCAAATGACGAGATGCTTCAAGTAACGGGCATGGGAGATATTGATCTAGTTACTTCATTGGGAACTACATGGAGCCTGAAGAATGTCAGGGTTATTCCGGAGCTGAAGAAAAAATTGATTTCTGTTGGTCAGCTGGATAAACAAGGAGTGGAAGTAAGGTTTGGTGGTGGTAAATGGATGGTGGTCAATGGTAATTCGGTGATTGCTCAAGGTATGAAGCGTGGGTCATTGTATATGGTTGAGGTACCTGCTGAGGGAAGTATGACCATCCCGATTAAGCAAAACAAAATCCGGTTCGCTAAATCTACTGCTAAGAGAGTTCATTTTGCAAACATGAATTCTGGAGCCAAGGGGATGTTAGCTGAACGAGTCGTAAATTCTAAACCATTCAGGGGATTCTGTGACAGTGGGAGCACGGGGTGTGTTCCGGGTATAGTTACAAAGAGTCGTTGGGTTTTGAAGACTAAGACTGGAAAATTCTCTCTTGTTGGAAGTTTGCAAAGTTTGGAGAGTGTTAGTGGTCCTCGGTATATCTCTGGATCTGGTGGAGTGTCCAAACCGGTTGAGACAGAGGATGAGTCGGTGGTGGGATTAGCCACGACTGAGTTGGAGCTAGTAAGAGCTTCAACTGGCCCTTCTAGTACTTGAAGATGAGGGGCGGCTGCAATTAGAGAAATGGGACTAAGTTTAGCTTGTTCTTAGGAACTGGAGGCTTGGAAGACTTGGTTGTTTTAAGATTACTGGAGTTGGATGACAGAGACGGACCATGTTGTTCAAGCCTCCAAGTGGGAGATTGTTAAGATTTATGGAGTCTTGAACAAATTGACAAGTTCCTAAGAGTTCAAGGGCCATAAATGTAACATTACATTTAACAATTGAATTATTCAATTGTTGTCGGCAAACGTTTGAATTAAATATTCAAATGGTCGGTGGACAATTATTTAATATTTGTTGGACGGCTAATGTGAATGGCAAAATTTTCAAAGTCAATCTTTGTGGCAATCTTGTGCATATTGCGGCTCACAAATATACCTATATATATGCATGTATGTTTTGCATATTTTGTGTGCAAAAACTTGAGAGAACATCAAGTGTAGAGTGTCAAGCCAATTGTAATCTTGTGAGTTTTAATAAAATTCTCTAGTTGCAGCCCGTGGATGTAGGATTTGCACCGAATCCGAACCACGTAAAATCCTTGTGTTCTTCTTGCTTTATTTTCGTGAGTTTGTGTGTGTGTGATAGTGTGTTTCCGTTGCGTGTACCCGGTCCGGTTCCTAACACGATCAAGGTCCAGAACTAGAGGAACATAATTCTTAATGTTGATTGTAGAAGAAGGTTTAGATAAATCACCTGACATTATTAAAGAGAATATGAAGGCATGCCAAAAGCACGACGACAGGAGGGAAAAAAAAGCAAGAGATGTCGATAAATGGATCAACTAGGGTTTAGGCTGATTCCATGTTAATCCAATAATTTTCCATGAAAATGTATTGTCTTTCATTAATACATATTTATACCAAAATACATCAGATGGGCCTTTGGCCAACTATACAACATAATATGGGCTACACTAATAACATAAATACAATATAAAGATCTGCTAACACCAAGGAGCAGCAAGAAGAACCAACTTTAGACATGCAACAACTAGCATACCAAAGCAACATTTAAAACACAATAAAGAACAATATACATTTCCACAACCACCATTAGAACAATACTCATATGGTGGTGGTGGTGGTGGAGGTAGTGGCAGGCAGCAACATTGGGCGGCCCTTTACACTTTGATACTTGAATAATCTATATTCAAGATAAATTAGTCCTATAAACATTTTACTGTACAAAATAAAAACCTAATAAAAATGTAAAAAAAAAAATATTGCTCGTTTCTCCAAATAAAAAGACAAAGAAACGAGAAGCTTCACGAGAACCTTGGTTTAGGAATGGGTGAGTTCATATGTCGATGATAAGAATCATGATTTTGCAGCGATTGAGGATGACTCTTTCTTTGATCTGAACTATTTGGGCATTGTAAACCATCCATGTTTCCATCACGAGTGAGTGAAATTTCAAACTCTTGTAAAATCTTCACGACAAGCGAAAAGTTGGGCCTATTTTGTGGATTCGAAGACCAACATAGTTCGATTAAAGTTCTCAATGCCATAGGACAGGTGGTCGGAATAGATGGTCGTAATTTCTGCATTAATCCCAAAAAAGATTTCAAGATCACATAACTTATAGGGAAAATGCAAGAATTTTTCACCATTTATTCGATTTAACCGGTTAACTATTTCTGTAATAATACTTATATTTACCATCTAAAAAACCATGTTTACTGAATATCGAATTTTAGAGGCATGACTTATTTTTACCGTTTTGTCGATATAGCCATTGAACTGTTGATTTTCGATGATTCTTATAATGATATTTCATGATTGAATCGATTAAAAAAATTAATAGCTCAATGGATAAATTAATTAGTGATACGTGTACGTGTGTTTTTCTGTATTTTGCTGTCATACAAAAACCAGGTAACCGGAAGAATGTTATTGATAAGGATAAAAAGAAATATAATGGTTTTATTTCTAAAAATAATTGTTAAAGGGCTAAATCGATACAATGTTGGTAAACACAAATCTTTTATGTATTTTGCCTAAATCTATACTGCATGAGCCTCCCTTCCATCTAATGTGTTTCTGTTGTTTTTAAACTTGAAACATACATTCTTGTTGATTCAAAAGTAGGGGTGTTTGGACATGTGTTTAAACAGATATAGTAATTTAAAGAAACTATAATAATTATTTTTGAGTATTTCACAAAAAATAATTACAATTTTGTTTTTTATACTATTTAGGAACAAAACCATCACTTATAAAGTATCACGTAAGGACTATTCGTACAAAAGCAAACTGTTGATATACTTGTTATTTTTACATTTTATGAATTCAACAGGTTAACAATTTTTTATAGCGACTAAATATACTGTTTTGACTTTTTAACAAATCCATCTTTTCGGCTTACCCCTCATGACAAAATACAAAAAATCATTTCACTCAACTATTCTTCTATGATCATAAAAAAATAAAAAAATAAAAAATAGTTCAATTACTATATTTATAAAATTATGAAATTACATTGTCTTTTTCTATATTTTGACATTTTTAAAAATCGGTTAACCGGGAAAATTGGTGTTCTAGACTGTCGGAAAAAAATATATAATAGTATGATTATTATGGAAAATGGTTAAGTGACTAAAATAATAAAATTATGAAAGTGTACGTCTCATGCTTTTAGACTTTTAGTATTTCATCCGATTTAAAGACATTTTCGTAACTGCTTTGAAATCGCACCTCCAAACACTACCCCCTTAATATGAATTCTTCTGTGTTTTTAACATGAAGAACATAAGTAGCACAATGTAAAAGGTACCTTATGCACGACAGCAAATGCCGCTTGAATCGGGGTCATGTCTTTATAAGGTAGAGCCCCAGCCACCATCTCCCATAAAATGAGTCCAAATCCATACACATCTACCTTCCGATTATACGGCTTCTTTTTAATCATCTCAGGAGCCATCCAACGATAAGTTCCTGGATCATCCACTACCACTTCACAATGCCCCTCCTCACAACCTATCCCAAAATCGGCAATTTTCAATTGAAAATCTTGTGTGAGGAGTATATTTTCAGGCTTCAAGTCCCTATGAATAATCCCTTGCGAATGAACATACTCCATTCCACGAGCAATGTCTAAAGCCATCTTAATAATCTTTTCGAAAGAAAGAATCTCTTTGTCTTTTATGGTTTTGTCCTGAAGATTATGCAAGTATCCCCTCAAGGAACCCTTTGAAAGA
The DNA here is from genome assembly GCF_052849685.1 of Lactuca virosa. Lineage (NCBI taxonomy): Eukaryota > Viridiplantae > Streptophyta > Magnoliopsida > Asterales > Asteraceae > Lactuca > Lactuca virosa. Next base: position 288,422,478 of record NC_136426.1, read on the forward strand.
TACTCGGTGATAATAAAGAAAACCGGTGGTTTTTTACATGCGGCTACGAACTATCATCACCAAAAGGAAACAACATGATTTGAATAATAGCCACTCAATGGTGGGAAAAATGTAAAATTTGATGTAGAATAGATTGAAGAATTGATAGGTATTTATGGATAGTGGGAACATAGTAAATGCTGCATGAGAAAGCATGGAAACTTCAAAATCCACGATGGGGCGCATGTTCCCATGTTTTTGCCATGTTCTCACAGTTCCATAAAATTTGTTGTTCAATTCGGTTTGTTATGGAAGGCTCAAATGTGCATGTATGCAACCTCAGATAAAACTCATTCTAAGAATAAAATATGCAACATTGTAACTGAGAATCAATTATCTCATGAGTGACTCCTTTTAATTGCATATCTGTATATGTAATAATGTTTAATAATCTCACTTTTTTACTTAGGTTCTACAACAATATTTTTTTTTATCAACTTAAGCAACAATATTTCACCTTTTTACAAATTCATGCAACAATATTTCACCTTTTAACCGATTTATGCAACAATGTTTTACTATTTTACTGGGTTTATGCAACAACATTTCACTCTTTTACTAATTCATATCAATTATGCAACTACGTGCCAACCGACAAACACGTTTCTAGTAAAATATTGTATGTATGGTTTTAAATATGAAATGTAGTTGTATATTTCGTATAAAAGAAGTGAAACTGAATATGAAAACCTTCAAAATTTTGGAATTTATATACCTTAACGACATTTTGGTGGCGGAGACGAGATAAAAGAGCGACTTCGCGAACAAATTGATTCTCTAATCGAATTCCTAGTTTTTTATTTTCATCTTCATCTCGCACTTTAATAATTTTAATTGCAACCTCATCCTCCTTATAAACTCCACGATAAATTTGACTATGGGCCCCATGAGCAAATCTAAACCTTAGAAAAAGTTTCGAAAGATCAACCAAACAATTATCATCTATGTCCAAGGAAGTAACTCTTCCTCCAACACATTCAAATAAGTTCGACCACGAGGGTACCCTTTTCCTTATTCTTTTGCCATAAAGCTTCGTTGAATTGAAGCGTTTGAGAGATGGATTACAAATTAAAGGAGACCTCAAGTCAAGCATTGTGTTTCTACGAACTAATGAGTTCCCTTTATAATCGTGTTTGCTTTCTATTCTTTCAGGTTGTGGAGTTGAGAATCGCTTTGCATTAGACCTTGTTTCCCTAAAGGCGTCGATATCTGAAATCTTGGGAGGTGGGCTTAGAGCACCATGCTTGTTCTTATGCGAATTTGTCTCGATACCATTGTCACTAGGTCCTTGGTCTTTATCAAGAAGCTCTTCTGAAGGTCTAGATTGCATACCTGCGATTCGATTTAATGGGATTTAGGCTAATTTGTGAATGTCAAAATCTTGTTCGTGTTAACCATATTCAACTACAAAGCAAACTACCCTAGTCTTCTTCATTAAGGCCATGTTTTTTTTTCTTGTTGTATGGATAAATGATACCATGATTAAAAAATATTTGGGATATTACGGCACCCTTAGGGAATGGAAGTAAAAGATAAAGGAGAGCAAATGTGTACAAATTTATGACTAAAAATGTTTGAGAAAATTGGGTAGAAATTTTGAAGTACAATGCCATGATGAAAAAAAACCCGAAAATACAATGCTTAAATAGAAAGAAATGGAATTAGGATGTTTTAATTCTTATTAGTAACATATATACAACCCTTCAATAATCAGTTTTATTATGTTTAGTATCAAACCGATCATAACCACCATATGTTATCTCATATAGATAAAATGCATGGTGACTTCTAGCTTTGATCAATTCAGCATAAATCAAAGCATTGTATCTCAATCAATTTCATAAATGTAAACAAAACCTGGATCTCAATTCTCACCCAATCTTTCGATTGAAAAAACAGAGATTTTCATCCATCAAAGCCTGAAAATTTCCACACATAATAAAAGGAGTATTTAGCATCATAAATTAAGAAACGACATTGCAAACCTCATTATTAACAAGAGAAATGTGTATATCAAAACAATCATAGATCTACAATATAAAATTAAATAAAGCAACAAGAACTTACAAAAAGGGCATGTGTGATTTGATGTCCTTTAAAAGAACGTGAAACCAAAAACATAAACCTTTCTCTTCTTTTAATGAAAATATTTGTCTCAATCTCTCTTCTTCTCTACCATCAAGAAAAAATTTAGGGTTGGAGAGAAAACAGAGGATGAGAGACAAATTTAAGAATGTACGCAGATTCTTGCTACTTTTATTCAAAATTTATACAGAATTAGAGGAAAACAACAAGAAAATTACAAAGAAATGTTAATAAAAAGGTGTAGAAATGATTTGGGTAGACTTTTGAGGAAGGGGTTCTTGAAATCTTATTTGTGGTCAACGTAAATAAACAACCTCAGATAAGTCGAATCTATGTACTCCCATCCTTTTCATTATATATCAAATTCATATTTTATATAAAAATCACGTTTTAAGAAAGACAATTATTTTAGAATTAAGTTATTTTCTCACAAATCCTTTCCTAATAAAGACAAGATGATAAAAGTATATCTTTTAATGAATGAGATAATTACTTGAGAGGGTAACGAACTTTCAACTTTATTCACGTTTAGTCATTGAATTTTTCCGTGCTTGATTTAACCCTGAATTATTTGAAATTGTTCACATTTTACCCTTATAAGCGGTCATAAGGTAAAATGTGAACAATTTCAAATAATTTATGGGTAAATCAAGCACGAAAAAAGTTTAATGACTAAATGTGAACAAAATTGAAAGTTTGCTACCATTTCAACCTTTATCTTGTAAATGATTCTAAATGTTATTAAGAATAGACACTGAATATGAAGGTTACAAAAGTGAGGATGTTGTAGTAATCATGTGATATACCTTTATTGTGTAAGGTAGAGGAAATAACACTTAGAAATACAATAGAAGCGATTTTAATTACATAGAAATTGAAGAAACAAAGATTGTGGTGGTTTTAGACATATAATTAGGACAGGTAACGGTTTTCACTCTACAAGGTGGAAACAGTCGTTGTAAATCATGCGAGGAAGAGAGAGAACATATGATAAAGAAGCGTGAAAATAATGCAATGTTAAATTTGAATGAGATTTTTCTCTTTACAAGGACACGAGCTTTGATTAGAGCGTGTGGATGCATAAGATCAAGGTTGTAGAGTAGTATATGAGTAGTCTAGGTGCTAGTTGCCTTTACATTGTTTGTGCATTTTGCCTAGTTTTCACTGTTTTTACTTTCAACTTGTATTGTCGATACTTTTCTTCCTAATTATTACTTGTATCTATCTTTTCTATTTGTATGTTGGTTATATATGTACCTTCTCACCATGCTCCCTTTGATTTTCGATCTATTTCTCGTTTTATTGCTCGTATATGTGTATTTTTGCCTTTGTGAAACTCCACTAATTATGTCTTCTTTGTGGGTTAGCGTTTCATTTATACGTGACTAAAGAAACTTTAGTTAAAAGTTTATCTTATTGACTGATTAAAGTAATGAACTACAACATGCTTATGTGATCCTTACAAACACAACACAAAGCAAAATAAACTAAAGGATGATTACAAAAATGGATAATGACTTGAAAAGGTAACAAATTTTCAACTAATTAATATTTAGTTACTCATGAATTATTTGAAATATTCACATTTTACCCTTATGACTGGCTTGCAACCGGCATAAGGGTAGAATGTGAACAATTTCAAATAATTCGGGAGTAAATCAAACACACATAAAAAAATAAAAAATCAGTGATTAAATATAAACAAAGTTGAAAATTCATTACCCTCTCAAGTCATTATCCCTTAATTATTAAACTACATCCATAAGGTTTGTTCTTAATCTTCACTAATACTAAAAATCTTAAATGCTATATTTGTTTGTATACAAGTAATACCTTAGGTGATACTAATACCATCTACACCGGTTTGTAACGAACTAGTTTTTCAATTGTCTAATCATCTATTTGTAGTTGTGTGCAATAACAATACTTTTTCAAAATTATCTCACTTACAAAACGACTTCTTTAACTAACATCTTTTTATTTATAATTATTAAATTAAATATCCGTTAAAATAGCTTTTATTATTACAATTAATAAAAATCTAAGAACATATTCAATTTTTGTTGTTCGATTTGTAAGTGAGATAATTTTGAAACCTCCAATTCCACAAACAAATTTCATCATTTTCAAAAACATTATGCGAATTGAAAAACTAAAACAATAAAATTTTCATAATTTACACCTCAAAAATGCCTCTACACAATGTTAATGTTGCCTATAAAAAATATAATTAAAACCAAAAAAAAAAAAAAAAAAAAAAAAAAAAAAACTTGTATAGCTCAAGTAATTGATGTTATGATCAATACTCTTCATCATTATACTCATTACCATCATAATCATACTCATAACCACTCATTTCCTGTTCATAATTCCATTCATCATTATTATCTTCTTCTCCCTCCCCATCATCTCCCTTCCCTAATTCTTCCCCCTTCCCATCCTCCTCATCCTCAACACGCTTCTTTTTTGGACTCGGCTGCAACAACACATCAAATTTTTTTTTATATATAAAAAAAAAAGAAAAAATAAAAGAAAAACAATCTTTGATAGTTGTTGAGATTTGACTAAGTCAAGTTCTCATTAAGACCCAGATAGATGCATATCAAACAGTCTGAATCTGACCTAACCCAGTAAGAGGTAAGAATATCAAACGGCCACTATGTTCTAACTTTCACAAAAAGCTCATTTTAGTTTTTACATAGGGAGAAATGCTAACATGAGCCACTTTCAATTAGAAGAAATAGATTACCTCATCATCAAAGAGACTATTCATTGCATCATAATTGATTTTTGAACTTAGCTTCTGCAACAATATTTATAGGTGAAAAGAAATGTAAGTATGTTGCTATTATTTGGTATTTCCAAAATTACCCTCATACATATATCAATATAAAAAGAACAAAACCTTCTTGGTGAAAAGTTGACTAGCAGCTTCTGCAGCAGATTGGGCAGGCTTAGCATTCTTAGCTTCCAATGCTCGTCTTTTTTTGTCTTTCTGGTTTCACATTAAACAATAATTCATGAATATTACAAGAAAAATACCATTTATAAAAAAAAAAAAAAAAAAAAAAAAGTTACCTCTCTTTTGCTAGCAACAGCTTCAGCTGCAGCAGCAGCAAGTACTTGTGCTTCCCGAATTTCCTCTGAAGTTCCTGTATAAAGCTTACGTGCAGCTGCAGCTGCAGCTTCTTTAGCAGCTTGCTCCTAAAAAAAATATATTATTAATATTATTTCTTTTTTAATTTTTAAGATAATTATTTAATTAATTGGTTTTAATTTTGAATTTCACCTGCATGTACTCTTTGTTCATCTGTTCCCATATTATCTTCTTAAACCGGCTTTCTTCCTCATTGTTAAGGTAGCAGCTCACCTACACCATACAAAAATGGTTAAATTACAAGAATAGTCCCTGTGCTTTACACAAAATCGCAAGTATGGTCCGTTTTTTTAAATCTTTCCAGTTTCTTCCAGGTAAAATGACTTTTTTTAACTTTTTTTATTTCACAATATGTAAATTTTTTAATAAAGTCCTAAATGTTTTTTTGAACAGAAAAGTCCCGATTATTTAACATTTTGCCCAAATGAACAAAAGGGAAATTGTCAGAAAAGTCACAATATTTTCGGAAAAGTTTCACTTTAGTCCCAAAAAGAAAAATTGAACAGAAAAGTCCCAATTATTTGATTTTACACGATAATATGTCATTTCCTGTTAAAAGAAAAAAAAAAGGACTTTTTTGTTAACTTTAGCCAAAATGAAATAATCGGGACTTTTATGTTCAAAATAAAATTTTAGGACTAAAGTGAAACTTTTTCCGAAAATATTAGGACTTTTCTGACAATTTCCCTTAACGAAAAAGTCATTTTTTTTAGTTTTAACAGGAAATGACAGATTATGTGATTTTCCCAAAATAATGGGACTTTTCTGTTCAAAATTTTTTATTTAGGACTTTATCGAAAATTTTCCCAAAATAATGAGACTTTTCTGCATAAAACCCAAAATTTTGATAAAGTCCTAAAAAAAAATTGAACAGAAAAGTCTCATTATTTTGGGAAAATCACATAATCTGTCATTTCCTGTTAAAACTAAAAAAAATGACTTTTTCGTTAATTTTGGGCAAAATGTTAAATAATCGGGAGTTTGGGACTTTTCTGTTCAAAAAAAAAATTAGGACATTATCAAAAAATTTCCCAAAATAATAAGACTTTTCTGCATAAAACCTTTTTTTATTACACAATCATAATTTTTGGTGGGGTGAATAAAAAATATAAAGGATATTAGACAAGGGCAACAGAGTCTTTTTACATAGGTCAGGGACTATATCCGCAACAGAAATGGAACTTAAGGACAAATTTGGGAAGATTTCAAAATATGGACCAAACTTGCAAAATTTCATGTAAAGTCAGGTAAAAATAAGAAATAAAAAAAGGTTTAGATTGAGGACACTGAATGTGAAAATCTTAAAAAGTCACCTCAGAATCATCAATATCAGAAAGGGTATCTGTTTCATCAACAGAAGCAGCAGGGGCAGGATCATCTTTTTGGCTTTCAGAAGTCTCTTGAGTGTCTCCAACATTCTCCACTTTTCCAAGGCTGGGAGCTGATGTCATTAAGTCAAAGAAACAGATCACTACGAAAATTTAAAATTTTCTCATCTGTGTAAAAAGACATAAACGCCCTCCTCATCTTCATCATCAAAAACAGAAATGAAAACAAAAAGAAGAAAGAGAATACAACTAACTCACAAGCACATTGGGCCTCCTCTGTTAAGGAGCCTTTATCATTTTCATCCACAGATTGATTATTAGCTAATCTTTCCATTTCTGCCCTTTGAAAAGCTGGAGGCTCTGAACCATAAAGTCCACCACAAAACTCCAAATAACAATCTTTACAAAGCCCAAAACCTGATTGAACTGCATTGCTTTTATGCTGACAAACAACTTCTGTCAATCCAGGCATCTTTAACTCCTTAGAACTCTGTTTGCATGATTGCATTTCCTTCTCATACTCCTTTGCTTTATTAGTAAACTCATCAATCTATTTAAAAAAAAAAAGTTAAAAAATTACAAGATGATAAATTATGAAGATACAAGAAAACTCACAGATAAACTCCCAGCTTCTGTATTTTCAAACTCAATCAATCGCTTTTGCAATGTTGCTTCACATATATGCACAGTTTTAACCTGAAAATAATACAAGTATAAAGAAATGAGTTAGAAACTTTTCAATCATGAACTTGATAAGTAAATAATGTCACCCATAGTCTTATATTGACAAAAAAAAAAAAAAAAAAAAAAGAGTAAATTACACGAATGGTCCCTATGGTTTTGGGTAATTTGCACGTTTGGTCCTTCACTTCTTTTTTTAACTCGGAAGGTCTCTACAGTTTGTTTTTGTTGCGTGTTTGGTCCCTGTCTTTACCTAAAAAGACTATTTTGCCCTTGATTTTTTAATTTATTTAAATAAACACACCCCAACCCCAACCCCATTTCCACCTTACCTTACATACCCCACTTTATTTAAATAAATTAAAGAGTAAATTACACGAATGGTCCCTATGGTTTGGGGTAATTTGCATGTTTGGTCCCTAACTTATTTTTTTCAAGCGGAAAGTCCCTACTGTTTGTTTTTGTTACGCGCTTGGTCCCTACTGTTTGTTTTTGTTACGCGTTTGGTCCATGTTTTACCTAAAAAGACTATTATTTAAATAGGGAAAAATGATGGGGTAGGTAAGGTAAGGTGAGAGGGTGGGGTTGGGGGTGTGTTTATTTAAATAAATGAAAAAATCAAGGGCAAAATAGTCTTTTTAGGTAAAGACAGGGACCAAACGCGTAACAAAAACAAACATTAGGGACCTTCCGAGTTAAAAAAATAAGTTAGGGACCAAACGCGCAAATTACCCTAAACCATAGGGACCATTCGTGTAATTTACTGTAAATTAAAAAATCAAGGGCAAAATAGTCTTTTTAGGTAAGACAGAGACCAAACGCGCAACAAAAACAAATTGTAGGGACCTTCCGAGTTAAAAAAGTAAGTTAAGGACCAAAGGTGCAAATTACCCAAAACCATAGGGATCATTCGTGTAATTTACTCAAAAAAAAAAGTAATTAAATTGTATATGCAAGTTTACTATTGACATAGTTTTAGATATAAGTCATACGTACAACATCTGCTCTTGAAAAATTATGCCCATGTAATACAGAAGACACGTATATAGCTGCTGCACATATCCCACTAGGTTTTCTCCCTGTCTGTAAAATATACAAAATATAAAAATAAGTTTATGTACAAAATATAAAAATAATAATAGTATTCAATAAAGTTTTAGAAAAGGTAAAAAAAACAAACAAACCTGAATCCAGTCTCTTTTCATGCTAACTGCAAGGTGTAATGCAGTGTTCAAAACTTGCTTACTTCCATCTCCTTTAATTAGTCCTATAATATTAATTGCAAACATGAACATAAAAAGTTTTGGAATTTCTTAAGAGATAAATATATGAGAATTAAGTCTTACCACTTGTATATCTATGCATAAAAAGACTAGGGTCAACTGGTTTTTGAACAAAAGGATGATCTTGGAGGCTTAACAATTTGCAAAGTAGTAAATAAACAGTTCCCAATTCATACCTAAAAAAAGAAATGATAAATTACAATTTACAATTTACAATTTACAACAACTTCAGATTAATTTGAAATAAGATTTAACAGATATTAAATAGTTGAAAGGAAGATGTGATATGATCTCTTACACACTAACACCCAATTCACTGGAAAATTCAATAAGCAGAAATGGTTTCTCTTTTTCCCTGTTTATTATAAAACATATTAACAACCATTGTAAGATTAACACAACCATATTTTGTATATATATATATATATATATATATATATATGATTTAAAGATTATAAAAAGTAAAAAGTAAAAAGTAAAAACCACTGACCTACAGGCAACATAAAGGCAAGCAGCTGCAACTTGATTTGTTCTACGCCCTCTTGTAAAACCACGTTCAACAGCTATCTACAATTTATAAAGTAATCATAAAAAATAAGCTATATTAAAGATTCAAGTGAGAAATATATTGAAATTTGAAGCACAAACCTCATAATATTTGGTGGCATGTGTGACATTGCTAATCCCATATTTGTCTATCAGCTCATATATTATCACATTCCCTGAAAAAAATTGTTGCAATTTCTTTGTGATTGAATATGGATGGATTATGACACAATATAGAATCATAGTGTACCTTTCTCCAAGGTTCTTCTGTGTGACTCTGAACAAGCACTTCCCATTTTGACAAGGTTTCCTGCAAGATGAGCCTGCAATTATGCATACAAGTCATTGTCATGATACTAAAATTGTTAAATTGTATAAAGTTTCTGTAAATTAGGTCACAAAACTTACCCCTCCTCCTGCATCTTTAACAAAAGTGACATCTTCTGTGTATAGATCTTGAGATACTACTTTCCCACAATCAACACAACATCTGAACGTAAAACAACAGAATGAGGGCACTGAGTGAAATGATAATGGTGATTTATAGCATAAACCTTGTAGTGTAAGTTATGGATAGAAAGTGAAGAGAAATATGTGTCAAAAAGACTTACACGCTTCCTGTGGTATAATCACGATGTGTCTCACTGTTTTTTGCACAATGAGGACACCAAGTCATCTCTTTCCCTTAGGAAGTATCTGTTACTAACACAAAAATGAATGATTAATAGGCCATATTTGATCCCACATAGTTAATTATGTACTAAGTTGTACACTCAAAATTACAGGAACTTTAAAATCATATCAAGATACATAACATATATAATTGCAGATGCACTTAAAAAAATCTGATACAGAACAGAGAAAGTGTAGAATGTATGTATACGTACAGATGTTTGTAACTAGCAAATTATTGAAACTGGAACTTTGGTTTAACTGTACAGATTTTTCGAGATTATGTATCAGAAAAATAGTGCAGCCCAAATTCGAGCTATGTAGCTGTATAGAACTGATGCTCTGTAGTTGTATAGAACCAATTTCGATATTTTTTTAAGGTTTTTATTAGAAACAAATTGGCAAACATTAATGCTCTTTAGATGTACATAAAAAACTCAATGGTTTATCACGAAAAGGAAAATTTTGGCTGACCTCGAGGTTGTGTAGTCTTCAATTTCGAGCTCCTGTTTATCCTTGATCGATTTCTTGACTGCCTAACCTTGATGCTCCTTTTCTTTATACAGAAAACCCGAACTTCGTTCTTGAATTTGAAGCTTATGGCGTTTGAAATTATGCCCTGCGATGGTTTTCTTGGGTTGAAGGGAGGAATCAGTTTTAGGGTTTACAGTTTCAAAGAATAGACTTTTATGGCCACTTTTGCAATTCTATTCTTTTAAACTAAAATTAAATTATATAAAAAATAATCAAGTTGGCGCATATTGGTTGTTCCGGACTTTTGAATCTTCTGAAACATCTATCCATGCGCGCACGAGCAAACACGACTTTTTACTCCCTTGTCAAATTCTAATAAAGTGTCTTTCCTTTTCTCTTGGTTCCGGTTGAGGTTGAATCTCTACGTGCTTCAATTTCGGATTGAGAGTGAGTTTGGAATTGGCTTTGGGTTTGAGATTGGAATTGAGAGTCGGGAAGATTGTCAAATGAGTTGAAGTCATTTTCTGGTTGGGAATGCACTTGAGATTGAAACTGGAACTAGGGTTGGGATTGAGATTGAGATTGGAATTGAGATTGTGATTGAATAGGATATAGAGTGTAGTATGCACCGAGATAACGGTAACTATGATGTGAATAAATAGGGCAATCAATTTGATTTTGGAAGAAAGTAGGTGATGAATGGTTTGAAGTGGTTGTGTTATGGGTATTTTCTTGTTTCTTCTTTGGAGTTTTTGGGTTAGTGGGGAATTAGAGGAAGCCATATTTTCAACAAAATAAGGAGAGTGTTTGAGTGAAAAATTAACGGTTGTTGTGTGTTATAAAAATAGATTGTTGTTGGTATTTATAATGGTTGAAAAGGTATATTTTTGAAAAAAAAAAAGGCATAAAATTTGAAGTTCCAAATGAAGTCTCTTTCTTAGTCATCAGAACAAACCTATAACACCTGTTATCATGTAGCACCTGGTTCCTGGTATGTATTTTTTATTTAAGAGTTTTGCATTTTGGCCTGGGACTCGGCGAGTTGGTGGCCCAACTCGTCGAGTAGAACCGGTTTAGACTCAGGGTTTAAATGGTGGACTCGTCGAGTCGGCGGTCAGACTTGGCGAGTAGACTCTGACTGGACAAAACCCTAATTTAAGGGTTTGCACCCTATTTAAACATCTCATTCAGCCACCCTTCGTCCCATTTGCTCCCAGAAGACCCCCCATAACAAACCCTAATCGTGTGAGTGAAGATCTAAGGCTTTTGAGTGATTTTGGTGCTTTTGTGATCTAAGAAAGGAAGGAAAAGCTTGAAGAAACAAGAAGATGCTAGAGGGATCCGAGTTTGAGCATCTTCCACAGTCCATTTGAGGTATAAAGCTTATACCTTGCTCATTATTATCATAGATCTATTCTTGAAGGAAGTTAGGGCTTCTAAGAGCCATTTTGGCAACCAACCATGATTGCAAGCATGGTTGGGGGCTAGGGTTTCGGATTCAGGGTTCTTGAAGGACCCTAAGGCAGAAAGCAACTGTTTTAGAACCCATGGAAAGCCTCATGCATGTTGGGAGTCCCTTTTTGAGCCATTTGGGCTCATTCTTCCATGCATGCACGTAAAGTTTGTAACTTTACGTGCTAGAACGAGTTTAGGGACCTAGATCCACCTTTTGATCAAGGGTTGTACGCCAGAAATCGAAGAAATGGACTTGGATAGTATAGACTTGACGAGTCGTTCTTGGGACTCGGCGAGTCGGTGCGCTTTCGACCACCCCAAACCCTTCTGTGATGGTCAGTTGTTAGAGAAGGGAGTCCCATAGCTGTTTAGACGTGTTGGGAGACCTGGAGTTCATGGGACTCGACGAGTGCTAGAACAGACTCGGCGAGTCCAAGGCAATCTCCCAATATTTGAAGATGAACTCGACGAGTTGTTCATACAACTCGGCGAGTCAAGGCAGAACTAGTTCATCTGATGAAGGTGAACTCAACTAGTTGTTCATACAACTCGTCGAGTCGGATGAAGGACCATTCGATGTTCGTATAGGAGGGAACTCGTCGAGTCATCGCCAAACTCGACGAGTAGAGGCGTGGATTGAGGACAGTTGAAAGGACAGGGACTCGACGAGTTGGCGGCCTAACTCGGCGAGTCAGGTCAACTGGAAGTTGACTTTGACTTCGGCTTTGACTTGGTCAGGGGTAAAATAGTCATCTTACCCTAAGAGTAGTTATCAGACTCTGATTGAGTGTTTTGTGGGATTTATAGCCGGAGGATTTCCAGAGCAGAAGCAGCAGACAGAGAGTTCCCGCACAGATCAGCAACTACTACTACGAGGTGAGTTACCTTCCAGTAGGGGTGGGTCTACGGCCACAATGTCGGCCCACCAACAGGGGTAATTGGTAGATGATTGCCTTTGTGATAATTATCTTGGTATGTGTAACATCCCAAAAATACGACCTAAAATTTTATGTTTAAATATTACTAAAAACCATCTCATCAAATGTCATACATACTAAGAACCATAAAATGAGTAACTCAAAAGTCATGTGACTGTGTCAAAACAAATACTGTGTCAATCATATCATAATATCTGAATAAAACTCCCAGGATAAAACTGAGACTGTGGTGTGTGTCATGCCATCATCCCGAGCTCTTCCCTTTACTTGCGGAAGTACCTGAAACCAAAACTGAAAACTGTAAGCACGAAGCTTAGTGAGCTCCCCCAAACTACCGCATACCATACAAAAGTATAAGCACATACTGGGCCTTGCCCACTGCATCGGACCGAGGTCCGGACTAACTGCATCGGACCGAAGTCCGGAACTAACCAGGGTCTTGCCCTCTGTATCGGACCGAAGTCCGGAAACTGCATCGGACCTAACCAGGGCCTTGCCCTCTGCATCGGACCGAAGTCCGAAACTAACCAGGGCCTTGCCCTCTGCATCGGACCGAAGTCCGGAAACTGCATCGGACCGAAGTCCGGAACTAACCAGGGCCTTGCCCTCTGCATCGGACCGAAGTCCGGAAACTGCATCGGACCGAAGTCCGGAACTAACCAGGGCCTTGCCCTCTGCATCGGACCGAAGTCCGGAAACTGCATCGGACCGAAGTCCGAAACTAACTGAACATAGCATAGCATAATCACAACTACTGGCATAAACACATATACTGCATACTGCATCGGACCGAAGTCCGGAATACATAACACAAAATCATGCTTGAATCACAAAGACATCAAGCACACTGAACTACTGCATCAGACCAAAGTCTGGAACTACTGCTAACTAAACGGGTCGGCATTGTGGTCGTAGACCCGTTCCTACTGGAAGGTAACTCACCTCGTGATGCTGACGGCTGAACTCCTGAATGAGAAATCCCTGACTGCTGCTCCGGCTGCTTCTCGACTATCAAAGGTAATAAAATACTAAATCAGAATAGGGATTCTCCTATGGGTAAAATGACCATTCTACCCCTGCTATGGCATGGGTCACAACATGGCCCAAACCCTCAATTCCTTCCAAGTCCATCCTTGGCCCCATTATAGGCCCACTAATGGCCCAATTTGCTATATTGGGGCCAAAGCCCTTTATTGGTCCTTACTCAAGTCCAATACTAAATCTTTGGTCCTTAGCAACTGAATTCTGATGGACCATTAAGGCCCAAGGACCCTAAGTCTGAAACTCAGCCCACACCGAGGCCCAAAACACTCGAAGCCCAAACTGGCAGCGTACGCGGGGCGTACACCATACGCTGAGCGTACTGGCTGCTGGCTTGTACGCGGCGCGTACCTCCTTGTACGCCCAACGTACAGCCCTGTTAAGCCAAAATCTCATAAAGTGCTTGATAATCCGATCCAGAAGCTACAAATCCAGATCCTAAGCTTGTTCCACGTCTTAAGCCATAAAGTTGCTTACTTGATGGCTTACAAGTCTCATAAAGGCTCAAACTTCCATAAATAACATTCTACTTCCATGGAGCTAACTAGATCTCATGCATGGTTCCATATAAGCCACAAAGATTGCAACTTTATTGCTAGGAAGATGTTTCTGAGCCTTAAGGATGGCAATCCAAACTCCAAAACCGACTTACAAGATCAAGACTCAACCTTTGGACTAAAAAGGTCCAAACTTCCATAACCTAGATCTAGAAGGAAAGAGGAAGAAAGTTCAGAACTTTATACCTTCCTTTGCTGACCAAGAGGGTGCTAAGTCCAGATCCCTGAGCTCAAGCTTCTTCTCCAACTTCTTCCCTTCCTTCTACACTACTTCCTTTCCTTAAAACACTCACAAAAGCTTCTTCACACACAAAGAGAGGATAAGAACGAATTAGGGTTTTCTTGAGAGTGAGGAGGCTGATGGGAAAACAGGGAAGGAGGCTATAATGGGGTTTATATAGCCTTAAACCCCTAAAATTAGGGTTTTTCCCCTGGCCGCGTACGCTGGGCGTACCATAGGGTACGCTGCGCGTACGCTTCTCCTCCCCGCGTTTCATTTAATCGCTACGCCCAGCGTACAACGGGTTTACGCCCCGCGTACGGCTTATGGGCAGACTATGGCTCGGCCCAAAACAAAGAGGCCCAATCCCATGTACAATTCTATTATAGCCCAACATAAAACTTGAGAATCTAAATAAATTTATACCTCGGAAGAGGATCGTTACAAATCTCCCCCACTTGAATCAGACTTCGTCCTCGAAGTCTGTTGCTACTGAATCTGAAAACAATTTCGGGTAATGCTCAAACATCTCCTCCTCAGATTCCCACGTCCACTCTGAACCCTTTCGGTGCTGCCACTGCACCTTCACTAGCTGAACTACCTTGTTCCTCAAGGTCTTTGTCTTCCGGTCCAAAATCACGACCGGTCTCTCAATGTAATTCAGGCTGCTATCAACCTGAATGTCTTCCAAGGGTACAACCGCTGACTCGTCCACTAAACACTTCCGTAACTGGGAAACATGGAAGGTGTTGTGGATCTGGCTGAGCTCTGCCGGAAGATCCAACCGATAAGCAACACGACCCACCCGGGCCAAAACCCTAAAAGGACCGATGAACCTGGGGCCCAGCTTGCCCATCTTTCGGAATCTGATGACACCCTTCCAGGGTGATACCTTCAGGAGGACCATGTCACCCACCTGAAACTCCCAAGTCTGAACGCCTCCTGTCGGCGTAACTCTTCTGCCGACTCTGCGCAGTCTGCAGTCTACTACGAACCTGCTGGATCAACTATGTCGTCTTGAGCACCACTTTGGTGCTCCCAATGACACGCTGACCGACCTCGCCCCAACAAATCGGGGTCCTGCACTTCCTCCCATAGAGCATCTCGAAAGGAGGGCGGTCAATACTCGCATGATAACTGTTGTTATACGAAAATTCCGCTAACGGAAGATACGTATCCCAACTGCCACCGAAATCTAGAACACATGCCCGGAGCATGTCCTCGAGAGTCTGAATCGTCCTCTCGCTCTGCCCGTCCGTCTGAGGGTGGAAAGCGGTGTTGAAATGGAGACGAGTTCCCATCTCGTCGTGAAACCGCTTCCAGAATCTGGAAGTAAAACGGACGTCTCGGTCTGACACCACTGAAACAGGCACTCCATGCCGTGCCACAACCTCTCGCACATAAATATCGGCTAGCTTCTCCGCCGATATGCTCTCCTAGATCGGTATAAAATGAGCACTCTTCGTCAACCGATCCACAATAACCCAAATCAAATCCACTCCACGTGCGGTCCTGGGAAGCTTAGTGATGAAGTCCATGGTGATGTCTTCCCATTTCCACACTGGAATGTCTAACGGCTGCATCTTGCCGTGAGGCCTCTGGTGCTCTGCCTTGACCTTCCTGCAGGTCAGGCACCTCTCCACATACCAGGCGATATCCCGCTTCATGCAGGGCCACCAATAATAGGGTCGAAGATCTCTATACATCTTCGTCGCCCCTGGATGGATGGAAAATCGAGACTTATGGGACTCGTCCATCAATACCTGCCGCACACCGCCCCAGTACGGTACCCAAACTCTCCCATGAAGGGTCAACAATCCTCGACTGTCATAGTCAAAGGAAGCTACTCGGCCCACAATCCTCTCACACTTCTGTCTCTCTTCCTTCAGGCCCTCAACCTGAGCCTCTATGATCTGCTCCAACAATGGAGTAATCACTGTCATCCTCAGACAAATATCCCTGATCGGGGCGGCTACCGCCTTGCGACTCAGGGCGTCGGCCACCACGTTGGCCTTGCCCGGATGATAAAGGATCTCACAATCGTAGTCCTTTACCACATCTAACCATCGGCGCTGCCTCATGTTCAGATTCGGCTGATCCATGAGGTACCTCAAACTCTTGTGATCCGTGTAAATGACACAGCGGACCCCATAGAGGTAATGTCTCCAAATCTTGAGGGCAAACACTACTGCCCCCAACTCCAAGTCGTGTGTCGGATAGTTAGCCTCGTGAGGCTTCAACTGTCTAGAGGCGTAAGCTATCACATGCCCTCGCTGCATCAACACTGCTCCCATACCTGTGATCGAAGCATCACAGTAGACCACAAAATCCTCTACTCCCTCTGGCAGGGTAAGAATCGGCGCCTCGCACAATCTCTGTCTAAGGGTCTCAAATGCTGCCTGCTGCTCAGGCCCCCAGCGAAACACCACCGACTTCTTGGTCAGTCGGGTGAGCGGAACTGCTATCTTGGAGAAATCTTGAATGAATCTCCTGTAGTACCCTGCTAATCCTAGGAAGCTCCGAATCTCTGCTGGAGATCTCGGGACCTCCCACTGCATCACGGCCTCTATCTTGGCCGGATCTACTAGAATACCCTTCTGGTTGACGAGGTGACCAAGGAACTGCACCTCGCGCAACCAGAACTCACACTTGGAGAACTTCGCGTAAAGTCTCTCCCTCCTCAACGCCTCTAGCACCTCTCTCAGGTGCTCCTCGTGCTGCTCCTGAGTCTTGGAATAGACCAAGATGTCATCAATGAACACTATCACAGACCAGCATCGGTCTGCATACGCGGTTCATGAGGTCCATGAACGCGGCTGGGGTGTTGGTGAGCCCGAACGGCATCACCACAAACTCATAATGACCATAGCGGGTCCTAAAAGCGGTCTTCTGCACATCCTCATCCCTGACCCGCATCTGGTGATAACCGGACCGTAGATCAATCTTGGAGAACCAAGATGCTCCCTGAAGCTGGTCAACCAAGTCGTCTATCCTCGGAAGTGGGTAGCGGTTCTTCACCGTTACCTTGTTCAACTCCCGGTAATCTATGCACATACGGTACGACCCATCCTTCTTCCTCACGAAAAGGATCGGGGCTCCCCATGGTGAACTACTCGGTCTGATGAAACCCTTGTCTAGCAGCTCCTGCAGCTGCGTAGACAACTCATGCATCTCTGGAGGAGCCAACCGATACGGTGCTTTGGCTATCGGAGCCACACCCGGAACCAGGTCAATCCGAAACTCGACCTGTCTCTCCGGAGGTATTCCAGGCAAATCCTCTGGGAATACGGCCGGGTACTCACGTACTACTGGCACATCGTCAACCGTCGCCTTACCCTTCTCCCGGGCATCTATGACATAAGCGACGTACCCTGCGCAACCCTGCTGAACATAGCGCCTCGCTCTCGCTGCTGAACACAGTATCGGTCCGCACTGTGGCTTCTCCCCCTGAATAACTAACTCTCCCCCACTGGGAGTGCGAACCCTCACTATCTGCAGCTCACAATCAATCACTGCCCCATTGGGGCTCAGCCAATCCATACCCACTATAACCTTATTCCCTTGCAGGGGAATGGGAACCAAGTCTACTGAAAACTGCTCATCGAATAACTGCAGCGAACACGCCCTATGAACTCTCGTGACCCTGACGGTCCTGTCATCGGCTATCTCAACCTCTAGTGGGCAATCCAGCTCCCCCGGAGCTCTACTGAACCTCTTGCTAAGTGCAAGAGACATAAACGATCGGGTAGCCCCCGAGTCAAACAATACTGTAGCTGAAATGTCGTTCACTAAGAACGACCCTACAAAACATATAATCATGAGAAACGATCAATATCGATAAGGAGATAAGAGGAAAATATATACCTGTCACCACATCAGGAGTCGCTCGCGCCTCCTCTGCTGTCATCTGGAAAGCTATACTCTTCGCCACAGGCGTCTCACCCCGGCCCTGACGGCCGTCTGTAATCCTCAAGGTAGCAGGGGCAGGTGCTGCCACCTTCCCTGCTGCTGCTAAACTCAGGCACTGGGACTTTTTATGTCCCCTCTGATTGCAATGGAAGCAAATCAGATCAGCTGCTGCGGTGGCGGTAGTAGTAGCTGTACAATCTCTACTCATATGCCCGGTCCGGCCGCACTTATAGCAACCGGCACTACCTGCCTTGCACGCCCCATCGTGCAATCTCCCACACTTGCCACACCGACTGTGGCTCTGCTGTCCTCTGAATCTGTGATCTGACACCTTGGGCTTTTTGCCCGAACTCCCTGTACCAGAAGCCACCTCTGGCTTCCTCTTCCTCTCCATCTCCAGATCTATCTCCCTCTCCCGAGCCCTCGCAATCATATCATCAAGCGTTTTACAGCTGGACCGGCTCACAAACTGGCGGATATCACTCCGTAACATCTCATGATAACGGGCCTTCTTCATTTCCTCATCAGCTGCGTACTGAGGAACAAGAAGAGCCCTCTCCCTGAACTTGGCGGTAATCTCCGCCACTGTCTCTGTAGTCTGGGTGAGATCCTGGAACTCCCTGGCTAACTGCTGCACCTCAATAACCGGTGCAAACTCGGCTCTGAACCTGGTAGTAAAATCAGCCCAAGTCATGGCATCAAGCGCTGCGTCATCCCCGATGACATGCCCGACCTCCTCCCACCAATCTCGTGCCCTGTCCTTCAGAAGACAGGATGCTAGTCTGACCTTGTCCCCCTCGGGACATCTGCTGGTGCGGAAAGCGTTGGCAACATCAACCAACCATCTGGTACTCGCTATGGGGTCCCGCGCCCCATGATAATCTGGAGCTCCACAAGCCCGAAACTCCCTGAAGGTGAGTGTGCGCGACCCCATCATGGCCGCCACCTCAGCACGGAAGGTGCTCAACCTCTCGTCCATCAACTCCAAGATACCCTCCTTGATCGAACCGAAGATCACAGGAGTCTGCTCAAGTATGGTGCGAGTAATCTCTGAAGAGAGAAACTCCCTAGTCTGCTCGTCCAACTGCCCGGCCTCCGGGCCTGATCCTGATCCCTCTCCGACACCTGAACTGCCGACTGCTGGTCTAGGGCGTAAAACCACCATTCTGAAAACACATCATAATAAACGTCAGGAACACTGATATATCTCGAGGGATCACTACTACTACAAGTTTCCTGGTCTCATCTCAGCTTTCCTTGGTTCAAGTACGGATCCTCTGCTTTCAGTAGTACGGGCCCATACTACCTTCCACATCTATCCATACTTTCCTCAAGTACTGCCTTGACTCCACCAAGTCACTTCTACTGCTACTGTTCTCTGCTACTCTCATCCTAGGCTTGCCCTAGGGAACTTTCTGACTCCACCCAATCCAGTCCTCAACTGCTGAAGGCCTCCTTGTAATGCCAATTTGCCATCACCTGAATACCATCACATGTGGCGAGGCTCAGATAATCCTTCGAGTAAAAGACTCGTCCCTACAACGGTTAGACTCAAACAAGAGCTGCGCAATAGGGCCAAATCTAGCACTCTGAGATTATTCAACCTTGTTCACATGTGATGTGATGTATTCACCTAATGGCTAATTCCCATCACTATGAGTCCCACAAAGCACGAACCAAGCAACATTCGGACACAGGAAACTACTCCAGCAAATCTATTCTCATAACAAGAAACTGTACTAGCATACAATGCTAATCTCACACTATCAGGCTTAACCTAAAAAGGCTATCCTACTACTGTCTACTCAATACTAGCATGCAATTCTCATAAAGCTGAAACACATATAGCAGGCACATAAGGCATCCTCCTAGATCCTTAGTCCTATTCTAGCATGCTGTTCTACTGAAACTGAAACTGACAATCATAACATAAACTTGTATGGGTAATTTGGGAGTACTTACTTGAGCTCGGCTGATCGCATGCACCACACCCTTTTCCTTTTCTCAAAACTCTTTATCTTTTTAAGTTCTTTTTCCAAAAATTTCTTTTGAAAACATTTTCTTTTGAAAATCCTTTACCATTTCCTTAGTTTGAGTCCAGTCATACCCGAAGGTGCGCCTGAATCCCTCAAACCAAGGCTCTGATACCAACTTGTAACATCCCAAAATACGACCCAAAATTTTTTGTTTAAATATTACTAAAAACCATCTCATCAAATGTCATACATACTAAGAACCATAAAATGAGTAACTCAAAAGTCATGTGACTGTGTCAAAACAAATACTGTGTCAATCATATCATAATATCTGAATAAAACTCTCAGGATAAAACTGAGACTGTGGTGTGTGCCATGCCATCATCCCGAGCTCTTCCCTTTACTTGCGGAAGTACCTGAAACCAAAACTGAAAACTGTAAGCACGAAGCTTAGTGAGCTCCCCTAAACTACCGCATACCATACAAACATATAAGCACATACTGGGCCTTGCCCACTGCATCGGACCGAGGTCCGGACAAACTGCATCGGACCGAAGTCCGGAACTAACCAGGGTCTTGCCCTCTGTATCGGACCGAAGTCCGGAAACTGCATCGGACCGAAGTCCGGAACTAACCAGGGCCTTGCCCTCAGCATCGGACCGAAGTCCGGAAACTGCATCAGACCGAAGTCCGGAACTAACCAGGGCCTTGCCCTCTGCATCGGACCGAAGTCCGGAAACTGCATCGGACCGAAGTCCGGAACTAACCAGGGCCTTGCCCTCTGCATCGGACCGAAGTCCAGAAACTGCATCGGACCAAAGTCCGGAACTGACTGAACATAGTATAGCATAATCACAACTACTGGCATAAACACATATACTGCATACTGCATCGGACCGAAGTCCGGAATACATAACACAAAATCATGCTTGAATCACAAAGACATCAAGCACACTGAACTACTGCATCAGACCGAAGTCTGGAACTACTGCTAACTAAACGGGTCGGCATTGTGGCCGTAGACCCGTTCCTACTGGAAGAAAACTCACCTCGTGATGCTGACGGCTGAACTCCTGAATGAGAAATCCCTGACTGCTGCTCCGGCTGCTTCTCGACTATCAAAGGTAATAAAATACTAAATCAGAATAGGGATTCTCCTATGGGTAAAATGACCATTCTACCCCTGCTATGGCATGGGTCACAACATGGCCCAAACCCTTAATTCCTTCCAAGTCCATCCTTGGCCCCACTATAGGCCCACTAATGGCCCAATTTGCTATATTGGGGCTAAAGCCCTTTATTGGTCCTTACTCAAGTCCAATACTAAATCTTTGGTCCTTAGCAACTGAATTCTGATGGACCATTAAGGCCCAAGGACCCTAACTCTGAAACTCAGCCCACACCGAGGCCCAAAACACTCGAAGCCCAAACTGGCAGCGTACGCGGGGCGTACACCAAGGAACGCTGAGCGTACTGGCTGCTGGCTTGTACGCGGCGCGTACCTCCTTGTACGCCCATCGTACAACCCTGTTAAGCCAAAATCTCATTAAGTTCTTGATAATCCGATCCAGAAGCTACAAATCCAGATCCTATGCTTGTTCCACGTCTTAAGCCATAAAGTTGCTTACTTGATGGCTTACAAGTCTCATAAAGGCTCAAACTTCCATAAATAACATTCTACTTCCATGGAGCTAACTAGATATCATGCATGGTTCCATATAAGCCACAAAGATTGCAACTTTATTGCTAGGAAGATGTTTCTGAGCCTTAAGGATGGCAATCCAAACTCCAAAACCGACTTACAAGATCAAGACTCAACCTTTGGACTAAAAAGGTCCAAACTTCCATAACCTAGATCTAGAAGGAAAGAGGAAGAAAGTTCAGAACTTTATACCTTCCTTTGCTGACCAAGAGGGTGCTAAGTCCAGATCCCTGAGCTCAAGCTTCTTCTCCAACTTCTTTCCTTCCTTCTACACTACTTCCTTTCCTTGAAACACTCACAAAAGCTTCTTCACACACAAAGAGAGGATAAGAACGAATTAGGGTTTTCTTGAGAGTGAGGAGGCTGATGGGAAAACAGGGAAGGAGGCTATAATGGGGTTTATATAGCCTTAAACCCCTAAAATTAGGGTTTTTCCCCTGGCCGCGTACGCTGGGCGTACCATATGGTACGCTGCGCGTACGCTTCTCCTCCCCGCGTTTCATTTAATCGCTACGCCCAGCGTACAACGAGTTTACGCCCCGCGTACGACTTATGGGCAGACTATGGCTCGGCCCAAAACAAAGAGGCCCAATCCCATATACAATTCTATTATAGCCCAACATAAAACTTGAGAATCTAAATAAATTTATACCTCGGAATACGATCGTTACAGTATGGTTATGTGTTTTGGTCATGAGATATCCCTGTGTGATATGCTATGTGTGTAGAAGGGATTAGTTGTCCCTGACATCGGTCGTTAGGATCGAAGGGTAGGTCAGTACCCAGTTATGCCTGACTGTATGATTATATCTTGCTACTGTATGCTAGTGCTAGGGGTGAAATAGTCCCCAGTTACCGGTTGAAAGATACCGATGGCATGCACCGGTTGGAAGATACCGATGATGGTTACCGGTTGAAAGATACCGATGGCAGTTACCGGTTGAAAGATACCGATGATGTTATATGGTATGTGGTATGAGGGGGGAACTCACTAAGCTTTGTGCTTACAGTTTCAGTTTTGGTTTCAGGTACCTCTTCGTCTAAGGGGAAAGAGCCAGCGGTGTAGCAGCGCATCACACACATGGTTTCCGCATCGGATTTTCTGGGATTGTACTCTGATTTTCATTGTTCTTGATGATATGGTTTTGAGACATGACTTTATGATTTTATAAAAGATGTAATATCGACAATGTTTTGGTAACATATCTTATGATTTACTTAATTCAAAAATGAATTTTTTGGCCTCAATTTTGGGATGTTACAAGTTGGTATCAGAGCCTTGGTTTGAGGGATTCGGACACACCCTCGGGGGTGTTTGGACTCAAACCGAGGGACTAAAAGATTTTTACAAGGAAAATGGTTTTCTAAAATCTAAGTTAAGGAATTTTGAGAAAGACAAGGTGTGTGATGCGTGCGACCGGCCGGGCTCAAGTAAGTTTTCCCCAAGATACCCATACTTGATATGTTATATGATTTATGATTCTGAGAACTGTATGCTAGATTAGGGCTAAGGATCTAGGAGGATGCCTTGTATGCCTGATATATTATTCTGAGAACTGCATGCTAGGGCTAAGGATCTAGGAAGGATGCCTTGTATGCTTGTTGTATGAGCTGTATGCTAGGACTATCTAGTCAGCGGTAGGATGGCCTGATTAGGTTATGCTTGATGTGGTTACTCGATGCACGAATTCTGCTTGCTTTGTGCTATAGGGGTTCTGGCCAACTTTAATTAACTAGAGAGCAAATATGTAATAGTATCCGTAAGCTAGTTAGGGGGAGATGGTGAGGACTCCTAGTGCAGCTGATGGCGGAGAGTAGATTAGAGGGTGCCCTAGGAAGCCTAGGATGAGATCAGTGGAAAGGGTATCAGAATAAGGGACTCGGTGAAGTCAAAGCAATCCTTGAGAAAAGTACGCATAGATGTGGAAGGTAGTATGGGCCCGTACTACTGGAAGCAGAGGATCCGTACTCAAGTCAAGGAGAGCCGAGATGGAACCAGGGAACTTGGAGAATGTGTGAGACGTATCGAGAGTATTTATGATCCTGATGTTTGTATGTTTATTTTCAGTATGGTGACCACGCGACATGGAGCGGGAGGCTCAGGGTCAGGATCAGGTTCGGGCTCGGGTGCAGGATCCGAGCAGGTGGATGGTGGACTATGCGAGTTCATCGCGTCGGAGATCACGAGAGGTATCCTTGAGTCGACCCCGGTCATCTTCGGGTCGATCAAGGAGGAGATCATCGAGTTGATGGAGGATCACCTCCGATCATTTAGGAGTGATTTGGCGTCTAGCCAGGCGAGTACGCGCACACTGTCCTTTAAGGACTTCAGAGGGAGTGGTGCACCGGATTTCCATGGGGTGAAGGACCCCATTGCTGCTAGGAGATGGATCGCAGACATCGAATATGCGCAGTTGACGAGCTTCTGCCCGGAAGGGTCGAAGGTCCGTTTCACTGCAGGATGTTTGAGGGATCGAGCCAGAGATTGGTGGGAGTTGATTGGTGATACGTTGGGAGCCCCAGCCATCGAGGCTATGACGTGGTCAGATTTTGTGACCCGATTCAGGGCCCAGTTTTCACCAGCCGTGGAGCTTCAGCAGCTGACCAGAGAGTTCTTGGATATGAGACAGACTACAGAGACTGTGGCAGAGATCACTGCCACGTTCCGGGAGAGGGCTTTGTTGGTGCCCCAGTATGCGGGTGATGAGGACATGAGGAGGACCCGCTACCATGACATGCTACGAGCTGACATCCGGGAGCATGTCAGTTTTTCAGCTTGCCCTACCCTGGATTCCATGATTGCCAGAGCAAGGGAGAGGGAGATTGATCTGGAGCACATACGGAAGAGGAAGGCAGAGGAGGGACAGACGACAGGGGCTTCGGGGAAGAATCCCAAGGGATCCGATGTTAGGCCGAAAGGCCAGTCAGGACGAGACCGCTGTGGGAAATGCGGTCGGTCACAAGAGGGAGTTTGTTGCATTGGGCCGGGTTCAGGCTGCTATAAGTGTGGCAAGATTGGGCATTTTGGCAGAGATTGTACTGCCCCTACTCCTGCGATTCAGACATCAGACCTGATTTGCTTTCATTGCAATTAGAGGGGCCATAAAAAGGCCAATTGCCCCAGATTGACAGCAGCAGCGGCGCCGACAGTGGCGCCAACTCCGGCGACTGCGAGGGTTACGGATGGCCGGAAGGTCAAGACGGAGGCTTCAGTGGTGCGAAGCCGAGCATTTCAGCTGACAGCCGAGGAGGCACGCGCTACACCCGATGTGGTGACGGGTATGATTTCTCCTCTCAGATCTTTTATGTTATGTCGTCATGACTTTGATATGTTATATGTATGTGCTCTGTTTAGGACCGTTCCATGTGAACGGTATCCCAGTTCAGGTATTGTTTGATTCGGGTGCTACCCGATCATTTGTCTCTCTTGCGCTTAGCAAAAAGTTTCCTGAGTCTTCGGGCATGTTGGATTGCCCCCTAGAGGTCGATATTGCGGACGACCGGTCAGTGCGAGCATCAGAGGTCTATCGAGATTGTGTTTTAAGGCTGTTCGAGGAGCGTTACCTGGTAGATTTGGTTCCCATACCTTTGCGGGGGAACAAGGTTATTATCGGTATGGATTGGCTAAGCCCCAATGGGGCAGTGATCGACTGCGCGCAGCAGTTAGTGCGGATCAGGACCCCAAGTGGGGGAGAGCTGGTGGTTCAGGGCGAGAGGCCACAGCGAGGACCAGCTTTATGTTCGGCAGCGAGGGCTAGGAGCTACCTCCAGTAGGGTTGCGCAAGATATGTCGCTTATGTTATGGATACCCGGGAGGCGGGTAAGGCGACGGTGGGCGATGTGCCCGTGGTGCGAGTGTTTGCGGATGTATTCGCAGAGGAGTTGCCTGGGATACCTCCGGAGAGACAGGTGGAGTTCAGGATCGACCTAGTCCCTGGTGCGGCTCCGATAGCCAAGGCACCGTATCAGTTGGCTCCTCGTGAGACGCAGGAGTTATCTACACAGCTGCAGGAGCTGTTAGACAAAGGATTCATTAGACCGAGCAGTTAACCCTGGGGAGCCCCGATACTGTTTGTGAAGAAGAAGGATGGGTCGCATCGGATGTGTATAGATTATCGGGAGCTGAATAAGGTAACGGTGAAGAACCGTTACCCACTCCAGAGGATCGATGACCTCTTTGACCCGCTACAGGGAGCGTCTTGGTTCTCCAAGATTGATTTGCGTTCGGGGTATCATCAGATGAGGGTCAGAGAGGAGGATGTGCAGAAGACTGCTTTCCGGACGCGCTATGGCCATTATGAGTTCGTGGTGATGCCCTTCGGGCTCACCAATGCTCCTGCCGCGTTCATGGATCTCATGAACCGCGTGTGCAGACCGATGTTGGATCGGTCTGTGATAGTTTTTATTGATGATATCTTGGTTTATTCCAAGATGCGAGAGCAGCATGAGGAGCACCTGCGGGAGGTTCTGGATACCTTGAGGAGGGAGAGCTTGTACGCCAAGTTCTCCAAGTGTGAGTTCTGGTTGCGCGAGGTGCAGTTCCTTGGGCATCTCGTCAACCATGACGGGATTTCGGTTGACCCGACCAAGGTGGAGGCCGTGATGAGGTGGGAGGTTCCGAGGTCTCCATCCGAGATTTGGAGCTTCCTAGGAT
The DNA here is from genome assembly GCF_052849685.1 of Lactuca virosa. Lineage (NCBI taxonomy): Eukaryota > Viridiplantae > Streptophyta > Magnoliopsida > Asterales > Asteraceae > Lactuca > Lactuca virosa. The sequence continues at coordinate 288,449,195 of NC_136426.1, forward strand.
TGGCAGGCTACTATCGGAGATTCATTCAGGACTTCTCCAAGATAGTCGTGCCCCTGACCAGGCTGACGAGGAAAGCCGTGGTCTTTTGTTGGGGGCCTGAGCAGCAGGTTACATTCGAGACATTGAGACAGAGATTGTGCGAGGCGCCAATCTTAGCCCTGCCAGAGGGCATGGAGGATTTTGTTGTATACTGCGATGCGTCCATCTCGGGCTTGGGTGCAGTATTGATGCAGAGAGGGCATGTTATTGCTTACGCTTCGAGGCAGTTGAAGCCTCACGAGGCGAACTACCCGACGCATGATTTGGAGCTGGGGGCTGTTGTGTTCGCCCTCAAGATTTGGCGTCATTACCTCTATGGGGTTCGTTGTACTATTTACACGGACCACAAGAGCCTGAGGTATCTCATGGACCAGCCAAATCTGAATATGAGGTAGCGTCGGTGGCTTGATGTGGTAAAGGATTATGATTGTGAGATCCTCTACCACCTGGGGAAGGCCAATGTGGTGGCCGACATGCTTAGCCGCAAGGCAGCACCGATTAGGGATAATTGTATGAGGATGACAGTGGTGACTCCGCTGTTGGAGCAGATTCGGGAGGCCCAACAGGAGGCCATGAAGGAGGAACATCGGAAGAGTGAGCGGATTGTGGGACAGGTTTCCTCCTTCGACCATGATAGCCGAGGATTATTGACACTACAACGTAGGGTCTGGGTACCGTACCTCGGGGGTGTGTGCCAGGTGCTGTTGGAGGAGGCGCACAAATCCCGATTCTCCATTCATCCCGGGGCGACGAAGATGTATAGAGATCTTCGTCCAGACTATTGGTGGCCCTGCATGAAGCGGGATGTAGCATGGTACGTGGAGCGGTGCTTGACCTGCAGGAAGGTCAAGGCCGAGCACCAGAGGCCACACAGAAAGATGCAGCCGTTGGATATTCCCCTGTGGAAGTGGGAAGATATTACTATGGACTTCATCACCAAACTTCCCAGGAGCGCGTGGGGAGTGGATTCCATATGGATCATGATGGGTTTCGAGCAATACATCAATCCTATGGTGTACATGCAAACCCTAATAGCTTTGGATCTAGTTTGTCTAATGAACATGCAATTGGTAATCCAAAGCCATAAACCCTAGATCTAATAAACTATAACTGAAATTAGGGTTTAGATATTACCTTTGATTGTTATATAGCAATAACAATCAATCCTTGGCTTCAGAAAGCTTAGTGCCTCAAGTGTTGCACCTCTAATGGAGTCACAAACACCACTAAGCAACTTGGATGAAGAGGGAGGAGAGAGGAGGCACCAAAAACGGCTGGAAACCCTAAAAGATTAGTTCACCATGTTTTTGGGGCATAGGGGTCCTTTATATACATGTAGGCTATTAGGGTTTTCAACTAGGAAACCCTAATCTGACTGCTTAGGCCTTAAGCAGTCCAATGGACCATTCCAGAAGGCCCTTGGACGATTTCTTTCTGGACCTCCATATAGAATTCGTCCATTGCCATCTAATGGATCCTAAGCCCAACTTTGTAACTATCTTATAATTACAATATCAGTCCCCTTAATTTAATTAATCTCTTTTAGCCACAAAATTAATTCTTAATTAATTCTTGACTAATATTAATTAAACAATATGATTTCTCCTTTAATATATTATTCTTATAATATATTAATAAATCATAATTAAACCTTTCTCTTCTTAATTCATCCTACATATTGCTCTGGTGAAGGCAACCCAAAAGGACCATGCTCATAATCGGGTCAAGTACATACCAAAATAGTTATGGACTTAGACACTAATCCAACAGTCTCCTACTTGGATAAGTCTAATAACTATTTTGCATAACTTCAGAACCTGATCAGCAATCGTAGCTTTCAAAAGCCGCTGTCAACTCAGATCTTATCAGATACGCGTGTCCTTTAGATAAGGGATCATATATTCCTCCATTCTCAAGATATCGTATAGACACAAGACATGGATTTAAATCATTCTCTCTGTCTATGTATTGTTTCCCGACATCTGATTTATGACGACTGACAACAGACTACAATTGAACACATCAACTTAGTCTCGGCTTGGCCAAGCGCTTAGGGTGTCATCACTAAATCATCGAGGGGCCCACAAATATCGCTTTTATCCCACTTTGGGTAAAAGGAATGGATAAACTTCGACTCAAATGCTTGCTTGCTCCTACTAATCGAATCACACACAACAGTAAGTTTTATAACACCAAGTTACTGGTGCGTTTACTTATCATCAATGTGCAACCGACCAGCAAATAACAACTCACACGTCTCGGTTTCAAGAATATACAATGTTATCGTCTCACTAATCACCCGTGATAAATCCATGAAGTGATTCAAGTGAGCGTGGGTTTAATCCAATACTTTAATCTTATTAAAGCACTCATGAACTCTGCAGCAAACATGTGCTATGTCTAAACACTTCAGACAATCTACAGACAAATTCATGACAGTCTTGCTTCATACCTACTTCCAACGTATGACCGACTGTGGAGGTTTGAATAACCCAGTTATTCTGGAAGTCAAAACATGCAAAGTGAAACGCAATATAATATTAATCCTATATGGCCCCAAAACTTTTGAGCGTAAATAAAAACACTTTTATTTAAACACCATATTGATTACTCATTAGTCATTTCTTACTGTTTCAGAAAATCAACTTATTACTCGAATCATAACCACAATTATCCCATGCTCCAAGCATGCATACTTTGGTTTCCTATATATCAATTGAAAAACTTTTCCAATGAAACTCATTTCACAATCCCCAATCCTTATCATTAGCGTAAGAATACTAAATTCTTGCCACTTTTAGAATATGTCAGATTCTAACATTTTATGCAATGACCCTTTCGTAAAGTCATAGCACGAAAGTCACCAGGACTTGGCTAATGAAATTACTAAGTTCTCTATCAGGAACTGTTACAAAACAATTCTATAGATGTGATGTCTCTCACTCAAAGTTGGCCGACATCTACATTCGAGAGGTGGTGGCTCGGTACGGAGTGCCAGTCTCCGTAATTTCAGATAGGGATGTGCAGTTCACTTCCAGGTTTTGGAAGAAATTCCATGACGAGTTAGGTACCCTTCTGCACTTCAGCACCACCTTTCACCCGCAGATGGATGGTCAGAGCGAGCGGACCATCCAGACTCTGGAGGACATGCTGCGGGCGTGCATGCTAGACTTCGGTGGTAGCTGGGATACTTACCTCCTATTGGCTGAGTTCTCATACAACAACAGCTATCACGCAAGTATCTATCGTCCTTCGTTCGAGATGTTATATGGGAGGAAGTGCTGGACCCCGATATGCTGGGGTGAGGTCGGCCAGAGGGTCATGGGGAGCACCGAAGTGGTGCTCAAGATGACAAAAAGGATTCAGCAGGTTCGGAGCAGGCTTCAGACTGCACAGAGTCGGCAGAAGAGCTATGCCAACAAGCGCCGATCAGACCTGGAGTTTCAGGTCGGGGATATGGTTCTCCTGAAGGTGTCGCCTTGGAAGGGCGTCATCCGATTCAGGAAACGGGGCAAGTTTGCCCCCAAGTATATTGGGCCTTTCAGGGTTATAGCCCGGGTGGGCAAAGTGGCGTACAGGCTGGATCTGCCAGCTGAACTCAGTCAGATCCACAACACCTTCCATGTCTCTCAGCTGCGGAAGTTCCTGGTGGACGACTCAGCAGTGGTGCCCCTAGAAGATATTCAGGTCGATGGAAACCTGAATTACATCGAGCGGCCAGTGGTGATCCTCGACCGGAAGTCGAAGGATCTGAGGAACAAGAGGGTCGAGCTGGTGAAGGTGCAATGGCAGCACCGGAAAGGCTCGGAATGGACGTCGGAGCCGGTGAATGAAATGATGGAGCATTATCCAGAGCTTTTCCAGGAACGATCAGCAGACTTTGAGGATGAAGTCTAAAATAAGTGGGGGAGATTTGTAGCACCTGGTTCCTGGTATGTATTTTTTATTTAGGAGTTTTGCATTTTGGCCTCGGACTCGGCGAGTTGGTGGCCCAACTCGTCGAGTAGAAGCGGTTTAGACTCAGGGTTTAAATGGTGGACTCGTCGAGTCGGCGGCCAGACTCGGCGAGTAGACTCTGACTGGACAAAACCCTAATCTAAGGGCTTGCACCCTATTTAAACATCTCATTCAGCCACCCTTCGTCCCATTTGCTCCTAGAAGACCCCCCATAACAAACCTTAATCATGTGAGTGAAGATCTAAGGCTTTTGAGTGATTTTGGTGCTTTTGTGATCTAAGAAAGGAAGTTGACTTTGACTTCGGCTTTGACTTGGAAGTTGACTTTGACTTTGACTTCGGCTTTGACTTGGTCAGGGGTAAATTAGTCATCTTACCCTAAGAGTAGTTATCAGACTCTGATTGAGTGTTTTGTGGGATTTATAGCCGGAGGATTTCCAGAGCAGAAGCAGCAGACAGAGAGTTCCCGCACAGATCAACAACTACTACTACGAGGTGAGTTACCTTCCAGTAGGGGTGGGTCTACGGCCACAATGCCGGCCCACCAACAGGGGTAATTGGTAGATGATTGTCTTTGTGATAATTATCTTGGTATGGTTATGTGTTTTGGTCATGAGATATGCCTGTGTGATATGCTATGTGTGTAGAAGGGATTAGTTGTCCCTGACATCAGTCGTTAGGATCGAAGGGTAGGTCAGTACCCAGTTATGCCTCACTGTATGATTATATCTTGCTACTGTATGCTAGTGCTAGGGGGTGAAATAGTCCCCAGTTACCGGTTGAAAGATATCGATGGCGTGTACCGGTTGGAAGATACCGATGATGGTTACCGGTTGAAAGATACCGATGGCAGTTACCGGTTGAAAGATAACGATGATGTTATATGGTATGTGGTATGATGGGGGAACTCACTAAGCTTTGTGCTTACAGTTTCAGTTCGTCTAAGGGGAAAGAGCCAACGGTGTAGCAGCACATCACACACATGGTTTCCGCATCGGATTTTCTGGGACTGTACTCTGATTTTCATTGTTCCTGATGATATGGTTTTGAGACATGACTTTATGATTTTATAAAAGATGTAATATCGACAATGTTTTGGTAACATATCTTATGATTTACTTAATTCAAAAATGAAATTTTTGGCCTCAATTTTGGGATGTTACATATCAGGTAATTTTACTTTTTAGCCCTTTATGTTTTAAAGTTTGCAAATATGGCCCTTACGTTGGGCGTACAAAGCGTACACCGGGTGTAAGTAAGCAAAGCTTTGGCGGGTCAAGACTCGAGTATGCTGAGTGTACATATAGATATGCCGGGTGTACTCATGTTTTCTCCAAACCCTAATTCCTTTGGGTGTGACCACTTTTTAAGCAACATAAACCCTCTTGGACCTTCTTATGACCAACCTTCGTTCCCTCTCAACCCTAGATCGAAACCCTAGCTTGTGTACGAGAGATTTGAAGCTTGGAAAGTGATTCTTGAGTGTTTGGTGCTAGAAGGAAGATCATACAAGTGGTGGTGGTGCATTCTAACTTGTAGATCCAGAAACTTCATCTTCTTGTCCACCTTTTCAAGGTATAACGTTCAAATTTTGGAGCTTATTTAGTTAGACAAGGTTATAGAACTCGTAACTCGGTACCTTTTCGGCCGACTATCGAGTAGCGAGTACTCGGGAGTACTCGGTGAGTACTCGGATTTGGTAATTCATGCATAAATATTTTTAGGGAACTTATATATGTCAAAATCATAAGCTAAAATCTTAACTTGATTGAAATATATAACAAAATTAGATACATGTGAATACATAAAAACTAAAAAACACATAATGGTCTCACTTTGTGAACAATTACTAAAAATTGAAGATATGTATGTAGTAATAATTACATGTGTGCATGTTAAATAATAAATGGTTAAGTATATTATACGTATTAATCACCGAGTTGACCAGGTTTTACAGCAATACTCAGTTCAGTAAGGGGTGGATCGGGGAGTACTCGGGATTCTGTAACTCGCCTCGGCAAGGGGCCGAGTAGCGAGTACTCGGGGGAGTAATCGGCCAACTCGGGGAGTTTTACAACATTGTAGTTAGATCTTTCTTAGCCTTGCATTTTGGTTCTTTTTGTCCCTAAGCTTTGATCTTTGTGAGTATGGAGTACTCTAGAGTCATTAAGTCGTCCTTTCAGACACTTTAAGATGTCTAGAGTCATAAAAATGCTAGCTTGGCCAATTCCCTTATTCCATGCATGAGATATGGGGCTTTAATGAAGTAGAGAGTTAGGATTTTTGGGTTTTATGTAACATTCCATTTTCACAACCATAAATTTTCGTTTTATTAAAGTAAAGCTTCCTAATTAGAAATTTGTTATGACTAAAACTGTTTATTCCAAATACATTTATTGAAAATCAGAGTAATATTAAAACGTAGAATCTTCATTGTTGTTGATGAATGTGTACAGTCACGCCTTCGCATTCCCATGACAACCGATGATACCTGAAACAATAAACAACTGGGTAAGTATAAAGCTGTAACATCCCAAAATCCAAGACCAAAAATTTCATTTTTAATTTAATAATTCATAAAACAGATTACTGAAAACATCATTGAGTTATCCCATATCATAAAAACCATAAGTAATATGTATCAAAACAAGTTATAATAATGTCAGAGTACAAATTCCAAGAACATCATAGTGTGGAAAATAGTGGTGTGATGCGCTGCAGTCATCCCGACTCCTTTCCCTTTGAAGAAGAAGTACCTAAAACCAAAACTGAAAACTGTAAGCACAAAGCTTAGTGAGTTCCCCCATTATACCTCATACCATACAATAATGTCACACCCTCGAACCAGACGGCGGAAACGTCCGGGGGCGAATGACTTCATCTTCTAATATCATCACAATGTATATAATTAAATCATAGACAACATCATCACCATAAAAGCTAATTTTTATCCTTATTTGTCAAATATGGCCCCTTTGTAGACTTTCTTTAGTTTTCTAGTAACTTTTAACATGTTTTGATCTTTTCTAACATCATAGAAAGTTACATTAAGTAACTTGTTTACTAAAATCTCCAAAAACTTGGAAGATATTTCGAGTTTAAGAGTATTTGACATGGTTTCATAACATATCACCCAACAATTCAAGAAAACATATACACATGCACGCATAAATACTATGATTAACACAAAACTTGCTTGTATTCTCCCCCAAAAGATAGTAAAACTCGAAAACAAGGGGGTATGAAGCTCACCTTGGTGTTAGATCGGTTTTGAAGAGGAAGGAAAGATGATTTTTGGCCTAGCTTGCTCCTTTGAAGAGATTTTTGAAGCTAAGAGAGTTCTAGGATCATAAACACAAATATAGAGTGGTTTTGAGGAAAGATCTTAGCATAAGATGGAGTTAAACAACTTGAATGTGAAGTAACTTACCAAGCTTGTATGCTTGAAGACCTTCTTGAGCTAATACACACAATCTTCGAAAATTTGAAGGGAAGGATGAAGAAATTTCTTGTGTTCTTTAGAGGAAAGGAATTAAGTGAGTAATTTTGAAGTGAAGAGTGGAGAGAGGTGGGAGGTCTCGGCCAAGAGAAAGAGAAGAAGAGGGGAAAGATTTGGTGGTATTTGCATGTTGGTTTAACATCTCAAGCTTAGAAGTATTGTGGTTAGTGCATGGATGTCCTCTAAACAAAGGTGAGGTGTCAAACACAAGTTAATCCCTCATTTATCTTTTGTTTTTTTTAAACCGAGAATTAAGAGAGGGAAAGAAAGAAAAGAATATTGGGCTTGGATTTTAAGTGTAATTAAGACTACATTGGCCCATTAGGGATTTTTCGGTTTTAAAAGCCCAACATAAATGATTTCTGGCCCAATGAAGGGTCCATGAAGAGTATTGGCCCATTTAAGTTTCCAATTAAATCCTCATGGCCCAATAAGGCCCAGTTGGTGGTTCACCGCCCAAAACTATTTTGATGAAGAGTTTTTGGTCCAACTATGGCCCAAATAACGATTTTTCAATCCATGTGGACCCACATACGGGTTTGCGGCCCAATAAGGTTAAATAAATGGGTTTTCGGCCAATAGGAAACAAATTGAGAGGTCATCGGCCCAATAAGGCCCACGAAGGGTCTTATGGCCTAAAATACTATTGCTTAATGAACTTAGGTCCAACTAGGGCCCAAATGTGGATTCTTGGCCCAGAAGAACCAAGTTGAGGGGTTACTGGCCCATTAGGCCCAATAAGAGAGTCCTAGTCCATTAAGAGGTTTAAACCGGGAAGTTAGGGTTAAAACCCAAAGTTGAGTGAATGCAACGTATTGAATTAAGTTTAGAGCTTTCACGAGAAATTTTCGACTTGAATTGTCAATCTTTGAATGAACAAATTTGTATATGAATGAAATTTGGCTTATATCAAAAGTAGGGTTACAAGATTACACAAGAAGTTGTATGCACATGGACAAAATTTTCTAGCCCTAAAATGCTAATTGTGACATCATCCCCCCGTTAGAGGGAATTTCGTCCCGAAATTCTTTTGAAAGCTATTCTTAGGAAATAGGGAAAAGGTGAGGGTACTTTTGCATCATTTGATCCTCGCGTTCCCATGTGAATTCCGGTCCACACTTAGCACTCCATCGAACCTTCACAATCGGAATGCGGCTTTGTTTTGTAAACTTTACCTCTCTGTCCATGATTTCAATCGACTCTTTGACGAACAGGAGATTCTCGTTCACCTCGATCTCATCCAGGTGAACAACAAGGGTTTCATCTGATAGGCACTTTTTCAGATTTGACACGTGGAATACTGGGTGTACGTTCTTAAGGTCCGGGGGTAGTTACAACTTGTAGGCCACCGGGCCGATTCGGGCAAGAATATCAAATGGTCCGATGTATCGTGGATTTAGCTTTCCCCGCTTCCCAAACCGTATCGTCCCTTTCCAGGGAGAGACTTTTAATAGCACCCGATCTTCTACTTTAAACTCCAGAGGCTTTCGCCTTTTATCAGCATAGCTCTTTTGACGGTCTCGCGAAGTTTGGAGTCGTGCCCTGATTTGAACTATTTTCTCCGTTGTTTCCCGAATGATCTCAGGTCCTGTGAGTGTGCTGTTCGGCGTTTGCCCTTTTGCCAGCTGAGTCTCTCCCACCTCAGCCCAGCAAAGAGGTGATCTGCATTTCTGGCCGTACAATGCCTCCAAGGTAGTGAATTTTATGCTCGTGTGGTAGTTGTTGTTGTAGGAGAACTCGATTAGTGGCAAGTGGGTATCCCATGCCTTGCCAAAATCTATCACACAAGCTCGAAGCATATCTTCCAGTGTTTGAATGGTTCGCTCACTTTGACCATCGGTCTGGGGATGGTAGGCAGTACTCATATCAAGTTGGGTTCCCATTGCTTTCTGGAGTGACTACCAAAATTGTGAGGTAAATCTACTATCTCAGTCAGAGATAACAGATATCGGTACTCCGTGTAATCTCACCACTTCCCTTATGTAGATCCGTGTTAATCTCTCCATCTTATATGTCTCCTTTATTGGTAGTAAATGGGCGGATTTTGTTAACCGATCAACAATCACCCAGATAGCATCCAGTCCGTCCGCCGATCTAGGCAACTTGGTTATAAAATCCATTGTTATTCATTCCCATTTCTACTCGGGTATTACTGGTTGTTGTAATAATCCCGAGGGCTTCTGATATTCTACCTTAACCTTTTCGCAAGTCAGGCACTTGCCCACGTAGGTAGCAATTTCTGCTTTCATGTTCGGCCACCAATATTGCCGTTTGATATCCAGGTACATCTTATCGGAACCTGGATGGACGAAGTATCGCGTCTTGTGTGCTTCGTTCATGATCACGTCTCTAAACCCTCCAAATTTTGGAATCCAGATTCGATTCATGAAATAGTAAGCTACGTCTTTTTGATTTCAAGATTCTTTTCCATCCCACGCAGTGCTTAATTCACGACATTTTCCGGCTTCAATGCTTCCAACTGAGCTTCCTTGATTTGTGAAGTTAGGTGGGAATGGATGGTCATTGTTAGGGTTTTTACTCGGCTACCTGAGTATTCTTTTCTGCTTAAGGCATCGGCATCTACGTTAGCCTTTCCTGGATGGTACTTGATCTCGCATTCATAGTCATTTAGCAGCTTGACCCATCGCCGCTGCCTCATGTTCAGTTCTTTTTGGTTCAAAATATGCTGGAGGCTTTTGTGATCTGTGAAGATGGTGCACTTTGTACCATAAAGGTAGTGCCTCCAAAATTTTAGGGCGAAGACCACAGCTCCCAGCTCGAGATCATGGGTGGTATAGTTTACTTCGTGGGTCTTCAATTGCCTGGACGCGTAAGCTATCACTTTTCCACGCTGCATAAGAACACACCCTAACCCTTGATTTGAAGCATCGCAATATACTATGAAGTCTTCCGTTCCCTCATGCAATGATAATACTGTTGGATAAGGTGTCTAAGTCCATAACTATATTTGGTATGTACTTGACCCGAGAATAGCATGGTCCATTTGGGTTGCATTTCACTGGAACAATTTGTAAGGATGGACTTTTGAGAAGAGGTTATTTATGATTTATTAATATATTATAAATTCTAATATATTAATATGAAATATTATTTAATTAGTATTGATCAAGAATTAATTTGGAATTAATTGTTTAATCAAAAGAGACTAATTAAATATATATGGATTGATTGTGTAAATCATTCATTCTTATAATGTGGGCTAATGATCCATGATTCCTTATATTGGGCTAAACCCATGTGGTGACCCGTGGATACTCCATGGAGGTTAAAACCCATGGAGCATGAAGAATGTGGAAAGTCATGCACATTAGGGTTTGCATGGTGTAACCCTAATGTAGCCACACTATATAAGAAGTCCTTTGGTTCATGAAATCGGCACCTAGAGTCCTTGTAAGAGTGCTAGCCGATTTTGAGTGCATATTATCTCCTCTCAAGTTCTTCCAATTGTTGGTGGTGATTTGTGGTTCCATTTGAGGCATTCACACTATTGGTGTTAGGCTCTTAAAGCTTCAAGGTTTCAACTACACTAAAAGGTATGTCATCTAACTAGATTTTTGTAGTATAGATACTCCATAGTATGCTATTTAGGATGATGCTTTGGAAACTATGAAAGTTTGCATGTATATTAGAGAAAACATAGATCCAAAGCATCTAGGGTTGCATGTACACCATAGGAGTGTTAGAATGCTCATAACCCATCATTAGCATCAGAGCCTAGGATTGTTTTCCAATGTACTTGATGCTACTTGCTTGGAAATGCTTTAAAAATCGAATTTCAGCTTTCTAGACAGTAGACTCGCCGAGTCCACTGGGGAACTCGCCGAGTCCCTTCACATTTCTGACCAACTCGCCGAGTTTGTTCATACACTCGACGAGTTGGAGCTCGAGAGTGTAGATTTTCGAGTTTTAAGGCTGGAATTGGACTAGGATCATTACCCTAAATTGTTTTTGAACTTATAAACCTGTTTTTGATGTGGTAATGATCATGCTAATCCAATTTAAAAGATAATTGTCAAAAGTTTCATGTTTTGTATTAGTTTATATGGTTAGGCTAATTACATGAAATTTGTTTTGATTTGAATTGTCTTGTTCATATGAGTTTGATTGAATCTTCTATGAATTATTTGATTATTGTATTAGTTAAATAATGTTTTAAATGATTTTAATGCACTCCATAACTTGTCATCAAGTTATGGATGTTATGGAACATGAAAGGTTTTTTCTAATAAAGAGTTCATTAAACTCATATGTTATGGACTTGAAGAGTTTTGACAAGTTTCAAAACTTGCCCTCAAGTTTTGGAATTTGTAAAGTCTCACTAAATGAAACTTTAATTCCAAACCTTGGAATTTTAAAGAATTAAAATTCAACCCTTATACTATTATAATATTATAGGTTTAATATTTATATATATGTATAAGACAAGTCGGTTTTACCGTTTGTAGGCCTCATTCACGAAGCCGGTCTATAAGGGGGGGGGGGTATAAGGTTACTGCCTATAAAATGGTGGTTTAATGGGTGTCCACACTCACCCACCGCTTCCTTGACTGGTGGAGGGTCGTTAGCCGAACGGGTAGGACAAATACTATAATTTTCATTAAAAGTATAATGATAGTAATAAAGTAACTAAACCTTTTATAAATTCCCAATCTTAGTTACTTTAGGAAAATATGAAATTGATGCTAATCCATGAAATTACACTTTGCACCTTACCAACTCGTTGATGGAGCGTGTGTGGTTAACCGACACATTAACTTGGATTAGTAAGGGTGGCAAAGGGTAGCTTAATGTTTATCATAAGGTCAATGGAGCGTGTGTGGTTTACTGGCACATTGATTAAGGTGATAATTGACATTAAGAGTACCAAGTACATGTTCATGGTTATTCACACCTTGTTTGTGATCCTTGGTATCCCAGTCACAAACCTGAAGGGCATAATCGAGATTTAAACATGCCATTGAATTTTTCAATGAATCTCAAAGGATCTAGGAATTTCAATCCAATTAAAACTTAATAACTATTTCGTTTTTCATGGTGGAAATTGGTAAATCGTCATTTACCTACCTTCAAATATTTTGCAAGTTGGATTACGACATCCCTCTTCCAAATTGTAAAATATTGTGTTGGGTCCTAGCCTTAATATTTCATTTTGGGTGTTATACTAAGGACTCTTTATCTAATCTAAACTTTGTCTTTCTTTCTTTTCAGATGTCTTCCAACACTACTTCTGGCTCAAACCCTACCGGCTCCTTCTCTCTCATGAACCTTTATGGGTGAGTCATCTTTGATGGGACTAATTTCAATGATTGGATTAGGAACGCCAGGATGGTCACTCGCTACGAGGACAATGAATATGTCCTCGACAAGGAGCTTAAGGAAATCGATGAGTCTGCTGCTACTCCTCAGGAGATTGCTGATTTCAGAGCACATGAGAAAGATGCCACCAAAGTAGCTTGTATCATGCTTGCCACCATGTCTCCTGAACTCCAAAAGTGCTATGAGGACTTCTAACCTTTTGAGATGCACCAGGACCTGATGGAAAGATACCATCAGAGTGCTCGTCAAGAGCGGTATGAAATCATTTGCTCCATGATTACAACAAAGATGAAGGATGGTGAACCCATCACGGGTCACTTGCAGAAAATACAAAGGTTTGTGGACCGTCTGCTCAAATTGAATGTGAACTTTGATGAGGAGCTGGCTATAAATATTATTCTACACTCCTTACATCCATGTTATGATCAGTTCCGCATGACTTATCATATGAACAAGGAGGAGGTCACTTTGAGCAAACTTCAAGGCCTTCTGAGGACCGCTGAAAGTGGTATCAAAGGTAAATCTGTTGTAACCACTCCTACTACTAATGCCCTGTTCTGGCAATTGGGCAAGGTAAGGGGGAGAAGAGGAAGGCTCCTTCCAAGAGCCGCAAGGGAAAGTCTCTTGATGGATCCTCTTCAAGTGGAACTAAAGGAGGTTCTGCTACTCCCTCGACCATCCCGAAAGAAGCAGAGTGTTTCTATTGCCATGAAAAGGGGCACTGGAAGCGAAGCTGCCCCAAGTACTTGCAGGATGTTAAGGATGGGAAGGTTAAACCCGCCCATGCAGGTATTTATACTATTATATCTAAAAACTCATCACATACTAACTCTTGGGTGCTTGACACAGGTTGTGGATTTCACATTTGTTATGATGTGCAGGGCCTAAAAAGAAGTAAGGATGTGGAGCACGGGAAGATAAACTTGATCATAGGGAACAGGAAGGTTTCACCTGTCACCAAGATTGGAGTTTATTCTTTATTGCTTAGTAGTGGGTTAGAAATAGATTTGAATAGTTGTTGCTACTCGTCTGACATGGAGTGAAATATTATTTCCTTTCATGGTTTGTACAAACAAGGTTTCATATATTCGTTTGATAATGAAATTGGTGCAATAAATGCTTATTATAATGGTGTTTTTTTTATTTTAGAGCATTACCTTGTAATGGTGTATATGAAACTGTGATGGTTGTAGACAACTTAGGAAATAATGTGTTGCATATCGATTCTTCTAATGATTTGGATAAGGCATCCTTGTGGCATTGTCGTCTTGGACATGTCAACAAGAAGCGCATAGGCCAACTATAGAAGGCTGGAGTTTTGGAGTCATTCGACTTAAGGTCGGATGACACTTGCGAGTCTTGTTTACTTGGAAAAATAACCAAGTCACCCTTTACTAGTTCTTGTGAAAGGGGTGAGGGTTTGTTGGATCTCATACACACCGATGTGTGTGGGCCCTTCAGAACCGCCACAAGGGATGCTAACCGCTTCTATGTGACTTTTACTGATGATTACAGCAGATATGGCTATATCTACTTAATCAAGCATAAGTCAGAAACCTTTGAGAAATTCAAAGAGTTTAAGCAAGAAGTGGAGAATCAGCTGGACAGGAAGATAAAGATGCTCTGATCTGATCGGGGTGGTGAGTATCTTAGTATCGAATTCCTGGACTATCTTAAGGAGTGTGGAACTGTTTCACAGTTGACGCCACCTAGGACACCACAACTTAATGGTGTGGCTGAGAGGTGCAACCGAACCTTGTTGGACATGGTTCGTTCCGTGATGAGTGGAGCTTCGTTACTAATCTCATTCTGGGGGTATGCCTTGGAGACTGCCGCCCATATCCTTAATCGAGTCCCAACTAAAAGGGTTGTCAAAACACCTCACGAGATGTGGACATGGAAGGCTCCCTCTTTAGCACACATCAAGGTTTGGGGTTACGAGGCTTTCGTGAGGCGCGAGACTCACGACAAGCTCGAACCTCGGAGTGAGCGGTGTATTTTCATCAGCTACCCGCATAAGTCTTTTAGATATCTCTTCTACTGACCGAGTGACAATGTTGTCTACGTTGCGAGGAGAGCAGTCTTTCGTGAGATAGAGTTGATATTCCAAGGGGACAATGGGAGGCAAATTGACCTTGAAGAACTTTAAGAGTCAAGTGGTGAAGGAACCTCGAACACTAGCGATCAACCTGAGGAGGAAACTCCTGTTGAGCCGATTGACGAGTCTGTACCTCTGAGGCGTTCCGGTAGAGTTAGAGTTCCACCTGATTTTTATGGTTTCCATATTACTGCAGAAGGTGATACATCTATTAGTGATAGCACACTGGTAAATCTGGATGAACCTAACAACTACAAGGAAGCCATGGCAGGCCCCGAGTCTGCTAAATGGAAAGAGGCAATGGACAGCGAGATTCAGTCCATGTATGACAATCAAGTTTGGAACTTGGTTGTCAATGTACCGGGTCGCAAGACAGTCAGGTGCAAGTGGATCTTCAAGAAGAAGACCGACATGGATGGGAAAGTACACACATATAAGGCACGACTGGTTGCGAAGGGCTTTACTCAAACTCCGGGAGTTGATTATGACGGGACCTTCTCACCAGTAGCGAAGATTAAATCTATTAGGGTTATGTTAGGCATTGCTGCATTTCATGACTATGAAATATGGAAAATGGATGTCAAAACCGCTTTCCTTAATGGGAAGTTGGCTGAGGATGTTTACATGAGTCATCCAGAGGGTTTTGTCGAGGCTAAGTACCCTAATAGAGTGTGTAATCTTGAGAAATCCATTTATGGATTGAAACAAGCATCTCGCAGATGAAATCTTTGTTTCGATGAGAAAGTCAAAGAGTTTGGTTTTTCGAGAAGTGATGATGAGTCTTGTGTATATGTCAGAGCTAGTGAGAGTATAGTTAGCTTTTTAGTGTTGTATGTGGATGACATACTACTCATAGGAAATGACATCCCAACCTTGCAGGAGGTGAAATCCTGGCTTGGGAAGTGTTTCGCTATGAAGGACCTTAGGGAAGCTGCATATATCCTAGGGATAAGGATATTGAGAGACAGGAGTAAGAGACTAATTGGACTTAGTCAAAGTACCTACTTGGACAAAGTGTTAAAGAGGTTCAGCATGCATAATTCCAAGAAAGGTAACTTACCAATTCAGAGCAATGCTAAACTGAGTAAAACTCAGAGTCCGAGTGCAGTGGCTGAGATAGCTGAGATGAGTCGATTACCATATGCTTCCGCTTTGGGCTCGATCATATATGCTATGACTTGTACTCGCCCTGATGTGGCCATTGCTTTGAGCATGGTCAGCAGATATCAAGGGAATCCTGGCAAGGCTCACTGGACTGCAGTGAAAAACATTCTCAAGTACCTGTGGAGGACTAAGGACTGGGGTCCTTACACTTGGTGGGAGCGATAACTTTAGAGTGGTTGGGTATAGTGATGCCAGCTTTCAGACCGACATGGATAATTTCCGCTCTCAGTCGGGCTGGGTCTTTACCCTGAATGGAAGAGCAATAACTTGGAAAAGTTCCAAGCAGGAGACTGTAGCCGATTCAACGTGCGAATCAGAGTACATAGCAGCAAGCAAAGCGACGAAGGAGGCGATATGGCTGAAGAACTTCATCGGAGACCTTGGATTTGTACCAGCTATAAAGGAGCTTGTGGACATTTTCTGTGACAGCGATAGTGTGGTTGCCTTAGCCAAGGAACCAAGGGATCATGGCAGGTCCAGACACATCGACAGGAAATATCACTTCATAAGACACAAGATAGAAGAAGGACTCCTCGTGACAAAGAGGGTATCATCAGATGAGAACCCGACAGATTCCCTCACGAAGGGATTGAGTAGGGTTAAGCATTTATAGCACGCATTGGGCCGAGGGATTATATTAGTTTTAATGATTATATATCTATTTTGAAACTTATAATAGATAAACTGTAATTGACATTTGATGCTTAAATAAAATGTGTTTTTTATTTACTAGTATGGCACTGTCTCATGTCAATTATTTACTATTGTTTCATTTTGCATGTTTTGACTTCCAGAATAATTGGATTATTCAAACCACCCACAGTCGATCATATTTTAGAAGTAGGTATTGAATCAAGACTGTCATGAATTTGGCTTGTAGATTGTCAGAAATGGTTAGACATTGCTATGACATTCATGAGTGCTCATAAGGTCTGAGTATTGGATTCAACCCACGCTCACTTGTATCACTTCATGGAATTTATCTCGAGTGATCATGAGACGGTAATATCATATAATCTTCAAACCTAGATATATGAGTTGTTGACTATGAGTTGGTCGTACATTTATAGTACGAAAACGCATCGGTAACTCGATGTTATAAAACGCGCTGTTGTGTATGGTTCAATGAATAGTTAGTACAAGCATATACTGTCGAAGTTTATCTGTTCCTTTTAGTCCTTGGAGGATTAAAAGTGATATCTTGGCCCCCTCGATGATTTTTTTTACTTATGTATCAGGCCCGGTCAGAACTAAATTGATGTGTTCGATTAAGTTCTATGTCAAATGAATCAGAAATCGGGAAACAAACTGTTGGACAATAAGATTGACTGTGTTCCATGTGTTTGTCCGGCTGATATCTTGAGAACAGAGGATTCTATGATCACTTATCTAAAATGGTATGTCTAAGTTCGACAAAGGCATTTAAGAGCCACGATTGCTAGTCGGATCCTGAAGTTATACTTACAACTATAGTTATTAGACTTATCCAAGTGGGAGACTGTTGGATAAGGTGTCTAAGTCCATAACTATATTTGGTATGTACTTGACCCGAGAGTAGCATGGTCCATTTGGGTTGCATTTCACCGGAACAATTTCTAAGGATGGACTTTTGAGAAGAGGTTATTTATGATTTATTAATATATTATATGTTCTAATATATTAATATGAAATCATATTATTTAATTAGTATTGATCAAGAATTAATTTGGAATTAATTCTTTGATCAAAAGAGACTAATTAAATATATAGGGATTGATTGTGTAAATCATTCATTCTTATAATGTGGGCTAATGATCCATGATTCCTTATGTTGGGCTAAACCCATGTAGTGAGCCATAGATACTTCATGGAGGTTAAAACCCATAGAGCATGAGGAATGTGGAAACTCATGCACATTAGGGTTTGCATGGTGTAACCCTGATGTAACAAAACTATATAAGAAGCCCTTTGGTTCATGAAATCGGCACCTAGAGTCCTTGTAAGAGTGCTAGCCGATTTTGAGTGCATATTATCTCCTCTCAAGTTCTTCCAATTGTTGGTTGTGATTTGTGGTTCTATTTGAGGCATTCACACTATTGGTGCTAGGCTCTTAAAGCTTCAAGGTTTCAACTACACTAAAAGGTATGTCATCTAACTAGATTTTTGTAGTATAGATACTCCATAGTATTCTAGTTAGGATGATGCTTTGGAAACTTTGAAAGTTTGCATGTATATTAGAGAAAACATATATCCAAAGCATCTAGGGTTGCATGTACACCATAGGAGTGTTAGAATGCTCATAACCCATCAAATACCGGAGCACTACAGAGGGCTCGCTTCAGGGTTTGAAAAGCAGCTTCTTGTTTGTCAGTCAAGTTGAAAGGTACGCCTTTTTGGGTTAGAGTGGTGAGGGGCTTGGCGATCTTGGAGAAATTATGAATGAACCTTCTATAATAACCAGCAAGGCCCAAGAATTGCCTGATCTCCGTTGGCGTTTTTGGGGTTGCCCAGCCCTCAATAGCTTTGATCTTGGAAGGGTCTACATGTATCCCTTCTTCACTGATTACATGTCCCAAGAAGTTCACACTGCGAATCCAGAACTCGCATTTGGAGAATTTTATGTATAACTTCTCTGCCTTTAATGTCTCGAAAACCTGCCATAGGTGCTGGCCATGTTCTTTCTTGTTCCGAGAGTAAACGAGTATGTCATCGATGAAAACAATTACAAAGTTGTCGAGGAATGGGCGGAAAACTCGGTTCATGAGGTCCATAAATGCTGCGGGAGCATTCGTTAGACCGAAGGGCATAACAACGAATTCATAATGACCATACCGAGTTCAAAAAGCAGTTTTGGGAATATCTTCTTCCCGGACTCACAGCTGATGATATCTGGACCTTAGATCTATTTTGGAAAAGTAACTAGCTCCTTGAAGCAGGTCTAATAGATCATCAATCCGAGGGAGTGGGTATCGGTTCTTGATGGTAAGCTTGTTTAACTCCCGATAATCGATGCTCATTCTGAAGGATCCGTCCTTCTTTTTGACAAACAAGACCGGAGCTCCCCAGGGTGAGAAACTCGGCCTTATGAATCCCTTATCCAGACGTTCGCTTAATTGGCTAGATAACTCCAGCATTTCGGCGGGAGCTAACCTGTAGGGTGACTTGACAATTGGTGTTGCTCCAGGTATAAGGTCAATTCGGAACTCGACCTGCCGCTCGGGAGGTATTCCTGGGAGATCTTCTGGAAATACATCGGGAAAGTTGCGCACTTCTGGAATATCATTGATGTTTTTTTCCTCTTTTTGCTTATCCACAACATGAGCGAGAAAGGCGTGATTTTTCTTATGCATGCATTTTTGTGCCTTGATGCATGAAATAAGGCGAAGATTTGCACCAGGTTTATCGCTATATATGATTAGTGTTTCATTGGTGGGTAGTGAAGGCGAACAGCCTTCTCGTGGCACATAATATCGGCATGGTGGGGGCTTAACCAATCCATCCCTATGATCACGTCAAAACTTCTAATATTTACTGGCATCAATTTGATTTGAAACGAGTGATTATTTAGCGTTAGAGTTGTTGGATTAGATGTCTAAGCCCATAACTATTATTGGTATGTATTCGACCCGAGAGTAGCATGGTCCATTTGGGTTGCACTTCACCGGAACAATTTATATGGATAGTCTTTTAAGAATAGTATGTTTATGATTTATATTAATATATTATAAGTTCCAAATTTCTAATATATTAATATGGAATCATATTATTTAATTAGTATTGATCAAGAATTAATTTAGGATTAATTTAGTGATCAAAATGAACTAATTAAATATGGACTCTTGTATATATATATATATATATATATATATATATATATATATATATATATATATATATATATATATATATATATATATATATATATATATATATGGAATGGGCCAAGTTCATTTAGGTTGGGCTAAGCTTGCATGGATAGTCCATGGAGTTTTTAACCCATGGATCCTATGGAAATGAAAGGTCATGGGTATTAGGGTTTACATGAATGTAACCCTAATCCTCCACACTATATAAAGAGGTCTCTAGTTCATGAAATTGGCACTAGTGTGTGAGTAATCAAGAGTGGGCCAATTTCTAGTGTGCTTACTATTCTCTCAAATTTTCCAAGGTGTTTTTGGTGAGTTGTGATTCCACTTGAGGCTTCCACAATATTAGGGATAAGCTCTTAAAGTTCAAGACTTCAAGCAACATCAAGAGGTATGTTATCTAACTAGGCTTTTGTAGTATAGCTGCTTCATATTATGCTAGTTAGGATAAAACCTTGGAATAATAAATATTTGCATGTATAATAGAGAAAACATAGATCCAAGGTTTATAGGGTTGCATGTACACCATAGGAGTGTTAGAATGCTCAAAACTCATCCGTGGTATCAGAGCCTAGGCTTGTTTTCAATTATACTTGATGCTATTTGCAAGAAAAATCGTTTTTGTTTGGAATCTGTCAGTTCACCACGAGGTGGTAAAATTTACCACGAGGTGGTGACTGTTCAGTGCAAAAAAAAAATTTAGTTTTTTGGCCTGTTTTGGATTAGAATCATTACCACAAAGTGTTTTTGTTTATAAAACTTGATTTTGATGTTATGGTAATGTTTATTCTCATTCAAATAAATGATAATTGTCAAAGTTTCAAGACTTGTTTTAGTTTATGTGATTAGCTATGTTCTTGAAAATTGTTGATATAAATTATCATCACTTATGAGTTTGAGCTTCTTCATAGAAAAATTACTTGATTATTGTGTTAATTGGTAATTTGATCTTAATGGTTTTTAAGAACTCCATAACTTGTCCTCAAGTTATGGAAAATGAAGAGTTTTTCTTTTAAAGTGTCATTAAAAGTCATAGGTTATGAAAATGGAAGAGTCTCTAATTTTAATGTCATCATAAAATGTTTTTTATGTCTTCCATAACTTGTCCTCAAGTTATGGAACTTGAAAAGTTTTTCATAAAAACCATATTAAACTCATAAGTTTTGGAAACCAAAAGTTTTTGAATAGTTCAAAACTTGCCCTCAAGTTTTGGAATTTGTAAAGTCTCACACACACTTTAATTCCAAACCCTATAGTTTTAAAAGTTAAAATTCAACCCTTATACTATTATTATATTAATAGTTAATAGTTATATATATGTATAAGAACAAAGTCAGTCTTACTGTTAGTAGGCCTCATTCACGAAGCTGGTCTATAAGGGGGGTATAAGGTTACTGCCTATAAAATGGCAGTTTAATGGGTGTCCACTCTCACCCACCGCTTCCTTGACTGGTGGAGGGTCGTAAGCCGAACGGGTAGGACAAGGACTATAATTCTCCCTTCATTATAAGTATAATGATAAATATAAAGTAACTAAACCTTTTTTTTTTAAATTCCCAA
Source organism: Lactuca virosa (assembly GCF_052849685.1). Classification (NCBI taxonomy): domain Eukaryota; kingdom Viridiplantae; phylum Streptophyta; class Magnoliopsida; order Asterales; family Asteraceae; genus Lactuca; species Lactuca virosa. The sequence continues at coordinate 288,470,693 of NC_136426.1, forward strand.
TCTTAGTTACTTTAGGAAAATGTGAATTTGGTGCTAACCCATGAAATTACATTTTGCACTTTGTTTAAGTCGGTAGTGGAGCGCGTGTGGTTAACCGGCACACTAGCCTGGATTTAACAAGGTAGGCAAAGGGTAACTTAATGTTTATCATAAAATCGGTGGAGCGCGTGTGGTTAACCGACACATCGATTAAGTGATAAATATTAAGGGTACCAAGTATATTTGCATAGTTATTCACACCTTATTTGTGATCCTCGGCATCCCAGTCACAAACTTGAGAGGGCACAATCGAGATTGAAACATGCCATTGAAAAGTTCAATGAATCTCAAAAGATCTAAGAGTTTCAAATCTAATTAAAACCTAATAAATTATTTCGTTTTTCATGGTGGAAATTGGTGAATCGTCATTCGCCTACCTTTAAATATTTTATAGCTTGGATTATGGCATCCCTCTTCCAAGTTATAAAATATTGTGTTGGGTCCTAGCCTTAATATTTCATATTGGGTGTTCTATTAAGGACTTAAATCAACTAACTTGAATATCTCCCATTGTAGATGTCTGGTTCAGACAATTATGATCTTCCCAAATCTCTTGGAACAAGCTTTCCTAATGAAGATGATATCCCGCGACTGATTCATGGAAATCATACTTCTCTTCCTCCTCCCCCTCCAATTATTCTCCCTGACCCACAAGCTCGAAGACTTGAAAAGTTCAAGATCACTCAAGCCCTGCTTGCAATGAAACATAAAGATGGAAGACATGTGTGCACTCATGTCTTAGGAATGAAGTCACACATTGATAGGTTGATAATGTCCGGTGTCGTTGTCCCAAGGAAGTTGGCTATTGACTGGGTTCTTCAGTCACTTCCTGAGTCGTATAGTGAGTTCATTAAGAACTACTATGTGACAGATCACGACATGACCCTAATAGATCTATCTTATTTGCTTGTTGTTGTTGAATCAGAAATGATTTGGCGCAATGGTCAAGCAGATATGGGTGGAAGGTATATTTCTCAAACTTCCATGGACATTGGTAATGGTAACATTGGAAGTCCAGAAAAGCTTTCTCTTCCCAATGGAAAGGGATCGACCTTGGTCAACCCGGTTGATCAAAAGGTAAAGGGAAAGGCTAAGTCTGTGATAGTCCTGTGTACCATTCCCAAAGAGTCTATATGTTTTCATTGTCAAGAGAAGGGGCATTGGTTGCGAAACTGCCCTAACTACCTGAAAGATCTAAGAGAAAAGGAAGAATCAAAAAGTTTGACTCTGATTCTGGTAAGTCCACTATCTAACTCTGTTAAGTTCCTAATTGTTGATTCTTAATACATGATGTGACTAAGTTACATTTTGATGTTTGGTAGGATCAAGCGAAAGGGAAGGAAGCTTAAAAGAAGAGTATGCTGAATCTGATCGCGAAGATGGATTTCAATCGCATGGTTCGAAGTTCGAATTCTTGAGCTACTTCTTAGGAGTTATGATAGATTGCTAGGAAATATGTAATAGCATAAGTTTTCATTTAAAGTTGCATTGTAAGGAAAAGTTTTTCCGCATTTTATAAATAAATAAAATTTTGTTTTACTTTATTTTATATCTCCTTGCAATGACATTTATGGAAAATTGATGTTTGTGTAACGACGTGAAAATTTAAAACAATTTTTCATTTTCAAAACAAACATAACTCCTATAATAATTCTCCAAAGTCTCATAAAAATCAATTGTCATGACAATATCAAATCCCAGAATCTCAAATAATTCCTCCATCAGTGTGTACAGATCATGCCGGCGCCTTCCCGCGATCCTCGCTAGTACCTGAAACACATAACACATAACACTGTAAGCATAAATGCTTAGTGAGTTCCCCAAAATACCACATACACACATATTAGCCACTCGAGGCCATAACTCTGTGGACCCTCTGGTCCTAACTCTGTGGACCCTCTGGTCCTAACTCTGTGGACCCTCTGGTCCTAACTCTGTGGACCTTCTGGTCCTAACCCTGTAAGCTCTGAGCACACATAGCATAAATCACATAGAATAATGCAGTGTATCACATCATATAAATAGCATACAAGATACTCTGTCACATAACTCTAATTACCACTCTAGGTAAAGTATAGTGAGAAGACTCACCTCGGGTAACTCGGATAATCTCGAACTCGAATACTGATCTAGCCTCCACCTAATCACATAAACAATTTTCATCTAATTAACAACGGCTCTCAAAGGCTAGATTGATCCCCCTTATAATCCCTTCAGAAGGGTAAAAGACCATTTTACCCCTCCAAGACCCAAAAGTCCAAATGTTGACCAAACCCTAATGGTCAACGAAAGTCAACTCAGTCAACGGTCCAACTTTGACCAGACTCGCCGAGTGCACTCATGGGACTCGGTGAGTTCATGCGTGTCCTCTGAATCCCCCTTAAGGCCTCACTCGACTCGTCGAGTTAACCTTTCTCTCGACGGGTTACCACTGATCACGAATCGCGGGGCAACCCGACTCGACTCGTCGAGTCCTCTCATGGACTCGGCGAGTTTCCTCCATGGCAACTCCCAAATGACCTTCTGAGGTCAGATCCGTTTCTCTAACTTATAGATCTGACCTTCTTACACCCAAAAGTCACGTAAAGGTCCAACCTTTAGGTCCATGCACTGCACAATCAACTCTATTTGGTGAGATAACCCTCAAAATGGTAACCTAGACCCAAAACTCACATGGACTGCATAAAGCTGGAAGGTTAGGACTATCTGGACCTCTCAAGGTCCAGATCTAATGTCTATTCCACATTGGGACCTCTCATGCTTCATATTCCGACTAAAGAAGGGTAATGAACCCTAGATTCTAGAAATCTACCATATACACGAGAATGGACATGGATTCATACCTCAAATGGCACCCTTTGATGGAATGATAGCAGATCTGAGCTCCTCAATCAGTCTAGCCAGCACTCCCTCCTTCTTTCTTAAAAGAACACACAAATGGTGATGAAAATAGCTCCTTCTCTCACTCTCTATGCTCTCTGGTTCACTATGATCTCTCAAGGGTGCAAGTGGCCGCTAATGAAGGTCATAAGGACCCTTAAATAGGGCACAAGCCCAAAGATTTAGGGTTCCTGCCAACAGCACGGACTCGTCGAGTCCACTCACCGACTCGTCGAGTCCACTCATTAATCCTAGTCATCAGTCGCGATCCTACTCGACGAGTTTAGGCCTCAACTCGTCAAGTCCTTCTCTTATTACAAAATCAATAATCAAATAATCATACCTGGAAATCCGGATGTTACAGTTTGTATGTTCTAGTAATAATGGAAATGTGAATTTGATTCTTTCATTTGTGGTAGTGTCTAAATTTACCAAATAAGGAAAGATTCTCATCACCCAAGTTTTCAATTGGACCGAAACTTGGAATCATGCAAGTTGTATAGTATGATGAATGGGAATTTTCATCTTTGGAAAATTAAGACTAATTCCTTGTTCACATGTATATGTGAGTCAAGTGAAGGACTAAGGGATCAAGTACACATTCTTGTGCACTGGTCAAGTCCACCACAAAAGATCGATAAGACTATTCGTCATGATTTACTAAAGTGTAGTAAATATGGTTATACTTACAAGTTTAAGTATAATTCTGAAGCATTGGAAAAGTTTCGATGCATGGCAGAACGAATGAGAAGAATCAAATTTGGCAGAAAGATAAAAAGTTTCTCAAATCTGAAAAGATGGGAGAGTACTTTAGTATCATGTTTTATGATCATCTTAATGATTGTGAGACCATATCATGATTCATCCTCTAAGGACATCTTAGTGAATTCTTATGGCTAAGAAGAGGAGTCATGAATTGTTGAAATGGTTAAATCAAGAAGATGAGTCATACTTCGTTCCAAAACAAGTCTTAGAGTCATACTCCAAGATTGTAACTTGAGTGACACATCTTAAAGAAGGTTCATTAACACTAGTCAAATGTAAGAGTAAAATGTATCCTACTCTTGTACATTTGAAATTGGTAAGTTGTGATGTTTTGGATAAAACAGAGACCAACTAAGGCCAATTGTGTGAAGTTTCTGTCTTGATAAAAATCCGCACTATCTCTTGAATATTTTTTTTGTCAAGGAATGGCTCTTGGCAAGAGAGTCTTATATGTCTAGAGGACAGTGGGAGTCTTAAAGATCTTGGAAAAGTTCAAGAACTAATCAAGAATAAAAACGGTAGTTAATCACTAGCGCACGACTTGAGGTTTGTAACCCATCGTGTTGACATATTCTTATTTCTATGCCCATTCCAGTTAAAGTTGACTATGCATCTGAGTTCTACAAGTTCTTAATTGGTTGCATAACTACTTGGAACCAATGGCAGACCCTTGTGCTGCCAGGTGGCAAGAAATTAAGATTGAACAAGTTCAGTCCATATGAGTTTGGATTTGTCACTAACCTTGTCTTGTGATTATGGTTTTGACAAATTCACATGGATAGGAACACATACACCATTAAATCTAAGTGTCATAAGGTTTCTCTCTGATTCATGAAAATGATGGTGAGGAAACGCTTTCACTAAGTAGGTTTTAAGTAGATAGCAATTATGATATTTGCATTCTCAAAGTCGTTAGTGGAGCGTGTGTGGTTAACCGACACACTAACATAGATTTGTGAGAAATGGCAAAGGTCTAAACAATTGAGACTATGATTACGGCATCCCTTTTCATAGTTCTAAAAATTGTTTAGACACACATGTGAGCTATCTAAGAAAAGGTGTATGATTTTGATAAAGTTTTATCAAAGCATCTCGTATCAGAAATCAGAACTTTGGTAAGAAAGTGAATAACGTATTGATTTCTAGAAGTCCAGCTGATTTCTGAGTACATGTCAAATCTAGTGGGAGCATAAGTGTTATGCTAATAATCATCATGTTAGTGGGAGCATGATAATTATGATAAGTGTTGCAAGTTAGCAATGTTAATTATAGAAAACAAAAGTTTTAATTGGGAAAAGTTATTTTGCTATAATTAAGGGAGAGGAAATTATACTTCATTTCAATTCTAAAAGCTTAGATTGAGATTTTAATCATCTTTAGTCAAGGATATATATATGAATTTTATGTTGGAATGGTTCAACTTAAGGAAATTCTATATATATTGCGTTCTCAAAATTCGATTATGATTACGGCATCCCTCTTCATAGTCGAATTATGAAACATGGCAAATTAAAAAATATTGTAGCAAAAGACTGGTCTAGAATCATGTCTTCATGTGAGACATCATGAATCGTGTCCCATATGCTTCGGGTATAGGATCGATTACATGTGCTATAATATTTATCCTTTCTAAAATTTCCAAATGCCTGGGGCATTAAGAGGGGAAAAGGTCTAGAATTGGATATGACTAAAATGATTAAGCAATTTTCGAGGACAATCTGAGGTTTACCAAAGATTGGTTGCTTAGGGACAGTTGGAAGTATAGTGTTAATTTTGGAAGGACCATATTGACATATTCTGAAAGGATGCAACTCTTGTTCAGAAGTGATAGTCAAAATGGGAATATGGGAATGTCTCCATAGGTGGAAGTTATTCAATCTGTGTAAGATTAGAAAACTTAATGCAAGAAGGATGTTCAAAGCAACGTACTTTGAATATGAGACTTTGTTTCCATGGAGTTGATCTCCATTGGAATATTCTATAATGACAGTTGACAAGTCTTTGTGACTTTGTGCATAATCATTACAAGAGGATCAGTGCATATAAGTTTAAAATCTAACAGATTTCGGTAAATGGTAGGAATTTGGAATTCTTACATGTACGATAAGGATTTGGGATTGTGAAATGAGAATCATTGGAATTATGTTCAATCGATCTATTCCACAAAGTAAAGATCATAGACAAAAATAGTGTGCATACTTGGTGTATGGCATAACTATTCTTTGGACAAACATAGTGTGCATGCTTAGAGCATGGCATGACTATTGTTTTGATTCAAGTATAAAGTTGATTAGTTGAAACATTATACAATGAATAATGTGTAATCAATATGGTGATAAATAAAAGGTGTTCTATTTATATTCATAAGTTCTGAGACCATATTGGATTCGATTATTTTTGTGTTTCACTTTGCATCTTTTGACTTCCAGAATAACTAGGTCATTCTTCCCGAATGACTAAGTTATTTAAACCATCCACAGTCGATAATACGTTGGAAGTAGGTATTAAGGCAAGACTGTCATGAAGTTGGTTTGTAGATGTCTAAGGTATTGGACATAGCGAGAGTTGCTACAACATTAATGAGTACTCATAAGCTCTAAGTATTGGATTAAACCCACGCCCATTTGAATCACTTCATGGATTTTATCACAAGTGATCATGAGACGATAATATCTTATATTCTTCAAACCTAGAGATATGACTTATTGACTATGAGTTGGTTATACATTGATTGCACGAAAATGCATCAGTAACTTGATGTTATAAAACGTGCCTTTGTGTATGATTCAACAAGTAGTAGGACAAGCATATGAATCGAAGTTTATCCATTCCTTTTACCCTTGTAGGGATAAAAGCGATATCTGTGGGCCCCTCGATGATTTAGTGATGACACCCCTAAGTGCTTGGCCAAGCCCAGACTGATTTGATTTGTTCAATTAGTCAGTTGTCATAAATCGGAAATAGGGAAACAACAAATGGACAGAGAGAATGATTATAATCCATGTCTCAGTCTATATGATATCTAGACAGGAGGAATATATGATCCCTTATCTAATGGACAAGTCATTTGATTAGGTCAGAGTTCGGCAGCGACTTTAAGAGCTACGATTGCTAGTCGGGATCTTGGAGTCATATGCAATAATAGTTTTAGACTTATCCAAGTGGGAGACTGTTGGATTAGATGTCTAAGCCCATAACTATTATTGGTATGTATTCGACCCGAGAGTAGCATGGTCCATTTGGGATGCACTTCACCGGAACAATTTATATGGATAGTCTTTTGAGAATAGGATATTTATGATTTATATTAATATATTATAAGTTCTAATATATTAATATGGAATCATATTATTTAATTAGTATTGATCAAGAATTAATTTAGATCTAATTTAATGATCAAAAGGAACTAATTAAATATGGACTCTTGTATATGTATATGGAATGGGCCAAGTTCATTTAGGTTGGGCTAAGCTTGCATGGATAGTCCATGGAGTTTTTAACCCATGGATCCTATGGAAATGAAAGGTCATGGGTATTAGGGTTTACATGAATGTAACCCTAATCCTCCACACTATATAAAGAGGTCTCTAGTTCATGAAATTGGCACTAGTGTGTGAGTAATCAAGAGTGGGCCAATTTCTAGTGTGCTTACTATTCTCTCAAATTTTCCAAGGTGTTTTTGGTGATTTGTGATTCCACTTGAGGCCTCCACACTATTGGGGCTAAGCTCTTAAAGTTCAAGACTTCAAGCAACATCAAAAGGTATGTTATCTAACTAGGCTTTTGTAGTATAGTTGCTTCATATTATGCTAGTTAGGATAAAACCTTGGAATAATAAATATTTGCATGTATAATAGAGAAAACATAGATCCAAGGTTTATAGGGTTGCATGTACACCATAGGAGTGTTAGAATGCTCAAAACCCATCAAGAGTGCACCCTACGGAAATATCTTTGGTTGTTTCAGTTTTCCCATTAGCCATCTCCACCGTGAAGGCTTCGCTTAGCTTTTGGGGTTGTTGATTTAGTAGGTGTTTGAATTTAGGACTCACGAAACTCCGCTCAGCCCCACTATCGAATAAAATGCATGCGTAAGTGTTGTTGAGGGGAAACGTACCAGTAACTACAGTCGGGTCATGAACCATCTCCCCTTGCCCCATTGTTAGGACCCTGCCTGATCCTCCTGCACCCTGAGTGTTGGCCTTTGGGGAGTTTCGCTTAAAATGACCAGTCTCTCCACATCCATAGCAGGTCTGACTGGTCCCGGAGTTGTTGTTGTTGGGCTATTTGTTTGGTTGAGGTTGAGATCTGCAGTACCGGGCGGTGTGCCCTTTGCGGTTACAGTTGGTACACTGTATTTCTCAGCAAGCACCATTGTGGTGAAAGTTACATTTACCACATTTGGGTAAAGTACCGGCGTATGGCTTTGTAAGAGTTGGTGCGGTTGAGGTTGGAGCGGCTGGGGCTGGTGTGGCTTGAGTGGTAGCAGCGTGGACTGCTACTGTTTGCGGTTTCTTGGACGATTCTGATGTCTGTCCTCCTTTCCTTTTATTTCCCGAATTCTTCTTGTTGCCTCCTTCCTTCTTGTCTTTTGTCTTCGTAGTCTTGGTGCCTTTCTTGTTTCCATGATCATACAGTTTTTGAGCTAGACGTTTTGCACTGTCGTACGTTTTAGGTTTGGCAGCAATCACATTTCCTTGAATTGGGGAAGTTAACCCCCAAATGAAACATTCGATTTTCTTGTCTTCCGAGTTTATCATTCCCGGGCACAAAAGTTCCAGCTCGCTGAACCTAGAGATATAGGCTTCAATATCCGAGTTTTGTACGGTAAGATTCCATAACTCTTGTTCCAGCTTTTGTATTTCCCCACGGGAATAGTATTCAGCCAACATCATTTCCTTGAGTTCCTCCCATGGCATAGCATTAGCAACTAGGAGTGTTAAGGACTTAACATGACCATTCCACCATGATAGGGCTTGATCGACAAACGTACAGGCTGCGAACTTCACTTTACTTTCTTCCGAGCATTCACATATTTCAAAGACGGACTCTGTCTTCTCAATCCATCGTTTTAGAGTTATCACCCCTCCGATTCCGTTGAATTTTAAAGGCTTCGCATTAGAAAAGTCTTTATAAGTGCATGTTTTTGCAGGTCCTTGATTGTTTCCATGGTTAGGGCTTCCTGTTCATTGACCATTTATGCCTCCATTGTTTCCATTGTGGATGTGAGCCAATGTTGCAGTAACTGCAGCCGATACTGCTGCCTGTAATGCAGCTGAGTTTACCTCCGGCGGAGGCGGCGGTGGTGGCTGTGTGTTGTTGTTCTTGCGCACGTACCTTCGAGGCATCTGCTGTCATGGAGCGGAAGGATGATGAGTATATGATAGTTTTTGGTTCCGAATTCCTTTATTATCTAGCGGTGGCGGTGGTTCGGTTGTACTTATAAGTGAAATCATATAATATGAAGAAATAATGAAAATAGAAAACATAACAGATAACAACATCACAAATAAGACACATACTATTTCATTAAGGATAAACTTCGTAGTACAATACATGAAAATTTGCCTTTAAAAAGGTGTACCGTACATAGAGAAAATGAAATCTACCAGCATAACGACTCTATGAGTTGTGTAGTCACTTAATCATAAAGTCGGTTCCACATACAATAGTACATGAAAAGTGAGCCCTATCGATAGTGGTGGTGGTACTCCGATGCCGAAATGATGCACCAGAAGTTCAACAAATTCACTCATCTCCCTAGTGATCTCAGCCTCCCTTTGCTCAGCTCAAACTGCCCTAGCTTCGGCTGCAAAGAGTTGTTGCCTGAGAGTGGCTACCTCCTCCTCTAAGGAGCTTAGTCGTTCAGTGGGGTCTTCCAGTGCTATGTGCTGATCTGGTATTACTTCCGAAGGGTGGGGTTCGCTAGGAGTTTCTCCAATGCCCTCTTCCTCATCTGTCTCCACATCAAATCTCTCATCCTCATAGTTCGTTTCTTGATATTCTTCGGGTCCTATCCCTGGGTCTCCCCCTTTAACCACTTCTGGTTCTTCATCAATCCACCCGTGGGCCACTAGGGCCTGGTAGTAGAGGTTGCCTTGCTGAAACTCAGCCATGGTGCCTGCGCAAGAATGGAGGTGTGAGAAGAGTGTAGAAAGTGTACATGCGACGGTTATATGATATCTTAAAATACTCCTATAGTATTTTAGTTATTTAGGCTTGGTTCCTTTAAACTTTTGGATACAATGTAGGTAAGTTTTAGATTTATTGCCCACCATGATCACTCCCAAGCACATGTTGGTCGTATTTTGAATAAATATAGTTGATCAGGCTATATTTACCCCCAATACGATTACATAACTGTCCCGGTTTAACCACGATGTTCAATACCTATATAAACTTTTATAGTTTCTTCTCTTGATAATATTCTAATATGCACACATAGGTATCTAATTTATTTTGTTCAGAGTATTTTAGTCCCAATGTATTTATAGTTGCATATCTTGTATGATCAGATATGCCGGTTCACTATAAATATTGCTCTGATACCAATTTGTCACAACTAGCAATTTAGCTGGGAATTATGTACTCCTGTAAACATCATACGTTGTGATATATGTAATTCTTATGGATATCAAACACTATGCTAAATCAATGGCAACAAATTCAATCAAGGTTCATCAAGTAAAGTGCAAAACTCTATACAAAACGTTTCAAATAGTCAATTGAAAGTTGGAAACTCTACGAATCCCAGTTTAAGTCATTATGAACTACGAATTTCTTATTGGGCCAAATGGACCAATAAGTTTCCAATTTGACAATCTTGGGCTTAGAACCCTTAAATGGGCTCTAATTTGACCCATATTCATAAAACTCAACATGTTGGGCCATAATTGATCCAATTAACCTTAATGGACCATAAAACCCATTCTTTTATGCCATTTTGGGCCGTGAACTACCCTAAAGGCCCAATATGCCGAAAACCTCTCTATGGGCCTCATGAGTTCGAGCAAAGACCAAGATTGGGCCCAAATTAATTCACTTCCTCCTTCCTAATCCAATTCTCGGCCCATGTAAAAAAAGAAAGAAGCGAACTAATGAGCATTAGACACATCACATTTGCATGATGGACTTCCATGCAAATTAACCACTAAGTAATCTTCAAATCTCATGCATCTAGGTAACCATCACATCCTCTCTCCCCCTCCCTTCTTATCTTCGGCCGAGACACCACCACCCCACCTCTGTTCTCTCATTTCAAGCCACTTCAAAATACTCTCTAGAAACTCCTCCTTCTTCCCTCAAAATTTCAAGATTTAGGGTGTTTTCAAGAGGATTCTTCACCACAATCACCATCCTTGGTAAGTTTTTGCTTAGATACATGGTTTAACTCCTTAATTTCTTCAAAAATCTCCTCCTAACTCATACCATTTCGTGAATCATGCATCTTAGAGCCATCTAAGTTCCAAAGTTCTTCAAGAAGCTTGCTAGGACCAAAAATCTCTCCATTTCTTCTCCAAAACCGAAACATCAAAGCAAAGGTGAGTTCATACCCCCTTGTTTTCGGTTTTTACTTGTTTTTTGGGGGGGAGAATACAAGTCTTATGTGTAGATCTACGTGTTTATACATGTTATGTGTGATTTTCTTGATTTATGTTGTTATTGTGTGATAAAACTTGATATATCTCGAAATCTATAGCATAAATGGGTGAGATCCATAAACTAAAACACATTAGACAACATACAATAAAGATACAAGTGTTTTATGTGCTAAGATGTGAAAAACAAAAAAAAAACTTGTGTAGTAAGATCATTTTGTCAAATAAACAAAAGATTGGGCCATTTATGTAATTTTCGGTTTTAAGAGGATCAAAAAGAGTGTATTTGCATAAAACTGAGTTTTTGTGATAATCACACTTTTTAAAGGACCAAAGGTGTAAATTTTAGCCTAATGGGCCTAAATTTTTGGGCCTTAAGGTTTTGGGCCTAAAATGCGAAAAACTACAAACTTTATGGGCTAAATTGTCATTAAATCAAAGATTGAGTTCAAAACTGAAAATGAACAAAAATAAAGGTTGACAAGTGACACTTATTTCGAAAATGGGCCAAAAATTGTAACTTTTACAAAATTTGGGCCAAAAGTGCCATTTTTACAAAATAAGGACTGAAAACGTAAATATTTACCAACCAAGGGCTGAAAACGCAAATGAATGTATTTTTGAATCAAAATTGTAAATAAATTTATGTTTAGGCCAAAAATACCAAGTTTCATAATTTAGTGGACTAAAATGTTATTTTTCACCTAAAAGGACCAAAAATGTCATTTTATCCAAATAAGGGCTAAAAATGAAATTTTCTGCAAAAAGGGGTTGAATTCGTTGATATATGTGTTCTTATGCCAAATATGTCAATTATTAAAACATTTGGGTCAAAAATATAAATCTTGTTTATTAATCAAAGGTTAAAGCGTTATTTTAATTGAAATAGACAAAAATATCGTTTTAACAAAGCACCAGACTTTTTATAACATTACGGGTAAATGCTTCGACTAAAAGAACTATAACATTACGAGGGTACGAAATACAACAACGAAACGAAATATTGGGCTTAGTGACTCAATACATGCTTATTGGGCCTTCGTGATCCATTAGCATGTTTATTGGGCCCAATACCTTCATTACATGCCTATTGGGCCTTAGTGACTCAATTGCATGCTTAACGGGCCTCAATTATCCTTTACATGTTTATTGGGCCTTAGTGGCCCATTTACATGATAATTAGGACTGGATCATTCATTATATGCTTAATGGGCTATATCGGGTCCGTCGCATACCTATGAGCCTAGTAATAACTTACTTGATTAGTGGGCCACAGTTGTCCCTTTTCATGTTTGTTGGGCTTTATTCTCTCAAAATCACGTAACAAATTGGTAGACAATAATCAAAATACATATCGCGTTATACATATTCATCGGTAATAATTGGGATCTAGTGAAACCTATCGGTTGACACCACTGAGTGTTTGACCGTAGCCTATAGTTATAATCAGAGTCTCCTGGAGGGAGAGCGAGAGTTTGTGTATAGATCTATACGGGGGTGACTCCCCCACACCTGAGCTGTTCGCTACAGTTAAACTAGGCCAGTCTAGGGTGACAAAGTCTTGATCAAAACCGGCGTTTGGAAAAATGCCAAGATAGACAAATTAGTCATTATTATGCATGGTTATAACAACTTACATAGAGATCCATTACCATCGATACATTACGGGAATTCAAAGTGCTTAAATCATACTAATACGAAACAGTCCATACAATCATACAAGGATTACACCACCTTTATAAATCAGAAAATATCGGATTTTCTGGGGAAATACTATTATTCATTACCTTCTACTTACAACATATATAATACAAGAAAATTTGGATCATTTGTTTATACACGTTTTTTTTACAAATGGAAATCACACATACATTTATACTTGATCAATACATCTTTTTCAGAGAATTTACAGAAAATATCGGATTTTCTGGGTTTCACGAACAAAACAAATTCTTTCAATCAAACTCGTTTATGAACTCACCAACATTATATATGTTGACCGTTTTCAAAATAACTTGTATTCTCAGGTAATCACTAAGCTGAAGACTAGTCGAGAGTATTTTGGGAATTACTATTATGCGAATGTCAATTATTGTACAACTTATGTTTTGGAATATGTAATGCAAAACAATGTACTTGATGTGAACAATGTCAGTTGTAATATGTTAATGCATGGTGATGTTTATGTTATGTTTCATGTATAATCATTGTGATGATATTTCAATTTAAGTCACACGAGCCCTCGGACGTTTCCGCCGCCTGGTTCGAGGGTGTGACACAATCTGTCACACCCCGAACTAGATGGCGGAAACGTCCGGGGGCGAATGACTTCATCTTGTAATATCATCACAGTGTATATAATTGAATCATAGACAACATCATCACCATAAAAGCCCATTTTTATCCTTATTTGTCAAATATGGCCCCTTTGTACACTTTCTTTAGTTTTCTAGTAACTTTTAACATGTTTTGATCTTTTCCAACATCATAGAAAGTTACATTAAGTAACTTGTGTACTAAAATCTCCAAAAGCTTGGAAGATATTTCGAGTTTAAGAGTATTTGACATGGTTTCATAACATATCACCCAACAATTCAAAAAAACATATACACATGCATGCATAAATACTAAGATTACCACAAAACTAGCTTGTATTCTCCCCCAAAAGATAGTAAAACTCGAAAATAAGGGGGTATGAACGTCACCTTGGTGTTAGATCAGTTTTGAACAGGAAGGAAAGATGATTTTTGGCCTAGCTTGCTCCTTTGAAGAGATTTTCAAAGCTAAGAGAGTTCTAGGATGATAAACACGAATATAGAGTGGTTTTGAGGAAAGATCTTAGCATAAGTTGGAGTTAAACAACTTGAATGTGAAGTAACTTACCAAGCTTGTATGCTTGAAGACCTTATTGAGCTAATACACACAATCTTCGAAAATTTGAAGGGAAGGATGAAGAAATTTCTTGTGTTCTTGAGAGGAAAGGAATTAAGTGAGTAAATTTTAAAATGAAGAGTGGAGAGAGGTGGGAGGTCTCGGACAAGATAAAGAGAAGAAGAGGGGAAAGATTTGGTGGTATTTGCATGTTGGTTTAACATCTCAAGCTTAGAAGTATGGTGGTTAGTGCATGGATGTCCTCTAAACAAAGGTGAGGTGTCAAACACAAGTTAATCCCTCATTTATCTTTTGTTTTTTTTTAAAAACGAGAATTAGGAGAGGGAAAGAAAGAAAAGAATATTGGGCTTGTATTTTAAGTGTAATTAAGACTACATTGGCCCATTAGGGATTTTTCGGTTTTAAAAGCCCAACATAAATGATTTCCGGCCCAATGAAGGGTCCATGAAGAGTATTGGCCCATTTTAGTTTCCAATTAAATCCTCATGGCCCAATAAGGCCCAGTTGGTGGTTCACGGCCCAAAACTATTTTGATGAAGAGTTTTTGGTCCAACTATGGCCTAAATAACGATTTTTCGAGCCATGTGGGCCCACATACGGGTTTGCGGCCCAATAAGGTTAAATAAATGGGTTTTTGGCCCATAGGAAACAAATTGAGAGGTCATCGACCCAATAAGGCCCACGAAGGGTCTTATGGCCTAAAATACTATTGCTTAATGAACTTAGGTCCAACTAGGGCCCAAATGTGGATTCTTGGCCCAGAAGAACTAAGTTGAGGGGTTACTGGCGCATTAGGCCCAATAAGAGAGTCCTAGTCCATTAAGAGGTTTAAACCGGGAAGTTAGGGTTAAAACCCAAAGTTGAGTGAATGCAACGTATTGAATTAGGTTTAGAGCTTTCACGAGAAATTTTTGACTTGAATTGTCAATCTTTGAATGAACAAATTTGTATATGAATGAAATTTGGCTTATATCAAAAGTAGGGTTACAAGATTACACATGAAGTTGTTTGCACATGGACATAATTTCCAAGCCCTAAATTGCTAGTTGTGACAAATAAACATACTGCCAGGCATATCTGGGTGCCCGGCCTACCCTGCTGAGCATATTTGGGTGCTCAACCTACGCTTTTCAGGCATATCGAGGTGCCCTATCTACCCCTGTCAAGCATATCTGGGTGCTCGACCTACCTGTCAGGCATATCTGGGTGCCCAACCTACCCTCTGGTTTATTTCAACCGGTTACGGGGACTATTTCAACCCCAACCACTACCACATAATAACATAGCATAACATACTGTCAGGCATATCTGGGTGCCCGACCTACCCTATCGGTCCTTACAACCGATAACAGGGTCTATCCCACCCCTCCTACCACTATCACATAATATCATACATAACTCATAACAGATAGTGGCATACCAGACAATTATCACAAAGACAATCATCTTAACTATAATCAACTACTAGTGGGCCGACGTTGGTGCCTTCGACCCACTTCTACTGGAAGGTAACTCACCTCGATAACTTGGAAATAGCTGCAAAGGCTCATGCTCTGAAATCGATCCCTCTCACACTCCTACATATAAACATTTCCTTTAATTACCCTTTTCATACTCATAACCCCTTAAGGGTCAAGTTGATCAAAGTCAAAATCAAAGTCAACACCTTGGTCAAAGTCAACATCCGGTCAAAGTCAACATCTGGTTGACTCAACTCGCCGAGTTGGTCCATCAACTCGTCGAGTTCCATGATTCATAAAACCTTGCACTCGCGATCCAACTCGTCGAGTTCTTTCATAACTCGACGAGTTCCTCCTACCCATGGTATCAGGACTTTCCCATTCTACTCGTTGAGTCATCCTTAGACTCGTCGAGTTTTCCCTTTTACAGAATCAGGACATTTCACCCCAACTCGTAGAGTTCTTTTATGGACTCGACGAGTTCTTCAGTCTATTGGGCCATCTTAATAGATTAAGCTCTTATCCTTCAGATTTGGACTCCACACTTCTTATACACACTGAAAAGGTCCTTTTAAGGGTAAAGTTTCCAACTTTACCCGTTAATAGCTTCCTTTAATGGGTTTAGCTCAAACCCTAATCCTTTAAGACATAGATCTTAGTCTAAAAGCCATAATACTCCAAACCAAAGCATGAAAACTGAGATCTAGGCCCTAGACACCAAACGAACACGTAAAGTTTCAGACTTTCGCTCCATGCATGGCCTTTTGGGGCTTAAAAGGCCAAAATTATACCTTAAAGCTTGCATGGGGCTTCCATGGCCATAAAGTTTGCACCTTTATGCCATGGAACCCCTTCTAGACCCCAGATCTGAAAGGTAAATCACTTAGGATGTCCATTTGTTGGGTTTTAGTATACTACAACATCCTATGGTGCACACACAACCCTAAATACCTTGGATCTATGTTTTCACTAATTTTACATGCAAAGGTGTTTCCAAGGCATAAACCTATAACTAGCATGCAATTGGCATAAACAATACAAGATACTAGTTAGAGTAACATACCTTTTATGTGGCTTGAAGTCTTGATGTATTTGGTGTTGCTTGAAAGACTTTGGCTTTTAAGAACTTAGTGCCCCAAGTGTTGCACCTCAAATAGAATCACAACTCACCTAGGACAAAGGTGACTCTTGAGAGAGAATTCCATGCACCAAAACACCTCCATATTTCTCTAAGAAAAGAAACACTTCATGTAGGCGTTTTTAGGTCATGAAGAATGTTTTTATATGTTGGATTTCAAGGGTCATGGGTAT
The DNA here is from genome assembly GCF_052849685.1 of Lactuca virosa. Classification (NCBI taxonomy): domain Eukaryota; kingdom Viridiplantae; phylum Streptophyta; class Magnoliopsida; order Asterales; family Asteraceae; genus Lactuca; species Lactuca virosa. The sequence continues at coordinate 288,487,637 of NC_136426.1, forward strand.
AACCCAAATCCATACCCATGGGTGTTATGATCCATGGTTCATGTGGCCCAACTCTTTATGTATCCATACATAAACTTGGTCTAACATGGATCATAAGCCCAACACATATAAATATAACTAATTATCATAATTAGTCCCCATAGATTTAATTAGTCTCTTTTGATCACTAAATTAATTCCAAATTAATTCTTGATCAATACTAATTAAAACATATGATTTCATATTAATATATTAGAACTTATAATATATTAATAAGTCATATATAACCTTCTCTCAAGAGTCCATCCTAACAAATTGTCCTGGTGTTATGCAACCCAAATGGACCATGCTACTCTCGGGTCGAATACATACCAATACTAGTTATGGGCTTAGACATCTAATCCAACAGTCTCCCACTTGGATAGGTCTAAAACTATTATAGCGTATGACTCCAAGATCCCAACTAGCAATCGTAGCTCTTAAAAGCCGCTGTCGAACTCTGACCTAGTCAATGACGTGTCCATTATATAAGGGATCATATATTCCTCCATTCTAGATATCATATGGACTGAGACATGGATTATAATCATTCTCTCTGTCCATTTGTTGTTTCCCGATTTATGATTTTGTGACAACCGACTAATTGAACAAATCAAATCAGTCCAGGCCCGGCCGAGCACTTATGTTTTTCATCACTAAATCATCGAGGGGCCCACAGATATCGCTTTTATCCCTCCAAGGGTAAAAGGAATGGATAAACTTCAACCCAAATGTTCGCTTGTACTTACTCATCAAATCACACACAACGATATGTTTTATAACAACCAAGTTACTGGTTGCATTTACATATGTCAATGTGCAACCGACGCGCAACTACAACTCACACGTCTCCGTTTGAAGAATATAAGATATTATCATCTCATGATCACTCGTGATAAAATCCATGAAGTGATTCAAATGAACGTGGGTTTAATCCAATACTCGAATCTCATTCCAGGAGCACTCATGAACATTGCAGCTATGTGTAGGCGACCTAGACAAACTACAAACCCATTCATGACAGTCTTGATTCATACCTACTTCCAAAGTATGATTGACTACGGAGAGTTTGAATAACCTAGTTATTCGGGAAGTCAAAGCATGCAAAGTGAAACACAAGAATAATACTAATCCTATATGGCCCCAACCACTTTTGAGAGTAAATAAAACACCTTTTATTTAAACACCATATTGATTACTCATTATTCATTGTATAATGTTTCGAATAATCAACTTTATACTTGAATCAAAACAATAGTCATGCCATGCTCCAAGCATGCACACTATGTTTATCCAAACAATAGTTATGCCATACTCCAAGTATGCACACTATGTTTGTCTATGATCCTTACTTTGTGCAATAGACCAACTGAACATGATTCCAATGATGCTCATTTCACAATCCCAAATCCTTACCGCAAATGTAAGAATACAAAATTCTTGCCATTTACTGTAATCTGTTAGATTCTAAACTTATATGCAATTATCCTCTTGTAAAGACTTTGCACAAAAGTCACAGAGACTCGACAACAGACATTACAAAGTATTCCAATGGAGAGCAATTCCATGGAAACGAAGTCTCTCATTCAAAGTACATTCCTTTGAACATCCTTCATGCATTAAGTTTTCTAATCTTACATAGATTTACTGAATAGCTACCACCTATGAAACATTTCTATATTCCCATTCTGACTATCACTTCTGAATAAGAGTTACCTCCTTTCAGAATATGTCAATATGGTCCTTTCCAAAAATTTACACCATACTTCCAACTGTCCATGAGCAACCAATCTTTGGTAAACCTCAGATTGTTCTTGACAATTGCTTAATCATTTTAGTCATTTTGGTCATATCCAATTCTAGACCTTTTCCCCTCTTAATCCCCTAGGCATTCTGGAAATTTAGAAAGGATAAATATCATAGCATATGTAATCGATCCTATATCCGAAGCATATGAGACACGATTCATGATGTCTCACATAAAGACATGATCCTAGACCAGTCTTTTGCTACAATATTTTTTTATTTGCCATGTTTTCATAATTCGACTTTGAAGAGGGATGCCGTAATCATAATCGAATTTTGAGAACGCAATATATATAGAATTTCCTTATGTTGAAGCATTCCGACATAAAATTCACATATGTATACCCTTGACTAAAGATGATTAAAATCTCAATCTAAGCTTTTAGAATTGAAATGAAGTATAATTTCCTCTCCCTTAATTATAGCAAAACAATTTTTTTTTCAACCCCTGCAACTTCATGAATTGAGACTTTTGTTTTCTATAATTAACACTTAACATAATAATCATGCTCCCACTAGCATAATAACTACTAGCATAACAATTATGCTCCCACTAGCTTTGAAATGTACTCAGAAATCAGCTGGACTTCTAGAAATCAATACCTTATTGACTTTCTTACCAAAGTTCAGATTTCTGATACGACATGCTTTGATAAAACTTTATCAAAGTTGTTAGAACAAAGTTCTAGTAGGATCGATAGATTCTAAGCAGAAAAACAATTAAAGACGTAATGATGAACACAGGAATGGTTTAACTGATGTCGAATGATTAAACTTTAACACCTCAGAAGAGCTCGATTAAGAACTTCGACTGTAGAGGTGTTCAGGGTTACAAAGCAATAATAACTATAATCACGTTCGTATCTAAGGCATACATGCATGCACTATTTATAGCTAAACCCTATAATAATCACGGATGGACAGGCCCAATCCGGATATACAACACTAAGCCCATGACGCAACATAACATACCCAACAATCTCCCCCTTTGCGTTAATGGAGCCGAAAGCTCAGTTCGTTTGAGCTATAGAAGACTTCTTGACAGTCTTGAACACCTTCGGTATGATGGCCAAAAGAGTATGAGGAAACGTGATATACCACCGAAGCATGTCCGTGAAGTTCTTCTTTTCTGCCTCAGAGTTCTGCTTGCACCGATGGATGATACTAATTATGTGCTCTAAGCAGTCTGTTAAGAACAGATGTTTGTCAACAAGAGCGAAAAGCAATTTATTGGCTTCGCCTCTTGTGAACATCACCGTGAGATGTGTAGAATCAATTTGGCCCATCTTCATTTTATTCACATCTCCAGGTTTTGCTGTTGGCTTCACAGTGGGTTTCTTATTCATAACTTTAACTATCTCTTGATACATTGCAGCTACTTCATGGATATAGGAGGCCAACATCCTCTTCAAATGATCCAGGATCGACTCATATTCTTTCGGATTGGTGAGCAGTATGTTAAACAACAAGATCCAATCATGAGGATTCAAATTTGGAAGATCTGCTAGGGATATAACCAAAATCGAGTTTGCTGAACCTCGGGTTATTTTGAAACTAACATTGATAAACTTCCCGGCAGATGAAGGTTTCAGCACCTTGACAATAATAATATTCTGTGCACTCCATGTCAGGTACTGAGGCTGTCCGAACTTTAGATAAAAATCGATAAGTTCGCGATCAACTTTAGGATGAGGGAAAGGAACTTGAACAGTCGAATCAAAGCAATGAAATGTAAATGCCTTTCGTGTTATAGGCATATCGAACTGTGAGTCCCTTGAATTTTCACAATCAAAAGAAGCGACAGGTTCCAGCCAGTATACGCTTGGAAACTCTATTGCCTCTTTGATGAGCATTTCTCTTGTCCAGAGAGGAAACAAGGCCTTTTTACAGTTTATAGCATCTTGCTCTTCCTTGTTCTTTCGCTCCCTTTATTCAGCTTCCTTCGCAACCCGAAGGGTTTCATCCAATTCTTTATCCCTTTTCTTTCACTTCAGGGCCTCAGCAATTGTTTCATCTTCTTCATCACTATCATCATCCAATCCCTTTTTCTTATCTTGATTACCAGAACCCGAAGCTTCATTACCCTTCGGTTCGGTTTTGACTGTGACCTTCGGTTGAGTAGCATAAGCACCTTCTCCCCCTTGTTTTGGAGGTACGAATCTCTCCAAAACACCCTTCATTTCATGTAAGAGAGCAAGGACAGGAAGAAGCTTGGAAGTCAAATGATTCCTGATGGTCAGAGTAAGTATTGGATCATGAGCTCTGTCTTCAACAACGAAATCTCCTTTTCAGCTTGAGCTAATTGCACTTTCTGAACTTCAATAGTAGAGGCTTGGCGTGCAAGATCTTCCTTTAATGCACTCTCCTTTGCTAAATCTGATGGGTTTTGAGCATTCTAACACTCCTAAGTGTACATGCAACCCTAAATACCTTGGATCTATGTTTTCTCTATTATACATGGAATTATGAACTTTCCAAGGTATTACCCTATCTAGCATACAATACTTGATACTTGGGTAATCAAATGGATAGAATACATACCTTTGTTTGATGTAGCTTGTCTCCATGAAGCTTGATTGCCTAGTGCCCCAAGTGTGACACCTCAAATGGTTCACACAACACCAAATGCACATGGAATGACTTGAGAGAAAATGGAACACTCCTTGAAAGCGTCTAGCCCTCATATTCACACATTAGTGCACGATTTCTTGAGCCATGGGATTCTTTTATATGGTGGCTATTAGGGTTACACCATGTAACTCATAACTTTACCCATTCCTTATGCTTCATGGATTTTAACCTCCATGGAGTATCCATGGGTCACCCCATGGACTTAGTCCAATATAAGGAATCTTGGATCACAAGCCCACATATATAAGAATGAATGATTTACACAATCAACCCATATATTTAATTAGTCTCCTTTTGATCACTTAATTAATTCCAAATTAATTCTTGATCAATACTAATTAAATAACCTTATTAATATATTAGAACTTATAATATATTAACCAACCTTAAGTGTTATTTCTCTCATTATAGTCTATCCAAATGCATGATGCCATGCAACCCAAATGGACCATGCCGGGTCGGGTCAAGTCTTACCAATTATAGTTATGAACTTAGACATTAATCCAACACTCTCCCACTTTGGACATGCTTCTTGCATTAAGTTTTCTAATCTTACACAGATAACTTCCACCTATGGAGACAACTCCATATTCTCATTTTGACTATCACTTCTGAATAAGAGATGCCTCTTTTCAGAATATGTCAATATGGTCCTTCCAAAATTAGCACTATACTTCCAACTGTCCCTGAGCAACCAATCTTTGGTAAACCTCAGATTGTCCTCGACAATTGCTTAATCATTTTAGTCATATCCAATTCTAGACCTTTTCCCTTCTTAATGCCTCTGGGCATTTGGAAAAATTTAGAAATGACAAATATTATAGCACATGCAATCGATCCTGTACCCAAAGCAAATGGTACACGATTCATGATGTCTCACATAAAGACATGATTCTAGACCAGTCTTTTGCTACAATATTTTTATTTGCCATGTTTTCAAAATTTGACTATGAAGAGGGATGCCGTAATCATAATCGAATTTTGAGAACGCAATATATAGAATTTCCTTAAGTTGAACCAATCCAACATGAAATTCATATATGTATTCTTGACTAAAGATGATTAATGTCTCAATCTAAGCCTTTAGAACTGAAATGAAGTATATCCTCTCCCTTAATTATAGCAAAACAACTTTTTCAATCCCTGCAGCCTCACGAATTGAAACTTTTGTTTTCTATAATTAACATTGCTAACTTGCAACACTAACAATAATTATCATGCTCCCACTAACATGATGATTATTAGCATAACACTTATGCTCCCACTAGCTTTGACATGTACTCAGAAATCAGCTGGACTTCTAGAAATCAATACTTTATTGACTTCCTTTCCAAAGTTCAGATTTCTGATACGAGATGCTTTGATAAAACTTTATCAAAATCATACACCTTTCCTTAGATAGCATGCATGTGTGTCTAAACAATTTCAGAACTATGAAAAGGGATGCCATAATCATAGTCTCAATTGTTTAGACCTTTTGCCATCTGCTTCAAATCTACTTGGTGGAAGTGTTTCCTCACCATCATTTTCATGAATCGGAGAGAAACCTTATGACCCTTAGATTTTATGGTGTATGTGTTCTTATCCATCTGAATCTGTCAAAACCATAATCACAAGACAAGGTTAGTGACAAATCCAAACTCATATGGACTGAACTAAATCTTAATTTCTTGCCACCTGGCAGTACAAGGGTCTGCCATTGCTTCGAAGTTGTTATGCAACCAATTGAGAACTCTAAGAACTCATATGCAAAACCAACTTTAACTGGAATGGGCACAGAACATGTCAACATGATAGGTTATAAACCTCAAGTCGTGTGCTAGTGAAGAACCTCAGGTTTTATTCTTGATTAGTTCTTGAAATTCTTTTTAGGATCTTTAAGACTCCCACTGTCCTCTTGACATATAAGACTATCTTGCCAAATATTCAAGAGATAGTACGGATTCTTTATCAAGACAAACACTTCACACAATTGGCTTTAGTTGGTCTTTGTTTAATCCAAAACATCACAACTTACTAACTTCAAATGTACAAGAGTAGGACACTTTTACTCTTACATTTGACAAGTGTTATAAACCTTTCTTTAAGATATGCCACTCAACTTATAGTCTTGGAGTATGACTCTAAGACTTGTTTTGAAACGAAGTATGACTCATCTTCTTGATTTAACCATTTCAACAATTCATGACTCCTCTTCTTAGTCATAAGAATGCACTAAGATGTCCTTAGAAGACCAATTGTGATGTGGTTCTTAAATCATTAATATGATCACAAAACATGATACTAAAGTACTCTCCCATCTTTTCAGATTTGAGAAAACTTTTATCTTTCTGCCTAATTTGATTCTTCTCATTCGTTCTGCCATACATTGAGACTTTTCCAATGTTTCAGAATTATACTTAAACTTGTAAGTATAACCATATTTACTAAACTTTAGTAAATCAAATAGTCTTAACGAGCTTTGTGGTGGACATGACCAGTGCACAAGAATGTGTACTCGATCCCTTTAGTCCTTCACTTGACTCACACATCCATGTGAACAAGTAATTAGTCTTGATTTTCCAATGCTTGAAAGTTCTCATTCATCATACTATTCAACTTGCATGATTCCAAGTTTCGGTCCAATTGAAACTTGGGCGATGAGGAACTTTCCTGATTTGGTAAATTTAGACACTACCACAAATGAAAGAATCAAATCCATTTTCCAATATTGCTGTCAGTGGAATCATATAAGCAACAATTTTCCACAAATGCCATTGTAAGGATACTTCAAATAAATAAAATTAAACAATTTTCTTTTATTTTAAAACTTTGCGGAAAAACTTATCCTTACAATCCACATGGAAAATTGTTTTTATCTATTCCTTGCTCAAAATTCTGATGCGATCGAAATCCACCTTCGCGATCAGAATCAACATATACTTCCTTTAAGATTTCTCTCTATTCTTTGATTCTTAAAACATCAACATGTGACCCAGTCACATCATGTAATGAGGATCTCAGAATAGAACTTAACAGAGTTAGATAATGGGCTCTACCTGATGTAGAGTCAAACTTATTGACTTTAACATCCTTAGGTAAATTTGGCAGCTTTGCAATCAACGCCCCTTCCTTTGGCAAAATAAACATATGGACCCTTTGGTAATGGGACTATCTCAGACTTAGCCTTTCTATTTACCATTTGGTCAACCGGGTTGACTATGGCCAATCCCTTTCCATTGGGAAGAGAATGCTTTTTCTGGATTTCCAGTGTCACCATTGTCACTGTCCATAAAGTTTTTGGGAAGTTGATCTTCTAATCAAATTTGCTTTACTATCGTTCCAAATCATTGCTGATTCAGCAGAACCAAGCAAATAGATATGATCATTAAGGTTCATGCCATAGTCTGTTTCATAGTAGTCCCAAAGGAACTCACTATGTGACTTAGAAAGTGATTGAACATCCAACTTTCTCAAGACTTTGACACCTAACTCTCCCAGCTTGTCAATAGGTGACTTCATCTCTAAGATGTGATCACACATAGACCTTGCTTGCCATTAGGGCTTGAGTGACCTTGAACTTGTGGGTTAGGGAGAATAATTGGAGGTGGTGGAGGAAGTAAAGTTCCAAGAGATTTGGGAAGATCATAGATGTCTGAACTAGACATCTTTTGGGAGATATTCAAGATAGTTGATCTAAAGTCCTTAATATAACACCCAATATGAAATATTAAGGCTAGGATCCAACAACCTATTTATAACTGGAAGAGGGATGTCGTAATCCGAGTTATAAAATAGTTGAAGGTAGGTAAATGATGATTTACCAATTTCCACCATGAAAAACGAAATAATGTGATTAGGTTTTTAATTGGATTTGAAACTCCTAGATCTTTTGAGATTCATTGAACTTTCAATGGCATGTTTCAATCTCGAGTGTGCCCTTCAGGTTTTGTGACTGGGATGCCGAGGATCACAAAACAAGGTGTGAAGTAACCATGCAAATATACTTGGTACCCTTAATATTTACCCCTCAATCGATGTGCCGGTTAACCACACGAGCTCCACCGATACTATGATAAATATTAAGTTACCCTTTGCCTACTTTGTTAAATCCAGGTTAGTGTGCCGGTTAACCACACACGCTCCACTAACGGTTTAAACAAAGTGCAAAGTGTAATTTCATGGATTAGCACCTTATTCACATTTTCCTAAGTAACTAAGATTGGGAATTTATAAGTGTTTAGTTACTTAGTATTTATCATTAATACTTTTAATGAAGGGAGAATTATAGTCCTTGTCCTACCCGTTCGGCTAACGACCCTCCACCAGTCAAGGAAGCGGTGGGTGAGAGTGGACACCCATTAAACTGCCATTTTATAGGCAATAACCTTATACCCCCCTTATAGACCGGCTTCGTGAATGAGGCCTACTAACGGTAAGACTGCCTTGCTCTTATACATATATTTATTATTAACTTATAATACTATAAAGTATAAGGGTTGAATTTTAACTTTTAAAATTCTAAGGGCTAACTTGGAATTAAAGTATTCATGGGGAAAACTTTACAAATTCCAAAACTTGAGGGCAAGTTTTGAAAATATTCAAAACTAATTAATTCCATAACTTATGTGTTTAAAGTAGTTTTAATTAAAAAAACTCTTCAAGTTCCATAACTTGAGGACAAGTTATGGAAGACTTTAAACTAATAAAAGAATGTAACTTTTCTTTATTTTTGTAACTTATGGAACTAATTAAGGTTACACATTTTATCATTTAATGAAGTGACTCTTGAACCTCCATAACTTGAGGACAAGTTATGGAGTCATAAAACCATTTAATGAGTACAAGACTCTTCATTTTTGTAACCATTGCCAACTTTTTATGAGTTTTACGAAACTTAAATGTGACTTTTCATATAACTTGAGGACAAGTTACAAAAACACATTTTAGAATCAAATCTTAGATTAAAATGGATTGAAAACACATAATCAATTAACTTTTCTATTAATCTAATAAACTCATATGAACAAAGATAATTCACATCAAATTTTTTTTCAAGTAATTAGCATAACTTTTAAACTAATACAAAACATGAATCTATTGACAATTATCTTTGAAATTGGATTAGCATGAACATTACCACATCAAAAACAAGTTTATAAGTCCAAAAACATCTAAGGGTAATGTTCCTAGTCCATTTCTAGCCAAAACAGTCGAATATATGCTGTCAGGGGTTCCAAAATTCGATTTTTCAGCTAATTTTGCAAGTATAACAAGAAAACAAGCCTTGTCTCTGACACCACTGATGGGTTTTGAGCATTCTAACACTCCTAAGTGTACATGCAACCCTAAATACCTTGGATCTATGTTTTCTCTATTATACATGGAATTATGAACTTTCCAAGGTATTACCCTATCTAGCATACAATACTTGATACTTGGGTAATCAAATGGATAGAATACATACCTTTGTTTGATGTAGCTTGTCTCCATGAAGCTTGAGTGCCTAGTGCCCCAAGTGTGACACCTCAAATGGTTCACACAACACCAAATGCACATGGAATGACTTGAGAGAAAATGAAACACTCCTTGAAATCGTCTAGCCCTCATATTCACACATTAGTGCACGATTTCTTGAGCCATGGGATTCTTTTATATGGTGGCTATTAGGGTTACACCATGTAACTCATAACTTTACCCATTCCTTATGCTCCATGGATTTTAACCTCCATGGAGTATCCATGGGTCACCCCATGGACTTAGTCCAACATAAGGAATCTTGGATCACAAGCCCACATATATAAGAATGAATGATTTACACAATCAACCCATATATTTAATTAGTCTCCTTTTGATCACTTAATTAATTCCAAATTAATTCTTGATCAATACTAATTAAATAACCTTATTAATATATTAGAACTTATAATATATTAACCAACCTTAAGTGTTATTTCTCTCATTATAGTCTATCCAAATGCATGATGCCATGCAACCCAAATGGACCATGCCGGGTCGGGTCAAGTCTTACCAATTATAGTTATGGACTTAGACATTAATCCAACAAAATCAGCTTGGAGTGTTTGAAGATGAGAAGTCACTGAGCTAAGTAGAGAAGTGTTCTCAGCTTGAATGGAAGAACGAACAGACTCAAATTTAGCTTGCTCCTCTTTTAGTGACTTGGATAAGGAATCAACTGAAGCATTCACTTTGGCTGCATTTGAATCAGCATGACCTTTGAGGGATTCGAGAAAAATCTGAGAACTGTGAACAAGTTCTGCAACTTCAGCAGTGGGCTTCTTGCAAGAAGAAGTGGAATCCTCAACGGCCTTCGTCGATTTGTCAATGACCCCAATATATTGCTCAAAATCGGTGTCCGTAAAAGCTTTGAGCACAACATCGTTGTATGACTTGTTAGAGGCAAGCAATTTATCAAGCTTATCATCAATACTCTGCAATTGTAGTCGGGAGACAGGAGCCTCTTCATCTTCGTCTGTTGGAAGCCGATAAGGACTGTAATAAGTCGAGTCAGACTCAACATTATCACCACCGAGAGTGTCACCAGAATCGGTTGAAGGTGAGGGTGAAAGTGGTTTGGAAGTAACAGGAGGTTTGGTTTCAGTATTCGCCCCCGTATCAGATACGTTGACGTTTACTGGAGGTTCGGTTATTGTGGTGGTAGGAGTGGTTGTGGCAGTGGCTTGTGAAAAGATAGGAGGTGGTAAAGGAGTGGTAGAGATTGGTATGGTACTAACTGGTGGTGGTGGTGGTACAAAAGTTGTTGTTTGAGATGTGGGAGGTGGTGGAATAGGAGCAACCGAAATTGGAACAGTGGTTTTTGGTGGAGATGGAGGAGGTGTTGGAACCTTGTCATTAAGAGGTTCGGTGGGAGTTGGTGAACGAGGAGGTGTATTACCTCTCGGTGAGTCATGATGCTGAATTTCCTCTTCCTCATCCTCCTCATCATTGTCTGAGCTGGGAGGAGAAGGACTCTTTGATTTCTTCGCCATCTTCTTAATCTTCTTTGGAGCCGAAGAATCACCTTTATCAGTCTTTCGCTTTCTAGACTTGGCAGGCTTAGACGAAGTACCTTCGGTTGTCACTTTATTTGTAGTTGCCCTTTTGCCTCGGTTGGCTGGCTTCTCCACAGCTTCCAAAGCAGCTTGTTGTTTAGGAGTCAGTACTCTCGGTCCTTTGGGAGGAAGCTTTTGGTAATCAACCATTACCTTACTTTCGGCTGACACACACCTGTATATTGTCTCAGGTATGGAACCATTGTGAGCGAACTTTGTGGCATCAGAGAAGATGATTTTCTTCGTGTGAAAAGTAGCCACAGATGAGACCATGACATCCTTCATTACTGGAATCTGCAAAGAATCAATAGCCCTGCATGTGATAATGGTCCAGAAGCGACCACAAGAAATTTCAGAGTGTCTCGTTGAAGTGTTGAGACTTTGCACCACTTGTGACCAAATAATCGACCCATAGTCGAGATTAATCCCATTGTAAAGACCATAGAGAATGGTCAGAAAACCCTTACTGGTACCATCTGAACCAGCAACCCTCTCCACTAAACCCTTGTTGAGAAGAGTAAGCAAGCCATTCCATTGAGGCGGCAAACACGATTTATTAATCTTCGTGACTGTGGTAAGAATATCAGTGTATCCCATCTCGTAAAGCATCGTAAATAGTTGGGTTGTAGTGACGAAATCGGGAGAGATAACAGAGGAATCGACGGCAAGCTGTAACAGGGAACATAATCGTCCTTTCGAAATTGATGCCTTTTGCGAGAAGATTTGAAAGTAGATCCTCTCCTTGTTCTGGTCATAGGTTGCAGTAGAATAGACTTCGGATAATAGAGACATCAGGACAGATTCCACCTGTGTGAGTGCGATAACCAGAGGAGAGTATTTGAGGCATTAAACAACTTGGAGCATGTACGCATCATACAGAAACGGGTTCAGTTGAATGATCATATTCTGAGTGGGTTTGATCACGAGCAATGAGGACGATGCAGTTTGATATTGAACAGATGAGGAATCTGCCATTGTTGAGATAAGGAAGAAGATGAACAGTTGTAGATCGCCTGGTGTATTGAGAGAATTTGAAGAAGGTAAGAAGGTACAATATGTGTGAGAAACCCTTTATATACCGTTGCCAAGAGAGAGAAAGAATCTTCGTGATGATGATACGATCACTGAAACGTCGCCTAAAAAAGCACGATGTGACAGCTTGGTTTCCCCAGATAGACGTCATCAAGCGTGGGTTTAGGAACCGTTCAAATTCACGCGCCCAAAATCTTATCCACATATCGTCTTTTCAAATTCACCTTCGCTCCAGATGTGATAACAGCTTTTTTCGCGCCTAAAAGAAACTTCAAACATGCCATAAGAAACAACAACCAGAATTTTGGAAAATCATAAAGTATTTTCGTGCAAGAGTGTGCCAAAAAGTAAGAAATAAAGTGAAATGTGTATAGGATGTGAGTGATGTCTGTTAGAAGACATAAAGCTGATGATTCCGGGCAAGAATCTCTTCCTTCAAATTCAAGGGAGACTTGAAGTGCTTGCGTGGTTTCCCGAGAAAATACGATCGAGTGTTTGTAAAGAAACACCGAAAGGCTTCTTTTAAATAATAGGCTAAGGGTGGCTTATATTTAACCGAACGTCGATTCTTAACATAAGACCGAATGTTGGATGAAGTACTTGTGAGACCGATGTGGTCTGTTGAACAAGTAGGTTGGATATACTTTGTTGTGACTAAAGATGTTATATAAATCTCAAAAACAAAAACAAACTGGATCTTTATGGGAAGAAATGCCTTGGTATTAGACAATTTCATAAAAGACCACTCAAAAATAAAATGAGATTACGATAGGTAACAAGTAAGATCTTGAATATAAAGATTCACTGTCAATTCATTGTTGGTGTTGGATTGTGGGTTTCACTTAGCACGTGGTGTACGTATCTAAGATCATAAACACAGATTTGATGCAACCATAAACCTCAGTGGTAAAAGCTGAGAGTCTCAAGGGTTACATTGATGAACCGAAAGTTGATGGAGAATGTAAGGAGGATGGTTAAGGAACCGAAAGTATCTCTGCTATAACCGAAAGTATCTCTGCTATATAAACGTGACAAAGCAGAAAACTCTTAACTCATTTGAGAAGAGTAAGGTAGCTCTTGACTTGAGTGGATTTTAACAACCTGATTGGGAAGAAACGATAGGTATAGATCGAATCATTAAGGCCTAGCTCTTAGTCCTAGAGGCTTCAGTCGACATGCAGCAGCATGCTTCTAGGGACACTTAACTAGTTCATATGAAAAGAATCATACCTGCCTTAGCTCCAAATTATGTTGCACTGAAATACTTGGGACCTAATTAAAAAGAACAAGCAAACAAACAAACCACACAAACAAAACAAACAAAATAAAGCAAAAAAAAAACTTTTAGAAAAATATTTTTGGAGTTTTGAAATTTTCTGAAAAATAATAAAAACAGAAAAATAAAAGAAAAAATATTTTTGGATTTTTGAAATTTTCTGAAAAATAATAAAAAGAAAAAAATAAACCAGAATAAAACACTCTTAAAAAAAATAATAAAAAAAATGAATGAGAAAATAGAGTAAGAAATAGACTTAAAAAAAACTAAACAAAATTTACTGCCGAAACCAAACCTTAAAAGAATGAAGCGAAATAAGCTGAGCCTTCGGTTCATTTCGGTTACCAAAAATTATGGAGCCGAAATAGACCGAGCGTTCGGTTCATTTCGGTTCCCGAAAAATCCGGAACCGAAATAGACCGAGCGTTCGCTCTATTTCGTTTGTCTAATTTTTAGAGAGAGGTTTGAGGATTCGGTACCGACTCTGCTTCCATCATTCCCAAATCTTGTAAAATTTTATTGAAGCTTGCTTCTGGTAAGGCTTTAGTGAATATGTCAGCCAGTTGATCAAAGGACCGAACGAAATGTACTTCCACGTTCCCATCTTCTACATGGTCCTTGATGAAATGGTATCTCAGTGCAATATGCTTTGTCTTTGAGTGTTGCACTGGATTGTGGCATATTCTTATCGCACTTTCTGAGTCACAATAGAGAGGTATTTTCTTCATACTTAGCCCGTAGTCTCTCAGTTGGCTTTGTATCCATATCACTTGAGAGGTACAGGATGCTGCAGCTATGTACTCAGCTTCGGTTGTTGAAAGAGACACACAGGTTTGCTTCTTGGACTGCCAGCTAACAAGTTTACCGTCAAGGAATTGGCATCCACCAGTTGTGCTCTTTCGGTCCAGACCACATCCTCCAAGATCGGCGTCAGAAAAGGCTTGAACAAAAAATCCAGATCTAGCAGGGTACCAAAGACCGAGAGAAGAGGTTCGCTTCAGATAACGGAAAATATTTTTCACTGCCACCATGTGAGGCTCTCTTGGATTTGCTTGAAACCTGGCACAATAACAAACAGAAAACATAATGTCTGGTCTACTAGCCGTTAGATACATAAGAGACCCTATCATTTGACGATAGAGTGTTACGTCAACAGCCGGTTTTTCCAAGGACGGTGTTAACTTTGTGCCAAACGCCATAGGAACCTTCACTTTCGAATCTCCCGTCATACCGAACTTTGCCAGCAAGTTCTTCATGTAGGCCTCCTGGTTGATAAAAATACCTTCTGGTCCCTGTCTTATATTCAAACCAAGGAAAAAATTAATCGGACCCATTGCGCTCATTTCAAATTTAGTCTCCATCAACTTCCTGAATTCAGCCGTTAAGCTAGGATTCGTGGAGCCGAAGATGATTTCATCGACATAAATCTGAACTATCATTAGATGTTCGCCTTCTTTCTTTCGGAAGAAGGTTGGGTCAACCGAACCTTGCTTGAATATTGACATTTTAAGAAAGCGAGTTAAAGTTTCATACCAGGCCCTCGGTGCTTGCTTCAGACCATATACAGCTTTATCTAACACATAGCAATGATCAGGGTATTTCTCGTTCACGAAACCAGGTGGTTTCTCAACATACACCGTTTCTTCTAGTTCTCCATTCAAGAAAGCACATTTTACATCCATTTGGAAAACTTCGAAGTTTTTATGAGCAGCATATGCCAGAAAGATTCTAACTGATTCCAACCTTGCTACAGGAGCGAAGGTTTCCTCATAATCTATCCCTTCTTCTTGGCAATATCCCTTCACCACCAACCGATCCTTATTGTGTATAACATTCCCCTCTTTGTCCAACTTATTCCTGAAGACCCATTTTAAGCCGACCACCGAAGCATCCTTTGGAGTGGGAATCAACCTCCAAACTCGATTACGTTCAAACTCATGGAGTTCATCTTGCATGGCTTGTACCCAATCAGCGTGATCAAGTGCAGCATTAACCGTCTTCGGTTCGACTTTGTATTCAAACGAATTAAACATACAGAATTCAACATTAGAGAATATTGCAGTTTGTTTTGCTTTCAATTGAGAACGTGTTAGAACCCGCTCAGATGATTCACCAATTATTTGTGCTTTTGGATGATCCTTAGTCCATTTCGTTAAAGGAGGGTAATTAGGGTCATAGGCTGGATCCAACTCTGCATTTACTTCTTCTTCAAGTTCTGATTGATCACCTTCGTCATTTGGTTTCTCATTCTCCCCCTCAAATGGCGAAGTGTATCCCATGACAGGTTCAGGATGCTCCCCCTCGGTTGGAGTTGGATGCTCCCCCTCGGTTGGAGTTGGATGCTCAGGGGTTGGTCTTGGTGCAGATGAACCCTCCCCCTTGAACGTTGAGCTGTTGTTTGGAGGGTCAGTTGAGGGTTGACCATCAGTCGGTTTAGGAGGTTCATTTTCCATTTCTTTTGCAGCTTCATCAATGATCTTTTTCAGATTGTCGATTTTGTTGTCTGCTGCTTTCGCCTCTGAGTGTGCAGCCTTCTCTGGTTCATCAAATAGCCTTATGTACTCTTCAAACAGGTTGGAAATTGGAACCGAGACTTGTCCTGACTCAGGAAATATTTCCCCCAAGGCACTTTCACTTCTTTGAACTTTCTTCATGTAGTTGTCATCAAAGGTTACATAGTATGTCTCTTCAATACGTTTGGAACGTTTGTTTAAAACTCTGTACGCCTTTGAAGTGAGTGAATAGCCAACAAAAATTCCCTCATCGGCTTTGACGTCAAACTTATTTCGGTTCTCTTTGGAATTGAAAATGAAGCACCTTGAACCGAACACGTGGAAAAATTTAACGTTGGGCTTTCGATTGTTCAGAATTTCATACGGAGTGATGGAGAATCGTTTATTGAGTAAGGATCGGTTCTGAGTATAGCACGCGGTTGCAACTGCATCGGCCCAGAAGTATAGCAGAAGAGAAGCGAAGCTTAGCATTGTTCGGGCTGCCTCACATAAAGAACGGTTTCGTCTTTCAACAATCCCATTCTGTTGTGGTGTATAGGGGGCCGAGAAGTTGTGAGATATCCCCTTTTTAGCCAGAAAGTCCTCAAAATCTTTATTCTTGAATTCAAGCCCATTGTCGCTTCTGATATTCCTCACCAGCTTTCGCAGCTGCACTTCCACTTGCTTGATGAACGTCTTCAACTTGGGAGTTGCGTCTGATTTCTGTTTAAGAAAGAAAACCCAGGTGAAGCGTGAAAAATCATCTACTATGACAAGAATGAACTTACTACCACCGAAGCTTTTGATAGCCGAAGGTCCACATAAGTCAATATGCAGAAGTTCAAGAGCTTCACAAATCTTTGTATTGATACGTGTAGGATGGCTCTTTCTGCTTTGTTTTCCCATCTCACACGCTGCACATAGGTGTTCCTTATCAAACTTGAGAGGAGGAAGGCCTCGAACATGATCGCCAAGCACCAACTTATTAATGTCTTTGAAGTTCAGGTGTGATAGGCATCGATGCCACAACCAGCTTTCATCAGTGTTAGCCTTTGACAGCAGGCATATTGCTGGTTTTCCTCGAATTGGGTGGATATTTAAAGGATACATCTCTCCCTTGCGTTCAGACTTCAACAGAACCCTTTTAGATTGCTTCTCAATTATTTCTGATCCCTCATCATCGAATGAAACCTTCAAACGAGTTCCCACAACGAATTGTGATACACTGATGAGGTTATGTTGCAATCCTTCCACATAAGCTACTTTTCGAATCGAGAAGTCTCTGTTGGTTATCATTCCATATCCTTTGATTGTGCCATAAGAGTTATTTCCATACTTCACACATCCACCATCCTTAAAGGACCAAAACTCCCTCAGCTCTTCCCTCCTTCCTGTCATGTGACGCGAGCAACCACTGTCTATGTACCATTCGTCATCGAACTGCTCGTCACTTATAATCTGCAAATTCAAGCAGATTTAGGAACCCAAAGTTTCTTGGGCCATGGTGAGTCTTTTACAGAAAAAGGAATAGCAGTAGAAATATCAACCAAATAAGTTCTTTTTACTAGAGTTGTTTAGTCTTTTCTTTTGATGGTATACACCTTGATTTTATTTTTATCTTGTTTAAATTTTGGTGTATTAGATGGTGTGTTGTTAGATGGTTTTGGGATATTCTTTTTAATCCTAGGGTTAGCCGACTTTTTCTTATTATTGATATCAGAATCTGAATCAAGCTTTCCCTTTCCTTTGATGTCCTTCACTGAATTCGATTTTCTTTGGGAGTAGGAAGGACCGAAACTTGACTTTCGGTTGTTAGCTTTGGTGTTATGACCGAAACTTGACGTTCGGTTCTGAGCGCTGGTGTTGGAACCGAAACTAGACGTTCGGTTCTGAGCTCTGGTGTTGGAACCGAAACTAGACGTTCGGTTCTGAGCTTTGGAATAGTAGGAGCTTGGACTAAAATTTTCTTTTCCTTTTAGCTTTTCCTTTTCTTTGGCAATTGAATCTTTCTTGGAAGGAACGTAGTTGGCGTTTCTGTTCAGCTAACTCTTTATGAGATTTGTGAATATTGAAGCTTGATTTTGGCTTCTCCTTTTGATTTTCGGCAGTCTTGGAAGGAACATTCGGTGTTTTCTTTGGTTCTTCAGGTATCTCTTTTGTTCCACTTGTACTTGGTTTGTCAAAACTTGAGGGTTTGTTGATGGGTTCTGCAACGTATCTACCTTTAACCCTCCATGAGGTTTGCTCCGATAAGCCGATGGTTTCGTCTGCGTTATCAATAGGGGCTGACCAGAAATAATCGTCGCACCCTTCAGCATTGTCTTTGTCGACCAAGATTTTTAATTGTGCGGTTTGTTTTGCAGTGACCCCTGTAACAACATATACCTGATTTGGCACAATTTGAACCTTTTGATAAACCATTGCTTTCTCTTTGAGTTTCTGTGGCTTGTCCTTTGACTGGCGAGCGTATTCAACCAAGTTTTCAGATATGAGGGGTTTCTCATTCTCGGTTTCGCTTTTCATAAACTCAGAACAATCAACCACGTCTTCGACCGAAATTTCACTCATCTCACTTTCCTCATCAAATTCAGACGTATTTTCTATATTCATTTTATGTTCTGAAATTAATTTGGCGTTAGATGAGTCAAAAGATTGAATGGTCTCAGACTTGATTTTTAACCTATCATTTTCATCTAAAAGATTTTTGAGCATACACTTATGTTCCTTAGAGTCAATGAAGGTCTCTATCTTGTCCAGTCCGATTTTATAAGCGATGGATGTCTCTTCTGAGGACATTATGGATTCACATTCAGCGATGACCTCATCCTCCTTAAATTCAAGGAAGGGTAAGATCATCTTATGAATCTTTTTCCCTATTTCACAACTTAAGTGCAACTGAGTAATATTTATATATAAGCGTTTAGCAATTAAACAAAAACATTCCTTTATTTCAAAAACTTTAAATTGTCTCGTTGTAAATAAATAATTTCATCCCTAGCCCTATTTAACTCCGTCTCCTTCAGCTCAATCCACATCCTTCTCTCCTCACTCTTTGAAGACACCCTGCTGAGTTGGTCAGTTAGGTTAGAGTTCACTAAGCGAGTTTGCATGAGACTACCACTTAAGTTAGAATATTTAAATTTTAATTCATTTAATTCTTCTTCATAATTTGTTACTAGAACTTTAAGTGATTCAAGGATGGATTGTACCTTTTTGATCAGCCGATCACAGTCGTTGATCTTCTCACTCACGGGCATGGCTGCAAAGCACTTGTCCTCAGTTAGGTTCGACTCCTTACTCGCACTTTCGGTTGGTCTACCAGCTGTAACCATCAAACATTTTCCAGCCGAACCTGTATCCTTCGCCACATAAGCTCTTCCATGTGTGGGCTTTCTCACCTCTTCATCCTCATAATCGGTTGACCATACTTCAACGCCACCGAACTCATCTTCATCCGCATTTTCCTGCACAATCAAGGCATTCATTGAACTGTTAGTTGCCTTCTTTTTCTTGATCTCTTCCAACTTTCACATGTAATACGCCTCATCATCTTCACCATCTCTTTTCTCAGCCATCTTCCTCAGCATGCAATCTTTGGCAAAGTGGTTCTTTCCATGACAGTAATTGCAGTCGAATCCAGAGTCTCCTGCAAGCTTGCTCTCCTTTTTGTCGTCATCCTTTTGAGAAGTGTTCTTCGCTTCATCTTTCACCTTCTCAGAACTGTAACTTCCCTGCCAGTTTCGGTTCTTATTGACAGGGAACTTCTTTCGTGCAAACCTTTTTGGATTGGTGACCATCATTGCATACTCTTCGCTTGTAAGGTCACATTCAGACATATCTGACTCCTCCTCTTCTTCTGCAACACTTTTGCCTTTTGAGACAAGGGCTAACGATCCCACACCCGAAACTACCTTCGCCTCCTTGGTTACCACATTCTCATGGGATTTAAGTATGCCCACAAGTTTCGCTAGTGAGTAAGATTTGAATTGTTCATGAGCTTTCAGTGTTGAAACAACTGCCATCCATTCTGGTCTCAAACCATTCATGAAGATTACCTTTTGCTCGATCAATTTTCTTTCTATACCATGCTTGATCATCTTGCTAAGGAGATGATTGAAGCGATCGAAGGTTTGTATCAGTTTCTCTTCAGGTTTCTGTTCGAAAACTCCAAATTCAGAGAGTAGCAAGGTTTGAATAGAGTGTTCTAGATCTTCACCGGTTGAATAAAGTTCCTTCAACCTATCCCAGATTTCTTTAGCCGTCGTGCACGAACCAACTAACCGAAAAGTGTCAGATTGCAGTGCGAATCTGATCATTCTCATGGCTTTCACATTACATAGCAACATGTCCTTTTCGTCCTGTGGCATCTTATCTACGTCTGCCACAAGCTTATTATATTCTTTTTGAGTCTTCCCTGTCGTGTTCGTTCCAGAGTGAACAAACGGCCCAAGCGTGATAGCTTCCCAGATGAGATAACCATTATCTTCAGATCCAACCATGTAATCTTCAAAGTGATGCGCCCATACTTCATAGTCTTGAGTGTAAAGAATGGGAACCCTTGTAGTGGATCCAATGCTGTTAGAGATGTTGATGGGATTAGTTTGAGAATCTTCGTGAGACATGGTGAGCCTTTCCTTAGAACCGCTAGAATCTAACTTGTAACCTTGAGATTAGGGTTTTATCAAACACAAGAGTTACCGTCGACAGGAAGAAGACGGCTTCTTTATATTCGATAAAAGCGGAAACCCTAAAGAATTCTTAATACAGAAGGAATGTGTATTGATCACACAGTCTCCTGCTCTGATACCAATTGTTAGAACAAAGTTCTAGTAGGATCGATAGATTCTAAGCAGAAAAACAATTAAAGACGTAATGATGAACACAGGAATGGTTTAACTGATGTCGAATGATTAAACTTTAACACCTCAGAAGAGCTCGATTAAGAACTTCGACTGTAGAGGTGTTTAGGGTTACAAAGCAATAATAACTATAATCACGTTCGTATCTAAGGCATACATGCATGCACTATTTATAGCTAAACCCTATAATAATCACGGATGGACAGGCCCAATCCGGATATACAATACTAAGCCCATGACGAAACATAACATACCCAACAAAAGTCATACACCTTTCCTTAGATAGCTCACATGTGTGTCTAAACAATTTTTAGAACTATGAAAAGGGATGCCGTAATCATAGTCTCAATTGTTTAGACCTTTTCTATTTCTCACAAGTCCATGTTAGTGTGCCGGTTAACCACACACGCTCCACTAACGACTTTGAGAATGAAAATATCACAATTGCTATCTACTTAAAATCTATTTAGTGAAAGCGTTTCCTCACCATCATTTTCATGAATCGAAGAGAAACCTTATGACACTTAGATTTTATGGTGTATGTGCTCCTATCCATGTAAATTTGTCATAACCACAAGAGGAGGTTAGTGACAAATCCAAACTCATATGGACTGAACTTGTTCAATCTTAACTTCTTGCCACCTGGCAGCACAAGGGCCTACCATTGCTTCCAAGTAGTTATGCAAACAACCGAGAACTCATAGAACTCAGATGCATAGTCAACTTTAACTGGAATGGGCACAGAAATCAGAGTATGTCAACACGATAGGTTACAAACCTCAAGTCGTGTGCTAGTGATAAACAACAGGTTTTTATTTTTGATTAGTTCTTGAAACTTTTTCAAGATCTTTAAGACTCCCACTGACCTCTTGACATATAAGATTCTCTTGTCAAGAACCATTCCTTGACAAAACAAATATGCAAGAGTTAGTGCGAATTCTTATCAAGAAAAACACTTCACTCAATTGGTCTTAGTTGGTCTTTGTTTTATCCAAAAACATCACATCTTACCAATTTCAAATGTACAAGAGTAGAAAACATTTTACTCTACATTTGACAAGTGTTATAAACCTTCTAAGGATTATGTCACTCAAGTTACAATCTTGGAGTATGACTCTAAGACTTGTTTTGGAACAAAGTATGATTCATCTTTTTTATTTTAACCATTTCAACAATTCACGATTCCTCTTCTTAGTCGAACAAATGCACTAAGATGTCCTTAAAGGATCAATTGTGATATGGTTTCGTAATCACTAAGATAATTATAAAACAAGATACTCAAGTACTCTCCCATCTTTTCAGATTGGAGAAAATTTTATCTTTCTGCCTAATTTGATTCTTCTTATTCGTTCTACCATACATTGAAACTTTTCCAATGTTTCAGAATTATACTTAAACTTGTAAGCACAACCATATTTACTAAACTTTAGTAAATCATGACGAATAGCCTTATCGTTCTTTGTGCTGGACCTGACCAGCGCACACTCAAGTGTACCCGATCCCCTAATACTTCACTTGACTCACAATTAGTCTTAATTTCCCAAAGATGAAAATTCTCATTCATCATACAATACAAGTTGCATGATTCCAAGTTTCTATCCAACTGAAACTTGAGTGATGAGAATCTTTCCTAATTTGGTAAATTATGACACTACCACAAATGAAAGAATCAAACCCATTTTCCAATATTGCTATCAATGGAATCATATAAACAACAATTTTTCACAAATGCCACTGTAAGGATATTTAAAATAAATAAAATTAAAACTTTTTCTTTTATTTTAAAACTTGTAGAAAAAACCTATCCTTACAATGCAAATGCTTATGAAAACAATGTTGTTATTTATTCTTAGGAAATCTATCACAACTCTTAAGCAACAACTCAAAATTCTGATCATCGAACCATGCGATCGAAATCCATCTTCGCGATCAGAATCTGCATATTCTTCCTTTAAGCTTCCTCTTTTCTTTGATTCTTAAAACATCAAAATGCGACCTAGTCACATCATGTAATAAGAATCTCAAAATAGGAACTTAATAGAGTTAGATAGTGGAATTTACCCAAAGTAGAGTAAAATTTTTTGACTTTACCGACCTTATGATCTTTTAGGTAAATAGGGCAGCTTCGCAACCAATGCCCCTTCCTTTGGCAATAGAAAGATATGGACTCTTTGGGAATGTTACACGGGACTATCTTAGACTTAGCCTTTCTCTTTACCATTTGGTCAACCGAGTTGACTATGGCCGATCCCTTTCCATTGGGAAGAGAAAGATTTCCTGGATTTCCAATGTTACCATTGTCAATGTCCATGGAAGTTTGGGAAGCAGATCTTCCAATCAAATTTGCTTTACCAGTGCCCTAAATCATTGCTGATTCAACAGCAACAAGCAAATAGGCAAGATCATTAAGGGTCATGTGATAGTCTGTTACATAGTAGTCCTTAAAGAACTCACTATGTGACTTAGGAAGTGATTGAAGAACCTAGTTAACAACCAACTTCCTCTAGACTTTGACACCCAACTCTCCCGACTTGTCAATATGTGACTTCATCTCCAAGATGTGAGCACACATAGACTTTGCTTGCCAATAGGGCTTCAGTGACCTTGAACTTTTTCAAGAACTTGTGGGTTAGGGAGAATAATTGGAGGAGGTGGAGGAAGTGAAGTATGATTTCCATGATCCAATCGTGGGACATCATCTTCATTAGGAAAGCTTGTTCCAAGGGATTTGGGAAGATCATAGTTGTCTGAAACAGACATCTCAAATGAGAGATATTCAAGTTAGCTGATTTAAGTCCTTAATATAACACCCAATATGAATTATTAAGGCTAGGACCCAACACAATATTTTATAACTTGGAAGAGGGATGTCGTAGTCCAAGCTATAAAATATCTAAAGGTAGGTGAATGACGATTCACCAATTTCCACCATGATAAACGAAATAAATATTAGGTTTTAATTGGTTTGAAACTCCTAGATATTTTGAGATTCATTGAACTATTCAATGGCATGTTTAAATCTCGATTGTGCCCTATCAAGTTTGTGACTGGGATGCCGAGGATCACAAACAAGGTGTGAATAACCATGCAAATTAACTTGGTACCCTTAATCTTTATCGCCTAATCAATGTGTCGGTTACCCACACACACTCCACCGATCTATGATAACATTAAGTCACCCTTTTCCACTCTTACTAGTCCATGTTAGTGTGCCGGTTACCCACACACGCTCCACCAACGACTTGGTAAGGTACAAAGTGTAATTTCATGGGTTAGCACCAAATTCATATTTTCCTAAAGTAACTAAGATTGGGAATTTAATAAAATTTAGTTACTTTATATTTATCATTACACTTTTAATGAAGGGAGAATTATAGTCCTGTCCTACCCGTTCGGCTAACGACCCTCCACCAGTCAAGGAAGCGGTGGGTGAGAGTGGACACTCATTAAACTGCCATTTCATAGGCAGTAACATTATACCCCCCCCCCCTTATAGACCGACTTCGTGAATGAGGCCTACTAACGGTAAGACTGGCTTTGTTCTTATACATATATATATATATATATATATATATATATATATATATATATATAACTATTAACTATTAATATTATAATAGTATAAGGGTTGGATTTTAACTTTTAAAACTCTAAGGGTTTAACTTGGAATTAAAGTATTCATGGGGGGAAACTTTACAAATTCCAAAACTTGAGGGCAGGTTTTGAACAATTCAAAATCTTTTGGTTTCCATAACTTGTAAGTTTAAAGTAGTTTTAATGAAAAAACTCTTCAAGTTACATAACTTGAGGACAACTTATGGAAGACTTTAAAACATTTAAAAAATGAGACTCTTCATTTTCATAACTTATGGAAATCTTATCAGTTTTAAAAATCATAAATGAGACTTTTCATATAACTTGAGGACAAGTTACAAAAACACATTTTATGAACAACTTTTAGATCAATTTGGATCGAAAACAAATTATCACATAATTTTTTCTATTAATCTAAACTAACTCATAAGAACAAGATAATTCAAATCATCAATCTTCAAGAAATTAGCATGAACATATAAACTAATACAAATCCTGAAATTATGACAATTATCTTAGAATTGGAAGAGAATCAACATTACCATAACAACAATATCAAATTTTATGAACAAAAACATTTTGTGGTAATGATTCTAATCCAAAACAGGCCAAAAAACTCGAATATATGCTTTCAGGGGCTCCAACTCGCCGAGTGCAAGAACCAAATCGACGAGTTGGATGAGTTTATACATGGACTCGTCGAGTCCCTCAATGGACTCGTCGAGTCCCTTGTCCAGACAACAAACAATTCGATTTTTTCAGCTTTTTTCAGCAATTCTCATCAAGTATAATTGAAAACAAGCCTTGGCTCTAATACCACTGTTGGGTTTTAGTATACTACAACATCCTATGGTGCACATACAACCCTAAATACCTTGGATCTATGTTTTTACTAATTATACATGCAAAGGTGTTTCCAAGGCATAAACCTATAACTAGCATGCAATTGACATAAACAATACAAGATACTAGTTAGAGTAACATACCTTTTATGTGGCTTGAGGTCTTGATGTATTTGGTGTTGCTTGAAAGACTTTGGCCTTTAAGAACTTAGTGCCCCAAGTGTTGCACCTCAAATGGAATCACAACTCACCTAGGACAAAGGTGACTCTTGAGAGAGAATTCCATGCACCAAAACACCTCCATATTTCTCTAAGAAAAGAAACACTTCATCTAGGCGTTTTTAGGTCATGAAGAATGTATTTATATGTTGGATTTCAAGGGTCATGGGTATAACCCAAATCCATACCCATGGGTGTTATGATCCATGGTTCACGTGGCCCAACTCTTTATGTATCCATACATAAACTTGGTCCAACATGGATCATAAGCCCAACACATATAAATATAACTAGTTATCATAATTAGTCCCCATAGATTTAATTAGTCTCTTTTGATCACTAAATTAATTCCAAATTAAGTCTTGATCAATACTAATTAAAACATATGATTTCATATTAATATATTAGAACTTATAATATATTAATAAGTCATATATAACCTTCTCTCAAGAGTCCATCCTAACAAATTGTCCTGGTGTTATGCAACCTAAATGGACCATGCTACTCTCGGGTCGAATACATACCAATAATAGTTATGGGCTTAGACATCTAATCCAACACCATTTCCCAAGGACTAAGCTACTTGGACCGAAAACTCAACAAAAGTGGAGATGAAGAGATCTAAACACACAATGGACAAGTTAGGAGCTTTTTACCTCTAATGAACCAGAAATGGAGCTTAACTTCTGGATCTACTCTCTTCTTCTTGATTCCTCTAGTTTCCTCTTCTTCCACAAGCTTCAAAAGCACACGTTTTCTCTCAAAAAGGTCTCACAAGCTCACACAATGGTCTAGGGTTTCAGGGCTAGGGTTTTGGGACTTGGAGGCTGTAAATGAGGCTAACCTTTAGGGATTAATGTGTTTAAATAGGGTGCAAAACCATGAAATTAGGGTTTCACTGTGCCAGCCCTACTCGTCGAGTTGGGGCTCCCAACTCGTCGAGTAGGTCTCTTAACCCGGGTCCCAAAAATAATTCCTACTCGACGAGTTTAGGGCCTCCAACTCGTCGAGTTCTCTTATAAAAGTGAATAAATTTTATTTAAAATGCGTACCAGGAACTGGGCAGTGCAAAAGCTTAGTAAGTTTCCCCCAAAATACCTCATACAATAAACATGCAAGCATGCATAATGGCCCACAACCTATCGATTAGAATGCCTAGGCCCAATCAGTCCTCAAATTGGAATGTCAAGGGTTTTTTGGCCTACAGCCTCAACCCAAACGCTCCTTCCGAGCCTCCGTGCCTTCGGCTTACAGCTGGCCCACACCGGGTATCTTGGCCTATAGCACAAAGCAGGACCGCCTCAACCTACTACTACGATATGTCGACATATAAACAATCAGGATCAAGTAGGCATATAATACAGGAAAAGAACAATCATACAACTCACTACCGCCTACTAGTCCTCTCACTGCACACTATCCCTTTACCAGCTAACCTCCATGAAGTGCGTAACTATAAGTAATCAGAGGTAAGATAACCACCCAAACAGATGATCATACTCTAGAGCCACAACCAAACAAGGAATATGTAAGGAAGCCTATATCAAGAGTTCTCAGGCTATCCTACATGACCACATACAGTCCCTAGGAAACTCCACTAGATCATAACCAGCAAGTACATATAGATATACAGATCTACAGGTCACTACCGCATAACAACATCCTATATACCTACATACCTAACAAATCACTATAGCATAACAACATCCTATATACCAGGATACAGATCTAACAGATCCCTACAACATAGCAACATACTATATACCAATAATCCAAGGAATGTATAACCGTATATACTCAGAGGTAAGATAGACACCCAGACAGGTGATCCTACTCTAGAGCCACAACCAAACAAGGAACAGGCAAGAAAGCCTAGATCAAGAGTCCTCAGTTTATCCTACATGACTATATACAGTCCCTAGGGCATCCCTCTACTAACATATAACCAAACTAGTGGGCCGATGTTGGTGCCTTCTGTTGGGTTTTGAGCATTCTAACACTCCTATGGTGTACATGCAACCCTATAAACCTTGGATCTATGTTTTCTCTATTATACATGCAAATATTAACTATTCCAAGGTTTCATCCTAACTAGCATATTATGAAGCACCTATACTACAAAGTTCTAGTTAGATGACATACCTTTTGATGTAGCTTGATGTCTTCAAGCTTTAAGAGCTTAGCCCCAATAGTGTGGAAGCCTCAAATGGAATCACAAATCACCAAAACACCTTGGAAGAACTTGAGAGAATATGTATGCACACTAAAATCGGCCCACTCTTATTTTCACACACTTGTGCCAATTTTGTGAGCCAAGGACCCCTTTATATATTATGGAGGATTAGGGTTACATCCATGTAAACCCTAATACCCATGACCTTTCATTTACATAAGATCCATGGGTTAAAAGCTCCATGGACCATCCATGAAAGCTTAGCCCAACCTAAATGAACTTGGCCCATTCCATATATATAAGAGTCCATATTTAATTAGTTCTTTTTGATCACTTAATTAATTCTAAATTAATTCTTGATCAATACTAATTAAATAATATGATTCCATATTAATATATTAGAACTTATAATATATTAATATAAATCATAAATATACTATTCTCAAAAGACTATCTATATAAATTGTGCCGGTGAAGTGCAACCCAAATGGACCATGCCGGGTCGGGTCAAGTACATACCAAATATAGTTATGGACTTAGACATTAATCGAACAGTCTCCCACTTGGATAAGTCTAAAACTATTATTGAGTATGACTTCAAAACCTAACTGGCAATCGTAGCTCTTAAAGCCGCTGTCGAACTCTGACCTTGTCAATGACTTGTCCATTAGATAAGGGATCCTATATTTCTCCATTCTAGATATCATATGGACTGAGACATGGATTATAATCATTCTCTCTGTCCATTTGTTGTTTCCCGATTTTTGATTTATGATGACTGACTGATTGAACAAATCCAATCAGTCCTGGCTTGGCCAAGCACTCACATGTGTCATCGCTAAATCATCGAGGGGCCCACATATATCGCTTTTATCCCGAAGGTAAAAGGAATGGATAAACTTCGACTAATATGGCTTGTTCTACTACTTGTTGAATCATACACAAAGGCACGTTTTATAACATCGAGTTACCAATGCGTTTTCGTGCAATCAATGTATAACCAACTCATAGTAACAACTCATATCTCTAGGTTTTAAGAATATAAGATATTATCGTCTCATGATCACTCATGATAAAATCAATGAAGTGATTCAAATGAGTGCGGGTTGAATCCAATACTCAGAACTTATGAGCACTCATGAGTGTTGTAGCACCACTTTGTCCACCAACTTGGACCTCTACAAACCAACCCATGACAGTCTTGAGTCATATCTACTTCCAACATATGACCGACTGTGGATGGTTTGAATAATTTAATCATTCAGGAAGAGCGACTTAGTTATTCTGGAAGTCAAAACATGCAAAGTGAAACACAAGAATAAATGAATCAAATATGGTATCAAACCCTATGAATATAAATAAACACTTTTATTTATCACCATACTGATTACTCATTATTCATTGTTTCGGTTTTATCAACTTTATACTTGAATTAAAAACACTAGTTGTCCCATGCTCCAAGCATGCACACTATGTTTTTCTTAAACAATAGCTTTGCCATACACCAAGTATGCACTCTATGTTTGTCTATGATCCTTACTTTGTGAAATAAACCAATTGAACATAACTTCAATGATTCTAATTTCACACTCCCAAATCCTTATCGAAAAATGTGAGAATTTCAAATTCCTATCATTTATCAAAATCTGTTTAGATTTTAAACTTATATGCACTGACCCTCCTGTAATGAATATGTACAAAGTCACAAAGACTTGTCAACAGTCATTATAAGGTATTCCAATGGAGATCAACTCCATGGAAACTAAGTCTCATATTTAAAGTACATTGCTTTGGACATGCTTCTTGCATTAAGTTTTCTAATCTTACACAGATAACTTCCACCTATGGAGACAACTCCATATTCTCATTTTGACTATCACTTCTGAACAAGAGATGCCTCTTTTCAGAATATGTCAATATGGTCCTTCCAAAATTAGCACTATACTTCCAACTATCCCTGAGCAACCAATCTTTGGTAAACCTCAGATTGTCCTCGACAATTGCTTAATCATTTTAGTCATATCCAATTGTAGACCTTTTCCCTTCTTAATGCCTCTGGGCATTTGGAAAAATTTAGAAATGACAAATATTATAGCACATGCAATCGATCCTGTACCCAAAGCAAATGGTACACGATTCATGATGTCTCACATAAAGACATGATTCTAGACCAGTCTTTTGCTACAATATTTTTATTTGCCATGTTTTCAAAATTTGACTATGAAGAGGGATGCCGTAATCATAATCGAATTTTGAGAACGCAGTATATAGAATTTCCTTAAGTTGAACCAATCCAACATGAAATTCATATATATATATATTCTTGACTAAAGATGATTAAGGTCTCAATCTAAGCCTTTAGAACTGAAATGAAGTATATCCTCTCCCTTAATTATAGCAAAACAACTTTTAAATCCCTGCAGCCTCACGAATTGCAACTTTTGTTTTCTATAATTAACATTGCTAACTTGCAACACTAACAATAATTATCATGCTCCCACTAACATGATGATTATTAACATAACACTTATGCTCCCAATAGCTTTGACATGTACTCAGAAATCAGTTGGACTTCTAGAAATCAATACTTTATTGACTTTCTTACCAAAGTTCAGATTTCTGATACGAGATGCTTTGATCAAACTTTATCAAAATCATACACCTTTCCTTAGATAGCATGCATGTGTGTCTAAACAATTTCAGAACTATGAAAAGGGATGCCGTAATCATAGTCTCAATTGTTTAGACCTTTTGCCATCTGCTTCAAATCTACTTGGTGGAAGTGTTTCCTCACCATCATTTTCATGAATCGGAGAGAAACCTTATGACCCTTAGATTTTATGGTGTATGTGTTCTTATCCATCTGAATCTGTCAAAACCATAATCACAAGACAAGGTTAGTGACAAATCCAAACTCATATGGACTGAACTAAATCTTAATTTCTTGCCACCTGGCAGTACAAGGGCCTGCCATTGCTTCCAAGTTGTTATGCAACCAATTGAGAACTCTAAGAACTCATATGCAAAACCAACTTTAACTGGAATGGGCACAGAAATAGAAGTATGTCAACACGATAGGTTATAAACCTCAAGTCGTGTGCTAGTGAAGAACCTCAGGTTTTACTCTTGATTAGTTCTTGAGACTTTCAAGACCTTTAAGACTCCCACTGTCCTCTTGAAATATAAGACTCTCTTGTCAAATATTCAAGGGATAGTGCGGATTCTTTATCAAGACAAAAACTTCACATAATTGGCCTTAGTTGGTCTTTGTTTAATCCAAAACATCACAACTTACCAACTTCAAATGTACAAGAGTAGGACACTTTTACTCTTACATTTGACAAGTGTTATAAACCTTTCTTTAAGATATGTCGCTCAACTTATAGTCTTGTAGTATGACTCTAAGACTTGTTTTGAAACGAAGTATGACTCATCTTCTTGATTTAACCATTTCAACAATTCATGACTCCTCTTCTTAGTCATAAGAATGCACTAAGATGTCCTTAGAAGACCAATTGTGATGTGGTTCTTAAATCATTAAGATGATCACAAAACATGATACTAAAGTACTCTCCCATCTTTTCAGATTTGAGAAACTTTTATCTTTCTGCCTAATTTGATTCTTCTCATTCGTTCTGCCATACATCGAGACTTTTCCAATGCTTCAGAATTACACTTAAGCCTGTAAGTATAACCATATTTACTAAAGTTTAGTAAATCATGACGAATAGTCTTATCGATCTTTGTGGTGGACTTGACCAGTGCACAAAAATTTGTACTCGATCCCTTTAGTCATTTACTTGACTCACATATACATGTGAACAAGGAATTAGTCTTAATTTTCGAAAGCTGAAAGTTCTCATTCATCATACTATACAACTTGCATGATTCCAAGTTTCGGTCCAATTGAAACTTGGGTGATGAGAAACTTTCCTTATTTGGTAAATTTAGACACTACCACAAATGAAAGAATCAAATCCATTTTCCAATATTGCTATCAATGGAAACATGTAAACAACAATTTTTCACAAATGTCATTGTAAGGATACTTAAAATAAATAAATCAAAACTGTTTTTTTATTTTATTTTAAAACTTCCGGAAAAACTTATCCTTACAATGCAAATGCATATGAAAAACTTGTTGTTATCTATTCCTAAGCAATATATCATAACTCCTAAGCAACAGCTCAAAATTCTGATCAACGAACCATGCGATCGAAAACCATCTTCGCGATCAGAATCAGCATATACTTCCTTTAAGTTTCTTCACTTTTTCTTTGATTCTTAAAACATCAACATGTGACCAAGTCACATCATGTAATAAGAATCTCAGAATATAAACTTAACAGAGTTAGATAGTGAAGTTTACCTGAAGCAGAGTCAAACTTCTTGACTTGATCAACCTTATGATCTTTCAGGTAAATAGACAGCTTCGCAATCAATGCCCCTTCCTTTGGCAAGAGAAACATATGGACTCACTGGGAATGGTACATGGGACTATCGCAGACTTAGCCTTTCTCTTTACCATTTGGTCAACCTAGTTGACTATGGTCAAACCCTTTCTTTGGGATGAGAAGGCTTTTCTAGATATCCAATGTTACCATTCTCAATGTCCATTGGGAAGTTGATCTCCTAATCAATTTGCTTTACTAGTCCTCAAATTATTGCTGACCAAGCAAATAGATAAGATCATTAAGGGTCATGTCATAGTCTGTTTCATAGTAGTCCCAAAGGAACTCACTAAGTGACTTAGAAAGTGATTGAACATCCAACCTTCTTAAGACTTTGACACCCAACTCTCCCGGCTTGTCAATATGTGACTTCATCTCCAAGATGCGATCACACATAGACTTTGCTTGCCAATAGGGATTGAGTGACCTTTGAACTTGTGGGTTAGGGAGAATAATTGGAGGAGGTGGAGGAAGTAAAGTTCCAAGAGATTTGGGAAGATCATAGATGTCTGAGCTAGACATCTTTTGGGAGATATTAAAGATAGTTGATTTAAAGTCCTTAATATAACACCCAACATGAAATATTAAGGCTAGGATCCAACAACCTATTTATAACTGGAAGAGGGATGCCGTAATCCGAGTTATAAAATAGTTGAAGGTAGGTAAATGACGATTTACCAATTTCCACCATGAAAAACGAAATATAATTAAGTTTTAATTGGATTTGAAACTCCTAGATCTTTTGAGATTCATTGAACTTTTCAATGGCATGTTTCAATCTCGAGTGTGCCCTTCAGGTTTTGTGACTGGGATGCCGAGGATCACAAAACAAGGTGTGAAGTAACCATGCAAATATACTTGGTACCCTTAATATTTACCCCTCAATCGATGTGCCGGTTAACCACACGAGCTCCACCGATACTATGATAAATATTAAGTTACCCTTTGCCTACTTTGTTAAATCCAGGTTAGTGTGCCGGTTAACCACACACGCTCCACTAACGGTTTAAACAAAGTGCAAAGTGTAATTTCATGGATTAGCACCTTATTCACATTTTCCTAAGTAACTAAGATTGGGAATTAATAAAAGGTTTAGTTACTTAGTATTTATCATTAATACTTTTAATGAAGGGAGAATTATAGTCGTTGTCCTACTTGTTCGGCTAACGACCCTCCACCAGTCAAGGAAGCGGTGGGTGAGAGTGGACACCCATTAAGCTGCCATTTTATAGGCAACAACCTTATACCCCCCTTATAGACCGACTTCGTGAATGAGGCCTATTAATGGTAAGACTGACTTGCTCTTATACACACACACACACACACACATATATATATATATATATATATATATATATATATATATATATATTATTAACTTATAATATTATAAAGTATAAGGGTTGAATTTTAACTTTTAAAATTCTAAGGGCTTAACTTGGAATTAAAGTATTCATTAGAGAAAACTTTTCAAATTCCAAAACTTGAGGGCAAGTTTATAAGAAAAGACTCTTCATTTTTTTTGTAACCTAAGGCATATTTATGAGTTTTTAAGATTCATAAATGTGACTTTTCATATAACTTGAGGACAAGTTACAAAAAAACACATTTTATGAACAACTTTTAGATTAATTAGGATTGAAAACAACTAAAACACAATTTTTTTTCATTAATCTAAACTAACTCATAAATCAAGGAAACATAGAACTTTTGGTAATCCATAACTTATGGAGTTAAATGCTTGTTTTATGATGAAACATTTCATGTTCCATAACTTAAGAATAAGTTATGGAATTCTTTAAAACATTAACACCAAATTTTGTAACTCCATAAAAACTTTGAATCAATTTTTTTTAAAACCTTTTCATATCCATAACTTATGGAGGTTTCAAAACACATAAGATCACAACTTTAGAAAAAACTTTTTGAGCTCCAAAATTTTATGACAAAATTTGTAACTCCTTAAAACATTTAGATCAAACTTTTAAAACTAATAAAATAATCATATCATTTTATCTTTTACTAAATTTGACCTAATTCAACTCATATAGCAAATGATTCAAATTTTACAAATAATTAGTTTTTCACAAAACAAGTAATTATCTTAAAATTTGACAAACTTCATGTTTTTTTTTTCTTTTTTTTTTCAACTTTGAAAATAAAACATTTGCATCAATATAACAGAAAACAACCCATGGCTCTGATACCACTGTTGGGTTTTGAGCATTCTAACACTCCTATGGTGTACATGCAACCCTATAAACCTTGGATCTATGTTTTCTCTATTATACATGCAAATATTAACTATTCCAAGGTTTCATCCTAACTAGCATATTATGAAGCACCTATACTACAAAGTTCTAGTTAGATGACATACCTTTTGATGTAGCTTGATGTCTTCAAGCTTTAAGAGCTTAGCCCCAATAGTGTGGAAGCCTCAAATGGAATCACAAATCACCAAAACACCTTGGAAGAACTTGAGAGAATATGTATGCACACTAAAATCAGCCCACTCTTATTTTCACACACTTGTGCCAATTTTGTGAGCCAAGGACCCCTTTATATATTATGGAGGATTAGGGTTACATCCATGTAAACCCTAATACCCATGACCTTTCATTTACATAGGATCCATGGGTTAAAAGCTCCATGGACCATCCATGAAAGCTTAGCCCAACCTAAATGAACTTGGCCCATTCC
Organism: Lactuca virosa; assembly: GCF_052849685.1. Taxonomy (NCBI): domain Eukaryota; kingdom Viridiplantae; phylum Streptophyta; class Magnoliopsida; order Asterales; family Asteraceae; genus Lactuca; species Lactuca virosa. Next base: position 288,522,782 of record NC_136426.1, read on the forward strand.
ATATATTTAAGAGTCCATATTTAATTAGTTCTTTTTGATCACTTAATTAATTCTAAATTAATTCTTGATCAATACTAATTAAATAATATGATTCCATATTAATATATTAGAACTTATAGTATATTAATATAAATCATAAATATACTATTCTCAAAAGACTATCCATATAAATTGTGCCGGTGAAGTGCAACCCAAATGGACCATGCCGGGTCGGGTCAAGTACATACCAAATATAGTTATGGACTTAGACATTAATCCAACACCTTCGACCCATGGTACAATGAGGCAAAACTCGCCTGAAATGAAGAAACCTGAGAACACTGCGATACACTCCCTGCTACACTGCTTGCTCCCAGGGATCCACTAGCATCAGAACCATATAAAATCTTAATCACCAGTCAAAACCCTCAAGTTTAACCTAAAGTTAAACTTGGTAAAAAAGTCAATGGTTATTAGAGTCAACAAAAGTCAAAGTTCAAGGCTGGTTGAGTACGCCCTACATACTTAACTTACACCCAACATACGTGGGAGGGCTTTATACGCCTATCATATGAAAATTACACCCACAACGCCAGCAGAGGTGCGTCAATTTCTAGGATTGGCAGGCTATTATAGGAGATATATAGGGAATTTCTCAAAGACAGCCAAACCTATCACAACACTTACGCAGAAAAACATGAAGTTCAAATGGAAAGAACAACAAGAATCTGTGTTTTAGAAATTGAAACACATGTTGTGTAGTGTGCCAATTCTTTCACTTCCGGAAGGAACCGAAGACATTGTTATCTATTGCAACGCATCACACCAACGCATGGAAGGTGTACTTATGCAAAGAGACAAAGTGATCATTTTATGCTTCACGCTAACTCAAGACTCACGGGAATAATTACACCACCCATGACTTGGAATTGGGAGCTATAGTTTTTTCCTTAAAGATCTGGTGACACTACTTGTATGGCACAAAGTGTATCATATACATCGATCATAAAAGTCTTCATCACATCTTCAACCAAAAAGAACTCAACATGAGATAAGGAAGATGGCTAGAACTGCTGAACGACTACGAGTGCGAGATTCAATACCACCCGGGCAAAACTGGCATAATAGTCGATGCCCTAAGTAGAAAGGGACAAACCAAACCTCGCAGAGTAAAAGCACTCACTTTAACCATTTAATCAAACCTCCTTGCCCAAATTTGAGAAGCTCAAGTGCAGCCACTTAAGGAAGAAAATAAGGCGGGTGAATGCTCACGAAGAATGGAGAAACAATTCAAGTACAAGGAAGATGGAACTTTACGTTTCATGGACTGAATCTGGATACCAAAATTTGGCGACATCAAGAGTCTAGTACTGGACGAAGCTCACAGGACAAGATATTTAGTTCACCCAGTTTAGATCCAACATCTTCATCTCATTTTAGACCTTGTGTAGGTATAAAGTCTCAAACTTGCTCTTTGTTTCTCTAGATCTTGTTTTAGGGCCTTTATGAACTTTAGTAATCCCAATCTTCTTGTCCTTGGAGTTTAGGTGTACTCCAGAGCCTTTGAGTGTCTATTTTGGCTTCTAGACCATGGTATCGGTTGAAAAGTACTATTACATGAATCATTTTGGTGTTTATGTCATTGGTGCTATCATTAAGAACTTTGGAGTAAAGATCTTGAATTATTGTGTAACATCCCGAGTCCAGGTATACCTTGTGAACCTTGATCTATTGAGTTGTTGTCTATTTTGGTCCTTAATATAAAAAGAGTGAAAAACAAGTGTGCAGGGCATACCTAAAGTGTACGCTTAGCGTACTCGTCAGCGTGTATGTGACGCGGAGACCACCTAGTATGATGGGCATACCCGTAGGTACGCTGGGCGTACTAGGCCCAGAGTGCAAACCCTAATTTAGGGTGAGTCCCCTATATAAGGGATATGATGGCCTCATTTCTGGCCACCATTCCCAGAGAGCAAACCCTAAGAGTGCCCTAACCTTCGTTTTAAAGCTTGTGTGTGTGTGTGTTTGAGCCTTGAGAGTTTTTGTGTGTTTTTGAAGAGAAGAGGAGGTCTTGAAGAAGAAGGAGTTGGAGTCCAACCTTCTGGATCCGAGCAAATATGAGTGGGGAGCTTCTTATTGAGGTATAAAGCTTCAAACTTTGCATCTCTTTTGTTATGAGCATCTTATTTGAGTATTTTAGGGTTTTGTTCCAAAAAGGTGGAGACTTGATGAGATCTTGAACTCCAGAGACTAGGACCAACCCCTTTTGAGCATATGAGTGGTGTAATGTGTGACAACCGGCAATTTCGGCCAAGTCAAAGTCAAAGTCAAAGTTAACAAGCCAAACCGGTCAAACTTAACTAGTACTTGTATGTTAAAAAGTTATTCTATGTATAAAAATATGCATTTGTATGTCAAAAATTCAAGTGTCTCGAAGACTCTATGTGTTAACAATGTAAAAACCCTAAAAAGGGAGTTAAACGCATAAAAACACGACTAAGGACCCTTTCAGGGACTTAAAACGATCATTAACGAGGCATAACGGGGTTCATGAACCTTGCATTTGCGAGATTATGCGATAATAATGGCTAAGGTTAAATCTCTCCCAAATCTCTCCAAGTATGTGAAATCTCTCCCAAATCTCTCTAAGTATGTGAAATCTCTCCCACATCTCTCCAAGTATGTGAAATCTCTCCCAAATCTCTCCAAGAATGTGAAATCTCTCCAAGTATGTGAAATCTCTCCCAAATCTCTCCAAGTATGTGAAATCTCTCCCAAATCTCTCCAAGTATGTGAAATCTCTCCAAGTATGTGAAATCTTTCCCAAATCTCTCTAAGTATGTGAAATCTCTCCCACATCTCTCCAAGTATGTGAAATCTCTCCCAAATCTCTCCAAGTATGTGAAATCTCTCCCAAATCTCTCCAAGTATGTGAAATCTCTCCCAAATCTCTCCAAGTATGTGAAATCTCTCCAAGTATCTGAAATCTCTCCCAAATCTCTCCAAGTATGTGGAATCTCTCCAAGTATGTGAAATCTCTCCCAAAATCTCTCTCAAACTTTTTATGGTCATCCGGGTCATCCCGACCCTTAACTTGGTCAAAAATCACGCAAAACGGAAAGACTTCTCGAAAAACAGCCATATAGAGCCGAAACTCCTCTTAGGAATCGAAACTCCTCTTAGGAGCCGAAAGTGTCAGAACCGAACTTGTCAGAGGCCATCTCGGACCGAAGCTCAGCAGCGAGGACGGAACCTCGCCCCCCCCCCCCATGCGAGACCTCGGACTTCGGCTTCCCCCTTCGGACCCTCGGACCTTCGACCTACTCTCGGTTCTTCTTTTCCCTACTCTCGGTTCCTAGCTCCTTAGAGCCGAACCTCGCAGGTTCGGTTCCTAATGCCGGTTTTTGACTACTTTCGCCTCCTAAACCCGTTTTTGACGGGATTTTTTTCACCAAATTCATATTTTTATCATTTTTAACCCCCAAAACTATTATTTTAATTATTTTTCAAGGATTTATTAATTAAAAATCATTATTTTACATTAGGAAGAGTATCCTACACCACAAGTGGGTCAAGTGTGCCCACTTGCCTCTTATGTGTCACTTTCTCATTGGTCAAACCTTATCCACATCACACAAACCAAGGCAAACATCCCTTCACCTTATCCACTTGCTCCAGCAACCCTCCATATAAGGAAATGCCTGGGATTTTCCTTGATCATTTGCTTCACCATCAAACATTATACACTTCTTAAACCATCAAGAGGGCCTCTTTTCTCTCAACTTTCAGCCACACTTTTGATGTATTCTTGAGTCATTTATTCACTTATTGGTAAGTATTTCCTTCTAACTCAAGTGTTATTACATGTTTTCATAACACTCTTGGATCATCGACTCATATCTTAACACGAAATCGTTCTTAGGAATCATCCAAACTCTCACGTGTTCATCAAGTGTTCTTGACTTGATACTCCTCACCTTCGACCTTCCACTCTTCCAAGAATCACTCAATGTGAGTTCATACCCCTACATTTTCATGTTTTCTTCAGTTTTCAGGGGGGAATACAAGTTAAAATACCAAAAACTTAACTAAACTCAAACAACAACTTTCATCATAAACGTTGAGTCTTATTCCCGGACTGTTTTGACTATCTTAAACTTAATATCTTTCAAAACTGTATAATATGCAAATAGTTCAGGTTCATACCTTTAAAATGACTACTTGCACATCTCCATACGATTTTTTTACGATTTATGGTGATTTTTACAAAACTGCTTATCATTCCAGAAACGAATTCAGACCAGTATGTGAATATGAATATTTTAACACAAGTTAAAGACTTCCAAAAATCATAATAAAAATTATGAACAAACTAGACACATTTTATGAACTCTCAGAATTTACGGAATCAGTTTTCGACTTCATATGATTTTTCTATGATTTTTCTAAAACAATGCTGAAAGGTTAAAAACTAGTCAACAGCCTATAACTTTCATAACACTTTGTAATATGTTGAGCAAAGTGTATAACATTAAGTTCTACATATTGAATGTATTTTTCTTGTTAGTTTATCATCATAAACTGAAATTTAGTCATTCATAAAAAGGATTCTTCATTCATTTCGAACACATATAATAAACTACATTAAGCATGTTTATGGATTTTTACTACATGAAAAAGGTTTTACTCTCAAAACAAATGGGTTTTTCACATAGTACTTGATAAACTATAATAGTAATAGTTTATGGATTCATAGCACTAATGTATTTTCATAAAAGGTGATTTCACTTCCTCCACGGAAGAGGTTTTAATATCAAACTATGTGTAAACTAGTTAACTTAGGTTGTGAGGCAATTCTCTCCCCGTACGTTCGAGTACGGGATCCCAATTTTTGTAAGTTATAACCGGAGTCTCTTGTAGGGAGAGCGTGATAATTGTGTATAGATCTATATTGGGATTGACACCCCACACCTCGCTGCTAGCTACAGCCGGACCGGCAGGTCTACGGGTGACAAGAGTCATAGTATCTTAACGTCTGAAAAACGTTGTGCAGGTTATTTCTCGTCATAATATGGTTATAGCGACTCACATAGGTAGTTAACAATCTTTCAAGTTTACATGGAAAATTCTACTTCGAAAAGGGGTTTTACTTCTAAACTAAACGAGTTTATGTCGATTTAAACTTGTATGAATTACTTTAAGTATGGTAAAATACTTGTTTATTCTCGGTCCTGGGATTTAGGGCTACATAACTTTTATAAAGAAAATATTGGATTTTCTTGGAAACATATTTCTATTAAAACTACATTTCATCTAGAATTGTTAGACTTCAGCTATAATTGCTAAGTGTATATGCTAGAGTTATATAAGAATCTAGTCAATGGTTCGAGAAAACCGAATCCGTCTTTGAAATATGTGCATGCCCTGAAGCAAACAAGGTCAAGTTTGCAGCATGCACATTCTCTGAAAGGGCACTCACCTGGTGGAATGGCCACGTCAAGACATTGACACTTCCGGTGGCTAACTCGATAACATGGGAAAATCTGAAAACCATGTTGATGAAGGAATACTGCCCAAGGGGCGAGATACAAAAGTTGGAAGAGGAACTTTGGGGTCTCAAAATGATAGGCTCTGACATCCTGTCTTATACCTCAAGGTTTAGTGATCTAGCCATACTGTGTCCAGGGATGGTTCCGTCGGAAAGCAAGAAGGTGGAAAGATACATATGGGGACTATCTTCCCAACTTCAAGGGAACGTATTGGCCTCAAAGCCAACTACCTTTGACAGTGCCAAAGAACTGGCACAGCAACTCATCGACCATCGTGCCAGCCATGACACTACGACAACCACCCCTGATCAAGCAAGAGGAGGAAACAACAAAAGGAAGTTCTGGGACAACAAGAAGGACCAACCAGCCCAGGACTTCACTAAGAAGCAACAGATCGTTGCTGTTCATGCTGCCACAACCCACACCACGCCAACACCCATAAATCGATACGCTGGAACCCTTCCAAAATGCAACGAGTGTAACTTCCATCACATTGGGGCTTGCCGAGAGATACATTGCAAAAATTGCAACAGAAAGGGGCACACTGTCCGTTCCTGTAAGGCACCAGCACGACCCATCAACCAGGTCCCTGGCACTGGAGTTAGCCCAGCCTGTTACAAGTGCGGCGAAACGGGACACTTTAAAAGGGACTGCCCAAGAGCACGAAATGTCGGTGATGGTGGAAGGGTGCTCGCGATCACTGCAGGAGAGACCACCCCGGAACCGCCCGTGAATATCAGTACGTGTTTCTAACATCGGCGTTTAAATTTTAAATTTCTTTTTATTACTAAATCTTGCATCGATTAAAATATACCAACCATAAATCTCGAGAACACGACAAAACCCAAATAATTCTTATCTCCTATATAAAAACGCAGGGTTTTTACAAGTGAATCTATGATGGCTAGTGTAAACATTATGGTCATATATCATTAGGATTCTACGGACTTAGAATGTGTGATTCCGCCTCATTTCCTGTTCCTTGTTTGGTTGTGGGCTCAAGGCGGGGTCACCCATCCGAATGCCCTTGCAATCTTAATGATATACGACTAGTTTACACCAAGCGATTATAACAGATCTGGTATGGCTTATAATGCAAATTTCATCACAGTTTGTTGAAACATTCGTAATGTTGGAACTTGCTAACTACAATATAAAATATTCATAGTGGTAATACCAAGGATAAAACAGGGAGCATAAAGGCACACATTGAATACACTATCATCCCAAAACAATAGCTCCTTTTAAATTGACTCAGCTCAAGTTACAATAAGAAATTCCAAGGTCGTCATGTGACATCAGGCGGGTTGTTCCTCACCATAATCAATTTCTTATACTACGAAAAGTTCCCCCATCTTTCCTCCAAATTCTTGAAGTCCCATTCGAAACCCTAATTTCGGGACGAAATTCTTTCTAACGGGGGGATGATGTGACAACCTTCAATTTCAGCCAAGTCAAAGTCAAAGTCAAAGTCAACAAGCCAAACCGGTCAAACTTAACTAGTACTTGTATGTTAAAAAGTTATTCTATGTATAAAAATGTGCATTTGTATGTCAAAAATTCACGTGTCTCGAAGACTCTATGTGTTAACAATGTAAAAACCCTAAAAAGGGAGTTAAACGCATCAAAACACGACTAAGGACCCTTTTAGGGACTTAAAACGATCATTAACGAAGCATAACGGGGTTCACGAACCTTGCATTTGCGAGATTATGCGATAATAATGGCTAAGGTTAAATCTCTCCAAGTATGTGAAATCTCTCCCAAATCTCTCTAAGTATGTGAAATCTCTCCCACATCTCTCCAAGTATGTGAAATCTCTCCCAAATCTCTCCAAGAATGTGAAATCTCTCCAAGTATGTGAAATCTCTCCCAAATCTCTCCAAGTATGTGAAATCTCTCCCAAATCTCTCCAAGTATGTGAAATCTCTCCAAGTATGTGAAATCTTTCCCAAATCTCTCTAAGTATGTGAAATCTCTCCCACATCTCTCCAAGTATGTGAAATCTCTCCCAAATCTCTCCAAGAATGTGAAATCTCTCCAAGTATATGAAATCTCTCCCAAATCTCTCCAAGTATGTGAAATCTCTCCCAAATCTCTCCAAGTATGTGAAATCTCTCCAAGTATGTGAAATCTCTCCAAGTATGTGAAATCTCTCCAAGTATGTGAAATCTCTCCCAAAATCTCTCTCAAACTTTTTATGGTCATCCGGGTCATCCCGACCCTTAACTTGGTCAAAAATCACGCAAAACGGAAAGACTTCTCGAAAAACAGCCATATAGAACCGAAACTCCTCTTAGGAACCGAAACTCCTCTTAGGAACCGAAAGTGTCAGAACCGAACTTGTCAGAGGCCATCTCGGACCGAAGCTCAGCAGCGAGGACGGAACCTCGCCCCCCCCCCCCCCCCCATGCGAGACCTCGGACTTCGGCTTCCCCCTTCGGACCCTCGGACCTTCGACCTACTCTCGGTTCTTCTTTTCCCTACTCTCGGTTCCTAGCTCCTTAGAGCCGAACCTCGCAGGTTCGGTTCCTAATGCCGGTTTTTGACTACTTTCGCCTCCTAAACCCGTTTTTGACGGGATTTTTTTCACCAAATTCATATTTTTATCATTTTTAACCCCCAGAACTATTATTTTAATTATTTTTCAAGGATTTATTAATTAAAAATCATTATTTTACATTAGGAAGAGTATCCTACACCACAAGTGGGTCAAGTGTGCCCACTTGCCTCTTATGTGTCACTTTCTCATTGGTCCAACCTTATCCACATCACACAAACCAAGGCAAACATCCCTTCACCTTATCCACTTGCTCCAGCAACCCTCCATATAAGAAAATGCCTGGGATTTTCCTTGATCATTTGCTTCACCATCAAACATTATACACTTCTTAAACCATCAAGAGGGCCTCTTTTCTCTCAACTTTCAGCCACACTTTTGATGTATTCTTGAGTCATTTATTTCACTTATTGGTAAGTATTTCCTTCTAACTCAAGTGTTATTACATGTTTTCATAACACTCTTGGATCATCGACTCATATCTTAACACGAAATCGTTCTTAGGAATCATCCAAACTCTCACGTGTTCATCAAGTGTTATTGACTTGATACTCCTCGCCTTCGACCTTCCACTCTTCCAAGAATCACTCAAGGTGAGTTCATACCCCTACATTTTCATGTTTTCTTCAGTTTTCAGGGGGGAATACAAGTTAAAATACCAAAAACTTAACTAAACTCAAACAACAGCTTTCATCATAAAAGTTGAGTCTTATTCACGGACTATTTTGACTATCTTAAACTTAATATCTTTCAAAACTGTATAATATGCAAATAGTTCAGGTTCATACCTTTAAAATGACTACTTGCACATCTCCATACGATTTTTTTACGATTTATGGTGATTTTTACAAAACTGCCTATCATTTCAGAAACGAATTCAGACCAGTATGTGAATATGAATATTTTAACACAAGTTAAAGACTTCCAAAAATCATAATAAAAATTATGAACAAACTAGACACATTTTATGAACTCTCAGAATTTACGGAATCAGTTTTCGACTTCATATGATTTTTCTATGATTTTTCTAAAACAATGTTGAAAGGTTAAAAACTAGTCAACAGCTTATAACTTTCATAACACTTTGTAATATGTTGAGCAAAGTGTATAACATTAAGTTCTACATATTGAATGTATTTTTCTTGTTAGTTTATCATCATAAACTGAAATTTAGTCATTCATAAAAAGGATTCTTCATTCATTTCGAACACATATAATAAACTACATTAAGCATGTTTATGGATTTTTACTACATGAAAAAGGTTTTACTCTCAAAACAAAGGGGTTTTTCACATAGTACTTGATAAACTATAATAGTAATAGTTTATGGATTCATAGCACTAATGTATTTTCATAAAAGGTGATTTCACTTCCTCCACAGAAGAGGTTTTAATATCAAACTATGTGTAAACTAGTTAACTTAGGTTGTGAGGCAATTCTCTCCCCGTACGTTCGAGTACGGGATCCCAATTTCTGTAAGTTATAACCGGAGTCTCTTGTAGGGAGAGCGTGATAATTGTGTATAGATCTATATTGGGATTGACACCCCACACCTCGCTGCTAGCTACAGCCGGACCGGCAGGTCTACGGGTGACAAGAGTCATAGTATCTTAACGTCTGAAAAACGTTGTGCAGGTTATTTCTCGTCATAGTATGGTTATAGCGACTCACATAGGTAGTTAACAATCTTTCAAGTTTACATGGAAAATTCTACTTCAAAAAGGGGTTTTACTTCTAAACTAAACGAGTTTATGTCGATTTAAACTTGTATGAATTACTTTAAGTATGGTAAAATACTTGTTTATTCTCGGTCCTGGGATTTAGGGCTACATAACTTTTATAAAGAAAATATTGGATTTTCTTGGAGATATATTTCTATTAAAACTACATTTCATCTAGAATTGTTAGACTTCAGCTATAATTGCTAAGTGTATATGCTAGAGTTATATAAGAATCTAGTCAAAATCGACTTAGAACTGGTAGGCCTGCCTTATCTCATGTTCCTTGTTTGGTTGTGGACCTCGGGCAGACCCATTATATTCAACGGTTTATTTAACTTAAATTTTATATAACTTATATATGATGGGCGATTATAGGAGGAATCTATGGGTCTTTCTAGGGTTCATTATCGCATAACATAGGAGCATTCATTCCACACTTAACTAAGAAAATATTGGATTTTCTGGAGATCATACTCTATCGCTTTTACAAGGAAAACGGTTTCTTCCTCAAACAAAACTCTTATGAACTCACCAACTTAATTGTTGACACTTTTCAAAACTACTTGTATTCTCAGGAAATCAGTGAAACAGGAAAACTTCAGCATTTTGAGGATGGGACGTTAAATCGTCAACAGTTCATTTTGTCATCATAATGTAATTGAGTTTGAAACATGTAAACATACACTATGGTGTAACCTTTTCAATTATATTTATGACGGTTGTATTTACTTTGAGCACTATTATACTCGTTGTTGTGATACTATACATGAAGTCCTCCACCCCCGGACGTTTCCGCCATCCTTGGTTTGGGGGTGTGACAGATTAGTATCAGAGCATTGTTTATAGTGAACTAAGTATATCGAACCACATAAGATATACAAACTATAAATGCATTGGGACTAAGGTCTCTGATTTAACATTTTTTTTTCAATCAACTATACTTTTAGAAATAAATAGTTTCTTGTTGAAAGTATACATGCATGCATACATACTAAGGTTAGCATCATACTAGAACAAAACAAAAGTTGTGATTGTTGAATGACACAAGTAGGCTTGGGGATGTATGGTCGGGTCTGGGAATGACATAGCCTGATCAACTATGTCTGACCCAGAATTGATTAGCATATGCCCAGGAATGGTTGTGGCGTTGCAACAAGTCTAAAAACTTACCAACTGCATCTACAAACAAACATCGAAAACATAAGACAAACATTAAAATACTATAGGAGTATTTTGTGATACTATAACCAACTTACGTGAAAACTAAAGACCCCTATTAATGGGTCTATAATGACTAAGTGCATACGCCAAGGTTATACATAATTAACGATATTATAGACTCAGAATCTATGACTATTGATCTACTTCCTGTTCCTTGTTTGGTTGTGGACTTAGAGTAGAGTCATTTATTCGAAGGTCTATTCTATCTCATGTCATGTATAACTGGTATGCACTATGTGATTATAGACGTGACTAATAAGGATCACCCCCTATAAGTAATTATAGGATTAGACGTCTATTAACTATCTCTTGTACCCCTATTTTCGCACGAGCAACGTGATGGGTAAATCTTAACGCCCGTACAAAACCCATTTCTACCCACTACCATAACTCCGTCTCAGGGACGTTAGCAGAAACACCAAGAATAGTTCAGTAAAGTGCGAAATTTATTACGTGTGTATATAAATGGTAAGGATATAACCAAAGTATATCAATAAAAATTGGCATGCATTTTATTTCAGTGGGAGTTTACCACATATTTCATAACCTGTTATTACAAACAATTTGCTTATGGTAACTCTAAGATTACTTGATGTATACCTCAAGGTTATGTGTAATTAAGAGACGATCGGCTTAGAAATGGTAAGTCTGCCTTAGGTCATGTTCCTTGTTTGGTTGTGGGCTTAGGGCAGACTCATTAAGTTCAACGGCCTATCAGACCTTAATTACACACAACTGGTATACATTGGGTGATCTTAGGGGTGGATCGGGCATGGAACAAATCACAAGATTACAATCGAGTCATTCCTACTAAATTCATAAGTTTATTTATATAGACCTCTGGTATGAATTGTTTTCCACACTCGAAAAATCGGGAAATGCCATACTTGAAAACTAATAACCTAGTTTTACGACGCCCGACTAATAACCAGTACTAAAAGACGTATACTCATTTCGTCTTTGAAATTCTATAACAGAAAGATGCCGCCTCGAAGGTCTGTTAGACGCACTAACGGAACGCAAACAAATCCGCCACCACCACCTCCACCACCCCCTCAGTTCGACCCGATAATGTTCCAGGCTGCCGTAACAGCCGCAGTAGCAGCCGCAATGTCCCAAATCAGCACCAATAATGCGGGTGGTGCGAGTAATGGTCCCACAAATTCTAACAACGGGGACAGTCAGGGACGCTCGAGAGAGTGTACCTACAAAGACTTTACTAATGCCAAACCCAAAACTTTCAATGGGAGCGGAGGTGTCATAGCATTACTTCAATGGTTCGAGAAAACCGGAGCTATTTGAGGAGCATGACTTCGAGGGCGAAGTTTGATTCTAGTGGGGGATATTTGTAACATCCCGAGTCCAGGTATACCTTGTGAACCTTGATCTATTGAGCTGTTGTCTATTTTGGTCCTTAATATAAAAAGAGTGAAAAACAAGTACGCGGGGCGTACCTGAGGTGTACGCTTAGCGTACTCGTCAGCGTGTATGTGACACGGAGACCACTTAGTACGCTGGGCGTACCCGTAGGTATGCTGGGCGTAATAGGCCCAGAGTGCAAACCCTAATTTAGGGTGAGTCCCCTATATAAGGGATATGATGGCCTCATTTCTGGCCACCATTCCCAGAGAGCAAACCCTAAGAGTGCCCTAACCTTCGTTTTAGAGCTTGTGTGTGTGTGTTTGAGCCTTGAGAGTTTTTGTGTGTTTTTGAAGAGAAGAGGAGGTCTTGAAAAAGAAGGAGTTAGAGTCCAAGCTTGTAGATCCGAGCAAATCTGAGTGGGGAGCTTCTTATTGAGGTATAAAGCTTCAAACTTTGCCTCTCTTTTGTTATGAGCATCTTATTTGAGTATTTTAGGGTTTTGTCCCAAAAAGGTGGAGACTTGATGAGATCTTGAACTCCAGAGACTAGGACCAACCCCTTTTGAGCATATGAGTGGTGTAATGTCATAAAAATCCAATCTTGGTAGTTGAAATCACTCCATGCATGAGTTATGAGCTCCTTGAGGCAAAAGAGTGTATATTTTGAGGTTGGTGACCATTTCAGCCATGCAAAGGCTTAAAGTCACTGACTTTATGGATTAGGAGCTATTAGAGAGTCTGGATCCACGAGATGAGCCAAGGTCTTAACTGTTTAAGACCAAATGAGTGAGAAAGAGGAAACTGGAGAGTACGCTGGGCGTAAATCCAATACGCGCGGCGTAGGGGTTGCGCATCCCCGATGCCTACATGGCAGCCGAGTACGCGCAATGTAGAGATTGAGTACGTGCAGCGTACTCCCTGCCGTTGACTTTTGTTGACTTTTAGGGTTTGGTCAAAATTGGGGACTATTAAGCCTATGGAGGGGTAAAATGGTCTTTTACCCTTCTATGAGTTGTAGAAGGGTTAGTCTAGCTTCTTGAGGGCCAATATTAATTAGGGATAATTATTATGTGTTAGGCGGAGGCTAGACCGGTGGTTAGAGTTCAAGATTTCCGAGTATGAGGTTTTCACTTGCTAGCTTACGAGGTGAGTCTTCTCACTATACTTACCTTGAGTGGTAACTTATGGGTGACCAGAGGGTCTTATGTGCATGTGCTATGTATTGAGATATCCTGCTATTTGTTTTGTGATATGCTTACTGTGTATTATATTGAGTTGCTGAGTTGAGGGACCAGAGGGTCCACCTGAGTTGTGGGACCAGAGGGTCCCACTGAGACACATTGACCGGAGGGTCCTACAGAGTTATAGCCTCGAGTGGCTAATGTGTTGTATGTGGTATTTTGGGGAACTCACTAAGCTTTATGCTTACCGTGTTATGTGTTATGTGTTTCAGGTAATTCCAAGGACCGCGGAAAGGCACCGACATGATTGTACACACTGGCGAGAGATTGTTTTTATGATTCTTGGATTGTGATTTACTTTGTTGACATTTGAGACATATGTGATTTTGAGAATTATGGAATGAGTTTTATTGTGTTTTGAAAAATGAAAAAATTTGTTTGAAAATTTACGTCGTTACATATTGAGGTATCTTAATGGGTAAAGTTGGAAACTTTATCCATCAAGACCTTGTATAGATTCGGATATGAGCCTTAGGGCTCTTGGGGTTTGGAGTTAAGTGCTTAACTCATTAAGTTATCCCTGTACAATTTCCACGACGTGGTTACTTGCTTGTCATGACGTGGAGACTGGGTTAGCCGCGACTATATTGTTTGGATTCTTCCATGGTGTGGTAGTAGGGTTGCCATGGCATGGTAAGCGGAGTTTGATCGGGATTACGTTGGATAACCACGGTGTGGCCATTGGTTGGACACAATGTTGAAGGCAGCTGGATTTGACCTTGACCGTTGACTTTTGACCTTGGTTGACTTTTAGTCAAATGTTAGTTATAGAAGGTGGGCTAAGGTGCTGTTTTTTTTAAGTCAAAATGTCTGCAGTCTGCGGACCACATCTGCAACCCTCTGCGGTAGAAGAGGTGGATCAAATGTCTGCAGTCTGCAATAAGAAGACTGTTTGTTTTTAACGTCTGCAGCTGTTGAAATAAATTGATTTTTCAAACTTAATTTCATATCATAAACATTAAAAATGCATTTTCAGCAAAAAAAGAAAGAAAAAAATTTGTACGGTGGCCCATGTTTCTTTTTAGGTTAAAATGGGGTCTGAAGACCTTTGAAGACAGTGGTCCATGTCTGCGCCAGGAAGACATCGCGCAGACGTTTTTTGATCTCTGCACTTCCAAAAAACAAACACTCTGCGAGGGCATATGTCTGCGCGTTGTCTACGCGGCGCAGACAAAAGTGGTTACGTAGATCTTCACAAAAAAATAAACAGCCTCTAAGAGTTTACCTTGTATGATTTATTAGGAGGTGTGTAGCATCCAATTTTCGACTGTGTAAGCCTGTTAGCTATTGACTGCGTTTGTGAGGTGAGTTTACTCACTATATTATGTAGGATGCTAGCTAGCTTTATGAATCTTGCATGTATGTTGGGTGGGGCCCGTTACGTGAATTGGGAGAGGATCGTTGTGTATGATAAGCGGGCCGGGGGCCCTTGAATTGAGTGGATGGGGCCCGTATGGTTATGTAGTATTTTGGGGAACTCAATATGCTTTGTGTTTACGATTTTGTGGTTTAAATGTTTCAGGTACTTATGGTTTCAAAGGGAAGGGCTCGACATGATCGCACAACATCCCCTGAAGTTTATTCCGCACTATTTATTTTGATTCACTATGATCTTTGAGAATATTTTATACTTTGATTGGTTTTGGAAACAAATGGTTGTATTGTTTTTGGTGTTTTGAAAATGAAAATTTTTACTAGTATTTTTGGGATGTTACAAACTAAATAATCCATTGTAATAGAAATCGACCATATGGTAAAGGTGATTCGAAGCTAAACGAAAGTGCTCTTTGATATTGATTTAAAATCATGTTCTGTTTGCTTGCTTTAGTTAAAGTAATCATTGTTAGTTTAATTGTTCAAGTTAATAAATTAAGTTTTTCTAAACTTGTAAAATCAGATTAAAAAAACCCATTTAAAGTATTGTTCCTTGTTTAATTAGTATCATTAATCATACCCATTTCCCTTGAGTTTGACACCCTTTCATATCAAACTATATTATACTTGATCAGGTTCACTGCATGTAGGGTGTTGATATAGATGTGATAGACTAGGAATTATAAATGTATAACTAGTGTATAAAAATACACATCAATCACCATTCAATTTCATAATTGTATTTAACTCCCAAATTTTACAAACAAGACCTTATGCTATATTTCCAAATATCACAATTCGTAAGTTGATGACGATGGGATTCCAATTTTTACAATACGCTCCTAAAAGACTGAAACTATAATATAACCTAATGGTAATATACTAATAGGGAGATTTTGTAAAGATAAAATAAAAATTAAGGCCTTTATGACAAATGATACACCCGTCGAAGCCTCAAAGGTCGATCCTGCCCATATTAAATGCTTGCAATATGACGATGCGATTGAGTAGAGAGTTACTAACTTCAACTTCACAAAAACACACACACACACACACATAAATCATAGCTTGTTCACTAAAATCTTACACACCTAGATTAGATGTTTGAAGAACTCCTTAAATATAATTCATGTCAGCATCGCGATCGCTAAAGCTGGCAATGGGTCGACCCGGATTGGGTTCAGGTTCAACCCATTTATTAACTGGATTGAAGATTTTAACCCAACCCGACCTATTTATTTAAATGGTTGATATTTCCAACCTAGCCCAACCTTTCAGATAAATGGGTTGTCACTGTTTTAACATGTTTATGTATTTTCCAACCTAACAGAATAAATAAATTGGGTTAAACCTTGGTTAACTCATTTAAAATAAAAACAATAAATAAATTAACTAAAGATTACATCACTTAAATTAGTTCCTAACTTAAATAATATTCCAAAGTATGACAGAAACACAAACCCAATTCACAAATACAAATAAATTGTTCAAATAACATTTAAAAATGTTTAATTTCGAAGAGATTTTGGAGAGTGGCTAGTGTTGTAGGTACTAAGAATAAAGATGCGAATTAAGATTGCATAGATTTATAAAACATTAATAATAATATAAGCTTATAATTTATAAATTAATACTTAGATTAATACTTGATAATATTTAAATAATTATTAAATTAAGTATATATTAAAGTTAAACCGGTTGGCGGGTTTTGCAAACAAGTTGATAACTTTTACCCAACCCAACCTATTTAATTAAACGGGTTAGATAGGTTGATCCATTTAACTTAAATGAGTTGAAAGTCTCAAGCCAACCTGCTAACTTAGGGTTGGGTTTGGTTTCAGTTAATGGGCTGGGTTGATTTTTTTCGGCTCCAACAATCGCTCATTCGGTAGAAACAAGGAAACCCTAACATTTGACAATTTATTCATTATGCTAACTTATTTATTTTGGCTCATAATTTCCCTACTCGTGGCGTTATTTATGGTGTATTTGGCAGTTCTCAATGTTAAAACTTGGAGGAAATATTAGGTTAGTTTTGGAATAAGGAAAATGGTTAATATGTCTGATATTAGGCTAAATTCCAGAAATAACAATGTACTTTGATTATTTAGTTTAGTATAACATCCTACTTTTATTTATTTCTAATACAAAATTGTACTTTCAATTTTGTTATTATTAATGTTACGATAATTCAGAATCTGGGACAAATTGGTCCTAGGGGCAATTTGGAAAATTTTCCTTGGATTAAGTTTTGTACTTTCCAAAAAATTCTTTTGTTCCTTGTTTGTTCTTTCTTTTTCCCCTGTTCTTGAATTGTTCCTGTGATCATAGCAAGTTTCAAATCTAACATTTGGTATCAGAGCTCAGGGCTCGTAAAGACGTAAAATGGCGGTTTAAGAGTTGGTTTCAAGAAAAGGTGTAGCCTTTGTTGTAGGGCACACACATCAAGGACCCAAATTTTATTTTAAAGGGACTGTGATGTTATGATTACAGGTTGAAATCTTGAAACCAAGTTCCATCCTTAATCAACTTGTTTGTGTGATAAAGGGAGATTAAGTAAACAAAGGTGCAAAAAAGACGAGTAGAAGGAAATAAAAGCAGGTGGCTTTGAGTTCGGTTCGTGTAGCATGTGATAGAAGACAATAAAGGTGGTGGTGACCTCGTTTTCTTGATCGGTGGAAGAGTCTCTCAAAATAGGATTCATCGGAAAAGCTACGACTATCAAGACAAGAGGGAATGGAGAAACAACATGATGTGGACATTATGGCGGTGGAAGTTCAAATCGGGTGACTTTGGATGTGGTTGATGAGATGTTACATGTTACAGTTGTTGTAAACAATCAAAAGGGGTTGATATAAGAATTTGGATGTGACAGAGGTGGAGGTCGGGCGTCTAGGAAAGATCAAGAATCGAGATGGTTTGAAAAGAAGGTGATGAGGGGACTGTTAGGAGTGAAGAAAGTAATAGGTTCTGAATTGGTGTGTGTGTGTGTGGGGGGGGGGGGTGTTAGGATAACTCAGAATATAGGACAAATTGGTCCCAGGGGAAATTTGGGAAATTTCCTTATATTAAGTATTTGAGTTAGAATCGGAGTTTGTTTCCATTCAGTATAAATAGGAGGTTATTTAAAAGTAGTTTTAATCAACTTTTGATTCTTGTTTCTTAATAAAAGCTTGGAAAACAAGCAATTTTCCATAAATTTCTTTTGTTACCTATTTGTTCTATCTTCATCTCCTGTTCGTGAATTATTCTTATGATCAGAGTTAGTTTCAAATCTAACAATTAAGATACCTTACTTTGAAAGACCTACCCAACTATAACATCATACTTCCAACTTTTTTCTTATTAAGACACCTTACTTTAAAAAATCTACATAATTATATCAATGACAATTTCTTTGTATTCTGATGACATTTCTATAACTAGGTACAATTTTCAAACTACAACATTATAATGGGAATAAAATGAAAGTAGCATGCTATAATGAACAAATGAATGAAATTGTGTTTCTGTTTATTACATGATTCACCAATAGGTTTTATACTTTGTTGTAGATAGATGGTATGGGCATTACAATAAATTTAGTTCCACCAATGGAAATATTTTGCTGGTTGTCTTTGTCAAGAGTTTTCACTCTAGGATTAATATATTTGTTTTTTTTATATGAAAATTCTAAGAGAAAACAAATACAAGAAATAACAATGTACTCTAAAATCTAGAAGAATATTAAAAAAAAATACATGGACCAGGTTTAAAAAACATTTTGAAAAACAAAAAGACTTCAAATGCTAGACTAAATAAGAAAGAACAAGAATAACATCATATTAGACTCTTATTTTCCATTTCATATCTTCCATCCTTCCGGCACTATTAAATACTACTTAACCACCCTTTTTCCTCAAATTATGTGTACCCTCATCTTTCAATCATTACATTGTTCACCACTGCATCTGCGTCTTTTCTTTACTCTTGACGCAACTAAAAAAAATATACAATGAACAATTCTCATATTATTTACGAGTCAATATTAAAGCAGTCAGTTGTCACTTTTAACAATTCAATACTTACTTGATTCACAGTTAGAACTTGTACTTCCTGATGGACTGGTTGAAAAGGAAAAACGTTATGCATAATTCATCATTTTGTACACACTTTTAATTAGCATGATACTATGCAACGTAGGTGTACTAAAAATTAAAATTTCTTGGTTATTTTAGGAATATGAGCATAAAATTCATAAACCAAGAAAAAGCAAACCCAAAAGGGCCAATAAAGATCCATGAAAACCACAATTAATCAAAGATGCCAAAGCCCAAAAGTTTGTTTACATGCCAAATGTAAACAAAATTAACAAGAGAAAGATTAAGAAATTAAAAGTGCAATAGGCCAAGATATATATACCATACGGTTGTTCTTCATTAATATCCGAGTCTATAACAATACAACCATTTGATATTTTATACCCATTTATTTTGAAGTAATTCACAATGTATCATTTCAGCCTGTCAAAAACAAAGCCACACACATAAATAGAAACTAACTACATAATCAATAGACGAATATGCTTAAAAATAAAAATTCAGATGACTCATCAAAATTTTATCTTTAGCAATAAAATCAAGTTGAATGCATAGATCATCAATAATAAAATTCAAATGACTCACATGAAAAATAAAGTCATTTTTGGTCCAGAGATCATGCCTGTAAAGTAAAATTATTAAGTATTACGCATAAATCATCAATAGCATGATAATATGCAACCTCGGTGCACCAAAGATGCTCATAATTGTGAAAAAAAAATAGCACCACCAGAAGAAGTGATGTCAAAGGGACATAAAATCACAATGTTTTGTCCCACTAAAAAATTGGAACAAAGATTCATGAATGCGCTCCTCAAAATAGTCTTAAAAATCTTGATCATATGAACTAAATTTAGCAAACCTGAATCTAAAGTGTCTAGTTTTGAATGCATGACATGGCCATAATCTTGACCACCTTGTTGAGGGGAAAGATGCATTCTGCAACAGCTAAAAGCAATCATCTTATTTGTACTCTTGACAACAAAAGAATCAATTAATTCATCAATTTTTTACATTATTTACATCAAATATACACAACAAATCACCTAGTAGTGCTCGTATATAATTACATTTTCCTAGAAAAGCAAAGTATAAACCATATTTTTGACCCAATAGTCCAAAGCTTGATTGATCAACACTCAGGGGTGGCTGATTTGGAGTTGTAACAGTTAAGGCTTTACCTTGACAATGAAGTAGAAGACATAATAAATATGAGATTTTAGAAGCACAAACTCTACAAAATATAACTACTAAAAGGTTTTTTTAAGGGATCACCTATGAATTGTGTTCTTTGAGTGTTTTCAAATTTTTATTACAGAAAAAGGTCCAATAACACATTTGAGTGCATCCTTTCAACCAAAAGTCCTAATATTTTTATCGATTTGACAAGAACGTCCTAAACTTTATTTTTTGGACAGTAAAGTCCAAATTACTGGCACTTTTTGACACTTTTACCCTTTTTTTCCGGTTAGCCGGTAATTAGGACTTTTTTGTCAAAAAAATAAAGTGTAGGACTTTCTTGTTA
The DNA here is from genome assembly GCF_052849685.1 of Lactuca virosa. NCBI lineage: Eukaryota > Viridiplantae > Streptophyta > Magnoliopsida > Asterales > Asteraceae > Lactuca > Lactuca virosa. The sequence goes on from NC_136426.1 coordinate 288,543,392, forward strand.
AATCATCAATTAGGACTTTACTGTCAAAAAAATAAAGTTTAGGACATTTTTGTCAAATCGTTGAAAATATTGGGACTTTAGTGTATTTTCGTAACCCAAGAACTTTTAATTGTGACTTTTGTTGTAGCACCACTGTAACATCCCAAGTTCCAGAGCAAGAGATTTAGGGTGTAAAAGTGTAAAATGGAGGCTTGGACTCGGCGAGTTGGGAAGGTAACTCGGCGAGTCGAGTCGCGGATGGACCGCGTGAACAAGTGACCCGACTCGGCGAGTCGGGGATGGACTCGGCGAGTCTGTACTGGAATGTGAAACCCTATTTTCAGGGTTTGCACCCTATTTAAAGAACAATATGCCTTCATTTCAGCCTCTACCTTCCCTGAGTGTTCCAGAGAAACCCTAAATCGTGAGAGACTCCATTGTTGAGAATAGTGAAGCTTGGAGGAAGAAATTGGTGAAGAGAAGTTGGAGGAAGTTGAGGATAGCATCAAGAGAGCTTGTGAATATGAAGTCTACATCAGTTTAGACTCATCTTTGGGGTAAGAAGTCACCTCCTTAAGCCTTTTTCCTTATTGTCATCCATGGTGGTTGTTTTGGGGATTCTTTAGCATAGTTTGAATCCATTTCGGGTTTAGAGGTTAGATCTGAAGTTGTAACTTCAGATCTAGGTTGTATTGGAGCCATGAGGGCAGAAAGCATCAGTCTTGGAGCTTGAGTGAGAGTGCCTTTGTCCCAAAATCCTCTTATAGCTTGGTTGGAGCTTGTTGAGCCTTGCATGCACGTAAAGTTGGAAACTTTACGTGTGAATCTGGCCCTAGGAGTCCAGATCTATGTATTGGAAGCAATGAAATGGCCTGAAATCGTCTGAATGAAGATGTCACGTTTGAACTCGGCGAGTCACATGAGTGCACTCGACGAGTAGTATGAATATGTGCATGAACTCGGCGAGTTGAAGAACAACTCGGCGAGTCTGTTGAAGATTGCCTGGGACTCGGCGAGTCTATGCTTGGACTCGGCGAGTCTGGTCGTGGAACCCTAGCCTTTTCTGGTTGAGCTGTGAATCGGTGAGTCGGGGAATGACTCGGTGAGTTGAGCAAGAAGGGACTCGGAACTTGTTGGACTCGACGAGTCTTGGGGCGACTCGGCGAGTTGAGTCGTGGCATGGGAGTTTCTGAGCATAGGGACTCGACGAGTCAACGGGTTGACTCGGCGAGTAGGGTCAACCAGGAAGGTTGACTTTGACTGAGGACTTTGACTTGGACCAAGGGTTGACCAGTTTGACTTCCAAGGGTATTTTGGTAATTATTGGTATTTATGGAATTGATTCTTTGGTAGTGTTCGGTGGTGGAGTTCGTGTCGGTGATCGGAGCAGCTGATCTTATCCTTTCAGTCGGCAATTGCGAGGTGAGTTATCCTCACTATATCGACAGGGTCTACGGCACCAAGGCCGGCCCTTTATCGGATGGAAATCCGGGTAGTTGTTGTTATGTTATTGCTTTGCTATGTTTGCATCCTGGTAGTTAGGATGGTATGTGTTAGAGACCTGGTTAAGGTCGGTACCCGGGATATAGGGTAATGTTATGCTAGTGACCGGTTAGGTCGGAATCCTGGTTAGGATATTGATATGCTATGTGATCTGTTAGACTGTTTGTCTGGTTGAGGATTGTATATGATTATATGTTTATGTGCACATGGTTGTTGGACTGGGGTTGGGTTGAGGCGGGTCCTGCTTTGTGCTGTAGGCCAACATACCCAGGGCGGACCGGACATTCCGAAGGCCCAGCGAGCAGTCCGGATAGGCTGAAGGCCCCGAGAGGGCGGACCAGACGTGCCGAGGCTCGGAGAGTGGACCAGGCCGACTGAAGGCCCGGTGCGGGCGGACCAGTCATATTGTAGACTCAGAGAGTGGACCAGGTGGATTGAAGGCCCGGTGCGGGCGGACCAATCACACTGTAGACTCGATGTACATGGCTAGACTCGGAGGGTGGACCAGGTGGACTGAAGGCCCGACGCGGGCGGACCAGTCACACAGTAGACCCGATGTGCGTGGCTGTTCTATTTGTGATATGTTATGAGTATGTTATGTGTGGTTGGTATTTTGGGGGTGACTCACTAAGCTTGCGGGCTTACAGTTGTAGTGTTATGTTTCAGGTACTTCAGGAGATCGTGGCAAGGCGAAGGCGTGATCGTACCGCTCCTCATGTTCTATGATTTATGAGATATGGTCCTGAGGGAAACTCTGATAATAAACTATTTTGAAAACGAGATGTACGAACTTAATGGTTTTGAAATGAATTAAAATGTTTTAATTTGGCTCAAATTTTATGGGTGTTACAAGTTGGTATCAGAGCCTTGGTTTGAGTGAATTGGAGGAACATTCGTGTGAATCCAGTCTCAAATCAAGGAGGGATTTTCAAAATGGTTTTCAAAATGTTTTTGAAATAAGTAAAGGAGGATGCAGAGGGTACGATCAGCCAGAGCCAGTAAGTAGACCCCAAAATACCATGCAAGTTATTTGATTATGTGATATGTTAGAACAGCATGCTAGTACTAGGCTAGGGATCTTCAGGAATTGCATGATAGAATTGCATGATTATGTGATGCCCATTAGCCTAGGGTTTTCCTTATATGAGATATACAGCTTTCCTCTAGGGGTGAGGATTGAGCGGATGTGTGTATGTATGGTTAGAGTGTTGTGGTGATACTTGAGACAAATATGGGTAGGTGTGGAAGGTAGTATGGGCCCGTACTACTGAAAGCACAAGACCCATACGTGTATCAAGGAAGTCACAACTCTCTAGGGTATCGGTTATGAGATAGTCCCCGGGTGAATATGTGATGTGTCTAAGGGTCTTGTTGGTGTATTGCAGTATGGCGATTACGAGGCGTTTCGGGGCAGGATCCGGTTCGGGATCAGGATCGGGAGAGGGTGGTCAGGATGGGTCAGTACCACCCGAGGTCATTGGTCAGATGAGTACGGACGAGTTGGATGCCAGGATTCGTGAGATCCTGCATGATGAGGTTGCTGCTATGTTCCGGGCCGAGTTGCCGGAAATGTTTGGGTCGATCAAGACTGCCATGGTTGAGTACTTTGATGAGCGCTATGCAGCCCTTGTGGAGGCGGCTGCTACAGCGGCTGTAGCGGTGGTAGGGGGAGGAGCCGGTCGAGGTTTTCAGTATAGGGACTTCGATAATACGAAGCCCCCTACTTTCGATGGAGTTCAGGATCCGATCATTGCTATGAGATGGTTGTCAGACGTGGAGGGTTGTTTCTTCACGTGTTCATGCCCTGCTGATCAGAGGGTGAGGTGTGCTCTGAACCTTTTGAGGCTCGGAGCGAAGGATTGGTGGAGGTTGACTACGGGATCTTATTCGGATGCACAGCGGGCTGCGGTTTCATGGTATCAGTTCCGGGAGATGTTCAGTACCCGTTATGTTCCACGGGTTGAGAGGGAGAGATTGGCTCAGGAGTTCTTGGAACTGAAGCAGGATTCGGAGTCGGTGACGGAGATCACTAGGATGTTCACTGAGAGGGCGATGTTTTGCCCTGAGTTTGCTTCGGAGCAGGCTCAGATGTCCCGATATCTGAGTATGCTCAAGAGGGATATCAGGCAGTTTGTGTCCATGCAGAGGTGCGAGACCTTACTCGAGTTGCAGGAGGCGGCCCGACGGCGTGAGTTGGAGATTGAGTTGCAGTTGCGAGAGCAGAGGCAGGCCCCGGTGCAGTCGCAGCCGGCGCCGAAACGGTCCAAGACCGTTGATTCCAGGTTGGGCAGTCAGACTGGCCGCACTTGTGAGAAGTGCGGGAAGGGTCATACCGGAGTTTGTAGATCCGGTGGTGCGTGCCGCAAGTGCGGGAGAGAGGGGCATTATGCGAGGGATTACCGACAGTCAGCCCCGGTGCAGGATATGAGGATTTGCTATCATTGCCATCAGGTTGGGCACTTAAGGGCCAACTGTCCACAGCTTGTTGCAGGACCGGTGCAGGCTCCAGCACCGGCCACTTTAAGGATTACTGGCGGAGGCCAGGGTGGAGCGGAGCCTCCGAGGGCTCAGGGACGCGCATTCCAGCTTACAGCAGAGGAGGTCAGGGCAGAGCCGGATGCAGCTGCGGGTATGTTTCCATCTTGTTATCTTGTTATTGTGTGGTATGGTAAATCTGTCTGCATTATTCCGCTTGTTCGTAGTACGATTGAGGATCTTAGCAGTTAGGAGTTGTAGTTGATTAGCGTCCAGGAGGATTATGGTCGGAAGACAAGTTATGTGATCTCGCTGCTAGAATTAGAAATTACGATTTGAGAAGTGTTCAACGGAGAGTCGAACTCCCTTAGAGTTCGTGATGTGCGATGTAGGGAAGTGATTATGTGGAAGTTGCTCGTTTAAGAGGAAATCAGTTCATGGACAAGAGGAGTATGTTGAGTGGGGATGATTGATTTATGTCGGTTGAGTCACCGGTGGTTGGTAGTCAGTGCTCTAAGTGGGGAGAATTGGAAAATTCTCAGGAGGATCGACAAGCATTAGAGGATGATTAGCTATTTGGAATTCAGCAGTGTTTCAGTCAGCCAAGAGTGTGGGCTGGTATGAGTAAGCGACAGGCCGATGGGGCGGAGAACAGACCATGGTTTCAGTTAAGGTAGTTGGTCGATGTGAGGCCTGGGTTTAGGTCATGGAAAGGATTCCGGGAATGGAACTGGAGTTCGGAGCCCCGAGAGGGCTAGAACAGTCTGCATGGGAGAGATTCCCGGGAAGAAGGGATCAGGATGATGTGCGACAATCTTTGAGCGGTCCGGATAGACTGAAGGCCGGTGGGCGTACCAGTCAGGCCGAAGGCTCAGGGAACGGTCCAGACAGGCTGAAGGCCCAAGAGGGCGGTCCAGACATGCTGAAGGTTCTGAGAGTGGTCCATATAGGCTGAAGGCCTGGGAAGGCGGTCCAGTCATACTGAAGACTCTGGATGTGTTAGGAGACCGGTATGTGGAGAATGAGTGAATATGTCGCCGTGCAGTAGTAATCGATATGGTCTGGCCCCAAGTATTGATCATGATGACGGAGTAGACCGGAGGTTCAGGGAACGGTCCAGACAGGCTGAAGGCCCAGGAGGGCAGTCCAGACATGTTGAAGGTTCTGAGAGTGGTCCAGATAGGCTGAAGGCCTGGAAGGGCGGTCCAGTCATGCTGAAGACTATATATGTGTTAGTGGATCGGTAGAGTGGAGTTTAGCTCAGTGGCACTTATAGGTGCGGTTATGGATGGGGAGTAGACTTCCTGGAAAGGAAAGGTATGTAGCTCCGGAAGGAGTGTGGGTCCTCTGAGAGGGAGGCGGCAGAGTAAAAGGATGATCAGAAGTGCTTTGGTTTCTGGTAGTAAGCACTGGGATTGTAGCAGGTATGTGGAAGCACATGCGGGTTGGATGCCCGTTGAGATTGTGGCAATGTTGGATGATGCACAGGCATGTTTTCGGTCTCCTTGGAAGAGGAGGAGGAAAGGGATTCCCGATTGGAGATTGGGACAGAGGAAGGTGAGACAACAGGTTAACAGACTTGAGAGTAGTCTGGACCGGTGCTGAGGACTGTATGGGGATATTACAGTCAGAGGTCAAGGACCTAGAGATCGTGATAGAGAGGTGTGAGTGGGTTGCACTCTGTTGTGTCGAACCGAGGGGTTCGTGGGTGACGCAAGGACAAGGTCCTTGGTTCCGAGTATGGTTGCAGGCTTGAGTTGTGTATGAGGAGGTAGTTCAGTATGGGGTATTTCGTCATGAGGACGACCGGACCCTATGATTGATTGGGCCCGGTGTGTTGGTATTCCAGACCGAGGCTGTGTAGGCCATGTATGAATGGTTGCGTGTTATGGTTGGTTGATGGGTTATGAGAGCTGAAGGATGCGTCATCCTGTCAGAGTGTAAGGGATAGAACCCGAGGGGATTCGTCCCAGGTTGCAGTTATCAGGGTTATCGCCAAATTTTGTTGGGCGGAGAGAGATGGATTAGTGTCTTGGCAGGAGCTCAGTGGGAGTATTATCTGGAATTGTGTGCTGCAGCAGGCTTCGAGGACGAAGCCAAATTTAAGTGGGGGAGAATTGTAACATCCCAAGTCCAGAGCAAGAGATTTAGGGTGTAAAAGTGTAAAATGGAGGCTTGGACTCGGCGAGTTGGGAAGGTAACTCGGCGATTCGAGTTGCGGATGGACCGCGTGAACAAGTGACCCGACTCGGCGAGTCGGGGATGGACTCGGCGAGTCTGTACTGGAATGTGAAACCCTATTTTCAGGGTTTGCACCCTATTTAAAGAACAATATGCCTTCATTTCAGCCTCTACCTTCCCTGAGTGTTCCAGAGAAACCCTAAATCGTGAGAGACTCCATTGTTGAGAAGAGTGAAGCTTGGAGGAAGAAATTGGTGAAGAGAAGTTGGAGGAAGTTGAGGATAGCATCAAGAGAGCTTGTGAATCTGAAGTCTACATCAGTTTAGACTCATCTTTGGGGTAAGAAGTCACCTCCTTAAGCCTTTTTCCTTATTGTCATCCATGGTGGTTGGTTTGGGGATTCTTTAGCATAGTTTGGATCCATTTCGGGTTTAGAGGTTAGATCTGAAGTTGTAACTTCAGATCTAGGTTATATTGGAGCCATGAGGGCAGAAAGCATCAGTCTTGGAGCTTGACTGAGAGTGCCTTTGTCCCAAAATCCTCTTATAGCTTGGTTGGAGCTTGTTGAGCCTTGCATGCACGTAAAGTTGGAAACTTTACGTGTGAATCTGGCCCTAGGAGTCCAGATCTATGTATTGGAAGCAATGAAATGGCCTGAAATCGTCTGAATGAAGATGTCACGTTTGAACTCGGCGAGTCACATGAGTGCACTCGACGAGTAGTATGAATATGTGCATGAACTCGACGAGTTGAAGAACAACTCGGCGAGTCTGTTGAAGATTTCCTGGGACTCGGCGAGTCTATGCTTGGACTCGGCGAGTCTGGTCGTGGAACCCTAGCCTTTTCTGGTTGAGTTGTGAATCGGTGAGTCGGGGGATGACTCGGTGAGTTGAGCAAGAAGGGACTCGGAACTTGTTGGACTCGACGAGTCTTGGGGCGACTCGGCGAGTTGAGTCGTGGCATGGGAGTTTCTGAGCATAGGGACTCGACCAGTCAACAGGTTGACTCGGCGAGTAGGGTCAACCAGGAAGGTTGACTTTGACTGAGGACTTTGACTTGGACCAAGGGTTGACCAGTTTGACTTCCAAGGGTATTTTGGTAATTATTGGTATTTATGGAATTGATTCTTTGGTAGTGTTCGGTGGTGGAGTTCGTGTCGGTGATCGGAGCAGCTGATCTTATCCTTGCAGTAGGCAATTGCGAGGTGAGTTATCCTCACTATATCGACAGGATCTACGGCACCAAGGCCGACCCTTTATCGGATGGAAATCCGGGTAGTTGTTGTTATGTTATTGCTTTGCTATGTTTGCATCCTGGTAGTTAGGATGGTATGTGTTAGAGACCTGGTTAAGGTCGGTACCCGGGATATAGGGTAATGTTATGCTAGTGACCGGTTAGGTCGGAATCCTGGTTAGGATATTGATATGCTATGTGATCTGTTAGACTGTTTGTCTGGTTGAGGATTGTATATGATTATATGTTTATGTGCACATGGTTGTTGGACTGGGGTTGGGTTGAGGCGGGTCCTGCTTTGTGCTGTAGGCCAACATACCCAGGGCGGACCGGACATTCCGAAGGCCCAGCGAGCGGTCTGGATAGGCTGAAGGCCCCGAGAGGGCGGACCAGACGTGCCGAGGCTCGGAGAGTGGACCAGGCCGACTGAAGGCCCGGTGCGGGCGGACCAGTCATACTGTAGACTCAGAGAGTGGACCAGGTGGATTGAAGGCCCGGTGCGGGCGGACCAATCACACGGTGGACTCGATGTACACGGCTAGACTCGGAGGGTGGACCAGGTGGACTGAAGGCCCGGTGCGGGCGGACCAGTCACACAGTAGACCCGATGTGCGTGGCTGTTCTATTTGTGATATGTTATGAGTATGTTATGTGTGGTTGGTATTTTGGGGGTGACTCACTAAGCTTGCGGGCTTATAGTTGTAGTGTTATGTTTCAGGTACTTCAGGAGATCGTGGCAAGGCGAAGGCGTGATCGTACCGCTCCTCATGTTCTATGATTTATGAGATATGGTCCTGAGGGAAACTCTGATAATAAACTATTTTGAAAACGAGATGTATGAACTTAATGGTTTTGAAATGAATTAAAATGTTTTAATTTGGCTCAAATTTTATGGGTGTTACAACCACTGTTTTTCTTACCATCATCATCTTTACCCTGACACAATCACGATCAGGAGAAACATATGCAAAAGAGAGAGAGCGAGAAATGGTGAAAAAACTTAGTAAAACTTTCTTCTTGCTTCGCCGCCAAATCTTGAACTAACAAGAAGCAAATGTTAAAGATTTCAATAGGATCTAGCTGACTATAGAAGGTTTCAATAACTCTTATGCTTAAAGAGTATCATACCATTAAATTTCTAACCAAAAAAAGGGATATATACACTAAAGTCCCAATGTTTTCAACGATTTGACAAGAAAGTCCTAAAGTTTATTTTTTTGACAGTAAAGTCCTAATTGACGATTTGACAAGAAAGTCCTAAACTTTATTTTTTTGACAAAAAAGTCCTAATTACCGGCTAACCGGAAAAGGGTAAAAGTGTCAAAAACTGCTGGTAATTTGGACTTTACTGTAAAAAAAAATAAAGTTTAGGACTTTCTTGTCAAATCGATGAAAATATTAGGACTTTAGTGTATATATCCCTATGATCCATCAAGCGCTATAAAAATGAAAATCATAAAATCAGATGCCCTTTATGAAATACAAAAGAAAAATGCCAACCATTTTAATAAAATAACATGAGGAGACCAAAAATGAGTATGTAATGAACTTGGTTATTTAGGAATGAAAGAAACATAATATTCGTAAACCAAGAAAACACCAATCCTAAAAGGCCAATAAAGAATTACGAAAAACATGATTAATCAAGATCACATTACTATGTCAACCAAAAACATAATTAACAAAAAAAAGGTAGAAGAAATTAGTTGAGAAAAGTGAAGATATATATACGATGTTGTTCATCAATGGCTGCTTCGTTGGCAAATTTATCGGCGGCTTTTTTTAACCCAAGTCCCCTAAAGAAATCAAGAAGGTATCTTGTCAACCTGAAAAATAAAAATAAAATTAGACACTCACACATAACAACTAATTACATAAATTATAGATAGATACGCTTACAAAAATAAAATTCAAATAAATCACAACAAAATCTCTTCTTTAACATCATCAGTAATGTCCATTAAAACCGAAAAACTGCAAAAAGAAAAGAAAAAAAGATTAAGAATAAAGACTGGTTGCTAATATCACAAGTTGTGAGATTTAGAGTCAAATATAATTTTTAAACCATATATGGGAACAAGGGATAAATTATATTTAGAATTACGCCCCATATTAAAACTCGTATGATCCTTAACACATCCTGAGTCCTGTCATCTTTGAGATTACACCCTCCATTCTTAACGAGTTCCAATCTCAGGTTGTCTCTAATTCATACTAAATAGCTTTATTAAAAATCACATTACATATCTCCATTCCTAGACCCTAGTAATATCAATAGCAACAACCAACTCGGTTAACTCAAGAAAAACGGGATGCAATAACTATGTACAAATCCAAGAATTTAACATACATAAATCAATTATAAACAAATTCGATTTTTGGTCAATACATGGAACCAAAATCAACCAAACGATCACTATAATAATAATAATTCGTACGACATTTTACCTTAAATCTCACAGAGAATTTCAAAATTTCCTCTTCGGGTTTACCACTTACTGTTGTTTCTCTCTTGCCGTTTTCATTAAATTTATACAGTTTTTGGAATAATTTATGTGTGTCATTTTAATGGTGAAATAGCCAACCGAAATTTATGGCATGCATGACCCAATCATTACGGACGGTTGTTGTAGAACTTGGACAGTATCTCTTTTCTAATTTCTAATAAAATAAAAGAGTCTTTTCAGCCGTGTGCCCATCCTACAATATTTTATCTTTATTCAAATGTAAGGCAATAAACCGATGGCCACCTAATGCTATACCTAGAAGCTTCATTGATTGGTTTAAATATATTATTTTTTTAGTACCTTTTTTTAAAAAATATAAATTAAAAAATTGTCCAGTGTCCACACCTGTCTTCTCATGCAACTTCCAAACAGGGCGGATCCAAGGGGATCCCGGGGTAGCCCGGGATACCCTTCAAAATTTTTTTGGTAGTGTAATTTTTGTTTACGTATCCTTCAAAAAAAATTTCGGTATAGTGTATATATATACGCATCCCTCTGATTATAAACACAAACTAACAATTGGTCTAGTGGTTAAGATGTTGGCTTATTGAAGTAAAGGTCTCAGGATCAATTCTTGTTTCTTACATAACCTTTGTTTACTTTTGTTTTATTTTCTCAATTATTTTATCCCACATCGCTAAACACATGTAAACTCAACCATTTTTTTCTATTATATAAACCTATTATATTCATGATTTATTTGATATCTACTTTGAGTATACTTCAACTTTGTTTACTTTTGTTTTATTTTCTCAACTATTCTATCCCACATCGCTAAACACATGTAAACTCAACATTTTTTTCTATTATATAAACCTATTATATTCATGATTTATTTGATATCTACTTTGAGTATACTTCAACTTCATGTTTAGGTAACAAGAGTTGAGGTTAGCTTAGGATTCGTTTAAGATTTGGGTTTAAAACCGAAACTGAACCGGGGAAACCCAAGTACCTCGGAAAAAAAAAAATAAGTTACCCTAAAAACAATTTGGGATACCCCTTTACTTTGATCCTGGCTCCGCCACTGACTCCAAATACTCGCTTCGCTTTTATACGTGCGACAATGAATAAAATAATAATTTCAAACACCTACTTAAAGATGGTAAAGTATGTGAACATTTTAATATAGGCTTGATTTAATATATGTTCAATTTTAAAATGAAGTTAATTTGGTTATTAGCATTCTTCCTATAAATACTTAATATATTAAATCCTTACAAAAACATTTACTCGATGTTTTTAATCAAATAATTTACTAGGGTCGTAAAAAAAAGTACTAAAACTTGGACAACATCTCTTTTCTAATTTCTAATTTCTTCAATGTTACACTCGCTCTCATTCCTTCCTCCCCATTTTGACGATTTCTTTTGCCACCAGGTCTCCACCATCACCTACTTTGCTGCACCACACCATCCGACCACCACTACTGCATTTTCTTAGTTTAGTCACACACCCGTATGACGATATTTGAATCCCTATGGGGAATTCACTGGTTCTCCACTCTTGAGGTTGTCAATTGTTTAACCGCTCATTAATAGCAAAGTGTTGATTTCCTATTTTGTTTTCTACATAGCAATTAACGTTTTAGGATTTGTGGTTTTGCAGGGTTGGCATTGTTGAAGTTTTGGATGGAATTGGGAGGTTTTTGCTTGGCACTTTATCTCCTTCTCTTCACCTTACTCTTAAAATTTGAATCCGTTTCTCCCCCTTCTATCTTTGTTTTCCAAACGAAACCTAGCACCAAAGATCATTAATCTCCTTCTACTTCAAGAAGCAAGAAGCGACAGCGAACAAATAGGAAAAAAAAACACAACTTTTGCTTCTAACAGGCACCACCGACACGATTTAGCCAACCACCACGACCACTTTCCTCTCTGTAATCCGCCATTGTCCCACCGTTTAGAGGTTTGATATCACATTTTACATTAAAAAGTTTGATTCTTTTTCCCTTGATTTTTTGGTTCGGTCTAAAGTAAACTCTCTCTCTACTGTTTGATTATTTTCCTCTTGATTTTTTAGCTGCTAACGTGAGTGGTTTAACAATTTTTTCATAGTTTTCTTATTAGTTTTACTACAATAGGGGTGCACGTCAGTTGTTTGATGAAATGTCTGTTGGGGTCAAGGTATTTTCTTTTGTTTTATTTCTCATGTATTTTCTTTTGTGCACAACTTGGAATTTTTGGGTTTCTCGGGGTCAAATATTATCTCAAAGTTTCAAACTATTGGCTTATAGGTGGAGGCAAAGAAGCAAAGATACCTAACACAGAGTATCCACCGGTAAAAAAACTTACTCAAGCAATTTTGTACCTGACATCGGTTTCGTTTTTATTTTTTTATTTTTGATGGATCTACATTTACTGTAATGTAACAGATGACAATATGTTGTATGTTGGGAATGTATTTATTTTTAAGTGAATGATAAAATTAATCACGTTTCTTTTATTTAAGTATTGTAGTTTTTCTATTTACATCAGGTAGGAAGAACTATAATTTTTTATTTTTATTTTTATTGAAATCTTAAATGATATGTATTTTATAGGAACTCATTAGATGTAAATATCAACTTATTTGGAGTCAAAATGGAGACGAAGTGGCTTGTGTGTCCATGGTTAGTCCACCAATATAGATGGTTTGTCCAGTTCGTGTAAAATTAACCAAGCTTTACATGTAAACTTTTTGATTTTTTTTTTTTTTTTTTTTTTTCATTTTAACTGTTTGGTGAGTGGAATGAGCACCACCTTTCATCGGCAGAAAACTATGTGAGTCACATCTTGTACGGATTTAATATGTATTGTTATATATCATGTTCATATAACACCGCTAATAGTTCAACTTTCGTGTAAATGATGCTTGATCATGCTCATATAGAGTGTTAGTTTTGCAATATGTTGGCACTCTAAGAGAGCGGTTGGAGCAACTCACTGCAGAAATAACTTCTGAAGGATTACTAAGGTTCGAATCTAATTTCCACTTCTCTCTGTAGGCATTTTATATTGATATTTTGTAATTCTGGTATGAAACTTTGAAATCTCAAAAAGAAGATTGTTAGTTTTTTTTATGGTATGGAAGGGGTATAATGGTAAAAAATAAGAGTCGGAGCATTGGTTATGTACTCCAGTGAAAATAGGGGAATATTGTTTTCCCAATTCAATTTTGATAAAGTGATGTTATTTGTTCTGTTTTTCCACGTTAAGTTTTTTATGGAGGTTTTGATTACCCTTTTGTTTTGTTTCACCTGCTTCTAAGCTCGCAAATCTGAAAACTAGAACCACTAAATGTTTTAATTTTTATAATATAATTTTGAAATTGTTATGCAATGTTTGGCTTATTACTCTTCAGATAAATTTAAACGTTTTGCTGTAATGTGCTTGAATCTTAACTTTGATTATTTGGTTAACCCCTCGGTGTTTGCTTCATTCCTTAGGGTTTTTTTTAGTCACACCGTTTTGAGGTTTGATCTCACATTTTACATTAAAAAGATGATGTTATTCTTCAAAAAAAAATTAAATTAAATTAACCAGAGATGTAACCATTTATCAATTCTAGACTTAACGTGTGATCATTTGTAATCCTGAGTCACTTTTTTAATTTTGATTTTAATGATATGCCCACCGATACTATCCTCCAAATAATATTATTGTCTTTCCTTTTCTTCCAAAAATGCCCTTCATTTACTTTTTCCGGAGATGTGCTGAGGGTAATCATAAACAAACTGGGTTCTATAAAAACTCATTGGTAAAGAAACTCACATGTGTAAATAATTTTACTTTCACAGGATCAAACACATAAATAAAGCAATAAATTAAAAGTTGTTTATGATGTCTTATTTTTCACTTTGTATGCATTGCTGCATTCAGCATGAAACATGAAATAACATAACAGGGGAATCGTGTGGTTTACCCTTCTATTTATGAATGATTTTGAATAATAGATGGCCCATTATTTGAGGAATGTAAAATTATTGGATATGTAATCTCCTAATGTAGATACGAATTGTAATTATAATCTTTGTAATCTATGAATAATGACTATTAGTTACATAAGAACGAATATGTAGGATATATTGTGAATATTAGCACGGGTATAATAGTAATTTAACATTTTCGGATAAATGGATTGTCACACCCCCAAACCAGAACGGCAGAAACATTCGGGGGCGGAGGACGTCATGTACAATATCATAACAAATGAATAGTAAAGAAAGTACGAACAACCATCATATACATAATTGAAAAGTTTACATGACTGTAGTATTACATGTTTGCAAAAGTCAATTACATTATGATGTTCAAAAGATTAAACTAACGCCGGGGCGTAAGTCTTCAAAAGCAGTTGCTAACCTGGGTTAATGATTCCCTGAGAATACAAGTTATTTCAAAGAAAAAGTGTCAACATTTAAGTTGGTGAGTTCACAAGAAGTTCATTTGAGTAATTGTATACCATTTGAAAGTCCGCGTTTGATTTCAGAAAATCCGATATTTTCTTAAGAATGATGTTGTAAAAAACCATTGTTGTATAAAATGAATGTATTTGAACCAGGAAAATCCGATATTTTCCTATAAGTGAGATGCAGTCTTAATTAACCAAGACTGTAACCTGTAAGCAAATATGCCATGCTAAAAACTGACGATGTATAATTGCATATTTAAGTAAAACTAGTTAAGAAAGTGTTTATCCTGAATTCGGAACATGCCGATAATACCCTATTGCATAGTTATTACCCCCGAGCATGATTGAGTTAAAACGAAGGTATTCGATAGGAGTATTACTATGTTCATGAGTTATTGTTTCCGCGTTGTGAGTTTCTCATAACCATGCTAACTGGAGTACCGATGTTGACATTTGTTCACCCCGAGGACTGTAGCTAACAGTCAGGGCGCAGGGTCGTCAGCCCCGTATAGATCTATACACAAATTCACGCTCTCCCTCCAGGAGACTCTGGTTATAGATGGAGACTTTCGTTTGGTACAAACAAAGCCATATGACATCACATGATTGCTAACAACAAGTTCACGAGTAATACTATGAAAATCTTTTGTATGAAAGGTTTATCCTTGATACGATGAGTGTATACTTATAAATAAAACATATTTCTTATTTATAAAATGCATTGTAACCCAAGAGGGTAAAGAAGTGTTTGTAAAGTGTTTTTCATGATAACTACTTCATATAACAGTTAAAACTACAGTGTGAAAAGTATAGCAAAAGATTTACGTTTTCACCCGATAATAACCGTGTGTTTACTTGTATTCTCCCCCTAAAAGTGTCTTAAAAAGCATTTAAAAGTGTTGTGATAGGGGTATGAACTCACTTGGTTGAAGTGACGATTTGATGCAAATGAGGCTTTGATCGGGCAGCACTTCGACCGGGAAGAAGTCGATTTCTCGGAAATCTCAGGGCTTCGAACTTCCGTCGGGGTTTGGACACGTAACTGGGGCGTCGGGGTAGTCTCGGGATGCTAAACACAGAGTAAAAGTGGCAAGGAAGGTAGAATTGAACAGCCAAAATCCAAGACCTTCGGTTTCTATTTATAGAGTGTGAATTTAGGGTTTACGTCGTGGACCATGTGTTCACGTCGTGGCTTTGGTCCTGCCCAGGTCATGGCGTTCGTCATCAGCCACTTGTTCTGAATGGTGTCACTTCTCTGAGTTCACGTCGTGAACCCTATGTTCACGTCGTGAACTCTGACACATTGTCGATATTTGTGCCCCGATCTTCATAAATTCATAACTTTCGCATACAAGCTGCGTTTTCGACGTTCTTTATATCCACGCGTAGGTGAGACTGTACTCTACAACTTTATTTAGACTCTGTCGGCTAGTTTTGACTTTATTTTTAATAATATATTTTTAACAGGCCGGGACTGGAAAAGTCCGTTAAAAATCCATAACTTCTTCGTCCGACGACCTTTTTCGTCTGTCTTTTTACCGTTGTGATATTATTGTCGATATCTTCAACTCTCGTTTAGGTTGTGTTGGCTAAAAGTCGCTCGATCTCTATTTCGAGTTTTTAGCTGGCTAGTGCTATATCCGAAACTTAGGAAAATCGTAACTTCTCCATACGAAGTCAGATTTGGACGTTCTTTTTATGTATATTCGCGATTTAATGTTTTCTACGACTCTCATTTAGATACCTAAGACTAAAAAGTATTTTATTGGGATTTCGCGTTTTACACTTACAGTATTTTATCGGTTTTGTTGCGAAACTTCGATTGGTCATAACTTCCTCGTTATAACTCGGATTTTAGCGTACTTTATGTTTTTGAAAACATTGAAACGATATTTACCACTTAATACCATCCATTTAAGATTCCAGAACATTTTATTTTTGACGATATAAATCTATTATTACAAAATATAAGCTACAATACTTGACTTTAGGCCATTACGTTGGTTTGAAATATCGGGTTGTCACATGGATGTAGAATAGACACGTGACAAAATGACTTTTTATTATATTAGGGATTAACTTTAAATAATCAATATAAAATTCCAAATAAAACTTATATCTTATTAATTTAAATTGTTTTTTATAGATCTTTTATCCATGGTTTCCGCGGGTTGTAACCTAGTGAAGTTATAAAAAAATAACAAGCTCATGTTGTTGATATTTTTTTTGAAATAGTCTTGATGACTTTCTTGAATGAAGGTATTGTGTTTTTTTTTTTTGTTCTATTTTGTCAAATGCAGCTGGTTAGTTTAATGTCCATCGAATGTAATCTATTCTGGTATGTATTTTTTATTTAAGAGTTTTGCATTTTGGCCTGGGACTCGGCGAGTTGGTGGCCCAACTCGTCGAGTAGAAGCGGTTTAGACTAAGGGTTTAAATGGTGGACTCGTCGAGTCGGCGGTCAGACTTGGCAAGTAGACTCTGACTGGACAAAACCCTAATCTAAGGGTTTGCACCCTATTTAAACATCTCATTCAGCCACCCTTCGTCCCATTTGCTCCCAGAAGACCCCCCATAACAAACCCTAATCGTGTGAGTGAAGATCTAAGGCTTTTGAGTGATTTTGGTGCTTTTGTGATCTAAGAAAGGAAGGAAATGCTTGAAGAAACAAGAAGAGGCTAGAGGGATCCGAGTTTGAACATCTTCCACAGTCCATTTGAGGTATAAAGCTTATACCTTGCTCATTATTATCATAGATCTATTCTTGAAGGAAGTTAGGGCTTCTAAGAGCCATTTTGGCAACCAACCATGATTGCAAGAATGGTTGGGGGCTAGGGTTTCGGATCCAGGGTTCTTGAAGGACCCTAAGGCAGAAAGCAACTGTTTTAGAACCCATGGAAAGCCTCATGCATCTTGGGAGTCCCTTTTTGAGCCATTTGGGCTCATTCTTCCATGCATGCACGTAAAGTTTGTAACTTTACATGCTAGAACGATTTTAGGGACCTAGATCCACCTTTTGATCAGGGGTTGTACGCCAGAAATCGAAGAAATGGACTTGGATAGTATAGACTCGACGAGTCGTTCTTGGGACTTGGCGAGTTAGTGAGCTTTCGACCACCCCAAACCCTTCTGTAATGGTCAGTTGTTAGAAAAGGGAGTCCCATAGCTGTTTAGATGTGTTGGGAGAGCTGGAGTTCATGGCACTCGACGAGTGCTAGAACAGACTCGGCGAGTCCAAGGCAATCTCCCAATATTTGAAGATGAACTCGACGAGTTGTTCATACAACTCGGCGAGTCAAGGCAGGACTAGTTCATCTGATGAAGGTGAACTCGACGAGTTGTTCATACAACTCGGCGAGTCAAGGCAGGACTATTTCATCTGATGAAGGTGAACTCGACGAGTTGTTCATACAACTCGGCGAGTCAAGGCAGGACTAGTTCATCTGATGAAGGTGAACTCGACGAGTTGTTCATACAACTCGTCGAGTCGGATGAAGGACCATTCGTTGTTCGTATAGGAGAGAACTCGTCGAGTCATCGCCAAACTCGACGAGTAGAGGAGTAGATTGAGGACAGTTGAAAGGATAGGGACTCGACGAGTTGGCGGCCCAAATCGGCGAGTCAGGTCAACTGGAAGTTGACTTTGACTTCGGCTTTGACTTGGTCAGGGGTAAAATAGTCATCTTACCCTAAGAGTAGTTATCAGACTCTAATTGAGTGGGATTTATAGCCGGAGGATTTCCGGAGCAGCAGCAGCAGACAGAGAGTTCCCGCACAGATCAGCAGCTACTACTACGAGGTGAGTTACCTTCCAGTAGGGGTGGGTCTACGGCCATAATGCCGGCCCACCAACAGGGGTAATTGGTAGATGATTGTCTTTGTGATAATTATCTTGGTGTGGTTATGTGTTTTGGTCATGAGATATGCTTGTGCGATATGCTATGTGTGTAGAAGGGATTACTTGTCCCTGACATCGGTCGTTAGGATCGAAGGGCAGGTCAGTACCCAGTTATGTCTGACTGTATGATTATCTCTTGTTACTGTATGCTAGTGCTAGGGGTGAAATAGTCCCCAGTTACCGGTTGAAAGATACCGATGGCATGTACTGGTTGGAAGATACCGATGATGGTTACCGGTTGAAAGATACCGATGGCAGTTACCGGTTGAAAGATACCGATGATGTTATATGGTATGTGGTATGATGGGGGAACTCACTAAGCTTTGTGCTTACAGTTTCAGTTTTGGTTTCAGGTACTTCTTCGTCTAAGGGGAAAGAGCCGGCGGTGTAGCTGTGCATCACACACATGGTTTCCGCATCGGATTTTCTGGGATTGTACTCTGATTTTCATTGTTCCTGATGATATGGTTTTGAGACATGACTTTATGATTTTATAAAAGATGTAATATCGACAATGTTTTGGTAACATATTTTATGATTTACTTAATTCAAAAATGAAATTTTTGGCCTCAATTTTGGGATGTTACAATTCTAATAAACGAAGGTTTTTTTGCCCATGTCACACTCTCATTCAATATGCCAAATGTCATTTTGTTTTTATTTTAAATTAATTTCTTTTCCACATGACATTTTATGGGGTTTTCTATTTTAATAAATTTCACATAATACTTTAATGTAATAATTACAATAAATGTAGTAATAAACGAATGACTTACCTTCTTATTTCAAAATTCCCAAATTAAAGTTCATTAGTTTATTTTGTTTATTTATTTAAATTTAAAAGATAAAAAAATCAATTTTAATAATTCATTATTTTTCTTATTTTCTTATAAATCTAAAATTATAAATATTTAGACATTTATATTTAATTTTTTTAATTAACCCATGTAACACATGGATCTTACACGTAGTTAGTATTAGAACAAAGTATAGTGGTGCCTTTATTTAGGATTAGTTTGGTGATGATATTTTTACGGTTACCTTTATATATCTCACTCAAATGTCATAGTTGTATTCATTTGTGCACCAACATGAATAGTGAACTGTCCATTTTTTGGCAGAAATGGTCCGTTGATTATAGGTTATATTGCATTTTGGGATTATTTTTGGTATACGGGTATTTTATGGAAAGTATGGTATTGTCTGTCCACGTGTTGGTCATCGTCGCCGGTCTCTCAGTATTTGATGTTTATTTGTTTTGATTCACGATCCTTCCACCACCTCCCAGATCGACTCTCCTCTCTTCTTCTACTCTTTGCTCCCTGCACCGCCAACCACTGCCTCATCCTTTATGTTTGACGGTTGTGTTGGATTAGTGTCTAAGTCCATAACTATAATTGGTATATACTTGACCCGACCCGGCATGGTCCATTTGGGTTGCATGACATCATGCATTTGGATAGACTCAAATGAGAGAAATAACACTTAAGGTTTATTAATATATTATAAGTTCTAATATATTAATAAGATTATTTAATTAGTATTGATCAAGAATTAATCTAGAATTAATTAAGTGATCAAAAGAAGACTAATTAAATATATGGGTTGATTGTGTAAATCATCCATACTTGTATGGTGGGCTAAGACTCCATGGATTACCAAGTTGGGCTAAAACCCATAGGATACTCCATGGTGTATTTGAACCCATGGATCCAAGGAAATGGAAAGCCATGACAATTAGGGTTTACCCTAATAGTGTCACACTATATAAACATATCATTCTTGTCAAAATCGGCCACTAAGTCTATGTGTGGAGGGCAAACCGATTTGATGAAGTGTGTACTTTCTCTCAAGTTATTCCAAGTGTTTATGATGTTGTGTGAACCATTTGAGGTGTCACATTTGGGGCACTAGGCTCTTGAGCTCCATGGAATCAAGCACCAAACAAGAGGTATGTAATTCTACTAGAATTTATATTATGTGTACTTTATATTATGCTAGTTAGAACAATACCTTGGAAAATTGATATTTGCATGTATAATAGAGAAAACATAGATCCAAGGTATTTAAGGTTGCATGTACACCATAGGAGTGTTAGAATGCTCAAAACCCAACAGTGGTATCAGAGCCTAGGCTTGTTTTCACTTATACTTGATGCAAACTGCTTAAAATCGAATTTTTTTTGCTGCTGGGACAGTGGACTCACCGAGTTCACTGATGGACTCGACGAGTCCAATACAAAATGCATCCAACTCGCCGAGTTGGTTCATGCACTCGACGAGTTGGACCCCCAAACAGCATATCTTCGAGTTTTGGTGCTGGAATTGGTCTAGAATCATTACCTTTGACTGTTTTGGACTTATAAAACCTATTTTTTAAGTGGTAATGATTATGCTAAACCAATTTCAATGCTATAATCAAAGTTTCAAGTTTTATGTGTTTATGTAATTCTTGAAAAATGTTGATTATGAATGTTCATGCTTCTGAGTTTTGGTAGATCATAGGAATTATGTGCAAATTGTTTGTTAGTATAATTCTTGATCTCAATGAAATTGTATGGAGTCCATAACTTGTCCTCAAATTATGGATTACCAAGAGTTTTATGTTTCCTTGATTTATGAGTTCGTTTAGATTAATGAAAAATTTGTGTTTTAGTTGTTTTCAATCCAAATTAATCTAGAGTTAGTTCATAAAATATGTTTTTGTAACTTGTCCTCAAGTTACATAAAACGTCACATTTATGAATCTTAAAAATCATAAAAGTGCCATAGGTTAAATAAAAATGAAGAGTCTTTTTTCATTTAATTATTTCATGACTCCATAACTTGTCTTCAAGTTATGGATGTTTAAGAGTCACTTCTTTAAAATTGTTATTAATGAATAAGAAGTTATATAAAAATGAAGAGTCTTCATTTTAATGAACCATTAAACTCATAAGTTATGAAATGAAAGGTTTTGAATAGTTTCAAAACTTGCCCTCAAGTTTTGGAATTTGTAAAGTCACACACACATTAATGCTTTAATTCCAAACTCTACAATTTTAAAAGTTAAAATTCAAACTTTATGGACTTCATTAAATTAATTAAAGTGTTAAATTAAAAGAGTTAATAATTCCATAAAGGCACGGTTTAAGTTTAATTAAATTAAGAGTATAGTTTAATTAATAGATTAAACCACCAAGTATTTTAAATGTTTAAAATACACCCTTATACTATTATTATAATTTTAATTATATAGATATGTATAAGATAAAGTCAATCTTACCATTGGTAGGCCTCATTCACGAAGCCGGTCTATAAGGGGGGTATAAGGTTACTGCCTATAAAATGGCAGTTTAATGGGTGTCCACTCTCACCCACCGCTTCCTTGACTGGTGGAGGGTCGTTAGCCGAACGGGTAGGAAATGACTATAATTCTCACTTCATTAAAAGTATAATGAAAAATACAAAGTAACTAAACACTTATAAATTCCCAATCTTAGTTACTTAGGAAAATGTGAAATAGGTGCTAACCCATGAAATTACACTTTGTACCTTACCAAGTCGATTAGTGGAGCGTGTGTGGTTAACCGGCATGCTAATAAGGACTAGTAAGAGTGGCAAAGGGTAACTTGACCTTATTATAGATCGGTGGAGCTGTGTGGCTAACCGGCACATCGATTAGGTGATAAAGTTAAGGGTACCAAGTCAATTTTCATGGTTATTCACACCATGTTTGTGATCCTCGGCATCCCAGTCACAAACTTGAGAGGGCACAATCGAGATTCAAACATGCCATTGAAAGTTCAATGTATCTCAAAAGATCTAGGAGTTTCAAATCCAATTAAAACTTAATTATATTTCGTTTTCATGGTGGAAATTGGTAAATCATCATTTACCTACCTTCAACTATTTTATAATTTGGATTACGAGATCCCTCTTCCAGTTATAAATAGGTTGTTGGGTCCTAGCCTTAATATTTCATATTGGGTGTTATATTAAGGACTTTAAATCAACTAACTTGAATTTCTCCCTTATAGATGTCTAGTTTAGACAACTATGGTCTTCCCATATCTTTAGGAATAAGCTTCCTAATGAAGATGATATCCCAAAAGGCAATCAAGGTGAAAGACTAATCCCTTTATTGAGCACTAATGGGACTGGAAATCATACTTCATTTCCTCCACCTCCTCCAATAAATCTCCCTATCCCACAAGTTTCAAGACTTGATAAGTTCTAAGTCACTCAATCCATATTAGCAAACAAAGTCTATATGTGCTTAGGTCTTGGAGATTAAGTCACATATTGACAAGCCGGGAGAGTCGGGTGTCGAAGTCTCGAGGTAGCTGGCTGTTGACTTGGTTCTTCAGTCACTCCCTGATGACAGATCACGACATGACCCTTTTAATGATCTTATCTATTTGCTTGGTGCTATTGAATCAGCAATGATTTGGAACACTGGTAAAGCAAATTCGATTAGAAGATCGACTTCCCATAACTTCATGGACATTGACAATGGTAACACTGGAAATCCAGAAAAACTTTCTCTTCCCAAAGGAAAGGGATCGGCTATAGTCAACTCGGTTGACCAAATGGTAAAGAGAAAGGCTAAGTCTGAGATAGTCCCATGTACCATTACCAAAGAGTCCATATGTGCCTATTGCCAAAGGAAAGGGGCATTGGTTGCGAAGCTGCCAAATTTACCTGAAACCTCATAAGGATGGTAAAGTCAAAAGTTTGACTCTACTTCAGGTAAAGTCCGTTATCTAACTCTATTAAGTCTCTTTTGGAGATTCTTAATACATGATGTAATGTAATTACATTTTGATGTTTTGAAGAATCAAAAGAAGCTTAAAGAAAAAGTGTGCTGATTCGGATCGTATGGTTCGATGACCAGAATTTTAAGCCACTGCATAAGAGTTATGAGATATTGCTTAGGAATAGATAACAACAAAGTTTTCATATGAATTTGCATTGTAAGGATAAGTTTTTCCGCAAGTTTTAAAATAAAAGAAAAGTTTTGATTTTATTTATTTTAAGTATCCTTACAAAGGTATTTGTGAAAAATTGTTATTTATATGTTTCCATTGATAAGTAATATTGGAAAATGAATTTGATTCTTTCGTTTGTGGTAGTGTCATAATTTGTCAAATAAGGAAAGATTCTCATCACCCAAGTTTCAGTTGGATAGAAACTTGGAATCATGCAAGTTGTATTGTGTGATGAATGAGATTTTTCATCTTTGGTAAATTAAGACTAATTCCTTGTTCACATTCACATGTGAGTCAAGCGAAGGACTAAAGGATCGGGTACATCAGGTTGTGCACTAGTCAGGTCCACCACAAAGGGTGATAAGATTATTCGTTATGATTTACTAAAAGTTTAGTAAATATGATTATGCTTGCAAGTTAAGTGTAATGCTGAAACATTGGAAAAGTTTCAATATATGGCAGAATGAATAAGAAGAATCAAATAAGGCAGAAAGATAAAAGTTTCTCCAATCTGAAGAGATGGGAGAGTACTTGTGTATCTTGTTTTATGATTATCTTAGTGATTATGGAACCATATCACAATTGATCCTCTAAGGACACCTTAGTGCATTTGTTGGCTAAGGAGAGGAATCGTGAATTGTGGAAATGGTTAAATCAAAGGATAAATCATACTTCGTTCCAAAATAATATCTTAGAGTCATACTCCAAGATTGAGCCTTGAGTGACATAATCTTAAGAAAGGTTTAAAACACTTGTCAAATGTAGAGTAAAATGTTTTCTTACTCTTGTACATTTGAAATTGGTAAGTTGTGATGTTTTGGATAAAACAAAGACCAACTAAGGCCAATTGTGTGAAGTGTTTGTAAAAGAATCCGCACTATCTCTTGAATATTAGGCAAGAGAGTCTTATATGTCAAGAGGACAGTAGGAGTTTAAAAGATCCTGAAATAGTTTCAAGAACTAATCAAGAGTTTTGTTAATCACTAGCCCACGACTTGAGGTTTGTAACCTATCGTGTTGACATATTCTTATTTCTGTGTCTATTCCAGTTAAAAGTTGACTATGCTTGTGAGTTCTTTGAGTTCTCAATTGTTTGCATAACAACCTGGAAGCAATGGTAGGCTCTTGTGCTGCCGGGTGGCAAGAAATTAAGATTGAACACGTTCAGTCCATATGTGTTTGGATTTGCCACTAACCTTGTCTTGTGATTATGGTTATGACAAATTCACATGGATAGGAACACATACACCACTAAATCTAAGTGTCATAAGGTTTCTCTCCGATTCATGAAAATGATGGTGAGGAAACTCTTTCACTAAGTAGATTTTAAGTAGATAACAGTTGTGAGAATGACAAAAGCTCTAAACATTATGATTATGGCATCCCTCTTCATAATTGTGTAGACACACAAGTGAGCTATCTAAGGAAAGGTGTATGATTTTGGTAAAGTCTTATCAAAGCATCTCGTATCAGGAATCTGAACTTTGGTAAGAAAGTCAATAAAGTATTGTTTTTCTAGAAGTCCAGCTGATTTCTGAATACATGTCAAAGCTAGTGGCAGCATAAGTGTTATGCTAGTAAGATAATAATCATTGTGCTAGTGGGAGTATGATGATTATGTTGCAAGTTAGCAATGTTAATTATAGAAAACAAAAGTTTCAATTCGCCTTGAAAAAGTTGTTTTGCTATAATTAAGGGAGAGGATTTTATACTTCATTCCAATTCTACAAGCTTAGATTGAGATTTTAATCTACTTTAGTCCAGGATATATAAGAATGTTATGTTGGAATGGTTCAACATAAGGAAATTCTATATATGTTGCGTTCTCAAAATTCGATTATGATTACAGCATACCTCTTCATAGTTTGAATTGTGAGAACATGGCAAATAAAAATTTTTCTAGCATGAATCGTGTCCCATATGCTTCGGATATAGGATCGACTGCATGTGCTATAATATTCATCCATTCTAAATTTTCCTAATGCTTAGGACATTAAGAGGGGAAAAGGAATAGAACTGGAAATGACTAAAATGATTAAGCAAATTGTCGAGGACAATCTGAGGTTTACCAAAGATTGGTTGCTCATGGACAATTAGAAGGACCATATTGACATATTTTGAAAAGAGGCAACTCTTGTTCAGAAGTGATGGTCAAAATGGTAATATGGAATTGTTTCCATAGGTGGAAGTTATTCTTTGAATCTGTGTAAGATTAGAGAACTTAATGCAAGAAGGATGTTCAAAGGAATGTACTTTGAATTTGAGACTTCGTTTCCATGGAATTGATCTCCATTGGAATTCTTTGTAATGTTTGTTGCCAAGTCTTTGTGACTTTTGGGTATAGTCATTACAAGAGGATCATTACATATAAGTTTAGAATCTAACATATTACAGTAAATGACAAGAGGATTGGGATTGTGAAATGAGCATCGTTGGAGTCGTGTTCAATTGATCTATTTCACAAAAGAAAAGACCATTAGTAAACATAGTATGTATGCTTGGTGCATGGCATGACTATTGTTTCAATTCAAGCATGAAGTTGATTAATCGAAACATGAATAATGAGTAATCAATATGGTGCTTAGATAAAAGGTGTTTTTATTTACACTCAAAGTGTTGGGGCCATACAGGTTTAGTATTATTTTTGTGTTTCACTTTGCATGTTTTGACTTCCAGAATAACTAGGCCATTCTTCCCGAATGACTAAGTTATTCAAATCATCCACAGTCGGTCATATGTTGGAAGTATATATGAATCAATACTGTCATGAATTTGACTTGTATGATTTGTCTAATGTGTATTAGACATAGCAGTGGTTGCTACAACATTCATGAGTGCTCATAAGTTCTGAGTATTGGATTCAACCCACACTCATTTGGATTCACTTCATGGATTTTATCACGAGTGAATCGTGAGACGATAATATCTTATATTCTTCAAACCTAGAGATATGAGTTGTTGACTACGAGTTGGTTATACATTGATTGCACGTAAACGCATTGGTAACTCGATGTTATAAAACGTGCCTTTGTGTATGATTCAACAAGTAGTCAGTACAAGCATATGAGTCGAAGTTTATCCATTCCTTTTACCCTCAAAGGGATAAAAGCGATATCTGTGGGCCCCTCGATGATTTAGTGATGAAAAATGTAAGTGCTCCGCCGGGCCTGGACTGATTTGATTTGTTCAATTAGTTAGTTATCATAAATCGGAAATCAGGAAACAACAAATGGACAGAGAGAATGATTATAATCCATGTCTCAGTCCATATGATATCTAGAATGGAGGAATATATGATCACTTATCTAATGGACGCGTCATTGATTTGTTCAGAGTTCGACATAAACTTTTAAGAGCTACGATTGCTGGTCAGGTTGTGAAGGCGTACTTGCAATAATAGTTATTAGACTTATCTAAGTGGGAGACTATTGGATTAGTGTCTAAGTCCATAACTATAATTGGTATATACTTGACCCGACTCGACATGGTCCATTTGGGTTGCATGTCATCATGCATTTGGATAGACTGAAATGAGAGAAATAACACTTAAGGTTTATTAATATATTATAAGTTCTAATATATTAATAAGATTATTTAATTAGTATTGATCAAGAATTAATCTAGAATTAATTAAGTGATCAAAAGAAGACTAATTAAATATATGGGTTGATTGTGTAAATCATCCATACTTGTATAGTGGGCTAAGACTCCATGGATTACCAAGTTGGGCTAAAACCCATAGGATAATCCATGGTGTATTTGAACCCATGGATCCAAGGAAATGGAAAGCCATGACAATTAGGGTTTACCCTAATAGTGTGACACTATACAAACATATCATTCTTATCAAAATCGGCCACTAAGTCTATGTGTGGAGGGCAAACCGATTTCATGAAGTGTGTACTTTCTCTCAAGTTATTCCAAGTGTTTATGATGTTGTGTGAACCATTTGAGGTGTCACACTTGGGGCACTAGGATCTTGAGCTCCATGGAATGAAGCACCAAACAAGAGGTATGTAATTCTACTAGAATTTATATTATGTGTACTTTATATTATGCTAGTTAGAACAATACCTTGGAAAATTGATATTTGCATGTATAATAGAGAAAACATAGATCCAAGGTATTTAGGGTTGCATGTACACCATAGGAGTGTTAGAATGCTCAAAACCCAACAGTGGTATCAGAGCCTAGGCTTGTTTTCACTTATACTTGATGCAAACTGCTTAAAATCGAAGTTTTTTTGCTACTGGGACAGTGGACTCGCCGAGTTCACTGATGGACTTGACGAGTCCAATACAAAATGCATCCAACTCACCGAGTTGGTTCATGCACTCGACGAGTTGGACCCCTAAACAGCATATCTTCGAGTTTTGGTGCTGGAATTGGTCTAGAATCATTACCTTTGACTGTTTTGGACTTATAAAACCTATTTTTTAAGTGGTAATGATTATGCTAAACCAATTTCAATGCTATAATCAAAGTTTCAAGTTTTATGTGTTTATGTAATTCTTGAAAAATGTTGATTATGAATGTTCATGCTTCTGAGTTTTGGTAGATCATAGGAATTATGTGCAAATTGTTTGTTAGTATAATTCTTGATCTCAATGAAATTGTATGGAGTCCATAACTTGTCCTCAAATTATGGATTACCAAGAGTTTTATGTTTCCTTGATTTATGAGTTCGTTTAGATTAATGAAAAATTTGTGTTTTAGTTGTTTTCAATCCAAATTAATCTAGAGTTAGTTCATAAAATATGTTTTTGTAACTTGTCCTCAAGTTACATAAAACGTCACATTTATGAATCTTAAAAATCATAAAAGTGCCATAGGTTAAATAAAAATGAAGAGTCTTTTTTCATTTAATTATTTCATGACTCCATAACTTGTCTTCAAGTTATGGATGTTTAAGAGTCACTTCTTTAAAATTGTTATTAATGAATAAGAAGTTATATAAAAATGAAGAGTCTTCATTTTAATGAACCATTAAACTCATAAGTTATGAAATGAAAGGTTTTGAATAGTTTCAAAACTTGCCCTCAAGTTTTGGAATTTGTAAAGTCACACACACATTAATGCTTTAATTCCAAACTCTACAATTTTAAAAGTTAAAATTCAAACTTTATGGACTTCATTAAATTAATTAAAGTGTTTAATTAAAAGAGTTAATAATTCCATAAAGGCACGGTTTAAGTTTAATTAAATTAAGAGTATAGTTTAATTAATAGATTAAACCACCAAGTATTTTAAATGTTTAAAATACACCCTTATACTATTATTATAATTTTAATTATATAGATATGTATAAGATAAAGTCAATCTTACCATTGGTAGGCCTCATTCACGAAGCCGGTCTATAAGGGGGATATAAGGTTACTGCCTATAAAATGGCAGTTTAATGGGTGTCCACTCTCACCCACCGCTTCCTTGACTGGTGGAGGGTCGTTAGCCGAACGGGTAGGAAAGGACTATAATTCTCCCTTCATTAAAAGTATAATGAAAAATACAAAGTAACTAAACACTTATAAATTCCCAATCTTAGTTACTTAGGAAAATGTGAAATAGGTGCTAACCCATGAAATTACACTTTGTACCTTACCAAGTCGATTAGTGGAGCGTGTGTGGTTAACCGGCATGCTAATAAGGACTAGTAAGAGTGACAAAGGGTAACTTGACCTTATTATAGATCGGTGGAGCTGTGTGGCTAACCGGCACACCGATTAGGTGATAAAGTTAAGGGTACCAAGTCAATTTTCATGGTTATTCACACCTTGTTTGTGATCCTCGGCATCCCAGTCACAAACTTGAGAGGGCACAATCGAGATTCAAACATGCCATTGAAAGTTCAATGTATCTCAAAAGATCTAGGAGTTTCAAATCCAATTAAAACTTAATTATATTTCGTTTTCATGGTGGAAATTGGTAAATCATCATTTACCTACCTTCAACTATTTTATAATTTGGATTACGAGATCCCTCTTCCAGTTATAAATAGGTTGTTGGGTCCTAGCCTTAATATTTCATATTGGGTGTTATATTAAGGACTTTAAATCAACTAACTTGAATTTCTCCCTTATAGATGTCTAGTTTAGACAACTATGGTCTTCCCATATCTTTAGGAATAAGCTTCCTAATGAAGATGATATCCCAAAAGGCAATCAAGGTGAAAGACTAATCCCTTTATTGAGCACTAATGGGACTGGAAATCATACTTCATTTCCTCCACCTCCTCCAATAAATCTCCCTATCCCACACGTTTCAAGACTTGATAAGTTCTAAGTCACTCAATCCCTATTAGCAAACAAAGTCTATGTGCTTAGGTCTTGGAGATTAAGTCACATATTGACAAGCCGGGAGAGTCGGGTGTCGAAGTCTCGAGGTAGCTGGCTGTTGACTTGGTTCTTCAGTCACTCCCTGATGACAGATCACGACATGACCCTTTTAATGATCTTATCTATTTGCTTGGTGCTATTGAATCAGCAATGATTTGGAACACTGGTAAAGCAAATTCGATTAGAAGATCGACTTCCCATAACTTCATGGACATTGACAATGGTAACACTGGAAATCCAGAAAAACTTTCTCTTCCCAAAGGAAAGGGATCGGCTATAGTCAACTCGGTTGACCAAATGGTAAAGAGAAAGGCTAAGTCTGAGATAGTCCCATGTACCATTACCAAAGAGTCCATATGTGCCTATTGCCAAAGGAAAGGGGCATTGGTTGCGAAGCTGCCAAATTTACCTGAAACCTCATAAGGATGGTAAAGTCAAAAGTTTGACTCTACTTCAGGTAAAGTCCATTATCTAACTCTATTAAGTCTCTTTTGGAGATTCTTAATACATGATGTAATGTAATTACATTTTGATGTTTTGAAGAATCAAAGGAAGCTTAAAGAAAAAGTGTGCTGATTCTGATCATATGGTTCGATGACCAGAATTTTAAGCCACTGCATAAGAGTTATGAGATATTGCTTAGGAATAGATAACAACAAAGTTTTCATATGAATTTGCATTGTAAGGATAAGTTTTTCCGCAAGTTTTAAAATAAAAGAAAAGTTTTGATTTTATTTATTTTAAGTATCCTTACAAAGGCATTTGTGAAAAATTGTTATTTATATGTTTCCATTGATAAGTAATATTGGAAAATGAATTTGATTCTTTCGTTTGTGGTAGTGTCATAATTTGTCAAATAAGGAAAGATTCTCATCACCCAAGTTTCAGTTGGATAGAAACTTGGAATCATGCAAGTTGTATTGTGTGATGAATGAGATTTTTCATCTTTGGTAAATTAAGACTAATTCCTTGTTCACATTCACATGTGAGTCAAGCGAAGGACTAAAGGATCGGGTACATCAGGTTGTGCACTAGTCAGGTCCACCACAAAGGGTGATAAGATTATTCGTTATGATTTACTAAAAGTTTAGTAAATATGATTATGCTTGCAAGTTAAGTGTAATGCTGAAACATTGGAAAAGTTTCAATATATGGCAGAATGAATAAGAAGAATCAAATAAGGCAGAAAGATAAAAGTTTCTCCAATCTGAAGAGATGGGAGAGTACTTGTGTATCTTGTTTTATGATTATCTTAGTGATTATGGAACCATATCACAATTGATCCTCTAAGGACACCTTAGTGCATTTGTTGGCTAAGGAGAGGAACCGTGAATTGTGGAAATGGTTAAATCAAAGGATAAATCATACTTCGTTCCAAAATAATATCTTAGAGTCATACTCCAAGATTGAGCCTTGAGTGACATAATCTTAAGAAATGTTTAAAACACTTGTCAAATGTAGAGTAAAATGTTTTCTTACTCTTGTACATTTGAAATTGGTAAGTTGTGATGTTTTGGATAAAACAAAGACCAACTAAGGCCAATTGTGTGAAGTGTTTGTAAAAGAATCCGCACTATCTCTTGAATATTAGGCAAGAGAGTCTTATATGTCAAGAGGACAGTAGGAGTTTAAAAGATCCTGAAATAGTTTCAAGAACTAATCAAGAGTTTTGTTAATCACTAGCCCACGACTTGAGGTTTGTAACCTATCGTGTTGACATATTCTTATTTCTGTGTCTATTCCAGTTAAAAGTTGACTATGCTTGTGAGTTCTATGAGTTCTCAATTGTTTGCATAACAACCTGGAAGCAATGGTAGGCTCTTGTGCTGCCGGGTGGCAAGAAATTAAGATTGAACAAGTTCAGTCCATATGTGTTTGGATTTGCCACTAACCTTGTCTTGGGATTATGGTTTTGAAAAATTCACATGGATAGGAACACATACACCATTAAATCTAAGTGTCATAAGGTTTCTATCCGATTCATGAAAATGATGGTGAGGAAACTCTTTCACTAAGTAGATTTTAAGTAGATAGCAGTTGTGAGAATGACAAAAGGTCTAAACATTATGATTACGACATCCCTCTTCATAATTGTTTAGAAACACAAGTGATCTATCTAAGGAAAGGTGTATGATTTTG
Organism: Lactuca virosa; assembly: GCF_052849685.1. Taxonomy (NCBI): domain Eukaryota; kingdom Viridiplantae; phylum Streptophyta; class Magnoliopsida; order Asterales; family Asteraceae; genus Lactuca; species Lactuca virosa. The sequence continues at coordinate 288,575,000 of NC_136426.1, forward strand.
ATAAAGTCTTATCAAAGCATCTCGTATCAGGAATCTGAACTTTGGTAAGAAAGTTAATAAAGTATTGTTTTTCTAGAGGTCCAGCTGATTTCTGAATACATGTCAAAGCTAGTGGCATCATAAGTGTTATGCTAGTAAGATAATAATCATTGTGCTAGTGGGAGTATGATGATTATGTTGCAAGTTAGCAATGTTAATTATAGAAAACAAAAGTTTCAATTCGCCTTGAAAAAGTTGTTTTGCTATAATTAAGGGAGAGGATTTTATACTTCATTCCAATTCTACAAGCTTAGATTGAGATTTTAATCTACTTTAGTCCAGGATATATAAGAATGTTATGTTGGAATGGTTCAACATAAGGAAATTCTATATATGTTGCGTTCTCAAAATTCGATTATGATTAGGACATACCTCTTCATAGTTCGATACCAGGTAAGTGAATGGGGTTTCATGGGTGTTTTTTCTTGTGTTGTTGACTGGAACTGAAACATGGAGCTGTTTGGGTTTGTTTCATTTGACTCTTCACAAAGAAGAAGAAGAATCAATGTTCTTCTTTTTGAAGAGTCAAATCTCCAACCTCCCTCCAATTTTGTGTCTCTCCGGGTATGTCGAAATCCCCAATTTTACAAACCTTTTGTTGCGCAACGAATCCTTACACTATCGGATTATTTCCGTTGATTTCTTCTTTAATTGACGTTTTTTGTGCTCTTTCTTTGTTTGTGGTGATGATTGCTGATATGTTTAGGATTTTCATCGGCTGTAATGGCGGATGGTCCAGGGAGTCCCGCCGGTGGGAGTCACGAAAGCGGTGGCGAACAGAGTCCACAGTTGAACTCGAACATCAGGGAGCAGGACAGGTTCCTCCCGATTTCTAACATAAGCTGCATTATGAAAAAGGCATTGCCTGGTAACGGGAAGATAGCTAAAGACGCTAAAGACACAATTCAGGAATGCGTTTCTCAGTTCATTAGTTTTGTTACTAGCGACTGTAACATCCAAAAATTTAAGACCAGGTTCTTAAATTAATAAAGTAAATAAATCAAAAATGATTTATATAATTAAATCATCAAGGGATAATCATACCGTTAGTTGATATGAAGTTTGAAAGTTTAGAAGGGAAAATAATAACATTTTAGAAGTTAAAGGGGCAAAAGTGTCAAATTAGCAAAGTGAGTTGACCAAAAGGGTTGACTTAGTTAGTGGAAAGGACTACAAAAGTTATATAAAGGATGGGGAAGTGCTTAGTATTCCAAAACTTATTTTAAAATCATAAATAATGAAGTTTGTGGGTTTTGGCCAAAAAGCTCAAACTAGAGGGACCAAATATGAAAAAAATGGGAAAATAAGATGCAAAACCTCTCATTTCATTTCCCAGATTCATGTTCTTCATCCTAGAGACTTCACCAATGGCGATTTTTATTCTCAAGGGCTCCTAAGGTTAATTCAAGTGAGGAATTGAACATCCAGGCAAAAGAAAGAGGAATCAAAGGCTTGCTAGGTATAATTTCCCCTCCTCTAGCTCTATTTTCGAATTCATGGGTTAGGGTTTAACCCCAAAGTCGAATTTGGATTTAATAAATGATTAGGGTTTGGTTTTATAACCTCCATTTAGGTTTTTTGATGATCCCAACCTCAATCCAATCATCCCATTGATGGATTTGAGGATTTGGGTGCAAACCCTCATGAACCCTAGAAAACCCAAATCGGGGATATTGCAATTAATGGCTAAATGAGACTGGATTCTATGACCTAGATGATATTTGATAGCAATAAAACCAATTGGAATGATCAAATTCATCAATGATGGTAGAAGCAAGCATAAAGATGGGTTTTAGATGGTTATGTGAGAAATTGTGATGAATACAATGAAATTCTTGGAATGTGAGCATTTGATGAGTATATGATACTCATAATCATGAGTTGATACTAACAATATGATTTGAATGCAATAACATGAAGGATTGGGTGGTCTATAGTTGAATTTATGGAATAATTGGCCATAAGGGCATTTTGGGAAATCTATTGATAATTTCATAATGAATCTCATATAAGAGGTGAATGATATTCATGAACATGAATTGACACTCAAGAGGTGATAGTGAAACATAAACATGAAGGAATGTTAACAAATATGCATCTCTAGTGATTGTTATGACCCAAGGGCAATTTTGGAACATGGAATGGAATTGAGAATTCCATAGTTGGATTGGGAATTTTCAATGAGATTAATGGGGGTTTTATATGCTTGACAACATTTACTTGAGTGCTCAATAAGTTGGGAACAAACCTTGTGAGCTTTGGAATGTTCAAGTGAAAAATGGACTAGTTTACTCTTCTTCTAAACACTTGAGGATCATCATGATCTTAAGGTTTCAATGAACACTTAATGGATTAAGTGGAGTGTTTTAAGATGATAAAACACCTCCTAAACATGTGTGAGAACCTATACAAATGGTACAAAGTGATTTGGAAAATGGTCTTCAAGAACTATGCGAAGTATAGTGCTATATTGAGAAAAAACGAGTTTTGTGTGTGTACAGACAAGGAAACACGGCCCGTGTTAATACAGGCTTAATTAACACGGCCCGTGTAGTCCCCTGATTTGGAGATTTTCTTATTTTCTTCATAACTTTTGCATACGGACTCGGATTTACGCGCGGTTTTCGCCTACATTCATATTTTTGCATAAGGAATGAGATGAAACAATAAAATTTAGTAATGGAACCTTTGAGCGGTATTTCGGTCTTTTTAATGACTTGTGTCCATGTTATATAGGTGTTGAATGAGAGTGCTTCAATAAGGAAAGGAAGTAGAAGAAGACTAGCTATCCTACGTGTGATTGAGGTGAGTACGTGTTGGCATTTTTCCCACTTTGGGGTGCATGGCAAAATGATTTTATGATAATGAAATGCAATGCTTTGATATATGATATGTTTTGAAATGAAAGCGTCAAATGTTTTTGGAAAGGGTATTTTGAAAGAGTGCCTTAAAGGCAAGAATGTTTTTGAAAGAAAAGAACGTTTTGGAAGATCGAATGTTTTGAAAATATGATTGAAATGCTTTGAAATATAGATGCTTTACTTTTGAAATGATTTTATGATACTAATGTATGAAATGTGTAAAGCATGGAAAGTAATGAAAAGAAATGTAAAGTAATGAAAAGGAATGGAAAGTAATGAAAGGAATTGGAAAGTAATGAAATGAAAATTGCCCGGGCCATGATACCTCGTAAGAGGCACTAGAGGAATCTATCGGGGTGGTGCCTCCCCTTCGCGAGATAGATGTCCTATTATGATACCTTCGTGGATTGATTTGTTCTTTCCACCTTGGCCTTGGAAATGATGCCTTGGTGGATTGATTTGTTCTTTCCACCTTGGTCTAGACTTGGGAGTGGTTCCTTTATTGGATGTAGACCCTAGTATAAAAATGGCAACGGTATAATACCAAAATTAGCCCTTAATGATAAAAGAAAATGAAATATGGAAATATGGATTTGGAAATGAAATAAAAGGAAATGGAATGAGAATATATGAAATGATATTTATGACATGAATGAAATGAGTTTTCCTTGAAAATGCTTGAAAATGTTTTATGGTCTAAAACTATGCTTTGAAAAGATGAAACGTTTTTGATGAAAATGTGATAAATGTTTTGGGTCTCAAACCCACGTAGCTCACGAGACATTATTGTCTTACATATCTCTTTTTAATGCCATGTATCTCAGGGTACACTTTAAGAGAGAGAATGATAGATGGAAGTTAGAAGTCAAGTGATAGAGAATGGAGTGGAACTTGTTAAGTTCCTTATTAATTGTATTGATGTAATTCTTATTTGCTTGCTATGGTTGTATTGATGCTTAATGGTAACACCCACTGTTTTAAATTTATAAATGTTTTTGTGGGACCGGTTTTTGTTAAATGTGGGTTAGCACCCGAATGTTTTTAAAACCATAGCATATTAAAGTTTGAATTTTTTTAGGGTGTTACAGTTTGGTATCAGAGCTATAGTTTAAGCGAATTAGGATTGGATCATTCCACTCCTAGGCTTAGACTTTGGTTATGAAATGTGTGAATGATACATAGGATTGTTACGCCTTAATGTAGGTAGTATCCTATGCAATGAATGATGATAAGAATTGCCTTGGTTAGATGCTTATGACACTTTGGCTAAGTCTATATGAAATCATAGAGTGCTACATTGAGTGATTCTATAGTGAGCAATGGAAGTAAGACTAGTGTATGGACAATCTCAACTAGTGGATCAAAACCTTTTAGTGGTGAAGTCAAGGTCGGTTATGTATGATGTGGGTATAATAGTATAGGGCCCGTACTATTATACACACATGATACATACCCGTACTTGGTGGAAACATGAAGGGGTTTTGTGAAATATGGTAAGGATTTCAATGAGTTAGGGTCTTAATGAACACGTGCCTTGTATTAAATAAGAGTCATGAAGGAGATTAATACATGTTAATGGATAATGGAAAATTTTGACAGCTTTGACTTTTCTATCAAAGTCAAACAACTAGCATGAAAATGAGAAATTACTTGGGATAAATTTGATATATGGTTGAATTGAGTTATACCCTTTTAGAATCATTGGCAATGAGTTAGAAACACCAAGGAAGGAATTGAATTGATCTATTTAAATCGTTAACAAACATTTAACTCAAAAGGGACATTGTTGACTTTTGGAAAAAGTCTAAAATGGGACAAGAACTGGAACTCCAAAGTCATGATTAAGAAAATTATTTGGAGTTGGTAATTGGGAACGAGCTTATGTTACAGCATGAGAGTGATAACTTCAAGTTACAAGTAAATTGATTGAGAAATGAACGAAATGGAATCATGAATTCCATTCTTAGATGAAAGATGATGACTTGATGTGATTGTTGATACGGGAAGGCGAGCCAATGGCTAGTTGGCAAAAGGATGATATGACGACGAAAGCGAGATGATGCAAGAAAGTGCGAACAAGATACCTTGGGAAGGAGCATGATAATGTTGACTCGATGAGATTTTTTGGGATCCTAAGGAGTTGGCGACTAGATGACAACATTATCAAACTTCAAGTGTGATAGTAGCTATGGAAGAAGAGTGTCCTGGTGACACCTGGACACTAGTAAAAGGCAAGCAGTGGTGCATTAACCTAATGCACTAGACTCGTGAGTGAAATCACTACATGGAAAGAAGAATAGTGTAAGATACGTGGGGGTATTTCTCTAGCCTTAAAGGAAGACAACCTAGATGAAGACTGCCTTGAACCATGCCAATAATGGAAACTAAAAGTGATGATGACGAGTCTATGAGAGTACCTTAACCTAAGGTACTAGACTACTGTGATAAAAAAAATTATAGGAGAAACTTTGTAAGTTCTACTTACAAGTCCTATAAATTTTTATGAGAAGTTAAAATTTACACATAGAATGTGATGAGGATGAAAGAAGAAATAAGACTCCAATGTGTAATAGTTTGATGATGAAGGAGCAGTATTTGGAAGGTATTATGTGATCAAGAAATAGGAAGACAATTTCACATGACAGACTATTGGAGAATGCAAATTGAAATTCAAGAATTTTATAGTACTAAGAATGTGCGGGCAAGAATAAACACTTGAAGTTTATTGAAAACGGTTGTCAATAAGAAGATTTGAGCAAAGGAAATTTTTGAAATTTCCATGAATAAGTAAGAAAGAAGAACTACAACTACGTGAGAATCAAAAGGGTAATTTGGACCTTAAAAGAAATGACCTCATTTCTTTTAAGGGGTAGATGGTAAGAAGGATATGGAAATGTGATGATGTGATGTTACAAGATCTCACAGTACTATAGGGGTTGAATAAGAACAACACATGGCGCTTGAAATTATAAGTGACAAAAACAAACCAATGATACAAGATTTAGAGCTACCAAGTTATGCAACCTAATGATGCGGACCAAGCACACTCAAGTACAATTTAGTACTAGGGTTGAGTTTTGTTGCTAATTGGAATCGAAAACCAGGCAACGAGCAGATGGATTTATGATAATGGGAGCTTTTATTATGAGTAAATATAGAAGACATGACTTTGCCTTACATCACTATGGGCCACTCGAACTATGACCAAAGGACGAAAATTTATTGATATAAAAGTTGGTTGTGAAATCATAGGAAAGGGACAAGAAATAGAAAGAAGTAAAGTATCATGATACTTGAGAAGTTAAACTGGCTAAGTGATGAATGGAAGATCCGAGTACTCAAATAGATTTAATGAAGAGCACACAAATGATGAAATTTAGATAGAAGCTATAGGTGATTAATCATGTAAAGAGAAGGTGGAATTTGAATACCAGAAGGAGTAAATGCGAGGCAACAAAATTTATGCAAGTAGATAAAAGAAACATCCTGATACATGATGAGGATCATCTTGTGAATTAACCTTAAAAGAAATGCCTTCATTTCTTTTAAGGGGTAGATAGCTGGGAAGAACCAAGTTACAAGTGATGAGATAATTGGAACCAACAAAATTTTGAGAGTTGAGTTGAAGCAACGCCAAGTGATTTAGAACTTCTTGTTATGGTACGATTAGACTTGTTGACCTAAGAAATGTGCTAACTTATGATGAAATCTTTGTTTGAAATGTAAGTTAAAGTGAATGAAGAAGGATAGTGACATTGTATGGGAAATATATATATAGACTCAGATAGTATAGTACATGTTGGTATATAGGTAGTACACAACGAATGATATACATGATTGGATTATCTTGATGAATTGTATAAATTGACTTGCAGACCTGGTTGAGTGTAAAGTTTCATTCTTATGAATTTAAAGTAAGGCCTTTGGGAAGAAAGGTAGATGTATTAGCAGGAGCTAAACTGATAAATCATTATTGCATGAAAGTTTAAAGGATAGTTTTATGCTTAAGGGCATAATTAAGTGTAATGTATTTGTTGAAACAAAGTTTAATTAGGATCGATAGATTCTATGCAGACAAACAATTAAGAACGTAATTATGAACACAAGAATGGCTTTGAATGTGTCGTATGATTAATGCTTTAACACCTCAGAAGAGCTTGATTAAGAACTTCGACTGTAGAAGTGTTTAGGGTTACAAAACAATAATCGATAATAATCAGGAACGTTAACCCTTTAATGCATACATGCATGCATTATTTATAGTCTAACCCTACAAGCTAATCACGGATGGACAGGCCCAATCCGGATACAAAACACAGGCCCATGACGCAACACAATAAGACTCAACAATCTCCCCCTTTGCATCAATGGAGCAGAAAGCTCACTTTGGTTGAGCTGCAGAAGACTTCTTGATTGTCTTGAACACCTTCGGTATGATAGCTAATAGATGATGACGAAACGTTATGTACCACCGAAGCATGTCTGTGAAGTTCTTCTTGTCTGTCTCCGAGTTCTGCTTGCACCGATGAATAATGTTGATAATGTGCTCCAAGCAGTCTGTTGAAAACAGATGTTTATCAACAAGAGCGAATAAAAATCTGTGTGCTTCGCCTTTTGTAAACATCACAGTAAGATGTGTAGAATCGATTTGGCCCATCTTCATCTTATTCACATCTCCTGGTTTCGGTGTTGGCTTGATAGTCGGTTTCTTGTTCATTACTTTCGCTATCTCCTGATCCATAGCAGCAACCTCATGGATGTAAGAAGCCAACATCCTCTTCAAGTGATCCAGTATCGGCTCATATTCCTTCGGATTGGTGAGCAGAATGTTAAACAATAGGATCCAGTCATGAGGATTTAGATTTGGAAGGTCTGCCAGGGAAATAATCGACACCGAGTTTGCTGATCCTCGTGTGATTTGAAAATTAACATTTATGAACTTCCCCGCAGGCGTAGGTTTTAGTACCTTGACAGTAACTATCATCTGTGCGCTCCATGTCAAGTACTGCGGTTGACCATACTTAAGATAAAAGTCGATAAGCTCACGATCAACTTTTGGATGAGGGAAAGGAACTTCAACAATCAAATCAAAACAATGAAACGTGAATGCCTTTTGTGTTATTGGCATGTCGAACTGTGAGTCCTTAGAATTGACACAATCAAACGAAGCAACAGGTTCCAACCAGTAAACACTTGGAAACTCTATAGCCTGATTGATAAGTGCTTCTTTTGTCCACAGGGGAAACAAGGATTTCTTGCAGTTTAAAGCTTCTTCTTCTTCCTTGTTCCTCCTTTCCCTCTCATCTTCTTCCCTTGCAACCCTCAAGGTTTCATCCAACTCTTTATCCCTCTTCTTTCGTTTAAAGGCCTCAGCAATAGTCTCATCAGATTCGTCACTACTGTTATCATCAATCTCCTTCTTCTTAGCTTGAGAACCAGAACCTGAAGCTTCATTACCCTTCAGTTCGGTTGTAACTTTGACTTTCGGTTGAGCAGATTCGGTTTCGGTTTTAACTTTCGGTTGAGCACCTTCTCCCCTTGTTTTGGAGCACCGAATCTCTCCGAAACACCCTTCATCTCGTGTAACATTGCAAGGGCAGGAAGAAGGTTTGATGTCAGATGATTTCTGATTGTGAGAGTAAGGATAGGATTATGAGCACCAAGAATATTGGTAAGCATATCCTTGACATCTCCATCACAACTACGAAAGACAGCTCTTTCACTCTTCAACAAAGAAATTTCCTTTTCAGCTTGAGCAAGCTGCACCTTCTGAACTTCAATTGTGGAGGCTTGACGAGCAAGATCTTCCTTTAAAGCACTTTCTTTTGCTAAATCAGCGTGAAGAGATTCAAGCCGAGAATTCACAGAACTGATAAGTGAAGTGTTCTCTGCTTGTATTGAAGAACGTACAGCCTCAAACTTTGTGTGATCTTCTTGAAGGGACTGGGATAAGGAATCCACAGAGACATTCACCTTAGCTGCATTGTTATCAGCATGCCCTTTGAGTGACTCAAAAAAGATTTGAGTACTATGAACAAGTTCAACAGCGTCAGTAGTGGCCTTCTTACAAGAAGAAGTAGACTCATTAACAGCCTATGTGGATTTGTCAATTGACTCAGTATATTGCTCAAGAGCAGTATCCATGAAATCTTTTAGCATAACACCACTGTAGGACTTGTTGTCATCAAGCAATTTATCAAGCTTCTCATTAATGCTTTGCAGTTGTTGTCGTGTGACTGGAGCTTCATCATCATCATCTGTAGGAAGCCTATAGGGACTGTAGTATGTTGAATCAAACTCATCATTAGCACCACCGAGAGTAGCACCAGAATCGGTTGAAGGTGAGGGTGAAAGTGGTGTGGAAGTAACTGGAGGTTCTGTTTCAGTAGTCGCCCCCGTATCAGATACGTTGACTCTTACTGTCGGTTCAGGGATTGTAGTGGAAGTGGATTGGGAAATTATAGGAGTTGATAAGGGAGTTGTAGAAATAGGAATAGAATGAACTGGTGGTGGTGGTGATAGAGAAGGTGTTGTTGGAGATGTGGTAGGTGGTGGAATAGGAGCAACCGAAACTGGAACTGTCTGTTTCGGTGATGGAGGTGGTGAGGGAAGTTTGTTATGAAGAGATTCAGTTGGAGTAGGAGATCGGGGAGGAGTGTTACCTCTCGGTGATTCATGATGAATTTCTTCTTCTTCCTCCTCTTCATCGTTTTCTGAACCGGAAGGAGAGGGACTCTTGGGTTTCTTGGCCATCTTCTTGAACTTCTTAGGCTTGGAAGAATCCCCTTTCTTAGACTTTCGCTTCCTTGATTTAGCAGGTTTAGACTTATCATCCTCAGTTGTCCCTGTCTTGGTAGTAGCCCTTTTTCCACGATTGCCAGGCTTTTCCACAGCTTCCAAGGCAGCCTGTTGTTCAGGAGATAAGACTCTCGGTTCCTTAGGAGGAATTTGGCGATAATCAGCCATGACCTTGCTCTCAGTGGTGACACATCTGTACATTGTCTCTGGGATAGAGCCAATATGTGGAAACTTTCTAGGATCAGAGATAATGATTTTCTTGGTGTGGAACGTGGCCACAGACGCAATTAGGGCATCCTTCATGACCGGAATCTGCAAAGAATCAATCGCCCTTCGTGTAATGAGAGTCCATAAGTGTGCACACGAGATTTCAGAGTGCCTCATTGATGTGTTGAGGCTTTGCACCACTTGAGACCAGATAATCGTCCCATAATCGAGATTGAGACCATTGTAAAGGCCGTAGAGAAGGGTTAGGAAACCCTTACTGGTACCATCAGACCCACCACTCCTCTCTGCCAAACTCTTGATGAGAAGAGTAAGTAAACCATTCCATTGGGGCGGTAAGCATGACTTCTTAACCTTTGTAACCGTAGTTAGTACATCGGTATAGCTCATCTCGTAGAGCATTGAGAACAACTGAGTTATGGTAATGAAGTCCGGTGAGATTACAGAGGAATCCACAGCAAGTTGTAACAGCGAACAAAATCTTCCTTTCGAAATCGACGCCTTATGAGAGAAGATTTGAAAGTAAATTCGTTCCTTGTTTTTATCATACGAAGCGGTAGTGTAGACTTGCGAGAGGAGTGACATAGGAACGGATTCCACCTGCGTTAGGGCTAGAACCAAAGGTGAATACTTTAAACACTCAACCACTTGCAACATATATGCATCGTACAGAAAAGGATTGAGTTCAATGATCATATTCTGATTTGGCTTGATCGAGAGCAATGTGGATGAAGCAGTTTGATCGTGAGCCGATGAAGAAGTCGCCATTGTTGATTGAAGAAAGAAGATGAACAGTTTCAAATTGCCTTGTAATTTGAGAGAATTTGTTGCTGGTAAAAGACAAATAAGATTAGAAACCCTTTATATACCGTTGCCATGAGAGAGAAAAATCATCATGACAATGACGCGATCACTAAAACGTTGCCTGAAAAAGCGCGATGTGACAGGTTGGTTACTCCTAGGTATACGTCAGCACGCATGGGTATAAAGACCGTTCAAATTCACGCGCCCAAAATCTTATCCTCAATTCGTCGTTTGAAACCAAGATTTAGGATAACCCCTGTTGCTCCAAAAGAGAAACAAAAATTGAACCAACAGTAACCAAAATGTTGGAAAATAAAAATTTTCGTGCAATAGTGTGACAAAAGATAAAGAAATACAGCAAAATGTGTATTGGATGTGAGTGATGTCTATTAGAAGACAGAAAGTAGGTGATTCCGGGCAAGAATCGCTTCCTTCAAAGTCAAGAGAGACTTGAAGTGCTTGGGTGGGTTCCCGAGAAATAACGATCAAGTGTTTGTAGAGAAACATTGAAAGGCTTCTTTTTAATTTATAGGCTTAGGGTGGCTTATCTTCAACCGAACATCGATTCTTAACATAAGACCGAACATTAGAAGAAGTACTTGTGAGACCGATGTGGTCTGTTGAACAAGTAGGTGGGATATAAGAGTTAGTGACTATACAAGTGATGGAAATCTCAAAAACAAAAATAAACTGAATATTTTTGGGAAGAAAAGCCTTGGTGTTAGACAATTTCATAAAAGATCACTCAAAAATAAAAATGAGATTTCATTAGGTAACCAGTAAGATCTTGAATATTATAATTCACCGTCAATTCATTGTTGGTGTTGGATTGTGGGTTTCACTCAGCACGTGGTGTACGTATCTAAGATCACAAACACAAAATTAATGCAACCATAAACCTCAGTGGTAAAGACCGAGAGTCTCAAGGGTTACAGTGGTGAACCGAAAGTTGATGGAGAATATAAGGAGGGTGGCTAAAGAACCGAAAGTACCTTCTGCTATAAAGACATGACTAAGCAGGAAAACTCATAACTCATTTGAGAAGAGTAAGGTAGCTCTTGACTTGAGTTGATTTTATCAGCCTGATTGGGAAGAAACGATAGGTATAGATCTAATCATTAAGGCCTTGCTCTAAGTCATAGAGGCTTTGGTCAACATGGAGCAGCATGTTTCTAGGGACTCTTAACTAGTTCAGATGGAAATGATCATACCTACCTTAGCTCCAAATTCTGTTGTACTGGTATACTTGTGACCTAATTAAAAGAACAAGCAAACAAACACACCACACAAACAAAACAAACAAACAAACCAAACAAAGAAAAAAAATATTTTTGAAGATTTGAGATTTTCTGAAAAATAATCAAACAGAAAAAGAAAATATTTTTGGATTGTTGAAGTTTTCTGAAAAATAATAAAAACAGAAAAAGAAAATATTTTTGGATTTTTGAAGTTTTCTGAAAAATAATAAAAACAGAAAAAGAAAATATTTTTGGATTTTTGAAGTTTTCTAAAAAATAATAAAAACAGAAAAAGAAAAATAAAGTAGCACAAAACACCCTAAAAAAGTTAAAATAATAAACAAAATGTACAACCGAAACCTTATCTTAAAAGAATGAAGCGAAATAAGCCGATCGTTTGGTTCATTTCGGTTCCTTAAAATTCCAGAGCCGAAATAGACCGAGTGTTCGGCTCATTTCGGTTCCCGAAAATTATGGAGCTGAAATAGACCGAGCGTTCGGTTCATTTCGGTTCCCGAAAAATCCGGAACCGAAATAGACCGAGCGTTCGCTTTATTTCGCTTGTCTAATTTTTAGTAAGAGATTTGAGGATTCGGTACCGACTCTGCTTCCATCATTCCCAAGTCTTGTAAAATTTTATTGAAACTCGCTTCAGGTAAGGCTTTAGTGAATATGTCAGCCAGTTGATCAGAGGACCGAACGAAATGTACTTCCACGTTCCCATCTTCTACGTGGTCCTTGATGAAATGATATCTAAGTGGAATATGCTTAGTCTTAGAGTGTTGCACTGGATTGTGACAAATCCTTATTGCACTTTCTGAGTCACAATAGAGAGGAATCTTCTTCATACTCAGCCCATAATCTCTTAGTTGACTTTGAATCCATATTACCTGAGAGGTACAAGATGTTGCAGCTATATACTCAGCTTCGGCTATTGAAAGTGACACACAGGTTTGCTTCTTGGACTGCCAGCTAACAAGTTTACCGTCAAGGAATTGGCATCCACCTGTGGTGCTCTTTCGGTCTAGACCACATCCTCCAAGATCAGCATCAGAAAAAGCTTAAATGAAGAATCCAGATCTAGCAGGGTACCAGAGACCGAGAGATGAAGTTCGCTTCAGGTAACGGAAAATATTTTTCACCGCCACCATGTGAGGTTCTCTTGGATTAGCTTGAAACCTGGCACAATAACAAACAGAAAACATAATGTCCGGTTTACTAGCTGTTAGATACATAAGGGACCCTATCATTTGTCGATATAGTGTTATGTCAATAGTAGGTTTTTCCAGAGAAGGTGTTAACTTAGTGCCAAACGCCATAGGACCCTTCACTTTTGAATCTCCCGTCATACCAAATTTTTTCAGCAAATTCTTTGTGTATGCCTCGTGGTTGATAAAGATACCTTCTGGTCCCTGTCTAATATTCAAACCAAGGAAAAAATTAATCGGACCCATTGCGCTCATTTCAAATTTAGTCTCCATCAACTTCGAATTCAGCTGTCAAGCAAGGATTCGTGGAGCCGAAGATGATATCATCGACATAAATTTGAACTATCATTAGATGTTCGCCTTCTTTCTTTCGGAAGAAGGTTGAGTCAACTGAACCTTGCTTAAATTTTGACATTTTCAGAAAGCGAGTTAAAGTTTCATACTAGGCCCTCGGTGCTTGCTTTAAACCATATACAACTTTATCCAGCACATAGCAATGATCAGGGAATTTCTCGTTCACGAACCCGGGAGGTTGCTCAACATACACTGTTTCTTCTATTTCTCCATTCAAGAAAGCGCATTTTACATCCATTTGGAAAACTCCGAAGTTTTTATGAGCAGCATATGCCAGGAAGATTCTAACTGATTCCAACCTAGCTGCTGGAGCGAAGGTTTCCTCATAATCTATCCCTTCCTCTTGGCAATATCCTTTAACTACCAACCGAGCCTTGTTTCTAATAACGTTCCCCTCTTTGTCCAATTTATTCCTGAAGACCCATTTCAAGCCAACCACTGAAGCATCCTTTGGTGTGGGAATCAGCCTCCAAACTCGATTTCGTTCGAACTCATGAAGCTCATCTTGCATTGCTTGAACCCAATCAGAATGATCAAGTGCAACATTAACTGTTTTTGGTTCGACTTTGGAGACAAACGAATTAAACATACATAATTCAACTTTAGAGAATAATGAAGTTTGTTTCGCTTTCAATTGAGAACGAGTGAGAACTTTCTCAGATGATTCACCAATGATTTGTGCTTTGGGATGATCCTTGGTCCATTTCACTAATGGAGGATAATTTGGGTCATAGGCTAGATCCAACTCTGCATTTACTTCCTCTTCAAGTTCTGATTGATCACCTTCGTCAGTTGTATTCTCTTTCTCCCCCTCGACTGGCGAAGTGTAACCTGTGTCAGGGCCAGAGTTGTCATCCTTTGTGGACGTCGGATTCTCCCCCTCGATTGGACTATTATGGGGTGGGTTTGGAGCTGTATGCTCCCCCTCGCCTGGACCTTTATGAGTTGGGGATTAAATAGGATTCTCCCCCTCGAAAGACATTTCGGTTGTCTTTGGTGCTGATGAACTCTCCCCCTTGAACATTGAGCCATTGTTTGGAGAGTCAGTTGAGGGTTGACCACCTGTCGGTTTAGGAGGTTCACTTTCCATTTCTTTGGCAGCTTCATCTATGATCTTTTTAAGATTGTCAATTTTGTTGTCTGCTGCTTTCGCCTCTGAGTGTGCTGCTTTCTCTGGTTCATCAAATAACCGAATGTACTCATCAAACAAGTTGGATATTGGAACCGAGACTTGTCCTGATTCAGGAAATATTTCACCTAAGGCACTTTCACTCCTTTGAACTTTCTTCATGTAATTATCGTCAAAGGTTACATAATATGTTTCTTCAATTCGTTTGGAGCGTTTGTTCAAAACTCTGTAAGCTTTTGAAGTGAGTGAATAACCAAGAAAAATTCCCTCATCTGCTTTGACGTCAAACTTGTTTCGGTTCTCCTTTGAATTAAAGATGAAACACCTTGAACCGAACACGTGGAAAAATTTGACGTTGGGCTTTCGATTGCTTAAGATCTCATATGGAGTGATTGAGAATCTTTTGTTGAGTAAAGATCGGTTCTGAGTGTAGCACGCGGTTGCAACTGCATCAGCCCAAAAGTATAGTGGAAGAGAGGCGAAGCTGGGCATAGTCCTGGCTGCTTCACATAAAGAACGGTTTCGTCTTTCAACAATCCTATTCTATTGTGGAGTTGCATCTGATTTCTGTTTAAGAAAGAAAACCCAGGTGAAGCGAGAAAAATCATCTACTATGACAAGAATGAACTTGCTACCATCGAAGCTTTCGATAGCCGAAGGTCCACATAAGTCAATGTGCAGAAGTTCAAGAGCTTCAACAATCTTTGTATTGATTCGTGTAGAATGGCTCTTTCTGCTTTGTTTGCCCATCTCACACGCTGCACACAGATGTTCCTTGTCAAACTTGAGAAGAGGAAGGCCTCGAACGTGATCACCAAGCACCAACTTATTAATGTCTTTGAAGTTCAGGTGCGATAGACGACGATGCCACAACCACCTTTCATCAGTATTCGCCTTTGATAGCAGACATATTGCTGGTTTTCCTTGAATTGGCTTGAGATTTAAAGGATACATCTCTCCCTTGCGTTCAGACTTTAACAGAACCTTTTTGGATTTCTTCTCAATTATCTCAGAGCCGTCATCATCAAATGAAACCTTCAAACCTGTTCCCACAACTAATTGTGACACACTGATGAGGTTATGCTGCAATCCTTCAACATACGCAACTTTTCGAATCGAGAAGTCTCCGTTGGTTATCATACCATATCCTTTGATTGTTCCATACGAGTTATTGCCATACTTCACACATCCACCATCCTTTAGGGACCGAAACTCCCTCAACTCTTCCTTCCTTCCTGTCATGTGACGCGAGAAGCCACTGTCTATATACCATTCATCATCGAACTGCTCTTCATTGATCACCTGCAAATTCAAGCGGATTTAGGAACCCAAAGTTTCTTGGGTCCTGGTGAGTCTTTTACAGAAAAAGGAATTGCAGTAGAAATATCAACCAAATAAGTTCGTTTAACTAGAGTTGATTGATCTTTTCTTTTGATGGTGTACACCTTGATTTTGGTTTTATCTTGTTTAATTTTTGATGTTTTTGATGGTGTGTTGTTAGATGGTTTTCGTGTTTTCTTTAGAATTCTAGGGTTACCTGACTTTTTCTTATTATTGAAATTAGAATCAGATTTAAGCTTTCCCTTTCCTTTGATGTCCTTTACTAAATTTGATTTGCTTTGTGAGTTGGAAGGACCGAAACTAGACTTGGGACCGAAACTTGACTTTCGGTTCTGAGTGCCTTTGTTGGGACCGAAAGTAGATGTTTGATACCAGAAAGTAGGCGTTTAGCTGTTGGTCTTGACGTTTGGACCGAAACTTGACTTTCGGTTCTGAGCTCTAGTCTTGGGACCGAAAGTAGATGTTCGGTTCTGAGATTTGGAATAGTAGGAATTTAGACTGAAATTTTCTTTTCCATTTAGCTTTTCCTTTCCTTTGTCAAGTGATTCTTTCTTAGGAGGTACGTAGTTGGGATTTTGAGATTGCCAATGGCATTTTCGCTCGTTCAGATTCTTCATGTATCTTTGATTTCTTTGTCGTTTCTGCTCAGCTAACTCCTTCTGAGATTTGTGGATATTAAATCTAGCCTTTGGCTTCTCCTTCTGAGTTTCGGTTGTCTTAGTTGGAACAGTCGGTTCTTTCATTGGTTCTTCAGGGATTTCTTTTGTTCCACTTGTGCTTGGTTTGTCGAAACTCGAGGGTTTGTTGATGGGTTCAGCAACATATCTTCCTTTAACCCTCCATGATGTTTGCTCAGATAAGCCTATGGTTTCATCTGCGTTGTCAATAGGGGCTGACCAGAAGTACTCGTCACACCCTTCAGCATTGTCTTTGTCGACCAAGATTTTCAATTATGCTGTTTGTTTTGCAGTGACACCGGTAACTGCATAGACTTGATTCAGCACAGTTTGAACCTTTTGATAAACCATGGATTTCTCTTTGAGTTTCTGTGACTTGTCTCTTGACAAGCGAGCGAATTCAACCGAATTTTCAGATATGAGGGGTTTCTTATTCTCGGTTTGGCTTTTCATAAACTCAGAGCAATCAACTACGTCTTCTACTGAGATTTCGCTCATCTCACTTTCCTCATCAAATTCAGACGTATTTTCTAAGTTTATTTTATTTTCTGAAATTAATTTAGCGTTACACGAGTCAAATGATTGAATAGTTTCGGACTTTATTTTTAACCTATCATTTTCATCTAAAAGATTTTTGAGCATACATTTATGTTCCTTAGAGTCAATGAATGTCTCTATCTTGTCCAGTCCGATTTTGTAATGGATGGATGTCTCTTCTGAGGACACTATTGATTCACACTCAGCAATGACCTCATCCTCCTTAAATTCAAGGAAGGGTAAGATCATCTTATGAATCTTTTTCCCTATCTCACAACTTAAATGCAATTGAGCAATATTAGTATATAAGTGCTTAGCAAATAAATAAAAAACATTCCATTGTTTTAAAAACTTTAAATTATCTCTTTGCAAATAAATACTTTCATCCCTAGCCCTATTTAAATCCGCCTCCTTCAGCTCAATCCACATCCTTCTCTCCTCACTTTTTAAAGACACCCTGCTGAGTTGGTCAGTTAGGTTAGAATTCGCTAAGCGAGTTTGCATGAGACTACCACTTAAGTTAGAAAATTTAAATTTTAATTCATTTAATTCTTCTTCATAATCTGTTACTGGAATTTTAAGTGATTCAAGGATTGATTGTACCTTTTTGATCAGTCGATCACAGTCGTTGATCTTCTCGCTCACGGGCTTGGCTGCAAAGCATTTGTCCTCAGTTAGGTTCGGCTCCTTACTTGCACTTTCAGTTGATACACCAGCTGTGACCATCAAACATTTTCCAGCCGAACCTGCATCCTTTGCCACATAAGCTCTTCCATGAGTGGGCTTTCTCACCTCTTCATCTTCAGAATCGGTTGACCAGACTTCAACGCCACCGAACTCATCTTCATCTGCATTCTCCTGCACAATCAAGGCAGTCATAGAAACTGTTAGTTGCCTTCTTTTTCTTGATCTCTTCCAACTTGCGCATGTAGTACGCCTCATCGTCTTCACCATCCCTTTTCTCAGCCATTTTCCTCAGCATGCAATCTTTGGTAAAGTGGTTCTTGTCGTGATAGTAATTGCAGTCGAACCCAGAGTCTCCTGCAAGCTTGCTCTCCTTCTTGTCTTCAACTTGTTGAGAAGAATTTTTCGCTTCATCCTTTACCTTCTCAGAACTGTAACTTCCCTGCCAGTTTCGGTTCTTGTTGACAGGAAATTTTCTTCGTGCAAACTTCTTTGGATTGGTGACCATCATAGCATACTCCTCGCTTGTAAGGTCACACTCAGACATATCCGACTCTTCTTCTTCTTCTGCAATGCTTTTTCCTTTTGAGACAAGAGCCAACGATCCCACACCAGAAACTACCTTCGCCTCTTTAGTTACTACACTTTCATGGGACTTAAGTATTCCCACAAGTTTCGCTAGTGAGTAAGATTTAAACTGTTCATGTGCTTTCACTATTGAAACCACAACCATCCATTCTGGTCTCAGACCGTTCATGAAGGTTACCTTCTATTCGATCAACTTTCTTTCTATTCCATGCTTGATCATCTTACTAAGGAGATGATTGAACCGATCGAAAGTTTGTATCAGTTTTTCTTCTGGTTTCTGTTCGAAAACTCCAAATTCTGACAGCAGCAAGGTTTGAATAGAGTGTTCTAGATCTTCATCGGTTGAATAAAGTTCTTTCAACCTATCCCAGATTTCTTTGGCCGTCGTGCATTAACCAACTAACCGAAAAGTGTCAGACTGCAAGGCGAATCTGATCATTCTCATGGCCTTCACATTACACAGCAACTTATCCTTCTCATCCTGTGGCATCTTGTCTACATCCGCCACCAACTTGTTATATTCCTTTTGGGACTTAACTGTCGTGTTCATTTCTGAGTGAACAAATGGCCCAAGTGTGATAGCTTCCCAGATGAGATAGCCATTGTCTTCAGATCCAACCACGTAATCTTCAAAGTGATGCGCCCATACTTCATAATCTTGAGTGTAAAGAATGGGAATCCTGGTAGTGGATCCAATGCTGTTTGAGATGTTGATGTGATTTGTTTGCGAATCTTCGTGAGACATGGTGAGCTGCTAGAATCAGACCTGTAAACTTGAGATTAGGGTTTTATCAGAAACAGAGTTGCCGTCGATAAGAAGAAGACAACTTCTATTTATACGATAAAAGCGAAAACCCTAAAGAATTCTGAATACAGAAGGAATGTGTATTGATCACACAGTCTCCTGCTCTGATACCAATTCTTGAAACAAAGTTCAATTAGGATCGATAGATTCTATGCAGACAAACAATTAAGAATGTAATTATGAACACAAGAATGGCTTTGAATGTGTCGTATGATTAATGCTTTAACACATCAGAAGAGCCCGATTAAGAACTTCGACTGTAGAAGTGTTTAGGGTTACAAAACAATAATCGATAATAATTAGGAACGTTAACCCTTTAATGCATACATGCATGCATTATTTATAGTCTAACCCTACAAGCTAATCACGGATGGACAGGCCCAATCCGGATACAAAACATAGGCCCATGACGCAACACAATAAGACTCAACAGTATTGAGAATGATAAGTATAGAAAATAAAGAAATAATAGTGGTGTGCTTGGGCACGAAAGGGTATACCTTGGCAATATAGAATACCTAAAAAGGAAATAGACAAATGTTGAGTTAAGGTTTGATAAGCTTATTGTATGATGTTGTCAAAAGTTTAAAAAGGGACAAAAGGGTACAAGTGTCTAAGAGGGTTGATAACCTATAATGATGTATCATTAATCATTATAATAGATTACAATTGTGAACAAATGACCAATGAGATACGGTCATCAAATAAATTGAAAAGTGATGGGGTGAAATTCCAATGAGATGGTTCATGAAGAGATTCCGGGGACAGAATCCTTTTAAGGGGTAGATAATTGTAACATCCTAAAATTTAAGACCATGTTCTTAAATTAATAAAATAAATAAATGAAAAATGATTTATATAATTAAATCATCAAGGGATAATCATATCGTTAGTTGATATGAAGTTTGGAAGTTTAGAAGGGAAAATAATAACATTTTAGAAGTTAAAGGGGCAAAAGTGTCAACTTAGCAAAGTGAGTTGACCAAAAGGGTTGACTTAGTTAGTGGAAAGGACTACAAAAGTTATATAAAGGATGGGGAAGTGCTTAGTATTCCAAAACTTATGTTAAAATCATAAATAATGAAGTTTGTGGGTTTTGGCCAAAATGCTCAAACTAGAGGGACCAAATGTGAAAAAAATGGGAAAATAAGATGCAAAACCTCTCATTTCATTTCCCAGATTCGTGTTCTTTATCCTTGAGACTTCTCCGATGGCGATTTTTATTCTCAAGGGCTCCTAAGGTTGATTCAAGTGAGGAATTGAACATCCAAGCAAAAGGAAGAGGAATCAAAGGCTTGCTAGGTATAATTTCCCCTCCTCTAGCTCTATTTTCGAATTCATGGGTTAGGGTTTAACCCCAAAGTCGAATTTGGATTTAATAAATGATTAGGGTTTGGTTTTATAACCTCCATTTAGGTTTTTTGATGATCCCAACCTCAATCCAATCATCCCATTGATGGATTTGAGGATTTGGGTGCAAACCCTCATGAACCCTAGAAAACCCAAATCGGGGATATTGCAATTAATGGCTAAATGAGACTGGATTCTATGACCTAGATGATATTTAATAGCAATAAAACCAATTGGAATGATCAAATTCATCAATGATGGTAGAAGCAAACATAAAGATGGGTTTTAGATGGTTATGAGAGAAATTATGATGAATACAAGGAAATTCTTGGAATGTGAGCATTTGATGAGTATATGATACTCATAATCATGAGTTGATACTAACAATATGATTTGAATGCAATAACATGAAGGATTGGGTGGTCTATAGTTGAATTTATGGAATAATTGGCCATAAGGGCATTTTGGGAAATTTATTGATAATTTCATAATGAATCTCATATAAGAGGTGAATGATATTCATGAACATGAATTGACACTCAAGAGGTGATAGTGAAACATAAACATGAAGGAATGTTAGCAAATATGCATCTCTAGTGATTGTTATGACCCAAGGGCAATTTTGGAACATGGAATGGAATTGAGAATTCCATAGTTGGATTGGGAATTTTCAATGAGATTAATGGGGGTTTTATATGCTTGACAACATTTACTTGAGTGCTCAATAAGTTGGGAACAAACCTTGTGAGCTTTGGAATGTTCAAGTGAAAAATGGACTAGTTTACTCTTCTTCTAAACACTTGAGGATCATCATGATCTTAAGGTTTCAATGAACACTTAATGGATTAAGTGGAGTGTTTTAAGATGATAAAACACCTCCAAAACATGTGTGAGAACCTATACAAATGGTACAAAGTGATTTGGAAAATGGCCTTCAAGAACTATGCAAAGTATAGTGCTATATTGAGAAAAAACGAGTTTTGTGTGTGTACAGACAAGGAAACACGGCCCGTGTTAATACAGGCTTAATTAACACGGCCCGTGTAGTCCCCTGATTTGGAGATTTTCTTATTTTCTTCATAACTTTTGCATACGGACACGGATTTACGCGCGATTTTCGCCTACATTCATATTTTTGCATAAGGAATGAGATGAAACAATAAAATTTAGTAATGGAACCTTTGAGCGGTATTTCGGTCTTTTTAATGACTTGTGTCCATGTTATATAGGTGTTGAATGAGAGTGCTTCAATAAGGAAAGGAACTAGAAGAAGACTAGCTATCCTACGTGTGATTGAGGTGAGTACGTGTTGGCATTTTTCCCACTTTGGGGTGCATGGCAAAATGATTTTATGATAATGAAATGCAATGCTTTGATATATGATATGTTTTGAAACGAAAGCGTCAAATGTTTTTGGAAAGGGTATTTTGAAAGAGTGCCTTAAAGGAAACAATGTTTTTGAAAGAAAAGAATTAACGTTTTGGAAGATCGAATGTTTTGAAAATATGATTGAAATGTTTTGAAATATATATGCTTTACTTTTGAAATGATTTTATGATACTAATGTATGAAATGTGTAAAGCATGGAAAGTAATGAAAAGAAATGTAAAGTAATGAAAAGGAATGGAAAGTAATGAAAGGAATTGGAAAGTAATGAAATAAAAATTACCCGGGCCATGATACCTCGTAAGAGGCACTAGAGGAATCTATCGGGGTGGCGCCTCCCCTTCGCGAGATAGATGTCCTATTATGATACCTTGGTGGATTGATTTGTTCTTTCCACCTTGGCCTTGGAAATGATACCTTGGTGGATTGATTTGTTCTTTCCACCTTGGTCTAGACTTGAGAGTGGTTCCTTTATTGGACGTAGACCCTAAGTATAAAAATGGCAACGGTATAATATCAGAATTAGCCCTTAATGATAAAAGAAAATGAAATATGGAAATATGGCTTTTGAAATGAAATAAAAGGAAATGGAATGAGAATATATGAAATGATATTTATGACATGAATGAAATGAGTTTTCCTTGAAAATGCTTGAAATGTTTTATGGTCTAAAACTATGCTTTGAAAAGATGAAACGTTTTTGATGAAAATGTGATAAATGTTTTGGGTCTCAAACCCACGTAGCTCGCGAAACATTATTGTCTTACGTATCTCTTTTTAATGCCATGTATCTCAGGTTACACTTTAAGAGAGAGAACGATAGATGGAAGTTAGAAGTCAAGTCATAGAGAATGAAGTGGAACTTGTTAAGTTCCTTATTAATTGTATTGATGTAATTCTTATTTGCTTGCTATGGTTGTATTAATGCTTAATGGTAACACCCACTGTTTTAAATTTGTAAATGTTTTTGTGGGACCGGTTTTTGTTAAATGTGGGTTAGCACCCGAATGTTTTTAAAACCATAGCATATTAAAGTTTGAAATTTTTTTGGGGTGTTACAGCGACTACGTACATCCATTACATTTCACACAAACTGTAAGACACTCATATTTTGAATGCATACTTATTCACTCAGTCATAGGACTGCTAGAATTTTTTAAAAACTTAAGCTATGATTCTTTTTTATTATCACTTTTGTTTAACTTGATCATATGGAATTGATTGCCACTGCATACTCATCTGGGAGGTACAAGAGTGGATGTCCACAGGTTATCTCAGAGCTATGACTGATCACATATCGGTAGTCAGAAGTTAATGGTGGTAATGACTCCTCTTTATGCCTCTGATTTCTTTACAGATGTGGATATATTTTTTTTTTCCTTTTTTCTACATTTGATTTTTAAATCTGAATTGTATTTTGTACAAGGTGTTGTAAAGCTCTGTTTACATTGCACTGTCACTCTACACATGGATTCATGGTAAAATCTGTCTTTACTTACGAATTTTGGTTAACGAATTAGTCTTTTTTTTTTCTTTCCTGGTTATTCCTTTTATCATCACATCTGATTAGCAACAAGTTGCCAAATGATAGTGTTAGATAGACTATACATGTCATATGGTAATTACATCATTTTACATATCCGAGACCCGCTTCTTTGGCTTTGCCTTTTTCACATCTGGTAATTTTAATGAGTTTTTCTATAATAGTTTTACGATTGAGGGTTTGAACCTTTTGATTTATTTTTTTTAAACATGGGGAGGATTGGAGGCATTGAAGAAGCAGGTATATGGTTCACTATTTCTTCATTCTTTTCTTTGACTGAAATACTTTTTTTTAAGATTTGTATTATTTTAGGGTAAATTTTGCAAATTACTTTTCAAAAGTGTTGGTATAGCTCAAAGGGTTCTTATAAATCCTAGGCAAAGTACCCAAAAGATATATAAATAGTTAAAACAACTAAAAGTCTACACTTAAGATGAATGAAACAGGTACCTGTTAAAATGATTTTTACAGACTTTCTGTTCCGATTCCAAGTTAAATATGTGATCTTTTAACAATGGACACTCAAGATTTATGCAACTTATGATCAAATATGTTGTGATTCCTTTAACTGTGATGAAATTGCCCTTCTGTTGTGATTTCTTTACATTGAAGCTAATATTGTTTTAAACGAAAATATCATACATTCAGAATAGCAAGATACTTTATTGTGGATACTAATTCCGACACTATATCATAATTTCACACAAAAGCAATACCTTCTAATCCCGCAACTTGGGAATCCCTTTTATTTATAAATTATAAATATAAAAATGTTACAACACTATAACTGTTAAATGTAGTTAACAATACTTATTATTTATTATGTTCAACTTCTTTTGCAGCATGTCACCGGTATGAGCTTTATGGTCGGGTAACATACACCCACATAACATCAGATGATAGCGTCCATATCAGGTGACTTCAATTCTAGAGTATAATGTCGTAATTAGAATTCCTTTTTTTAAGGTACAATATCATAATCGGGTATGTTTTCTAAAGCACAATGAAAGTGATTTACTATGTTTTTCAATTATGCTTTTCTGGTAAGAATACAACCATGAAAGTGCAAGTGATATACTATGCTTTTTTCATATTTAACATCACAATTTACATCACAATTTCGGTATCAACATAATTGCTTATCAATTTTATTAATTTGTTTTATAAATAGTTATCACATAAAACAAAATACTATTTTAACCATAGTGGTTGTTTTAATAATGCTAATTACTAATAAAAATTAAAATTGTTATATTCCTATTTGGGTTTTAATAACCTTTTTTTTTGTTAAAGCAAACATATATTTTGTAGATAGACTTTCACTTGCTATAATTGAATAAAATTTCCAAAGTACCATGATACAATAGGAAGAAATGGAAGCATGTTGCTATTTATTGTATTAACACATTTTTTTCCCACTTGTAGGCTGAAGGTTTTTTTTGGATCAATGTAAACATCCAGGAAGAACATTTAACGGATCAGTTGAGTAGTGGTATGGTCCGGTTAAAGTATGTTCTTTTGATCTAAGAAAATGTTCTCCTTTTGAACATATTGTACTTTAACAATTCAACAACATACTTTACAAAGGAATACCGTACAACTGGAGCCATACTACAACATATTTGACTATTATATATTTGTAAATGAGCGAATTGTAGACAATAGCAACATACTTTACTAGTCTTAACCGAACCCCACGGAGCGGGGTTTCCCAGCTAGTTTATTATATAATATACTAATTTTGAACTCCTTGGTGAACAGGACTTCGCTGTCATTGGCTGAAATTTCTTTTTTTTTTTTTCTTTTTTTTGTTGGTTTTTGTTTAATTATTTCCCCTTTTCCTACATAGTGATTTCATCTGTTCCTTTTGATACGTGTTATATATAAGATTGTTACTCTGTTCCTTTTGATACGTGTTATATACAAGATTGTTACGTGTTATGTTGTCCTCCCACCTCCCATAGCATCCAATTACGAATCGACAACAAATTTACACCGTTTACCTACTTCCTTCACCGCCTTCATTTTGCTTTCCGCTTCCGTCTCTAACACCAGAAACAAATCCAGTTTCTTCCTCACTTATCTCCGCTGCTTCACATTCAATCAGAAACAATCGTCACCCTCCAATTCCATCGCTCACTGATGCTTATCGATTGTCCGCTTCAACAGATCACCATCGATTTCTCTGCTTTAGTTCGAGAGGGACTGATCTTGGTCGTGCGACGACGTTGGTTGTCGGTGGCGCTGGCTGGAGGCGTTGTGGTCTTAGGGGAAGGAAAATTTGATCGAAGATGAGCCCATTATTGATGACGATGAAGACGAAGAGCCTGATGAAGCTGAACTTAAAAGGCGGAAGGCTCGCGATGCTGAACTGAATGAAACTCAGCGAATCGTCAAAGAGGCAGAAGAGAAGGGAAGGGAAGAAAAGGAAGCTCATGCCACTCTCAAGAGCAAAATGTTATTATTTCCTAAGTGGACCTTGAAGAAGATTCAACATGATGCTGTGGAGCTGCCTAGTCAATATTGGTTGGATCCTGTTGCTTCTTTTGATCGTCAAAATTCTCAAGATTCGCAACTTGATCTTCCAATCACTCCAAAAGCATTCAGGTTCTGTGCTTTTGTGAAGGTTGCGAATGCTCCTTTCACAGACAGTAGTGACGATCAACTGCTGTTCCATTTTTACTTAAAGCACATGAAGCCCCAGTACGAAACTTGGAGTGCGCACAAAATCGTTGTCGTGAAGGTCACTGGGCTAATCGAGACTGAGAGCTTCCCAAATGTGAAGTTTAAAGTTGCGAGAGGATCAACTTTTCAAGCCTACGAATTCACCCTCGCAGACTTGCCTTGTTTGAATCCTAATGACTCGATCGTTCTCTACAATATGTTGCTGCGAGAGAAAGATAAGTACGAGCCTGTTATGTCCCATCTCCAACTTGTGATCAAGTCTTATATTCAAGAGGTTGGATCGATGGATGTGGATATTGCCACTGTTTTGAAGAGGAAGCCAACGGCCGTTCCTAAGGAAGCTCCGAAAGACTTTGAGAAATTAAAGCCAGGGAAGATATACAAGGAAGGATGGTTCGTAGTGTATCATTCCAGAGAACGAACAGAAGCTGAATTTCGCAGGTCTTACTTCTATCTCGAAGACAAACATCTCTACAACACTGCTTGTCTGGAATTTATATTGGACCTGATCACTAAGTTCAAGGGCAACCACAAGGACGACGTCAAGTGCTTTTCTGATATGATACTGTGGTACATTCATGTTCGCAAGATGCTGCTGAGCTTTATTCCGAAAATCTACGAAGTGTAGAAGCGAATCACTGGATGATGGGCTACAGACTCAATTGACGCAAAGGGGGAGATTGTTGAATATTTAAGTGTTGCGTCATTGGGCTTTGTTATTAGTCCTTTTTGTAAACGGGTTGGGCATGTCCTCCCGTATTTAATTCTAGGGTTAGAGTATATATGGTGCATGCACGCATCTTATTTTGGTTAACTGTTTTATCGATCTTGTAACCCTAGCACGCCTCTACAGTTGAAATTCTTCATCGCGTTCATCTGAGGCGTGACTTTTAATCATTCAGCCTTTGCTTGATTATCTTTGTGTTTGTTATTTACCTGTTTGAATCTTATCGATCATTAAGGATTTTAATCCTATCATACATGTTGTGTAGTGCATCAATTCTTTCACTTCCGGAAGGAACCGAAGACATTGTTATCTATTGCGACGCATCACACCAAGGCATAGAAGGTGTACTTATGCAAAGAGACAAAGTTACCGTTTATGCTTCACTCCAACTCAAGACTCACGGGAATAATTACACCACCCATGACTTGGAATTGGGAGCTGTAATTTTTTCCTTAAAGATCTGGCGACACTACTTGTATGGCACGAAGTGTATCATATACACCGATCGTAAATGTCTTCATCACATCTTCAACCAAAAATAACTCAACATGAGATAACGAAGATGGCTAGAACTGCTGAACGACTACGAGTGCGAGATTCAATACCACCTGGGAAAAACTAGCATAGTAGTCGATGCCCTAAGTAGAAAGGGACAAACCAAACCTCGCAGAGTAAAATCACTCACTTTAACCATTTAATCAAACCTCCTTGCCAAAATTTGAGAAGCTCAAGTGGAGCCACATAAGGAAGAAAATAAGGCGGGTGAATGCTCACGAGGAATGGAGAAACAATTCAAGTACAAGGAAGATGGAACTTTACGATTCATGGACCGAATCTGGATACCAAAATTTGGCGACATCAAGAGTCTAGTACTGGACGAAGCTCACAGGACAAAATATTTAGTTCACCTAGCTTAGATCCAACATCTTCATCTCATTTCAGACCTTGTGTTGGTATAAAGTCTCAAACTTGCTCTTTGTTTCTCTAGATCTTGTTTTAGGGCCATTATGAACTTTAGTTGTCCCAATCTTCTTGTCCTTGGAGTTTAGGTGTACTCCGGAGCCTTTGAGTGTCTATTTTGGCTTCTAGACCATGATATCGGTTGAAAAGTAGTATTACATGAATCATTTTGGTGATTATGCCTTTGGTGCTATCATTAAGAACTTTGGAGTAAAGATCTTGAATTATTGAGGTATCTTAATGGGTAAAGTTGGAAACTTTATCCATTAGGACATTGTATAGATTTAGATCTGAGCCTTAGGGCTCTTGGGGTTTGGATTTAAGAGTTTATCTCATTAAGTTAGCCCTGTACAATTTCCACGACGTGGAGACTGGGTTAGCCGCGACTATATTGTCTGGATTTTGCCATGGTGTGGTAGTAGGGTTGCGATGGCATGGTAAGCGGAGTTTGATCGGGATTATGTTGGATGACCACGACGTGGCCTTTGGTTGGCCACAATATGGAAGGCAGCTGGATTTGACCTTAACCGTTGACTTTTGAAATTGGTTGACTTTTAGTCAAATGGTTAGTTATAGAAGGTGGGCTAAGAGTTTACCTTGTATGATTCATTAGGAGGTGTGTAGCATCCAATTTTTAACTGTGTAAGCCTGTTAGCTGTTGACTGTGTTTGTGAGGTGAGTTTTCTCATTATATTGTGTAGGATGCTAGCTAGCTTTATGATTCTTGCATGTATGTTGTGTGGGGCCCGTTACGTGGATTGGGTGAGGATCGTTGTGTATGATAAGTGGGCCGGGGGCCCTTGAATTGAGTGGATGGGGCCCGTATGGTTATGTAGTATTTTGGGGAACTCAATAAGCTTTGTGTTTACGATTTTGTGGTTTAAATGTTTCAGGTACTTCTAGTTTCAAAGGGAAGGACTCGACATGATCGCACAACATCCCCTGAAGTTTATTCCGCACTATTTATTTGATTCACCATGATGTTTGAGAATATTTTATACTTTGATTTGTTTTGGAAACAAATGATTGTATTGTTTTTGGTGTTTTGAAAATGAAAATTTTTACTAGTATTTTTGGGATGTTACAAACTAAATAGTCCATTGTAATAGAAATCGACCATATGGTAAAGGTGATTCGAAGCTAAACGAAAGTTCTCTTTGATATTGATTTAAAATCATCTTCTGTTTGCTTGCTTTAGTTAAAGTAATCATTGTTAGTTTAATTGTTTAAGTTAACAAATTAAGTTTTTCTAAACTTGTAAAATCAGATTAAAAAAAACCCATTTAAAGTATCGTTCCTTGTTTAATTAGTATCATTAATCATACCCATCTCCCTTGAGTTTGACACCCTTTCATATCAAACTATATTATACTTGATCATGTTCACTGCATGTAAGGTTTTGATATAGATGTGATAGACTAGGAATTATAAATGTAAAACTAGTGTATAAAAATACACATCAATCACCATTCAATTTCATAATCGTATTTAACTCCCAAATTTTACAAACAAGACCTTATGCTATATTTCCAAATATCACAATTCGTAAGTTGATGACGATGGGATTCCAATTTTTACAATACGCTCCTAAAAGACTGAAACTATAATATAACCTAATGGTAATATACTAATAGGGAGATTTTGTAAAGATAAAATAAAAATTAAGGCCTTTGTGACAAATGATACACCCGTCAAAGCCTCAAAGGTCGATCCTGCCAATATTAAATGCTTGCAATATGACGAGGCGATTGAGTAGAGAGTTACACACAAACACACATACACACACACATAAATCATAACTTGTTCACTAAACTCTTACACACCAAGATTAGATGTTTAAAGGACTCCTTAAATATAACTCGTGTCAGCATCGCGATCGCTAAAGCTGGCAATGGGTCGACCCAGATTGGGTTCAGGTTCAACCCATTTATTAATTGGATTGAAGATTTTAACCCAACCCGACCTATTTATTTAAATGGTTGATATTTCCAACCTAGTCCAACCTTTCAGATAAATGGGTTGTCACTGTCTTAACATGTTTATGTATTTTCCAACCTAACCGAATAAATAAATTGGGTTAAACCTTGGTTAACTCATTTAAAATAAAAACAATAAATTAATTAACTAAAGATTACATCACTTAAATTAGTTCCTAACTTAAATAATATTCCAAAGTATGCCAGAAGCACAAACCCAATTCACAAATATAAATAAATTGTTCAAATAACATTTAAAAATGTTTAATTTCGAAGAGATTTTGGAGAGTGGCTAGTGTTGTATGTACTAAGAATAAAGTTGCGAATTAAGATTGGATTAATACTTGATAATATTTAAATAATTATTAAATTAAGTATATATTAAAGTTAAATCGGTTGTCGAGTTGCAAATAAGTTGATAACTTTTACCCAACCCAACCTAGTTAATTAAACATGTTAGATAGGTTGATCCATTTAACTTAAATGAGTTGAAAATCTCAAGCCAACCTGCTAATTTAGGGTTAAGTTCGCTTTCAGTTAATGGGTTGGGTTGATTTTTGTCGGCTCCAACAATCACTCATTCGTTAGAAACATGGAAACCCTAACATTTGACAATTTATTCGTTATGCTAACTTATTTATTTAGGCTCATAATTTCCCTACTCGTGGCGTTGTTTATGGTGTATTTGGCGGTTCTCAGTGTTAAAATTTGGAGGAAATATTAGGTTAGTTTTGGAATATATTAGGTTAGTTTTGGAATAAGGAAAATGGTTAATATGTCTGATATTAGGCACAATTCAAGCAATAACAATATACTTTGATTATTTAGTTTAATATAACATCCTACTTTTATTTATTTCTAATACAACATTGTACTTTCAATTTTGTTATTATTAATGTTAGGATAATTCAGAATCTAAGACAAATTGGTCCCAGGGGCAATTTGGGAAATTTTCCTTGGATTAAGTTTTGTACTTTCCAAAAAAATCTTTTGTTCCTTGTTTGTTCTTTCTTTTTCCCGTGTTCTTGAATTGTCCCTATGATCATAGCAAGTTTCAAATCTAACATTTGGTATCTAAGCTCAAGGGTCGTAAAGACGTAAAAGGGCGGTTTAAGAGTTGGTTTCAAGAAAAGGTGTAGCCTTCGTTGTAGGGCAGGCACATCAAGGAACCAAATTGTATTTTGAAGGGACTGTGATGTTATGATTACAGGTTGAAATCTTGAAACCAAGGTCCATCCTTAATCAACTTGTTTGTGTGGTAAAGGGAGATTAATTAAACAAAGGTGCAAAAAAGTCGAGTAGAAGGAAATCAAAGCAGGTGGCTTTGAGTTCGGTTCGTGTTGCAGGTGATAGAAGACAATAAAGGTGGTGGTGACCTCGTTTTATTGATCGGTGGTAGAGTCTCTCGGAATATGATTGATCGGCAAAGCTACGACTATCAAGACAAAAGGGAATGGAGTACAACACGATGTGGACATTATGGCCGTGGAAGTTTAAATGGGTGGCTTTGGATGTGGTTGATGAGATGTTACATGTTACATGTGTTGTAAACAATCAAAAGGGGTTGATATGAGAATTTAGATGTAACCGACCTGGAGGTCGGGCATCCAGGAAAGATCGAGAATCGAGATGGTTTGAAAAGAAGGTGATGAGGGTACTTTTAGGAGTGAAGGAAGTAACATATTCTGAATTGGGGGGGGGGGGGTGTTAGGATAACTCAGAATATAGGACAAATTGGTCCCAGGGGAAATTTGGGAAATTTCCTTATATTAAGTATTTGAGTTAGAATCGGAGTTTGTTTCCATTCAGTATAAATAGAAGGTTATTTAAAAGTAGTTTTAATCAAGTTTTGATTCTTTTTTCTTAATAAAAGCTTGGCAAACATTTCCATAAATTTCTTTTGTTACCTATTTGTTCTATCTTCATCTTCTGTTCGTGAATTATTCTTATGATTAGAGTTAGTTTCAAATATAACAATTAAGATACCTTACTTTGTAAGACCTACCCAACTATAACATCCTACTTCCAAATTTTTTCTTATTAAGACACCTTACTTTAAAAAATCTACACAATTATACCAATGAAAATTGCTTTGTATTCTGATGACATTTCTATAACTAGGTACAATTTTCAAACTATAACATTATAATGGGAATAAAATGAAAGTAGCATGCTATAATGAACAAATGAATGAAATTGTGTTTCTGTTTATTACATGATTCGCCAATAGGTTTGATACTTTGTTGTAGATAGATGGTATGGGCATTACTATAAATTTAGTTCCACCAATGGAAATATTTTGTTGGTTGTCTTTGTCAAGAGTTTTCACCCTAGGATTAATATATTTGTTTTTTTGTTTTGTTTTTTTATATGAAAATTCAAAGAGAAAACAGATACAAGAAATAACAATGTACTCTAAAATCTAGAAGAATATTAAAAAAATAAACAAATACATGGACCAGGTTTAAAAAACGTTTTGAAAAACAAAAAGACCTCAAATTCTAGACTAAATAAGATAGAAAAAGAATAACATCATATTAGACTCTTATTTTCCATTTCATATCTTCCATCCTTCCAGAACTATTAAATACTACTTCACTACCCTTTTTCCTTAAATTATGTGTACCCTCATCTTTCAATTATTACATTGTTCACCACTGCATCTGCGTCTTCTGCGTCTTTTCTTTACTCTTGATGCAACTAAAAAAATATACAATGAACAATTCTCATATTATTTACGAGTCAATATTAAAGCAGTCAGCTGTCACTTTTAAAAATTCAATACTTACTTGATTCACAGTTAGAACTTGTACTTCCTGATGGACTCGCTGAAAAGTAAAAACATTATGCATAACTCATCATTTTGTACATACTTTTAATTAGTATGATACTATGCAACATAGGTGTACTAAAAATTAAAATATCTTGGTTATTTTAGGAATATGAGCATAAAATTCATAAACCAAGAAAAAGCAAACCCAAAAGGGCCAATAAAGATCCATGAAAATCACGATTAATCAAAGATGCCAAAGCCCAAAAGTTTGTTTACATGCCAAATGTAAACAAAATTAACAAGAGAAAGATTAAGAAATTAAAAGTGAAATAGGCCAAGATATATATACCATACGGTTGTTCTTCATTAATATTCGAGTCTATAACAATACAACCATTTGATATTTTATACCCATTTATTTTGAAGTAATTCACAATGTATCCTTTCAGCCTGTCAAAAACAAAGCCACACACATAAATAGAAACTAACTACATAATCAATAGACGAATATGCTTAAAAATAAAAATTCAGATGACTCATCAAAATTTTATCTTTAGCAATAAAATGAAGTTGAATGCATAGATCATCAATAATAAAATTCAAATGACTCACAGGAAAAATAAAGTCATTTTTGGTCCAGAGATCATGCCTGTAAAGTAAAATTATTAAGTATTACACATAAATCATCAATAGCATGATAATATGCAACCTCGGTGCACCAAAGATGCTCATAATTGTAAAAAAAAATAGCACCACCAGAAGAAGCGATGTCAAAGGGACATAAATCGCAATGTTTTGTCCCACCTAAAAATTGGGATAAAGAGTCATGAATGCGCTCCTCAAAATAGTCCTAAAAATCTTGATCATATGAATTAAATTTAGCAAACCTGAATCTAAAGTGTCTAGTTTTGAATGCATGGCATGACCATAATCTTGACCACCTTGTTGAGGGGAAAGATGCATTCTGCTACAGCTAAAAGCAATCATCTTATTTGTACTATTGACAACAAAAG
Organism: Lactuca virosa; assembly: GCF_052849685.1. Taxonomy (NCBI): domain Eukaryota; kingdom Viridiplantae; phylum Streptophyta; class Magnoliopsida; order Asterales; family Asteraceae; genus Lactuca; species Lactuca virosa. Next base: position 288,608,701 of record NC_136426.1, read on the forward strand.
AATCAATTAATTCATCAACTTTTTACATTATTTACATCAAATATACACAACAAATCACCTAGTAGTGCTCGTATATAATTGTCCAAAGCTTGATTGATCAACAGTCAGGGGTGGCTGATTTGGAGTTGTAACAGTTAAGGCTTTACCCTGACAATGAAGTAGAAGACATAAGAAATATGAGATATTAGAAGCACAAAATCCACAAAATATAACTAACAAAAAATATAGTATTTTTTATCTAAGGGATCACGTGTAAATTGTGTTCTTTGAGTGTTTTCAATTTTTTATTACAGAAAAAGGTCCAATAACACATTTGAGTGCGTCCATTCAACCAAAAGTCCCAATATTCCATGTATGACCCATCAAGCGCTATAAAAACGAAAATCATAGAATCAGATACCCTCTATGAAATACAAAAGAAAAAGACCAACCATTTCAATAAAATAACATGAGGAGACCAAAATAGAGTATGTAATGAACTTTCTTGGTTATTTAGAAATGAAATAAACATAATATTCATAAACAAAGAAAACACCAACCCTAAAGGACCAATAAAGAATTACGAAAAACATGATTAATCAAGATCACTTCACTATGTCAACCAGAAACATAATTAACATAAACAAAAAGCAGAAGAAATTAATTGAGAAAAGTGAAGATATATATACGATGTTGTTCATCAATGTTTGCTTCCTTGGCAAATTTATCGGCGACTTTTATTAACCCAAGTCCCCTAAAGAAATCAAGAAGGTATCTTGTCAGCCTGAAAAATAAAAACAAAATTAGACACTCACACATAACAACTAATTACTTAATTTATAGATAGATACCTTACAAAAATAAAATTCAAAAAACTCACAACAAAATCTCTTCCTTAACATCATCACTAAAGTCCATTAAAACCAAAAAACTGCAAAAAGAAAAGAAAAAAAGATTAAGAGTAAAGACCGGTTGCTAATATCACAAGTTGTGAGATTTAGAGTCAAATATAATTTTTAAACCATATATGGGAACAAGGGATAAATTATATTTAGAATTACGCCCCATATTAAAACCGGGTATGATCCTTGACACATCCTGAGTCCTGTCATCTTTGAGATTACACCCTCCATTCTTAACGAGTTCCAAGCTCAGGTTGTCTCTAATTCATACTAAACAACTTTATTAAAAATCACATTACATATCTCCATTCCTAGACCCTAGTAGTATCAATAGCAACAACCAACTCAGTTTACTCAAGAAAAACAGGATGCAATACCTATGTATAAATCCAAGAATTTAACATACATAAATCAGTCAATAAATAAGTTCGATTTTTGGTCAATACAGGGAACTGAAATCAACCAAACGATCACTATAATAACAATAATTTCGTACGACATTTTACCTTAAATCTCAGAGAATTCCAAAATTTCTTTTTCGGGTTTGGCACTTGCTGTTGTTTCTCTCTTCTCGTTTTCTTTAAAATTTTAACAGTTTATGGAATAATTTATGTGTGTGATTTTAATGGTGAAATAGCCAACCAAACTTTACAGCATGTACGACCCTATCATTACGGATGGTTGTTGTAGAACTTGGACAACATGAAGTGATAAAAAATAACAAGCTCAGGTTGTTAATATTTTTCTTTGAAAGAGTCATGATGATTTTTTTTGAATGAAGGCATTGTGATTTTTTTTTTTGGTAAAATTTTGTGAAATGTTGCTGGTTAGTTTAATGTCCATATCGAATGTAATTAGTAATAGAACAAAGTATACGGTGCCTTTATTTAGGATTAGTTTAGTGATGATTTTTTACGGTTACCTTTATATATGTCACTCAAATGTTATATTTGTATTCATTTGGCTCATAATTTATTATTATTACCGGTTGTAATAAGATCTATTTTTCATAACTACGGTTGATTAGAAACGTAAACTATATTTTGTGATATGAGTGTAATACATATTATCTATTATATGTTCCTAATAAATTAAATGGCAAAATGTAGAAAAAAACAACAATTTATCTATTAGCATTAGAAACTCTTATATTTGGTTTATATGCAGAAAAACTCTTATATTTTTAGTTATCTGTCATATAACCAAAATTTCCGGTTTTTTTTAAAAAATCACCGCTTGTTTTGTGACATGACATTTATCTTTTGCGTTTTTAGGTTAACATGAAAATAACATAAGTGACATTGTCTTTTGTCTAAGGTATAACATGAGGAATATATCGTTTACTCAACAACTATTTACTCAAACAAGATAAATGTTATGTCACAAAACTACTGATAACTTCTAAAAAAACAAATATTTTGATAAATATGAAAGGTAAATAAAAATATAAGGGTTTTTCTACATATAAAAATATAAGGGTAAAGTATTTTTGGAATGATATATTTTGCATGATCATTTATGACATTGGAGAATCGACATTTTGATAAACACATGTGGCATTTGGAGCATTGTTGAAATAAAAATGGTCAAGACGGGATCTATCTTTTGTAAAACTAAGCAAGGGTTTAGGGCTCCCAATTCTAAAGGACTCTTAATTTTAAAGCTTATTCACTAATTGTTGTCTAGAAAACTAAGAATCGATCATTTGATTGTTACGCACGTTATACGATTGACTTGACATCACAATCAACAATCAAAGCGACCATTCGATTTCCACACAAACACATTTGTTCTAGTGTTCTTCTTCATTCTTGCTGACTTCTCCTCCTGTCCTCCGATCTATATTCTAGTCTGAAAGTGTAACATTCGTAACTTGGTATGTTTCCTTTTAGTCCTTAATGAAAAATCTATATCTTTTTGGTCCCTAGCTAGTACCCGGGTGATAACGTCTATTTTATGCACATATTTATGACATTTTCTTATTATTTTATACTATGTTTTTATGTTATTAAGAAATAAAAGATACTTAATACGCTTTGAAATGTTCAATGACAGTTAAAATGAGAGCTGAAATGCAAAAGGAGGAGAAATGAGCTAAAAAGACGCAAAAAGGATGTTGCTGGACAGCTTGACCCCTTATCAGTGTTTTGGCCATATCTCATGAACCGCAACTCCGATTGACAAGATTCAAAATGATCTGAAAACTAGACACAATTTTGGACGATTTTCATGTTTTGAGAAAATGTTGATTCCTAATTACCACGACGTGGTGACACAACCACGACATGGTAAATCGAAACTTCACGATCGTTGAGATTGACTTGGAGAATACGGGATATACATGAGGACCACGACGTGGTGCAATTACCACGTCATGGTGATCAAATTTTTGGGAATCTATATATTTCGAGCATCTGGACGATTTTTAGAGGGGATTTACGACTTTTATTGATCCTTGATCGACAAGAAACCTCAAAGAAGCTGTTTTGAGGGTCTAGAAGGCGGCTGAAAGGCCATTAAGCTGATAGGAGCAAAGATCTAAGGGATTGGAGAGCGGATTCATGTCGATAATCATGTGGTTTGTTATCATGACCATGTTTAACATTCCATTGTGATTCCATTATGTGTTTACTTTCTGATTTAGGTGTAAAAACCTTTTACTTTGTGTTTATGACTGAATGAATATTTGAATCTATGGTTTAATTGCTATTTGGATTGTTTATTCTTATTTAATTTATTTTGTCAAGTTTGATTGAAGATCCACATGTGTTAAAGATTGTTGTTTTGCTTCCTATTGCTGAATTAATAGAGTTTAGATGACCATCAAGCTGTGTTAATTTGAATCATCATTGTCTAACGACCATTGCTGATTTTGACTAGAGTTTTGACCAAAACCTAGGGTTAGGAAATAAATTAATGAACTTTAATGTGTATGCATGAGTAGATGACCATTCTATGCATGATTTAACTCTTATTACCATTAGAGTTAAATAAGATCAAATCTTGCTTAATAAGAACTGAATATTGATTTGCATGATTGTTTGTTCACCTGATCAATGAATTAATAGTTGTGTTGAAAACAAAGGATTAGGTGTCATGACCATGACACTAGTCATATTAGGAATCAGTGAGTAATGAATAAATATCCATTGTAACAGTAGTTAGCAATGAATTTGAGATGTGATTTATCTAAACCAAAGTACCTCAAGAAATTTGTCTTCCAGTCAATTTATCGATATTTGATATTAATTGGTATTTTAAAGTATTTAATAAAACATTTCTTTATTGCTTTAGTGTGTTTAGTGTAACCTATAATCAAAAACTCCAAATTAATTCACCACCATTCCCCTTGTGTTCAACACCTGTTCTTACCACAACTATACTATTACATGATTAGGTTCACTGCCTAGTGTGTGTTTTAGTCCGGTTGCGATAAATTCAGTTTTATAAATTTAAAACTTGAGCATTTAAATTATTTATATACAAATCACACATCAGCGGGGCATACTCTATGAGTACGCTTAGCATACTAGCTCTTTTCTAGGCGCGGGACTCATCCACGTATGCGTGGCATACGTGGAGTACGCATGACGTACGTGGTGCAGGGGCAAACCCTAATTTTTAGGGTTTTCACCCTATTTAAGCAACTTATACCACCTTTGGACATTCTATTGATCAGCCTCCATCACTCTCTACCCTAAAAATGAACCCCTAAGTGCTTTTGGTAAGTTTTAAGCTTGAAAGTGTGTTTGTTGGTGTTTTTTGGTGAAGAAGAAGAAAAGGAACACTTGGAGGTTGCTTGTAATGCCATATCTTGAATTATTTCCCATTTGGGTGTGGGTGACACAATTTAAATGTTCCGGGTGTTCGGTTTGTGTTTTGGAGCTATGGGGTATTCAGTAAAGTGCCAGCTCGGGCTTTTATGGAAATTGGATTTTGTTCGGGAAATCTTAAGGCGCGTATGGGTTGATAAAAGCGTAGAGCTTCTCGCTACATTTTCGTGGATATAAGGATCATCGAAATCGGTTTTATAATGAAGAAGTTATAGCCTTCGGAGTATTTTAGGGTTAAAGGGAAACCCTAGTATGTGGGGTGTACATAGGGAGTACGTGGGGCGTACGAGTGCAAACTGAAGTACGTGGGGAATACACTGGTGTACGCTAAGCGTACCAAGAAGGATGGATCATGAAGCTTCTGCCTCGTACGTTGGGCGTACGAGGAGTGAAGGAAACACTAACTTAAGTGTGTTGTACCCTATTTAAGGACCTTAAGTCTTTAGGGCTGGCCTCTCTACCAGCCCCCAGACCTCCTAAAACCCTAAATCGACCCTTAAGCCTTCTTTGTGGTGTTTTGAGCTCTTAAGAAATTTTTGGTGTCAATTTTGCCCATTGTGAAGGAGGTAAAGAAGATTGTATGTGCTTTGGTTGGTGAGGAGCCTTTAGATCTAGAATCATCACCCTTGTTGCAAGAGTTTGGAGGTATCAAGTTCATACCTTGGCTTGTAGATGTTTAAATCTCTTTATGGCTTGATTTGTTATGTTTTTGGTTCCCTTTTTGGTTGGGTGTTGAGTGAAGACATTTGAAGGACATATTCTTTTAGATCTGAGCTTGTTAGGAGTTCCTTAAACATAATGGTGCCAACTTTATGGAGTATTGGGTCTCATTCATGAATTAAGTCACATATAAAGTCCTTTTTAAGCTTAAGAGCTTCATTTAGCCATGCATGAATGTAAAGTTAGCAACTTTATGTGATAAATCAGTCTAAAGAAGTTAGATCTAGGTTATAGAGTAAAGTCTTTATGGAATAAGAGCTTAATATGGAAGTTGGCTGTATGCGAGGGTACGCTGGGCATACAAGCAGGTACGCTTAGCATACAAGCCCTAAGGCAAGTACGCTGCACGTACGAGCTGAGTATGCCCCGCGTACTCAGCAGAGTGGGACTCAGATCTTTTGGTCTTCGGTTTGGGCCATAGTTTGGTCTTGGATGTTTAGGGCCTTGTTGGGCCATCAGAATTTAAGTGTTTCGGGCTAAGAATGTTTTTGAACCTTGAATTAAGGCCTATGGAAGGGTTTGGTCCCAAGTTGGAAAATTGGGCCTTGTTTGGGCCTTGTATGATTATTTAGTATGTAGGGCTTTTGGATTATTAGGTTTGGGCTTAAGTCTCGGTCCAAATTAGGTAAGGGGTAAATTGGTCATTTACCCTAAGTATGTTCTGATGGTTATGGATTGGAATCTAATTGTTAAATGGATGTTATTTGATATTGATAGCTCGAGGATTTGTTGGACTAGTACCCAGGGAGTTATCAGTGTGGTTCAGCACTGCGAGGTGAGTTTTCTCACTATATCCTTGGGTCGAAGGCACCAATGACGACCCATTACTTGTTATGTGGAATGCTAGTTGTCTATGTGATATTGGCCTGGAAGACCCCGAGGGTTGCCCGTGGCATTTATATGAAAGATCATGGGGGTAGCCCATAACACTTGGATGTCAGACCATGGGGGTAGCCCATGACATTTCAAGGAAAGACCATGTGGGTAGCCCATGACACTTGGATGTCAAACCATGTGTAACATCCCAAGACCAGGTATAGCTTATAAACCCTTGTTTTATAGTAACTGACAAGTTTAGCCCTTCATTTGAGAAAAGGTTGCAGCTGAGTACGCGGGGGCGTACACGTGTGTACGCTCAGCTTACTCATGTGCGTGATTTGGACGCGGAAGACACCTGGTACGTTGGGCGTACCAGAGGGTACGTTGGGCGTACCAGAGGGTACGTTGGGCGTACTAGGCTAAGAGTGAAAACCCTAACTGAGGGGTGTGTCCCTATTTAAGGAACATGATGGCCTCATTTCTGGCCACCATTTCCAGCCCTTAACCCTCTAAAAACCCTAATTTTCATCCCTTGAGCTTGAGTGTCCATTTGTGAGCTTCTTAGTGTTCTTGCGGTATCCTTGGAGTGAAGAAGAAGCTTTGAAGAGAATAGAGTTGGAGTCCAGGCTTTGGATCTGAGCTTTTCTGTGGTTCGAGCATCAGTTGAAGGTATAAAGCTCAAAGCTTTCCCATCCTTTTTTATTTGTGCATAATATGGTCCATTTTAGGGTTTTTGGTCCCAAAGCTTGAAGCTTTATGACTTGTTGAACTCCAGAGCCTAATAATTGTCCCTTTGAGTGTTTTTAATGGAGTAGATTCATAAAAATGGAGTCTTGGACATCAAAATCGTCCCATGCATGAGATATGAGCATTTTTGGGAGAAAAGAGTGAGTGTTTTCGGGTTTGGGACTTTCTCAGCCATGCAAAGGCTTAAAGTCACAAACTTTATGGAGTATGAGCCTTTAGTGAGTCTAGATCTGAGAGTAAAGCTATGGTGTTAACAGATTAAGACCAAGAGAGTGGGAATAACAAGTCTGGGACGTACGCCAAGCGTAATCCCAGTACATGCAGCGTAGGTCAAGGATCCCCGATGCATGGCGAGGCAGTACGCCCATCGTAGAGGGGCTGTACAGGTAGCATATGTGTTGCGGTTGACTTTTGTTGACTTTTAGGGTTTGATTAAATATGGACTATAGAGACCATGAAAGGGGTAAAATGGTCTTTTATCCTTCTGTGAGTTTATAGAGGGTTTAGCCTAGCTTCTTTGAGGGTCGTTTATTAATTAGAGATAATTAACGTATGTGTTAGGCGGAGGCTAGACTGGTAGTTCGTGTACGAGGTTTATTTACTTGCTTCGAGTTGAGTCTTCTCACTATACTTACCATGAGTGGTAACTTGTGTGACCTGAGGGTCTTGTATGTTTATATTGAGTATTGTGATATCCTGCATTATGTCTATGTGATTTATGCTGTGTATTATTCTGAGCTTACTGAGTTAGGACCGGAGGGTCCACCCGAGTTGTGGGACCGGAGGGTTCCACTGAGACACATTGATCGGAGGGTCTTATTGAGTATAGCCATGAGAGGCTAATGAGATGTGTGTGGTATTTTGGGGAACTCACTAAGCTTCATGCTTACCGTGTTATGTGTTATGTGTTTCAAGTACTTCTCAGGATCACGGGAAGGCGTTGACTTGATTGTACACACGAGACAGAGTTATGTTTGAGGATCCTGGATTTAGTTTTAACAATTAAGAATATGTGTTTTGATAAATTGACATTTTGGGCAGTTGTGAAATGTGTTGATGAGATTCATGTGATTTTAAAATGAAAAAAATTTGTTTGAAAATTTACGGTGTTACAAGTTGGGGAGTTTGTGGCGAACTCGTCATACCGGACATTGGCTGAGCTTCAGACCAATGCCAGGCGGAGGGAGATTGAGCTAGAGTTAAAGGCCAGGGAGGAGGGAGAGTCCCAGGGAAGGAACCGGAGTACAGTGCAGTCGCAGCCAGAGACGAAGCGGGCTAAACCCTATGATACGAGAGTTGGGGCCAGAAGGGCCGCACTTGTGGCAAGTGTGGCAAGAAGCACGAGGGATCATGTCGGGCAGGGATTTGCTATAAATGTGGCAAGGAGGGGCACATGGCGAAGGATTGCCCCAAGGGGTTTGCAGTTTGCTTTCACTGTAACCAGACCAGCCATCGGAAGGCCGAGTGCCCTCAACTCATTCAGGGATCAGCTCAGGACTCCGCTCCTGCTGCTTTGCGTGCTACTGATAGTCATCCGGTGAAGGCCGAGGCTCCGAGGGCTCATGGGAGGGCTTTTCAGCTGACAACGGAGGAGGTCCGCGCATCACCTAATGTCGTGGCTGGTACGTATTTCCTTATTTATATTATTTTGAGATTTGTTGTGCTTATTATGTGCTGTATATAGGTACTTTTCTTGTGAGTTCTGTACCTGCCTTGGTGTTATTTGACTCGGGTGCGAGTCGATCCTTCGTGTCTTTAGCTTTTAGTCTTCACATCAGTATCTGACGTGTGGCGTTGAGTCGACCTCTGTGGGTTTCTATAGCCAACGAGCATGCAGTTTTCGCTACTAATGTATTCCGAGGATGTGTACTAGATATTTTTGGTGTTGAGTTCCTGATAGACCTGGTACCAATCGCGATGGCTGATGTCTGTGTCATAGTGGGCATGGACTGGTTGAGTCGGTTTGGAGCTATGATCGGTTGTGAGCATCAGATGGTGACCATACGAGACCCTAGTGGGGGAGTGCTTACGGTGTATGGCGAGGGTACCATATCTAGATCCGCTTTCTGCTCTAATGCCAGGGCAAGACAGAGTCTACACCAGGGATGTATGGGCTTTTAGGCGTACGTGATGGATATGCGGGTTACTACAGAGAGGCCGAGTTCTATCTTCGAGGTTCTGATAGTGTGCGAGTTTCTGGATGTTTTTCCCTAGGAGTTGTCGGGTGTGCCTCCCAAGAGGCAAGTGGAGTTCCGGATTGATTTGGTTCCGGGTGCGGCGCCTATTGCCAAGGCACCTTATCGCCTTGCACCACTAGAGATGCAGGAGTTATCCTCACAGCTCCAGGAGCAGTTGGGGAAGGGTTTCATCAGACCGAGTAGCTCGCCGTGGGGAGCACCTATCCTTTTTGTTAAGAAGAAGGATGGTTCACACCGGATATGCATTGATTACCGAGAGTTGAACAAGCTGACGGTCAAGAACCGTTATGCGTTACTGAGGATCGACGATTTATTCGATCAGTTGCAGGGAGAATCTTGGTTCTCCAAGATTGATTTAAGATTTGGATATCATTAGATGAGAGTTTGCGAGGAGGATATCTAGAAGACGGCCTTCAGAACTCGTTATGGGTATTATGAGTTTGTGGTGATGCCTTTCGGGCTCACTAACTCACCGGTAGCGTTCATGGATCTCATGAACCGGGTGTGCAGGCCCATGTTAGATCAATCGGTGATCGTGTTCATCGACGATATTTTGGTGTACTCGAGGTCCAGAGAGTAGCACGAGGAGCATCTGCGAGAGATTTTGGAGTATTGAGGGCTGAAAGGCTTTATGCCAAATTCTCCAAGTGTGATTTCTGGTTACGAGAGGTCCAGTTACTGGGACATCTCGTTAATCAGAATGGGATATTGGTCGACCCGGCCAAGATTGAGGCAGTCATGAGATGGGAGGTACCGAGATCCCTGTCTGAGATCAGGAGTCTTCTGGGTTTGGCCGGCTATTATCAGCGATTTATCAGAGATTTCTCCAAGATTGTTGTTCCTCTTACCAGATTGACCCGAAAGGGTGTTACTTTTGCTTGGGGGCCCGAGCAGCAGGCCTCATTTGAGACTCTTCGCCAGAGATTGTGCGAAGCTCCAGTGTTAGCCTTTCCCGAGGGAGTGGAGGAGTTTGTAGTTTACTGTGATGCTTCTATATCAAGGTTGGGTGCGGTGTTGATGCAGAGGGGGCATGTGATACCATATGCATCGAGGCAATTAAAGCCTCACGAGACGAGGTATCCCACCTACGATTTGGAGTTGGGGCGATGGTGTTCGCCCTCAAGATCTGGCGCCACTATCTGTATGGAGTTCGGTGCACCATATACACAGACCATAAGAGTCTGAAGTACCTCATGGATCAGCCCAACCTGAATACGAGACAAATGAGGTGGTTGGATGTAGTGAAAGACTACGACAACGAGATCCTATATCACCCGGGCAAGGCTAATGTGGTAGCCGATTTCTGAGACGTAGAGCAGAGAGTGCTCCAATTCGAGACGTGTGTATGAGGGTGACAGTGATGACTCCAGTCATAGATACCATCCGAGAGGCTCAGGTGGAGGCTGTAAGGCCAGAGAACCTCAAGAGAGAGCAAGTGATCAGATAAGTTTCCGAATTTGAGACAGATAGTCGGGGGCTTATGACTTTCCGTGGGCGGATTTGGGTGCCCTATACAGGTGGAGCTCGACGCATACTGATGGAGGAGGCACATAGATCGAGATTCTTGATCCATCCAGGAGCCATTATGATGTATTTGGATCGGAAGAGAGATTACTGGTGGCTCTATATGAAGAGAGATGTGGCATGGGTAGTTGAGAGGTGCTTGACCTGTCGCCGGGTTAAGGCGGAGCACCAGCGTCCACATGACCCGTTACAGCTTCTAGAGATTCCCCAGTGGAAGTGGGAGCAGATTTCCATGGATTATATCACCAAATTACCAAGAACCGCGCGAGGTGTCGACGCGATATGGGTGATTGTGGACCGGCTGACGAAGAGTGCTAACTTTTTGGCTATCAGTGAGAACTCTTCTGCAGAGAAATTAGGCGAGATTTATGTGAGAGAGGTGGTAGCACGACATGGAGTGCCGATATCGATAGTGTCGGATCGAGATGTGCGCTTTACTTCCAGGTTCTGGAAGACGTTTCATGAGGAGTTGGGTACTCGGTTGCACTTCAGTACCGCATACCACCCACAGACAAACGGGCATAGTGGGCGGACGATTCAGACGCTTGAGGACATGCTGCGAGCATGTGTTATGGACTTCGGAGGAAGTTGGGACACCTATTTTCCCTTTGCTGAGTTTTCTTATAACAACAGCCACCATTCCAGTATTGGTATGCCTCCCTTTGAGCTCTTATATGGGAGGAGGTGTTGGACTCCCATCTGTTGGGGAGAGGTAGGGCAGAGAGTGATGGGTGGCACTGAGATAGTGCTCAAGACGACTGAGCAGATTCAGTAGGTCAAACAGAGGCTACTGACGGCCCAGAGTCGCTAGAAGATTTACGCAGACCGGCAAAGATCCGAGCTTGAGTTCCAGGTGGGAGATTTTGTCCTCGTGAAGGTATCCCCATGGAAAGGGGTGATCCAATTCAGGTAGCGGGGAAAGTTGAGTCCTAGATATATCGGTCCTTTCAGAGTGAGTGCCAGAGTGGGAAAGTAGCTTATCGGTTGGAGCTACCTACAGAGTTGAGACAGATTCATAACACCTTCCACGTGTCCCAGCTGAGGAAATGTGTACCCGATGAGACGGCAGTGGTACCATTAGAGGACATTCAGGTTGATGCGTGCCTGAATTACATCGAGAGGCCGATAGCGATCTTAGATAGGAAGGTGAAGGTCTTGAGGAATATAGAGGTGCCCTTGGTTCAGGTCCAGTGGCAACATCGGAAGGGGTCCGAGTGGAGTTGGGAGCAGGAGTCCGAGATGCACGAGCAGTACCCAAAGTTATTTTCAGAAGATGACTTCGAGGGCGAAGTCTGATTCTAGTGGGGGAGAATTTTAACATCCCAAGACCAGGTATAGCTTATAAACCCTTGTTTTATTGTAATTGACAAGTTTGGCCCTTCATTTGGGAAAAGGTGGCAGTTGAGTATGTGGGGCGTACGAGTGTGTACGCTCAGCGTACTCATGTGCGTGATTTGGACACATAAGCCACCTGGTACGCTGGGCGTACCATAGGGTACGCTGGGCGTACTAGGCTCAGAGTGAAAACCCTAATTGAGGGGTGTGTCCCTATTTAAGGAACATGATGGCCTCATTTCTGGCCACCATTTCCAGCCCTCAACCCTCTCAAAACCCTAATTTTCGTCCCTTGAGCTTGAGTGTCCATTTGTGAGGTGCTTAGTGTTCTTGTAGTATCCTTGGAGTGAAGAAGGAGCTTTGAAGAGAATAGAGTTGGATCCAGGCTTTGGATCTGAGTTATTCTGTGGTTGGAGCATCAGTTGAAGGTCTAAAGCTCAAAGCTTTCCCATCCTTTTTGATATGTGCATAATATGGTCCATTTTAGGGTTTTTGGCCCCAAAGCTTGAAGCTTTATGAGTTGTTTAACTCCAGAGCCTAATATCTGTCCCTTTGAGTGTTTTTAATGGAGTGGATTCATAAAAATGGAGTCTTGGATGTCAAAACCATCCCATGCATGAAATATGAGCATTTTTGGGAGAAAAGAGTGAGAGTTTTTGGGTTTGGGACATTCTCAGCCATGTAAAGGCTTAGGGGGTGTTTGGTACATAGAAATAAAGCCAGGGAAAAAGAATTGATTCATTTTCTCTTGTTTGGTTGATATATAAAATAAAGAATTGAGAAATAAATCAATTCATTTTCTATCAAAACAATTCCCTATTAAAAATAGAGAAAATGAGACAAAAAACAACGTGTTATGTTGGGTCGAGAATCAGAAAAAAAAGCGGAAAATTCAATTACACCTCCATTCAAACCCCCTTGCGTGAAAAATTAAACCTACGCTCCAACAAAAAAAAGTCGATCGTGTATGGATTTCATGCAATCGGCCCTTCTTCTTCGTTTTCCCTACTACCGTATCATATCATCGACTAACGATCGACGGTTTTTATGATCATAGACTCACGATTTCACACTTCTGGGTTACTCTTGTTTTTCGATTTTGTCATCACTATCTTCCAATTCAAGGTATGTCGATTAATCTTGCAATCTTTAAACTCAATTCTTGATGTTTTAGTTATGTATTTGTGTTGTGTAAAGGTCAATTGTGACCATATTATATGCGATTATAGCTAATTTTAAATTCTTGTTGTCACCATAATTGTAGATAATGATGAATGATGATCGATTGCTATTTGTATCTGGTTAGTTGTTTGTATAAAACAATTTTTTTTTACAATTTCAGTTTTTTATTTATATTTTTTTTCTTGAATTTGAACAGCCATTAGATCTTCATACGATCTCGGAATGAGTAGATTATTTTTCTAGATTTTAGTCCTCTATCTTGGCTATGTTTTATCCTCGAAAAACAACTTAATTGATTAAGATATGATTGAGATATATAGCCCTAAACATGGGCTGTTATGATTGTTCTAAATTGTTTCAGCATTTTTTAGTTTTTTTGTCCAACTTTGAACCATCGTAAAATCCTCATACCAGCTCGGAATGAGGTGATTTTTTTCCAGATTGTAGTCCTCTATTTTTTCTACATTTTAGGCTATAGCTTATTTGGTTTAGTTTTGGGGGAGTTATGCAGCCCTAAACACGGTTGTTTGGATTTTTGTAAACTGTTTCAGGATTTTTTTAGTTTTTTTGTTCTACTTTGAACCATCATAAAATCTTCATACAAGCTCGGAATAAGGCGATTTGTTTTTTCAAATTGGAGTGCTCTGTATTGTCTACATTTTAGGCTCAAGAAATAGCTTATTTGGTTTAGTTTTAGGGGAGTTATGAATCCCTAAACATGGCTGTTTGGATTTTTGTAAACTGTTTCAACATTTTTTAGTTTTTTTTGTTCAACTTTGAACCATCATAAAATCTTCATACAAGCTCGGAATAAGGCGAATTTTTTTCCAAATTGGAGTGCTCTGTATTATCTACATTTTAGGCTCAAGAAATAGCTTATTTGGTTTAGTTTTGGTTGAGTTATGCAGCTATAAACATGGGCTGTTAGGATATTTGTGAACTGTTTCAGCAATTTTTTAGCTTTTTTGTCCAACTTTGAACCATCATAAAATCTTCATACCAGCTCAGAATGAGGGGATTTTTTTTCATATTGTAGTCCTCTGTCTTGTCTAAATGTTATGCAAAAGAAATAGCTTATTTGATTTAGTTTTGGCTGAGTTATGCAGACGCGAACATGGGCTGTTAGGATATTTGTAATCTGTTTCAGCAATTTTTTAGCTTTTTTGTCCATCTTTGAACCATCATAAATCTTCATACCGACTCGGAATGAGGTGATTTTTTTTTCAGATTTTAGTACTCTGTCTTGTCTACATGTTAGGCTTAAGAAATAGCTTATTCGCTTTAGTTTTGGCTGAGTTATGCAGCTCTAAACAGTGGGTGTTATGATTTTTCTTTCAATAGTTCTAGCATTTTTTGGCTTTTTTGTCCCAACTCTTCCTTGTTTGTATATACGTAGATGACACGAACACCGTTGCAACAACGGATTGTACAAAATAGACAAATTGTTAGGACATGCGTCGTAAGAGCATTTTATGCAATGTATGACATGACACGTTGGTGGATCTTGTATGATTTTACTATGAATCGTTTAGAAAAAGCTACAATATTACGGGAAAAAATATTTAATGAGTTACCATAATGGACATGATAGTCTTCATGATATGGTTTATAAAAGTGATAAAAACAAGTGTGGTTAACATAAGAATGAATAGAAATGCATTTACGAGACTATGTGACATGCTTGAACAAAGAGGGGGGGGGTTGAAAAATAGCAAAAACATGTTAGTTGACGAGCAAGTTGCTATGTTCTTACTGTTGGGTTTTGAGCACCAAAACATTCCTATGGTGTACATGCAACCCTAATGCTTCGGATCTAGTTATACATGCAAATAAAAATCATCTAAAGCAAGAACCCTAACTAGCATGCAATTTTTGGAAATCATAACATAAAACAAAGTTTGAAGAATACCTTTTCTTTTGTAGCTTGTAGATCTTGAGCTTTAAGATCTTAGTGCTTCAATTGTTGCACCTCTAGTGAGTCACAAACACCAAGTAGCAAGTTGGAAGAATATGAGAGAGGTTAGGTGGCTCAAAATCGGCTAGGGTATTCTCTTGGAAGCAAGTGGCCGATTTTGGGAGTCCTAGGGGTTCCTTATATAGTTGAGTTGCTAGGGTTTCTGACTGGAACTCTAATTCTCTGCTTAGGCCTTAAGCAACCCATTATATCCTTCTAGAACACCCTTTGGACAAATTCTATGTGGGCTACACATAGAATTCCGTCCATCCCTTCTTAGGGATCCACAAGCCCAACTTTGCAACTATCAGATAATTGCAATACCAGTCCCCTTAATTCAATCAGTCTCTTTTGATCACCAAATTAATTCCAAATTAATTTCTGATCAATACTAATTAAATAATATGATTTCTCAATTAATATATTATCCTTATAATATATTAATAAATCACAATTAACATCTTTTTCCATAATTCATCCAGTCAAGTTGCTATGGTGAAAGTAACCCAAAAGGACCATGCTACTATCGGGTCAAGTACATACCAATTATAGTTATGGGTTAGACACCTAATCCAACAGTCTCCCACTTAGATAAGTCTAATAACTATAACTGCAAGTATGACTTCAAGATCCGATTAGCCATCGTAGCTCTTAAAAGCCGTTGTTGAACTTTGACCTAGTCAATAACGCGTCCTTTAGATAAGGGATCATGTAGTCCTCCGTTCTTAAGAGATCGTGTGGACAAAGACATGGAATAAAGTCATACTCATTGTCCAACAATGTGTTTCCCGATTTCTGATTTGTTTGACATAGAACTTAATTAAACACATCAGTTAAGTCCTGACTGGGCCCGACACATAAGTCAACACAAAATCATCGAGGGGCCCAAGATATCGCTTTTAATCCTCTTAGGATAAAAGGAACATATAAACTTTGACTTATATGCTTGTACTATTTACTTATTAAATCGTACACACCAATATGCTTTATAACATCAATTTACGGATGCGTTTACGCACTATGAATGAACAACCAACTAGTAAACAACAACTCATATATATGGGTTTAAAGACTATACGATATTATCTTCTCGAAATCACTCGTGATAAATTCCATGAAGTGATTCATATGAGCGTGAGTTTAATCCAATACTCAAATCTTATTTCAAGAGTACTCATGAACGTTGCAACAGACTTTTGCTATGTCCAAACGCTTAGACAATCTACAAACCAATTCGTGATAGTCTAACTTCATAGCCTACTTCCAAAGTATGATTGACTGTGGATAATTCAAATAATACTTTATTCTGGAAGTCAAAACATGCAAAAGTGAAACAATAGTAAACAATTGACACAAGATAGTAACTTTACTCATTAATAAAACTCCTTTATTCAATCATCAAATGTTAATTATATTTTATCTATTACAAGTTTCTAAATAACTATCTAATCACTAAAACTAATATCGTCCTTCAGACCAATGCTCCTCGCATGTTGTAAGTGTTTAACCCTGCTCAGACCCTTTGTGAGGGGATCTGTTGGGTTCTCCTCCGACGATACCCTCTTTACTACGAGGAGTCCCTCTTCTACCCGATGTCTGATGAAGTGGTATTTTCTGTTGATGTGCCTAGATCTCCCATGATCCCTCGGTTCCCTGGTCAAGGCAACCGCTCCTTCATTATCGCATAAAATCTCCATAGGCTCCTTCATGGATGATACAACTCCAAGGTCTCCGATGAAGTTCTTCAACCATATTGCCTCCTTCGATGCTTCACTCGCTGCTATGTACTCTGATTCGCACGTTAAATCAGCTACAATCTCCTGCTTGGAACTTTTCCAAGTCACTGTTCCTCCATTCAGGGTGAATACCCAAACTGAATGAGAGCGAAAGTTATCTCTGTTGGTCTGAAAACTAGCATCACTATACCCTGTCACTCTCAAGTCTTCACTTCCACCAAGTATGTGGACCCAGTCCTTCATCCTTCGTAGATACTTAAGAATGTTCTTTATTGCTATCCAGTGAGCTCTACCAGGGTTCCCTTGATATCGGCTAACCATGATCAGAGCAAAAGCCACATCAGGGCGAGTACATGTCATAGCATATATGATCGAGCCAATGGGAGAAGCATATGGTACTCGACTCATTTTTGCTATCTCAACATCGGTACTCGGGTTTTGAGTCTTACTCAATTTGGTATTGCTCTGGATTGGTAACTCCTCTTTCTTGGAATTCTCCATGCTAAAATGTTTCAGCACTTTATCCAAGTAAGTACTTTGACTAAGTCCTATTAGTCTCTTACCTTTATTTCTCAATATTCTTATCCCTAGAATATAAGCAGCCTCTCCGAGGTCCTTCATAGCGAAACACTTCCCAAGCCAGGACTTATCCTTCTGTAAGGGTTGAGATGTTGTTTCCTATGAGTAGTATGTCATCCACATACAATACCAAAAAGCTAACTATACTCCCACTAGCTTTGACAAATACGCAGGACTCATCCTCGGTTTTCAAAAAACCAAACTCTTTGGCTTTCTCATCGAAACAAAGATTCCATCTGCGAGATGCTTGTTTCAATCCATAGATGGATTTCTCAAGCTTTTACACTATATTCGGGTACTTTGCATCCACAAAACCCTCTGGCTGATTCATGTAAACATCCTCAGCCAACTTTCCATTAAGGAAAGCGGTTTTGACGTCCATTTGCCATATTTCATAATCATGAAATGCAGCTATGGCTAGCATAACCCTTATAGACTTGATCTTGGCTACTGGTGAGAAGGTCCGTCATAGTCAACTCCCGGAGTTTGAGTGAAACCCTTTGCAACCAGTCGTGCCTTGAATGTGTGCACTTTCCCATCCATGTCAATCTTCTTCTTGAAGATCCACTTGCACCCGACCATCTTACGACTTGGTACATTGTCAACCAAGTTCCAAACTTGATTGTCATACATGGACTGAATCTTGCTGTCCATCGCCTCTTTCCACTTTGTAGACTCCAGGCTTTCCATGGATTCCTTGTAGTTGTTACGTTCATCCATATTTATTAGTGTACTATCACTAATAAACGTATCACCCTCAATAGTTATATGGAAGCTATATAACACGGGTGGAGCACTAACTCTACTGGAATGTCTAAGAGGTAAGGACTCGTCAATCGGTTCAACAGGAGTTTCCTCTTCGGTTTGAGCGCTAGTGTTTGAGGTGATGGGTTTTGAGCATTCTAACACTCCTATGGTGTACATGCAACCCTAGATGTTTTGGATCTATGTTTTCTCTAATATACATGCAAACTTTCAAAATTCCAAAGCATCATCCTAACAAGCATACAATAGAGTATCTATACTACAAAATTCTAGTTAGATGACATACCTTTTAGTGTAGTTGAAAACCTTGAAGCTTTAAGAGCCTAGCACCAATAGTGTGAATGCCTCAAATGGAACCACAAATCACCACTAACAAATGGAAGACCTAGAGAGAGAATTCATTGCTTCACAAAATCGGCTAGAACTCTTCTAAGATCACTTAGGTACCAATTTTGATAGCCTTAGGGTCTCTTATATAGTGTGGCAAACTAGGGTTACACCATGTAAACCCTTTTGACATTCCATATTCCTCATGCTCTATGGGTTAAAACCTTCATGGAGTATCCATGGGTCACCACATGGGTTTAGCCCAATATAAAGAACTATGGATCATTAGCCCACTTTATAAGAATGAATGATTTTTACCAAATCAACCCCTTATATTTAATTAGTCTCTTTTGATCACAAAAATTAATTACAAATTAATTCTTGATCAATACTAATTAAATAATATTATTTCATATTAATATATAAGAACTTATAATATATTAATAAATCATAATTATCCTCTTCTCAAAAGTCCATCCTTCAAATTTTCCCAGTGAAGTGCAACCCAAATGGACCATGCTACTCTTGGTTCAAGTACATACCAAATATAGTTATGGACTTAGAGACCTTATCCAACACTCTCCCACTTGGATAAGTCTAATAACTATAGTTGTAAGTATAACTTCAGGATCCGACTAGCAATCGTGGCTCTTAAATGCCTTTGTCGAACTTAGACGTACCATTTTAGATAAGTGATCATAGGATCCTCTGTTCTCAAGATATCAGCCGGACAAAAACATGAAACAAAGTCAATCTTATTGTCCAGCAGTTTGTTTCCCGATTTCTGATTCGTTTGGCATAGAACTTAATCGAACACATCAATTTAGTTCTAACTGGGCCCGACACATAAGTCAAAACAAAATCATCGAGGGGCCCAAGATATCGCTGTTAATCCTCCAAGGACTAAAAGGAACATATAAACTTTGACAGTATATGCTTCTACTAACTATTCACTGAACCATACTCAGCAACACGTTTTATAACATCAAGTTACCGATGCATTTTCGTACTATCAATGTACGACCAACTCATAGTCAACAACTCATATGTCTAGGTTTGAAGATTATATGATATTATCGTCTCACGATCACTCGAGATAAATTCCATGAAGTGATACATGTGAGCGTGGGTTTAATCCAATACTCAGACCTTATGAGCACTCATGAATGTCATAGCAATGTCTAACCATTTCTGACAATCTACAAGCCAAATTCATGACAGTCTTGCTTCAATATCTACTTCCAACGTATGATCGACTGTGGATAGTTTGAATAACATAATTATTCTGGAAGTCAAAACATGCAATATGAAACAATAGTAAATGATTGACACAAGACAGTACCATACTAGTAAATAAAAGCACCTTTTATTTAAGCATCAAATGTCAATTACATTTCAACTATTACAAGTTTCGAAAACTATCTAATCATTAAAACTAATATCATCCCTCAACCCAATGCGATTCGCATCCTGTAAATGCTTAACCCTACTCAGTCCCTTCGTGAGGGGGATCTGCCGGGTTCTCATCTCATGATACCCTCTTTGCCACAAGGAGTCCTTCTTCTATCTTGTGTCTGATGAAGTGATATTTCCTGTCGAAGTGTCTGGACCTGCAATGATCCCTCAGTTCCTTGGCTAAGGCAACCGCACTATCGCTGTCACAGAAAATTTCCGTAGGATCCTTTATAGCTGGTACAACTCCAAGGTCTCCGATGAAGTTCTTCAGCCATATCACCTCCTTTGTCGCTTCGCTTGCTGCTATGTAATCTGATTCGCTCGTTGAATCAGCTATAGTCTCCTGCTTGGAACTTTTCCAAGTAATTGCTCCTCCATTAAGGGTAAATACCTAGCCCGACTGAGAGTGGAAATTATCTCTGTCAGTTTGAAAGTTGGCGTCACTATACCCGACCACTGTCAAGTCATCACTCCCACCGAGGGTAGGGACCCAGTCCTTAGTCCTCCGTAGGTACTTGAGAATGTTTTTCACCACAGTCCAGTGAGCCTTGCCAGGACTCCCTTGATATCTGTTGACCATGCTCAAGGAAAAGGCCACATCAGTGCGAGTACAAGTCATAGCATACATGATCGAGCCAACATCGGAAGCATATGATAATCGACTCAACTTAGTTATTTCAGCCTCTATACTCGGACACTAAACCTTGCTCCGTTTGGCATTGCTCTGGATCGGTAAGTCACCTTTCGTGGAGTTATGCATGTTGAACCTTTCAAGACTTTGTCCAAGTAGGTACTTTGACTAAGTCCAATTAGTCTCTTACTCCTGTCTCTCAATATCTTTATCCCTAGGATATAGGCAGCTTCTCCAAGGTCCTTCATAACGAAACACTTCCCAAGCCAGGATTTCACCTCCTGCAAGGTTGGGATGTCATTTCCTATGAGTAGTATGTCATCCACATATAGTACCAAAATGCTAACTATACTCCCACTAGCTCTGACATATACACATGACTCATCCTCACTTCTCGAAAAGCCAAACTCATTCACTTTCTCATCGAAGCAAAGATTCCATCTGTGAGATGCTTGTTTCAATCCATAAATGGATTTCTCAAGCTTACACACTCTATTAGGGTACTTAGCATCGACAAAACCCTCTGGTTGACTCATGTAAACATCCTCAGCCAACTTCCCATTAAGGAAAGCAGTTTTGACATCTATTTTCCATATTTCATAATCATGAAATGCAGCTATGGCTAGCATAACCCTAATAGAATTAATCTTCGCTACTGGTGAGAAGGTCTCAGCATAGTCAACTCTCGGAGTTTGAGTAAAGCCCTTCGCGACCAGTCGCGCCTTATAAGTGTGTACTTTCCCATCCATGTTGGTCTTCTTCTTGAAGATCCATTTGCACCCGACTGTCTTACGACCCGGTACATTGTCAACCTAGTTCCAAACTTGATTGTCATACATGGACTGAATCTCGTTGTCCATAGCCTCTTTCCATTTAGCAGACTGGGGGCCTGCCATGGCTTCCTTGTAATTGTTAGGTTCATCCATATTTACCAGTGTACTATCACTAATAAATGTATCACCTTCAGCAGTAATATGGAAACCATAAAACTCAGGTGGAACTCTAACTCTACCGGAATGCCTCAAAGGTACAGACTCGTGAATCGGCTCAACTTGAGTTTCCTCCTCAGGTTGATCGCTAGTGTTTGAGGGTCCTTCACCACTTGACTCTTGAATTTCTTCAAGGTCAATTTGCCTCTCACTGTCCCTTTGGAATATGAGATCTCTCTCATGAAAGACCGCTCTCCTCACAACGAAGACAACATTGTCACTCGGTCTATAGAAGAGATATCCAAAGGACTTTTGCGGGTAGCCAATGAAAATACACCGCTCACTCCGAGGTTCGAGCTTGTCGTGAGTCCTGTGCCTCATAAAAGCCTCAACCCCAAACCTTGATGTGTGCTAACGAGGGAACCTTCCCTGTCCACATCTCGAGAGGTGTTTTGGCAACCTTTTTAGTTGGGACTCGCTTAAGGATATGGGCGGCAGTCTCCAAGGCACACCCTTAGAATGAGATTGGTAATGAAGCTCGACTCATCATGGAATGAACCATGTCTAACAAGGTTCGGTTTTGCCTCTCAGCCACACCATTAAGCTGTGGTGTACTAGGTGGCCTCAACTGTGAAACAATTCCACACTCCTTAAGATAGTCCAGGAATTCGATACTAACATACTCACCGCCCCGATCGGATCGGAGCATCTTTATCTTCCTGCCCAGCTAATTCTCCACTTCCTGTTTAAACTCTTTGAATTTCTCAAAGGTTTCTGACTTATGCTTGATTAAGTAGATATAGCCATATCAGCTGTAATCATTAGTAAAAGTCACATAGAAGCGGTTAGCATCCCTTGTGGCAGTTCTGAAGGGCCCATACACATCGGTGTGTATCAGATCCAACAACCCCTCACCCCTTTCACAAGAACAGTGAAGGGTGACTTAGTTATTTTTCCAAGAAAACAAGACTCGCAAGTGTCATCCGACCTTAAGTCGAATGACTCCAAAACTCCAGCCTTCTGGAGTTGGCCTATGCGTTTCTTGTTTACATGTCCAAGACGACAATGCCACAAGGATGCCTTATCCAAATCATTAAAAGAACCGATATGCAACACATTATTTCCTAAGTTGTCTACAACCATCACAGTTTCATATACACCATTACAAGGTAATGCTCTAAAATAAAAAACACTATTATAACAAGCATTTATTGCACCAATTTCATTATCAAACGAAAATGTGAAACCTTGTTTGTACAAACCATGAAAAGAAATAATATTTCTCGCCATATCCGACGAGTAGAACTAATAATTCAAATCTATTTCTAACCCCCTACTAAGCAATAAAGAATAAACTCCAATCTTGGTGACAGGTGAAACCTTCCTATTCCCCATGATCAAGTTTATCTTCCCGTGCTCCACATCCTTACTTCTTTTTCGGCCCTGCACATCAGAACAAATGTGAAATCCACAACTTGTGTCAAGCACACAAGAGTTAGTATGTGATGAGTTTTTAAATAGAATAGTATAAATACCTTCATGGGTGGGTTTAACCTTCCCATCCTTGACATCCTGCAAGTACTTGGGGCAGCTTCGCTTCCAGTGACATTTTTCATGGCAATAGAAACACTCTGCTTCTTTTGGGATGGTCGAGGGAGTAGCAGAACCTCCTTTGGTTCCACTTGAAGAGGATCCATCAAGCGACTTTCCTTTGCGGATCTTGGAAGGAGCCTTCCTCTTCTCCCCCTTACCTTGCCCAATTGCCAGAACAGGGGCATTAGCAGTAGGAGTGGTTACAACATTTTTACCTTTGAGACCACTTTCAGCAGTCCTCAAAAGGCCCTGAAGCTTGCTCAAAGTGACTTCCTCCTTGTTCATATGATAAGTCATACGGAACTGATCATAACATGGAGGTAAGGAGTGTAGAATAATATCTATAGCCAGCTCCTCATCAAAGTTCAGATTCAATTTGAGCAGACGGTCCAGAAACCTTTACATTTTCTGTAAGTGGCCTGTGATGGGTTCACCATCCTTCATGTTTGTTGTAATCATGGAGCAGATGATTTCATACTGCTCTTAACGAGCACTCTGATGGTATCTTTCCATTAGGTCCTGGTGCATCTCCAAAGGGTAGAAGTCCTCATAGGACTTTTGGAGTTCAGGAGACATGGTGGCAAACATGATACAAGCTACCTCGGTTGCATCTTTCTCATGTGCACTAAAATCAGCAATCTCCTGAGGAGTAGCAGCAGACTCATGGATTTCCTTAAGCTCCTTGTCGAGGACAGATTCCTTGTCCTGATAGCGAGTGACCATCTTGATGTTCCTAATCCAATCATTGAAATTAGTCCCATCAAAGATGACTCTCCCACAAAGGTTCATGAGAGAGAGGGAGTCGGTAAGGTTTGAGCAAGAGGCAGTGCTGGAAGACATCTGAAAAGAAAGAAAGATAAAGTTTAGATTTGATAAAGAGTCCTTAATAAAACACCCAAAATGAAATATTAACGCTAGGACCCAACACAATATTTTACAATTTGGAAGAGGGATGTCGTAATCCAACTTGCAAAATATTTGAAGGTAAGTAAATGACGATTTATCAATTTCCACCATGAAAAATGAAATTGTTATTAAGTTTTAATTGGATTGAAACTCCTAGATCCTTTGAGATTCATTGAACAATTCAATGGCATGTTTAAATCTCGATTATGCCCTTCACGTTTGTGACTGGGATACCGAGGATCACAAACAAGGTGTGAATAACCATGAAAATGTACTTGGTACTCTCAATGTCAATTATCACCTTAATCAACGTTCCGGTTAACTACACACGCTCCATTGACCTTATGATAAACATTAAGCTATCCTTTGCCATCCTTACTAGTCCAAGTTAATCTGCCGGTTAACCACACATGCTCCATCAACGACTTGGTAAGGTGCAAAGTGTAATTTCATGGATTAGCATCAATTTCACATTTTCCTAAAGTAACTAAGATTGGGAATTTATAAAAGGTTTAGTTACTTTATATTTATCATTATATTTTTAATGAGAGTTATAGTATTTGTCCTACCCGTTCGGCTAACGACCCTCTGCCAGTCAAGGAAGCGGTGGGTGAGAGTGGACACCCATTAAACCACCATTTTATAGGCAGTAACCTTATACCCTCTTATAGATCGACTTCGTGAATGAGGCCTAATAATGGTAAAAGCGACTTGTCTTATACATACATACATATATATATATATATATATATATATATATATATATATATATATATATATATATAATATTATAATAGTATAAGGGTTGAATTTCAACTTTTATAATTATAAGGTTTGGAATTAAAGTTTCATTTAGTGAGAGTTCACAAATTCCAAAACTTGAGGGAAAGTTTTGAAACTTGTCAAAACTCTTCAAGTCCATAACATATGAGTTTAATGACATCTTTAATAAAAAAACTTTTCATGTTCCATAACATCCATAACTTTAGGACAAGTTATGGAGTCCATTAAAAACATTTAAAACATTATTTAACTAATACCATAATCAAATAATTCACAGAAGATTCAGTTAAGCTCATATGAACAAGACAATTCAAATCAAACAAATTTCATGTAATTAGCCTAACCATATAAACTAATATAAAACATGAAACTTTGACAATTATCTTTTAAATTGGATTAGCATGATCATTACCACATCAAAAACAGGTTTATAAGTTCAAAAACAGTTTAGGGTAATGATCCTAGTCCAATTCCAGCCTTAAAACTCAAAAATCTACACTCAGGAGTACCAACTCGTTGAGTGCATGAACTAACTCGGCGAGTTGGTCAGATTTGTGAGGGGACTCGGCGAGTCCACTGTCCAAAAAGCAGAAAAACGATTTTTTAAGCATTTGAAAGCAAGTAGCATCAAGTATATTGGAAAACAATCCTAGGATATGATACCACTAATGGGTTTTGAGCATTCTAACACTCCTATGGTGTACATGCAACCCTAGATTCTTTGGATCTATGTTTTCTCTAATATACATGCAAACTTTCAAAATTTCAAAGCATCATCCTAACTAGCATACAATGGAGTATCTATACTACAAAATTCTAGTTAGATGACATACCTTTTAGTGTAGTTGGAAGCCTTGAAGCTTTAAGAGCCTAACACCAATAGTGTGAATGCCTCAAATGGAACCACAAATCACCACCAACAAATGGAAGAACTAGAGACAGAATTCCTTGCTTCAGAAAATCGGCTAGCACTCTTCTAAGATCACTTAGGTGCCAATTTTGGTAGCCTTAGGGTCTCTTATATAGTGTGGCAAGCTAGGGTTACACCATGTAAACCCTAATGACCTTCCATATCCCTCATGCTCCATGGGTTAAAACCTCCATGGAGTATCCATGGGTCACCACATGGGTTTAGCCCAACATAAAGAACTATGGATCATTAGCCCACTTTATAAGAATGAATGATTTACCAAATCAACCCCTTATATTTAATTAGTTTCTTTTGATCACAAAAATTAATTCCAAATTAATTCTTGATCAATACCAATTAAATAATATGATTTCATATTAATATATTAGAACTTATAATATATTAATAAATCATATTATCCTCTTCTCAAAAGTCCATCCTTCAAATTGTCCCAGTGAAGTGCAACCTAAATGGACTATGCTCTCTCGGGTCAAGTACATACCAAATATAGTTATGGACTTAGACACCTTATCCAACATGAGGTTCCAAAGGACTTTTGTGGATAGCCGATGATAATACACTTCTCTCTATGAGGTTCAAGCTTTTCGTGAGTCTCTCGTCTTACGAAAGCCTCGCAACCCCAAACCTTGATATGTGCCAAAGAGGGAACCTTCCATGTCCACATCTCGTGAGGTGTGTTGCCAACCTTCTTAGTCGGGACTAGATTAAGGATATGGGCGGCATTCTCTAAGGCATACCCCCAAAATGAGATAAATAATAAAGCTCGACTCATCATGGAACGAACCATGTCCAATAAGGTCCGATTGCGCCTCTCAGCCACACCATTCAGCTGCGGTGTCCTAGGTGGCGTCACCTACGAAACAATTCCACATTCCTTAAAATAGTCATGGAACTCGATACTAAGATACTCACCACCTCGATCGGATCAGAGCTTCTTTATCTTCCTACCCAATTGATTCTCCACTTCTTGCTTAAACTCTTTGAACTTTTCAAAGGTTTCCGACTTGTGCTTTATTAAGTAGATATATCCATATCTGTTATAATCGTCGGCAAAAGTCACGTAGAAGCGATTTGCATCCCTTGTGGTGGATCTAAAGGGCCCACACACATCAGTGTGTATGAGATCCAATAATCCCTTACCTCTTTCACAAATACCAGTGAAAGGTGACTTAATCATCTTTCCAAGCAGACAAGATTCGCATGTGTCATCCGACTTTAGGTCAAATGACTCCAACACTCCATCCTTTTGGTGTTGGGCTATGCACTTTTTGTTGACATGTCCAAGACTACAATGTTGTTGGATTAGGTGTCTAAGCCCATAACTAAACTTGGTATGTACTTGACCCGATAGTAGCATGGTCCTTTTGGGTTGCCTTCACCGGAGAAATTTGATAGGATGTATATTTGAGAAAGAGGTTATTTATGATTTAAAAATATATTATAAGAATAATATATTAATTGATAAATCATATTATTTAATTGGTATTGGTCAACAATTAATTTGGAATTAATTTAGTGATCAAAAGAGACTGATTAAATTAACGGAGATTAATACATATAGTTTGGGCTAATGATCCATGTTGATTAGGATGGACTAATTTTATGTGGGAATCCATGAAGAGTTAGTCCAAAGGGTTTATCATATGGATTATTGGATTAAAGGCCCAAGGAAGTGAATTAGGGTTTACAAGTGAAACCCTAGGAATTCCACACTATAAATGTAACCCCTAGCATCACCAAAAATGGCCCTAAGAGTTCCAAGAAGAACCCTAGCCGTTTTTTGTGTGCCTCCTAGCCTCACTCTCATTATCCTCCACTTGCTTTTGGTGTTTGTGACACATTAGAAGTATCACACTTGAGGTACTAAGCTCTTGAAAGGCCAAGGATTACAAGCTACAACAAAGAGGTATTCGTCTAACTAGTTTTTATGTTTCAAATATCAAAGTTGTATGCTAGTTATAGGTATGGATAATTTTATTGCATATATAACATGAGAAAACTTAGATCCAAAGCATTAGGGTTGTATGTGAACCATAGGGATTTTATAGTGCACAAAACCCATCAGTGGTATCAGAGCCTATGGTGTTTTTTGTTATATTGATGCAATTGTGTAATTTTCAAAGCTGAAAAAACTTCTTTTTTTGCCTCTGACTGCTGGACTCGACGAGTCCCATGAGGGAACTCGACGAGTTGGTCCAAATCGACGAGTCCATGCCGTGAACTCGACGAGTTGGGTCATCTGTTTGCAATTTTTCGAGTTTCTTGGCCAGAATTGGATTTGGATCATTACCACAAACTGTTTTGTATCATATAATTCGATTTTTCTAATAAGGTAATGATTATCCTCATCCAATTAAATGATGATTGTCAAATTTTAAGATAATTACTTGATTTTGTGAAAAACTAATTATTTGTAGAATTTGAATCATCTTGCTATATGAAATTACATTAGGTCAATTTTGTGATATAATTAATTATATGATTATTTTAATTGTTGTCAAATTGGTCCAAGAGTTTTGAAATGGTTTCAAAATTTGTCCTCAAATTTTGGAATTTAAAAGTTTTAATTATGAAACATTAAATTCTAAAACCCCTAGTAATTTGAAAAGGTTCAAATGTGCAACTCTTGGCTTTGTAACTTAAAGTTTAATTAATTGCCTTAATTTTGAAACCTTAAATTTAGAACCTTAATATTTTGAATAGTTCAAATTACACCCTTATGGTTTTATTAAATTAATTAAGTGTTAAATTAAAATAGAGAATTAATAATTCCATAATGACATGGTTTAAGTTTAATTAGATTAAAAGTCTAATTTATTAATAGATTAAACCACTTAGTATTTTAAATGTGTAAAGTACACCCTTATACTACATAAAATTAAAAGTATAATATATTATATATGTATAAGTTAAAAGTCAGTCTTACTGTTAGTATGCCTCATTCACGAAGCTGGTCTATAAGGGGTGTTTAAGGAAGCGGCCTGTAAAATGACCGCCATTGGGTATACACTCTTACCCACCGCACCCTTGACCAGTGGAGGGTCGTTAGCCGAACGGGTAGGATAGGACACAAACTTTCATTAATAAGTATAATGAAATACCAAGTAACTAAATGTTTTATAAATTCCCAATCTTAGTTACTTAGGAAAAATGTGAATTTGGTGCTAATCCATGAAATTGCACATTGTACCTTGTTGGTTGTTAGTGGAGCGTGTGTGGTTAACCGGCACACTAATATGGGACCAATGAAGGATGGCAATGGGTAGCTCTTAGTTTGTCATAGATCAATGGAGCATGTGTGGTTAACCGGCACATTGATTAGGTGATAAATGACTTCGAGAGTACCAAGCTAATTTGCATGGTTATTCACGCCTTGTTTGTGATCCTCGGTATCCCAGTCACAAACTTGAAGGGCATAATCGAGATTAAATATGCCATTAAAATGTTCAATAAATCTCAAAATATCTAGGAATTTCATTTAAAATCTAATTCGTTTAAAATTTTGTTTTCGTGGTGGAATTGGTAAATCGTCATTTACCTACCGACAAATAATTTACAATTGGATTACGGCATCCCTCTTCCGAATTGTGAATTATTGTGTTGGATCCTAGCCTTAATATTTCATTTGGGTGTTATATTAAGGATTAAACCAACTTACTTGAATTTCTCCCATTGTAGATGTCTAGTTTTGACAACTATGGTCTTCCTTATCCTTTTCGGAAAAAGCTTTCCTCATGAAGATGATATTCCTACATGGCGATCAAGGTGAAAGATCAATCTCTTTTTCGTGCAATGATGGAACTGGAAATCATACTTCACTTCCTCCACCTCCTCCAATTATTCTCCCTGACCCACGTGTTTGTCGATTTGAAAAGTTCAAGGTCACTCAAGCCCTATTGGCAAGCAAACAAGAAGATGGGAAAGTTGGGTGTCATTTTCCCGAGGAAGTTGGCTGTTAACTTAGTTCTTCAATCACTTCCTGATTCGTATGGTCAGTTTGTTAAAGACTACTATATGACAAATCATGACATGACCCTTATCGATCTTACCTATTTGCTAATTACTGCTGAATCAACAATGATTTGGCGCACTGGTCAAGCAAATTTGATTGGAAGATCAATCTCCCAAACTTCTATGGACATTGACAATGACAACATTGGAAGTCCAGAAAAGTTTTCTCTTCCCAATGGACGGCCAAGGTCAAACCGTTTGACCAAATGGTAAAGAGAAAGGCTAAGTCTGCGACTGTCTCGTGTGCCATTCCAAAAGAGTCTGTTTATTTCTATTTATCAAGAGAATGGGCATTGGATGCGAAGCTGTCGTATCTACCTGAAGGATCGCAAGGATGGTAAAGTCAAAATGTATGACTCTACTCCAGGTAGTCCATTATCTAACTCTATTAAGTTCCCATTTAGCGATTCTTATTACATGATGTAAAGTTACATTTTGATGTTTTGAGGAATCAAAGAGAAAGAAGGAAGCTTAAAGGAAATAGCATGCTGAGTCTGATCATGAAGAAGTGGATTCCGATCGCATGGTTCGATGATCAGATGTTCGAGCGTCTGCTTAGGAGTTATGATAGATTGCTTAGAAATATTTAGAAACATAATTTTCATATGTATTTGCATTGTAAGGACAAGTTGTCCGCATTTTATAAATAAAGAAAATTTTGATTTTATCTTATTTTATGTTTCCTTGCAATGACATCTATGAAAATTTTTGATTATATGTTTCGATTAATAGCAATGTTGAAAATGTTTGATTCTTAGTTATATCGATTGTGGTAGTGTCGTAATTTTCTTAGTAAGAAAAGATTCTCATTGCCCAAGTTTCAATTGGACAGAAACTTGGAATCATGTGATATGAATTATATGAAGTATGAAAATCTTGGTACTTAGGAAAATTGAGACTAATTCCTTATTTGCATAAGTATGTGAGTCAAGTGAAGGTCTAGGAGATTTAGTACACATTGTTGTGAACTGGTCAGGTCTACCACAAAGAATGATAAAGACTATTCGTCATAATTTACTAAAAGTTTAGTAAATATGGTTATACTTACAAGATTAAGTGTAATTCTAATACTTTGAAAAGTTTCAAAGTATAGCATAACGAATAAGAAGAATCAATTAGGCAGAAGATAAAAGTTTCTCCAATCTGAAAGGAAATGAGAGTACTTTAGTATCGTGTTTTATGATCATCCTAATGATTATGGAACCATGTCACAATTGATCCTCTAAGGATACCATAGTGCATTTATATGACTAAGGAGAGGTATCGGGAATTGTTAAAATGGTTAAAATCAAAAGGATGAGTCATACTTCGTTATAAAATCGAGTCTTAGAGTTATGAGTAACATATCCAAAGTAGGTTTATAACACATCATGAAATGTGGAGTAGAAAAGTTTTCTTGCTCATGCACATTTTGAATTGGTAGTTGTAATGTTTTGGCTAAAACAAAGACCAACTAAGACTAATTAAATGAAGTGTTTTTATTGACAAGAACCTGCACTAACTCTTGAATATTTGTTTGTCAAGGAATGGTTCTTGACAAGAGAATCTTATATGTCAAGAGGTAAGTGGGAGTCTTAATGATCTTGAAGAGCTTCAAGAACTAATCAAGAATAAACCTATTGTTTATCACTAGCACACGATTTGAGGTTTGTAACCTATCGTGTTGACATATTCTTGTTTATGTGCCCATTCCAGTTAAGTCGACTATGTGTGTGAGTTCTATGAGTCCTCATTTGATTGCATAAGGCAAAGCACCTTGATCAGTGAGAGTACATTGATCAGAGTGGGTGAGCTGCTCAATAACTTAGAAGCAATGGTAAGCCTTGTGCTACCAAATGGCAAGAAATTAAGATTGAACAAGTTCAGTCCATATGAGTTCGGATTTGTCACAAACCTTGTCTTGTGATTATGGTCATGACAAATTCACATGGATAGGAGCACATGCACCATAAAATCTATGTGGCAAATGTTTCTCTCCGGTTCATAAAAGGATTGTGAGGAAACGCTTTCACTAAGTAGATTTTAAGAAACAGCAGTTGTGTTAATTGCATTCTCAAATTCGGTTATGATTACAACATCCCTCTTCATAGTTCGAATTGTGAGAAATTGCAGATTGTCTCGACATTCGGGACTTACTGCTTGTTCTGATATAGTTTAGACACACATATGGACTATCTAAGGAAAAGTGTATGAGTTTAAGAAGCTTAGATAAAGTCTTATTGAAGCATCTTGTATCAGAAATCTGAACTTTGGTAGGAAAGTCAGTAAGTATTGATTTCTAGAAGTCCAGCTGGTTTCTAGGTACATGTCAAAGCTAATGGGAGCATAAGTGTTATGCTAGTACGGACATAATTATTGTGCGAGTGGGATCATAATCATTATGATAGGTGTTGTGAGTTGGCAATGTTATTTATAGGAAACAAAGTTTGATTTGCAAAGTTGCAAAGTTTGAAAAGTAGTTTCGCTATAGAAGGTTTTAAGGGAGAGGCAATCATACTTCATTTCGAATCTAAAAACTTAGATTGAAATTTTAATAGACTTGGTCATAAATGTCATGTTGAAATGTTTCAACATAATAAATTCTATGTATGGCAATATTATAGCAAAGGACTGGTTAAGTATCATGTCTTTATGTAAAACATTATGATCGTATTCCATATGCTTTGCGTATAGGATCGATTGCATCTGCTGTAATATTTGACCGTTCTGTCTATTCCAAATGCCCAGGGTGTTAAGAGCGAAAAGGACCAGAACCCGATATGACTAAAGTAATTAAACAACTGTCAAGGACAATCTAAGGTTCGCTAAGGATTGTTCAATTGTTGGTAGTTGGAAGTATAGTAATTAATGGATCATATTGACATTATTATGAATAGATATGATTCTATTAAGAATGAGTTGTCATATGGTAAATATGGAAATGTTTCCACGATGGGAGTTGGATATTAAGAATCTATGTGTAGGTTAGAAACTTTTTTGCAAGAAGAATGTTCAAACGAATGTACTTTGAATGTGAGACTTCATATCTATGTAGTTGTCTTGTAACAATCTCCAAATGGAACGCTTTGTAATAGCATTGACAAAGTCTATATGACTTTGGTGCCTTGACATTACAAAAGTATAATTGCATGTGAGTTTAGATCTGACAAGATTCTAATAGTGGCAATAATTTTGTATTATTACACTTATAATAAGGATTAGGGAATTGTGAAATGAGCATCATTGGAAATGTGTTCGACTGATCTATTTCACAAGGTAAGGACCATAGGAAAACATAGTGTGCATGCTTGGAGCATGGGATAACTGGTGTGTTAATTCAAGTATTAAGTTGATTAGTCGAAACATTATACAATGAATAATGTGTAATCAATATGGTTGAGACCATATTGGATTGAATTATTCTTGTGTTTCTCTTTGCATGTTTTACTTCCCGAATAATAAGATTATTCAAACATCCACAGTCAATCATACTTTGGAAGTAAGTAATGAGGTAAGACTGTCATGAATCCGACTGTAGATTGTCTAAGTGTTTAGACATAGCATAAGTTTACTGCAGTGTTCATGAGTACTCCAGTAATAAGATTTGAGTATTGGATTATGTCACACCCCTGAACCAGACGGCGGAAACGTCCAGGGACTTGCGTGTGACATCATCCTTGTAGTATCATGACATAGTATATAATTGAAACATAACATCATCATCATCAAACATGTAATAATACAACATACATTGTTTAAATCGAGTATTGTGTTTGAATATTACATGCCAAAATGATTAAAGTGGGATGAAACAAAATATAGCAAAACATCTGTTAGAATATTCAGCCCAACCTGCTTCAACGGTTTCCTGAGAATACAAGTCAATTTAAAAAGGTCAACATAAAAATGTTGGTGAGTTCATAAGCATGTTTGAGAAAATGATTTGTATAGCTTTGTAATCACAGGAAAATCCTGTATTTTCTTAAAATAGTTTAGTATGTTTGTGTCCGATCCTGTATTAATGCATGTGTGTTTTTGTTTGAAAGAATTCCAAAAGTAAATGAAGAGATTGTAAAGAGAATGCCCCCAGACACCCTATGTTGCCTGTAATAGAGAATGTCGGTGCATCAACCCCCGAGGTTGAGTACCAGTGTGAGTATATTCTTGAGTAATCCATAGAGAAAAGAGAATGGTCTCGCGTAAATTTCATAACGTTAATTCCTCTAAGTGAGTCGTTATAACCATACTAATTAATGACAATTTCGCCTGTCTTGGCGTTGTTAAACGCCTATGGAAAATAGAATAAGGTTTTCGTCACCCTAGACTGGTGTAGTCTAACTGTAGCGAATAGCTCAGGTGTGGGGTGTCATCCCCATATAGATCTATACACAAACCCCCTGCTCTCCCTCCAAGAGACTCTGGTTATAACTACAAGCTACGA
Source organism: Lactuca virosa (assembly GCF_052849685.1). Classification (NCBI taxonomy): domain Eukaryota; kingdom Viridiplantae; phylum Streptophyta; class Magnoliopsida; order Asterales; family Asteraceae; genus Lactuca; species Lactuca virosa. The sequence continues at coordinate 288,642,960 of NC_136426.1, forward strand.
TCGTACACTCAAGAGGTGTCAACCGACATGTCTCACTAGATCCTTAATCGAATTTACGCGAAGAGAAACATATAAAACTCATTCCAGGCCCATTGAACCATGTAAACGAACCACAGAGGCTCGCTAAACATATGTCATTTCCAGGCCCGAAAGGAACGAGATTATATAAAATGGGCCCAAAATATATGTAAAAGGACAACTGAGGCCCATTTGACATGTAAGGTATCTACGGGCCAAAATAGCATGTAAATAGTATCCAAGGTCCGTCGCGCATGTTAATGGGTCAATGAGGCCCAATAAAGATATAAATAGTATTCAGGACTTATCAAGCATATAAATGGGCCACTAAGGCCCAATAACATGAGAACATCAAAATTAGCCCGTTTGTTATTATTTTGCTAGTAGTGGCTCAATTATTTACTAAAATGGCATAAAAAGCCCACTATTGTAAAAATTGACATTCTTTGCCCATTAAGCCAAAAATTTACAATTCAGGCCCAAGTTTAGTAAAAATAACATTTAGGCCCTCTTTTGGACAAAACTTGTATTTAAGTCTAGTATTTGCAAAAATAACATTTTTAACTCATTCTTGTCAAAAATATCATTTTTGGCTTAGTTTTTGTGAAAATATACATTTTCGGCTCATTTATAGAAAATTTCATCTTTTGGCCCAAATGTTCATAATTTTTGCAACTTTGACCCCCTTTTTATCAAAAACTTACATTTTTTACACAACTTTCTTGAAAATGACAATTAAACCCACAAAAGGTCAAAAATTACACTTTTTAGGCCCAAAACCATGGCCCAATAAGGCCCATTTATGAAAATATTTACATTTTGATCCCTATAAGGTCTCAAATGTCGAGTTTAGCCATTGTTTTAACAAAAATTTCCTTTTGAACACCATACTAGTCGTAAGTTACATAATTGGCCCATACTTTGTTATTTTGTCGATTTTAGCCCCTTTCATGAAGTTTTTCTTAGATTCAAGTATCCCAAGAGTGTTTTAATCCTTTTTCTTGTGTGATATGTTGAAATAAGTGTTATGTTATACCAATATCATCATCTTTTAGTAGATCTTTAAGTTTATGAAGTTTACAACACATAAACACACATGTAACTAAAAAAACACACAAAATCATGCATACACACATAGATATACACAAAACAACTTGTATTCTCCCCCAAAACAAAGTAAAAACTGAAAATAAGGGGTATGAACTCACCTTTGTTTGAAGATTTTGGTTTTTGATGAAGAAATGAAGAGATCTCGACACTAGATGTGTTCTTGAGATGATTTTCGAGCTCTAAGGTGTTCTAAGAACATAGACCATGAAATGAGGTGGGTTAAGAAGAGGTTTTTGGTGTAAACTTGAAGTTGAAACTATGGAGTCAAACAAAACTTACCAAAATGATGAGCTTTGATGAAAAGTTCTTGAACACTACACAAGTACACACACTAACTTGGAGAGGGAAGTGAGATTTTTCTTGAGAGCTCTAGAGAGAATTTCTTGGGTGAGTTTGAGAGTAAAAGTGATGCTGGGGAGGTGGTGGGTTCGGCCGAGACTAGAAGAAGAGAGGGAGAGAGAGAAGATTGGTTATTATATGGGAGATTAAAGGGTAATAACTTAGTTATATGGGATGTAATGAACTTGGGAGTCCTCTAGCTAATAATGAGGTCTCTTCTTAAGGATTTTCCATTTTTTTGATTTTTTTTATTTTAATTGGGTCGAGAATGGGGCAAGGAAAAAAAAGGAATGAGATAGTTTGGGCCCTTTCTTGACCTAGTTCGAATTCATGAGGCCCAAATAAAAAAGTTTCAGCCTATTGGGCCCTTATGAGAGTACACGGCTCAAAGAAGCCCATGATTATAGTTTACGGCCGAGTAGGGCTTACGAAACCATTTATGGCCCATAATGGCCTATTAAAGATAAGATGAATCATTCTTGGCCCACATGGCTCAAAATACTTTAGTTTGATGAATGTGGGTCACAATTAGAGCCCATGTAGAATTTCTTGGTCCAAAATAGTCAATTTGAAAATTTACTAGTCCATTAGGCCCAATAAGAGAATCCTAGTCCATAATAACTTAAACCGGGATTTTTAGGGTTTTCAACCCATAGTTGAATATGTGAGATGTATTGTATTAGATTTTGAACTTTACTCAGGGTTTGGATTCAAATAGATGATTTTTATCTTAGCGTATAACATGACATTCACTTGAAGTACAAGCCTTGTAATAATTGATATTTACATAAAAATAGAATCTCCTAGCTGAAAATGCTAGTTGTGACATCATCCCCCCATTAGAGGGAATTTCGTCCTGAAATTCTTTCGAAAGTTACGATAATGAACGAGAGAATAAGTGAGGGTACTTCTGCTTCATCTGGTCTTCGCATTCCTATGTGAATTTCGGTCCACGTCTGGCGTTCCATCGAGCCTTCACAATCGGAATGCGGCTCTGTTTCGTACGTTTCACTCCCTATCCATTATCTCGACCGGTTCTTCAACGAACAGGAGATTCTCGTTTATTTCGATTTCTTTTACAGGAATGACAAGAGTTTCATCTGATAAGCACTTTTTCAAATTTAAAACGTGGAGCACAGGGTGTACGTTGCTGAGCTCCGAAGGTAGCTGCAGCTTATAAGCTACCGGACCAATTCGGGCAAGAATCTCAAAGGGTCTGATGTATTGTGGGTTTAGTTTTCCTCGTTTCCCTAAACGAATCATCCCTTTCCAGAGAGAGACTTTTAGTAGCACTCGATCTCCGACTTGGAATTCCAGAGTTTTTCATCGATTGTCAGCGTAACTCTTTTGTCGCCACGCGACGCTTGGAGTCGGGATTTGATTTGAATTATTTTCTCTGTAGTCTCTCGAATGATTTCTGGTCCTGTAAGGGTGCTGTCCTATGATTGCCCTTTTGTTAGCTGGGTGTCACCCACCTCAGCCCAGCAAAGAGGCGATCTGCATTTGCGACCATATAAGGCCTCAAAAGGAGCAACCTTTATGCTTGTGTGATAGTTGTTGTACGAGAATGCAATTAAGCATAAATGCGTATCCCATGACTTGCCGAAATTGATCACACAGGCTCGGAGCATGTCTTCGAGTGTTTGAATGGTTCGTTCGCTTTGGCCATCGGTTTGAGGGTGATAAGCAGTGCTCATGTCTAGCTGTGTTCCCATAGCCTTCTGGAGTGACTGCCAAAATTGCGAGGTAAATCTACTATCCCGATCCGAGATTATAGATATCGGCACTCCGTGGAGTCTCACGATCTCTTGGATATAGATCCGTGTTAATCTTTCCATCTTGTTGATTCCTTTATTGGCAGGAAATGAGTGGATTTAGTTAACCTATCGACGATTACCCAAATAGCATCCAATCCGTCTGTCGTCTTAGGTAATTTGGTCACGAAGTCCATAGTAATCCTTTCCCATTTCCACTCGGGTATTACTGGCTGTTCTAATAGTCCCAAGGGCTTTTGGTATTCCACTTTCACCTTGGCGCAAGTTAGACACTTGCCTACGTAAGTGGCGATCTCTGCCTTCATATTTGTCCACCAATAATGTTGCTTAATGTCCAGGTACATTTTATCCGAAACCGGATGGATGGAATATCGCATCTTGTGTAAGTGTTTTTGGAGCTAAAAGTGCCTTTGTGTGTTAGTAAAGAAGAAGAGGAGATTCTTGTGAAGGCTAGAAGTTGGAGTGCAAGCTTGGATCTGAGTTCTTCAGAGGGAGAAGTTCCACTTGGAGGTAAAAAGCTCAGAACTTTATTTGTTATTATTGTTGTGTGCTTCTTGGACCAATTTTTAGGGTTTTTGGTCCCAAGGTGGAGACTTTATGAGCAAAAGGTCTCCATAAGCTTAGATCTTCTATATTTCAGAGTGTTATGAGTTGTGGGTTCATAAAAATCCAAACTTGGTCGTGGATCTTAAGTCATGCATGAGATCTAAGCTTTATGAGGAAAGAGGAGAGGTGTTAGAGTGATTAGTGACCTTTACAGCCATGCAAAGGCTTAAAGGTTCTGACTTTATGGAAAAAGAGGCTTCGAGGAAGTCAGATCTGATAGTCGGATGAATGTCTGAACCGTTTAAGACCCAAAATCAAAAGGAGTATGAAACTGGGAATTATGCGGGGCATAATCCCAGTACGCACAGCGTAGGAGGTCACGTTCCCCGATTCTGTGAAGTCGCCGGGTACGCCCAACGTACAGTCTTGGTACGCGTAGCGTAACCCAGAGGGTTGACTTTCGTTGACTTTTAGGGTTTTAGTCAACATGTGGACTTTTGGGTCAAGGAGGGGTAAAATGGTCTTTTACCCTTCTGTGGGGTTGTAGAAAGGGATTTAATCTAGCCTTTGAGAGCCATTATTTATTTGAGAATATTGTTTATGTGATTAGGCGGGGGCTAGATCAGTATATCCGTGTGCGAGATTATCCGAGTTACCCGAGGTGAGTCTTCTCACTATACTGTACCTGGAAAGGTATCTATGTGTGACCGGAAGGTCTTGTATGCTATGAGCTGTATGTACGGTATGCTGTTATGTGATATGTATGTATTATGTATGTTATGATGTGGGCCGGAAGGTCAAGAGGATATGGACCGGAAGGTCAAAGTGATATGGACCGGAAGGTCATTACAGGTAGGGCCGAGATCCCCCACCTAGATCAGGAGTTTTATGGGGTTGGCCGGCTACTATCGGAGATTTATCAAGGATTTCTCCAAGATCGTCGTGCCTCTCACCAGGTTGACCCGGAAGGGCGTTGCTTTTTCATGGGGTCAGGAGCAGCAGAGCTCGTTTGAGACTCTTCGCCAGAGGTTGTGCGAAGCCCCGGTGTTATCACTTCCAGAGGGAATGGAGGACTTTGTGGTGTACTGCTACGCATCGATATCGGGGTTGGGTGCGGTGCTTATGCAGAGGGGGCATGTGATAGCGTATGCATCGAGGCAGCTAAAGCCTCATGAGACGAGGTATCCCACCCACGAATCTGGAGTTGGGGGCAGTGGTGTTCGTCCTCAAGATCTGGCGCCATTATCTGTATGGGGTTCGGTGTACCATATACACGGACCACAAGAGTTTGAAGTATCTGATGGATCAACCCAACCTGAATATGCGCCAGAGAAGATGGTTGGATGTGGTAAAGGATTACGATTGTGAGATCCTGTACCACCCGGGCAAAGCTAATGTTGTGGCTGATGCTCTGAGCCGTAGGGCAGGGAGTGCCCCGATTCGAGACCTTTGTATGCGATTGACGGTGATGACTCCGCTGTTGGACACCATTCTGGAGGCCCAGGCAGAGGCAGTGATGCCAGAGAACCGCAAAAGGGAGCGGGTGATCGGGCAGGTGTCTGAGTTCGTTACCGATAGCCGAGGGCTGATGACCTTTCAAGGTCGGATTTGGGTGCCATATGCAGGCGGGGCACGTACCATTCTGATGGAGGAGGCGCACAGATCGAGGTTCTCGATCCATCCCGGGGCCACTAAGATGTATTTGGACCTGAACTGCTTCACTTTGACCCATTGTATAAGTGTTGTTAAGTAGAAACGTACCAGTAACAACCGTTGGGTCCTGAACTGCTTCACTTTGACCCATTGTCAATACCCTCCCTAATGCTCCTGCCCCCTGGTTGTTGGCTTTAGGGCAGTCGCGCCTGAAATCACCAGTCTCTCCACACCCATAACAACTGTAATTGGTCCCGATATTGTTATTGTTGTTATTGTTGTTGCGATTGTTGTTGTTTGACTGTTGGTTCTGTTGAGGCTGAGTTCTACAATATCTTGCGGTATGACCCCTTCGATTACAACTCGTGCAATGCATCTCCCTGCATTTTCCATGATGGTGATAATTGCATTTGTTACACTTGGGTAGGGTCCCTGAGTATTGTTTGGGAGCAGCTGGTGTGGATGAGGCTGGAGCATGTGGTGTTGAGGTGACCTGAGCAGTAGCGGCGTGTACTGCTACTATTTGTTGCTTCTTTGATGACTCTTGGGTTTGTCGCCCTTTTCTCTTGTTGTTTTTTCCTTTCTTGTTATCACCTTCCCTTTTGACTTCAGTTTCCCCTGCTTTGGCACCCCTTTTGTTACCATGGTCGTATAGTTTCTTGGCTAGTCTTTTTGCACTGTCATACGTTTCCGGGTTTGCTGCTATCACATTCCATTGGATTGGAGCATTCAATCCCCAAATGAATCTTTCAATCTTCTTCCCTTCAGATGTGATCATTCCTGGACACAAGAGAGACATCTCACTAAACCTTGATATGTAAGCATTGATGTCAGAGTTTTGGACTGTGAGGTTCCATAGTTCTTGCTCCATTTTCTGGATTTCTCCCCTTGGACAGTACTCGGCCATCAACATTTCCTTAAGCTCCTCCCATGGCATAGCGTTCGCTACAGGGAGTGTCATGGCCTCCACGTGACCATTCCACCAAGAGAGAGCTTGATCGACGAAAGTGCAGGCCGCAAACTTCACCTTGCACTCCTCAGGACATCTGCAGATCTGGAACACTGATTCCACCTTTTCTATCCATCTTTTCAGAGTTATCACGCCTCTCATCCAGTTGAAGGTTCGAGGCTTGGCGTTTGTGAAGTCTTTGTAGGTACAGGTTCTTGTGGGTCCTTGGTTTGTTCCCTGGTTTGTGCTTCCGGCTCCTTGCCCGTTACCTCCACCGTTGTTTCTGTTGTGAATCTGTGCCAGCGCTGAAGTGACCGCAGTTGACACTGCCGCTTGGAATGTGGCTGAGTTTATCTCTATTGGCGTCGGTGCCATGTTGTTTCCGCGATTTGGTCTTTGAGGCATCTTTCTGTCATGGAATGGAAAGATGTTGAGTATCCAGTGTATTTTGTTTCACGATTTCTTGGTTATAGCACAGTGTCAGTGGTTCGGTTGTGTGTAAGTGAGTGAATGCATACAATCAACAGGTAGTAAAAGTAATAGAACACATAGCAGATAAAAACATCATGATAAAATATATAGCCGTTTTCATTAATGATAATCTTTTGAGTACATGAAAATTTGCCTACATAAGGCATACAATACATGCAGTGAAATAAATCTGACAGAGTAACGACTCCGTGAGTAGTGTAGTCACTTAATCATGAAGTCGATAGTACATAAGGAAGTACATAAAAGAAAATCATAGCGGTAGTGGGTGAACGGATACTAGTTGCGACGAGATGGGTCTGGTGGTGCTGACGAAGAGGTAGATACACCCCGAAGTCTAGCCAAGTGGTGCTCAGCAGCCCGAAGCCAGGCTTCCAATGCGGTCTGGCGCGCCTGGTAGTCCTGACTACCTCATATGTCATCCTCTCTGTGCACTCAACTGCGACTCTCATGGCAACCATCTGGACCAGCGGTTGTCTGCGTCTGTTCGCCAATATCGCGTGTCCTCCTTACTATCACTGGCAAGGCTCGGTCGGTAGGTCCACCGTGACTCAAGTCGTAGTAGCCCTGGTTCATACCAAATGGGGGTCACACCCCTTGCTGGTAGCTCCATCTCCAAATTTCGTGTGCACATGGGGGCGTAGGACCATTGGGGCCCATCCTATATGGGGGCACCCTGGCCATGTAGGGCGGATCGATGACTTCGGACTCCGCGTCCGAGTCATCTGTGTCGCTGCCAGCATCCTCCTCCTCATCTGAGTCAGCTACCGGTTCTGCCGGTCCTCCTATAGGCTCTTCCTCTGGTCCTTCCTCTGGTTCCAACTGTTGAGTCCATTTGTGTTGCGTCTTGGGCCTTACGTTTTGTATCCAGATTGGGCCTGTCCATCCGTGATTATCTAGATTAGCTGGTAGGGTTATACTATATATATGCATGCATGTATGCATTATAAAAAAAAAATTATCACGTTGATTATTTATAACCCTAAAACACCTCTACAGTTGAAGTTCTTTATTGAGCTCTTCTGAGGTGTTGAAGCATTAATCATACGACATATTCAAAGCCATACTCGTGTTCTTAATTACTTTCATAATTGTTTGCTTGCATAGAATCTAACGATCCTAATAGAACTTTGTTCTAACAATTGGTATCACAGCAGGAGACTGTGTGATCAATACACATTCCTTCTGTATTCAGAATTCTTTAGGGTTTCCGCTTTTATCATATAAATAGAGGCCGTCTTCTTCATATCGACGGTAACTCTGTTTCTGATAAAAACCTAATCTTAAGTTTACAGGTTTGATTCTAGCAGCCCACCATGTCTCACGAAGATTCGCAAACAAATCCCATCAACATCTCAAACAGCATTGGATCTACAACCAGAATACCCATTCTCTACACTCAAGACTACGAAGTATGGGCTCATCACTTCAAAGACTACGTGGTTGGATATGAAGATAATGGCTATCTCATCTGGGAAGCTATCACACTTGGGCCGTTTGTTCACTCAGCAACGAACACAACTGTCAAGTCCCAAAAGGAGAGGAAGTTGGCACTTATCTCATCTGGGAAGCTACTGTCAGAATTTGGAGTTTTCGAACAGAAACCTGAGGAGAAGCTCATACAGACTTTCGATCGGTTCAATCATCTCCTAAGTAAGATGATCAAGCATGGAATAGAGAGGAAGTTGATCGAGCAAAAAGTAACTTTCATGAACGGGCTAAGAACGGAATGGATGGCTGCGGTTTCAAATGTAAAAGCTCATGAACAGTTTAAGTCTTATTCTCTAGCGAAACTGGTGGGAATACTTAAGTCCCATGAAAGTGTTGTAACCAAAGAAACGAAAGTAGTTGCTGGTGTGGGATCGCTGGCACTTGTCTCAAAAGGAAAAAGTGTTGCAGAAGAAGAAGAAGGGTCTGATATGTCTGAGTGTGATCTAACAAATGAGGAGTATGGTATGATGGTATCCAATCCTAAGAAGTTTGCACGGAGAAAATTTCCTGTCAACAAGAACCGAAACTGGAAAAGAAGTTACAGCTCTGAGAAAGTGAAGGATGAAGCGAAAATCTCCTCTCAAAAGGATGAAGAGAAGAAGGAGAGCAAGCTAGCAGGAGACTCTGGATACGACTGCAATTATTGTCATGGCAAGAACCATTTTGCCAAAGATTGCATGTTAAGGAAAATGGCTGAGAAAAGAGATGGTGAAGACGATGAGGCGTATTATATGCGAAAGCTGGAAGAGATCAAGAAAAAGAAGGCGACTAACAGTTCTATGAATGCCTTGATTGTACAGGAGAATGCTGATGAAAATGAGTTCGGTGGCGTTGAAGTTTGGTCAACCGATTCTGAAGATGAAGAGGTAAGAAAGCCCACTCATGGAAAGGCTTATGTGGCAAAGGAAGTGGGTTCGGCTGGAAAGTGTTTAATTGTCACTGCTGGTTCATCAACCGAAAGCGCAAATGATGAACCGAACCTGACCGAGAACAAATGTTTTGCAGCAAAGCCTGTTAGTGAAAAGATCAACGACTACGATCGTTTGATCAAAAAGGTACAATCCATCCTTGAATCACTTAAACTTCCAATAACAGATTATGAAGAAGAGTTAAATGAATTAAAATTTAATTTAATAACTTAAGTGGTAGTCTCATGCAAAGTCGCTTAGTGAATTCTAACCTAACTGACCAACTCAGCAGGGTATCTTCAAAAAGTGAGGAAAGAAGGATGTAGATTGAGCTGAAGGAGGCAGAGTTAGGGCTAGGGATGAAAGTATTTATTTGCAAAGAGACAACTTAAAGTTTTTAAAACAAATGAATGTATTTTGTTTAATTGCTAAGCGTTTATATACTAATATTGCTCAATTGCATTTAAGTTGTGAGATAGGAAAGAAAATTCACAAGATGATTCTGTCCTTTCTTGAATTTAAGGGAGATGAGGTCATAGCAGAATGTGAATCTGTAGTGTCTTCAGAAGAGACATCCATGTCTTACAAAATTGGACTGGACAAAATAGAATCCTTCATTGACTCTAAGGAACATAAATGTATGCTCAAAGATCTTTTAGATGAAAATGATAGGTTAGAATTAAAGTCCGAAACCATTGAATCATTTGACTCGTCTAATGCAAACTTGCTTTCTGAACATAAAATAAACTTAGAAAACACGTCTGAATTTGATGAGGAAAGTGAGATGAGTGAAATCTCAGTAGAAGACGTTGTTGATTGCTCTGAGTTTATGAAAAGCGAAACCGAGCATGAGAAACCCCTTATTTCTGAAAACTCGGTTGAATTCGCTCGTCTGTCAAAAGACAAGATACATAAACTCAAAGAAAAAGCTTTGGTTTATCAAAAGGTTCAAACTGTGCCAAATCAGGTTTATGCAGTTACAGGAGTCACTCCAAAGCAAATGGCAGAGTTAAGGATCTTGGTCGACAAAGATAATGCTGAAGGGTGCGACGACTACTTCTGGTCAACCCCTATTGACAACGCAGACGAAACCGTAGGCTTGTCAGAGCAGACCTCTTGGAGGGTAAAAGGAAGATATATTGCTGAACCCATCAACAAATCCTCGAGCTTTGACAAACCAAGCACAAGTGGAACCAAAGAAATCCCTGAGGAACCAATGGAAGAACCGAAAGTTCCAACCAAGACTATGACAGAACCACATGCTCCAACAAAGACACTCGAAAGTCAAAAGGAAAAGCCAAAGTCTAGCTTCAATATCCACAAATCTCAGAAGGAGTTAGCTGAACAGAAACGCTTAAGAAATCAGAGATATGCCAAGAATCTGAATGAGCGAAAAAGGCACTGGAATTCTCAAAATTCCAACTATGAGCCTCCTAAGAAAGAACCAACAAACAAAGGAAAGGAAAAACTAAAGGAAAATTTCAGTCCAAATTCCTACTATTCCAAGTCCCAGAACCGAAAGTCTAGTTTCAGTTCCAACACCGTCACTCAGAACCGAAAGTCTAGTTTCGGTCCTAAACCCAGTTTCGGTCCCAAACTCAGATGCAAAACAAATTCTATGAAGGACATCAAAGGAAAGGAAAAGCTAACATCAGATTCTGAGCATTATAATAGGAAAAAGTCAGCTAACCCTAGGATTCATAAGAAAAATTCTAAACCATCAAACAATACACCATCTAATGCACCAAAAATTAAAGAAGATAAAACTAAAATCAAGGTGTATACCATTAAAAGAAAAGATCAAACCACTTTAGTAAAAAGAACATATTTGGTTGATATTTCTGCTGTAATTCCTTTTTCTGTGAAAGACTCACCAGGACCCAAGAAACTTTGGGTTCCTAAATCTGCTTGAATTTGCAGCTAATCAGTGACGAGTAGTTTGATGATGAATGGTATATAGACAGTGGCTGCTCGTGTCACATGCCAGGAAGGAAGGAAGAGCTAAGGGAGTTTCGGTCCCTAAAAGATGGTGGGTGTGTAAAGTATGGTAATAATTCTTATGGAACAATTAAGGGATATGGAATGATAACCAATGGAGATTTCTCAATTCGCAAAGTGGCTTATGTGGAAGGATTACAACATAACCTCATTAGTGTGTCACAACTAGTTGTGGGCACAGGTTTGAAAGTTTCCTTTGATGATGAGGGTTCTGAAATAATTGAAAAAGCAATCGAAAAAGGTTCTGCTAAAGTCTGAACATAAGGGAGAGATGTATCCTTTGAATCTCAACCCAATACGAGGGAAACCAGCAGTCTGTTCGCTGTCAAAGGCGAACACAGATGACAGCTGGTTATGACATCGACGATTATCGCACCTGAACTTCAAAGAAATTAATAAGTTGGTGCTTGGTGATCACGTTCGAGGACTCCCTCTTCTCAAGTTCGACAAGGAGCATCTGTGTGCAGCATGTGAAATGGGCAAACAAAGCAGGAAGAGCCACCCTACACGAATCAATACGAAGATTGTTGAGGCTCTTGAACTTCTACATATTGACTTATGTGGACCTTCTGCTATGGAGAGCATTGGCGGTAGTAAGTACATTCTAGTAATTATAGACGATTTTTCACGTTTCACCTGGGTTTTCTTTCTTAAACAGAAGTCAGATGCAACTCCCAAGTTGAAGACATTCATCAAGCAAGTGGAGGTGCAGCTGAGAAAGACGGTGAGGAATATCAGAAATGACAACGGTCTGGAATTCAAGAATAACGAGTTTGAGAACTTTCTGGCTGACAAGGGGATAACTCACAATTTTTCGGCCCCTTATACACCTCAACAGAATGGGATTGTTGAAAGACGAAACCGTTCTTTGTGTGAGGCTGCCAAAACCATGCTTAGTTTCGCCTCTCTTCCACTATACTTCTGGGCTGATGCAGTTGCAGCCGCGTGCTACACTCAGAACCGATCATTGCTTAACAAGAGATTTTCAATAACTCCATATGAGATCATAAACAACCGAAAGCCCAACGTCAAATTTTTCCATGTGTTCGGTTGAAGGTGCTTCATATTCAATTCAAAGGAGAACCGAAACAAGTTTGACGTCAAAGCCGATGAGGGTATCTTTCTGGGTTATTCGCTATCATCAAAAGCATACAGAGTGTTGTATAAACGCTCTAAACGAATTGAAGAAACCTATTATGTCACCTTTGACGATAATTATATGAAGAAAGTTCAAAGAAGTGAATGTGACTTAGGTGAAATATTTCCAGAATCTGAACAAGTCTCGGTTTCCATATCCAACTTGTTTGAAGAGTACAGTCAGCTGTTTGATGAACCAGAGAAAGCGACACACTCAGAGGCGAGAGCAGCAGACAACCAAATTGATAATCTCAAAAAGATCATCGATGAAGCTGCCAAAGAAATGGAAAGTGAACCTCCTGAAGCTAAAGGTGGTCAATCCTCTAATGCCTCTCCAAGCAATGGCTCAAAGTTCCAGGGGAGAGTTCAACAGCACCAAAAACAACTCAAGTATCTTTCGAGGGGGAGAATTCAAATCCTTCCCCAACTCATAAAGATCCAGCCGAAGGGGATAATTCAGCTCCAAAACCACCCAATAGTAGTCCAATTGAGGGGGAGGATCCAACTCCCACAGAGAATGCAAACTCTGATGCTGCCACCGGTTACACTTCGCCAGTCGAGGGGGAGAAAGAAGATACAACTGACGAAGGTGATGACGATCAATCAGAATTTGAAGTAGAAGTGGATGCTGAACTGGATCCAGCATATGATCCAAACTATCCTCCGTTAGCAAAATGGACCAAAGACCATCCCAAAGCACAGATCATTGGTGAATCTTCTGAGAAAGTTCTTACTCGTTCTCAACTGAAAGCGAAACAAACAGCATTATTCTCTAAAGTGGAATTTTGTATGTTTAACTCGTTTATCTCCAAAATAGAACCGAAAACAGTTGATGCTGCTCTTGATCATTCTGATTGGGTTCAAGCAATGCAGGATGAGCTCCACGAGTTTGAACAAAACCGAGTTTGGAGGTTGATTCCTACTCCAAAAGATGCTTCTGTGGTCGGCTTGAAATGGGTATTTAGAAATAAATTGGACAAAGAAGGGAATGTCATTCGCAACAAGGCTCGGTTGGTGGTGAAAGGATATTGTCAAGAGGAAGGGATAGATTATGAAGAAACCTTCGCTCCAGTAGCTAGGTTGGAATCAGTAAGAATCTTCTTGGCATATGCTGCTCATAAAAACTTTGAAGTTTTCCAAATGGATGTCAAATGCGCTTTCATGAACGGAGAATTAGAAGAAACAGTGTATGTTGAGCAACCGCCCGGATTCGTAAACGGGAAATTCCCTGATCATTGCTATGTGCTAGATAAAGCTGTCTATGGATTAAAGCAAGCACTGAGGGCCTGGTATGAAACTTTAACTCGCTTTCTGAAAATGTCGAAATTTAAGCGAGGTTCGGTTGACCCAACCTTCTTTCGAAAGAAGGAAGGCGAACATCTTATGATAGTTCAGATTTATGTCGATGACATCATCTTCGGCTCCACGAATCCTAGCTTAACAGCTGAATACAGGAAGTTGATGGAGACTAAATTTGAAATGAGTGCAATGGGTCCAATTAATTTTTTCCATGGTTTGAATATTAGACAGGGACCAGAAGGTATTTTTATCAACCAGGAGGCGTATACAAAGACGCTACTAACAAAATTTGGCATGGCAGGAGACTCAAAAGTGAAAGTTCCTATGGCTTTTGGCACTAAGTTAACACCATCTCTGGAAAAACCTGCTGCTGACATAACTCTTTATCGTCAAATGATAGGGTCCCTTATGTATCTAACAGCTAGTAGACCAGACATTATGTTTTCTGTTTGTTATTGTGCTAGATTTCAAGCTAATCCAAGAGAACCTCACATGGTAGCTGTGAATAACATTTTTCGTTATCTGAAGCGAACCTCATCTCTCGGTCTCTGGTATCCTGCAAGATCTGGATTCTTCATTCAAGCCTTTTCTGATGCTGATCTAGGAGGATGTGGTCTGGACAGAAAGAGCACTACCGGTGGATGCCAATTTCTTGATGGAAAACTAGTGAGCTGGTAGTCCAAGAAACAAACCTGCGTGTCACTATCCACAGCCGAAGCTGAGTATATAGCTGCAACATCTTGCACTTCTCAAGTAATTTGGATTCAAAGCCAACTGAGAGACTATGGGCTGAGTATGAAGAAAATTCCTCTCTATTGTAACTCAGAAAGTGCAATAAGGATTTGTCACAATCCGGTACAACACTCAAAAACTAAGCACATTGCACTTAGATATCACTTCATCAAAGATCATGTAGAAGATGGGAACGTGGAAGTGCATTTTGTTCGATCTACTGATCAACTAGCCGACATATTTACTAAAGCATTACCTGAAGCACTCTTTAACAAAATCTTACAAGGCTTGGGTATGATGGAAGCAGAGTCGGTACCGAATCCTCAAATATCTCTCTAAAAATTAGACAGGCGAAATGGAGCGAACGCTCGGTCTATTTCGGCTCCATAATTTTCGGGAACCGAAATGAACCGACCGCTCGGTCTATTTCGGCTCTGGAAATTTAAGGAACAGAAATGAACCGACCGCTCGGTCTATTTTGGCTCTGGAAATTTAAGGAACCGAAATGAACCGACCGCTCGGTCTATTTCGCTTCACTCTTTTAAGATAAGGTTTCGGTTGTAAAGTATGTACATTTTTCTTTCTCTTGTCTTTAATATGGTTTATGCTTATTTATTTTCTCTTTCTGTTTTTATTCTTTTTCAGAAAATTTCAAAAATTTCAAAAATATTTTCTCTTTCTGTTTTTATTCTTTTTCAGAAAATTTCAAAAATTCCAAAAATATTTTCTCTTTCTGTTTTTATTCTTTTTCAGAAAATTTCAAAAATTCCAAAAATATTTTCTCTTTCTGTTTTTATTCTTTTTCAGAAAATTTCAAAAATTCCAAAAATATTTTCTCTTTCTGTTTTTATTCTTTTTCAGAAAATTTCAAAAATCCAAAAATATTTTCTATTTCTGTTTTTTTATTTTTCGTTTTGTTTGTTTGTGTGGTGTGTTTGTTTGTTCTTACTTTAATTAGGTCACAAGAGTACAAGTACAACTGAATTTGGAGCTAAGGCAGGTACAATTATTTCCATAAGAGAACTAGTTACAAGTCCCTAGAAGCGTGTTGCTGCATGTTGACCAAAGCCTCTACGACTTTGAGTAGGCCTTAATGATTCGATCTATACCTATCGTATCTTCCCAATCAGGCTGTTAAAATCAACTCAGTCTAGAGCTACCTTAATCTTCTCATATGAGTTAAGAGTTTTTCTGCCTGTCACGTCTTTATAGCAGAAGGTACTTTCGGTTCTCTAGCCATCTTTCTTATATTCTCCATCAAGTTTCGGTTGACTATTGTAACCCTTGAGACTCTCGGCCCTTACCACTGAGGTATATGGTTGCAAAAAATATGTGTTAGTGATCTTAGATATGTATACCACGTGCTGAGTGAAACCCAAAATCCAACACCTATAATGAATTGATGGTGAATTATTATATTCAAGAACTTACTGGTTACCCAATGAAATCTCTTTTTATTTTTGCGTGGTCTTTTATGAAATTGTCTAAAACCAAGGCTTCTCTTCCCAAAAAGATCCAGTTTAATTTTGTTTTTGAGATTTCTATTTCTTCACTTGTCACTCCAACTTGTTCAACAGACCACATCGGTCTCACAAGTACTTCTTCCAATATTATGTCTTATGTTAAGACTCGATATTCGGTTGAAGATAAGCTACCCTAAACATGATAATTTAAAGAAGCCTTTCAATGTTTATTAACAAACACTTGATCGTATTTTTCGGGAAACAACACAAGCACTTCAAGTCTCTCTTGACTATGAAGGAAGTGATTCTTGCCCGGAATCTTCTGCTTTCTGTCTTATAATGAGACATCACTCACATCCCATACACATTTGCTTTATTTCTTTATCTTTTGACACTCTAATGCACGAAAATTCTATTTTCCCACATTCTGTTCACTATTTGGTTTAATCTTTGTTTCTCTATTGAAGTCAAAAGAGGGGTTACTCAGAATTTCAAACGACGATTAACGATAAGATTTGGGCGCGTGAATTTGAACGGTTTCTATACCCATACGTGGTGACGTATACCTAGGAGTAACCACACTGTCACATCGCGCTTTTTCAGGCGACGTTTCAGTGATCGCGTCATTATCATCATGATTTTTCTATCTCCTGGCGATGGTATATAAAGGGTTTCTCGTTTTTGCCCTGGATGCTGTGGATAAGCCTAACAACCGAGGGAAAAGAATTTCAAAGAAAGAGCCAACTGAGGAGGGAAAGTCTAAGTCTTCTAAGTCGAAGAAGCGCAAGTTTGATAAGGAAGAGTCTTCCAAGCCCAAGAAAATCAAAAGGATGGCAAGAAGGTCCAAGAGTCCTACTCCTCCTAGTTCTCAACACGATGAAGAGGATGACGAAGAAGAGGAAGTTCGTCATGCAACACCGAGAGCTAACACTCCTCCTCGTTCTCCTACCCAACCGAACGCATTCATAACAAAACTCCTACCCCACCTCAATCACCAAAACAGACTGTTCCAGTCTCTGTTCCTATTGTTTCTCCACCTATCACTTCTCAAGAAACCACTTCTTTACCACCACCACCACCAGTCACTTTAATATCTTTTTCCACAACTCCATTACCACCTCCTATGATTTCCCAATCGACCACTACTACTATTCCTGACCCAACAGTAGAAGTCAACGTATCTGATGCGGGGGCAACTACTGTAACAGAAACTCCAGTCATCACTAAACCTCTTTCGCCTACCAACTCAACCGATTCTGGTGCCACTCTCGGTGGAGAGAATGATGAGTATGACTCTACATACTTCAGTCCATACCGGCTTCCCACTGATGAAGATCATGATGCTCCTATCAACAGCCAACACTTGCAGGGTATTCATGAAAAGCTGGATCGTTTGCTTGAAGACAACAAGGCTTATAGTGATGTGGTTCTTAAAGCTTTCCTGGAAACTGCCATAGAACAATACACATCGTCAATTGAAAAATCAACTAAAGCCATTGATGCGTCTACTTCTTCCTGCAAAAAGGCAACAGATGATGTTACTGAGATTGTTCACACAACTCAGATTTTTCTTGAATCATTGAAAGGTCATGCTGATACTGTTGGGTTATGAGCATTCTAACACTCCTAGGTGTACATGCAACCCTAAATACCTTGGATCTATGTTTTCTCTATTATACATACAATTATGAACATCCAAGGTATTATCCTAATCTAGCATACAAAATAATAAATATAACAAGATAGAATACATACCTCTTTGATGTAGAATGTCTTAATTAAGCTTGAGTGCCTAGTGCCCCAAGTGTGACACCTCAAATGGTTCACACAACACCAAATACACTTGGAATAACTTGAGAGAAACTTGAACACTCCTTGAAATCGTCTAGCCCTCACACTCACACATTAGTGCACGATTTCTTGGGCCATGGGATTCTTTTATATGGTGGCTATTAGGGTTACACCATGTAACTCATAATTTTACCCATTCCTTATGCTCCATGGATTTTAACCTCCATGGAGTATCCATGGGTCACCCCATGGACTTAGTCCAACATAAGGAATCTTGGATCACAAGCCCACATATATAAGAATGAATGATTTACACAATCAACCCATATATTTAATTAGTCTCCTTTTGATGACTTAATTAATTCCAAATTAATTCTTGATAAATACGAATTAAATAACCTTATTAATATATTAGAACTTTTAATATATTAACCAACCTTAAGTGTTATTTCTCTCATTATAGTCTATCCAAATGCATGATGCCATGCAACCCAAATGGACCATGTCGGGTCGGGTCAAGTCTTACCAATTATAGTTATGGACTTAGACATTAATCCAACAGTCTCCCACTTGGATAAGTCTAAAACTATTATTGCGTATGACTTCAGGAACCGATCAGCAATCGTAGCTCTTAAAAGCTTCTGTCGAACTCTGACCTTGTCGATGAACTCTGACCTTTGTCAATGACTTGTCCATTAGATATGGGATCATATATTCCTCCATTCTAGATATCATATGGACTGAGACATGGATTATCAATCATTCTCTCTGTCCATTTGTTGTTTCCCGATTTCCGATTCATGATGACTGATGATTGAACAAATCAAATCAGTCCTGGCTTGGCCAAGCAGTCACATGTATCATCTTTAAATCATCGAGGGGCCCACATATATCGCTTTTATCCCGAAGGTAAAAGGAATGGATAAACTTCGACTCATATGGCTTGTTCTACTACTTGTTGAATCATACACAAAGGCACGTTTTATAACATCGAGTTACCGAATGCGTTTTCGTGCAATCAATGTACAACCAACTCATAGTAACAACTCATATCTCTAGGTTTGAAGAATATAAGATATTATCGTCTCATGATCACTCGTGATAAAACCCATGAAGTGATTCAAATGAGCGCGGGTTGAATCCAATACTCAGAACTTATGAGCACTCATGAGTGTTGTAGCACCACTTTGTCCACCAACTTGGACCTCTACAAACCAACCCATGACAGTCTTGATTCATATCTACTTCCAACATATGACCGACTGTGGATGGTTTGAATAACTTAATCATTCAGGAAGAGCGACTTAGTTATTCTGGAAGTCAAAACATGCAAAGTGAAACACAAGAATAAATGAATCAAATATGGTATCAAACCCTATGAATATAAATAAACACTTTTATTTATCACCATACTGATTACTCATTATTCATTGTTTCGGTTTTATCAACTTTATACTTGAATTTAAAACAATAGTTGTCCCATGCTCCAAGCATGTACACTATGTTTTCTAAACACTAGTCATGCCATACACCAAGTATGCATACTATGTTTGTCTATGATCTTTACTTTGTAAATAGATCAATCGAACATCACTCCAATGATCCTCTTTTCACAGTCCCAAATCCTTACTGCAAATGCAAGAATTCCAAATTCATGCCATTTACTGAAATCTGTTAGATTCTAAACTTATATGCATTGATCCTCTTAATGATTATGCACGAAGTCAGAAAGACTTGACAACAATCATTACAGAGCATTCCAAAGGAGATCAGCTCCTTGGAAACATCCTTTTTTCATTAAGTTTCCTAATCTTACATAGATTGAATAATTTCTAACTTTGAAACATTTCCATATTCCATTTTGACTATCACTTCTGAACAAGAGTTGCCTCCTTACAGATTATATCAATATGGTCCTTCCAGAATTAACATTATACTTCCAACTGTCCTTGAGCAACCAATCTTTTGTAAACCTTAGATTGTCCTTGACAATTGCTTAATCATTTTAGTCATATCCAATTCTAGACCTTTTCCATTCATAATGCCCCAGGCATTTGTAAAATTTTAGAAAGGATGAATATAGCACATGTAATCGATCCTATATCCGAAGCATATGGGACACGATTCATGATGTCTCACATAAAGACTAAACCAGTCTTTTGCTATAATATTTCCATTTCAATTTGCCAAGTTCTCAAAATTCAGATTATGAAAAGGGATGCCGTAATCATAATCGAATTTTAGAACGCAAATAATGGACCCATATATAGAATTTCCTTATGTTGAGCCATTCCAACATGAAATTCATATATATATCCTTGATTAAATACGATTAAAATCTCAATCTAAGCTTTTAGAATTGAAATGAAGTATAATTTCCTCTCCCTTAATTATAGCAAAACAACTTTTTCAACCCCTGCAACCTCACGAATTGAAACTTTTGTTTTCTATAATTAACATTGCTAACTTGCAACCTTTGTCATAATTATCATGCTCCCACTAACATGATGATTATTAGCATAACACTTATGCTCCCACTAGCTTTGACATGTACTCAGAAATCAGCTGACTTTCTTACCAAAGTTCAGATTTCTGATACTAGATTGTTTTGATAAAACTTTATCAAAATCATACACCTCTCTTAGATAGCTCACATGTGTGTCTAAACAATTTTAGAACTATGAAAAGGGATGCCGTAATCATAGTCTCAATTGTTTAGACCTTTTCCACTTCTCACAACTCCATGTTAGTGTGCCGGTAAACCACACACGCTCCACTAACGACTTTGAGAATGCAAATATCACAATTGCTATCTAGCTAAAATCTACTTAGTGAAAGTGTTTCCTCACCATCATTTTCATGAATCGGAGAGAAACCTTATGACACTTAGATTTAATAGTGTATGTGTTTTTATCCATGTGAATTTGTCAAAACCATAATCACAAGACAAGGTTAGTGACAAATTCAAACTCATATTGATTAAACTTGTGCAATCTTAAATTCTTGCCATTTGGCAGCTCAGGTGCCTGCAATTGCTTCCAAGTAGTTGTGCAACCAATTGAGAACTCTCAGAACTCCTATGCAAAGCCAACTTGAATAGGCACAAAAATTTCAACACGATAGGTTATAAACCTCAAGTCGTGTGCTAGTGAAGGACTTTAGGTTTTATTCTTGATTAAGTCTTGAAACTTTCAAGAGCTTTAAGACTCCCACTGTCCTCTTGACATATAAGACTCCCTTGTCAAATATTCAAGAGATAGTGCGGATTCTTTATCAAGACTAACACTTTACACAATTGGCCTAAGTTGGTCTCTGTTTTATCCAAAACATCACAACTTACCAATTTCAAATGTACAAGAGTAGATAACCTTTTACTCTTACATTTGACTAGTGTTAACAAACCCTCTTTAAGATATGTCACTCAAGTTACAATCTTGGAGTATGACTCTAAGAATTGTTTTGGAACGAAGTATGACTCATCTTTTTGATTTAACCATTTCAACAATTCATGACTCCACTTCTTAGTCATAAGAGATGACTTTCGAGGACCAATTGTGATATGGTATCTTAATCATTAAGATGATCATAAACATGATACTAAAGTACTCTCCCAACTTTTCAGATTTGAGAAACTTTTATCTTTCTGCCATACTTTGAATCTTCTTATTCGTTCTGTCTCACATTGAAACTTCTCCAATGCTACAGACTTATACTTAAACTTATAAGTATAACCATATTTACTGAACTTAAGTAAATCATGACGAATAGTCTTCTTGATCTTTTGTGGTGGACTTGACCAGTGCACAAGAATGTGTACTCGATCCCTTAGTCCTTTCCTTATTCATATAAGGAATTAGTCTTAATTTTCCAAGCTGAAAGTTCTCATTCATCATACTATACAACTTGCATGATTCCAAGTTTCGGTCCAATTGAACCTTGGGTGATGAGAATCTTTCCTTATTTGGTAATATTAGACACTACCACAACCGAAAGAATCAAATCCATTTTTCCAATATTCCTATCAATGGAATCTTATAAGCAACAACTTTTCACAAATGCCATTGTAAGGATACTTAAAATAAATAAAATCAAAACCTTTTTCTTTTATTTTAAAACTTTGCGGAAAAACTTATCCTTACAATCCATATGAAAACCTTGTTGTTATCTATTCCTAAGCAATATAAATATCATAACTCTTAAGTAATAGCCCAAAATTCTGATCACCGAACCATGCGATTGAAATCTATCTTCGCGATCAGAATCAGCATGTACTTAATAGAGTTAGACAATGGACTTTACCTGAAGTAGAGCCAAACTTATTGACTTTAACATCCTTAGGTAAATTTGGCAGCTTCGTAACCAATGCCCCTTCCTTTGGCAATAGTTACCTATGGACCCTTGATAATGGGACTATCTCAGACTTCGCCTCTCTCTTTACCATTGGGTCAACCGAGTTGACTATGGCCGATCCCTTTCCATTGGGAAGAGAGAGCTTTACTGGATATCCAATGTCATCATTGTCAATGTCCATAGCGTTTTAGGAAGTTGATCTTAGCAAATAGATAAGATCATTAAGGGTCTTGTCTTAGTCTGTTTCATAGGATTCCCAAAAGAACTCACTATGTGACTTAGAAAGTAGTTGAGCCACCAACTTTCTCAAGACTTTGACACCCAACTCTCCCGGCTTGTCAATATGTGACTACATCTCCAAGATGTGATCACACCTAGACCTTGTCTTGCCAATAGGGTTTGAGTAACCTTAAACTTTTAGGAACTTGTGGGTTAGGGAGAATAATTGGAGGAGGTGAAAGAAGTATGATATCCATGGGACATCATCTTCATTTAGGAAAGCTTGTTTCAAGAGATTTGGGAAGATCATAAATGTTGACATCTTTTTGGGAGATATTCAAGATAGTTGATTTAAAGTCCTTAATATGACACCCAATATGAAATATTAAGGCTAGGACCCAACAAACTATTTTATAACTTAGAAGAGGGATGCCGTAATCCAAGCTATAAAATATTTGAAGGTAGGTGAATGACGATTCACCAATTTCCACCATGAAAAACGAAATAATTTATTAGGTTTTAATTGGATTTGAAAGTCCTAGATCTTTGAGATTCATTGAACTGTTCAAAGGCATGTTTTAATCTCAAGTGTGCCCTTCAGGTTTTGTGACTGGGATGCCGAGGATCACAAAACAAGGTGTGAATAACCGTGCAAATATACTTGGTACCCTTAATATTTACCCCTTAATCAGTGTGCCGGTTAACCACACACGCTCCACCGATACTGTGATAAATATTAAGTTACCCTTTGCCTACCTTGTTAAGTCCAGGTTAGTGTACCGGTTAACCACACACGCTCCACTAACGACTTAAGCAAAGTGCAAAGTGTAATTTCATGGGTTAGCACCAAATTCACATTTTCCTAAGTAACTAAGATTGGGTATTAATAAGAGTTTAGTTACTTAGTATTTATCATTAATACTTTTAATGAAAGGAGAATTATAGTCCTTGTCCTACCCGTTCAGCTAACGACCCTCCACCAGTCAAGGAAGCGGTGGGTGAGAGTGGACACCCATTAAACTGCCATTTTATAGGCAGTAACCTTATACCCCCCCTTATA
The DNA here is from genome assembly GCF_052849685.1 of Lactuca virosa. Lineage (NCBI taxonomy): Eukaryota > Viridiplantae > Streptophyta > Magnoliopsida > Asterales > Asteraceae > Lactuca > Lactuca virosa. The sequence goes on from NC_136426.1 coordinate 288,666,287, forward strand.
GAACGGCTTCGTGAATGAGGCCTACTAACGGTAAGACTGACTTTACTCTTATACATATATATAAATATTATTAACTTATAATATTATAAAGTATAAGGGTTGAATTTTAACTTTTAAAATTCTAAGGGCTAACTTGGAATTAAAGTATTCATAAGTGAAAACTTTTCAAATTCCAAAACTTGAGGGCAAGTTTTGAAACTATTCAAAACTAATTAATTTCATAACTTATGAGTTTAAAGTAGTTTTTAATTAAAAAAAAACTCTTCAAGTTCCATAACTTGAGGACAAGTTATGGAAGACTTTAAACTAATTAATAAAAAAAATAACTTTTTTTTATTGTAACTTATGGAACTAATTAAGGTTACACCTTTTTTTTTAATTTAATGAAGAGACTCTTGAACCTCCATAACTTGAGGACAAGTTATGGAGTCATAAAACCATTTAATTAGAACTAGACTCTTCATTTTGTAACCTTTGCCAACTTTTATGAGTTTTATGATTCTTAAATGTGACTTTTCATATAACTTGAGGACAAGTTACAAAAACGCACTTTGGAATCAACTCTTAGATTAAAATGGATTCAAAACAACTATTTCACACAACTTTTCTATTAATCTAAGAACCTCATAAGAACAAGATAATTCAAATCATCAATCTTCAAGAAATTAGCATGAACATACAAACTAATACAAATCTTGAAATTATGACAATTATCTTAGAAATTGGATTAGCATGAACATTACCACATCAAAAACAAGTTTATAAGTCCAAAAACATCTTAGGGTAAAGTTCCTAGTCCAATTCCAGCCAAAACAATCGAATATATGCATCCAACTCGATTTTTCAGCTACTTTTGCAAGTATAACAAGAAAACAAGCCTAGGCTCTGATACCACTGTTGGGTTATGAGCATTCTAACACTCCTAAGTGTACATGCAATCCTAAATACCTTGGATCTATGTTTTCTCTATTATACATACAATTATGAACATCCAAGGTATTATCCTAATCTAGCATACAAAATAATAAATATAACAAGATAGAATACATACATCTTTGATGTAGAATGTCTTAATTAAGCTTGAGTGCCTAGTGCCCCAAGTGTGACACCTCAAATGGTTCACACAACATCAAATACACTTGGAATAACTTGAGAGAAACTTGAACACTCCTTGAAATCGTCTAGCCCTCACACTCACACATTAGTGCACGATTTCTTGGGCCATGGGATTCTTTTATATGGTGGCTATTAGGGTTACACCATGTAACTCGTAACTTTACCCATTCCTTATGCTCCATGGATTTTAACCTCCATGGAGTATCCATGGACTTAGTCCAACATAAGGAATCTTGGATCACAAGCCCACATATATAAGAATGAATGATTTACACAATCAACCCATATATTTAATTAGTCTCCTTTTGATCACTTAATTAATTCCAAATTAATTCTTGATAAATACTAATTAAATAACCTTATTAATATATTAGAACTTATAATATATTAACCAACCTTAAGTGTTATTTCTCTCATTATAGTCTATCCAAATGCATGATGCCATGCAACCCAAATGGACCATGCCGGGTCGGGTCAAGTCTTACCAATTATAGTTATGGACTTAGACATTAATCCAACAGATACAAGTGCAGCAAAAGTACAAGCCTCTGTGGATTACTTTTCTAAGTCCCTTCAGGAAGAGAGCACTAAGTTTGAAGCTGTGCATTCATCTATCCAAATCGAGAACACTTCCTTTTTGAGTTCAGTGAATTCTCGTTTTGCCTCTCTTCACGCTGACCTGGCAACCGAAAGTGCTCTGAAGGCAGATCTTGCCAAACAAGCGTCTACTATTGAAGTCCAGAAGGTGCAGCTAGCCCAAGCTGAAAAAGAGATTTCTTTATTAAAGACAGAACGGGCTGTATTTCAAAGCTGTGCAGGAGATGTAAAGGACATGTTGACCAATCTCCTTGGTGCTCATGATCCCATTCTAACTCTCACCATCAGAAATCATCTAACAACCAAATTGCTTCCTGCCCTTGCAATGCTCCATGAAATGAAGGGTGTTTCTGAGAGGTTCGTACCTCTGAAACAAGGGGGAGAAGGTGCTCGTGTTGTTCAACCGAGAGTAATTGTAAAGACAGAAGGTGCTCAACTGAAAGTCTCAACCGAACTGAAGGATAATGTAGCTTCAGGTTCTGGTTCACATATGAAGCGAAAGGAGATCAATGATGATAGTGAAAGTGATGTGGAAGAAACAATTGCTGAAGCTCTCCAGATAAAGAAGAGAGACCGAGAGCTGGATGAAAATTTGAAAGTTGCTAAGGAAGCGGAGGAGAGGGAAAGGAGAAACAAGGAAGTAGAAGAAGCCTTGAATTGTAAAAAGGCCTTGTTTCCCTTGTGGACGAAAGAGACACTTGTCAATCAGGCGATAGAATTTCCAAGTATTTATTGGTTGGAACCTGTTGCTTCATTTGACTGTGATAACTCTAAGGACTCGCAGTTCGACATGCCAATTACAAGAAAAGCATTCACGTTCCATTGCTTTGATTCGACTGCTGAGGTTCCTTTTCCTCATCCGAAGGTTGACCGTGAACTGATTGACTTCTATTTGAAGTATGGGCAACCGCAGTACTTGACTTGGAGTGCCCAGAAGATCATTACAGTCAAGGTACTGAAACCTTCACCTGCTGGGAGATTTATCAATGTCCATTTTAAGATCACTCGTGGTACTGCAAACACGGTGTCGACTATCTCTCTAGCAGACCTTCCTAATCTCAATCCTCATGATTGGATTCTGCTATATAACATTCTGCTCACTAATCCTAAGGAATATGAGCCCATTCTAGAACATTTGAAGAGAATGTTAGCCTCCTACATCCATGAAGTTGCTGCTATGGATCAGGAGATAGCAAAGGTCATGAACAAGAAGCCAACAGTCAAACCTACACCAAAGCCAGTGGATGTGAACAAGATGAAGATGGGCCAAATAGATTCAACACATCTCACTGTGATGTTTACCAAAGGCGAAGCTCACAGATTTTTGTTTGCTCTGGTTGATAAGCACTTATTTTCCACAGATTGCTTGGAGCACATCATCAACATAATACATCGGTGCAAGCAGAATTCAGAGGCTGACAAGAAGAATTTTACAGACATGCTTCGGTGGTACATTACATTTCGCTACCATCTTTTAGCCATTATACCGAAGGTGTTTAAAACTGTGAAGAAGACTTCTGTTGTTCAACAGAATTGAGGTTCCGGCTCCAAAGACGCAAAGGGGGAGATTGTTGAGTCCATTTGTGTTGCGTCTTGGGCCTTACGTTTTGTATCCGGATTGGGCCTGTCCATCCGTGATTATCTAGATTAGCTGGTAGGGTTATACTATATATATGCATGCATGTATGCATTATAAAAAAAATTATCACGTTGATTATTTGTAACCCTAAAACACCTCTACAGTTGAAGTTCTTTATCGAGCTCTTCTGAGGTGTTGAAGCATTAATCATACGACATATTCAAAGCCATACTCGTGTTCTTAATTACTTTCATAATTGTTTGCTTGCATAGAATCTAACGATCCTAATAGAACTTTGTTCTAACACCAATCATCCACCATTCCCTTGGTTGGGGAAATAGGGATCTCCAGGATGGCGAAATCCGGCCATAGTGTCTGCACGAGGGGTGAGAGACGTGTAAGAAGAGTATGTATATAGTGTTCCCAAAAATACTCCTATACTATTTTAATTGTTTAAGTTTGAGTTCCTTAGAGTTCTTGGATACGAGGTAAGCTTCTAGATCCATTTCCCGCCATGATTACTCCCAAACACATGTTGGTCATATTTTGAATAAATATAGTTGATCAGGCTATATTTATCCCCAATATGACTACATAACTGTCCGAGTTTAATCACAGTGTTCAATTTCCTCCAGAGACTTTTAGTGTTATTGTTTTATTGCATACTTAAGTATCATCTTATTCAGAGTGTTTTAGTCCCATTGTATTTATAGTTGCATATCCAGTATGATTAGATATGCCAGTTCACTATAAACCTGGCTCTGATACCAATCTGTCACACCCCCGAACCAGACGGGGGAAACGTCAGGGGGCTTGCGCGTGACTTCATCCTTGTAGTATCATCATATAGTATATAATTGAAACATAACATCATCATCATCACACATGTAATAATACAACATACATTGTTTACATCGAGCATTGTGTTTGAATATTACAAGCCAAAATGATTAAAGTGTGATGAAACAAAATATAGCAAAACATCCGTTAGAATATTCAGCCCAACCTGCTTCAACGGTTTCCTGAGAATACAAGTCAATTTAAAAAGGTCAACATAAAAATGTGGGTGATTTCATAAGCATGTTTGAGAAAATTATTTGTATAGCTTTGTAATCATAGGAAAATCCTGTATTTTCTTAAAATAGTTTAGTATGTTTGTGTCCGATCCTGTATTAAGGCATGTGTGTTTTTGTTTGAAGAATTCCAAAAGTAAATGAGGAGATTGTAAAGAGAATGCCCGCAGACAACCTTATGCTTCCTGTAAAAGAGAATGCAGGTGCATCAATGCCCGAGGTCGAGTACCAGTGTGAGTATGTTCTTGAGTAATCCAAAGAGAAAAGAGAATGGTCTCCCGTAAATTTTATAACGTTAATTCATCTACGTGATTCGTTATAACCATACTAATTAATGACAATTTCGCCTGTCTTGGCGTTGTTAAACGCCGATGGAAAATAGAGTAAGGTTTTTGTCACCCTAGGCTGGTGTAGTCTAACTGGAGCGAACAGCTCAAGTGTGGGGTGTCATCCCCGTATAGATCTATACACAAACCCCCCGCTCTCCCTCCAAGAGACTCTGGTTATAACTACAGGCTACGATCGTACACTCAATAGGTGTTAACCGATATGTGTCACTAGATCCTTAATCGAATTTACGCGAAGAGAAGCATATAAAACTCATTCCATACCCATTGAACCATGTAAGCTAACCACAAAGGCTCGCTAAACATATAAGTCATTTTTAGGCCCGAAAGGAACGAGATTATATAACATGGGCCCAAAATATATGTAAAAGGACAACCGAGGCCCATTTCACATGTAAGGTATTTACGGGTCCAAATAGCATGTAAATAGTATCAAAGGTCCGTCGCGCATGTTAATGGGTGAATGAGGCCCACTAAACATATAAATAGTATTCATGACCTATCAAGCATATAAATGGGCCACTAAGGCCCAATAACATTAGAACATCAAAATTAGCCTGTTTGTTATTATTTTGCTAGTAGTGACTCAATTATTTACTAAAATAGCATAAAAAGCCCACTTTTGTTTGACATTCTTGGCCCATTAAGCCAAAAATTTACAATTAAGGCCCAAGTTTAGTAAAAATAACATTTTAGGCCCTCTTTTGGACAAAACTTGTATTTAAGGTTAGTATTTGTAAAAATAACATTTTTAACTCATTCTTGTCAAAAATATCATTTTTGACTTGGTTTTTGTGATACATTTTCAGCCCATTTATAGAAAATTTCATCTTTTGGCCCAAATATTCATAACTTTCCCAACTTTGACCCCTTTTTATCAAAAACTTACATTTTCGACATAAATTTCTTGAAAATGACAATTAAACCCACAAAAGGTCAAAAATTACAATTTTGGGCCCAAAACCGTGAGAAGCCCAATAAGGCCCATTTATGAAAATATTTACATTTTTGGTCCCTATAAGGTCTCAAATGTCGAGTTTAGCCATTGTTTTAACAAAAATTTCCTTTTGAACCCCATACTAGTTGTAAGTTACATAATTAGCCCATACTTTCTTATTCCCCTTCCATGAAGTTTTTCTTAGATTCAAGTTTCCCAAGATTGTTTTAATCCTTTTTCTTTTGTGATATGTTGAAATAAGTGTTATGTTATACTAGTATCATAATCTTTTAGTAGATCTTTAAGTTTATGAATTTTACAACACATAAACACACATGTAACTAAAGAAAACACACAAAATCATGCACACACACATAGATCTACACAAAACAACTTGTATTCTCCCCCAAAACAAAGTAAAAACCGAAAATAGAGGGTATGAACTCACCTTTGTTTGAAGATTTCGGTTTTTGATGAAGAAATGAAGAGATCTCGGCCCTAGATGTGTTCTTGAGATGATTTTTGAGCTCTAAGGTGATCTAAGAACATAGACCATGAAATGAGATGGGTTAAGAAGAGGTTTTTAGTGTAAACTTGAAGTTAAAACTATAGAGTCAAACAAAACTTACCAAAATGATGAGCTTTGATGAAAATTTCTTGAACACTACACAAGTACACACACTAACTTGGAGAGGGAAGTGAGATTTTTCTTGAGAGCACTAGAGAGAATTTCTTGGGTGAGTTTGAGAGTAAAAGTGATGGTGGGGAGGTGGTTGGTTGGGTCGAGACTAGAAGAAGAGAGGGGGAGAGAGAAGATTGGTTATTGCATGGGAGGTTAAAGGGTAAGAACTTAGTTATATGGGATGTAATTAACTTGGGAGTCCTCTAGCTAATAATGAGGTGTCTTCTTAAGGATTTTCCATTTTTTTGATTTTTTTGTTTTAATTGGGCCGAGAATAGGGCAAGGAAAAAAAGGAATGAGATAGTTTGGGCCCTTTCTTGACCTAGTTCGAATTCATGAGGCCTAAAATAAAAAAAATTCAGCCTATTGGGCCCTTAGAGCCCATGTAGAATTTCTTGGCCCAAAATAGTCAAGTTGAAAATTTACTGGTCCATTAGGCCCAATAAGAGGATCCTAGTCCATATTAACTTGAACTGGGATTTTTAGGGTTTTCAACCCATAGTTGAATATGTGAAATGTATTGTATTAGATTTTGAAATTTACTCAGGGTTTGGATTCAAATAGATGATTTTTATCTTAGCATATAGCATGACATTCACTTGAAGTACAAGCCTTGCAATAATTGATATTTACATAAAAATAAAATCTCCTAGCTGAAAATGCTAGTTGTGACAGATTAAACTCACACTCATCTGCATCACTTCATGGATTTTATCACGAGTGATTGTGAGATGATAATATCTTATATTCTTGTAATAGAGACATATGAATTGTTGTTTACAATTCGGTTGCACATTGATGATACGTAAACGCACCAATAACTTGGTGTTGTAAAACGTGTTGCAGTGTGTGATCTGATGAGTAAATTAAGCAAGCATATGAGTCGAAGTTTATCCGTTCCTTTTACCCAAAGTGGGATAAAAGCGATATATGTGGTCCCCTCGATGATTTCGTGATGGCACCCTAAGCGCTTGGCCAAGCCTGGACTAAGTTGATGTGTTCAATTGTAGTCTGTTACCAGTCGTCATAAACCGGAAGTCGGGAAACAAAACACGGACAGCGAGAATGATCATAATCCATGTCTCATTCCATAAAATATCTTGTAGAATGGAGGAATATTTGATCCCTTATCTAAAGGACGCATTACTGATAAGATCAAAGTTCGACAACAGCTTTTGAGAGCTACGATTGCTAATCGGATTTTTGAAGTTACATTGACAGTTATAGTTATTAGACTTATCCAAGTGGGAGAATGTTGGATTAGGTGTCTAAGCCCATAACTAAAATTGGTATGTACTTGACCCGATAGTAGCATTGTCCTTTTGGGTTGCCTTCACCAGAGCAATTTGATAGGATGGATATTTGAGAAATAGGTTATTTCTGATTTATTAATATATTATAAGAATAATATATTAATTGATAAATCTATTATTTAATTGGTATTGGTCAAGAATTAATTTGGAATTAATTTAGTGATCAAAAGAGACTGATTAAATTAATGGGGACTGATACATATTGTTTGGGCTAATGATCCAGGTTGATTAGGATGGACTAATTTTATGTGAGAATCCATGAAGAGTTAGTCCAAAGGGTTTATCATATGGATTATTGGATTAAAGGCCCAAGGAAGTGAAGGAGGGTTTACAAGTGAAACCCTAGGAATTCCACACTATAAATGTAAGCCCTAGCATCACCAAAAATGGCCCTAAGAGTTCCAAGAAGAACCCTAGATGTTTTTTGTGTGCCTCTTAGCCTCGCTCTCATTATCCTCCATTTGCTTTTGGTGTTTGTGACACATTAGAGGTATCACACTTGAGGTCCTAAGCTCTTGAAAGGCCAAGGATTACAAGCTACAACAAAGAGGTATTCATCTAACTAGTTTTTATGTTTCAAATATCAAAGTTGTATGCTAGTTATAGGTTTCATGCTTTGGATAATTTTATTGCATATATAACATGAGAAAACTTAGATCCAAAGCATTAGGGTTGTATGTGCACCATAGGGATGTTATAGTGCTCAAAACCCATCAAATGCCATAAGCATGCCTTGCCCAAACCATTGGACGAATCAATATGCAACACATTATTTCCTAAGTTGTCTACAACCATCACAGTTTTGTATATACCATTATAAGGCAATGCTTCAAAATAGAAAGTACCATTATATAAAGCATTAATAGAACCAATTTCATTATTAAACGAAAATCTAAAACCTTGTTTATACAAACTATGAAATGAAATAATATTCCTCGTCATCTCTAACGAGTAGCAACAATTATTCAACTCTAAACTTAACCCACTACTAAGAACTAAAGAATAAACTCCAATCTTGGTGACAGAAGATGCTTTCCTATTCCCCATGATCAAGTTCATCTTCGCATGCTCCACATCCCTACTTCTTCTTAGACCCTGCAAATCAGAACAAAAGTGAAAACCACACCCTGTGTCAAGGACCTAAGAACTAGCATGTGATGAGTTATTAGATTGAATAGTGTAAATACTTGCGAAGGTGCGCTTTATCTTCCCATCCATGATATCTTGCAGATACTTTGGGCAGCTTCGTTTCCAATGCCCTTTATCGTGAGAGTAGAAGCACTCTGCATATTTTGGATTAGACGAAGGAGCAGAAGAACCACTTTTGGTTCCACTTGAAGAAGAACCATCATGAGAATTTCCTTGTGGCTCTTAGAAGGAACTTTCCTTTTCTTCCCCTTCCCTTGTCCAATTGCCAAGACAGGGGCAGCAGCAGTAGGAGTTGATGCGACAGCTTTGCCTTTCAAGCTGGTTTCAGCAGTTCTCAATAACCCTTAAAGTTTGCTCAAGGTCACCTCATCCTTGTTCATATGATAAGTCATCTTGAACTGTTCATAAAAAGGAGGTAAAGAGTGGAGGATAATATCAATGGCCAGCTCTTCGTCGAAGTTGACATTCAACTTGAGCAAACGATCCACATATCTTTGCATTCTTTGCAAGTGGGTCGTGATGGACTCTCCATCCTTCATTTTGGTTGTTATTAACGAGGCAACTATCCCGTACCTCTCTTGACGCGCACTTTGATGGTACTTTTCCATCAAATCTTGTTGCATGTCATAAGGCTAATAGTCCTCGTAGAACTTTTAAAGCTCGGGAGTCATAGTGGCTACCATGATGCACGACACCTTTGTCGTCTCTTTGCATCGAGCCCTATACTTGGTGATTTCTTCGGGAGTAGCAGTAGTTTCGTTGATCTCAACGAGCTCTTTGTCGAGAATCTCTTCCTTGTCCTCGTACCTTAGGGCCATGCGAATGTTGCGAATCCAATCATTAAAGTTGGATCCATCAAATGTGACCCTCCCACAAATACCCAAGAGAGAAAGTGGGTTCGAGGCGTTGGTGTTGGAGGAGTTCGTGCCTGACATCTAAAAAAGAAAAGAGAAAAAGTTTAGATTAGATAAGAATCCTTAATATAACACCCAAATGAAATATTCAGGCTAGGACCCAACAAAATATTCTACAATTCGGAAGAGGTATGTCGTAATCCAATTGCAAAATATTTGAAGGTAGGTAAATGACGATTTCCCAATTTCCACCATGAAAAACGAAAATGAACATTAGGTCTTAAATGAATTGAAATTCCTAGATTCTTTGAGATTCATTGAACTTTTCAATGGCATGTTTAAATTCTGATTATGCCCTTCAAGTTTGTGATTGGGATACCGAGGATCACAAACAAGGTGTGAATAACCATGCAAATGCGCTTGGTACTCTCGATGTCATTTATCACCTAATCAATGTGTCGGTTAACCACACACGCTCCATTGATCTATGATAAACATCAAGCTACCCTTTGCCACCCTTGTAAGTCCAAGTTAGTGTGCCAATTAACCACACACGCCCCACTAACGACTTGGTGTGGTGCAAAGTGCAATTTCATGGAATAGCATCATTTCACATTTTTCTTAAATTAACTAAGATTGGGAATTTATGAAAACATTTAGTTACTTTATTATAATCATTATACTTATTAATGAGGAATTAGTTGTCCCATCCTACCCGTTCGGCTAATCACCCTCAACAAATCAAGGAAGCGTTGGGTGAGAGTGGACACCCATTCAATCGCCATTTTATAGGCAGTTTCCTTATACCCCCCCTTAGAGATCGCTTCATGAATGAGGCCTACAAACGGTATGACTGCCTAATCTTATACATATATATATATATATATATATATATATATATATATATATATATATATATATATATATATAAGTATTAAGCTTTTAATATTATAATGTATAAGGGTTGTATTTTAAACTTTTAAAACACTAGGGTTTAGAATTTAAAATTTCAAAATTAAAACTTTTTAATCAAATTTTAAGTTCCAATACTTGAGGGCAAGTTATGAAACTTTTCAAAACCTTCTAGATCAAATTTAAAATAATTAAAATAATCATATAATTTTACCATTATCTAAATTTGACGTAATCCATTTTTATTTTGCAAGATAAATACAATTCAAAATTTACAAATAATTAGTTTATCATATAATGTAGTAATTATTTTAAATTTTGACCATTATATTCCAATTAGATTAGGATATCCATTACCATATTAGAAAATTCGGATTTCGACTGAAAAAAAAAATTATAGTAATTATCCAAATCTAATTTAGGCTTAAAATCCGAAAATCCTGCAATCAGACGAGTCAACTCGTCGAGTCAGGCTTCGGACTCGTCGAGTTGCCCCAACTCGTCGAGTCCCAATATGGACTCGTCGAGTCCCAATATGCACTCGTCGAGTTCATCTGTCAGAGGGAAGAAATTGATTATTTTCAGCTTTTAACAATTAACCATGGCATCAAATACAACAGAAAAACAGCCTATGCTCTAATAGAACTGTTGGGTTTTGAGCACTACAACATTCCCATGGTGTACATACAACCTTAATGCTTCAGATCTATGTTTTTATCAAGTTATACATGCAAATAAAAATCATCCAAAGCATGAACACTAACTAACATGCAATTTTCGGAAATCATAACATAAAACAAAGTTTTGAAGAATATCCTTTCTTTTGTAGCTTGTAGATCTTGACCTTCAAGAGCTTAGTGCCTCAATTGTTGCACCTCTAGTGAGTCACAAACACCAAGTAGCAAGTTGGAAGAATATGAGAGAGGTTAGGAGGCTCAAAATCGGCTAGGGTATTCTCTTGGAAGCAAGTGGCCGATTTTAGGGTCCTAGGGGTTCCTTATATAGCTGAGCTGCTAGGGTTTCTGACCGGAACTCTAATTCTCTGCTTAGGCCTTAAGCAACCCATTAGATCCTTCCAGAACCCCTTAGACGAATTCTATGTGGGGTACACATAGAATTTTGTCCATCCCTTCTTAGGGATCCACAAGCCCAGCTTTGCAACTATTAGATAGATGCAATACCAGTCCCCTTAATTCAATCAGTCTCTTTTGATCACCAAATTAATTCCAAATTGATTTCTGATCAATACTAATTAAATAATATGATTTCTCAATTAATATATTATCCATATAATATACGAATAAATCAGAATTAACCTCTTTCTCCATAATTCATCCAGTCAAGTTGCTATGGTGAAGGAAATCCAAAAGGACCATGCTACTATTGGGTGAAGTACATACCAATTATAGTTATGGGCTTAGACACCTAATCCAACACTTACATGTACTTGCACATAACGAAAAAATAGGATTATCGTAGAAAGATTCAAAAGGTCACGTGAAACTGTAAGTCAATATTTCAAGGTAGTCTTAGATGCGATATGTTGATTACATAAAGAGTTCTACAAGAAACTTGTGCCAATACCCGATGACGAAACCGATGAGAGGTGGAGGTGGTTTAAGGATAGTAATTAGTTATTATAAATTTATTTAATTCCAATATTAATTAAATAATTTGTTTTATGTACAGGGTTGCGTAGGGGCATTAGATGGAACATATATCAAAGTTAAAGTCCCTACATCAAAGAGAAAACCTTATCGAACATGCAAGGGTGAGATTTGTACTAATGTACTTGGAGTGTGTTCGAGAGATCTTCAGTTCATATATGTACTAGCGGGATGGGAGGGTTCTGCATCAGATCGTCAAGTACTGCGAGATGCTATTAGTAGACCACATGGTCTTAAAATACCCCATGGTATGATATACATAAAACATAAAGCTACATAATATTATCAATACAGTCTAACTAAATATGTAGAATCTATTGTAGGAACATACTACCTTTGTGATGCTGGTTATACAAATGGTGAAGGTTTTTTAACACCGTATCGCAGGCAACGTTACCATCTTAACGATTGGTCTCGACCTCCTACAAATGCTAAAGAGTTATATAACATGAGACATTCATCACCAAGGAACATAATAGAACGATGTTTTGGATTAATTAAATCTAGATGGGTTATTTTACGTGATAATGCATACCATCCAATAGAATCTATGCCACGCATAATCATTGCATGTTATTTGATGCATAACTTCATACATATAACCATGATGAAAGACCCCCTTGAATAAGAAATCCCTACAAATCACACCCAATTTTGGAGACGAACATGAAAACATTATTTCTACTGTGGAGACCTCGCAAGGATGGACTGACCGTCGAGATCTTCTTGCTAATACTATCTTTACTGATTGGAGTTCCAGACGTGCCAATAATCAATTTATTCCATGTTTTTTATGTAAACTTCATTATTCATTATGTGGTGTTTATACTATTTTTAATAATTGAACAACTCTATTATTATTTCTTATTCATGTTTGTATATTGTATTCATTATGTGTTGTGATAATATTTCTTCAGTTTGAATCTATTTGTAAATTATTCATTTATATTAGAAATATGGTTTTCAAAAAAAATTGTTTGAAAATTTACGGTGTTACACCATGGGGGTAGCCCATGGCATTTTAAGGAAAGACCATGAGGGTAGCCCATGACACTTGGATGTCAGACCATGGAGGTAGCCCATGGAATTTCAGGGACAAGACCATGGTGGTAGCCCATGGCAAATGTATGTATGGTATGTGGTATTTTGGGGAACTTACTAAGCTTTGTGCTTACGGTTTTCAGTTAATGTTTCAGGTAGTTCTGCTTTCAAAGGGAAGAGCTCAGGATGATTGCAGAGAACACACCACCTCGTTCCATATTTTCTTAACTTACTTTGATTTGATGTACTGATTGACTCATTTTTTTATTTGGATTCTTATGATGATGTTTCTGGAATACTAGTTTTATTGATTTAAAAATGAAATTTTTAGGTCTTATTTTTGGGACGTTACATTGCTTGGGAGTAGCTTGTGCTTGTAGACCTAGATTTGTCTTCACCTTAGCAAGCCATTTGAGGTAAAAGAGATCTCGTATTGATGATTCTATGTGCTAGATCCAACTTAGGGTGTTATTTATGCATTTTTTGCTAAGATTAGTTTATGGTCTACTCCAGAAGCCATGAATGTTTGATCTTAGCTCCATTAAGGTCCCTTGTCCATAAAAATGAAAACTTTATGTAAGATATTGGTCCATGTAAGTGTTAAGAGTCTTATTAAGCTTCTTATTCACCATTTAGAATCAGATCTAAGATTTTAGCATGTTGGCTTAACCAATTAAGTGCTTAATGGTTTGGGTTGGTAGTTTGGGGAGTACACTGGGCGTACCCAGCTGGTACGTTGCACGTACTGGCCTCGGAAGGAGTACGTTAAGCATACGAGCTGAGCGCGTACTTAGCAGATTGACCTTTGGTTTGACTTCATTGGTTTGGGCCATATTTTGGGCTTTTAGGATTTTGGCGTTGTTGGGCTAATGGACTTCTAATTTTGGGCTATGGATAGACTATGGACTTTCTTGGGATTAGGTCCATGATGATTTTTGGGCCCAATTTGGAATTTGGGCCTTATTGGGCCTTGTAATACCATTTAGAACATTAGGCCTTTTGAACAAATGGGTTGGACCTTGGTTTTGGGTCAAGTAAGAAAAAGGGTAAAATGGTATTTTACCCTGGATATTGGACAAGTAGCTTAGATTCTTGTTTATGGTCGAGGTCCAATTATTAATTGGATATTATTTGATGACGTTAGCGCGAGGAATTTCCAGACCAACAGAGTAAGATTTATCTGAGAGATACTACAGCTTGAGGTGAGCTTCCTCACTGTGTTTAGTGGGTCAAATGCACCAATGCCGGCCCAAGGTTTGATATGTTAGGATTCTTGTTGTCTACGTGACTCTTGCATGTGTTACGTGTTTATATGTTTACCTGGTGGGGCCCGATGAATATCCTATATGCTATCTATCTTTGTGATTATTGCATGTGTTATATGATTATATGTTTACATATTTATATGTATATTGGGCGGGGACCGATGCCAGGCGCGGCCTGATGACTGACAGAACTGTTTACCGAGCGGGGCTTGATGTTGGGCGGGGCCCGATGACGGGCGGGGCCCATTATATGTTTGATATGTATGGTATGTGGTATTTTGGGGAACTCACTAAGCTTTGTGCTTACAGTTTTCAGTTTGTGTTTCAGGTACTTCTGGATTGAAAGGGAAGAGCCCGGGATGATTGTAGTGCAGACACTACATCGTTCCGCCTTTTATATTACTATGATGTATTTGGATGTTATTGATACACTACCGAAAATCACAAGGGTGGCCTCCATGATACCATCGGTAATCTCTGATGTGATAAACACACGTAATCCCTCCTCTATCGGTTTGACACCAGAGCCAAAACTGGATCCAGATGCTCCTCCTCAAGTGGTCACCATAATCAACTGAAATACAAACATATAAATGATCAAAATAAACTCGGGGTAACTTCCACTCTAACAGCCCCCTTAGAATCTCCAAAATAATCCTTGCCTCGAGTACAAATCATGTGCTTTTAGTAGTACGGTCCCAATACTACCTTCCACACCTATCTTTAATTTCCTCAAGAACCATCCTGAATCCTCTTTGTTACCATACTAATCCATACACAAATCCTATACTGAACCACATACAAATCTAACTATGGCATCTCCTAGGTACTCCTAGCAATTCTCAATTCGACTGCCTCTACAATACTAAGAATCTCAACCAACACTACTGGTTGCCTTATGCATGCAAGTTGTACACAAAATAGGATCACATAGAGTGTCAAATAATGATTCTACCCTAAATCCATAACCAAACAAGAACAAGAAATGAGGCTAAATTGATCATTCTAGGGCTATATGATCCTAATTGTATACATCATTTAAAGCATACACTAAGCAATTAACTGAGTCGATATTAATCCCAAGTAACACACATCATCCAATTTGCTTAGGCTATAAGGCATCACACAAATCATACAATTCTATCAGACGATTCTTGAAGGTATCCTTACCCTACTCTAGAATGCAATTCACATATCAGGCATACTAATCATAACACATAGATATGGGTATTTTGGGAATCACCTACTTGATCTTGGTTGATTGCACGCATCGAACCCCTTCCATTTTGTAAAAATCTTTTAGAAATTTATTTTCTTTTGAAAAGATTATCATTTCCTCAGTTTGAGTTGTGACACACCCGAAGGTGTGTCCGAATCCCTCAAACCAAGGCTCTGATACCAACTTGTAATGCCCCAAAACACTGATAAAATTTTTCATTTTTAAAACCATTAGTTCCATACATCATATGTCTTAGAAATAATCACGATACAAATGATCCAAAACATCAAAGTAACAAAAAACATAAATGCAGAAACATGAAGGGGGATGTTGTGCCATCACGTCGAACCCTTCCCTTTTGTAATGGAAGTACCTGAAACCATAAAGATAACTATAAGAACAAAGCTTAGTGAGCTTCCCAAAAAACCACATACATGAAATACATGAACCAATATAATAGCATATGGCTATGTTGGGTCTATGCTAACCCTCGAGTCCGTATCATCCCCATGTAACAGCACGTGGTTGTGTCGGGTCCGTATCAACCCTGAGTCCATAATGAGCCTAGATTGGTTCCATACATATAACATACAATCATATCAGTAATAGTCACATAATCACATACATCCTACATATACAAAATAGTGGGCACCAATTGGTGCCTTCGACCTACCAGTGTGGTGAGAAGACTTACCTCACAAAAAATGTTCAACTGCTACCGCTCTCCTTGACAGAATATCGCTGCTACGCACCACCCATTCAGTCAAACTAACTAAACCCAAGCTCTTCCTCCAAACTAGGTGCTTGACCAAAAGTAAACTTAAGTCAAAGCCAAGTCTAGAAGGATAAAGTTTCCAACTTTATCTACTAAGACCATCCAAAAGGTCAAAATCTCAAACCCAAGGTTTCAAATGGACTAAATAAGACATGACTTCACCCGTTAAGCACTTATTTAAGTAATTTCCTAGTGCATTTACTCCATATTAGATTCTGATATCAAAACCAACATAAAAGTTGATGCTTTATAGACATGCATGTCTAATGTATGTCTTGAAGCCATAATGAGTCAAAATAAGGGTTTTTATATGGAAATCTTATACATGGCTCAAAACCCAACAATAATCCAGATCAAAACCAATAATCATGCCAAAAGTCCATAAGATTCATAAAGTTGCTATCTTTATGAGATCCTATCATTCCAACTTACAAAGACATGAATATTAAGGGAGAAAACATAAGATCTAGTAACCTATCATGATAAGATTCAAGTCTTACAAAGGTCCAAAAGAGTGCCAAGACCAAGGATGAGAACTATCTTGCTAAATCTTAGCTCACTTCTTCTTCTTTCCTCCTTCAAAGGATTCAAAGAACACCAAAAGGCTTCAAAATAATAAAGGAAGGGATTTAGGGTTTCTCAGGATTCAAGGAGGCTGATGAAGGCTAAGGGTGAGCAAATCCTAGCCTCCTCATTCCTTTAGATAGGGAGAAAAAACCGGAAAATATGGTTTGTAACTTGCCAGCTACCATGTCGTGGCCTATACTGTCACGCTGTGGCGACTTAAATGAAATACACGGGATGATCTTGAATTACCACATCGTTGTGCCTCCCCACCACGTCATAGCGACCTTAAAATTGTTGGATAAGGTGTCTAAGTCCGTAACTATAATTGGTATGTACTTGACCCGACCCGGCATGGTCCATTTGGGTTGCACTTCACCGAAACAATTTATATGGATAATCTATTGAGAATAGTGTATTTATGATTTATAAATATATTACTAGTTGTAATATATTAATATGAAATCATATTATTTAATTAGTATTGATCAAGAATTAATTTATTGATCAAAAGGAACTAATTAAATATGGAATCTTATATATATATATATATATATATATATATATATATATATATATATATATGGAATGGGACAAGTTCATTTAGGATGGGCTAAGCTTGCATTATTAGTCCATGGAGTTTTTAACCCATGGATCCTATGGAAATGAAAGGTCATGGGTATTAGGGTTTACATGAATGTAACCCTAATCCTCAATACTATATAAAGAGGTCTTTGGCACATGAAATGGCGCTAGTGTGTGTGATAACATAGAGTGCACCGATTTGTAGAAGTGCTTCTATTCTCTCAAGTCTTCTAAAAGTGTTTTTGTGATTTGTTATTCCACTTGAGGCATCCACATTATTGGTGCTAGGCTCTAAAACTCCAAGCAATCAACCACAAGCAAAAGGTATGTCATTCTACTAGTTTTTATGTTACAAGTACCCCATGCCATGCTAGTTAGGATGAGAACCTTGGAAAATTCTTATTTGCATATTTTTTAGAGAAAACATAGATCCAAGGTTTCTAGGGTTGCATGTACACCATGGGAGTGTTAGAATGCTCAAAACTCATCAGTGGTATCAGAGCCTAGGCTTGTTTTCATTATACTTGATGCAAAATGCTTGAAAATTTCAAAAATCTGTCCACTGATCAGTGGACTCACCGAGTCCATGGGGGGACTCGACGAGTTCAAGTGTTAATTCATCCTACTCGTCGAGTAGGTTCTTGCACTCGACGAGTAGATGCCCCAATGTGCAGATTTTCGAGTTTTACTGCTGGAAATGGACTAGAATCATTACCCTAAACTGTTTTGGACTTGTAAAACCTGTTTTTGATGTGGTAATGATCATACTAATCCATTTTCAATGGTTATTATCAAAATTTGAAGTTTTGTATATGTTTATATGATTCTTGAAATTGTTGATATGAATGTCCATGCTAATGAGATTTGTAGATCATAGGAATTATTTGCAAATAGTTTGTTAGTGTAATTCTTGATCTAAATGAAAATTAATGGACTACATAACTTGTCCTCAAGTTATGGAATTCCAAAAGTCTTTTCTTTAAGAACCATTAAAACTCATAAATTATTGAATGTGAAAAGTCTTGAATAGTTTTAAAACTTGCCCTCAAGTCTTGGAATTTGTAAAGCCTCACACACACTTTAATTCCAAACCCTAGAGTTTTAAAAGTTAAAATTCGACCCTTATACTTTATAATATTAATAGTTAATAATATATATATATATATATATATATATATATATATATATATATATATATATATATATATGTATAAGAGCAAGTCAGTTTTACCGTTAGTGGGAGAGTCATATTTGATGGTTCCAACTTTAATGATTGGATCAGGAACATCAGGATGGTCACGCGTTACGAGGACAAGGAATATGTCCTCGATAAGGAGTGAAAGAAATTGATGAGTCTACAGCTATTCCAGAGGAGATCGCTGACTTTAGGGCACATGAGAGAGATGCTACCAAAGTGGCATGTATCATGTTGGCCATAATGACGGTTGAACTCCAGAAGTCTTATGAGGACTTTTACCCTTTTAGGATTCACATGGACTTGATGGACCGCTACCATTAGAGTGCTCGTCAAGAGAGGTATGAAATAATCTCTTCCATGATAACAACCCGAATGAAGGATGGTGAACCCATCACATGCCACATGCGGAATATGCAAAGGTTTGTGGACTGTTTGATGAAATTAAATGTGAACTTCCCCGAGGAGTTGGCTATTGATTTCATATTGCACTCCTTACCTACTTGTTATGATCAATTCCGAATAACATATCACATGAACAAGGAGGAATCACACTCAGCAAGCTTCAGGGACTTTTGAAGACCGCCGAAAGTGGTCTCAAAGGTAAATCGGTTGTTACCACTCCTACTCCTAACACCGCCCCTATCTTGGCAATCGGGCAAAATAGAGGGAAAAAGAGGAAGACCCCTTCGA
Organism: Lactuca virosa; assembly: GCF_052849685.1. Classification (NCBI taxonomy): domain Eukaryota; kingdom Viridiplantae; phylum Streptophyta; class Magnoliopsida; order Asterales; family Asteraceae; genus Lactuca; species Lactuca virosa. The sequence continues at coordinate 288,685,850 of NC_136426.1, forward strand.
AGGCTACCAAGGGAAAGTCTTTTGATGGCTCCTCTTCGAGTGGAACCAAAGGTGGTTCTGTCACTCCTTCTTCCAACCCAAGAGAAGCTGAATGCTTCTATTGTCATTATAAGGGGCACTGCAAACGAAACTGCCCTAAGTACCTGCAAGATGTTAAGGATGGGAAGGTCAAACCTACCCATGCAGGTATTTACTCTATATTGTCTAATAACTCACCACATACTACTTCTTGGGTTCTTGATACAGGTTGCGATATTCATATATGTTCTGATTTGCAGGGCCTAAGAAGAAGTGACGATGTGGAGCACGGAAAGATAAACTTGATCAAGGGGAATAGGAAAGCTTCACCTATCACCAAGATTGGAGTTTATTCTTTTTTGCTAAGTAGTGGGTTAGTGTTAGATTTGAATAAGTGTTGTTACTCGTCCGAAATGGCGAGAAATATTATTTCTTTTCATGGCTTGTAAAAACAAGGTTTTACCTTTTCGTTTGATAATGAAATCGATGCTATTAATGTTTTTTACGATGATGTATTTTACTTTAAAGCATTACCTTTTAATGGTGTGTATGAAGCTGTGAATGTTGTAGACAACTTAGGAAATAATGTTTTACACATTGATTCTTCCACTAGTTTGGATAAAGCATCCTTGTGGCATTGTCGTCTTAGACATGTTAACAAGAAGCACATAGGCCAACTCCAGAAGGCTGGAGTCTTGGAGTCATTTGACTTAAGATCAGATGATAGTTGTGAGTCTTGTTTGCTTGGAAAAATGACAAAGTCATCCTTCACTGGTACTTATGCTAGGGGTGAAGGTTTGTTGGACCTCACACGCACAGATGTGTGTGGACCCTTCAGAACCGTCACAAGGGATGCTAACCGCTTCTATGTGACTTTTACCGATGATTACAATACATATGGTTATGTCTACTTAATCAATCATAAGTCAGAAAACTTTGAAAAGTTCAAAGAGTTTAAACAGGAAGTGGAGAATCAGTTGCTCAGGAACATTAAGATGCTCCGATCCGATCGAGGAGTAGAGTATCTTAGTACAGAGTTCCTTGACTATCTTAAGGAATGTGGAATTGTTTCACAATTGACACCTCCCAGAACACCACAGCTTAATGGTGTGGCTGAGAGGCACAATCGAACCTTGTTAGACATGGTTTGTTCCATGATGAGTCGAGTTTCGTTACCAATCTCATTCTAGGGGTATGCCTTAGAGACTGCCGCCCATATCCTTAATCTAGTCCCTACCAAGAAGGTTGCCAAAACACCTCACGAAATGTGGACTGGGAAAGTCCCCAATTTAGACCACATCAAGATTTGGGGTTGCGAGGCTTTCGTGAGACGTGAGACTCAGGACAAGCTCGAACTTCGTAGTGAGCGGTGTATTTTCATCGGCTACCCACAAAACTCTTTTGGTTACCTCTTCTACAGACCCAGTGAGAATGTGGTATTTGTGGCAAGGAGAGGGGTCTTTCGAGAGAGAGAATTTATAAACCAAGGAAACAGTGGGAGGCAAATTGACCTTAAAGAGCTTCAAGAGTCAAGTGGTGAAGGAACCTCCAACCCTAGCAATCAACCTGAGGAGGAAACTCCTGTTGAACCAACTGACGAGTCTGTACCTCTGTGGCGTTCCAATAGAGTTAGGAATCCACCTGAGCATTACTATGGTTTCCATATTACTGCGGAAGGTGATACATTTATCAGTGATAGTACACTGGTAAATTTAGATGAACCTAACAACTATAGAGAAGCCATGGCAGGCCCTGAGTCTGATAAATGGAAGGAGGCTATGGACAACGAGATTCAGTCTATGTATGACAATCAAGTTTGGAACTTGGTTGACAATGTACCGGGTCATAAGACGGTCGGGTGCAAATGGATCTTCAAGAAGAAGACCGACATGGATGGAAAAGTGCACACTTATAAGGCACGACTGGTTGCGAACGGTTTCACTCAAACTCAGGGAGTTGATTGTGATGAAACCTTCTCACCAGTAGCAAAGATTAAGTCTATTAGGGTTATGCTAGCCATTGCTGCATTTCATGATTATGAAATATGGCAAATGGATGTCAAAACCGCTTTCCTTAATGGAAAGTTGGCTGAGGATGTTTACATGAGTCAGCCAGAGGGTTTTGTCAATGCAAAGTACCCTGATAGAGTGTGCAAGCTTGAGAAATCCATTTATGGATTGAAACAAGCATCTCGCGGCTGGAATCTTTGTTTTGATGAGAAAGTCAAAGAGTTTTGTTTTTCGAGAAGCAAAGATGAGTCATGTGTATGTCAGAGCTAGTGGGAGTATAGTTAGCTTTTTGGTACTGTATGTGGATGACATACTACTCATGGAAAATGACATCCCAACTTTGCAGGAGGTTAAGTCCTGGCTTGGAAAGTGTTTCGCTATGAAGGACCTTCAAGAAGCTGCCTATATCCTAGGGATAAGGATATTAAGAGAAAGGTGTAAAAGACTAATTAGACTTAGTCAAAGCACCTATGTGGAAAAAGTGTTGAAAAGGCTCAACATGCAGAATTCAAAGAAAGGTGACTTACCGAGCCAGCATAATGCCAAACTGATCAAGGCTCAAAACCCGAGTACAGAAGCTGACATAGATGAGATGAGTCGATTACCATATACCTCTGCTATTGGCTCGATCATGTATGCTACGACTTGTACCCGCCCTGATGTGGCCTTTGCTTTGAGCATGGTCAGCAGATATCAGGGGAACCCTGGCAAGGCTCACTGGACTGCAGTGAAGAACATTGTCAAGTACCTGCGGAGGACTAAGGACTGGGTCCTTACCCTTGTTGGGAGTGATGACTTGAGAGTAGTGGGGTATAGTGACCTTAGCTTTCAGACTGATAGGGATAATTTCCGCTCTCAGTCGGGCCGGGCCTTTACCGTGAATGGAGGAGCAATTACTTGGAAATGTTCCAAGCAGGAGACTGTAGCTGATTCGACGTGTTAATCAGAGTACATAGCAGCGAGTGAAGCGCAAAAGGAGGCGATATGGCTGAGGAACTTCATCGGAGACCTTGGAGTTGTACCATCTATAAAGGAGCCTATGGAGATTTTCTGTGACAGCAATAGTGCGGTTGCCTTAGCCAAGGAACCGAGAGATCATGGCAGATCCGGACACATTGACAGAAAATATCACTTCATAAGACATAAGATAGAAGAAGGACTCCTTGTGGCAAAGAGGATATCGTCAGAAGAGATCCCAGCATATCCCCTCATGAAGGGACTGACTAGGGTTAGGCATTTGCAGCATGCGAGGCGCATCGGGCTGAAGGACAATATTAGTTTTACAGATTAGATAGCTCTGAAACTTGTAAAATGTAATTGACATTTGATGATTGAATAAAAGTTGTTGTTTATTTATAAGTAAGGTGTTGCTATATTGTGTCAATTGTTTGCTATTGCTTCAATTTTGCATGTTTTGACTTCCAGAATAATTACTTTATTCAAATTCTCCACAGTCAGTCATATGTTGCAAGTAGGTATGAATCAAGATTGTCATGAAGTTGGCTTGTAGATGTCTAAGGTGTTGGACATAGCAAGAGTTGCTACAACATTCATGAGTGCTCATAAGTTATGAGTATTGGATTAAACTCATGCTCACTTGTATCACTTCATGGAATTTATCTTGAGTGATTGTGAGACGGTAATATCATATAAGTTTTCAAACCTAGAGATATGAGTTGTTTCCTATGAGTTGGTTATGCATTGATTGTACGAAAACACATCAGTAACTTGGTGTCATAAAACGTGCCTTTGTGTATGATTCAACTAGTAGTAGAACACGCATATGAGTCGAAGTTTATCTGTTCCTTTTAGTCCTTGGAGGATTAAAAGCGATATATGGGCCCCTCGATTATATTGTTTTGACCTATGTACCGGGCCCGATCAGAACCAAATTGATGTGTTCGGTTTAGTTCTATGTCAAACAAATCGGAAATCGAGAAACAAAATGCTTTACAATAAATACGACATTGTTCCAAGTATTTGTCCGGCTGATATCTAGAACAGATGATTATATGATCACTTATCTAAAATGGCGCTTCGTAGTTCAACAGAGTTTTGATAGCTACGATTGCTGGTCGGTTCCTGAAGTCATACTTACAACTATAGTTACCAGACTTATCCAAGTGGGAGACTGTTGGATAAGTTGTCTAAGTCCGTAACTATAATTGGTATGTACTTGACCCGACCCGACCTGGTCCATTTGGGTTGCACTTCACCGAAACAATTTATATGGATAATCTTTTGAGAATAGTGTATTTATGATTTATTAATATATTATAGTTGTAATATATTAATATGAAATCATATTATTAATTAGTATTGATCAAGAATTAATTTAGAATGAATTTAGTGATCAAAAGGAACTAATTAAATATGGACGCTTATATATATATACATATATATATATATATATATATATATATATATATATATATATATATATATATATATATATATAGAATGGGCCAAGTTCATTTAGGATGGGCTAAGCTTGAATGGATAGTCCATGGAGTTTTTATCCCATGGATCCTATGGAAATGAAAGGTCATGGGTATTAGGGTTTACATAAATGTAACCCTAATCCTCCATACTATATAAAGAGGTCTTTGGTGCATGAAATGTCACTAGTGTGTGTGATAACATAGAGTGGGCCAATTTCTAGAAGTGCTTCTATTCTCTCAAGTATTCTAAAAGTGTTTTGGTGATTTGTGATTCCACTTGAGGCATCCACATTATTGGTGCTAGGCTCTCAAACTCCAAGCAATCAACCACAAGAAAAAGGTATGTCATTCTACTAGTTTTTATGTTACAAGTACCCCATGTCATGCTAGTTAGGATGAGAACCTTGGAAAATTCTTATTTGCATGTATTTTAGAGAACACATAGATCCAAGGTTTCTAGGGTTGCATGTACACCATAGGAGTGTTCAAATGCTCAAAACCCATCAAAAATGCCAAAATTTTAAATATATAAAGTACATTGGGATCCGGATGTTACAATAAGCTACCATAAGCAAAAACAATTTATATAGTTGTGTATTATAACCATATTTAGGAGATTTTTGTGTATTTAGGCTCAATAAACTAGATAAGCTTTTCAAGGCTACTTTTAATAATGAGGAAGATGATGACATTCACGTATTTTGTTTTCAAATTTCACTTACATGATTATCTAATCTTAATACTGAAATCTCTTGGCTCTATTTCTTTTCTTGGTTGGATGCAAGAAATTGCAACATACTTTGATTGATTTGTTAACTATTATAAGATCCAGTTTCGGGATGTTTCCGATTTTGGAATCGCGGACCGTAATTTGATCGAATAAAAGTCTTAGGCTTCAAGGAAATAGAGTTTAGACCTTATGGGATGATGTTAATGTTGGTTAAGTGATTTAAGCCCTTGAATTGTGCCTTTGGGGCCAAATGGTAAAATAGGAAAAGTGATATTTCAGACTTCTTGCATGAATTAATTAATTTATTTTGGTATGTTTAAGTTAAAAGTAATTATATACAATTGTGGGGCTTTTCAATACCTCGGTGTGCGTTTAAATATCATCAACAATATAGTTGAAACGAATAAGTTATGGTTGTTTGAAGCTGAAATGGAGATTAGAAAAACTCGTTCACTACGACATGGTGAGTGGTGCAACCCAAACCCATTAAATTAGCGTTTGGTTGGTATTTAAAGGCTTCAATCCCATGTTTTAGGTCATATTGCAGTCTTCGTTGCATCAAGAACCCCTATCTTTTTAGCAAACCCTAGCCTCCCTTCATAGATTAAGCTCCTCCTTTCTCCTCTCATCCATATTCTTCAGTTTTTATGGATTTTAGGTGTTGTATTCTTCAAAGACTTGGTTTTGAAGCTTTACAAATGAAGATATCAGCCTTTATCTACCTTCTATACCCTTGTGAGTTGCAAAGATCCTTTCTTTATTATGTTTCATCATTAGATCTATGAATATTCAGTGTTTTGGGCCATTTTAATGAGATTTTGTCCCTTAGTGACTTGATCCTTGGAGTTTGAAGAACTCCATGAGCTTTGGTTCATGTTTAAAGTCTAGATCTAGTGATTTGGTGGATTAAAGAGTGTGTGTAAGAACTATCTCTTTACTCTATGCATGAAGAAAGTGGGTTTTTGGATATTTCTTAACTTTGGGTTTTAGATCTAGGAAGCTTGTGGCATTATTATGGATAAAGTTTAAAACTTTATCCATCTAAACATCATGTTGATTCAGATATGAAGGTTGGAGACTTAGACTTAATGGATTAAGTCGATAAAGATGCATTCTTGGTCCCTTTGAAATTAAAGTTTATATCTTGGTTGTATGGACCATCCTAATGGATAAAGTTGGAAACTCTATCCATTATGAAGCTATTAAGTACCAGATCTGAAAAGTTGGAAGCTTGCACTTAAGGGCTAAGTGCTTAACGCATTAAGTTATTTTGAATTCACGACACGACGATGTATAGGCTACAACGTGGTGGCAATTTGAAAGCCGAATATTCTGTCTTCTAGCTACCACGAAACAGCCATGGTGTTGGTCACGATGCGGAAACTCAACCATTGACATTGTTCGTTGACTGTAGACTTTTTGACCAGTTTGAATTTTAGTCAAACTTTAGTTGAATTGAGTTTGACTAAGGAATGGTCTCGTTTTGGCATTAGGTAGCTTGGGTTAGCTGAAATGTTATTGAGGTAGTTGTTGAGCTTCTGTTGACTAGTTTAGGTGAGTCTTCTCACTATACTATGTAGGATGTTATATTATCTTTGTGACTCTTGCATGGAAGACCAGAATCTGGTCCCTGGAAAATATATGGAAGACCAGGATCTACCCATGGAAAATGTATGAAAGATTTGTTGGATTAAGAATATGTGTTTTGATAAATTGAAATTTTGGGGATTTGTGAAATGTGTTGATGAGATTCATGTGATTTTAAAATGAAAAAAAATTGTTTGAAAATTTATGGTGTTACACCATGGGGGTAGCCCATGGCATTTTAAGGAAAGACCATGAGGGTAGCCCATGACACTTGGATGTCAGACCATGGAGGTAGCCCATGGAATTTCAGGGACAAGACCATGGTGGTAGCCCATGGCAAATGTATGTATGGTATGTGGTATTTTGGGGAACTCACTAAGCTTTGTGTTTACGGTTTTCAGTTAATGTTTCAGGTACTTCTGCTTTCAAAGGGAAGAGCTCAGGATGATTGCAGAGAACACACCACCTCGTTCCATATTTTCTTAACTTACTTTGATTTGATGTACTGATTGACTCATTTTTTTATTTGGATTCTTATGATGATGTTTCTGGAATACTAGTTTTATTGATTTAAAAATGAAATTTTTAGGTCTTATTTTTGGGACGTTACATTGCTTGGGAGTAGCTTGTGCTTGTAGACCTAGATTTGTCTTTACCTTAGCAAGCCATTTGAGGTAAAAGAGATCTCGTATTGATGATTCTATGTGTTAGATCCAACTTAGGGTGTTATTTATGCATTTTTTGCTAAGATGAGTTTATGGTCTACTCCAGAAGCCATGAATGTTTGATCTTAGCTCCATTAAGGTCCCTTGTCCATAAAAATGAAAACTTTATGTAAGATATTGGTCCATGTAAGTGTTAAGAGTCTTATTAAGCTTCTTATTCAGTGATGGGCCCCATTAAGTTATGTATGGGTGTAAATTCATCAACTTTACGTGTTAAGTCACCATTTAGAATCAGATCTAAGATTTTTGCATGTTGGCTTAACCAATTAAGTGCTTAATGGTTTGGGTTGGTAGTTTGGGGAGTACACTGGGCGTACCCAGCTGGTACGTTGCGCGTACTGGCCTCGGAAGGAGTACGCTAAGCATACGAGCTGAGCGCGTACTTAGCAGATTGACCTTTGGTTTGACTTCATTGGTTTGGGCCATATTTTGGGCTTTTAGGATTTTGGCGTTGTTGGGCTAATGGACTTCTAATTTTGGGCTATGGATAGACTATGGACTTTCTTGGGATTAGGTCTATGATGATTTTTGGGCCCAATTTGGAATTTGGGCCTTATTGGGCCTTGTAATACCATTTAGAAAATTAGGCCTTTTGAACAAATGGGCTGGACCTTGGTTTTGGGTTAAGTAAGAAAAAGGGTAAAATGGTATTTTACCCTGGATATTGGACAAGTAGCTTAGATTCTTGTTTATGGTCGAGGTCCAATTATTAATTGGATATTATTTGATGACGTTAGCGCGAGGAATTTCCAGACCAACAGAGTAAGATTTATCTGAGAGATACTGCAGCTTGAGGTGAGCTTCCTCACTGTGTTTAGTGGGTCAAATGCACCAATGTCGGCCCAAGGTTTGATATGTTAGGATTCTTGTTGTCTGCGTGACTCTTGCATGTGTTACATGTTTATATGTTTACCTGGTGGGGTCCGATGAATATCCTATATGCTATCTATCTTTGTGATTATGTGTTATATGATTATATGTTTACATATTTAGATGTATATTGGGCGGGGCCCAATGCCAGGCGCGGCCTGATGACTGACAGATCTGTTTACCGAGCGGGGCTTGATGTTGGGCGGGGTCCCATGACGGGCGGGGCCCATTATATGTTTGATATGTATGGTATGTGGTATTTTGGGGAACTCACTAAGCTTTGTGCTTACAGTTTTCAGTTTGTGTTGCAGGTACTTCTGGATTGAAAGGGAAGAGCCCGGGATGATTGTAGTGCAGACACTACATCGTTCCGCCTTTTATATTACTATGATGTATTTGGATGTTATTGATACACTACCGAAAATCACAAGGGTGGCCTCCATGATACCACCGGTAATCTCTGATGTGATAAACACACGTAATCCCTCCTCTATCGGTTTGGCACCAGAGCCAAAACTGGATCCAGATGCTCCTCCTCAAGTGGTCACCATAATCAACTGAAATACAAACATATAAATGATCAAAATAAACTCGAGGTAACTTCCACTCTAACAGACCCCTTAGAATCTCCAAAATAATCCTTGCCTCGAGTACAAATCATGTGCTTTTAGTAGTACGGTCCTAATACTACCTTCCACACCTATCTTTAATTTCCTCAAGAACCATCCTGAATCCTCTTTGTTACCATACTAATCCATACACAAATCCTATACTGAACCACATACAAATCTAACTATGGCATCTCCTAGGTACTCCTAGTAATTCTCAATTCGACTGCCTCTACAATACTAAGAATCTCAACCAACACTACTGGTTGCCTTATGCATGCAAGTTGTACACAAAATAGGATCACATAGAGTGTCAAATAATGATTCTACCCTAAATCCATAACCAAACAAGAACAAGAAATGAGGCTAAATTGATTATTCTAGGGCTATATGATCCTAATTGTATACATCATTTAAAGCATACACTTAGCAATTAACTGAGTCGATATTAATCCCAAGTAACACACATCATCCAATTTTCTTAGGCTATAAGGCATCACACAAATCATACAATTCTATCAGACGATTCTTGAAGGTATCCTTAGCCCTACTCTAGAATGCAATTCACATATCAGGCATACTAATCATAACCCATAGATATGGGTATTTTGGGAATCACCTACTTGATCTCGGTTGATTGCACGCATCGAACCCCTTCCATTTTGTAAAAATCTTTTAGAAATTTATTTTCTTTTGAAAAGATTATCATTTCCTCAGTTTGAGTTGTGACACACCCGAAGGTGTGTCCGAATCCCTCAAACCAAGGCTCTAATACCAACTTGTAATGCCCCAAAACACTATTAAATTTTTCATTTTTAAAACCATTAGTTCCATACATCATATGTCTTAGAAATAATCACGATACAAATAATCCAAAACATCAAAGTAACAAAAAACATAAATGCAGAAACATGAAGGGGGATGTTGTGCCATCACGTCGAACCCTTCCCTTTTGTAATGGAAGTACCTGAAACCATAAAGATAACTATAAGAACAAAGCTTAGTGAGCTTCCCAAAAAACCACATACATGAAATACATGAACCAATATAATAGCATATGGCTATGTTGGGTCTATGCTAACCCTCGAGTCCGTATCAGCCCCATGTAACAGCACGTGGTTGTGTCGGGTCCGTATCAACCCTGAGTCCATAATGACTCTGACCTAGATTGGTTCCATACATATAACATACAATCATATCAGTAATAGTCACATAATCACATACATCCTACATATACAAAATACTGGGCACTAATTGGTGCCTTCGACCCACCAGTGTGGTGAGAAGACTTACCTCACAAAAAATGTTCAACTGCTACCGCTCTCCTTGACAGAATATCGCTGCTACGCACCACCCATTCAGTCAAACTAACTAAACCCAAGCTCTTCCTCCAAACTAGGTGCTTGACCAAAAGTAAACTTAAGTCAAAAGTAAATGATCAATTTCTATGCTCAACGTTGAGTTTAGTCAACCGCCACGTCATAGCCACCTATGGCCATCCCGTGGCCCTCCAGCAAACAGTCTATCGTGATTTTCTGCATCTCCACGTCATGGCGACCTAATGTCATGCCGTAGGCACTGGGTTTTTAGTAGCTTAATATATTAAGTTGTTTCCTTCAATACTAAGAGTTTCAAAGCTCATATCTGGTCCAAAGCCAAGTCTAGAAGGATAAAGTTTCCAACTTTATCTACTAAGACCATCCAAAAGGTCAAAATCTCAAACCCAAGGTTTCAAATGGACTAAATAAGACATGACTTCACCCGTTAAGCACTTATTTAAGTAATTTCCTAGTGCATTTACTCCATATTAGATTCTGATATCAAAACCAACATAAAAGTTGATGCTTTATAGACATGCATGTCTAATGTATGTCTTGAAGCCATAATGAGTCAAAATAAGGGTTTTTATATGGAAATCTTATACATGGCTCAAAACCCAACAATAATCCAGATCAAAACCAATAATCATGCCAAAAATCCATAAGATTCATAAAGTTGCTATCTTTATGAGATCCTATCATTCCAACATACAAAGACATGAATATTAAGGGAGAAAACATAAGATCTAGTAACCTATCATGATAAGATTCAAGTCTTACAAAGGTCCAAAAGAGTGCCAAGACCAAGGATGAGAACTATCTTGCTAAATCTTAGCTCACTTCTTCTTCTTTCCTCCTTCAAAGGCTTCAAAGAACACCAAAAGGGTTCAAAATAATAAAGGAAGGGATTTAGGGTTTCTCAGGTTTCAAGGAGGCTGACGAAGGCTAAGGGTGAGCAAATCCTAGCCTCCTCATTCCTTTAGATAGGGAGAAAAAACCGGAAAATATGGTTTGTAACTTGCCAGCTACCATGTCGTGGCCTATACTGTCACGATGTGGCGACTTAAATGAAATACACGGGATGATCTTGAATTTCTACATCGTTGTGCCTCCCCACCACGTCATAGCGACCTTAAAATTGTTGGATAAGGTGTCTAAGTCCGTAACTATAATTGGTATGTACTTGACCCGACCCGGCGTGGTCCATTTGGGTTGCACTTCACCGAAACAATTTATATGGATAATCTTTTGAGAATAGTGTATTTATGATTTATAAATATATTACTAGTTGTAATATATTAATACGAAATCATATTATTTAATTAGTATTGATCAAGAATTAATTTAGAATTAGTTTAGTGATCAAAAGGAACTAATTAAATATGGACTCTTATATATATATATATATATATATATAATCGTTTGAGAATAATATAAGTTATGATTTATGAATATATTATAAGTCCTAATATATTAATATAAAATCATATTATTTAATTAGTAGTGATCTATAATTAATTTAGAATTAATTTAGAGATCAAAAGTATGACTAATTAAATATGGGCTCTTGTATTTATATAGTGTAGGCTAATGCTTATTTGGAATGAGCTAGGCTTGCATGGAGAGTCAATGGATACTCCATGGAGCTTTAACCCATGGATCTCATAGAAATGAAAAGACATGGGTATTAGGGTTTACATGGATGTAACCCTAATCCACCACACTATATAAAGGAGGCTTTGGTTCTTGAAATTGCACTAGTTGATGTGTGTAAACCAAGAGGGCCGATTTCAAGAAGTTTGTGACTATTCTCTCAAGTTTCCAAGTTTGTGGTGATTTGTGACTTCCATTTGAGGCATCCACATTATTGGTGCTAGGCTCTCAAACTCCAAGCAATCAACTACTACTACAAGGTAAGTAATTGTACTAGTTTTATTTGATTCAAGTATCCCATGCCATGCTAGTTAGGATAAGAACCTTGGAAAATAATTATTTGCATGTATCTTAGTCAAACATAGATCCAAGGTTTCTAGGGTTGCATGTACACCATAGGAGTGTTAGAATGCTCAAAACCCATCAGTGGTATCAGAGCCTGGTTCCAAGTTTTGTTCAAAAGCTCGTATCAAAATTTCAAGTTTTGTACATGTACTTACGATTCTTGAAATTTTTGATATGAACACTCATAAACATATGAGTTTAGAAGATCATAGAAATTATGTGCTAATAATTGATTAGATTAATTCTTGATCTTTATGTGTTTTAATGGAGTCCATAACTAGTTCTTAAGTTATGGATAACCAAAAGTCACATTTATAAATAACCATTAAAAGAACACATAGGTTACAAAAAATGAAGAGTCTTCATTTTTAATAACCATTAACTCATAAGTTATGAGAAATGAAAAGTTTTGAAAGTTTACAAAACTTGCCCTCAAGTTTTGGAACATGTAAAGTCATATTAAAAACTTTAGTTCCAACCCCTAGAATTTTAAAAGTTAAAATTCAACCCTTATACTTTATAATATTATAAGTTTAATAATATTTATATATGTATAAGATCAAGTCGTCTTACCGCTAGTACGCCTCATTCACGAAGCCGGTCTATAAGGGGGGTATAAGGTTGTTGCCTATAAAATGGCAACTTAATGGGTGTCCACTCTCACCCACCGCTTCCTTGATCGGTGGAGGGTCGTTAGCCGAGCGGGTAGGACAAGGACTTATAAATTCTCATTAAAAGTATAATGATAATACTAAAGTAACTAAACTTTATTGAATTCCCAATCTTAGTTATTTTAGGAAAATGTGAATAAGGTGCTAATCCATGAAATTACACTTTACACTTTGTTTAAGTCATTAGTGGAGCGTGTGTGGTTAACCGGGACACTAACTTGAACTTAACAAGGTAGGTAAAGGGTGACTTAATGTTTATCATAGTATCGATGGAGCGTGTGTAGTTAACCGGCACATCGATTGAGGGGTAATACATTAAGGGTACCAAGTAATTTGCATGGTTACTTCACACCTTGTTTTGTGATCCTCGGCATCCCAGTCACAAAACTTGAAGGGCACACTCGAGATTGAAACATGCCATTGAAGAAAGTTCAATGAATCTCAACGAATCTAGGAGTTTCTAAACCAATTAAAACCTAATTAAATATTCCGTTTTTCATGGTGGAAATTGGTGAATCGTCATTCACTTACCTTCAAATATCTTATAGCTTAGATTACGGCATCCCTCTTCTAAGTTATAAAATATTGTGTTGGGTCCTAGCCTTAATATTACATTTGGGTGTTTTGTTAAGGACTATCTCTATATCTAATCTAATCTATTCCCTCTTCTTTTCAGATGTCTTCCAATAACAATGCTTCTGGCTCAAACCCTACTAGCTCCTTCTCTCTCATGAATCTTTGTGGGAGAGTCATCTTTGATGGGTCCAACTTTACAGATTGGATCAGAAACATCAGGATGGTCACTCGGTATGAGAACAAAGAATATGTTCTCGACAAGGAGCTGAAGGTACCCGAGCCAACTGCTACTCCTGAAGAGCTTGCTGAATATGAGGTACATGAAAGAGATGCTACAAAAGTGGCATGCATCATGATGGCCACCATGATAGCCGAGCTCCAAAAGTCCTATGAGGACTATTATCCTTTTGAGATGCACCAGGACTTGATGGACCGCTACCATCAAAGTGCTCGTCAAGAGCGATATGAAATAATCTCCTCCATGATAACAACCCGAATGAAGGATGGTGAACCCATCACGGGCCACATGCAGAAAATGCAAAGGTATGTGGACCGTTTACTGAAGCTGAATGTGAACTTCCCTGAGGAGTTAGCAATAGACATCATTTTGCACTCCTTGCCATCGTGTTATGATCAATTCCGCATGACATATCACATGAACAAGGAAGAAGTCACCCTCAGCAAACTTCAAGGACTCTTGAAGACCGCCGAAAGTGGTCTAAAGGGTAAGTCGGTTGTTACTACTCCTACTCCTACTCCAACTGTGGCCAATGTCTTGGCAATCGGGCATGGGAAAGGGAAGAAGAGAAAGAGCCCTTCTAAGGGTACCAAGGGTAAGACCCTTGAAGGCTCCTCTTCAAGCAAAACCAAGAAAGGTTTTGTCACTCCTTATGCTAATCCTAATGAGGCTGAATGCTTCTATTGCCATGAAAAGTCGCACTGGAAGAGAAACTGCCCAAAGTACCAGCAAGATTTGAAGGATGGGAAAGTAAAACCCAACCATGCAGGTATATACACTATATTTTCTAATAACTCACCTCATTCTAAGTCTTGGGTCCTTGATACAGGTTGTGGTATTCACATATGTTGTGATTTGCAGGGACTAAAAAGAAGTGAGAATGTGGAGCAGGGAAAGATAAACTTGATCATGGGAAACAGGAAAGCTTCACCTGTCACCAAGATAGGAGTTTATTCCTTAGTGCTAAATAGTGGGCTTACATTAGATTTGAATAAATGTTATTATTCGCCAGAAATGGCAAGGAATGTTATTTCCTTTCATGCATTGTATAAACAAGGTTTTACCTTTTACTTTGATAATAATAATGGTAGTATTGATGCTTTCTTTAATAATGTTCTTTATTTTAAAGCATTACTTTGTGATGGCGTGTATGAAACTGTATCTGTTGTAGATAATCTAGGAAATAATGTATTGTGTATTAACTCTTCCACTAGCTTAGATAAAGCATCCTTATGGCATTGTCATCTTGGACATGTAAGCAAGAAACGCATAGGCTAACTCCAAAACGATGGAGTCTTAGAGTCATTTGACCTAAAGTCAGATGATAGTTGTGAATCTTGTTTGCTTGGTAAACTGACAAAGTCACCTTTTACTGGCACTTGTGCTAGGGGTGAAGGTTTGTTGGACCTCATACACACAGATGTGTGTGGACCCTTCAGAACCGCCACAAGAGATGTTAATCGGTTCTATGTGACTTTTACTGATGATTTTAGTAGATATGGATATGTCTACCTAATCAAGCATAAGTTAGAAACCTTTGAGAAATTCAAAGAGTTTAAGCAAGAAGTGGAGAATCAGTTGGGCAGGAACATTAAGATGCTTCGATCCGATCGTGGTGGTGAGTATCTTAGTACTGAGTTCCTTGACTATCTTAAGGAATGTGGGATTGTCTCACAATTGACACCTCCTAGGACACCACAGTTGAATGGTGTAGCTGAGAGGCGCAATCGGACCTTGTTGGACATGGTTTTGGGGGTATGCCTTAGAGACTGCCGCCCATATCCTTAATCTAGTCCCTACAAAGAAGGTTGCCAAAACACCTCACGAGGTGTGGACTGGAAAAGTTCCCAATCTAGACCACATCAAGATTTGGGGTTGCGAGGCTTTCGTGAGACGCGAGACTCACGATAAGCTCGAACCCCGAAGCGAAAGGTGTATTTTCATCGGCTACCCACATAAATCCTTTGGTTACATCTTCTACAGACCCAATGATAATGTGGTCTTTGTAGCAAGAAGAGGATTCTTTCGAGAGAGAGAATTCATGAGCCAAGGAGACAGTGGGAGGCAAATTGACCTTGAGGAAATTCAAGAGTCAAGTGGAGAAGGAACCTCAAACCCTAGCCCTCAACCTGAGGAGGAAACTCATGTTGAGCCGACTGAAGAATCTATACCTCTGAGGCGTTCCACAAGAGTTTGGAATGCACCTGAGCATTATTATGGTTTTCATATTACTGCAGAAGGTGAGACACTTATCAGTGATAACACACTGGTAAATCTGGATGAGCCTAACAGCTACACGGAAGCCATGACAAGCCCTGAGGCTGCTAAATGGAAAGAGGCTATGGATAGCGAGATATAGTCGATGTATCACAATCAAGTTTGGAACTTGGTTGACAATGTACCTGATCGTAAGATAGTTGGGTACAAATGGATCTTCAAGAAGAAGACCGACATGGATGGTAATGTACACACTTATAAGGCACGACTGGTTGCAAAGGGTTATTCTCAAACTCCGGGAGTTGATTATGATGAGACCTTTTCACAAGTGGCCAAGATTAAGTCTATTAGGGTTCTGTTAGCCATTGCTGCATTTCATGATTATGAAATATGGCAAATGGATGTCAAAACCGTTTTCCTTAATGGAAACTTGGCTGAAGATGTTTACATGGTTCAGCCAGAGGGATTTGTCAGTACAGAGTACCCCAGTAGAGTGTGTAAGCTCGAGAAATCCATTTATGGATTAAAACAGGCACCTCGCAGATGGAATCTTTGCTTTGATGAGAAAGTCAAAGAATTTGGCTTTTCAAGGAGTGAAGATGAATCTTGTGTCTATATCAAGGCTAGTGGGAGTATAGTCAGCTTTTTGGTACTATATGTGGATGACATACTACTCATAGGAAATGACATCCCAACCCTGCAGGAAGTAAAGTCCTGGCTTGGGAAGTGTCTCGATATGAAGGACCTTGGAGAAGCTGCCTATATCCTAGGGATAAGGATTTTGAGAAACAGGAGTAAAAGACTAATTGGACTTAGTCAAAGCACCTATGTGGACAAAGTGTTGAAAAGGTTCAACATGCATAACTCCAAGAAAGGAGAGTTTGTTGGAGATAGTGTCTAAGTCCATAACTATATTTGGTATGTACTTGTCCCGACCCGGCATGGTCCATATGGGTTGCACTTCACCCGAACAATTTACGGATAATCTTGTGAGAATAGTATAAGTTATGATTTATGAATATATTATAAGTTCTAATATATTAATATAAAATCATATTATTTAATTAGTGTTGATCTATAATTAATTTAGAGATCAAAAGTATGACTAATTAAATATGGGCTCTTGTATTTATATAGTGTGGGCTAATGCTTATTTGGAATGGGCTAGGCTTGCATGGAAAGTCCATGGATACTCCATGGAGCTTTAACCCATGGATCTCATGGAAATGAAAAGACATGGGTATTAGGGTTTACATGGATGTAACCCTAATCCACCACACTATATAAAGAAGGCTTTGGTTCTTGAAATAACACTAGTTGATGTGTGTAAACTAAGAGGGCCGATTTCCAGAAGTTTGTGATTATTCTCTCAAGTTTCCAAGTTTGTGGTGATTTGTGACTTCCATTTGAGGCATCCACATTATTGGTGCTAGGCTCTCAAACTCCAAGCAATCAACTACTACTACAAGGTAAGTAATTCTACTAGTTTTATCTGATTCAAGTATCCCATGCCATGCTAGTTAGGATAAGAACCTTGGAAAAATAATTATTTGCATGTATCTTAGTCAAACATAGATCCAAGGTTTCTAGGGTTGCATGTACACCATAGGAGTGTTAGAATGCTCAAAACCCATCAGCATCTACACCATAGGAGTGTTAGAATGCTCAAAACTCATCAGTGGTATCAGAGCCTAGGCTTGTTTTCATTATACTTGATGCAAAATGCTTGAAAATTTCAAAATCTGTCCACTGATCAGTGGACTCACCGAGTCCATGGGGGGACTCGACGAGTTCAATTGTTAATTCATCCTACTCGTCTAGTAGGTTCTTGCACTCAACGAGTAGATGCCCCTGTGTGCAGATTTTCGAGTTTTACTGCTGGAAATGGACTAGAATCATTACCCTAAACTGTTTTGGACTTGTAAAACATGTTTTTGGATGTGGTAATGATCATACTAATCCATTTTCAATGGTTATTATCAAAATTTGAAGTTTTGTATATGTTTATATGATTCTTGAAATTGTTGATATGAATGTTCATGCTTATGAGATTTGTAGATCATAGGAATTATTTGCAAATAGTTTGTTAGTGTAATTCTTGATCTAAATGAAAATTAATGGACTACATAACTTGTCCCCAAGTCTTGGAATTTCTAAAGCCTCACACACACTTTAATTCCAAACCCTAGAGTTTTAAAAGTTAAAATTCGACCCTTATACTTTATAATATTAATAGTTAATAATATATATATATATATATATATATATATATATATATATATATATGTATAAGAGCAAGTCAGTTTTACCGTTAGTATGCCTCATTCACGAAGCCGGTCTATAAGGGGGGTATAAGGTTGTTGCCTATAAAATGGCAGCTTAATGGGTGTCCACTCTCACCCACCGCTTCCTTGACTGGTGGAGGGTCGTTAGCCGAATGGGTAGGACAAGGACTCTAATTCTCATTAAAAGTATAATGATAAATATAAAGTAACTAAACTTTTTATAAATTCCCAATCTTAGTTACTTTAGGAAAATGTGAAATTGGTGCTAACCCATGAAATTACACTTTGTACCTAACCAAGTCGTTGGTGGAACGTGTGTGGGTAACCGACACACTAAAATGAACTAGTAAGAGTGGAAAAGGGTGACTAAATGTTTATCATAGATCGGTGGAGCGCGTGTGGGTAACCAACACATCGATTAGGTGATAAAGATTAAGGGTACCAAGTTAATTTGCATGGTTATTCACACCTTGTTTGTGATCCTCGGCATCCCAGTCACAAACTTGAGAGGGCACAATCGAGATTTAAACATGCCATTGAAAAGTTCAATGAATCTCAAAAGATCTAGGAGTTTCAATCCAATTAAAACCTAATAATTTATTTCGTTTTTCATGGTGAAAATTGGTAAATCGTCATTCGCCTACCTTCAAATATTTTATAGCTTGGATTACGGCATCCCTTTTCCAAGTTATAAAGTATTGTGTTGGGTCCTAGTCTTAATATTAAATTTGGGTGTCTTATTAAGGATTCTATATCTAATCTAAACTTGTCTTTCTTCTTTTCATATGTCTTCCAACAATGCTGCTTCTGGCTCAAACCCTACCGGCTCCTTCTCTCTCATGAAAATTTGTGGGAGAGTCATATTTGATGGTTCCAACTTTAATGATTGGATCAGGAACATCAGGATGGTCACGTGTTACGAGGACAAGGAATATGTCCTCGATAAGGAGTGAAAGAAATTGATGAGTCTACTGCTACTCCAGAGGAGATCGCTGACTTTAGGGCACATGAGAGAGATGCTACCAAAGTGGCATGTATCATGTTGGCCATAATGACGGTTGAACTCCAGAAGTCTTATGAGGACTTTTACCCTTTTAGGATTCACATGGACTTGATGGACCGCTACCATTAGAGTGCTCGTCAAGAGAGGTATGAAATAATCTCTTCTATGATAACAACCCGAATGAAGGATGGTGAACCCATCACAGGCCACATGCGGAATATGCAAAGGTTTGTGGACTGTTTGCTGAAATTAAATGTGAACTTCCCCGAGGAGTTGGCTATTGATATCATATTGCACTCCTTACCTACTTGTTATGATCAATTCTGAATGACATATCACATGAACAAGGAGGAAGTCTTTTGATGGCTCCTCTTCGAGTGGAACCAAAGGTGGTTATGTCACTCCTTCTTCCAACCCAAGAGAAGCTGAATGCTTCTATTGTCATTATAAGGGGCACTGGAGACGAAAGTGCGCTAAGTACCTGCAAGATGTTAAGGATGGGAAGGTCAAACCTACCCATGCAGGTATTTACTCTATATTGTCTAATAACTCACCACATACTACTTCTTAGGTTCTTGATACAGGTTGCGGTATTCATATATGTTCTGATTTGCAGGGCCTAAGAAGAAGTGAGGATGTGGAGCACGGAAAGATAAACTTGATCAAGGGGAATAGGAAAACTTCACCTATCACCAAGATTGGAGTTTATTCTTTTTTGCTAAGTAGTGGGTTAGTGTTAGATTTGAATAAGTGTTGTTACTCATCCGAAATGGCGAGAAATATTATATCTTTTCATGGCTTGTAAAAACAAGGTTTTACCTTTTCGTTTGATAATGAAATCGATGCTATTAATGTTTTTTACGATGATGTATTTTACTTTAAAGCATTACCTTGTAATGGTGTGTATGAAGCTGTGAATGTTGTAGATAACTTAGGAAATAATGTTTTACACATTGATTTTTCCACTAATTTGGATAAAGCATCCTTGTGGCATTGTCATCTTGGACATGTTAACAAGAAGCACATAGGCCAACTCCATAAGGCTGGAGTCTTCGAGTCATTTGACTTAAGGTCAGATGATAGTTGCGAGTCTTGTTTGCTTGGAAAAATGACAAAGTCACCCTTCACTGGTACTTATTCTAGGGGTGAAGGTTTGTTGGACCTCAAACGTATAGATGTGTGTGGACCCTTCAGAACCGCCATAAGGGATGCTAACCGCTTCTATGTGACTTTTACCGATGATTATAGTACATATGGTTATGTCTACTTAATCAAGCATAATACAGAAAACTTTGAAAAGTTCAAAGAGTTTAAACAGGAAGTGGAGAATCAGTTGGGCAGGAACATTAAGATGCTCCGATCCGATCGAGGAGTAGGGTATCTTAGTACAGAGTTCCTTGACTATCTTAAGGAATGTGGAATTATTTCACAATTGACACCTCCCAGAACACCACAGCTTAATGGTGTGGGTGAGAGGCGCAATCGAACCTTGTTAGACATGGTTTGTTCCATGATGAGTCGAGTTTCGTTACCAATCTCATTCTAGGGGTATGCCTTAGAGACTGCCGCCCATATCCTTAATCTAGTCCCTACCAAGAAGGTTGCCAAAACACCTCACGAAATGTGGACTGGGAAAGTCCCCAATTTAGACCACATCAAGATTTGGGGTTGCGAGGCTTTCGTGAGACGTGAGACTCAGGACAAGCTCGAACTTCGTAGTGAGCGGTGTATTTTCATCGGCTACCCACAAACTCTTTTGGTTACCTCTTCTACAGACCCAGTGAGAATGTGGTATTTGTGGCAAGGAGAGGGGTCTTTCGAGAGAGAGAATTTATAAACCAAGGAAACAGTGAGAGGCAAATTGACCTTGAAGAGCTTCAAGAGTCAAGTGGTGAAGGAACCTCCAACCCTAGCAATCAACCTGAGGAGGAAACTCCTGTTGAACCAACTGACGAGTCTGTACCTCTGTGGCGTTCCAACAGAGTTAGGAATCCACCTGAGCATTACTATGGTTTCCATATTACTGCGGAAGGTGATACATTTATCAGTGATAGTACACTGGTAAATTTAGATGAACCTAACAACTATAGAGAAGCCATGGCAGGCCCTGAGTCTGATAAATGGAAGGAGGCTATGGACAGCGAGATTCAGTCTATGTATGACCATCAAGTTTGGAACTTGGTTGACAATGTACCGGGTCATAAGACGGTCGGGTGCAAATGGATCTTCAAGAAGAAGGCCGACATGGATGGAAAAGTGCACACTTATAAGGCACGACTGGTTGCGAACGGTTTCACTCAAACTCAGGGAGTTGATTGTGATGAAACCTTCTCACCAGTAGCAAAGATTAAGTCTATTAGGGTTATGCTAGCCATTTCTGCATTTCATGATTATGAAATATGGCAAATGGATGTCAAAACCGCTTTCCTTAATGGAAAGTTGGCTGAGGATGTTTACATGAGTCAGCCAGAGGGTTTTGTCAATGCAAAGTACCCTGATAGAGTGTGCAAGCTTGAGAAATCCATTTGTGGATTGAAACAAGCATCTCGCAGCTGGAATCTTTGTTTTGATGAGAAAGTCAAAGAGTTTGGTTTTTCGAGAAGCGAAGATGAGTCCTGTGTATGTCAGAGCTAGTGGGAGTATAGTCAGCTTTTTGGTACTGTATGTGGATGACATACGACTCATGGGAAATGACATCCCAACTTTGCAGGAGGTTAAGTCCTGGCTTGGGAAGTGTTTCGATATGAAGGACCTTGAAGAAGCTGCCTATATCCTAGGGATAAGGATATTAAGAGAAAGGAGTAAAAGACTAATTAGACTTAGTCAAAGCACCTATGTGGACAAAGTGTTGAAAAGTCTCAACATGCAGAATTCCAAGAAAGGTGACTTACCGAGCCAGCATAATGCCAAACTGAGCAAGGCTCAAAGCCCGAGTACAGAGGCTGAGATAGATGAGATGAATCGATTACCATATACTTCTGCTATAGGCTCGATCATGTATGCTACGACTTGTACCCGCCCTGATGTGGCCTTTGCTTTGAGCATGGTCAGCAGATATCAGGGGAATCCTAGCAAGGCTCACTGGACTGCGGTGAAGAACATTGTCAAGTGCATGCGGAGGACTAAGGACTGGGTCCTTACCCTTGGTGGGAGTGATGACTTGAGAGTAGTGGGGTATAGTGACCTTAGCTTTCAGACTGATAGGGATAATTTCCGCTCTCAGTCGGGCTGGTCCTTTACCGTGAATGGAGGAGTAATTACTTGGAAATGTTCCAATAAGGAGACGGTAGCTGATTCGACGTGTGAATCAAAGTACATAGCAGTGAGTGAAGCGGAAAAGGAGGTGATATGGCTGAGGAACTTCATCGGAGACCTTGGAGTTGTACCATCTATAAAGGAGCCTATGGAGATTTTCTGTGACAGCAATAGTGCGGTTGCCTTAGCCAAGGAACCGAGATATCATGGCAGATCCGGACACATTGACAGAAAATATCACTTCATAAGACATAAGATAGAAGAAGGACTCCTTGTGGCAAAGAGGATATCGTCAGAAGAGATCCCAGTATATCCCCTCATGAAGGGACTGACTAGGGTTAGGCATTTGCAGCATGCGAGGCACATCGGGCTGAAGGACAATATTAGTTTTACAGATTAGATAGCTCTGAAACTTGTAAAATGTAATTGACATTTGATGAATGAATAAAAGTTGTTGTTTATTTATAAGTAAGGTGTTGCTATATTGTGTCAATTGTTTGCTATTGCTTCAATTTTGCATGTTTTGACTTCCAGAATAATTACTTTATTCAAATTCTCTACAGTCAGTCATATGTTGGAAGTAGGTATGAATCAAGATTGTCATGAAGTTGGCTTGTAGATGTCTAAGGTGTTGGACATAGCAAGAGTTGCTACAACATTCATGAGTGCTCATAAGTTCTGAGTATTAGATTAAACTCATGCTCACTTGTATCATTTCATGGAATTTATCTTGAGTGATCGTGAGACGGTAATATCATATAAGTCTTCAAACCTAGAGATATGAGTTGTTTCCTATGAGTTGGTTATGCATTGATTGTACGAAAACACATCAATAACTTGGTGTCATAAAACGTGCCTTTGTGTATGATTCAACAAGTAGTAGAACAAGCATATGAGTCGAAGTTTATATGTTCCTTTTAGTCCTTGGAGGATTAAAAGCGATATATGGGCCCCTTGATTATTTTGTTTTGACCTATGTACCGGGCCCGGTCAGAAACAAATTGATGTGTTCAGTTTAGTTCTATGTCAAACAAATCGGAAATCGAGAAACAAAATGCTTTACAATAAGTACGACATTGTTCCAAGTATTTGTCCGGCTGATATCTAGAACAGAGGATTATATGATCACTTATCTAAAATGGCGCTTCGTAGTTCAACAGAGTTTTTGATAGCTACGATTGCTGGTTGGTTCCTAAAGTCATACTTACAACTATAGTTACCAGACTTATCCAAGTGGGAGACTGTTGGATAAGGTGTCTAAGTCCGTAACTATAATTGGTGCGTACTTGACCCGACCCGGCGTGGTCCATTTGGGTTGCACTTCACAGAAACAATTTATATGGATAATCTTTTAAGAATAGTGTATTTATGATTTATTAATATATTATAGTTGTAATGGGCCAAGTTCATTTAGGATGGGCTAAGCTTGAATGGATAGTCCATGTAGTTTTTAACCCATGGATCCTATGGAAATGAAAGGTCATGGGTATTAGGGTTTACATAAATGTAACCCTAATCCTCCATACTATATAAAGAGGTCTTTGGCGCATGAAATGTCACTAGTGTGTGTGATAACATAGAGTGGGCCGATTTCTAGAAGTGCTTCTATTCTCTCAAGTATTCTAAAAGTGTTTTGGTGATTTGTGATTCCACTTGAGGCATCCACATTATTGGTGCTAGGCTCTCAAACTCCAAGCAATCAACCACAAGAAAAAGGTATGTCATTCTACTAGTTTTTATGTTACAAGTACCCCATGTCATGCTAGTTAGGATGAGAACCTTGGAAAATTCTTATTTGCATGTATTTTAGAGAACACATAGATCCAAGGTTTCTAGGGTTGCATGTACACCATAGGAGTGTTAGAATGCTCAAAACCCATCAAAAATGCCAAAATTTTAAAAATATAAAATACATTAGGATCCGGATGTTACAATAAGCTACCATAAGCAAAAACAATTTATATAGTTGTGTATTATAACCATATTTAGGAGATTTTTGTGTATTTAGGCTCAATAAACTAAACAAGCTTTTCAAGGCTACTTTTAATAATGAGGAAGATGATGACATTCACGTATTTTGTTTTCAAATTTCACTTAGATGATTATCTAATCTTAATACCGAAATCTCTTGGCTCTATTTCTTTTCTTGGTTGGATGCAAGAAATTGCAACGTACTTTGGTTGATTTGTTAATTATTGTAAGATCCAGTTTCGGGATGTTTCCGATTTTGGAATCGCGGACCGTAATTTGATCGAATAAAAGTCTTAGGCTTCAAGGAAATAGAGTTTAGACCTTATGGGATGATGTTAATGTTGGTTAAGTGATTTAAGCCCTTGAATTGTGCTTTTGGGGGCCAAATGGTAAAATAGGAAAAGTGATATTTCAGACTTCTTGCATGAATTAATTAATTTATTTTGGTATGTTTAAGTTAAAAGTAATTATATACAATTGTGGGGCTTTTCAATACCTCGGTGTGCGTTTAAATATCATCAACAATAGAGTTGAAACGAATAAGTTATGGTTGTTTGAAGCTGAAATGGAGATTAGAAAAACTCGTTCACTACGACATGGTGAGTGGTGCAACCCAAACCCATTAAATTAGGGTTTGGTTGGTATTTAAAGGCTTCAATCCCATGTTTTAGGTCATATTGCAGTCTCCGTTGCATCAATAACCCCTATCTTTTTAGCAAACCCTAGCCTCCCTTCATAGATTAAGCTCCTCCTTTCTCCTCTCATCCATATTCTTCAGTTTTTATGGATTTTAGGTGTTGTATTCTTCAAAGACTTGGTTTTGAAGCTTTACAAATGAAGATATCAGCCTTTATCTACCTTCTATACCCTTGTGAGTTGCAAAGATCCTTTCTTTATTATGTTTCATCATTAGATCTATGAATATTCAGTGTTTTGGGCCATTTTAATGAGATTTTGTCCCTTAGTGACTTGATCCTTGGAGTTTGAAGAACTCCATGAGCTTTGGTTCATGTTTAAAGTCCAGATCTAGTGATCTGGTGGATTAAAGAGTGTGTGTAAGAACTATCTCTTTACTCTATGCATGAAGAAAGTGGGTTTTTGGACCTTTCTTAACTTTGGGTTTTAGATCTAGGAAGCTTGTGGCATTATTATGGATAAAGTTTAAAACTTTATCCATCTAAACATCATGCTGATTCAGATATGAAGGTTGGAGACTTAGACTTAATGGATTAAGTCGATAAAGATGCATTCTTGGTCCCTTTGAAATTAAAGTTTATATCTTGGTTGTATGGACCATCCTAATGGATAAAGTTGGAAACTCTATCCATTATGAAGCTATTAAGTACCAGATCTGAAAAGTTGGAAGCTTGCACTTAAGGGCTAAGTGCTTAACGCATTAAGTTATTTTGAATTCACGACACGACGATGTATAGGCTACAATGTGGTGGCAAGTTGAAAGCCGAATATTCTGTCTTCTAGCTACCACGACACAGCCATGGTGTTGGTCACGATGCGGAAACTCAACCATTGATATTGTTCGTTGACCGTAGACTTTTTGACCAGTTTGACTTTTAGTCAAACTTTAGTAGAATTGAGTTTGACTAAGGAATGGTCTCGGTTTGGCATTAGGTAGCTTGGGTTAGCTGAAATGTTATTGAGGTAGTTGTTGAGCTTCTGTTGACTAGTTTAGGTGAGTCTTCTCACTATACTATGTAGGATGTTATATTATCTTTGTGACTCTTGCACGGAAGACCAGAATCTGGTCCCTGGAAAATATATGGAAGACCAGGATCTGCCCATGGAAAATGTATGAAAGATTTCTTGGATTAGTGTCTAAGTTCATAACTATAATTGGTATGTACTTGACCCGATTTAGCATGGTTCATTTGGGTTGCATGGCATCGGAACAATTGGATAGACAAAATGAGGAAAAGGATACTAGTGATTTATATTAATATATTATAAGTTCTAATATATTAATATGAAATCATATTATTTAATTAGTATTGATCAAGAATTAATTTAGTGATAAAAAAGGAACTAACTAAACATTGACTCTTATATATATATATATATATATATATATATATATATATATATATGTGGTGGGCCAAGTTCATTTAGGTTGGGCTAAGCTTTCATGGATAGTCCATGGAGTTTTTAACCCATGGATCCTATGGAAATGAAAGGTCATGGGTATTAGGGTTTACATGAATGTAACCCTAATCCTCCACACTATATAAAGAGGTCTTTGGTTTATGAAATTGACACTAGTGTGTGAGAAAACAAGAGTGGGTCAATTTCAAGTGTGAACCTAAGTATCCTTATTCTCAAGTTATACCAAGTTGTTTTTGGTGTTGTGTGATTCCATTTGAGGTGCAACAATTGGGGCACTAAGCTGTTAAAGGTTCAAGACTTCAAGCTCCATCAAAAGGTATGTCATCTAACTAGGCTTTGTAGTATAGTTGCTTCATATTATGCTAGTTAGGATTAAAACCTTGGAACATTAAATATTTGCATGTATAATAGAGAAAACATAGATCCAAGGTTTATAGGGTTGCATGTACACCTTAGGAGTGTTAGAATGCTCAAAACCCATCAAGATTAAGATCTGACCCCTAGAAATTATATGAAAGACCAAGATCTAGCCCGTGATAATTTTAAGACCATTATTTGTCTTATTGCATGAAAAACCATGATTTGGCCCATGACAGGAAGTGAGTGTAAGACTATAATTTGGCTTATAGCATTCACTTTGGGTTGAAATAGACCCATAACTTTATATATGGTTGTATGTGGTATCTTGGTGAACACGCTAAGCTTTGTGCTTACGGTTTTAAGTTTAAATTGTTTCAGGTTTTCCGATAAAGAAGGAAGGGCGCGACTTGATTCCATCGCAACCATTGGAGATTTTCGTAGTTAATACCTCTTATCTTTATACTCTGATAAATGTTTTCAATCAAATGGTTTTATGTAGATCCTTGAAGTTATAATTGGAACAAATGCTTTAATATTAAATGAAAAAATTGGTTTGAAATTTAGGACGTTTCAATTATAGCATCATGTTTTCATCTCTTCCTATTACAACATTATACTTTTAAAATTTCATCCATATAGAAAATTCATATAAGTTAGAAACAATCTTTTCACTGCTACAGTTGAGTAGACATTTCAAAATATAATGTCCAGAAAAGGAAAAAAATTGAAACTACAATGTTATAATCAGCTAGAATATGCGATATGTACCTCGATATGATTATTTTTTAAAACACGATGTTTTAATAGAAATAGATGATAGTATGATACTATAATACGTAATTATAATAGTATGATACATTGTTATTTGAAATATTTATCCCTTCTTTTTTTTCATTCGTTAAGTGGTACTTGGATAAATGGTTCTTACCTTGAGAAAAATGACGTGCATTAGTAAAAAGTCAGGACTTAATTTGGAAAGTTTGTGACCTCGACTTACCCTCTTAACTCATTCTTTTTGCATTCTTTCTGCTCAAGGAAAAAAGAAACACTTATATATGGCTTACAATATTAAATCATGTCCTCATCAAATCCGTTAAGTCAAAAAAGAAACATCAACAAAGTAATGCTAATTTAAGAAACAACGCCGCCAATTTGGGAAAAAAGTAATGCTAATTTAAGAAACAATGCTGGCAGCTTGTAAATTGTTAGAACTTAATGGGGAAAGTCCGTCTTTCATAACTCTCAAATTGAAGCTCTACCTTATATATATATATATATATATATATATATATATATATATATATATATATATATATATATATATATATATATATATATATATATATATATATATATACTGATTAAAATAGTTCAATAAATATCGATTGAAGGCAAACGGGCAACAAGCTGCGCCGCTAGCCCTTTCTGGATGGCGAAGCTAATTCTTTTGAAAACAACATTTGTGGATCTAGGAGATATGATATTAGAATGCATGACCCGTTGGACTCTGTTGAGGAGCTCCACCGCCTCTGCTGCGAGAAAACCAAATGTATCGAATGCAAAAGGTACAAACACATGTTGATTTTCTATACATGCATTCTCGTGCTTTACCACTTTGCACGCAGCGGCTTTCAAAGCAGCATGCCCTGCTGTGAAACCCCCACTCCCCAAACCAACTAGAGGAGAGACCCCAGTAAGATCCATGTACGCATGCTTCCCTCCTATCCATCCAAAAACCAAAATGTCAGTCGGTCTAAGTGTGGACCTTCCATCCTGCGGGTCCGTCAAAATGTTCACTGGCACTTCTTTCTTCGCAGAAATATCAGCACGCCGACAAGCATCAAAGAGAACATCCCGAACCACATCATGTATGTACTTGAAACCAGGGAGCTCTCTACAATGAACCGCATGTTCCCCAAATGTATCCAAACATGCCTTGCGGCAAACTGGGCATATCTCGTCAATTGAGAATAGGGGAATCATGAGGCGGTAACGAAGGATAGTTCGATACTCCACAGGAGACATGTGCTGGCCAAGATCATCAATAAGGATAGTTAGCAGAAAATCCTGAGCATGAGGTGCCCGCAGACACTCAAAGACTGCTTTCTGTCTGACAGTCATGTCGAAATCGACTTCCATATCTTTGACGATTTTGCTAAAAATGACACACGCCAATTGTATTGTTTCCACCAAAATACGGAACAATTTCATTGTTATATATTTTTTAAAGTATAATATGCTTATCTAAAGAAAATGTATGATATTATAATTAATATAAATTTCAATGTAGTGTTTTAATAATAATAATAATAATAATAATAATAATAATAATAATAATAATGTTGTAATAGAAATATATTAGAATACGATGTTATCATACACAAACTCAAAGTATGTTGGGATTTCTTGAAGTTTGAGGTTAAATTTATTCAAGTTTCAAACTAAAACTTTATAACCTTCAAAGGATTTATCTTGTTTTTCTTCAAAAATAATTTTATTTAATATGTTATAGATAGAATATTATATATATATATATATATATATATATATATATATATATATATATATATATATATATATAACCATATTGGCATAAAGCAAGAAACAATAATCGTACATCTTTATTAGTTTCCTGTTTTTGTTTCTTTCCACTAAAACGTTGCATTTTCGATGTTTTTTAATTATAAAATTAGATGTAAGATCCATATATTTTATGGGTTGGTAAAATATTAAAATTTAAATAATAAGTATTTCTTAAAATAAAATTTTAAAATAAAGAATAAATAAACATATTAATTACAATTTACTATCATATTTATTACATTTAATACTTTACAAATATATAAGTAAAAGTATTATGTGGTTTTTTAATTTTAAAAATTAAAAAAAACTCATAAATTGACACGTGGATATTATTTATTTAAAAAATATAATAAAATGACAATTGTCAAAATTGATGAGAGATTGACAAGTGGCAAATTATTTTTATTTATTAGGGAGGACTAGGTGTGAGACACATGTATTACATGAGTTTATTTAAAAAAAATTAAATATGAAATTTTAACAATTTGAAAAGTTTGAATTTGTAAGAAAAATAAAAAAAATTAAATTATTAAAATTAATAAAGCTTTAATACATTGAATACATTACATATATAAACTCTTTCTAATAAATACCTTATATATAGATTATCTTACATATTAAATGTGGAATTTTAATTTAATAAAATGAAAAATACAATAAAATGACAAGTGGAAAATAGAAAATTCTAAAATTCTAAAAAATGTCATGTGTCCAAATGAAAGAGAAGAGGACATGTGGCAAAAAAATTTGGATTTATTAAGAATGATTACTGTACTTTGAAACATTTACCTAGTATCATACTTTAAAAAGAATTCTTATAAAAATTTTGCTCTTATTATATATATATATATATATATATATATATATATATATATATATATAGCTAATAAATTTAATTTTTATAGTACTTGTGTTTGACTTTTATAAGAGAAAATCTGTTTTCGCGTTTTCGCAAAATATTTATGTTTTCGCATGAACCTACTTGTGTGTGTATATATATATATATATATATATATATATATATATATATATATATATATATATATATATATATATATTAAATCTAAAGGAGCTTATGAATAGTAACTTTCCATGCTTTTGATTTTGACCACAAAACTTTACATGCTTTAGGTTTTGGCCACAACAAGTTTCGGAAATTGACAATTTTAATCCTTGGATTGCTTTGTTTTGTTGTTTTGGCCACAATAAGTTTGGGAGGTTGACAGTTTTGGTCCATGGATTGCTGCCGTCTTAATATTTACATAAGCAATCCCTGCTTTAAAATTATGTTTACATAAATGGTCCCTATAATTTATAGAAATGGTCCATATATTGATAAAACTTTACAGAAACGGTCGCTTTGTGATTTACACTTTCATCACATATCTTTTAAAGTTTTTCGGTTTTCACCAAAAGCGGCATAGCCGTGCTTTGTTTACTAGTATATTAATAAATTTTCTTTGTATTTGAATGACAACTGAAATATTATAATAGAAATAAGAGTAAATTACACGAATGGTCCTTTAAGTATGCATTTTTCCCTGAAGTAGTCGTTACAAAAGTTTTTTCTCTCAGATGGTACCTACGGAACTAAAACATGAATGCTCGTTGGGTTGGATGTCCGTCTAAAGCAATGTTAACATGCCCCATGTGCCTTGTACATGAGGTTATTTTAGTCATTTCACCTAAAAGGACCATTGGTGAACAATTATATAAAGAAAAGGTACATAACACTTCCTTTAATATTCAACACGAAGATTTCTACTCTGCTTATTCCAAAGAAGAACATCATAACTTTGGCTTCGAATCTGCCTGAGTTTACACCTCTACCATTTTGCATCCCTCTCATTTTTAGCCCCATGAAAAAGATTTCGAACTCTATTCCAATTCACTGGATAAAACGTTGATGGGGGTAGAATCATAAAATTATATCCAAGCCTACCTTCAAGCCTTGAAACTAACCGTGAAACCAAGTAACGACCATTGTGACCCCATTTGTTTCCATTAAAAATTAATGTGAACTCTTCGATAAACTTGTAAACCAATGGTTGCATTTTATCGAACACCATGACTGCATTATTCAACCTGCTCAAAATCTTTGAACTCAAATCCAATGTTTGAGCTCCGATTGAATTCTTTAACTTCAAGAAGCTTTTCAGGAACATAACATCAATATCCATATAAACCCTACCGAATTTATATAACAAACAAATCCAAAGCAAATTCAAGAAGTTTTGACCAAATGGAATGAACCCTGCATCAACATCACCTTTAGTTAACTTAAAAAACCATGATTCTGCCATTGTCTTCTTGAACAAGTAATTTAAATCACGAGAAATTGTTGTTACTCGAAACCTTTTTCCGAACATGGTTTTAGAATCTGGCGTCCTTTATTCGAATCCATGGAGTTTGACAGAATTAGCAGACACCCATTTGGGTGTGTGTTGAATACAGTTTTGATAGAGTGGAGTTCTTTTTCACCAAAAGAATTCAATTGTGAAATCCACGTCATAAAGAAACGAACCTTGCAAGAAGTTTCATTCTTGCTAAAGAATTCCTTAACTCTCGCCCGGAAATACCCTCATCGGAGCTGGTCATAAAGGTCAAACCCTCCAAAAGTTTCTTCAGATTCGAAAGATAAACTGTGAGATTTTCGTAGAAGGGTTAAATGGGTATTTGAGATTACTGATGGGATTTCTTCTTTCACCAAGGATATACTCTGCTGATGTAACTTCAAATGGGTTTTCCTCTTTAAGCGCATACATCAACTTTGACAAAGAAGACGACACAGACACCAAGTTTCTTGAATCTCTGACGATACTTTCCGAGTAAGGTATCATTATGGAGAAGATAGAAGATCCACTGAAAGCAATTAACTGAAGCAAGAGGAGAGATAAAACAACAACGAAAGATCTCTTCTTATCCTCCATTAACTAGTTATCTAAAACCAAAATCTTTTGGTTTGCTTCATGGTCTTGTGTTTACGAAAAAACCGGAAGATAAGTGTAGATGAGCATGGTTGAATGTTGATGGCGACAAATGTACTTCTGCTCATGTAACTAGCAAATAGATAATTGTTGGCAAATGGTCCTTTTGGTGAAATGACTAAAATACCCTCAAGTGCAAGGCACATGGGGCATGTTAACGTTGTTTTAGACGGACATCCAACCTAGGGACCGTTTGCGATCAAGGTTACGTCCATAGATACCATCCGAAGGAAACAACTTTCGTAGGGACTACTTCAGGGAAAAAGTGCAAACTTAAAGGACCATTCATGTAATTTACTCTAGAAATAAATGAAGCTGGATGTTATAATAATCGAATCAATAAAACTACATTGCTATTTCTTGCATTTATCCCTAACCGGTGGCATATTTTAGTGTTGTTCGAAGGTATTAGTATTACAAGAAATTAAGATTCATTTATTGTAATCTTGCATTTGTCTTTTTCATAAATTTTCACCCAAGGATTCTACTGCAAACGGATGCAATAAATATTACAAATCTGAAGAAAAAAAAAGCCATTAAAAAACCACGAAAAGTCTAGAAGACAACTTCGGAACATTATTAGAAAACAGATATGCTTTAAACAAGGTTTTTAAGAAGATAGAAAAACTAAACATTACCATCTTTCCAGAAGTATTAAATAATAAAACTCTACTACCGTTTTGTCCTCAAACTCTACATACCTTTATCTTTCAATCTTCACATTTTCATCACTACATACACGTCGTTTCTTTGAACTAGATCCAACTAAAAACAAAAATAAAAAAATAAAAAGAAAATTAACATTTATACTATCACTTCCATATCAATTAAAACGGTTAATCGGACAAATTATAATTTTTTCGTTATTTTAGAACAAAATGTACATATAACATTTTCATAAACCAAGAAAGCGCCCATAAAGATTTATGGGAAAACAAAAATGCAATGTGTCAAGATATATTATATACATACCATCTTGTTTTTTTGCATCAATTTCTTCTTTGACAAAGAGTGTTTTATACACATCTCTCAGAATGTAATTATCAATGTATTGTTTTAGTCTGTCAAAAACAAAAATCACATACTCACACTTTACAACTAACATATGCTTTACTAAAATAAAAATTCAAATGACTTGCATCATAAATCATCAATAATATATATATATATATATATATATATATATATATATATAATTAAATAACTTACATCAACAGATAATCTCTTGATGAACCGAAGATCACGCTTGGAAAGTTAAAAACTTCAATTCCTGATCGATCAACACTCAAGTGTTGCTGATTTGTGGTTGTATTAGTTAAGGCATTACTCTGACAATTATGTCAAAAAAAATACAAGAAATAGAGTAAACAACATTTTCCATCCCTGAGTAAAGCTTATTTTTACAGTTTTGGTGCCGAAACGTCTTCTTTGCAAATGTTGATCTGTATTTAAGATTCTTGTATCATTTTTTATCCTTATTCCAAGTAAAATAACTACCTTTGGTCCCTAAGTATAGCTGACTTTTTTCAATTTTGGTCCAAAAAACTGACAAAAACCACAAATAAGGACCAAATTGCAAAGGAAAATGTTTTGCGACCAAAATTAAAAAAATAGCTATGCTCGAGGACCAAAATGTAATTTATCTAAGAAATATGAGATTTTAGAAACACGAACTCCATAAAACATAACTAACAAAAACTAGTTTATTTTCTAGAAGAGCACCTGAAATGTGTTTCCTCTGAGTGTTTTGAGTTTTTTATCACAGAAATAAGTCCAATAATCAAGATCCCTGCATTCTTTCCAGCATAGCTCATTATATTCCCACAATGTTCCAACGAGCGCTATTAAAAAGGATCAAAAAATTAGATACCCTTTATGAAAACACATAAGAAATAGTCTTTCCATTTCCCTAAAATAGCCAAAAAGAAAAAGACTATGTCTATGAACTTTCTTGGTTATCTAGGAACAAAATGAACATAACATTCATGAACCAAGAAAACACGATTAATCAAGATCGAAAAATCCATTCACCATGTCAGAGAAAAAGAAAACGACTCAAAAGAAATAAACTTAACATTCATACGTTGAGTTTCATCAATTTTTGCTTCCCTGGCAAACTTATCAGCGGATCTTTTAAATATCTCACTTCTCCTAAAGTCATCAAGATAGTATCTTGTCAACCTGAAAAACAAATCATGACTAATTACATAATCCACAAACAAATATGGTTAAAAAAATATATTTTTTAAATGACTCACAACAAAATCTCTTCTTTAGTAAGTTGATTGGTGTCCATTAAAACCAAGAAACTGCAAAAGTAAAAGAAACAAAAATTAAGAGTATAGACAGGTTGCCTAATAGTCCAATAACATAGTTTTTGAGATTTAAAGAAACACATAACTTTTGGTCAATATTCAAGAAATACCAATGCAGTTTCCAACTATTCCTAATTATAATCTTTGTACTTTGTTTTTTTTTACCTTATTACAGCACTGCACTTTAAAACTAATCCTCATTAGAGCATTGCCCGGTATGGCTACCTGATGCACCAGTCATCCTATTATTTTATCTATTGATATGGCAGATTTTAGGTGACACGACTAATGTGATGTGTCATAGTTAAGAATACTAGTTTAATATTGCTTACTTGTACACAATAAGAATAAGTTGTCTTAAATAATAAAGTTTGACGCTATGATTAAAAGAGAATTCCTGATATGGATGGTTTTTTATATAAAAAAAAAAATTATAAACTTTTTACCATATTTAGACATCACTTTCTATAAAAATACATATTGATTTGTGTCATGCCATCATAATAGGTAATCTTTTTAAAGGACGATGCTCTAACAATGCAATAATAAGGAAAGGAAATTAAGTGCAATTCCTAGCCCTTAGCTCTGTAATTTCTTTACATTTTCCAACGTTCGTTTTGTTCATGCTAGATAGGATTATGAAATATCACATTATATATCTCCACTCCTAATAATATTATTAGCAATAATCAATTCAGTTTAATAAAAAAAAGATTCAATCACAATGTACAAACCCAAGAATTTAACAATATATAGAAAACAATTAATACGTTCGAGTTTTTATCAATACCGGGTGCAAGAATCAACCAAACAATCAATAAACCTCTTCACAAAGCTATAATCATAACAAATTCGAAGCTTGGTATGAGATTTTACCTTAAATCGCCAAGAACTCCACAATTTCCTTTTCGGTTGTGCCTTTAAATGTCGTCTCTCTCCTGCCGATATGTATGGCTTTTGGAACGATTTGTATTTGTAAATCAAAGTATGGACGAACCTATTTCGCGGACAGTTGTTGTGAGAACCCGGAGATAAGCATCTTTAAAAATTCAAACAGGAGTAATAAAAAAACGAATAAATTAATGAAATAATTTGTGTGGTTTGACCACGTGAATCCTAGATAAACTTCAAATTTAAACTCTTACTCTCCCGTTTTATTCTCGGTGACTTTTAATTTCTCTGATATTTTATATTTGTTTTAAACGAAATCACGTAATTTAACCCTTATAAAAAAAGTATTTTAATAATAATAACTATATTATATTTTCTTTTGTAAATTGACCACTTTCTCTAGAATAGGTCATTCCGGAGGAAAACAATTCATTCCGGAATTCTACTTGACAACTTTCTCCGGAATATAACATTCCGGAGCTCTGGTCCGAAATAAGAATCTTCGCACACTCCAGACTGTCATTCCAAACTACGACAGTCTGAAACAGGATTCTATGTACGATTGTCATTCTCGTACTATGAAGTGACAATACGAAGTCATGGACAAACGTTACAGGTATTCGGACCGTTATTCTGGATTAGAAACTCAATTATCGTCTCCTACATATATATGTGTCTGCATGTACTTAGACCCTTAGAAACTCAATTACATATATAAAAGTTACTTCTTATAAATACTTTAAGATGAGTTTCTCAGAAAGTGAGCACGAACAATGCTTTAACAACCTGCATGTTTACCTATATAACCTTAATGCTTTAACAACATGTATGTTTACCTACACAACCTTAGGCGAACCAACCCGCATACTTACACTTACATCAAAACTGATTTGATGGATCGTCTCCAAGCTTGTTTTGTGGCCATTAGATGTGTCTTATACGTTTTTCTAGTTTTTTATTGTTCTTTAAAATTGATAATATTTCTACATCTAAATTAATTTGTTTGTGCTCGAAAAAAATGTAGCTCCATGCATTCATAGGCGTCTTGCTGCCTGTCATCTTTATAGGTAGTGTCCGTCTAAGAGGGGACTATCTAAACACAATGTTCTTAGTTGTTGCTATGGACGGGAACAACCAAACCCTACCTATAGCATTTGGTCTGGCCATGAAAAATAATATCTACTCTTGTACCTGGTTTCGTATGATGTTAAAGGAATCTCTTGGGCAAGGTAGAGCAGTATCGTTCATAACCAATATGAACAATGTCGTTAGTTCCTGCATAGATCATTTGTTCCCTGATTCTTATCATGGGTATACTTCTAAAACTGTCTTCAAGTATATGCGCACAAGAGGTGTCTCTAGAAGATCATTGAAATCTTTGTTTTGAATGACATCCAACTCATATATTGTGTCTGATTTTGAACAAAACTTCCGTCGACTAAGCCATGATGCTCGTGAAGTGCTTGCCAACAGTGGACATCCGAAATGGGCAATAACATATTTCCATAACATCCATTGGAATGTAGTCAACATTGATGTTCCCCAATTTTTGTTGGTGTTATCGGTTATCAACGCAATCTATCGATAATAACACTTACCGGGGCAATTCGTGGCTACATTTAACGGACTTTTGTTGAACGCGGTTTAATGGTAGGTAAAATACCTAGTGCAATATTAAATTATGTTCTACTTGTACAAGAACTTTATTTGATCATATTTACTTTAAGGAGGTTGACTAGCGTACTTATCCCATATGTATAAATGGTGCTTCATAAAAGGATCCAAAAGTTTGTTTGGTGGCAACTAACAAAGATCCCACTAGAGATCTCGTCTTCATTCCCGTCCGACTTTTATAGAGTTGTTGAATTTAAAAAAACTTGTGTTGTAGATTTGAACCGTCATACATGCATGTGAGCAATAGCACAGTTTGGGAATAACATGCAGTTATGCTATTGCGACATCACGTCATTCGAACATCCCTGAATTAGCCGATATGGCTAAGATATATTAGATGTATTACTAGGCTGATGTGTTTCAGACTGCCTACCAGACACAAACCGTGCACCCTTTCCCCCTCTATCTAAATAGGAAATACCAGACCCTCTGATGGTTGTTTTCTTGCCTATGTAAGCAATTAATTATGTTTGTAATTGATTTGCATGTCTAATAGAAAATATTATTATTTCCCTAATATTTGCTACATATTACAAAGTTAGAAGAAACATAATTTACAAGTACCGTAGTCTTATTATACCTACAGATTACAAAATATGTAATTTAAAAATACATGACATGCTTTATAATATCCCAAACATATTCATATGGAAAATCAACACTGTGATGTTTATGTTTGTATTCCACCATTACTAGCTACAAAATTACTTGTTCATCTTCATCAAGTAACTCGCTTTCAATCTTGTGATAATTTTTGATAAACGTCTTCTCCTTTGTCCAAATGTCTTGAAACTTAATCTTCACTTCTTCTTCGCTTCGATACTCTATAACATATAACTCAAAGTGAAACATATTTTTAAACAGACCCAACATGAGTCGTACATGAGATGTGGCAGAAAAATCACAACCATGCCATCCACAATGGTTATCCAAGCCTCAACGAGCGTAATCTCTTCTTCTCTAGTCCAAGGGTGGGGTGCGTTTACTTCCATTTCGGAGTTGTAAATGACCTACATTACCATTTTCTTATTTATACTTCTTCATTTCAGAATCTATGTGAATCCGGAATGATATTCCAGATTCTGGAACATCATTCCGGACTGAAATTTCAAACGTCCAATCAATCATACATGTCATAGATTCTTGACACGTATTCTGGATACGAATTCCAGAGACACATTCTGGATTCTGAAATCCCATTCCGGATTAACATTCCGAACAAGAATTTTGGAAGAGGTTGGTACATCTGGACCTTAATAATAAGAAACAAGCAAACATTACATATTACATAGATTAAGTAATAAGTGTTACATAAACTTTTTTGATGAACATAAAGCTTACAACTTGTACACAACAATACCAAAAAAGAAAGTCCAACTACAAATTAAAGTTATATTCAAGACCAAATTTTTGGTTTCAAGCTTCTTCTTCGATCAAACTAAGTTACAGATTATCAATGAATTATTGTCTTTTGCTTCGTCAACCCAACAGATAAACCCAGACTGTGGTCCCTGAAAATTTAATTTCAAACACATGACGTATATTGTGTAAACTAATATTAATTCAAAGTAAAAAAAAAAATGATAACCCATATACATCTTTAGGAAAAGCATAAAATAGTCGTCCAGGGTTATTGCTAGTACTTGATGTTCTTATAATACCTTGAGTGCACTCTTTCCTGTAGGTCACTAGCTTCTCAATGCTAATTCGAGCTGTTAAGCCGGACAGGGAGTTAGTTAACATTGCTTTACACCCGCCCTCACCCCCTAGCCCCCTCAATGGGGAACGCGCACTACCACTCTAGATCTCGTGCTCCTCCCCAAGAAGCACTCACTCGGTCATGTTCTCTCTCCCCCCCCCCTTTGTGTGTGTGTGTGTGGGGGGGGGGAGAACCATTATACGATTTTTCCGATGTTCGGGTCGGCTTTCTTTGTCGGACGTTTTATAGGAACGGACAACTGCCCCATAATTTCCACCGTCATCGCTTTATTATTAATTTTGGTCACTTTAATATTGGTTTATATAATTTGATTTTCCAAAGGGAAGAAGAGTTCTTTTCTTTTCTTCGCCATTCTCATTCTAATTTACGTATTTTGTACTTTTGCTAGATATTTGTGTTTTTCTCTACTGGCAGGAATGACAAGCGCTTGCATTTGGCAAGTATCTTCCGAAAGTGGAAATGAAAGTAGTTTTCCGGCTTTGGAGTCTTCCTCGAGCAGTGAATCATTGGCTACTTTTAGAGCCGAAATAGCGGCCAATAACGAAGCTGAGATTTATGCTCGCATACAGAGTCTCCAGAGCCGTGATTACTACGACCTTCCTCCCCAGAATAATCCCGGGAAGTATGATGGGCTTGTTCACAATAACTTCGAGCAAGCTATTGATGTGCCCCATTATAGGGCCATACTTGATAGAGAATATTTTGAACTCACAGTATTAGAAAGAAAGGGTCTATTGCAAGATAGGCTCTTCGATCTTATGTTTGGTGAGCAAAAGATTTATCGTATCATGGAACTTTTTCCATTTACGAATATAAGGGCGGAGGCGTACGACTTGCCATGGGGAGATACCGTCAGTGATCCATGGATCTCCGATCGGGAAACCGTATCCAAGATCCGTGGCTAGTTTGTGCTCTTTGGACCTTTCAAACTTAGCGAACTGAAAGATCTGAGTAGCTAAAGGAAGGGAAATCAACCGAGACCCCGTTAGTAGCGGCGAGCGAGAGCAGATTGGGGTTTTGAAGAAAAACAAAGACGAAGCTTCGTTCCTCAGCAAAGTGTTCATTTCTTTTTCGCCAGGTTTCATTCTGTTTCTTTTTTGATTGGATGATGGAAAAACCAACAAGCTACGGCTTGAAAGCTTACCTTCTTCTCTTCTGGAGAAAGGGCTTTCTTTATAGATGAAAACTTTGAGTAAGGGGGCGAAGCTTGAAAAGCGAAGCGAGTTGCGCTAGCCTATTATGTTTTTCAGCAGCAAGCTACAGTCTAACGCTTGCCTCCGGTGGCTAACCGGGCGAAAACTCCAAAACTAGGGTTCTAAACCTTTCTCTAATAATCAGGTAAGCTTTCAAGCCCTTGACTTTCTATTAGATTAGTTTAGTCAAAGGCGCTGTGAACTGTAATTGTGAAAAGGTTGGAAGATCTGGCCAAAGAAGGTGATAGCCCTGTAGATTTGTTCCCATAGTTCGATCCTTACCAGTAAAACGCGGCGTGTTCGACTTCTGATCGCTTTTACGTGAGAAAGGGGGACCACCCTCTAAGCCTAATTATTCCTCATTGACCGATAGCGTACAAGTACCGTGAGGGAAAGGTGAAAAGAACCCTATTTAGGGAGTGCAATAGAGAACCTGAGATCCGATGCGAACAATCAGTCGAAGGAGCGGAGCTTAGAGCCTTGACTTTCTATATTAGTCAAGTGAACTCACTCTAACGGCATACCTTTTGCACGATGGGTCAGCGAGGAAATGGGAACAGCAGCTTAAGCCATTAGGTGTAGGCGCTTTCCAGAGGTGGAATCTTCTAGTTCTTCCTATTTGACCCGAAACCGATCGATCTAGCCATGAGCAGGTTGAAGAGAGCTCTAACAGGCCTTGGAGCACCGAACCCACGTATGTGGCAAAATACGGGAATGACTTGTGGCTAGGGGTGAAAGGCCAACCAAGATCGGATATAGCTGGTTTTCCGCGAAATCTATTTCAGTAGAGCGTATGATGTCGATGGCCCGAGGTAGAGCACTCAATAGGCTAGGGTGGCTCCATTTCGCCTTACCAACCCCAAGGAAACTCCGAATACAGGCCTAGATCGTTTGTACAGACAGACTTTTTGGGTGCTAAGATCCAAAGTCGAGAGGGAAACAGCCCAGATCGTATGCTAAGCTCCCTAAGCAATCACTTAGTGGAAAAGGAAGTGATCGAGCGATGACAACCAGGAGGTGGGCTTGGAAGCAGCCATCCTTTGAAGAAAGCGTAATAGCTCACTGGTGTAGCTCCATGGCACCAAAAATGCATCAGGGCTCAAGTGATTCACCGAAGCGACGAGACCTTGAAAGCAGCTTTTTCAAGTGTTAGTAGTGGAACGTTCTGTCAATCGGGGAAGGTTTTTGGTGACAAGACCTGGAGATATCAGAAGTGAGAATGCTGACATGAGTAACGATAAATCCTGTGAAAAACACGATCGCCTGCCAGTGGAAGGTTTTCTACGTTCAGTCAATCTACGCAGAGTGAATCGGTCCCTAAGGAACCCCCGAAAGGGCTGCCGTCCGATGGGTACACGAAAGTGACAAACTTGCTTTGACTACAGAACCATTCCTGTCTGTTGGAGCGAATTGTATGATCGGGCCGAGGGCTGCCCCCTCTTCCCCTCACTCTCCTTTCCCTAATATGAACCTTGAGTCATCAAAGCCTTTCTGACTCGGCCTGGCCCGGTCGCCCTACGCGTTAGGCAAACAAGAAGATCTGACTGAGTTGATGATGGACCGGATCTCGAAAGGCGAGAGGCTTTCATAAAGATGTATGAGAAACGGACGGTCGAGAGAGGCTTATTGCACAATCCACCCAACCGCTAATAAATGTTGCATAAGATAAGAGAGTGGGAGGCCGGCCCCCGCCCATCTGGAGGTGCACACCCATTTATGAACATATACAAAGGGCTAAAGAGAGAAGTCCATGGAGAACTACCAAATCCAATGACTTTGATTTGTTCGTACCATTCTGTCATCGATCACTGATGGGTCGGTTGGTGAGTCACCCAAAAAGCATCGAGAAAGGTCAAGCATATATGTTTTATGAAATGATCAACGGTTTCATTTATGTTATGCCCTTCATCGTGTTCGTCTGTGTTTATTGAGCTTTCAGCGCCATGCGCTTTGCTTCGCTTTATAAAAGAGTGAGAGCCTTGTCTTGAGAGTAAAAAGAAAGGGTAAGCGATAGAAAGGATAGTCCCTCGCACGTTCGCGAGAACTACTAGAAAATGGTGAGATCATTAGATCATTAGTGAAAGAAAGACCAACGACGATCCTATCCTAAAGGATAAGAAGGAGTACGAGGAGTCAGTTTTCTTTGAAGATCGAGGAATCAATCTCCCAATTATGCCATTCGGAAGAAGTCTTCTACAGAGGGAAAGCCTATGTGAAAAATCTAAGGGACTTGTTCCTATGGAGATTCCCCTTGGTCTAATTCCACGCCTTATGAAGAAAGGGGAGTCGGCGTGGCGTAAAGTGCAGATTGGGGGGAGTAGATAAAAATTCCCTTTTGGGGT
The DNA here is from genome assembly GCF_052849685.1 of Lactuca virosa. Taxonomy (NCBI): domain Eukaryota; kingdom Viridiplantae; phylum Streptophyta; class Magnoliopsida; order Asterales; family Asteraceae; genus Lactuca; species Lactuca virosa. Next base: position 288,728,554 of record NC_136426.1, read on the forward strand.
ATTCCGAAGGTGTAACCTAGGCAACAAAAAAGGGGCCCGATACTTCAACTAGAGGAGCGGCCTATTGGTTCACCAAACCCCGACTCAACGTCACACATTCTCCAGGTCCGAAAGGATCCATCGCCCAACTACCGACTCCTCCCGGAATTGCGTTATCGGAGTCGGGCCAGGAATGGCCGTTAGTGGACACCCACCTTCACCGGTTAGAGAGGCCCTCTTTAATACATTAAGAAAAGATGTTCACAGGGGCCTGAAAGACTTGGTCATAGGAACTTAGACCACCTACGCGCTGGTGAAAACCACCTCGATCGGATCAGAGTAAACAAAAATGTCGAATCAGGCTGCCCCTTACCTTGAAAGAATTAACACGCGGCCACCAACTTTCCCAAAATAAGAGGGGATCTGCTGCTTACTGCTCACGGAAACATCCGACCTATACTATAAGTCATCCGCCTATTTTTCTGATCTCCTTTCCTTTTATTAATCAGATTTTTGGCTTTGACCGGTGAAAAATGGGGTTGATGGTGTTGGCTAAAAAAGAGGGAGAGAGGAGAGCCTTGGGGTATGCTCACTTCTGCATTTTTGTTTAGGTTCTCGAGATTCTCAATCGCTTTTTTTAGTGGGGAGGAATAGTTCGTGAATGACGATTCTCAGACGAGGGAATCGTTCCTCTCTAAATAAAAATAAGCTAGTTCTATTGATAGAGCTTTCACTTCTGCGCATAGAAGACTTTTTTTCCCTTCCATTCCGTTCTTACCATATCATGGGCAGTTGGGTTGGAATCCGTGTGATGGTTCGAAAGTGCTTTCAAATATTCTTCGCATCCCCAGAGAGATACATTGTTTCCATTATCACTTGGTCGTGAAAAGGGGCACTACTAGTGTTGTGTACTTTTCATTGGAGCACACCTTTCGCTACAAAGGGATCAGTTACGAGTACGAAATGCTTTTCACATACAAGTCAGATAGCGCGATAAGGCAATTACACTCCTCCTCCTGGCATTCTAGTTCAAATACTAGTGAGGTAGACAACCTCATGTCATGCGTTAAAATAGTAATGACCTTGCCTATGGGCTCATTGGGACACTCAATTATGAAGGAATTCTCCACTTAATTAGGAAGGTGTCAGAGACAGAGGATCAAAGCAATGGAAAAGCAAGGGAACGAAGCGACCGGAGGGAGGGTTTGGTATGGTAACGCCTGTATGGGTTAGTGTTCCGGAGCTGGGACAAGAATGCTATAGATGCACCTATTATAAGGGTCTATTTGAGCCTTAGAACCCCTGTTATAACAGGCTCAAATAGGGTCCTACCTCTTAGTTTCCAAAAGACGGAATGTCTGAAGGCAACATGGTTATAGAATTCGTTTTAGGAGAGCAACACAAGCTACAATGGCAAGGTCAGCCCGTATCTCATTTCCTGTCGGGAAATGTCGGGCTGTGTCGCAATCATTATTTTCGGATAAGCATCAGGAACAACAAGCTAGCAACAACAACATCATCAACAACAACTTTTTGTAAGCACTCTTTCCTGTAGGTCACTAGCTTCTCACTGCTGATTCGAGCTGTTAAGCCGGACAGGGAGTTAGTTAATATTGCTTTACACCCGCCCTCACCCCCTAGCCCCCCTCAAGGGGAACGCGCACTACCACTCTGGATCTCGTGCTCCTCTCCGAGAAGCACTCACTCGGTTATGTTCTCTCTCTCTCTCTCTCTCTCTCTCTCTCTCTCTCTCTCCCCCCACCCTTTGTGTGTGTGTGGGGGTGGGGGGGGGGGGAGAACCATTCACTATGACTAGTGTCTTCAGGTAACTAACCTAGTGTTATTTACATTTAGGGAATTCTAGCAAGAGTTCATATTTGCATAGGTGATCAGTGAACCTCCTTAGAAAGCTTTAAAGGCATAAAGCCCGGCTGGTGAAGCCAAGGAGACAAGAAGGCACTGATTGAAGTGTTTGTATCAAGAGTACGTCTTTATTGTTCTACTAGCTAGGATAAAATTCTAAGATGTCCCTTGCATTATTACAACCTTCTTTTTTGATGTCAAAGACCAGAAGCTACGCGGAAATTTTCATTGGATCTCGGTTGTTCTTAACAGCAATGGCTATTCATTTAAGTCTTCGGGTGGCTGACCTTGCCATTGTAGCCTGTGTTGCTCTCCTAAAACGAATTCTATGACCATGTTGCCTTCAGACATTCCGTCTTTTGGCAACTAAGAGGTAGATAATATCTTTTGGCATCTCAATCCTCACGATAATAATTATGCCAATTCTGCCTAAAAATCTCTTCAGGTGATCAAGAGGGCCCCTTTTCAGTAGATGAGATTAGGATGAAAGGTATTATCTCAACGGTGCTTTTCTCTGGCTTGCTTTTCAAAATTTCATTTTGGCCTTCGGTAATGTAATCAGGATTTTCATAAATTTTTTTCTATGAAAGCAAGATATGGAAAGTTTTGTTCTAAATTATGCCTTATTCCATGAGATCTAGAAGCACTTCTGCAACTTTATCTCTCTCCATTTCCCTAACTTTTTTTTACTTCTTTAAAAGGGGAATGAAGACCTTCCTTAGAAGTTGTCGCTGGATCGAAAGGATATAATACATACAAAACCTTAACTTCGCGGACTTTCCGAGGTATAACCTTCGCCACGACATTAGTGGCTTAGCTCTTCGCGCTTCCCGCAGACTTTTTTATAGGGAGAGAGTCAGGGGGCGATACGGAAGATTGGTCCGCTCCGCAAAGCTTAGCTTTTCGGTTCCCTCCCCCTATGCGGTCGGCCTTATTACCAGTCTGCCTCCTTTCTATTGATGGAATATATCAATACCCGAGCTCCTTCTTTCCTTGTGTTCTTCACCGGCGCTCGTCGGATGTATCACTCATCCCGCTCCTAAGGTAAGGAATCTTCTGTGTGTTAGAATCTTTACGAGAATGAATCGCATATGTTGGTTGAGAATTGCTCGGGAATTCATTGATAATGATAATGACTTTGCCAGGTTCTAGGGGGTACTATTCTTTTTTGTCGATCGAGCCGCTATCCCTCATTCCACTCGTCCAGCCCTCTTCACGAACTTGTACAATCGATGCCACAGAGATAGCCAACTCTATTATCAAAAAAATAAGGAAAGGGGCGACGATTTGGCACCAGATATCCGGAGGTGTGGAAAGAGCAGCTGTGAGAAGCGGAAAAACCATCAAAAAAATGACGAATGTTCGTGGAGGTTTCCATAGAAAGACCCCTTGGTTCTAGCAAACGGATCACAATTACAGGTAACTGGGAGCATACCGATGGAATAAACGAAATACGAACAGTTAACAGAATATGGTCATAGATCTTAGGTTGTAACTTGATCATGAGCGAATTTGTTGATGTTGCACCCATCAAGTATAGAAAGTGCCAAACATTGGGAACTACCCACGGAGGAGTTAGGAACAGGAACAAGGAGAAGCGAGAACTACTTAAATGTAGGAATCGATTGTATTTCGTCCTTTGTTCCCCATAGCAACTGGGGATCAAAAAGCACCAAATTTGATGACTTATTAAGGGAAAGACGAAGTAAGAGCATGCTATTGAAGACGTTGCAAGATATGTCGGGGATGCCTCCGTTGATTGTGTACGAACAAAATACGAGTCCAAAGGAAAAGTAAGAATAAGAAAGGGTTTAGCTAATGGAGATATTAACTCTTCCGGGAACCAGTAACACGTAAACCATGTCAAACCAAGACCGATCAATATCCGAACGGAAAATGGAGTCTGAATGAGTATGACCATAAGCAGCCAAACAGTCTGTAGCTTTGTTGTCCCCCCTAAAGACATAAGATAATTTCAATAAAGAAAAATGTCCTTTCCTGTCACACCCCCAAACCAAGGATGGCGGAAACGTCCGGGGGTGGAGGACTTCATGTATAATATCACAACAACGAATATAATAGTGCTCAAAGTAAATACAACCATCATAAATATAATTGAAAAGGTTACACCATGGAATAAGTTTACATGTTTCAAAATCAATTACATTATGATGACAAAATGAACTGTTTGACGATTTATCGTCCCATCCTCAAAATGCTGTTGGTTTTCCTGTTTCACTGATTTCCTGAGAATACAAGTAGTTTTGAAAAAGTGTCAACAATTAAGTTGGTGAGTTCATAAGAGTTTTGTTTGAGAAAGAAACCGTTTTCCTTGTAAAAGCGACAAAGTATGTTTCCAGAAAACACAATGTTTTCTTTATTAAGTGTGAAATGAATACTTCTATGTTATGCGATAATGAACCCTAGAAGGACCCATAGATTCCTTCTACAATCGCCCAACGTATATAAGTTATATAAAATTTAAGTTAAATAAACCGTTGAATATAATGGGTCTGCCCTAGGTCCACAACCAAACAAGGGGCGGTCCCACCAATTCTAAGTCGATTGTGACTAAATTCTTATATAAATCTATCATAAACACTTAGCAATTATAGCTGAAGTCTAATAATTCTAGCTATATGTAGTTTTAATAGAAATATGTTTCCAAAGAAAATCCAGTATTTTCCTTATAAAAGTTATGTAGTCCTAAATCCCAGGACCGAAATTAAACAAGTATTTTTCCATACTTAAAGATATAAAAAGTGATTTTAAATCGGCATAAAACCCTTTTTGATTTGAGAAAAATCCCGTAAACTTTTTGTGTTGTTAACTCCCTATGTGAGTCGCTATAACCATACTATGACTATGAACCTGCCACGACGTTTCTCAGGCGTCGAAAAAGATAATGACACTTGTCACCTCAGACCTGCTGGTCTAGCTGTAGCTAGCAGCTCAGGTGTGGTTTGTCAAACCAATATAGATCTATACACAACTATCACGTTCTCCCTACAAGAGACTCTGGTTATAACCACCAAGAATTTTAACCTGTACTCTAGGAGTACTAAGAGGAATATCTCACAATTTACGTTAACAAGTTTACGTGTGGTGTGCGTGAGTGTAAAACCTTTTTCTGAGGGAATAAAACCTTCCGAACTATGTTTGTTGTGTTAATGGAATCATAAACTATACCTATTATATTTTATCATGTAATATATGAAAACCCATTTGTTTTGAGAGTGAAACCTTTTTCATGTGGTAAAAACCCATAAACTATGCTTATTGTAGTTTATTATATGTGTTCGAAATGAATGAAGAAACCTTATCATAATGACTAAATTTCAGTTTATGATCATAAACTAACAACAAAATACATTCAATATTTAGAACTTATTGTTATACACTTTGCTCAACATAATACAAAGTGTTATGAAAGTTATAAGCTGTTAACTAGTTTTTTAACCTTTCTGCACTGTTTTAGAAAAATCATAGAAAAATCATACGAAGTCGAAAACTAAATCCGTAAATTCTGAGAGTTCATAAAATGTGTCTAGTTTATTCATAATTTTTATTATGATTTTTAGAAGTCTTTAACTTGTGTTAAAATGTTCATATTCACAGACTGGTCCGAATTCGTTTCTGAAATGATAGGCAGTTTTGTAAAAATCACCATAAATCGTAGGAAAATCGTATGGAGATGTGCAAGTAGTAATTTTAAAGGTATGAACCCGAACTATTTGCATATTAAACAGTTTTGAAAGATATTCAGTTTAGGATAGTCAAAAAAGTCCGTGAATAAGACTCAACTTTTCTGATGAAAGCTGTTGTTTGAGTTTAGTAAAGTTTTTGGTGTTTTAACTTGTATTTCCCCCCCCCCCCCCTAAAACGTGAAGAAAACATGAAAATGTAGGGGTATGAACTCACCTTCAGTGATTTCAGTAGATGGATGATGGAGAAAAGAAGTGTTCAACTCAAGAACACTTTGGAGATGCTTGAAGATTTGAAGATCTAACAACAAATATGACGATATTTGTGTAAGCAATCTATGATTTGGATGAAGGATAGTAGAATATATAAGTGTAGGAGGAAGATACTTACCAAATGTTGAAGAAAAGCTTGGAGAATAGTCTTGAATTTCGAAATCTAGAGAGAGGGAGTGAGAGAGAATGAAGTTTGTCACTTTGGTGGAAAATGAGGGAAATGTGAGGAGAGAGGAGGGTTTTCCAGCTCTTGACCAAGTGTGTGGCTGAAAAATGGTGGGAAAAGTACTATGGAATGACTAGGTATGGTGGAAGGACAAGGGGTTATACTATGAAGGTATGGGGAGGTTGCTTGTGTCCTTGTCCAAGGGATAAGTCAACACTCCGCCTAAATATCTCACTAAATAGATTTTATTCTTAGACAAAGATTTTCCCCAAAATATATTTAAAATATGGATATTTAGGGTTTATTATGTTAAAATACGAGTTTGGGTGAAAATACCGCGTTAAAATCATGAAAAACGAGCTTAAAACGAAGTTTGGGTAAAAAACCGGCAATCTGGACCGAACCTGCGAGGTTCGGCTCTAAGGAAGTGAGAACCGAGAGTAGATAAGGAAGGAATCGAGAGTAGAGAAGAGGACCGAAGGTGTGAGGGGGGAGGGACCGAAGGTCCGAGGTTCGGCTCCTTAAGTTGCGCATCGGACCGAATGTGAAGTCTTCTCGGACCGAAAGTGAAGTCCTCTCGGACCGAAAGTGAAAGGAAGAGCCGAAGGTCAGGTCTCGGTTTGGAGTGATCAGGGGACCAAAATAGACCGAGCCCTCTGTCCATTTCGGCTGAGAGGGTTTTGGTTCTCAGGAGGTTTCGGCTCTCAGGAGGTTCGGTTCCTAAGAAGGGTTCGGCTCCTTAAGCGGTTTCGGTTCCTTAAGAGGGTTTCGGCTCCTTAAGCCTGTTTTTCGCATAAACTTCCGTTTTCGAGCAGTTTTCGACTAAATCAAGGGTCGGGATGCCCCGAGTGATTATAAGAAGTTGAGAGAGATTTCGAGAGAGATTTGGGAAAGATTTCACATTCTTGGAGAGATTTCTCTTACTTAGAGAGTTTTGGGAGAGTTAGAGTGAAAGAGATTGGGAGAGACTTCTTGTGTGACCTTTTTGAGTGTTTGGCTTCGCAACGCAAGGTTCTTACACTCAGTTAAGCCTTGTTATGAATGTTATACGCTCTCGAGGGGTATGGAATAATTTTTTATCGAGTAGATTCATCACTTACCCTAATTAGGGTTTAGAATTTCCGAACATGTGAAAACTCTAAGTGATACTTTATTTTAAGATTGCGAGTAGTACAATAAGAATCATAATGGAAACCCTAATATACAAGGGTTAGATGGGTTGACCGGTTTGACTTGTTGACTTTAGTTGACTTTGACTTGGCCAAAAATTGACGGTTGTCACATCATCCCCCCGTTAGAAAGAATTTCGTCCCGAAATTAGTGTTTCGACCGGGACTTCAAGAATTTGGAGGAAAGATGGGGGAACTTTCATGGTACAAGAAATTGATTATGGTGGGGAACAACCCGCCTGATGTTAAATGACGACCTTGGAATTTCTTATTGTAACTTGAGCTGAGTCGATTTAAAAGGAGTTATTGTTTTGGAATGATAGTGTATTCAATGTGTGCCTTTATGCTCCCTGTTTTTATCCTTGTTGTTACCATTATGAATATTTTATAATGTAGTTAGCGAGTTCCAGCATTACGAATGTTTCAACAAATTGTGACGAAATTTGCATTATAAGTCCTACCAGTTCTTTTATAATCGCTTGGTGTAAAGTAGTCGTATATCATTAAGATTGCAAGGGCATTCGGATGGGTGACCCCGCCTTAAGCCCACAACCAAACAAGGAACAGGAAATGAGGCGGAATCACACATTCTAAGTCCATAGAATCTTAATGATATATGGCCACAATGTTTACACTAGCCATCATAGATTCACTAGTAAAAACCATGCGTTTTTATATAGGTGATAAGACTTATTCGGGTTTTGCCGTGTTCTCGAGTTTTATGGTTGATATACTTTAATCGATGCTAGTTTTAGTAATAAAAAGAAATTTAAAATTTAAACGTCGATGTTAGAAACACGTACTGATATTTACGGGTGGTTCCTGGGTGGTCTCTCCTACAGTGATCGCGAGCACCCTTCCACCATCACCGAGATTTCGTGCTCTTGGGCAATCCCTTTTAAAGTGTCCTGTTTCGCCGCACCTGTAATAGGTTGGGCTTACTCCAGTGCTAGGGACCTGGTTGAGGGGTCGTGCGGGTGCCTTACAGAAACGGACAGTGTGCCCCTTTCTGTTGCAATTTTTGCAATGCATCTCTCGGCAAGCCCCAGTGTGATGAAAGTTACACTCGTTGCATTTCGGAAGAGTTCCAGCGTATTGTTTTACGGGCGCTGGCGTGGCGAGGGTCGTGGCAGCATGAACAGCAACGCTCTGTTGCTTCTTAGTGAAGTCCTGGGCTGGTTGGTCCTTCTTGTTGTCCCAGAACTTCCTTTTGTTGTTTCCTCCTCTTGCTTGATCCGGGGTGGTTATCGTAGTGTCATGGCTGGCACGATGGTCGATGAGTTGTTGTGCTAATTCCTTGGCACTCTTAAAGGTAGTTGATCTTGAGGCCAACAGGCTATCTTGAATTTGGGGGGACAATCCCCAGAAGTATCGCTCCAACTTTTTGCTTTCCGGGGTGACCATAGCGGGACAAAGGAGTGCTAGATCACATAATCGGACGGTATAGGTTGCAAGGTCAGAGTCTGTCATTTTGAGGTTCCACAGTTCTTGCTCTAGCTTTTGCACCTCGCCCCTTGGGCAATACTCTTTCAGCATCCTTGCCTTCAAGTCCTCCCAACTCATCGAGTTAGCTACTGTAAGCGTCAGTGACTTAACGTGGTCGTTCCACCAAGTAAGGGCCCGGCCGGAGAAAGTGCGAGCTGCGAATTTGACTTTGATTGCTTCGGGGCAAGCACATTTCTCGAAGACAGACTCGGTCTTTTCGAACCACTGCATCAAATCGATGACTCCCCCGCTGCCATTGAATGAATCGGGTCTGGCATTGGTGAAGTCTTTAAAGGAGCATTCTCTAGAACGCCCTTGGCTATCTCCTTGAGTGGAGTTATTAGTACCGCTCCCTGTCCGTCCTGCACCATCAGTGCTGATTTGGGACATAACAGCTGCCACCGCGGCCGTGACCGCAGCTTGGAACATAACAGGATCATATTGGGGAGGCGGCAGTGGTGGATTTGTTTGCGTTCCACTAGTGCGTCTAACAGACCTTCGAGGCAGCATCTTTCTGTTATAGAATTTCAAAGACGTAATGAGTACACGTCTTTAAGTAATGGTTATTAGTTTTTAAGTATAGTATTTCCCGATTTTTCGAATGTGGAATACAATTCATACCAGAGGTCTATATAAATAAACTTATGAATTTTAGTAGAAATGACTCGATTATAATCTTCTGATTTGTTCCATGCCCGATCCATCCCTAAGATCACCCAATGTATACCAGTTGTGTGTAATTAAGGTCCAACAGGCCGTTGAACTTAATGAGTCTGCCCTAAGCCCACAACCAAACAAGGAACAGGACTTAAGGCGGACTTACCATTTCTAAGCCGATCGTCTCTTAATTACACATAACCTTGAGGCATACATTAAGTAATCTTAGAGTTATCATAAGCAAATCGTTTGTAATAACAGGTTATGAAATATGTGGTAAACTCCCACTGAAATAAAATGTATGCCAATTTTTATTGATATACTTTAGTTATATCCTTACCATTTATATACACATATATAAGTTTCTCACTTTACTGAACTATTCTCGGTGTTTCTGCTAACGTCCCTGAGACGGAGTTATGGTGGTGGGTAGAAGTAGGTTTTGTACGGGCGTTAAGATTTACCCATCATGTTGCTCGTGCGAGAATATGGGTGGAAGAGATAGTTAATAGACATTTAATCCTATAATTACTTATAGTGGCGATCCTTATTAGTCACGTCTATAATCACATAGTGCATACCAGTTATACATAATCTGAGATAGAATAGACCTTCGAATAATTGACTCTACTCTAAGTCCACAACCAAACAAGGAACATGAAGTAGAGCAATAGTCATAGATTCTGAGTCTATAATATCTTTAATTATGTATAACCTTGGCGTATGCGCTTAGTCATTATAGGCCTACTAATAGGGGTCTTCAGTTTTCACATAAGTTAGTTATAGTATCACAAAATACTCCTATAGTATTTTAATGTTTGACTTATGTTTTTCAAGGTTTGTTTGTAGATAGAGTTGGTAAGTTTTTAGACTTGTTGCAACAACACAACCATTCCCGGGCATATGCTAATCACTTATGGGATAGACATAGTTGATCAGGCTATGTCATTCCCAGACCTGACCATACATCCCCAAGCCTACTTGTGTCATTCAACAATCACAACTTTTGTTTTGTTCTAGCATGATGCTGACCTTAGTATGTATGTATGCATGTATACTTTTAACACGAAACTATTTATTTCTAAAAGTATAGTTATTTGAAAATGTTAAATCAGAGACCTTAGTCCCAATGCATTTATAGTTTGTATATCTTATGTGGTTCGATATACTTAGTTCACTATAAAGAATGCTCTGATACCAATCTGTCACACCCCCAAACCAAGGATGGCGGAAACGTCCGGGGGTGGAGGACTTCATGTCTAGTATCACAATAACGAATATAATAGTGCTCAAAGTAAATACAACCATCATAAATATAATTGAAAAGGTTACACCATGGAATAAGTTTACATGTTTCAAAATCAATTACATTATGATGACAAAATGAGCTGTTTGACGATTTATCGTCCCATCCTCAAAATGCTGTTGGTTTTCCTGTTTCACTGATTTCCTGAGAATACAAGTAGTTTTGAAAAAGTGTCAACAATTAAGTTGGTGAGTTCATAAGAGTTTTGTTTGAGAAAGAAACCGTTTTCCTTGTAAAAGCGACAAAGTATGTTTCCAGAAAACCCAATATTTTCTTTATTAAGTGTGAAATGAATACTTCTATGTTATGCGATAATGAACCCTAGAAGGACCCATAGATTCCTTCTATAATCGCCCAGCGTATATAAGTTATACAAAATTTAAGTTAAATAAACCGTTGAATATAATGGGTCTGCCCTAGGTCCACAACCAAACAAGGGGCGGGCCCACCAATTCTAAGTCGATTGTGACTAAATTCTTATATAAATCTATCATAAACACTTAGCAATTATAGCTGAAGTCTAATAATTCTAGCTATATGTAGTTTTAATAGAAATATGTTTCCAAAGAAAATCCAGTATTTTCCTTATAAAAGTTATGTAGTCCTAAATCCCAGGACCGAAATTAAACAAGTATTTTTCCATACTTAAAGATATAAAAAGTGATTTTAAATCGGCATAAAACCCTTTTTGATTTGAGAAAAATCCCGTAAACTTTATGTGTTGTTAACTCCCTATGTGAGTCGCTATAACCATACTATGACTATGAACCTGCCACGACGTTTCTCAGGCGTCGAAAAAGATAATGACACTTGTCACCTCAGACCTGCTGGTCTAGCTGTAGCTAGCAGCTCAGGTGTGGTTTGTCAAACCAATATAGATCTATACACAACTATCACGTTCTCCCTACAAGAGACTCTGGTTATAACCACCAGGAATTTTAACCTGTACTCTAGGAGTACTAAGAGGAATATCTCACAATTTACGTTAACAAGTTTACGTGTGGTGTGCGTGAGTGTAAAACCTTTTTCTGAGGGAATAAAACCTTCCGAACTATGTTTTTTGTGTTAATGGAATCATAAACTATACCTATTATATTTTATCATGTAATATATGAAAACCCATTTGTTTTGAGAGTGAAACCTTTTTCATGTGGTAAAAACCCATAAACTATGCTTATTGTAGTTTATTATATGTGTTCGAAATGAATGAAGAAACCTTATCATAATGACTAAATTTCAGTTTATGATCATAAACTAACAACAAAATACATTCAATATTTAGAACTTATTGTTATACACTTTGCTCAACATAATACAAAGTGTTATGAAAGTTATAAGCTGTTAACTCGTTTTTTAACCTTTCTGCACTGTTTTAGAAAAATCATAGAAAAATCATACGAAGTCGAAAACTAAATCCGTAAATTCTGAGAGTTCATAAAATGTGTCTAGTTTAATCATAATTTTTATTATGATTTTTAGAAGTCTTTAACTTGTGTTAAAATGTTCATATTCACAGACTGGTCCGAATTCGTTTCTGAAATGATAGGCAGTTTTGTAAAACTCACCATAAATCGTAGGAAAATCGTATGGAGATGTGCAAGTAGTAATTTTAAAGGTATGAACCCGAACTATTTGCATATTAAACAGTTTTGAAAGATATTAAGTTTAGGATAGTCAAAACAGTCCGTGAATAAGACTCAACTTTTCTGATGAAAGCTGTTGTTTGAGTTTAGTTAAGTTTTTGGTGTTTTAACTTGTATCCCCCCCCCTAAAACGTGAAGAAAACATGAAAATGTAGGGGTATGAACTCACCTTCAGTGATTTCAGTAGATGGATGATGGAGAAAAGAAGTGTTCAACTCAAGAACACTTTGGAGATGCTTGAAGATTTGAAGATCTAACAACAAATATGACGATATTTGTGTAAGCAATCTATGATTTGGATGAAGGATAGTAGAATATCTAAGTGTAGGAGGAAGATACTTACCAAATGTAGAAGAAAAGCTTGGAGAATAGTCTTGAATTTCGAAATCTAGAGAGAGGGAGTGAGAGAGAATGAAGTTTGTCACTTTGGTGGAAAATGAGGGGAATGTGAGGAGAGAGGAGGGTTTTCCAGCTCTTGACCAAGTGTGTGGCTGAAAAATGGTGGGAAAAGTACTATGGAATTACTAGGTATGGTGGAAGGAGAAGGGGTTGTACTATGAAGGTATGGGGAGGTTGCTTGTGTCCTTGTCCAAGGGATAAGTCAACACTCCGCCTAAATATCTCACTAAATAAATTTTATTCTTAGACAAAGATTTTCCCCAAAATATATTTAAAATATGGATATTTAGGGTTTATTATGTTAAAATACGAGTTTGGGTGAAAATCTCGCGTTAAAATCATGAAAAACGAGCTTAAAACGAAGTTTGGGTCAAAAACCGGCAATCTGGACCGAACCTGCGAGGTTCGGCTCTAAGGAAGTGAGAACCGAGAGTAGATAAGGAAGGAACCGAGAGTAGAGAAGAGGACCGAAGGTGCTAGGGGGGAGGGACCGAAGGTCCGAGGTTCGGCTCCTTAAGTTGCGCATCGGACCGAATGTGAAGTCCTCTCGGACCGAAAGTGAAAGGAAGAGCCGAAGGTCAGGTCTCGGTTTGGAGTGATCAGGGGACCGAAATAGACCGAGCCCTCTGTCCATTTCGGCTGAGAGGGTTTCGGTTCTCAGGAGGTTTCGGCTCTCAGGAGGTTCGGTTCCTAAGAAGGGTTCGACTCCTTAAGAGGTTTCGGTTCCTTAAGAGGGTTTCGGCTCCTTAAGCCTGTTTTTCGCGTAGACTTCCGTTTTCGAGCAGTTTTCGACTAAATCGAGGGTCGGGATGCCCCGAGTGATTATAAGAAGTTGAGAGAGATTTCGAGAGAGATTTGGGAGAGATTTGACATACTTGGAGATATTTGACATATTTGGAGAGATTTCACATACTTGGAGAGATTTCTCATTCAGAGAGATATTTGGGAGAGATTTCACATACTTGGAGAGATTTGACATACTTGGAGAGATTTAGGAGAGATTTCACATACTTGGAGAGATTTCTCATTCAGAGAGATATTTGGGAGAGATTTCACATACTTGGAGTGATTTGGGAGTGATTTGACATTCTTGGAGATATTTCTCATACAGAGAGAGATTTGGGAGAGATTTCACATTCTTGGAGAGATTTCTCATACAGAGAGAGATTTGGAGATTTCACATTCTTGGAGAGATTTCTCATACAGAGAGAGATTTGGGAGAGATTTCACATTCTTTGAGAGATTTCTCATACAGAGAGAGATTTGGGAGAGATTTCCCATTGTTGGAGAGATTTCTCATACAGAGAGAGATTTGGGAGAGATTTCACATTCTTGGAGAGATTTCTCTTACTTAGAGAGTTTTGGGAGAGTTAGAGTGAAAGAGATTGGGAGAGACTTCTTTTGTGACCTTTTTGAGTGTTTGGCTTCGCAACGCAAGGTTCTTACACTCTGTTAAGCCTTATGAATGTTATACGCTCTCGAGGGGTATGGAATAATGTTTTATCGAGTAGATTCATCACTTACCCTAATTAGGGTTTAGAATTTCTGAACACGTGAAAACTCTAAGTGATACTTTATTTTAAGATTGCGAGTAGTACAATAAGAATCATAATGGAAACCCTAATATACAAGGGTTAGATGGGTTGACCGGTTTGACTTGTTGACTTTAGTTGACTTTGACTTGGCCAAAAATTGACGGTTGTCACATTTCCCAACAAGCATAACTCACTAGCATGATCCTAAGAAAGCCACACTGTGATTTTGATTTGGCACCATTAAACCAGGAAGCCAAAAGATGGTGAAGAGAGAAGCTTTATAAAAGAAATCCACATTGAGACTGGGAGAGAAATGAGACCCTATTATCCTAGGAATATCACTTTGAGAGAGGTGATCCACTCTTTCTATGCAAAGAGAGGAACAACAAACACATTTGGAGGCAAAATTTATTCCAAACCTAGGAAAACTGCTATCAACAACAATGGCATTCTTAATTAGTCTTAGTTTCCACACAAAAAACACCCATTTTCAAGGGCAACCATTTGTTCCAAAGATTTTGATAAAGAGATCTCTAGCCAGTCTCTTCTTTTGAGAGGACAACTCAATCAACTCAGCGGATCCCCTCTTGTCAAAATACTGAAAGCGAGAGTGAAGCATGTGTTGCATTTACATTCTAACTATTTTACCATAGTTAAGAGAGTCATAGCTAGGCCTCCTCTTTTTCGATGACTTAGGAGGGAAATTCTCTTCTCGCAATTAGGAGTCAGTGGATGACATCCCATTCTACGAGTTTACTTACGGTTGGAGTAAGCAGAGAGTAAAAAACGTCCAGGGAAGCTTTTCAAGTAGGATTCGAACCTACGCCCAACTAGTCAGTTACCAGCCGACCACTCTACCACTGAGCTTGAAATAAAAAAAGGGGTTTTCCGGTGATTAAGGTAAGGTCTTGGGTCGAAAAGTAGGTATAAAGATATGCATATTTGAACAAAAAATGTAACTAAGCCCTTATAAAAAAACTATTCCAAAGAACCGGTTTCAATAATCTGAATAAAGCCATTATACAACTGTAGTATGTCATTTCTTTGGTTTATGAGAACTGAATTTGTAGTAGTAAATTTAACTACATAACGAGTTTGGACACTTGAATTCAATTATATAATGACATTTGTAAAGGTTGTTGTAAGTTGTGTATAGTTTTAGATGGCTTTGTAACACCAGTGTTCCAGGTAATTTCATTTCTTGCCTAATTACTTTAAAAGTTGCAAAATTGGTCCTTACGTTGGTCGTACGGGTTAGGTACGTCGGGCGTTGGACCTTAAGTGATGATCGCAGACCCCCTAATGTACGTTGGGCGTTCGTGTGTGTATGCTGGGCGTACGCGGGTAGAGGGAAAACCCTAATTTCTTGGGTTTAGAGCCTATTTAAAGGACATTATTGACTCTAACCCTTCCCTACCTTCAGCCTCCATTTCGAAACCATAAGTATGTGTGTGTGTGTGTTTGAGGCCTTAGGTGGTCATTTTGGTTTTCTTGGTAGTGAAAGAAGACCTTTGGAGTTGTAGAGTTTCACTCAAGCCTTTGGATCCAATAATTACTCATCCTTGTACATTTTGTGGAGGTATAAAGCTACAACCTTGATGCATATTCCTTTAGATCTTGTTCGAGCTTAGATTTATACCCGTTTGTCCCAAAATCATGATCCTTGTGAGTATGGAATACTCCAAGGCCTTTTAGTTGTCCTTTCATTCGTTTTACGGTGTTTAATGTCATAAAAATACAAGCTTGGACCTTGGTTTTCATCCATGCAAGAGCTAGGGAAGTTTAGTTGTTAATTTAAGTTAGGGTTATGTTCTTTAGCTTCCTTGTGCCATGCAAAGGAATAAAGGTTACAACTTTATTAATTCAAACGTTTATTGGATGCTAGATCTGAAGTTTGGACGTTAGGTCTTAATGTATTAAGACCTTAATAGAGTTTGTGAAATATGCCGAGTACGCTGGGCATAATCCAGGGTATGCATGGCGTACCTGGTTGCGAACCCGTAAGCCTTCCGAGGATGAGTTGTACGCTTGGCGTAGCACGGTGTACGTCAGACGTACGCTTAGTAAGCCTTTTGGGCCGTTTTGGGACTTTAAGTCACTAGGGAGTTTTTGGGTCTGGTTGGTTGGGCCAAGTATGGAAGGGGAAAATGATTTTTCACTTGGTAGGTTAAATTATGTTTGGACCATTATTTGTGTTAAGAATAAATCTTGTATAATCAATTAGATTCAACAGGTAAAATCAATCAAAACACAAAATATGGATCAAAGATGTGTCGAATGATTAGAAATCACAGCTTCAGAAGAGCTCGACAAAGAACTGGTACTATAGAAGCTGTGTAGGGTTTACAATGTCACGACTACTCAATACACGATGCATGCATGCACCTTAAATAGTAAAACCCTAATAATAACTAACTGGTGGACAAGTCCAACCTGGTTTATAAAACATGGACTAAATAAATAATACAACTGATGCAATCCAATATACCCAACAATCTCCCCCTTTGCGTCAATTGGGCAAGAGACTCTTCACTATGGTGTTCACTTCGTCGTTCTGAAGGAGCTTGGGCGTAATACTAAGAAGAGTATTGCAAAATTCTATATACCAGCAAATCATATCTGAGTAGCACTTCTTTGCAGCATCGTCATTCGCTTTGCACTGACCAATAATCTCCAAAAAATAATTCAGGCAAGTGGTGGGGAATAAGTGTTTATCTAGTAGAGCGAATAGACACTTCTGGACATTACCTTATTCTTTAGATCCTCGTTGAAACATAACCATCCAGTCGTCCGTTTCAATCTTACCCAATATCTTTTCAATCTTACCCAATATCCAGTTTTGCAACTTCATAGATATACAAAACCAACATCCTTTTGACGTGATCCACTATAGGCTCATTCTTCTTCTCTTCCTTCATTAGGAGACGCATCAGAGTGATCCAGTCATAGGGATTTAAGCAAGGCAGATCTGCAAGAGAAAACTCAAAAACAGAATTCGCAGATCCTCGAGAAGTTTTAAATTTCACATTGACAAAACTCTCGGTTTGTAGCGGCCCAATAACCTTGACAGCAGTAATCTTCTGTGCACTTCATGTCTGGTATTGAGGCTTGCCATGCTTTAAATAGAACTCCATCAAATATTTGTCAACATTCTCATCTAAAGGTGGAGCGTTCGCAATCACCTCAAAACTCCGAAACAAAAAGGCTTTTGGTGTGATAGGCATATCCAGTTGCGAATCAAGAGTGTACTCCAGGTCGAACGAAATAACCATTCTAGCCAATGAATTCTAGGATTATCAACAACTACATTTAGAATTCACTCCAAAGTCCACAATGGAAATAAAAGCTTTCGGCTTTCCAGAGTGACTTGAGCTTCACGTTCAGCTCTCGCTTTTTCTTCTGCTTCTCTAACAATCTGATTATTTTCATCAATTTCAGCTTCACAAACCTTCCTTTTTTTTAATTCATGCTCATCAGGTTCTTATTCATTGCTGTGATCGATAAGTTTCCCTTTGCCTTTCGAACCTGAAGCTTCATTACCCTTCGGTTCGTTTGTTGACTTTGGGTTTTCAGTTTCACCAGAAGTACCGACAGCCTTCGGGGGTTCTTTCGTAGATCGTTTTTTCGTATAGTCTCCCCCTTGTTTCGGAAGTGCACTGGACTCCAGAACACCTTCAAGCCTGTTGAGCATAGAGAATGCAGGCCTGATTTTGTCTGCTAGATGTTTCTTTATGGTGATTGGAATTAAGTGTAGAGTCAAATATGTTGTAAAAAGTCGAAGTCTGTGTAATAGTAGTGTTCATATGTTTGTTATCTATTTACTAAGGCATAGTTTGTATGAAGCTGAATGCATAGTCCTTAGTATTTTTTGTACTTCCAGCCTCCTATAAATAGGAGCTGAACATAGAGTTAGATAGAGAGTTTTTCCCACTTTTGTTGTCTAGTTTTGTACTCTTGTTCATTGGAAGTAATATGAGCTGAACCAGACTTTATTTACTTCTTGTGTTCATTAATTGTGTTACTCTGATTTCATTCTTATACTCGATTAAACACTTTTACACTTGGTATCAGAGCAGGAATCAATACTGCAATGATCTGATTTTCTATTGAATCATTCGTTTTTGAGTCGCGTGTTTGTCTCAAAAGTTTCCGCACTGTCTGGTTCTGAAAATCATCGCTAATCTACAGTTTTGATTTGATTCTGCATTTGAATTGTGTAATCGAGTAATCGATATTGAGTTTCTGATCAATTCATTCATTCAATTTTCAATTTCTTCAAGTTTTTCTGAAAAATCTCATCCGTACGTTAATGGCAAATTTCAACATGAACACGATGCCTTTATTTTCTCATCTGTTAGGATCTTCTACAAAGATTCCTATGTTGATTCCTGAGTACTATGATCAGTGGGCTGATTGTATGGAGGATTACTTAAACGGATTGGACGAGGAACTCTGGAGCTGCATTACAGGAATAGCTCAACCTCCGTTGAATGTTCAAAATATTGGTTCATCTGGATCAGCACCTGCTGTTACTGATTAATCCACAAGGCTGAAGAACAATGAGAAGCGTTGTTTGAGAGAATTGCGAGGAGCTTTACCTCCTATTATTTACAATTACGTTCGTGGTTGTAAAGCTGCAAAGGAAATTTGGAACACTCTTAAGGAAAAGTATTAGGGAAGTGAGAAAACAAAGATAAATTATGTTAAGCAGTGTCTTGTGGAGCTGAAAGAGTTCAGACAAAAAGAGAATGCATCAATTGAAGTTTACTATGATCGTCTTAATGAACTGATTTATAGATGTAATCGTTATGAAATCACAAGGTCATCAATGGAGTTCAATCTCACTTTTGTGATGGGACTTCGTAAGGAATGGAGAAGTGATAGCATGATGGTGAAGAATCAACAAAGCTTCGATACTTCATCACTGAATTATTTGTATAATCAGTTGAAAACTCACGAAAGTGAAGTGAATGAGATGGCTGAAGAGTCGAAACTTGGCTTGGGAGGTCCTTTAGCTCTTGTTTCGAAAGTATCTGAGAAAGAGGCAGTTAAGAAAGATGATTCTGATGAAGAAGTTTTTATTATGAATTCTGATGATGAAGCGATTGCTTTTTACTCTAATAACCGAGTTAAAAAGTTTTTCAAGAAACCTTTCAATTCCAAGGTGAAGCAGAGTGATGTGAAAGGAAGTTTCGTTAACAAGTCTGTGGGTGAGGAGAAGAAGAAATCTGAGAAGAATGATGTTAAGGAAAATGAGTCAAAGACTGAGAAGAAACTCAAGGGGGATTCAGGCATCGATTGTCATTACTGCAATGGAGCAAATCATTTGGCGAATGATTGCATGCTTCGTAAGAAGGAAGAAAGGAAGAATAGGGTCAAGGACAAAACATACTATGTGGAGAAATTAGAGGAAGTTCGTGCAAAAACGAAAGGGATGTCATTGGTCGCAAGAGGTGAAGGTGAGGAAGATGGCACGTATCAGATCTGGTCTTCTGGATCTGATGACGAAGAAATGCGTAATCCGAAGCATGGTGCCATGTTTGTACAATTTGAAGAGGATGAGGACGAAATGGTGACTGGTTGTTGTTTCATAACCAAAACAGGAGAAAAATCACCGATGACATCGAAGGTACGTTCTATTCTTCAATCTTTTAACATTCCTTTACAATCTTATGATTCTGAGATAATTGCCTTTGATGATATTGTTGCTTACTTCGATACTACTGTTGTGTCGGCTAGTAATGAAGCCAAGAAACTAAATACTCAACTGCTAGAGACTCAAAAGTTACTAGATTCGAAACGTAGCAGGGTAGAGTATCTAGAATTGCAATTGAATAATGTGAACAATGGTAGGGAAAATTTAGCAAAAGATGTACGAATGTTACTTGCACAAAGAAATATATACTGTAATTCGGCTAAAAGACTCTATGCCAAATTGACTTCATTGCATCACTCGTCTGATATTAGTAGAGATCAACATAGGAAATTATTACCTTTTATTGTTTTTGAAAGAGAAAAGGTTGATATTTTATCCTATGATTGTGAGCAAACCATAGGAGATTTTGACAAAGTGCCTGATGATAGATTTGCTTATGGAGTTGTTAAGATAGACGAATATTTGAATACTGATGAATTGGTAGAAATAGTGAATGATACTTTGACTAAAAGCGAACAAATCAAAATTTTGAAAAGAACTGAGAATTCGAAACTTAACTCTCAATCTAATTTTGCTGATATCGAAGATAATTCTGATAGTTTTAGCGAAATTAGTGAAATTGAGGAGGAGGAAAGTGTCGATTGTTCTCAGTTATCTGTCATTAATGTCACATCTAAGTCAAAAGGTAAAGAAATTTGTGATGATTCGATGGTTGAGGATGACACTGATAGACCCTCTACTTCGAAAGTTTGTAACTTTGACTATGTGGATATAAGAGACAGTCAAACGGATATTAGTGATGATGAGGATGAAGAAGAAGTTTCGAACAATTTTGAGTCAGAAAAGAATGTTTCGAACGAAACATCCATTCCACGAGTTGTTGTTGATCAAGTGTTTGGAGACACTGAAAATTTCGACAAACTGTTATCTGAAAAAGGTGCTCATTATTTGGAAACGAATATTGTTGTGTATCCAAATTTTAAGTGCACATATAATATTGTATTCCCGAATCAAGTGTTTGTCACTACTGGGAATGTCGAAAACATCAAACCGGAGTTCAACAAAATGGTTCAAGAAGATAACAAGAAAAAAACAGACGAAGGATTCTTTTCAAACCAAAACACTGTAGAAAACAATCTAACAAAAAATTCGTATGTTTTTCAAAGACAAAAACCACAAAGAAAATGGGTTGAAAAACAAGAAAATACAAAAGAGATTTTGAAACAAGATTCTAATGAAACAAATGAGAATATGAAACTCAATTCACAAGAATTTAAGGATCTTGTTGAAAAATTTTCAAATGAAAAAGGAATTTGGAAAAGACAGGCACGAAAGAAATTTTTTTGGCAAGTAGTGTCAAATGAAAAGCAATCAAAAATACCAATCAAGAAAATGTCTAAAAATGGGTTGTCTAATTCAGAACAAACAAAGTTTTCAACTCATTTAGATAAAAAGGAAAATCTCGCTCAACTAATTTCGTATAATTCTAAAAATTATACAACGAAGTTTTCAAAATCAACATCTTCAAAGACTTTTCACACAAATGTTCAACAAAGGAATTTTCATTCAAAAAGCCAACAAAAGTTTTCAACTTCAAATTCATCTTTTCCAAAGCCAAGAAATGTACAAAAAAGATTTTCTTCAAATAGAACAAATCGACATTTTGAGAATGTTCGAAAAATTGAGAATGTTCAAAAATTTGAGAATGTTCGAAAATTTGAAAATATTCGAAAATCTACGAACAATCAAACATTTGTGAATGATAAATTTCATCCATCTGTGAAGTTTACTCCACAAAAACCAAATTTCCCAAATCCATCCGTGCAAAAAGCTACTAAAGTTTCGTACACAAAAGGTTCTTTTGAAGTGCAAACTATAAATCATTGGCTTGAGGGAAAAGGGAAAAAGTATCAATCTAGAAATTTTTCTCAAGATCAGATTAGAAATGCTTGTGAACAGTATTTGAATGAATCTTTATCTGGAAGTTCATCTTCGAAAGAATCAAATACTCCAGTTCAGAAATGGCAACCAGTGTCAAAAGTACAACACACTGAGAAGCACGAAGTGAAAGTCAGTAAAAGTCCAAAATTGTCGAAAAATTATGTTTCGATATCTTTAACTAATGATGTTGACATAGTTGATACTTTCAAGATAAAAGTTCAAAATTGGGCTTTAGGTTCTAAATTCCATTCACTTTTTCAAGCTAATAACCAAGGACCCAAACAGCCTTGGGTACCTAAATTCTTTTAATGATTGCAGGTACTGTGTGACGAGCAATATGATGAGAAATGGTACATTGATAGTGGTTGCTCACGTCACATGACTAGAAGAATGGAGAACTTGAGAGATTTTAGAAGTTTGGACAATGCTGGTGTTGTGAAGTTTGGGAACAATCACAAGTATCAAGTGAAAGGATACGGGAAAGTAACGAATGGAAAGTTTACTGTTAATCGTGTTGCTTATGTCGAAGGTCTTCAACATAATTTGATAAGTGTTTCACAACTTGTTGTGGGCACTGGCAATCAAGTTGTGTTTAATGAAGAAGGAAGCGCCATTTCCAATGTTGAAACGAACGAAGTTTTGTTGAAATCAAAAAGATATGGCGATATGTTTACTCTCGACATCAAACCCATTGTTGGAAAACCCTCAGTTTGTCTACTTTCGAAAGCTTCAACTGATGTCAGTTGGTTATGGCATCGACGTTTATCTCATTTGAACTTTCGAAATTTAAATAAATTTGTTGTAGAGGATCTTGTTCGAGGTTTACCTGTGTTAAAGTTTGACAATGATACTCTATGTGCAGTGTGCGAACAAGGAAAACAGCATCGCAAAGGGCATCCAATTGTCATAGATTCGAAAATTGTTGAACCGTTAGAACTTCTTCATATCGACCTTTGTGGACCATCAACTGTTGAAACACTCAACAAGAAACGGTACATTTTGGTTATTGTTGATGATTTTTCACGATTCACTTGGGTGTATTTTCTCAGGTTAAAATCTGAAGTCGCTCAAACAATGATCGAATTTATCAAGAAAATTGAGACAATCCTAAAGAAGAAAGTTCGAAAAATCAAAAGCGATAATGGTTGAGAGTTTAAAAACAATGTCCTCGATTCGTTCTTAACAGAAAAAAGAATTTCGCATAATTTCTCTTCACCATATACACCACAACAAAATGGTGTGGTTGAAAGGAGGAATAGGTCTCTTTGCGAAGCAGCACGAACAATGTTGACATATGCGAATCTTCCTCAATATCTATGGGCAGAAGCATTTTCAACTGCATGTTTTACTCAGAATCGATCTTTTATTCATTCTCGTTTCAATATTACTCGGTATGAAATCATAAATAACCGAAAACCTAATGTCAAATTCTTTCATGTTTTTGGATGCAGGTGTTTTATCATGAATCTCAAAGATAATCTTTCGAAATTTCAAGCTAAGGCTGATGAAAGAATATTTTTGGGATATTCATCTAACTCGGTTGCATACAGAGTCTTAAACAAACGAACACGAAAAGTAGAAGAGACATTTTATCTCACATTTGATGATTACTATGTGAAACAAGTTGAAAAACATTTTGAACAAAAACCAATTCTTAATGAATCAAATGATGAGTCTGAAAATTATAATTCATCTGATTTTGATTATGATTTAATTTTTGGTGTTCCAGACAGGGCTGCTAATGCTGAATTAAATGCTGCTGATAATCAAATTCCTGAATCTTCGAAACATACTGATGATTCGACAATCACATCAGATACAACTGCTAATGGCGAAAGTATGCTAGATGCACAAGTGGAGGGGGAGCACTTGAATATACCTTCAATTGTTGAGGGGGGGGGGGGACATCCTTTCGAGGGGGAGAAGAGCAATATGAATGATAGTTTTGAGGGGGAGCATCAGAATGATAATTATGTTGAGGGGGAGCATAATAATACTGATACAATAAATCTTGATCCAAATGATGAATTTCATGAACTTAATGATAATATTTCTATCGCAGGATCAGAAAATGAAGAAATGTATGAAGATGCACCATTGGACTTTGATCCAGCATATCCTCCGATGGAAAAATGGACAAGAGATCACCCGAAAGCACACATCATTGGAAATCCTGAAGATGGAGTGTTGACAAGAGCTCAGATTCGTGCAAAGAATGAGGTACTTAATGCTCATCAAGAGTTTTGCATGTTTAATGTTTTCATTTCGAAAATAGAGCCAAAAACAGTTAAGGTTGCAATGGAACACTCATATTGGGTTATGGCAATGCAATCTGAACTTGTTGAATTTGAACGAAACAAGGTTTGGAGACTAATTCCTAAACCTGATGATGTTTCGATTGTTGGTTTAAAATGGATTTTCAAAAATAAAACCGACAAATATGGCAATATTATTCGAAATAAATCACGATTAGTTGTTAAAGGATATTCGCAACAAGAAGGTATCGATTACGAAGAAACATTTGCCCCTGTCGCAAGACTCGAGGCTGTTCGAATATTTTTAGCCTATGCAGCTCACAAGGATTTTGATGTGTTTCAAATGGATGTTAAATGTGCATTTCTCAACGATGAACTTGAGGAAACAGTTTATGTTGAACAACCTCCAGGTTTCGTAGATGAAAAATATCCTGAACATGTATATATTTTAGATAAAGCTGTAAATGGGTTAAAACAAGCACCGAGAGCCTGGTATGCAACTCTTACCAATTTCTTAAAACAGTCGAAATTTAAACAAGGATCAGTTGACCTCATGTTATTTTGAAAGAAAGTTGGGAATCATCTAATGCTTGTTCAAATTTATGTAGACGATATTATATTTGGCTCTACTGACCCTGCTTTGTCTAGTGACTTCGAAAATCTGATGAAAAGCCAATTTGAAATGAGTATGATGGGCAAAATAAATAACTTTTTGGGCTAAGATATTCATCAAAGCAGAGAAGGAATTTTCATCAATCAAGAAAAGTATACGAAGAATTTGCTCGAAAAATTTGGAATGACGAATAGCACGAAGTTAAGAGTACCAATGGCGGTTGGAACAAGACTAACACCTTCATTAGATACACCTGCTGTTGATCTTACTTTATACAGAAGCATGATAGGTTCTTTGCTTTATCTCACTGCAAGTAGACCATATATTATGTTTTTTGTATGTAATTGTGCTAGGTATCAAGCAAATCCAAGAGAACCACACTTAACTGCGGTGAAAAATATTTTTCGTTATCTCAATGGAACCATTTCGTTAGGATTGTGGTATCCTTCGAAATCAGGATTTTTCATTCAAGCATTTTCAGATGCAGATCTGGGAAGATGTACTCTTGATAGAAAAAGTACGAGTGGAGGATGTCAATTGTTGGATGGGAAGCTTGTAAGTTGGCAATCGAAAAAGCAAACTTGTGTTGCAATTTCAACTGCTGAAGTTGCGTATGTTGCAGCTGCTGCTTGCACTTTGCAATTTATATGGATCCAAAGCCAATTGCGTGACTATGCAATCAACATGAAAAAGATTCCATTGTATTGTGATTCACAAAGTGCTATACGCATTTGCCATAATCCAGTACAACATTCGAAAACAAAATACATTGCACTTCATTATTATTTTATTAAGGATCATGTGGAAGATGGAAATATCGAAGTTCATTTTGTAAAAACAACTGATCAGCTTGCTGACATTTTTACAAAACTATTGGATGAAAAATCATTTGTTAAAATTTTGACAGGTTTGGGAATGATTGAATCAAGTTCTGTTCCAGGACTAATTTCGAAAGAATGACAAAGAAGTGATAAGCAAATGTGTCAATTCAGAGGCAAGCATGATTCATTCAGAGGATAATAGTATTAACCATTCAGAGGTTACCATTCATGTTCAGCGCTTCGATACGCTTCGTTTTCGACAACTGGGAAAGAAATTTTGCGTTAGTTTGGTACACTTTTAAATTTTCGTTTGTTTTTCATTTTGTAAAATTTTGAAAAATCCAAAAATATTTTCGTTTAGTTGTGTTCTTTTTCGAAAAATCAAAACACCAAAAATATTTTTTTTCGAAAAATTCAAAATCACAAAAATATTTTTCTTCTTTTCAAAAATATAAAATCCAAAAAGATTTTTGTTATTTTGTACTTTGTCTTTTATTTCTTAGTGCAGATTTCAAGGAAGTTTCACAAGGGTCATGCTTGCATTTCGAGGGTAAGGTAAATTTTTGAAACTTTGTACTAGTTAGAATGTCCCTAGAAGCATGCTGCAGCATGTCGACCCAAGCTTCCATTGACTTAATGTGTGATTTAGAAAGCCTTAATGAAATTTTTCATTACAAAAATTTCTTCCCAATCAGGCTTGTATTCACATTAGTCTACTATGCTACCTTACTCTTCTCAAATGAGTTCAGAGTTTTCTGTTTGGTCCAAACATAACAGATGTACAATTGAATTTGTGAAACAATCTTTTTCACGAAACATTTGTTTCCATACCAAATTTTCGATACTCCAAATCATATTCTTTCGTCATGAGTGGTCTTGATCAAATGTTCGAAGCCTACGACATTTGTTTCCCAACAGGATCCAGTTATATTTTTTTCTGAATATGATTTCCGTGTGAGTATCAATTCTTATCCTTAGTCACGATCAAAATTTTCCAAAGCATACTTGTCACTGACTACACTGGTCAAACGAGTAATTTATGTTACAATTACTCACCTTATGTTTATGATGATATGTAACGAAATTTTTAAGCCACCCACGATGCCATATAAAAGAAGCCCTTCGATACTTCTCTACAAGTATTCGATTGTAATTCACGGGAAACCACACAAGTTGTTGATTATCTTTCTTGATAATTAAGGAAGCAACCTTTGCCCAGGGTTTAACTGCTTTTGTGTCGAAATTTTATTTTCGCCATCACACATCCCAAATTTTCGTTAATTTGCTTCTTATCTCATTTTATTGATACACTGCACTCACAAAATCCTTGAGGTTCTAAGTACTACCAACTCAGGCTGAAGATTTCGCAAGTCTGGCATATGACTTCGGTAACATCCTGGAATTCAGGTGCGTTTCTTTAACCCTTCTTCTTTTCCAAGTTGTCAAGTTTAACCCCTTAAAGGAAATATTAAGGCAAATGAGTACGCTGCGCGTACTCATGCGCTTAAGTTGGACGCGGACTCGCCTAGGTACGTTGGGCATACCCAGGGTTACGCTGGGCGTAGCGGGCCCAGATGCAAACCCTAAATGAGACTTGTGCACTATAAAAGGAATGATAAGACTCTTACGCCAGCCACCATACTTCAGTGAGTGAAACCCTAAGAGAGCAAAAACCCGTCATAAGCTTGTGTGTGTGTGCTCTTAAGCTTCAAAGTGTCATTGCAAGGTGGTGAAAGAGAAGAGGAGGCCATTTTAGGAGCTTGAAGTTGGTGGACAAGAGTAGATCCGAATTCTTCAGAGGTTGGAGCTTCTTTCTGAGGTAAAAAGCTCAAAGCTTTCCTTGTAATTTTTTTGAATTGTGCTTCTTGGACCAATTTCTAGGGTTTTTGGTCCCAAGGTGGAGACATTATGAGCAAATGGTCTCCATTGGCCTAGATCTGCCATATTTCAGGGTAATATGAGTTGTATGTTCATAAAAATCCAATCTTGGACGTAAATATTGAGCCATGCATGAGATCTAGACTTTGTGAGGAAGAAGGAAAGGTGTTAGAGTGATTAGGGACCTTTACAGCCATGCAAATGCTTAAAGGTCTCGACTTTATGGGCTAAGTGATCTTAGAGAAGTCAGATCTGGAGTTTGAGTTGTGTCTTAACCGTTTAAGACCAAAAATCCATGAGGGCATGAAACTGAGACTTATGTTGGGCGTAAATCTCAGTACACGCAGCGTAAGGGTTTGAGACCCCGATTCTGGATCGCCGGAGTACGCCCCGCGTACAAGAGCTGGTACGCGCCGCATACTGCCCACTGTTGACTTTCGTTGACTTTTAGGGTTTTAGTCAACATTTGGACTTTTGGGTCAAGGAGGGGTAAAATGGTCTTTTACCCTTCTGTGGAGTTGTAGAAAGGGATTTAACCTAGCCTTTGAGAGCCATTATTTATTTGAGGATATTGTTTATGTGATTAGGCGGGGGGGGGGGGGGGGGGGGGCTAGATCAGCATATCCGTGTGCGAGATTATCCGAGTTATCCGAGGTGAGTCTTCTCACTATACATTACGTAGAGTGGTATCTATGTGTAGACCGGAGGGTCTTGTGTGCTATGTGTATGTATGAGATTATGCGTTATGTGATATATGTATGCTATGTGTTGTATAGACCGGACTGAAGGGTCCAACGATATAGACCGGACCGAAGGGTCCAACGATACAGACCGGACCGAAGGGTCCAACGATACAGACCGGATTGAAGGGTCCAACGAGCTATGACCGGACCAGAGGGTCCAACGAGCTACTGGACTGGAGGGTCCTGCTGAGACACATCGACCGGAGGGTCGTACTGTAGCCTCGAGTGGCGTATGTGTTGTATGTGGTATTTTGGGGAACTCACTAAGCATTTATGTTTACCGTGTTGTGTGTTATGTGTTTCAGGTACCAGTGAGGATCGCGGGAAGGCGCCGACATGATCAGTACACACTCATAGAGATTATGTTGAGATTCTGGGAATTGTTTTGTGATGATGACATTGGATACATTATGTTTCGATATTGTTTTATGATTAATAGTATGATTTAAAAATGAAAAATTGTTTTGGAAATTTACGTTGTTACAAGTTGGTATCAGAGCCTTGGTTTGAGCGATTCGGATGCACCTTCGGGCGTATCTGAACTCAAACTGAGGCTTTGAGGAAGTTTGTCACAAAATAAACAATTTTTCTAAGGAAGTAAAAGAATTTGAGAAAAGAAGAAGGAAGCAGTGTGTACGATCAGCCAGCGCCCGAATGGTGATTTCCCAAAATACCCTTACATTATGTGTTATGAGATATGTTATGCATGCTAGAGTAGGCTAGGTATTCATATTAGGACTAGAGTGACCTGATTTGTGATGCCTTAGCCTAGGAAGGTTTCTGCTGCTATGAGATACTTGAGAGTGAGTAGGTAGCAGTGAGGAGATTATGAGAGGTCTACTGAAGGATAGCCTATGCTAGCGAGATGTAGAGTACTTGTGATCTGGGATCCAAGGAGGAGGACTTGGGGTGAATACTGATGTAGTGTGGACGGTAGTATAGGGCCCGTACTACTGTAGACACCGGATCAGTGCGCAGTCCAAGTAAGAATCCTTAGGGGACTAGGAAACAAGTAGGGTTGAGTTATCGAGTGCGAGTATGCTCGAGCGAGTCTCTGATTTTTTATGTTGTATTTCAGAGACATCATGGTTGGGACACACCACAGACCAGGGACGAGTGGCGTGAGTGACGAGGAGCTTCGTCAGATGATCCACGACGAGGTGGCTGCGGCGATCCGGGCCAAGATTCCGGAGATGTTTCGGTCTATCAAGACCACATTGATTGAGACCTTTGATGAGCGGAACGCAGCGGTTACTGAGGCTGCGGCTGCTGCAGCTACTGCAGCTGTGGCTGCTGCTAGACCTCAGGGGGGTGACTCGTTGCTGTACCGAGAGTTTAGTAACACGAAGCCACCAGAGTTTGATGGGACCCAGGATCCGATTGCTGCGATGAGATGGATTTCTGATATCGAGGGATGCTTCTACACCTGCTCGTGTCCGGAGCATCTGAGGGTTCGGTTTGCACTGAACCAGCTTCGCTTGGGGGCGAAGGATTGGTGGAAGTTTGTGACGGCAGATTTAACTACGGCAGAGCTTACCGCGATGACCTGGGAGAGGTTTACCGCGATGTTTCGAGATGAGTATGTTCCCCATGTGGAGAGGGAACGTTTAACCCAGGAGTTCTTGTCCCTCAAGCAGGGAACTGAGTCTGTGACGGTGATTACGAGGATGTTTCATGAGAGGGCGTTGTTTTTCCCTGATCACGTGTCGACTGAGTAGGCACGTATGAGTCGGTACTTGAGCATTCTGAGGAGGGATATCCGTGAGTTCGTGGTAAACTCGTCATACCGGATATTTGCTGAGCTCCAGGCAAATGCCTGGAAGAGAGAGATTGAGTTGGAGACTCAGGTCAGGGAGGAGGCCGAGTCTCAGAGGAGGGACAGGCGACCAGCACAGGCGCAGCCGGCAGCCAAGCGGGCAAAGCCCGCTGATTCGAGATATGGGGGTCCGAAGGGCCGCACTTGTGGGAAGTGCGGCAAGATCCATGAGGGGGTGTGCAGAGCTGGGGTATGTTACAAGTGCGGGAAGGAGGGGCATTATGGGAGGGATTTCCCCAAGGGATTTACGGTTTGCTTTCATTGCAACCAGATCGGCCATCGGAAGGCCGAGTGCCCACAGCTACTGCAGGGATCATCGTAGGGATCCGCACCTGCTGCTAGAGCTACCGAGACCAGGCCAGTGAAGGTCGAGGCACCAAAGGCTCGCGGGAGAGCCTTCCAGTTGACAGCGGAGGAGGTCCGCGCAGCGCCCGATGTCGTGGCTGGTACGTATTCTTTCATGTATTTATTTTGAGTTGGAGATCTTGTGCTTATATTCTGATATGCGTAGGTACTTTTCTTGTGACTTCTGTACCTGCTTTGGTGTTATTTGACTTGGGTGCGAGTCGGTCATTTGTGTCTCTAGCGTTTAGTCAGCACATCAGTATCCAGCGGGAGGCGTTGAGTTGACCGCTACGAGTTTCCATAGCTGACGAACGAGCAGTATATGCTACGGATGTGATTCGAGGTTGTGTACTCGAGATCTTCGGTGTTGAGTTCCCGATAGATCTGGTTTCGATAGCGATGGGGGACGTGTGTGTCATAGTGGGCATGGATTGGTTGAGTCGGTTTGGGGCTGTTATAAAATGAGAGCGACAGTTGGTGACGATACGAGACCCTAGTGGGGGAGTACTTACGGGGTACAGCGAGGGTACCCGTTCTGGGTCAACATTCTGTTCAGCTGTTAGAGCGAGGCGGAGTCTACAGCAGGGCTGTAGCGGGTTTGTGGCATATGTGATGGATTCACGAGTGGCCCCCGAGGGGCCAAGTTCGATTGATGATGTGTCGATAGTGCGTGAGTTCCCGGATGTGTTTCCCGAGGAGTTATCGGGTGTGCCTCCCGAGAGGCAGGTGGAGTTTCGTATTGATTTGATTCCGGGGGCAGCGCCTATCGCCAAGGCGCCTTATCGCCTTGCGCCGCCAGAGATGCAGGAGTTATCCTCGCAGCTTCAGGAGCTGCTGGGGAAGGGATTCATTCGACCGAGTAGCTCGCCTTGGGGAGCGCCGATCCTTTTTGTCAAGAAAAAGGATGGTTCACACCGGATGTGTATTAATTACCGGGAGTTGAACAAGTTGACGGTCAAGAACCGTTACCCCTTACCGAGGATCGACGATTTGTTTGATAAGTTGCAGGGAGCGTCTTGGTTCTCCAAGATTGACTTGAGGTCTGGATATCATCAGATGAGGGTGCGTGATGAGGATATCCAGAAGACGGCGTTCAGGACTCGTTATGGGCATTACGAGTTCGTGGTGATGCCTTTTGGGCTCACCAATGCACCGGCAGCGTTCATGGATCTCATGAACAGGGTGTGCAGACCGATGTTGGACCGATCGGTAATCGTATTCATTGATGATATTTTGGTGTATTCGAGGTCCCGAGAGCAGCACGAGGAGCATTTGAGGGAGATCCTCGGAGTTTTGAGATTGGAGAGGCTGTACGCCAAATTCTCCAAATGTGATTTATGGTTGCGAGAGGTCCAGTTCTTGGGGCATCTCGTCAATCAGAAGGGGATATTGGTCGATCCGGCCAAGATTGAGGTTGTGATGAGTGGGGAGGTGCCGAGATCTCCCACCGAGATCAGGAGTTTTCTGGGGTTGGCCGGCTACTATCAGAGATTTATCAAGGATTTCTCCAAGATCGCTATGCCTCTCGCCAGGTTGACCCGAAAGGGTGTTGCTTTTTTATGGGGTCAGGAGCAGCAGACCTCGTTTGAGACTCTTCGCCAGAGGTTGTGCGAAGCCCCGGTGTTATCCCTTCCAGAGGGAATGAACGACTTTGTGGTGTACTGCGACGCATCGATATCGGGGTTGGGTGCGGTGCTTATGCAGAGGGGGCATGTGATAGCGTATGCATCGAGGCAGCTGAAGCCTCATGAGACGAGGTATCCCACCCACGATCTGGAGTTGGGGGCAGTGGTGTTCGCCCTCAAGATCTAGCGCCATTATCTGTATGGGCTTCGGTGTACCATATACACGGACCACAAGAGCTTGAAGTATTTGATGGATCAACCCAACCTGAATATGCGCCAGAGGAGATGGTTGGATATGGTAAGGGATTACGATTATGAGATCCTATACCACCCGGGCAAGGCTAATGTTGTAGCTGATGCTCTTAGCCGTAGGGCAGGGAGTGCCCTGATTCGAGACATTTGTATGCGATTGACGGTGATGACTCCGGTGTTGGACACCATTCGGGAGGCCCAGACAGAGGCCGTGATGCCAGAGAACCACAAAAGGGAGCGGGTGATCGGGCAGGTGTCCGAGTTCGTTACCGATAGCCGAGGGTTGATGACCTTTCAAGGTCGGATTTGGGTGCCGTATGCAGGCGGGGCACGTACCATTCTGATGGAGGAGGTGCACAGATCGGGGTTCTCGATCCATCCCCAGGCCACTAAGATGTTTTTGGACCTGAAGAGAGAGTATTGGTGGCCCTGCATGAAGAGGGATGTTGTGTGGTTTGTTGAGAGGTGCTTGACCTGTCACAGGGTTAAGGTCGAGCACCAATGTCCGCATGGCAAGTTTCAGCCACTTGAGGTTCCCCAGTGGAAGTGGGAACAGATTTCTATGGATTTTATCACCAAATTGCCGAGGACCGCGAGGGGCGTCGATGCAATTTGGGTGATAGTCGACCGGCTGATGAAGAGCGCCCATTTCCTTGCTATCAGTGAGAGCTTTTCCGCAGAGAGGCTGGCCGAGTTGTATGTGAGAGAGGTGGTATCGCGTCACGGAGTGCCGATCTCGATTGTATCAGATCGGGATGTGCGATTCACTTCCATGTTCTGGAAGAAGTTCCATGAGGAGTTGGGTACGAGGTTGCATTTCAGTACCGCCTACCACCCACAGACGGACGGGCAGAGTGAGCGGACGATTCAGACACTCGAGGACATGCTTCGAGCATGTGTGTTGGACTTTGGAGGAAGTTGGGACACGTACTTGATGTTGGCTGAGTTTTCCTATAACAACAGCCACCATTCGAGTATTGGTATGCCTCCCTTCGAGTTGTTGTATGGGAGGAGGTGTCAGACTCCCATTTGCTGGGGAGAGGTAGGGCAGCGCGTGATGGGCAGCACCGAGATAGTACTTCAAACGACTGAGCAGAAACAGCAGGTCAGGCGGAGGATGTTGACAGCCCAGAGTCGCCAGAAGAGTTATGCGGATAGGCGACGGTCCGAGCTCGAGTTCCAGGTGGGAGACTTCGTACTCCTGAAGGTATCTCCTTGGAAAGGAGTGATCCGTTTCCGGAAGAGGGGCAAGTTGGGACCCCGGTACATTGGTCCTTTCAGGGTGACCGCTAGGGTGGGCAGGGTAGCCTACCGTTTGGATCTACCTGCAGAGCTGAGCCAGATTCATGATACCTTCCACGTGTCTCAGTTGAGGAAGTGTATAGCCGACGAGTCGGCAGTGGTGCCTCTGGAGGATATTCAGGTGGATGCGAGCCTGAATTATGTTGAGAGACCGATCGCGATCTTGGATCGGAAGATCAAGGTTCTGAGGAACAAGGAGGTGCTTCTGGTTCAGGTCCAGTGGCAACATCGGAGAGGGTCCGAGCTGACTTGGGAGCCGGAGTCAGAGATGCGGGAGCAGTATCCGGGGTTGTTTGCGGCATGAGACTTTGAGGGCGAAGTCTGGTTCTAGTGGGGGAGAATTGTAACATCCCGGAATTCAGGTGCGTTTCTTTAACCCTTCTTCTTTTCCAAGTTGTCAAGTTTAACCCCTTAAAGGAAATATTAAGGCAAATCAGTACGCTGGGCGTACTGAAGAGTACGATGCGCGTACTCATGCGCTTAAGTTGGACGCAGACTCGCCTAGGTACGCTGGGCGTACCCAGGGTTACACTGGGCGTAGCGGGCCCAGATGCAAACCCTAAATGAGACTTGTGCACTATAAAAGGAATGATAAGACTCTTACCCCAACCACCATACTTCAGTGAGTGAAACCCTAAGAGAGCAAAAACCCGTCATAAGCTTGTGTGTGTGTTCTTAAGCTTCAAAGTGCCATTGCAAGGTGGTGAAAGAGAAGAGGAGGCCATTTTAGGAGCTTGAAGTTGGTGGACAAGAGTAGATCTGAATTCTTCAGAGGTTGGAGCTTCTTTCTGAGGTAAAAAGCTCAAAGCTTTCCTTGTCATTTTTGATTTGTGCTTCTTGGACCAATTTCTAGGGTTTTTGGTCCCAAGGTGGAGACTTTATGAGCAAATAGTCTCCATTGGCCTAGATCTGCCATCTTTAAGGGTAATATGAGTTGTATGTTCATAAAAATCCAATCTTGGATGTGAATATTGAGCCATGCATGAGATCTAGACTTTATGAGGAAGAAGGAAAGGTGTTAGAGTGATTAGGGACCTTTACAGCCATGCAAAGGCTTAAAGGTCTCGACTTTATGGACTAAGTGATCTTAGAGAAGTCAGATCTGGAGTTTGAGTTGTGTCTTAACCGTTTAAGACCAAAAATCCATGAGGGCATGAAACTGAGACTTACGCTGGGCGTAAAGCTCAGTACGCGCAGCGTAAGGGTTTGAGACCCCGATTCTGGATCGCCGGAGTACACCCCGCGTACAAGAGCTGGTACGCGCCGCGTACTGCCCACTGTTGACTTTCGTTGACTTTTAGGGTTTTAGTCAACATTTGGACTTTTGGGTCAAGGAGGGGTAAAATGGTCTTTTACCCTTCTGTGGAGTTGTAGAAAGGGATTTAACCTAGCCTTTGAGAGCCATTATTTATTTGAGTATATTGTTTATGTGATTAGGCGGGGAGGCTAGATCAGTATATCCGTGTGCGAGATTATCCGAGTTACCCGAGGTGAGTCTTCTCACTATACATTACCTAGAGTGGTATCTATGTGTAGACCGGAGGGTCTTGTGTGATATGTGAATGTATGAGATTATGCGTTATGTGATATATGTGTGCTATGTGTTGTATAGACCGGACCGAAGGGTCCAACGATATAGACCGGACCGAAGGGTCCAACGATACAGACCGGACCGAAGGGTCCAACGATACAGACCGGACCGAAGGGTCCAACGAGCTATGACCGGACCAGAGGGTCCAACGAGCTACGGGACTGGAGGGTCCCGCTGAGACACATCGACCAGAGGGTCGTACTGTAGCCTCGAGTGGCGTATGTGTTGTATGTGGTATTTTGGGGAACTCACTAAGCATTTATGCTTACCGTGTTGTGTGTTATGTGTTTCAAGTACCAGTGAGGATCACGGGAAGCCGCCGACATGATCAGTACACACTCATAGAGATTATGTTGAGATTCTGGGAATTGTTTTGTGATGATGACATTGGATACATTATGTTTCGATATTGTTTTATGATTAAAAGTATGATTTAAAAATGAAAAATTGTTTTGGAAATTTACGTTGTTACAACTTCGTTTGTAAGCCCAAAAATGAAAGAGCCTAACCTCCATGCCGAAGGTTTTTGATCTTATCCATAAGGTACTCACGAACAGTTTAAAGTAACCGTTTGTAAAGTGGTGCGAGTTCCAAGGTACTTTATCTGATATGGCGAGTTAAACGGCTACTGGTGCGAGTTTCAAGGGAAGACGTGGCCTACTCTTTAATGAAAACGCTTGGGTTTTATTTGGGGATACATATAAAAGGAAATTCTTTTTCCTTTATTCAATACGCTTTCAAAACTCTTAGACAAGCAAAAAGCCCTAGTTTGCAAATCTTCAAAATTCCTTTCAAGCATTCATCAATGGCTGCCACTCAAAACACCACTACTGACGAAGTTGCATCGCAACCAATTATGAAGATCCAAAGTACAAACTATCAGGTTGAAGGTGATGTGTTGTTGTACCCAGAAGAACTCAAGATGCTGATTGTTGCTCTTCAACATCCAGGTCTTGCAACTGCGATGTTCAACTCCTTTGAAGTTCCAATGTCTTGGCTATCAATGGCTGGCTCGACTGCTACCTACAACAAAGTGATGGATGTGATTACATTCAATCTCGTGAATGACAAGAGAATTTATCTCACGAAAATAAGATGTTCACTCAGACTCTTGAAATTCCTAATTCTGGTTCCATTCTACAAAGTCTCGACTGAACAGATAATCTACATGTTCAACGAGATGTGCCATCAGCCACCACTTACCAAGATCAGTGATTTCAAGAAATCGGGTCTTACATGTATTTGGAACTTTTTATTTGGAATCTATCTTCGTTGCTTGACTGGGCGAAGTGTTGGGTTGGACAAGGGGAGACTGGAAGTTTATGCCATGGTTGTAGGCATCTACTATGATTTGAATGTTGATTATGCTACTCAAGTCTAGAAGGAGTTCATCAAGAGTCTTGAAAATATGAATGTTGTAAAAGGAATTTCGTGTGCTAGATATTGGAGTTTGGTTCTTCAATCTGTGTATGAGAAAGAAGGAATTCAAGTTCCTGCTAATGAGGCTAAAGCAGAGTTCATGAAGTATCATTTCCCAAGAACTATTGAAGATGATTCAGAAGTATTCCCAAGTGTTGCTAGAATTCCTGATGGGATGCTTAAGAAGGTTGATCCAACGAACTCAGTGTTGGTAGGGTATTTGAAGCATGTTAATCCTTCAGTGGAGACTGGGATTTTGTTAAAAATAGATGATGAAGGATCATCCAAGAAAGGTCAGAAGTCGAAGAAGGGTGTTGATGATGTGGTTGTTCATGAGAGCCCTAAGAAACACGTTAAGTCTCCTAAGAAGATTGTGGTAGATAAGGAGAAGGTTTCAAAGCAAGTTGAGAAGCCTAAGGAGAAGATAGTTGATGAATCTTCGAAGGAATTGGTCCCTTCGAAATTTTGTGTGTTAAAGTGGTTAAGGAAGTTGTCTCAAAAGTCAAGAACGTCCTCAGATGATGTTTCACCGACTATTCGTAAAGCACAGCTAAGTCGAAAAGGTGTTATTGTTCGTGAGATTCCTGCACCAGTCTCACCATCCTCAAAGAAGCGAAGAGTTGAGGATATGGCGAAACACCTCACATAGAAGAGAAAGACACAAAAGCTGGTGGTTCGTGAAGAGTCATCAGACAGTGAGGTTGTCCCAGAAATACCTTTGGGTTTGAATTCTCCAGTACCATCATTACCACTCACAACAACTATTTCACCTCCAATTACAAGTCCACTCGAAATTGTGGTAACCAAATCAGTTTCTGAGGAGGTTCCAATTTCTAACATTGCTGTAAACGTATTTGATGCGGATGCACATGTTACTATGAGTGTTGATCCAACAAAGCCTGTCTCTGAAGGTATTCCAATTTCATTCGAACCCGTCTCATTTACTTTCGTTTCACTTCCACCATTTATCCATCCTGCTTCAACCAATACAACATCACCTACTTTTGATCAAGTGTTACAACAACCGATCACTACTCTTTTCCAATCTCAATCCACCAATCCACCAAAACCCAATTCCGATGATGAAACAGACGGAGGAGGTTTCAGAGGACAATTTGAAGACTTACAATTTGATTCAGAAGAAGAAGATATTCCTGATCACATGTTAATGTCGGGAAAGCAGTTCAAGATTCTTAATAGAAAACTCAATTCTATTCTACAATCGCAAGTTGATTCGGGAGCCAAGAATTCGGTTTCAGGAATAGAAGTTGATGTAATGCTCAAGGCTGTGGAGCTTCGAATGCAGCGTCAGTTGGATAATGTTGATAAAAACGATGAGTTATGAATTAAAGCTCAAGCTGATTCGTTTAACTCTGAGATCAAGGAACTCAAAAATGTCACAAAAGAACGTCATGTTCTTTTTGTGCAGGATGTAAAGATAGTTCGTGAAGACGTCAATAAGAAGCTAGAAGAAGTAAAGGTTGATGTTTCGAAAGATCTGAGTGACTTGAGTATAAATTACTCATCAACTCTTTCGAAGGTTGACATTATTGCCGGTGCAGTCACCAATTTCATTCAAACCTTTCAGTCTACAGTTCCTTCAATTGAAGCTAAGGCAAACGAAGATAAAGCTCAGTTCGACCAGCTGAAGGTGTTACTTGGTGAACTTAAAGAAGTTGTTTCAAATCCTGCTTAACAGTCCTTCTTAACTCCTGAGTTTTTAACTCAGAAGTTAAATGTACTTGATCAAGCGGTACAGAAGGTTGTTGCTCCTATTTCAAAGTTTGCGAATATGTTGCCTGCTAATGCCCCACCTGCTGTCACAGGGGTACAAGGGGGAGAAAAGAAAGTTAATGAAGGCAAATCTTCGAAAGTCACAAAAGGAGATGATAAGAAGAAGAAGGCTGAGAAGATTGTAACTACTGGTGTTTCATCGAAAGTTGTATCAACTCAGGTTCCAACACCTATAGTTTCGAAAATCAATACAACAAAGCCATCAAGACAACAACAAGACCCATTTTAAAGGGAATTGTTATTGGTAAAAATACTGAAGGAGGGGTAGCAATTGAAAAGATGAAGGAGGAGAAGAAAGCCGAAATTGAGGCTGAGATGGAGAAACAAAGACAAATTCAGAGTATAATGAGACTTCATGAAAATGATCCACCATTCATAGAGAAGGGAGATCCAAAGAAGTTGTATAGCTAAGAAAACATTGAAGCCAGGGTTTCGTACAATCCAATGCACTTCTTTGAGAAGAAACCGAAGAAAAGTTACTCTATCGAAAATTCGGATATGAGTCAACTTGACTTTCCTGTCAATGAAATGATGTTTATCACAGCGCAATACAAGATTATCGAGAAGTTCCCAAAGGAAGATGATTATCTTCATATGAAAATCAGATTCCATGCTGTATTGGGAAAAGAACCTAAAGAAGTTTGGTCACTGGTGAAAATTGAAAGAGTGATCAGTATTTCGAAGGATGTGATGTTCGAGAACATGATACAGAATTTTCGATAGCATGTTGTAAGAGCAAACAATCAAGCTTGTGATTTCTCTGTAGCTGACTTTCCGTTGATGAATCTTAATGATTTGATTCAAGTTGCCCTCATCTTGAAAGATATGGATGCTTCGAAACTCCAAGGAACAGACAAAGAAGTTTTGAGACTTGGTCTTGGTCATATCAAAATCTTCATAGACAGTTACTATGATTGTCTAGCCTTAACAGATGTGGAGTTAGCATCAGCTACGGGAAAGGAAGTGAAGGTGGATATGGAAGCAACGAAGCCTCAAGCTGAATTGAAGAATTATTCGGATGGAGAGATATGTTTGAAGCCAATGGGGCTTGTTTTCTCAGGAAAAGATAAGAAGGGGAAGGCAAAGAGATTCTTATTCCAAGCTTTAGAGGTTGAAAGATACACGACATCGCAATATACGAACTTCATTGTTCGTATGAATAATTGCGAAAAGAATAACGAAGGAGACAAAGTTGAGTTGAAGAAGGTTATGACTTGGTACTCGAAGATACGAAGGATGATGCACTTTGCTGCACAGATTCTCACGAATTGAGAAGTTCGACATGTTTACAATGGGGGAGATTATAGAATCAAATATGTTGTAAAATGTCGAAGTCTGTGTAATAGTAGTTTTCGTATGTTTGTTATCTATTTACTAAGGCATAGTTTGTACGAAGCCAAATGCATAGTCCTTAGTATTTTTTGTACTTCCAGCCTCCTATAAATAGGAGCAGAACATAGAGTTAGATAGAGAGTTTTTCCCACTTCTGCTGTCTAGTTTTGTACTCTTGTTCATTCGAAGTAATATGAGCTGAAACAGACTTTATTTACTTCTTGTGTTCATTACTTGTGGTACTCTGATTTCATTCTTATAATCAATAAAACACTTCTACATTAAGGGATCACGCGTTTCAACGAGATCCGAAAGTAAGGCGTTTGCATCTGCAACCCAGCTTTTCATTATATCCTTTTCAGATTTAAGGTCGTCAATCTCCTTGTTCGCATGTGCCAGCTTGACTGATTGAACCTCTACTTTCTCTGTCTTGACTGCAAGCTCATCCATTATTCGGCTTTCCAATTTTCTCAATTTTTGAAGAGATAGTGGTACAGAATGCAGTGTTATCGATTTGAATTTATGTGCGAACTTTTTCAAGAGCTTCCTTTTTAGTGCGAATTGTAGTGCCAAGACTGGCAATAACTGCATTCGCTTTCGCATTGTTTGTCTCAAAGGAAGTATGGAAAGTTGTCATGAATAATTGAACATCTGAGATTAGTTTATTGACTTTTTTCAGTTGCTTCTTTGCATGAGGTGGCTGAATCCTCAATGGCTTTGTGCGCTTTCTCCAGATTCGCAGCATGCTCTTTGGTGAGAGTGTCAAGAAAATCTTTGACAGCTTCCTAAGAGTAAGCACTGCTGGACGAAGCTTTGGTACATTCGATCAATGAATCCAACTTCTCACTTAGGGCCTTGAGTTGCCTTTGAATGACTGGAGCATCATCGTCACTTTCTTCTTCAACATGAAAAGGACTAAAAGTGAAATTTCCAAAATCATAACCATCACCACCAAAAAGCATATCTAGATCATCCTGTTGAAGAGGTGAGATGGGTGGAGTAGTGTGACCAAGAGTGACGCCTGAAGCACCTGCCCCCACATCAGATGCATTGAAAAATACTGGAGGTTCACCAGTAGTGGTCGTTGTTGTGGCGGTTGATTCTGTGAACAATGGATTTGATTGGGAAACATAGGGTTGTGGTTGCGAAACATTCGTAGAAACAGGAGGTCAAGTAGTAATTGTTATGGGTGTTGTAGTGGTTGTAGGAGAAAGAGGAGGAGTAAAACTCTGGAAAAAATCATATGTTATAGGAACAGATGTAGGCATCTGAAAGAATACCTCTGGATTCGTAGTTGTCGGCTCAGACACTTGTGGTTGTGGTTGTGAAGTCTCGGATGTGTCGTCTAGTTCAAAGATTGTATTGGAGTGTGAATCCTCCTCTTCACTTGGTGTTGGGGTTCTGGGCTTGCGATCCGATTTCTTGACCTTTCGCTTCTTAGGAGTTTGGACTGGTTCAGATGGACCAGCCTTTGCAGGCCTTTTCTTTCCTCCCTTCTTGGGTTTGTCGGCCTCTTCAAGTATCTTTCGCACTTCAGCGATCAGTAGGCGAAAACCGGAGACTGGTAGACTACGATAAGTTTGCAAGACATCACTTGTAGTTAGGAAATCATGAAGCATCGCCTTAGGGATGGATCCAATGAATGAAAATTTGGAAGTGTCAGCCAAGATTATGTTGGTAGTGAGGAAGATCTGAATAGCAGCCATACAAGAATCTTCGAGGACCACAATAGCTCGTTGAACCACAATAGTCCAGAAATGACCACAAGAAATATCATTGTTTCGTGTAGTAGAGAGGGTACTCTGGACCAATTGAGCCCAAAGCACTGTGCCGTAATTGAGGTTTACTCCAGAATAGAACCCGTACATGATAGTCATGAAGAGCTTGCTAGCACAGTCTAAGCCTGTTACACGCTCAGAGAAGCTCTTGAAGAGTAAGGTAAACAACCCATTCCACATTGGTGGCAAATTAGGCTTCTTGAACTTAGAAACAACGTTCAGAACTTCCTTGTACCCCATCTAGTAAAACATCTCCATGATGGCAGAGTTGGAGACGGTCTCATGGTCAACCAGGTGACAACCTGGAGGAAGCCCTAGCAGGCTACATAATCGCGATTTCATGATTTGGGTTTTCTTGTTGAAGATTTCGAACGTAATTTGTTGCTTCTCTTTTTGGTAACTAGCTGTAGAGTACACCTTGGAAAGATGAACCAAGGGAACGATCTCTGATTTCGTCAGAGCGATGACCAGTGGAGAGTATCTTAATCACTCAACGATTGGTTGAAGAAAACCTTCATATTTGGCCGGATCAAGGTCCAAAATGAGGTTTTGGTTTATCTTGATTTGGAGAATGGAAGATTGCGCTGATTGTTCAGCCACTGAAGGAGTTTAAGAAGATCCTGCCATTGTTGCTTGGTGGAGAAGGAGATGAACAATAGAGAGAGAAATAATCGTCGGGTGTATTTTTGAAATCTTTTGAAAGTGGTAAGTAGTAATGAATCGTCGAAAACCCTTTATACCATTTTATAGGAGAGAGAAATTCGGGTGACAGTTGTGTCTTATTGCTGAAACGTCGCCTAAAAAGGCGTGACTGACAGTTATTACATGGGTCAGGCGGCGGAAAAGCAGGTGTCGGTTTCGAAAATCACGCGCCCAAATCAAATCTTATCCTTTTAAAAAGTTGTCGCCTCATGTACGCCCTTTCGCAACCAATTCAGTTACCACCTTTCACAATTAATCCATATATGAACTTTCTCAATTATGTGCCATCAACTGTTCTGCGAAACTGAAAATAATCATGAGTACCACGAACCGGACTTTGGAAAATCACGAGGATCTTCGTGCGAGAGTGTACCAAAGATAAA
This sequence comes from Lactuca virosa, assembly GCF_052849685.1. Taxonomy (NCBI): domain Eukaryota; kingdom Viridiplantae; phylum Streptophyta; class Magnoliopsida; order Asterales; family Asteraceae; genus Lactuca; species Lactuca virosa. The sequence goes on from NC_136426.1 coordinate 288,770,979, forward strand.
GAAGTAAATCAACAATATTCTTATGGGATTCTAGTGATGTCTAATAAGACATAAAGTAAATGGATCACGGGCAAAGATCTCTTCCTTCGGAGTCAAGAGAGACTCTAAAGTGTCTGTGTGGTTTCCTGTTGAATTATGATCAGCTGTTTGTTAAGAAACGGTGAAAGACATCTTTTCATTAAGCTTAAAGGGTGGCTTCATCTTCAACCAAACTACGAAACTTGACATAAGTCCGAACGTTCGGATGAAGTACTTGTCTGACCAGTGTAGCCATAAGAACAAGTATGCTTTGGAATTATTTTTAAGTGACTGGGATATGTATAGAAATCTCAAGAAAAATTAAAAGCTAGATCTATTGGGAAGAAACGTCTTAAGACTAGAACATTTCATTAAGATCTCACAAAAAGAAAAAGAGATTTCTTGGTACAAACCACGAAAGTGATTATTCGTTAATTCGATGGTGAAAAGTCTAGAACACTTAATTGTTCACCGTCAATTCGTAAATATGTATTGGATTTTGGGTTTTACTCAATTCGTGATGATAACGAATTTAGGATCATAAACATAGATGTTGTGTAACCGTAAGCCTCAGTGGTAACATCTGAGAGTCTCAAGGGTTAAGTTCATGAAAGAGAAAGTGATGGAGAAATAGTGAGAGGTGGTTCCAAAGAAATAATGTACCTCTGCTATGCGAAAGTGACCAAGCAGTCAACTCTTAACTCAAAATGAGAAGAGTAAGGTAACTCTTGACTTATGTGAATGAATTAGCCTAATTGGGATGAAACGATTGGTGTTCTCGATTCATTAAGGCTACAACATAGAGTCTTTAAGGCTTCGAACAACATGCAACAATATGCTTCTAGGGACACTTAACTAGTGCATAGGTTAGAAATTTATACATGCTCCATCATTCGTAATTGAGATCAGCAAGATATTAACCTTTAGACCTGCTCAATTATCTAATATTTTTGGTATTTTTGAATATTTTATGAAAAGAAATAAGAAATGAAAATGAAGAAAATATTTTTATATTTTTGTTTTTCTGAAAAATAGATAAAAACATAAAGAAATAAAATATTTTTGGATTTTTGATAATAAATAAATTATTTTTGGGAGTTTAATTTTCTGAAAAGGAAATAAAAACAGAAAAATAAATAAATAGCAATAATACAAAAATGTACAAAGGATACATGAAGTTCCGAACTACGAATGAACAGTACACTGCAAGTCACTGCAAACATTCACACCGATTCGTAGTGTGAAAAGTAGACTGCAAGTCACTGCGAGCGTTCGCACCATTTCGTAGGTCAACAAAACTTTAAGATTGCGAAAGTGTTTTCGGAACAGATTCAGCCTCTATCATTCCTAAGCCTTGAAGCATACGATTAAAAGTTTGTTCAAGCAAGGCTTTCGTGAAGATGTCGGCTAGCTGATCAGCGGATCTAACAAAATGTATCTCGACATTACCATCTTCCACATGATCCTTGATAAAGTGATACCTCAATGCTATGTGTTTCGTCTTTGAATGTTGCACTGGGTTGTGACATATGTGAATGGCACTTTCAGAGTCGCAGTATAAGGGGATTCTCTTCATATTGATTCCATAGTCACGAAGCTGACTTTTAATCCAGATGATTCTTAAAGTACAAGAGGCAGCGGCTATGTACTTTGCTTCAGCAGTTGATAGGGAGACGCAAGTTTGCTTTTTAGATTACCAACATACGAGTTTTCCATCCAGAAATTGACATCCTCCTGTTGTGCTTTTTCTATCCAAATCGCAACCTCTAAGATCAACATCCGAAAATGCTTGCACCACGAAACCTGAACTTGAGGGATACCATATTCCAAGCAAGGAAGTTCGTTTGGGATACCTGATGATATTCTTAACAGCAATCATGTGGGGTTCGCGAGGATTTGCTTGAAGCATAGCACAATAGCAAACAGAAAACATGATATCTGGATGACTAGCAGTTAGATACATTAAAGAACCTATCATTTGACAATAGAGAGTCATATCGGCCGCCGATTTGTCCAAAGATGGTGTTAGTTTCATTCTGAATGCCATTGGAACCTTCACATTTGAATCTCCCACCATTCCAAACTTAGCAAGCAAAATCTTCGTGTAAGCCTCCTGATTGATAAAGATACCTTCTTGACTCTGTCTTATATTCAAGCCAAGAAAAAAGTTAATCGGACCCATGGAGCTCATCTCAAACTTCATTTCCATCAACTTTCGGAACTCAGCAATTTAGTTGGGGTTAGTGGCTCCAAAAATGATGTCATCAATGTAAATTTGGACGATCATCAAGTGGTCACCATCTTTCTTGAGAAAGAAGGTTGGGTCGATTGATCCTTGTTTAAATTCAGCCTATTTTAAAAAGAGAGTAAGAATTTCGTACCAGGATCTTGGAGCTAGTTTTAGACCATAGATTGCTTTGTCCAGAATGTAATACTGGTTCAGATATTATTCGTTTATGAACCCTGGTGGTTGTTCCACCTACTCTGTTTCTTCTAGTTCCCCATTCAGAAATGCACATTTGACATCTATCTGATATACTTCAAAATTGTTATGCTCTCGTAAGAACTCATGAAGACGAATCTCCCATTACTTGAGTTTTTGGATGATCTCTGGTCCATTTGGTTAAAAGAGGGTAATTAGGATCATATGATGCCTCCAATTCAGCATTCACATCCTCAAACTCTGATTGTATGTCCGAATCATCATTCATATTTTCATTCTCACCCTCGAATGGTGTATATTCCTTCTCTTCTGGAATCAGATTCTCCCCTTGGAGAGGACTTTCGTGGGTCTCTTGAGGAGTTGAATGCTCCCCCTGAACAGGTGTATCATGTGTGGAGGTTGATGTAGAACCCTCCCCCTGAATTGGTGTGTTCGCAGCTTCTGGCTCTTTCGCAGTCGGAGGCTCTTTGCCTAGATCCTTTGCAGCTTCATCAATAATTTTCTTCAATTCATCTTCTTTATTATATGCTGCTTTGGATTATGAAGAAATCGCCTTCTCTGGATCATCGAATAAGATCATGAATTCTTCATAGAGAGTGGAGAGTGGAATTATCGCTGGATTCGGCTTTGGAAAGATCTCCTTTGATTGACTGTTAGTTTTCTAATACCTCTTCATATAGTTGTCATCGAACGTGACATAGTAGGTTTCTTCTATCATTTTAAACCTTTTGTTGTGAACCCTATATGCCTTAGAGGTCAGCGAATATCCCAAGAAAATACCTTCGTCAGCTTTCACATTGAATTTGTTCCTTCGCTCTTTGGAATTAAAGAATATGCACCTGGAACCAAACACATAGAAAAACTTGACATTAGGTTCTCGATTATTTATAATTTCATAGGGTGTGACAGAAAATCGCTTATTAAGGATTGATCTATTCTGAGTAATGCAGGCTGTCCAAATAGCATCCGCCTAGAAGTAAAAAGGCAAATTCACAAATGACAACATGGTTCTCACAGCTTCACACAAGGAGCAGTTTTCATCTTTCAATGACCCCATTCTGTTGAGGAGTATCACGAGCTGAAAAGTTGTGAGTAACTACTTTCGCAGTCAGAAATTCTTCAAACGCTTGGTTTTTGAATTCCAACACGTTTGTCATTGCGAATGTTACGAACCAGCTTTCGCAATTGTATCTCGATATGCTTTATAAAATCCTTGAGCTTTGGAGTGGCTTCAGATTTATGCCTACGAAAATGCACCCAAGTGAATCTAGAAAAGTCATCAACAATTACAAAAATATACTTTTTACCACGAATACTTTTAATTTAGAAGGACCACAAATGTGTATATGCAAAAGTTCAAGTGGTTCTATGACTTTTGTATTCACGACAGTGGGATGACTTTTTCTTACTCTACTTCCGTAATTCGCAGGTTGCACAAAGATGTTCTTTTTCATACTTAAAAAGTGGTAGCCCTCGTACATGATCACCTATAACAAGTTTGTTGATGTCTTTGAAATTAAGGTGCAAGATTCTACGGTGCCACAGTCAGCTATTGTGACATCCCCATTTTCACGGCCAGAAAAGACCGATTTTTGTTTATGCTTTATAAAAATCAGGGTACCTCTTTTAATAAAAATGTTGCGGAATTTGTTCCCAGTAAAACATGATAAATACGTTATCAAAGAGTTTTCGAAGAAATGTATTTTTATTCATTTTAAAACATTTGGGATGTCATCGTCAATACAGAAACATATGCATAAACATAACTTACATTCATTATCACTAGTGATTTATATCTCCTTAATCTCTCAGTGTAATGTAACTTCATATCGACACTTGTGATACAAATAAGCTTGAGTGGGTCAGGTTGGGAAACCTGGTGAGTACATAGGGTTTTCAACCCACAATAATATAATTATCATGTTTAATCATCAAACAGTTAACCCAATTACCTATCCCCATTATCTTCTTTATTCTACCCTAAGAATCAGATATTCCTCGTTCATTTATTCCTAAGGGTTATCCTAAGGTATAGGCCCGAAATCCATCGTTTCCAGGGTTTATCTCGTTTATCGACAGTATCGTTTTCGAGAATCCACTCGCAATACATGTCAATGGGTTTTTATCTCGTTTATCGACAGTATCATTCCCGAGAATCCACTCGCAATACATGTCAATGGGTTTTTATCTCGTTTATCGACAGTATCGTTTCCTAGAATTCACTCGCAATACATGTCAATGGGTTTTTAGAGTACACCTGGTGAATACACAGTTCAAATAAACACCTACAGGTTGCGAACCTACTAGTGTTCCACTGGACTGTCTAGAATAGTCTGTGGTTGTCATCCATACTCTGCTAGATGACGGGGGCCAACACTTGGGTAAATGGCTTCTCTCATGGTTCACCTCTCACCCTTATCTCATGGTCTATATCACTTTTGTAACACCCGTAGATCCGGGCTAGCCAATTTAAAGACAAAGAGCATCAAAAATGATTTTTTGATGGAAGATTATTTAGAAGGAGTAATCTTAACCAAGTTGTAGCATACGTTACAAGGGTTCCGTACATAAAAAGAACGCCAAAATCTGAGTTATAACAAAGAAGTTATGGCTCGTCGAAGTTTTACGGCAAAACCGGCACGCCAGCGGGAGACGTAAATAGTGAATTTACGATAGAGAACTTTTTGTCCTTAGTAATCTAAACAAAAGTTGTAGTATACGTTAAACCGAGAACATACAAAAAATAACGCCCAAATCTGACTTCGTATGAGGAAGTTATGATTTTTGTAACATTTGGCTTAACAATGCACGACCCGAAACTCGAATTTTTGTTCGAGCGGTTTTTGGCCTACGCGACCTAAATGAGAGTTGAAGATCTCATTAATAGGAACTCAACGGTAAAAAGACAGACGAAAACGGAGTCCGTATGAAGGAGTTACGAATTCTTCGCGGTCATTTAACAGTCTAATCTCCTCCTACTGTTAAATTGAAGATCGGTCGAGAATTAGTTGACGGTGTCTAAATGAAAGTTGTAGATCTTGTTTTTACCTATGCGTGGAAAAAAAAGAACGTCGAAATCGGAGCTCATATGCGAAAGTTATGAATTTTTGAAAATCGGCTGATTTCCACCCTGTGTGAGATGCCACGTGTCAGCACCAGGCTGTGCCTGGGTGTCTCCAGCTGCTCACGACATGAATTAATGGTTCACGATGTGAATTAACCTCCAGCCCCTATAAATAGAGGTGTTGGGTTCCCTCATTCTTCACACCTTCCCAACTTCATTCCCTCTCTCTAGAACTTCTCTCTAGCCCCCCTTAACCCCCTAAAGTCTAGGTAAACCCCCTAGCACCCGAAGGAATCCCCGATGCTCCCGAAGTCCCAAGAAAAGAGCCTTTCAGCTCGGGGACGCTGCTCCAGCGAAGCCCGTTTTTCGAGAAAACCCGCTGTAAGTGAGCTATGTCTACCCTATCTTTAGTATAGCTTATGTTTTAATATAGTAATGTTATTAGGACCTTATAATGAGTATTTGGGCTATTATTATGAGTTATATAAGTGTCCTTATAATATTTTTTTAACCACTTGCGGTACGTGGAATCTGGTTTGGAGGGCCGCTTGGGTTGCTGGATTCAAAAGTGTTATATGCCAAAATGATCCTGCCCTCCGGTGTTTCATGTCTGGCCCCTGTCCGTACATAGTGGGTGAAGAGTATTGTTTCGCGCTTATATAACAGTAATAATAGTTAGATTATTAATTAGTCTCGATGAATATTAGACTAAACTCTAGTGGTAATGATACTAGGTTTTGTCGAAGGAAATTGTTTTAAGAGTAACGAAGTGTTGTCCGAGTGTCGAGTCACCACCTTATCAGGTGAGCGCATAGTTACTTTCATCTTACACATAGATATGAAGTATTTTATATAAATTACGTGCTAAGTGTGCATATTAACTGAATACTTGCTGTCTATGCTGGATGAATGATTTTTATACATGTTTTAAATGATTTAAACCATATATGTATTTTATATCTACAAAAATGTTGGGGTAAAACATGGGTAGATGTAATAGACGATGTGAGGTAAATGATGAGTGAAGAATGATGAGATGAACGATGAGCGATGATATATGAGCGGTAAAAGATAGTGAGAAGCGATGAGCCAAAGCGATGAGCCAAAACGATGAGCAAAAACGTTGAGCCAAAACGATGACCCAAGCGATGGCCCCGTCATCTAGCAGAGTATGGATGACAACCAGAGACTATTCTAGATAGTCTAGTGGAACACTAGCAGGCTCGCAACCTGTAAGTGTTATTTGAACTATGTATTCACCAGCTGTACTCCAAAAACCCATTGACATGTATTGCGAGTGGATTCTCGAAAACGATATTGTCGATAAACGAGACAAACCCTGACAACTATGGATTTAGTGACTGTTAAGTAAACCCTGGAAACGTTGGATTTCATGCCTATTCCTTAGGATGATCCTTAGGAATGAATGAACGAGGAATAGCTGATTCTTAGGGTAGATCCTTAAGAGTAAATGAGATAATGAGGATGGGTAATTGGGTTAATTGTTTGATGTTTAAACATAATAATTATATTATTGTGAGTTGAAAACCCTATGTACTCACCAAGTTTCCCAACCTGACCCACTCAAGCTTATTTGTATCACAGGTATCGATACGAAGCTACTTTACACTGAGAGATTTAAAAGAGATGTAGATCACTAGTGTAAATAAATGTAAGTTCTGTTTATGCTTATGTTTCTGTATTGACGATGACATCCCAAGGTTTTAAAAGGAATAAAAATACATTTCTTCGGAAATGCTTTGATAACACATTTATCATGTTTTTCTGCGAACAAATACCGCAACATTTTTATTAAAAGAAGTACTCTGATTTTTATAAAGCATAAACAAAATCGGTCTTTTCTGGCCAAGAAAATGGGGATGTCACAGTTGGTATCAGAGCATTAGTTTAAGCGAACTAGTAATATGGATTTATTTCTAGACTTAAACTTAGAATGATAAGAAATGATCGTGATGAGTGTGTCTAATATATTATAGGTAGTACACCTGAATAGACACAAGCACTAGCTTATTTAGGGAAAATGCCTAACATGCTTTTAGGTGCTAAATGGTTTATGATATGCATTATATGATCGGATCTATCGTCTGTTGCCGACCGGATCTGGAAACTTTATGTGTTCAGATTTCTAAACGTTTAAATACAATATTAGAACTGACATGTAACTTTTCGGAGTAATAAGGAGAATTACACGTCTAAATCTTCTCTATCTATATTCTCGTCTCGATGCAATGAACGCATGCTTCCATGAAAATAACGTCATGCTGAAGACTCATACAGAATTGAGTAAATAGAGGAAATAAAAAGGCTTATGATAGTGAATGACACGTATCGGAAGATATTGTAAGAGTGGTATCTTGCTTTTAGAATATATCCGACAGTACGTTTAAAGGAGTACGGTACGTACGAAGTACACCTTCGATTGGCGTGATGATGGAACGATTGGTGTAATTACTGAAGTTGTCCCTTTGTCTGGCATTTCCACCACCAACCGAGTTGAAGCAGAATTGATGATTGAAGATACACATGGAAGAAGTCCTATTAGAGTCTAGGGGAAACTTTTGTGATTATTTGGACACATTTGTATGTGTTAAAATTGTTTTTGTGATAATAACTTGGAGAACTGCGAGACAATACTTGGTACGAGTATGAGTAGGTGTGAATGGTAGTAGAGGCCTATACTACCGGAAGCACAGGACTCACACTTAGATCAGGGAAAGTCATCAGGTTACCAAGAAGCTAGTAATTGATTTCGTTTTATTCAAGTATGTCGTTACCATCGTTTCGATAATGACTAAGAAGATGATTGTTATTCCGACCCTAGTGGTCATATCAAATTGAGTTCGACTACGATGAGTATCTTACGTGGTTCAGAGAACCAAGTTCGATGTAGCATCTGACTTAAACCAGAAGATTGAAATCAAAGCGATCAATAGAAGTATCGCGCTCGTTGTTAAAGAAGTTGGTAGCTAGAAATGCTACATGTTGAAATGTGATTATATCACATTAGACCATGAAGGAAAGTATATTCCATTCCGGAATTTGACTCTAAGAGACCTGAGTCTGAGCATTGCAACATACGATGATAGGTCATTAGAATATGACACATCGGTCCATTGTAGTAATCAAATTAACTTATCTTAAGTTTGTTAAGAAGAAGAAGGAGTCTCTGATAATGAGCGAGGTTGTGACATGAAGTTCATGATTGAATGTCTAACGAGGCATAGCGAACGGGGGCAAGATCAAGCACTGCTTGCTGTCAAGAAGATCAGGAGTTAGATACGCATTCGAAGAAACATAGAAGTTACAATTATAACCTAGGATGAATAGATAACATATGGAGTCATTATACAACCCTGTTTCGTTGATGATTCTGGGGCGTAATCATCCTAAGAGGGAGATAATTGTAACGCCCGTAGATCCGGGCTAGACAATTTAAAGACAAAGAGCATCAAAACTGAGTTTTTGATGGAATATTATTTAGAAGGAGTAATCTTAACGAAATTGTAGCATATGTTACAAGGGTTCCGTACATAAAAATAACGCCGAAATCCGAGTTATAACAAAGAAGTTATGGCCCGTCGAAGTTTTGCGGCAAAACCGACACGGGACCGGGAGACGTAAATAGTGAATTTACGATAGAGAACTTTTTGGCCTAAGTAATCTAAACAAAAGTTATAGTATACGTTAAACCGAGAACATACAAAAAAAGAACGCCCAAATCTGACTTCGTATGAGGAAGTTACGATTTTTCTAAGATTTGGCTTAGCAGTGCACGGCCCGAAACTCGAATTTTAGTTCGAGCGGTTTTTGGCCTACACGGCCTAAATGAGAGTTGAAGATCTCATTAATAGGAACTCAACAGTAAAAAGACAGACGAAAACGGAGTCCGTATGAAGGAGTTACGAATTCTTCGCGGTCATTTAACAGTCTAATCTCCTCCTACTATTAAATTTAAGATCAGTCTAGAATTAGCCGACGGTGTCTAAATGAAAGTTGTAGATCTTGTTTTTACCTACGCGTGGAAAAAAAGAACGTTAAAAACGGAGTTCGTATGCGAAAGTTATGAATTTTTGAAAATCAGCTGATTTCCACCCTATGTGCGATGCCACGTGTCAGCACCATGATGTGTCTGGGTGTCTCCAGCTGGTCACGACGTGAATTAATGGTTCCCGACATGAATTAACCTCCAGTACCCTATAAATAGAGGTGTCGGGTTCCCTCATTCTTCACACCTTCCCAACTTCATTCCCTCTTTCTAGAACTTCTCTCTAGCCCCCCTTAAGCCCCCTAAAGTCTAGGTAAACCCCCTAGCAGCCGAAGGAAGCCCCGAGGCTCCCGGATTCCCGAGAAAAGAACCTTTCGGCTCGGGAACGCTGCTCCAGTGAAGTCCGGTTTTCGAGAAAACCCGCTGTAAGTGAGCTATGCCTACCCTATCTTTAGTATAGCTTATGTTTTAATATAGTAATGTTATTAGGACCTTATAATGAGTATTTGGGCTATTATTATGAGTTATATAAGTGTCATTATAATATCTTTTTAACCACTCGCGGTACGGGGAATCTGGTTTGGAGGGCCGCTTGGGTTGCTAGATTCAGAAGTGCTATATGCCAAAATGATCCTGCCCTCCGGTGTTTCATGTGTGGCCCCTGTCTGTACATAGTAGGTGAAGAGTATTGTTTAATGCTTATATAATAGTAATAATAGTTAGACTATTAATTAGTCTCGATGAATATTAGACTAAACTCTAGTGATAATGATACTAAACTCGGAGAAATAACAATTTATGAAATATATCAGAAAGTATGATTATTTATAAGTTATATTTATATCTTAATAAACTAGTTGGAGTTTATTTATATAAAATGTAGTTTTATATAAAAGAGATATTTATATAAGACTAGTATATATATATATATATATATATATATATATATATATATATATATATATATATATATATATATTAGAATCACTTTTATAAAAGATGAGGCTTTTATAAAAGGATGAAATATATAGATATATATATATATATATATATATATATATATATATATATATATATATATATATATATATATATATATATATATATATATATACATGTCTAGTCATGGGAATATAATAATGAAAACACCATGCCCACTTTAAACACCATGATGGCCGAAAATGACAAGGGCACGGCTATGAGATGGCCTTTTGATTATTATATTCAAGCATGCTTAAGACCTATGCTTTGACAAGATGGAAGGTATGGACCTTTGGTTCTTAGCTCTAGTATATATAAGCATGTGTATGGAGTGTTTTAAGGGTTCTTTTCTCTCTTATTCTCCTTTCCTTCTTCTTGTTTTGGAGCCCCAAAACCGTGACATTGGTGCTCATATAGGGTTGCGACAGTTTCGAGATTTAGGGCTTCCTTTCTACTCCATTTTCTTGCAAATTGGTGCTAGATTTATGTCTCTTTGTTGCTTCACCTTCGAACATATATTTGGTATATATTTCAAAGTCTTATGAACAACATATTACAAGTGAATACTAGCATGTTTTGATGGTTCTACTATTTCTTGGTGGATACTTGTAGAGAACTCTTGCTTTAGAGTTTCATGTCACACTTCATCAACATCCAACCCCCCATGAGGATCAAAGTCTTCAAAGGTTGTTATACTTTCCTATCTATGGTTGTTTTAATCTTTCTAACTCTTGCAAAATGATCCTTGGTGGGTAAAATAGCTTTCGTTTTATTCAACAATTTTAAAGCTTCCGTTGTCAATTTTATCGGTTGTGAAACCGGATTTTTGAATAAAATCCCAACAATAGGTATCAGAGTCATTTTTGCAAGATTAGTTAGATTATTTGTTTAGTTGATGAAATCTTTGTTTTTGGAAAACATGGATGGTTTTCTCTTTGCAAGAAAAATCAATACATATTTTCTATGAAAAATTTAAAATAGAAAAAACATCATAAATGGTCCCTGTGGTTTCCCCAAATCTAAAGTTTAATCATCGTGGTTTAAAAACGTCATAGATGGTCCCTGTGCTTTCAAAACTTTTGATGTGTGGTCCTTTTTGCGAACTCCGTTAGCTTTCCACCATTAAATGAAGGGTATTTTTGTCATTTAACTATCCAGGGACCATTTATGAGGTTTTCTTTTCTTTTATTTTTTTAAATTAAATTTAATATCCAAGGTCTCTCTTCTCTCTCTCTCTCTCTCTCTCTCTCTCTCTCTCTCTCTCTCTCTCTCTCTCGGAAGCCTTAAATGGAAAAACCCACCACCATAAATTAACACCTTACACCATCACCACTAGTCCATAAATTTCACTACGGAGTACCACCAACTATCGAGCCTACAGATGGTATTCTCCACCCCATTAAACCTGCAGAAAGTTAAGTTCAGAAGGAAGCCATTATTGTTCGTTTGTTTTTCTGATACACACCAGAAAAGTGAGGGGTGGGGGTGAGAGCACATATGTGAAAGAGAAAGAGCTAAGGGTTGTTGGTCGTTTTTTCAACTACAGGGAACCACTGGATCGTCACCACCATTAACCCATCAAGACCCTCTACACCATTGTTAAATTTATGAACCCTAAATCACAAATCATCACCCTCCATATTTCATCTTCTAATATGAATTCAAGCTGTGGGTTTCATCAAGTGTATTCCTTGAAATAAAATATGAAATTTTGTGTCTTTGTGTGTTTTCATTTCTAAAATCAATTTGGGTGTGTTTTCCTTTACTGAAATCGACAAAATCAGGTATTATTGGTGTATTTACATCATATCTAAAAGATTTAGATGTCGATTTTGGACCAACAGCCGATGATATCATCTCTACCTCCTCTTCTTCTTCCTCTTGACTACTGTGTTCTTCCGATTCAGATTCTGGTAGGCTATAGAAAGACAAGTCATCACTGTTACCAATACTTCTTTCCTCATCTGTCTCGTTTTCTAAAGGCCGCTCACGACTTCTTCATCAAAAACTATGGAGTTTTGACATGAACTTGTTGGACTAGTCTGAAAAAACGAGAGTTGTTCGTCATCACCGGTTATATCCGCAATTATAGAAGTTTCTTCGATGGAGAGTTCGAGTTCTTGAAAGAGGAATAAAGATGCTTTAATTCAATCCTGGAGGTGTTAATTCAATGATTCAAGTCACCGATCTTAAAGATATTCCCAAAAGAGAGCTTTGTGTTGCTTCAAATCACATCCTCTGTGTGTGTATGTGCGATGTGTTATAATTTTTCGGAGAGTTATAAGAGATAGAATAGGAAACACGAAGAAGATGAAGTAAAAGTGTACAGGTGGATATACAGTATGTGTGTGTGTGGAGAGAGAGAGAAAGAGAGAAAAAGAGAGAGAGCCCTCTTATTTAAGATAATGGCGGTGGTGAAGGGTATGTGGTGGTTTGGTAGGGGGAAGTTATCGGAGAAGGTGGGAATCGGAAACGCCAATGGTGGGAGGTTTGGTTCACCTGCAGTGAATTGATGGATGATTAGATTAGGAAGCAAGGATCGATGAAGGTGAATGGTTAGACTGGGGAAGAATAGGAGAGAGAGAGAGAGAGAGAGAGAGAGAGAGAGGCCTTGGATATTAAATTTAATTTAAAAAACTAAAAGAAAAGAAAACCTCATAAAAGATCCCCGGATAGTTAAATGACAAAAATACCCTTCATTTAATGGTGGAAAGCTAACGGAGTTAGTAAGAAGGACCAAACATCAAAAGTTTTGAAAGCACAGGGACCATCTATGACGTTTTTAAACCATGAGGATTAAACTTCAGATTTGGGGAAACCACAGGGACCATTTATGATGTTTTTTCTTTAAAATATTTATAATTGTTATTTTTTAACCAAAAGTTTAAATGCATCTTTTTGGTCATAAAAGTTGTCTTAGAAAAACAAATAGTTGTTTTATATATTTTTGAGTATATAAATATGTATGATGTGTATAAACTAGTCATGGACCTTTGTGTTGTTGCATGTGTTGATTTATTTAAAATGGTTGTAATTATTTATTTATTCATATGGTATGTAATAATTAAATAGATAGTTTTCACTTGTTAATTTTTTTTAAGTAATAAATTAGTTTTAGAAATAGCTTATTTTTATAAAAAAGTAACAAGAATGAACATGGTGACCATTTTGAAGATCAAAAATTTATAAAGTTGATTTTATTAAAGTTTTTCAAACTTATAAAATTATTTTTATAAACTTGCTACAAGGTGTTGAAGCAAGTGGGAGCATGTGAAGACTTTACAAGATAAATGTCCCTTATGCCCCTTTCGGAATGAACTTGATGATTTTGTGATGGCTCACAAAATTATTACTAGTTAATGGCTTGGTTTATGCACATATGTTATAATTAATATATATATATATATATATATATATATATATATATATATATATATATATATATTAAAGAAATGAAAGTTAGGAACAGTACCTGACCAGGGTACTGTTTTCCTCGGGTTACCACTCGGTTTACCACAGGTTAGACGTTTTGCTTCCTGATTATTCCACCGTCTTCCTTTTATCTCCTATTCTTTATCTCAATCCTTCCACATTTGGGTTATTTGCTTTGTGACTTACACTTCCCCTTTGTTTCTTTCCCCTAATTTCTCGATTTCAAATGACTAATTCAATATTCATGGATTTCCAAACCTTGAATACAAGATACAAGATCGTTTCTTCTTCGATTCCAGCCACATCCATCTCCAACGACACCGCCTCCGCTATAGCCTCAGTTGTTGACTCTGCCTCCGACATAGAAGAGACACCAACGATTTCCTTCATAACATAGGAGATTTAAATCTCCGTCTTATTAACAGATAAAAGATAATTTTTTTCTATTTGGGGTCAACTTCTTTACGACGGTTTGTTGTTGGATCGGGAACAGCGTATCTTGGATGCCGCCACCATCGAAGAATCACGAGTGCCCGAAAACTTTGCTTTAGGTACGTTTCAGCCGTAATTATTTAGAATTCGATGGTTGATGCGATTCAATGTTTGCAGTTGGAATCAACACAGTAACCCTCATTGTTGCACCCTCTGTTCTATCCACCGTCTCTACCACCACGATCTGCAATTCGATGTCTCCACCACTTCATCAACTTCTCTCGCTGGGATAGCACCAATCAATAGACCCGTAAGTTGTTGATTTTCCAGATTTTCATGTTTATGTTTTTGATTGGTGAATAAAGTTATATGTTTTAATTTTGTTTCTTCCGGTGATCTTCTATAATAAATGAGAAACCCTACATCTTTTAGATGCGACTGTTGTTCAGATTAACTTTTATGAATTTGTACATACATATGTCAACCTACATCTTTCAATTGACCCACCTACGTTTTATGAATCTGTACATACGTATTGCTACACATCTCCGTTTTCAAGATCTAATTCCCCTAAAAAAGCTTCAAATTCGACTTTACCAGATTTGGTAGACAAATTTTTTTTATTATTATTTTTTATTTTATTTATTTATTTTATTTGCGTTTTGTAAATATTCAGGTCAGTTGGGTTATTTGATTTCTTCTGTAATTTGTTTATGTTTACTCATCAGGAGACCCTATGTTTATTTGTTTTTTTTTGTTTGATTTCTTTGTTGCAGGTAGTTTGTTTTGAAAACGGTGTTGCCTATGAGCTGAGAAGAGGAACATGGGAAGTATCTACATCTGATCTTTGTGATATTTTTTTTGTAATTTCAAGTTCAATTTTACTTTTCGTTAGTCAGGAATCATCTCTGTTTGTGGTTGCCTGTTAATTTCATTATTTTGTATGCGTACAAAATAGAAAATACCTGTTACCAAGTGAAAACCAAGAATGTCATACAAAAAAATAATTTTACTATTAGGACTTTTATTTCTGTTAGTGTACCACCAGTAATTATGGGAATTGGACCTGCTGTGGCGATTCCAGCTACAGCCAAGGCTGCCGTTCTAAAATTGGAGGACATTGATGTTTTTGAGATCAAATGAGGTAATAATACTTTTCATTTTTTTTTTCTTTTCTTTAAAATCTTTGTGTGGAGAAATAATTGATATATAGGTATTTTGTTCAATCACAGTTCAACACCACAGGTCCAAGTGATGCTTCAACATCACTCCCTAAAGAAGGTGGTTCTACTACAATTGACTTAATTACCCCTAAACAAATCGTCAGTGAAGGATTTAAAGCACAAAGTGAGATGGTCATTAGTAGTCTTCATACTGATCACAGGATGAGAAGAAAGGAAAGAATCAGTAGTTGTTGAGGTTGTGCACTTGAGCCTTAACTTTGTGGTATGATAAAAAAAAAAGTTTGAATCCTTTTCCACTTTATACATCTAACTTATGTTCTTGATGCCAAGTTTTTATGAAAATGCAGATGGGGTTAATGAAGAAACATCCATTGATCATAAATTTCATGATATTCAGTACAAATGAAGACAATGAATCGGTGATATGTTTACATATAAGGTTAAATTGCTAATTAATATATATATATATATATATATATATATATATATATATATATATATATATATATATATATATATATATATATTAAAAATGTCTCTCCTTAGGAACAGTAAAGTTTCTAAGGAGTTGTCAAAAGTGGTCCCTTATTTATTTGTATCATATTAATTTGTCTAAAAAATGTCTCTCCTTAGGAACAGTAAAGTTCCTATAGAACTTATGGATTTTTTTTCCTTTTCCTCATAAATGTAATAGGAACAAGATCATGAGTAAAGGTGCATTGTTGAAATGATTCACATTTAAAGGAAGGTGGGTTAGTAGCACACTATTTTTTGATTAAGAACAAAATGACTTAAAGATATACTTTTATCTGCTTCAATATAGCTTAAGAACAGTATAAAGCTTAATTATAACTTACAGTATCTAAATCTATTTTTCTTTTTAAATGCATAAAAAGGGATTAATTCTTTTTCCACTTGAGGAAACTCGAGCCTACTAGCTTATGCTTACAATAATTGTTCTTTTCCATTATATTTCTTGGATTCCTTTTCGCTTTATTCGTTTCAGATAAAAAGGTATGGTTATTCATTTTATTGTTAGCTAACAAATGCCTAATGTATGTTTAATGATTCATTTTGATTATACTGAACTTACATATTCATTATTTTGGTAAATGCAAAAAGGTTAGCAGTTAAGTTATTAAACAAAAAACTGGGTTGATTAAAAAATCGAATAATTTGACCAATTGAATAGGATATAAATCAAGAAAAGCAATTCAATGGTGTTGTTTTGATAACTTAACAGGTTTTAGGCATGGTATTCGTTTCCTAAAATTGGTTAAATACCAGCCAATAGCAGCAAAACTCCTGTTGCTTCTATTTCTTGAAATTCGTTCCTTTAATTCCACATTTCTGGAATTCAAAGAGCTTAAAGATGATAATTTACCTGATGCCCAAGGTCTATATAAAACTATCATCAGAATACCAACAAAAAACAGCAAATTATGCTACTTCTGTTCAAGAAAGGATACCAATTTCATTGTAAGAAGTTCTAACCTATTGATCTCATTTCACCATTCGTATATCCCTTCTTTTACATATTTTTTCTTATATGAAATACTGTTGAATCATAAAAAGTGACCCTCTTGAACTTCAGCTACCACAACCTCTTCAGCTACCGCAGCCATCCAGCACCCGCAGTCAAGCTACTTCTTCAGCAACCGCATCCGGAGTCTCTACCTACCGCAGTCACTTAACTAGATTACTTTAATTATCTTTATTATAGTACTCTCTATTGTCCAGTATGCCTTTCATGGCTACTCTTAGAGATGTAATCTAGTGTATTTCATGAGTCTCTATAAATAGAGCTCATTCTCTTGTATTCAATACGATGAACATTATTCTGAATACACTTCTCTGAAGTTATCGTTCTATCTCTCTATTACTCATCCCTTCTTACTATCAAATAATACTAGAATACAACTGATTATAACCTCTCTTCGGAGCAAGTCTTTTGTGACTTAATCACTAAGTTTGATCTTCCTTATTAACTTGGTTTGAATGCATTCCTTGTTATGAATCAACTTATGTGTATTCTTGATATAACAATTGTTGTCATTTCTATTTCTTTACTTTCCGCAACTAACTCTCTAACTATCTAACTACTTATTAATATTATTGTTGAGCTTTTAGATCTTTCGAGATTAACTATTCCGCAATCCACTTGTTCTAACGTTTGTTCAAGTGTGTCTCCAAGTTTTTCTCTCAACAATTGGTATCAGAGCCATAGTGGTTGCTTTTTGAAAACGGAACTCTGATTTTTCAAAGGGCCTTGTATACCACTGAAGCTCATTTCTTAAAAAAAAATTTCAAAGGGCACAATCGTTATCTCTGAATGTTTCCAACAGTGTTGGTGGTTCTAACCGAGCCCCAATACTGGTAGCAAATGAATATCATCACTAGTCACAAAGAATGGAAAGATACTTAAGGAGACTTGGTAGAGATGTATGGCGATCCGTAGAAGAAGGACCACATGTCCCAGTCCTTACACCAGTCCAAACTGACGGCGCTACAACCAGACTAGGAGGAGGACAACCAGTCATGAACCGTCCCACCAAGGATGATCTCGATAAAATGGAAAATGATGCTGTTGCTTTTTATGAAATATCCTGTGGAGTTGCTCCTGACAACTTTGATATTATCATAAATTGCAAATCAGCAAAAGAGATCTGGGAAGTTCTCAAGAACTTATACGAAGGCTCAGAACAAGCACAAGACAAAAAGCTTACTACCGCACTCAATGAGTTCAACAACTTCAAAGCTCATACTGGCGAAAGTTTGGAAGACTCCTTCAAAAGGTTCAACCTGATAGTCACCAAGTTATCCAATGCGGGCACCATCCGCAGTAACCATGAAACAAATCTTCAGTTTCTTAATGGTTTGGGAAGACATTGGACTATGGCTAAGATGATAGTCCAGGGCGATAGAAAGATTCACTCTTTGTCACTCTACAAGCTCTATGGAGAGCTGCAAGCGCAAGAATCCACCGTACTCAAAGACTGTGCTGACTTCGGAGGACCACTTGCTCTCATAGCACAAGCCCCACCACAGTCACTCTACTCTCCCTCGTATGACACTCCACCGCAGTCATACGAAGCGGACTCAGAGTATGACGATGAAGAAGAATTTCAGAAGGCTATTGCTCTGGTTAGCCAACAGTTCAACCGTCTACCACCTCCTTCCTTCCGCAAGAATCAACAGTTCAACAAACCTCCATTCAACCGTAACTTCGGTTCCCAGAATAACCATCCTCGATATCCCAAAATTTCTCATCCACCACCGCAATCTCAAAATAATCAACCAAAGGAGGTACCGCAGTCTCCTCAAACCACTGACTCCGGTACTCCCTCAGAAGACAAGACTGATGTTGTAATTTGTCACAAATGCAACAAAGAGAATCACTTTGCAAGAGATTGTAAGGCCAATGTAGTAAAAGACAGAGCATTCTACCTTAGAATGGCTCAAGAGTTGGAAGATAAGGAAAAGGCAAGGGCATACGTAGCCCAGGTCAAAAGAGACCATCAAGTTTGGTCATCCAGAGACGAAGATGAAGCCATCAGCAGTGTCAAAGGAAAAGGGAAAATCTGCATGCTGGCAACTACGGATGATGATGGGTCTACAAAACTGGAAAAGAACTACTGCTACATGGCAAAGGATGGAACTCTAAGCATCGTCGAACAGGTAAAACTTATGATCCAAACTCTAAACTATAGCATGCATGACTGTCAGCCCTACATAGATGATCTTAATGACACTTGTGCTGCCGTCCTTACAGACTATAACAAAGCCTTAGATGAGAAGAACATTGTGTCCCAAGAGATGTTCCACGTGAGAGGACGACTGGATAACAAAAGACTCAAAATGGCTATGTTAGAGAAGGACCTAGAGTTAGAAAAAGATGCAAGAATGTTAAGTGAAACCCAATTAGAGATAGCTTTGAACCAGAGAGATTTAGCTCAGAGAGAAATTGTACGCTTAAATCTCTTAATTGAAAATTTGTTTAATGAAAGTGAAGCTATTGAAAATTTGGTAAACAATGGAACCGTAGACAATACGTACAATTGGGGTTGGTCAAATGGATATCCTACCGCAATAGATTCCTCACCCCGGTTCAACAAAGATAGACTGTATGTCCCTCCAGACCGAGAATTTCATTTCCCAGTCAATGACAAGACCTTTCCCGAAGATATCAAAACTCACTTCGGTAGACTGCATACTCTAAGCAATAATTGTGTCATTGAGGAAATTGTGGCTGAGGTTTCGGGCCACACATGTGATCAAATTCCTATCTGTGGCACCATTTACCCAAATTCTCAAACCTCATCCGTAGTTGATGAAGAAATTGTTATTGAGGGCCCCGAAGTCTCGAAAGACTTTCCATCTTTGTCCTCAGACCGCAGTGTCTCACACCATAGTCAAAAGTCCCACAAATGTCCCACTGAAGTCCCAACTAAGACTTACTATGCAGTAGTCAAATCTTCACTACCTCAGTCCTCAGTAAAAGGAACCGTGACCCTTCAGGCGATTCATCATGAATTACCTATAGAGAACTTTGAAGTGGGTCAATGCTCACAAACCCCAGAATCTTCAAGTTCGGATGACTCAAGCCCACGTTTTTAAAATCATTCTAAGAATTCCAGGAAACCGCAGTTGAACAACAATGACTGCGGTTCACCAAAATCCTTGGCCAAAAGGGCCTTCAAAGAGGAAATTAGATCTCGAGGCACAAATAGACAAACTTTTTCAAAAAATAAGAAGGATGTCAGAATTCCAAAGTCCAAGAGTCCAGAAAAATTTGTTTTCTCACACTACTTTTCAAAAAACTCTCCCACCAAGAAAACAAACAAAAAAGAAAGTCCAGCTTCAAAAGTCATTCCTACTCCTTCTGACACAACCCAAAAGGGTGTTCAGTCTTTTCGAAACAATGGTTTTCAGGTCTATTCCTCAAATGATCCTAAATGGAAAGGTATATTTCCCACTCCAACACTTTTAAAGTCACGTCAAAATTTCAACAAATGGAAGGGTATCCTACCAAATCCACCAAAAAGGACTCAAAGATTTGCATGTGCTAAAACTTTTCAAAAACAAACTTTTTCAAAATCCAACAACTTACATGTCAGGGATCACCAACCTCGGACCGGTAACAAGTCCAATTCATCCTATAGACTGCTGACCAAGCATAGTGTCAGATCAAAAGACAAAATCTCTTTTTGTAAATGTCAGTGTAGTTGTCAAAAGGATTCATCCTATGTCAAATCTAGTCGGAGTCAGAAACCTCGTACTCTTTCGAAAAATCACCACACTCCAAATCTGCACAAACATCCAGGACTAGGATTAAAAGTTGACAAGAGACCTGTCCCTGCAACCTCGGTCCATGCATCATTCTGCAATTCACCAATTGTCCCAGGCTCCAAACTAGTTTGGATGCCTAAACTAACCGTGTAATTCTCAGGCCTTGTGCAAGGAGGAACAAGAAGAAGAATGGTTAATCGACAGTGCCTGCTCCTTGCACATGACCGGAAGGTTAGAATACCTTCGGGATTTCAGGCCAATATGCAATGGTGGAAATGTCACATTCGGCAACAATGCGAATGGGGTCATCCGAGGTTACGGTGTTCTCACTACGTGGAATTTCTCTATTTAGAAGGTTGCCTACGTAGAAAGCCTTAAGCACAATCTCATCAGTGTTGGCCAACTATCTAAGGCAGGACATCGGGTTAAATTTGATGATCAATTTTGCTACGTAATGACAAGTGATAGGAACACGTGTCTGATCAAATCCAGATCCGAAGGTACCATGTATCCTTTGGATGTCTCTCTGATCATTGGTAGACCACAGTTGTGTTTCCTGTCCAAAGCTGTATCCGAAGTCAGCTGGCTATGGCACCGCAAGTTAGCTCATCTCAACTTCAGGTACATCAACAACTTGGTCACAGGAGAACTAGTCAGAGGTCTCCCTATTCTCAAATTCAGCAACGATACTCTCTGTCCGGCTTGTGAATGTGGTAAACAGTCCAAAGCAAGTCACCCTCTGGTAATGGACTCTTCTATTTCTGAACCACTGGAGCTATTACACATTGATCTTTGCGGTCCATCTACCATAGCCAGTCTCCATCATAAAAAATACATACCGGTTATTGTAGATGACTTTACACGCTTCACATGGGTCTTCTTCATCAGACTCAAGTCAGAAACACCGCAGATTTTCATCAACTTCATCAAAGAAATTGAACTTCAGATCAAGCTTCCAGTAAGACGTATCCGCAGTGATAATGGAACCGAGTTCACTAATCATCTTCTCAATAGTTTCTTGGTGTCCAAGGGCATCTCTCACAACTTCTCAGCTCCCTACACACTGCAACAAAATGGAGTAGTAGAAAGAAGGAACCGCACACTAATAGAAGCAGCCAGATCCATGCTCAACTTCGCACACCTTCCTCTCTACTTCTGGGCTGAAGCTGTAGCAACCGCATGCTTTGTCCAAAACCGAAGCATTATGTGCAAACGCCTCAATAAAACACCATATGAGGGCCTTAACAACCGCAAGCCAAATGTTCGCTTCTTTCATATCTTTGGGTGTAGATGTTTCGTGATCAACAACAGAGATCAGCTTAACAAGTTTGCACCGAAGTCTGATGAAGGCATCTTCCTAGGTTATTCCACTAACAAGGTTGCTTATCGAGTGCTCATCAGACGTACAAGGCTGATCATTGAAAGCTTCGATGTGAAATCATGGAAAGCGATATTCCTGCCTCTTCAGGTCCTTTAAATCTAGTTGAAGTCAATTATGACGATCTTTTCGATCCTGTTGAAACGGCGAAACTATCCGAAGTTCTTGTGTCACCCGCAGCTCAACAACAACACGCCGATGTTTCTGGACCATCTCTATCTGAAGTAGCATCTCTTAATACTTTCACCTCTCCGGTTGAGGGTTAAAGCTCTAATCCGGATCTAGCAACAACCGTCGAGCTTCCAGTACTTGATGTTGTTCAAGTTCCCATCCGCAGAGAATCATTACCATCAAACGTATCTTCGGATTCAGATGATGAACTCATAGAGAACATTGACACAAGAACCGATCCAAGGATTATCACTCTCCCATCCGCAGTCCAGGGGGAACCTTCTCAGGTTCCAGAGGAACTCCCATCAGCAATCCAGGCGGAACCTCTTCCAACTGTTCAAGAAAACTCCATTCCCGTTCCAACAAACCAAGATGACTCAGCAGGATGTTCTCAAGTCCAGGGGGAACTGCCATCTCCAACCGCAGATTCTCCTGATATTCAAGATATTCCCTCTACCGCAACTGCTGATCATCTGCAGCCCCGTCTACACGTATAGACGAAGGACCACCCACCAGGTCAAATCATTGGCAATCCATCCGTAGGTATCCAGACTCGATCTTCCAAGGACCTATCTGATCACTGCCACTACGCAGCATGTATGTCCTCGGTAGAGCCCAGAACGATCAAAGAAGCATTGCTTGAACCTGACTGGATAGCTGCAATGCAAGAAGAGCTAGAAGAATTTCAAAGAAACAAAGTTTGGCAGCTCGTTCCGAAGCCACGTGGTCACTCTATTGTTGGCACTAGATGGGTGTTCAAAAACAAGCTGGATGAATCTGGTGCGGTAGTCAGAAACAAGGCAAGGCTAGTTGCAAAGGGGTATAGTCAACTTGAAGGCATTGACTACGATGAAACGTATGCTCCGGTAGCACGCATGGAAGCTATCTGGATCTTCCTAGCATACGCAGCCCACAAGAACATCAAGGTACACCAAATGGACGTTAAGAGTGCATTTCTCAATGGGGAATTAAAAGAAGAGGTTTATCTTCAGCAACCTCCAGGTTTTGAAAATGTTGAATTCCCAGACCACTGCTACAAGCTTGAAAAAGCAGTCTACGGTCTGAAGCAAGCCCCAAGAGCATGGTATGAGACTCTTTCTGAATTCCTTGTCTCATCCGGGTACAAGAGAGGAATGATTGACCCCACGTTATTTAGAAAAGCAAATTGTAACCACCTTATGCTTGTACAAATATATGTGGATGATATCATCTTCGGATCGACTGATCAAGGAATGGTGGATGAATTTGCTAAGCTCATGACCAACAAGTTCAAAATGAGCATGAATAGAGAGATTAACTTCTTTCTAGCACTTCAAGTGAAACAAGTTTCGTAAGGGATATTCATTCATCAAGAGAAATACACCACTGAACTGTTAAAGAAATATTCTATGGACAACTATTCTTCGGCTAAGGTCCCCATGGCCTTCGGTTATAAGATCTCTGCTGATCCCTCAGGAGAATCTGTGGATCACAAGACTTATAGAGGTATCATAGGCTCTTTGATGTACCTCACCGCAAGCAGGCCAGACATTGTCTTTGCAACTGGTGTATGTGCAAAGTATCAGGCTGACCCAAAAGTGTCACATATGACCGCAGCCAAACAGATACTACGGTACCTGAAAGGAAGCAAATCTCTTGGTCTACGGTACCCCGCAGGCAATGACTTCAGCCTGCAAGCTTTCACAGATGCGGATCACGCCGGATGCAAACTAGATCGAAAAAGCACTTCAGGTGGATGTTAATTTCTGGGTGAAAGACTCGTCAGCTGGTCTTCAAGGAAACAAAGTTGTGTATCTCTATCTACCGCAGAAGCTGAGTATATGGCCGCAGCCAGCTGTTGTTCTCAAGTCCTTTGGATGAAAACTCAATTATTGGACTACGGATATAGAATGTTGCGGATAGCGATCTATTGTGACTCTGAAAGTGCTATTACTATTTCCACAATCCAATTCAGCACTCCAAGACTAAGCATATTGAACTACGGTATCACTTCATCAAAGACCACATCTTGAAAGGTAACATTGAACCCATCTGTGTCCATTCTGATGAAGAGATTGCTGATGTGTTCACAAAAGCGCTCGACTCCACAAAACTTAACACCTTCCTGCAAATGTTAGGAATGATGAATCCAGACCCGCAATTCTTTTTGAATTGTTAGTTACCGCAGACCATCCTTGGTCTCCGTTGTGGTTCTAACTGAAAGTTACTTATGATAGATGGTTTTGGTACCGCAGTCTAGGTACCGCAACCATATATCATACTTATTTTTCATGTGTCCTTATTGTTTGTTATTACTAACTTTTTGTACAAGTGCTCTCCTCAGTTTCTTCTACTGCAGTCATAAATCTACCCATCCGCAATGACACCTGGTCATCCGCAATGAAGTTTCCATCCGCAATCACGTTGATAATTTCTCAACTGTTTTATCAACCCTTGAATCTTTGTGTGCTATTTAATGATCCTTCATTAAATAAAACATTAAATATCAAAAAAAAACATTTCCTTGAGAAACTGCCTCATTCCCTTTCTGAATAAACCTTGTGTCAGACCTATTTTTAGGGATGATGACAAAAAGAACGTTTTTCCATAATCACATCCTTAATCTGTCTTTTCCGCTTACCCAGAACGTCCCATCCGTTACAACTTCCTTTCCCCTCACCCCACGATCACCTGACGTATTGATATATGTCTGACTTTTCATTAAATGCAAACCCTCTTTTGGCAAATCTCAAAAATCTTTTTTAAACCGTTTCTTTTTATGTGGCTGAGATTTAATCTCCGATTCAAAAGATTCCCTCCCAAACGACGTTTTACCTTATCCTAGGGTAAAAAATTTCATCCCTTTATAAACCCTTCTTCTTCCCCAAAATCATTTTACGCTTTCTGAACATTGAACCTTCCCTCTCAAATTCTTCAAGAACTCTGTTTGTTATTACTAACTTTTTGTACAAGTGCTCTCAAATTTATAAACCCTTCTTCTTCCCCAGGATGTTCTCAAGTCTAGGGGGAACTGCCATCTCCAACCGCAGATTCTCCTGATATTCTACTCTTTCTCTCAACCTTCAACAATGGTGAAATCTGGTGCATCCAAGAAACAATCCAAGGCTTTAGGATCAGTGAACCCTACTGGTTCAGACTCTCCCACGATTGCATCAAGCAACTTTCGAACAGTGTTCAAAGATCATCCATCTCATAATGCTCCAACCAAGCTGATGATCAAGTTTCTGAAGAATCACCCCCTGGTTGGCCCCTTTGATGCTTACACAGATGTTGTCCCAATCTCAACCCTTTTCAAATGTGCATTCTCTGCTTATCGCTCAATCGAAAACCCCCAAGAAGTTCATCTCAACCTGGTTAATGATTCTTTGGTCATTCTGTCCAAGGAAAAGTTTCTTTCAGCCATAAACCTCCTTGTTCATCCCTCCATCAAGATTTTCTCTCCATCCATGGCGGACGTTACCTCTGCCCTTTACCAAATGGGATATCAGAAACAGATTAGAGGAATTAGTGAATTCAAGAAAAACCAATTGCCTGCGGTCTGGCAATTTATTTGCCACTTTATCATCCGCGGTCTATCCGGCAGAACCGGAGGCACAGACAATATGGGACTCAAGCTTCTGGAGCTAGTATGGAGTCTATTCACAGGACACGATGTAGACTATGGGCAGGTATTATGGGACGACTTTCTTCAATACATTCCCAAGGGGAACCCAAGGGAAAACCCAACCGAGCTCACATTTGCAAGGTTCTAGTCACTCTGCATTTCAGACCTTCACACGGACGCTGGACTCGACATGGGCAGTGACATCAATTTCTTTGTCACCAAGGATCTTAAAAGGTACAATCCCTCTTCTGATCAATCTAATTTTGGACCAATTCGAAGACTCCCTACCCACATTCTTTCCACACTTGGTCTTGAGACTGCTGATGTCTCAGATCATATTGAGGCTACGGAAGGTATTGCCCCACACCCTCCTACCCCGCCTCTTCCATCCGCAACCATTAACCCTAAAGGTACCGTAGTCCCTTCTTCCACTACTCTCTCCAATCTTTCTTAAAGAAGAAAGCAATTGGCCACCAAGAAGAAACAAAGAACACCCAAGAAGGATGCTCCCAAACGAACCACACCCACCAAGAAACGAAAAACCAAACCTACCACAACCACACCTAATAGTGATTCTGATGAGGATAGGCAACCAATTGTTATCCTTAAGAAACGAAAAACCGATACCTCTGGCCAAATGCGTAACCGGACCGATACTGAAGCCTCTCAAAAGGCTCCGGTAGTCCTTGGGGTGGCCGCAGACCCATTCAACACCACTATCATTTTCCAATCAGACTCAGAAAGTGAGTCTGATTCACAACATCGTGGAGACTCCCCCCCCCAGTTCACTCCCACAAGGATGACACTGGTACTCGCCCTAAGGTCTCCAGGGCTTCCCGACTGCATTTCTTTTCACCTGAGGAGTTGCACTAAATCCTTTTGAACGTCACCCAAACACTTCAAACACCTCCCCAAACGCAGGGCACTTCTTCCGCCCATGCCAGAACTAAGCCGAGGCCAAACTTGACCACGGGTCAAGGAGACCAAGGAAGCTCAGGAAATCCTACTCTGCTTATATCCGCAGCAGGTGGTTTAGGCACGGTGAGCACAAATGTGCAAGGATCCGTGGACCCAAAGGACACTTCGGTGCGTTTCCAAGGATTTGACGGCGATGACTCAAACGACTCGTGGTTACGCTACACTCCGGTAACTGAGTCAGAAATCAAGAAATATGATGCTTTCAGAAGAGCAATCCAAGCCCGCAAGGAACAACAAATCAAGCAACAACAACAAAAGGAGCAAGAAATCCAGTCAGTGGCACGGTATTGGGCAGACGCAATCAATAATGCCAATACCGTAGCCACCATTCTAAAGGTTCAAGACTGAATGACCAAGATGACTGAAACACTCCTTAGAGCTCAAGCAACAGGTGAAGGTGCAGGTACCTCCAGAGTAACTCCAACTCCTACTCCAACTCCAAATCCAATTCCAACTCCAACAGTTCATGAATCACAAGACGAAGGAACCGCAATAGAAGTCAGTTCTGCTCCCACCTTCGGTCTTGATGATGAACACATTCAGGAGGTAAACAAGCCCAGTCCTTCTGATGATGACCTCATGATGTTCGATGAGGAAGAGGAATCCAGTGGCTCTCACCATTCGACTTCTAAACCCAAAGAAAAGAAGAAAAAGAAGAAGAATGTTGTCACCAGGAAAGAATTTCTGAGCTTACAAGCCAAAGTCGATCAGATCTTAGCTGCGGTCAAGCCCACTCAACCCCAACCAGACGATACCCCCGGGCCGCAGTCACTGATCGAACGTATAGAACGCTTGGAAACAAGGGAGCGCTTGGCTGCTGAGAGAATTTCTCTCAAAGTGGAAATGGGGATCCGGTCCCTTGACAACAACCGCAAAGCAGATCACAAGGATTTTATGGCTGCTGCGGAACGCCTCATCACTGAGGTGACCGCAATCAAAACGGATCTCCAAGCAGCCATTGCGGATCAAGCCACTCAGTCTCAGAAACTGATAGCTGAGACTCACACTGCGTATGAGTCCACTATCTCAGTTCTTCAAGCAACAATCAATAGACTGCAACGATCCCTGTCCTCCAACTTCCATGGTCTCGAGATCCTCCAGCTCACCAAGGAAATACACAGGCTACTCTTCAGCTCCTCCATTCCCAATAATCAACAGTTGGCCGAAGCCCTCAAAGCTCAATTTCAAGAGATTTTTGCCAAGGTTGATGGCCTTAAAAAATGGCTTGAGGAAGCTCCTCCGTTGCATTCCTCAAGAGGGGGAAGTGAAGAAGAAATCCATCACTCTGATCACTCCATCTCACAACATCAGAGCCCCCCCATCATCACAGAAAAAATTCCTTCACCGCAGCCTTCACCGCAACCATCTTATCATACTCCACCTCATAACACTCCACCGCAAGAGAAAGTCACTCCTGAAAAGCCAGAGACTCCCCCTCACTTCAAAAACCTGGCTGAGCACATGTCATCTCCAAGCTCAACTGATTCTCCTGCCACCACCCAAAGGAAACACGATTGGAAGGCAGCCAAACTTGCAGAGCTTATATGGAGAGAATGCGGTTTTGATACTATGATGGACGAATACTTGATAAACTCTTGGATCAATCCTCACCGCAGACTGCTGGACGAAGATTACAGACCCCACCTCACCTATGCTGAACCCCCTACTGATGGCTACTGGGATGTCCCAATCTCTCCAAATGCCAAATACTTCACAGTATTTGAGCAATTCGACCGCAGCCTTCTTGACCACAAAAGACTGCCAATGGAATTTGAGAGACTTAGTCTTTTTCATGTTAAACATGCCTCTTCCATTGAAAATATATGGTCTAACGATAGACCATCCGCAGTCAAGAACTACAAAATCCGGAAGTTCATGAAGGCTGACTACATCCAGTATACCCTCACTAGAAGGGAGCATGACTATATCCGCACCCAGGCAGACTTTCCCTGTATGAATCCGGAAGAAATCTTTCTCATTGCCAAGGTGTTCCAATACAAGTCAGAAAAGCACCCGAAAATGAAGATTGCGCTTGAAAAGGCCAATACTTTTCTGAAGGAAACGGTCTGTGATTTTGCCAAGATCGATGCAGATATCTACCCTATCATTGCCAAGAAATTTCATCTGCCACCTCTCGAGCCTGCACAAATGACTACCGAAGGCTATCAAGAAAGATCCTTAGGTGCAACCAACTTTCCTGAACTTGGAGTCATTTTCAAAAGGAAGATCGATAATGTCAAATACTTCATTCCTATGACTGCCATGCATCACCTCACCAAGAAGCAACTTGACATCTGCCGAACCGCAGTTGAAAGATCGAAGCACACTACCGCAGAAGTCAAGTTCGAGATCTGAAGAAGAATCACCTGGCTGGAAAACATCAGGAAGTTTTGGTGGATCCTGATCAAGTTCCTCAAACTTGATAGCTGAACAAAAGTTAAAGAGGTCACTTAGGGGGAAATTGTTGAATCATAAAAAGTGACCCTCTTGAACTTCAGCTACCGCAACCTCTTCAGCTACCACAGCCATCCAGCACCCGCAGTCAAGCTACTTCTTCAGCAACCGCATCCGGAGTCTCTACCTACCGCAGTCACTTAAATAGATTACTTTAATTGTCTTTATTATAATACTCTCTATTGTCCAGTATGCCTTGCATGGCTACTCTTAGAGATGTAATCTAGTGTACTTCATGAGTCTCTATAAATAGAGCTCATTCTCTTGTATTCAATACGGTGAACATTATTCTGAATACACTTCTCTGAATTTATCGTTCTATCTCTCTATTACTCATCCCTTCTTACTCTCAAATAATACTAGAATACAACTGATTATAACCTCTCTTCGGAGCAAGTCTTTTGTGACTTAATCACTAAGTTTGATCTTCCTTATTAACTTGGTTTGAATGCATTCCTTGTTATGAATCAACTTATGTGTATTCTTGATATAACAATTGTTGTCATTTCTATTTCTTTACTTTCCGCAACTAACTCTCTAACTATCTAACTACTTATTAATATTATTGTTGAGCTTTTGGATCCTTCGAGATTAACTATTCCGCAATCCACTTGTTCTAACGTTTGTTCAAGTGTGTCTCCAAGTTTTTCTCTCAACAAATACAACTATGGATCTGTTCTTTTACTGGTAAACCCTACAAGTTATTTAAACAGTGTAATTTGGGTGTATTATGTGGAACCCTATAATTTTTTTCGATCCTTTATGTCATTAGTAAAGTACATTAACAATGATACATTTAGTTGACTGGAAGTTGAAAAAATGGATAAAGGAGTAATTTTTTTTGTACTACATCTAATTGAAGTGGGGATTTAATGGTTTTGCACAAGCCATGAGTAAAGGAGCTTTTCAGAACAATCCCATACTTGGTTCTGATAAAATGTACTCATGTCTTACTTTTAACATTTGGGAACCTGTTTTGTATCATTTTTATGTTGCAGGCCCAAGAAACATTTAATTTTGTTATAAATGAGGTTTTGGAATTGATCCCGGTAAGTTTTTCCAAGTAATTGAAATTTTTGCATAACCAGAATAGCTGAAGTTGGAAAATTTTAACAGTGATTAAATTTTATGAGATTTCAGATTTCTTATATAGCTTACTGATTTCTGATATATCTTACTACTTTCTTATATAGCTTACTGCTGAATTGAAGCTATCTGATCAAAATTGTAGTCTTCTTGATCCAGGATTGCTATAAGTTTCCCTAATTTTTTTAGGTAATTTAATTTTTTACATTTATTGTGAATTTTACAAGGTTTTATGCTATAAGATTTTCTTCAATTTTTGATGTTATCGTTTTCCTTATTTCTGATTAGTCTGATGTATTCTGAATTCTAATTGAAAATGTGATATGTGATTTCTGATTTTGAAAATCTAATATAGGATTTTGTTTTCTATAATTCTTTATAATGAGATTTTGAAATTCTGATATTGTAACTATGGTTTTGAAAATCTATAATAATAAAATATGATGTATCTAAAATCCTGATTATGAAAATCTGATGCATCTGAAATTCTGACATTGAAAATCTGATATTGGCATGCGAGTATATTTTTTTGGTTTATCATGGTGTTTCAGATTTCTTTGTGATTGTTTCTATTTGGATGGATCGCAGATGCTCCTGTGTTGACTTTTTTGCCCTTGTGATGATGGCTGCCTTGGTGGTTTTCTGATATGTTTACGGTTGCTCATGTGCTCTTGATTCAACACACAAGATCTACACATTTTTGCGTGGAATGAATCTTACAAGTGGAGAATTCAGTATCGTATGAATTTTTAGCATTGGAGAAATTGATAGCTGCATGGGATGTCGGTCTTAGTCTTAGATAATGATATGATTTAATTTCATTGTGGAAAGTTGAACAAGATGGGAAGATGGATGGGGCTGTTGAGACCTGCTGTATAATCTCTTTCAATTTACCAATGTACATTCTTTTTTATTATTATTATTTTTTATAGCATACTACAACACTTTAATATCTTTTCTTATTAACACATTGTCCTGTGAAAATTCTATCCAATTATTGGATTGTATTTTCAAAAAAAAATTATTATAACCAAGGTTGTAAAAATCGCTCTGCGGTAGCTCGGCGGTCGATTGGGGTCAAGCGATTAATCGGTTTGGCGGGAATTAATCGGGGACCATAAATTACTAATAAAACTATTTTAAAATTTAATATATCCTAAGAAAAAATAGTATTTGAAAATTTAAAATTTTTAAATTTTAAAATTTTGAAATATTTGGTATAATATTTGAAAATTTGAATATTTAAAATTTTAAAATTTTTAAGTTTTGAAAATTTTGGGGTAATACTTGAAATTTTGAATTTTTGAATTTTTTAAAATCTTCCCGCCAAGGACCGTCTAGCCTAAGTTTGACCGATATTGACCAATTTCCGCCAAACACCCCTAATCGTAATCAGTTGCAGACCGCCTAGCGCCTAGGCGGCCGCCTAGGCCGATATTTACAACACTGATTATAACAATTACACGTTTGTAAATGGACAAATCTCCTACAATGGCAACGTACTTTATTGTGGCTAACAACTTAGGCAATGTACTTTACTTTGACGCAAAAGCAACACCTTCCGCCCCCCCCCCCCCCCCCGCAACGCGGGGGGAAACTTTCTAGTTGTTATGCATGTTTTTGTTGTTTTATGTTTATGTTATTATTATTATGTGATGGTTGATAAACTAGTTTTTAAATGCAAAATAATGTTTACACATAAATAAACATCACAAGGAGTTTGGTTTTAATGAAATTTACCTTTTAACATAAGATGCTAAAAATAGTTTTAAAATAAAACAAGTTTTATCGTTAAAACTAGTAACCGGTAAAATTTCGGGATTAAAATTATATAAGTTTTAAATAGAGATTTGTAAACTTATCAAACTCCAAACCTTATTTTATAAAGGAAGTTTTATTAAAAGGTTTTCAAATGTTCTAAAGCGATCAAATGATATAACTTAATACTAGTTATTAATTTAAAACTTTGATCGCGTCAATAATATAAAACTGGGTTTTATATATAGAATATTGTTAAAAATGAGATTTTACATGAAATAAGATTTTTAAAGTATACCATGGTTTATTGAATGCATGCAATAACCATGATATAACATGTTTTTAAACTAGAATTATAAAAACATCAAAGACCCCTTACACACCTCAAATCCATGTAGTCATTTTTTAAAGAACACTCGCACGTCTCTTGTATGCACTAGTGGTATAAAGGATACCTAACCGCTTGGTGTTATCTTTTGATGGCCGAGGTGTTTTCGCGATTTCTATAACCAAGTTATAGGCCGATTACACAAGTTTTTCAAATTAGATGATTTGATCGGAAATCTCTTGTGATAAAGGATACCTAAGCAAGAGAGTTCCGAGGAATAGATGATATCAAACATGTCTAATGAAATTTGTTATTAGCGATCCCATAAATCTAGGAATTATATAGCAACATATAATTGATATTCTATATCTATCGGGTTGAATTTAAAAGGATGGGATAAAGGATGCCTAACCATTTATTTATTTTGCAACTTGGATCCTAGACTTTAATAATTAATGGTTTTAGAAACTAAAAGGGTATTAATTATTAAAGATTCAATATTGAAAATACTAAATGAGTTTTGTTAAAATTTTGTAGATATATAATCCACTCTCATAACCACGAATTGTAATTTCTCTTTAAATGACTTACTAAAACAATAACATTCAATAGATACAACTTCAATGAAAGGGTTCATGTCTTAAGAGACAATCTCGTGAGAGATGTGAAATTGTATACACTTAAAGGTCTTAATCCTAAACAAATTAGGTTGAGTAATAGACCTAAATATGTTACCTAGTAAAGACATCATTGTGATGCTCAAGATGCTTCTAACATCATACTAGGAACAATTATTCATGACTTCTAGGAAGTTTTGGATTGTTTAAACATATATCTGATGATATAACATGTCAAACAATATTCCAATAAATACAGTGATATTTTATTTAAAGCTAGTTTAAACATTGGAATAATGCAAGGCTAAAAGAATCACCTTGTGTGATCTAAAAGGCCCATATTTTATGGAATAAACACCTTTAAGCCCAAGAAATTCAATAAGGCCCACATAGATGGATCTTATTTATTTTGTGAAGAAACTGGATACTGGTAGAGGAACTGATCCCCTTATCTAGAAAGAAAGTTTGGAAGAGACTAGTACTTCAGGTATCTACTAGATAGAACTCATACTTTTCGTGTAACACTCAAGTACTTGGTACTTGAATGTTAATCTAATATTTGTAACTTGATTGCAACTATTTACAGAAGAGTAACTAGCTGAGCACAAGCAAGTTGGAACTAAACTCTCGAAGTCTAGTTTATTATTTATGCTTAGAACATAAATTGCTTGTAATATAAAACAATGTTTGTTTTGGAACAATGTACGTTTTAAATTTAGCATGTCTAAATATTTATGTCTCAGTTATTTATTTTAATGTTTGATTATTTACAAAATCGTTTTTCATAACGATAATACTTATAATATGAAATGATTGACTTCTATTATCTGAGACTAGATCTCTTAATAGAATTACAAAGTAAATATCAACATTTTATAAATAAAATTAAGTTCTATAGGCAAGCACTTTTGATTTAAACTTGTTTTAGATCAAACTTATCCATGACATTGTTATCTTTATTGTATAAATGAAATCCACATATTTCAACTTCAATACAGGGATCATTGAAGGCAAATAATGTAGTTTATTTGACATATGTGAACCTTATTTATATGTAAAGGATTCCTAATGATATTTTCACTAAGGTGCAGAGAAAATAATTAA
The DNA here is from genome assembly GCF_052849685.1 of Lactuca virosa. Taxonomy (NCBI): domain Eukaryota; kingdom Viridiplantae; phylum Streptophyta; class Magnoliopsida; order Asterales; family Asteraceae; genus Lactuca; species Lactuca virosa. The sequence goes on from NC_136426.1 coordinate 288,805,306, forward strand.
GGAACTATACACTTTGGTGTATGAATTCCTTTCTAATGAATGTATGAGATTAAGCACTAGATACCAAATCAACTTTATTAACAACTATAGTAGTTTTAGTTATAATTTACATGGTAAAGCATAATTGTGAAATCTTTGTTGAAGGTTTCAAAAGTTGAGATACAAACCGATAAGAACCATCTAAGGTCTTAATGATAATAAAGGATGAACTAATCTTACTTGGTATGATTTACTTTCTAATCGGTAGAAATATTCTCCTTTAACCATTTTGGGATTATACTTCAATCACTATTAATTGTATCTAGAATACAAACACCAACTAATTACATTATTGTAGAATATTCTAAAAGGGCATTTAGATTATTATATACAAACCCACCAAGAATACGTTCCTTTATTCCTCTAAAACCTGAGTTAGTAGAAAGCAAGCTTCTAATGACAAAGCAAGTGGGAGGCACATGAAACTTAAAGTAGCTCAAGAACCATAGACGTATGTAACAATTGTTGGCACTAGTTTCAACAAGGAATTGTTGAACATGAATAGTAGTTATTCATAAACACAAATTGTTCAAATAATGGTAGAAATCATCTATGACTTGAGAAATGTGGAATCTCTCATTGATGACTTCTTGATGGTTTCTAGTTAAACCATCAACTACCGAAAGGTTATATCAGATCTTGAATCTGACAAATGACTTAGAGTCATGAACATTGAGATGTAATCCATGTTTGAGAATCAAGTATGGGCTTGATTAATCTTTCACTCTATAGCAAGGCTAGAAGTAGTAATAGATTCTTTTAGGAAGAATATATACATGGATAATATACACATTTAGTAATACTTGTTATATAAAGTTTTTCTCATACTCATGTCATTGACTATGGTCCTTATCATACTCACGACATTGACTATGATCAAACCTTTTCACAAGTTACTATGATTAGATCAACAAGGATATTATTTACTATAACTTCATATTCTTAATATGAGATATAGCAAATAGATTTCAAGACAGACCGCTTTTTTTAATAGACATCTACTAGAAGGTATCTATTTAGCTTATCCTGGAGGTTTTCTTAATCCAAGTTATCCTAACCAAATGTATAAGGATTAAGATCCACTTGTGGATATAAAGCAAACATCTCAATGTTGGAATAGCCATTTTAATATAAATATACAAGGTATGCTTTTATATCAAAATGAAAAGAACGTGTTTGTGTTTACTAAGAACTAGTGGGAGCATAGTGATATTCCTAATCTTGTATGAAAGAGACATACTTAATCATTTGAATGACATTCCGACTATGCAAGGTGGTTTGCACCTTGACTCGAAAAGTATTTCTAAAATGAAAGACTTAGGAATGACAAGATACATTCTTGGAATGTAAAATCTATAAGAGATAGATAAAGATGAATGTTAAAGGTTTTAAAATTCTTTTGCATGAAATGACAATATCTTGAAAGAGGTCAAGATAAAAGAATCCTTTGGAAAATTCTTGACATTGTCACATGACACCATTTTGAGTTTGTCTCAAATGGACCTAGCACATAGGTTGAGCTAGATGAAATGATTTATATTCTATTTGCTTGGCAAATGAATCCATCATGTCATATCATGAGATACAAATTTAATACATGGTTAAGTCACTAGATGACCGTGACATCCCGAAATTTAGGTCAAAGACTGTGAACGGTCAAGTTCACAGTAAGTCTCTTGGTAAATTGACTCATTGAGTTTTAGTATACCTAAAGTAAAATAAATGAGTTATTCCAACTATATACTTCCAAATATGTAATCTGACAAACAAATCAAACAGCTCAAACTGCAACCCTAGTTAACGCGACTAAAAAAAACTGAAATTTTGTATTAAGCGGTTTTGAACAATACAAACACTCTAGTCTCGTAGTACTTGTTTCTCTGATTTCGAAAATATAAATAACGTCCGAAACGGAGTTCGTATGCAGAAGATACGACCGTTTTAAGAATCCAAAACCAGTATAATACCGATTTCTTAAAAACTGTACGTTTCTATCCGTTGAGGGACTTGCACACCTCAAATGGAAATTCCGAAAACACTTTTGGACTTTGGATATAGCCTAATATTTAATTTGATATTTGAAATATTTTGAGTAAAAATAATTATAAAAGTTGACAAATCAAACGTTTTCAGGATTTTTAATCGCGAAACATTAAACTATTTATTTCGACATGATTTCTATTATTAGTTATGGATTCTAGAATAATATATATACATCCAAATCCGGTAGATTTGGAATAGCCTAATACTTAAAAAAATCGTGAACGACTAGATATATGTACGTATATACAAGTATGAGATATGTTATATGGTCAAATACAAGACGTATTTACTAGAGTTTTGATAAAATATACAATACGAGACAATCATGCAATTCATATATGTTATATAATTAAAATTATATAACAACACTGAATATATAAATATTTATATAAATCATATATCATTTTTCCAAATACGTATGCTAGTGTTTATAACTAGTAAAAAATAAATCAATACTCATCCAAGTACACAAATAATGGGAAAATACCGCTAATAGACAAAAAAAGGGGCCAATTTCATAATTTAGTCATAAAAAATGACTTTTCCACTTATAGACACGCATTCCGCGGAGGGCCCTCTGCGGACCTCCGCGGATCGATATTACCTCCGCGGAGAGGGGTATTTTTGTCATTTGCCCGTCTTCTTTTTGACAAAATCGGACCCTCCTCTTTGGTACCCCCACTCGTCCCCCGATTCCTCTTTGACAAAGAAGGTTCTCCGCATCGACTTACCACCGAAGATTCCGACGACACCGAAGATTCTGGCGACCACGATAGCAAACAACGTCATTTTCCGACGTCCAAACCGGCGACCAGGACTTCGATTACGACGTCATTCCGGTAGTAATGGAGGACAATCTCCCCAATATTTTGAGCGACGGTTTAGGATCCCGGGTATTTCTCACATTCCTTTCTTTGGATTAATGTTGTATATGTATGAAATTTGTTGAAAAACGATTATACTAAACTGAATAAATAGGCAAAATTAAAAAATTTAGATAGCAAAAAATGGAGTTCGACAGGTGGGTTCCGGAATGGTGATGATCCATTCCGCGGAGGTGTATGTCTCTCCGCGGAGGGTTATATCAGTCCGCAGAGCACCCTCCGCGGAGTGAAGTATGCTGTTTAAAAAAGCGGATTTGGTCTATCCGCGGAGGTGTTGGTCTATCCGCAGAGCCTTTTCCGCGGAATGACCTAAAGCCTCCGCGGAATGACCTTAAACATAATTTCCTAATTTTTTTTCATGTCTTTTTATATTAAATTAAATTAAATTAAATCTTATGTTTTGCAGCATTTAGATCTCAATCAAAAAGCGGATTTAACTTTAAAAGGTGTGGTGGGTACTATCATTAAAGATTATTTTCCGCGGCTAACACAATCACAACGACAATTATTCGAAGCTTCGCCGTTTGGAATATTCTTAGGAATGCATATCCCACATGGTGATCCGTTACTTGTGCATTTGATGATGTTGCACGAAGTAAGGTCTCAAGAAGTATTTGAAATGGGGAGGTTTTTTTTATATACAAGGGACGCATTTGGATTTTGGTGAAACGGAATATATTCTCATTTGTGGTTTAAAAGTTGGTCCTTATGTGGATTTACTCCACGATGAAAAAGGCCGGTCAAATTCAAGTCTTCGTGCTCGGTTGTTCCCAGACATTTCTGATGCGCGTATGCGGTTGAAAGATTTAGAAGACTTCATTATGTCTCCAAAATATTTGGCAGTTCAAGATGAAGATGTTGTGATGCTTATCCAGCTTGTTTTTGTGTTGAAGGGACTCCACGGATGGGACGTTAAAACGTGCATTCCCGCTGCAATATACAAGCTTGCTGATTATAGAGATGATTGGAACAGGTATTACATTTAAATATTGTGTAAAAATAGAATACAATAATAATAACTATAATATACAATATGAAAATTGCAGGTTTGCATGGGGTACGTATTTTTGGAGGTATACTTCGCGGATGATGCGTGGAATGTTTAAGAAAATAGTAGAATTTAGACAATTCAAGGAGGCCAATCCCGAATCCAAGAAAATACACAAGTATACCGTTCCTGGTTTTATGCTGCCGTTTAAGGTTATTTTCTAATAAATTTAATTACTTATCATTGTTTTGTTTTTATACGATAATAACATTGAACTTCGGTTTGTAGTATAAAATATAATAGCATGATACTTCAATTTTCTTTCTATAGATCTGGATTTTGGAGATGTTCCCCGAGGCAACCAAATTTTATGTACGCATCCCGACAGAATTGCCGCGGATGAGGTCGTGGAGAAGTAAAACACCGTTATCTTGGGATAACTGCCGTCGAATAATCAACGTACTTGTGGTATGCTTTTTATATTAAGGATTATTTATACTTACAAATTCCAACGTATTTTCATTTTAAACTAACAATTTGATTTTAATTTTTGTAGCCTAACAACGTACCTATTCCAGTCGTGGCAAATGGGACGGAGCTGATGTTGCCGTTTTATGTTCGCTACGTCAATTGGACTCTTAACCATGAAGAGTCTCCTCCACCGCAACATAGTCCGGTCCGAAATAGTCCACCTGTTGTTGCCTCGCCTCCTCGAAGAACTATGTACAAGTCGGATACATGTTCGACTGAATCTGCCACAAATGCTTCTTCCTCGCAACATCCTGAAATAGAAACAACTTATACGTCAAGCGACACATCAACGAGGGTCGTAAAGAAGAAGAAGAGTAGCACAAAGGCATTAGTGAAGCGTCTACTAGGCGTTGTGGCTGAGTTATCATCTAAAGTAGATCGTGTATTACATGAAAAAGATGAGCCAAACAAACGGGTTGTAGAGGAGGAGGAGGAGGAGGAGATGATAAATGAAGAGGATGAAGAACCATATTACCATGATAAACAGTTCGACTATGGTGGTTTGGAGGAGAAAGTTGTGCCTACACCTACGCATGGTGAGCCGTCACAAGACGTGGGTGAACATGACACAAAAATAGTGACTCCTATTGGTATGCCGCAACGAAAGAGGGCTGTTGCATGGTATCAGCGGACTCCGTTCACAGTGGTAAAAAACTCATATTTTAAATTTGGTATATTTCTAAAATATTACATTATTGACATGTTGATTTTTTAGATGCAATCGACAGCAAAATTGAAGAAAATCAGCAAGACAAGGAAGAAAAAAATAGAGGAGAGTCCTAAAAAAACAAATGAGGACATTGTCAATGCAGAGAGTAGTGACGTTTCAAACCATCTCTTTTTGGACAGTATTTATAGTAATAGTCCGATGAGTTTTTGGAAAGAATGGAGTGTGCTCACTTCCAAACTCATCACTAAACATAGGCTGCATATTCTCCCACTAGATATGGATTTTTGGTCGAGGTTACTTTCTGTTCCTGACAAAGGGTGGTTACTTTCTTTGGTAACATTCCTTTAATTAAAATTTTAACTATTTTTTTAGACTAGAATTTATGTAAATAATTCTAACATTTTTATCTTAAAATGTACAGCATATTGCGATATGGAGTTCCTTGTTGATGGAAAGGCGGCCGGCGAACGCTAGGTGGACGATATTTCCACAAGAAATCAATTTGGAACCCGGAAAATCATTATTTTTAAGGAATGTAGCAAATGGTTTTGGAGGTTGTCCTAAATGGAAGGATGTGGATATGGTTAGTTAACTTTAATAATTATTATTTTATAAATATAATATTACTGAAATTACGAGTATTTAATTTAAATTATTTTTTGCAGGTTCTATTCGTAATAAATGTTATTAGTGCCCATTGGTTTATGGCGGTGCTACATTTAGATACCTGGAAAGTAGAAATTTATGATTCAGCACGAATTGCCGGTTACTTCTCAAAGTACTTAACTGGTGGAGAATTCACAAGTTTTGGAGATAGTATTATCTCAGAGTTAGATGTCATTGAGTACTGGAACCATTTCCCCGTTGGACACAAAGACAAAGCAAAGCTGGAGTTTGTTGATGTTGTAGACGTGCCACAACAAGAATATAGTCGTGACAGAGGGGATTGTGGAGTATTTGTATGCATGTTTATGGAAATGATTGTTTCGGGGGGTACCAGTGAAGATTTCTACGGCACGTAGAGATGCGGGATTTCTCTACAGAAATAAGATGGCAAATGTTATTTGGGATACTATATAGGCCTAACTATATAAGTTGATATTAGGAACTTTGTATATATATAATAATATTAAATACTTGTTTCTAGATGAAAAAGTTGATATTAGGAAATTTGGCATACAATCAAACACAATAAACATTACAAATAACATAAAAACATTACAAAAGAGTCGTCTACATGAAAAAGGTTTCTTACGACTAACAAACATTACATAAAACATTGGAAATAAAACAGTCGTCTACATGAAAAAAGGTTTATCTTTTACCAGATTCCAAACGTCCGTATACTCGAAATCAGTTCCATCAAACTCGCACAAGTAATATCCATTCACATCTTGAAGAAGTTCTTCATCATCTGCTTGAGAGCGTCGTATTTTCTCATGATTGTAGCATCGATTGAACCATGTGACTTTAAACTTTAAATCCATCCATTTACTAACAATATCAAGTTTTAGTCGTTCTTGTCCTTGTCCGACCTGATAGTTGAACAAAGCTATTAGGCGGGACCATTCATCACCTACAAGACAATGAGGGGGAGCCACTACTGGTAGACCCTCGTAAATGGTAATCCAGCATTGTGTTAGGACCAACAACTCTGTTGTCGTCCATGGAGATGTACCATTTGTTGGAGAGGCTGCTTTAGATGGATTTGCTGCATTCAAAGAACTTGGTACATTGGACGCCATTTTGTAAATTGATCTCTATTATCAATTAAAGATTTGAATTTCGTGTAGATACTACGTTTAATATATATAAAAAGTTTCTCTACGCGGACTGACAAGTCAGTAACGCGGACTGACAGTTCAGTAACGCGGACTGACAAGTCAGTAACGCGGACTGACAAGGTTTACCGTGTATAAAAAGTTTCTCTACGTGGACTGACAAGTCAGTAACGCGGACTGACAAGGTTTACCGTGTATAAAAAGTTTCTCTACGCGGACAGACAAGTCAGTAACGCGGACTGACAAGTCAGTAACGCGGACTGACAAGGTTTACCGTGTATAAATAAATATGTAACGTGGTGTCGAAAGAACCAATCCTACCGAGTTGTCAAAATGATTTCAGGCAATCACGTATTAAGAAAAAGTTTCTCAACCCTACCGAGTTTTTTCCATAATCTGCAAAGAACCAATCCAAACACCTTCACGTACATTATGAAAGATCAGTACAATTGTTTCAAAATTTGTTTTGTGGCATTGGGATGTGTGGTATGTAATCCGTTATAATAAATCATTTAATTACCTTAGGTTGTTATATACCTAATATTCTTATCTTCACTTGCAGATTCGTACGTTTGTCACGTCTATGATACCAATCATATTCGTTGATCATGTACCTCTAATTGGGACGTACGTAACATCCATGTACATTGCGGTTGCTTTAGATGGAAATCATCAACCCCTTCTCATAGCGTTTACTTTGGGAACCATAAACTGTGACGATTCATGGTTATGGTTCATGAGGAGGCTTAAAGAATGTTTAGGTGACAATACAAAAGTTGGTTTCATAAGCCATATGTCTGATTCCATAGACTTTGCAGTTCAAAGAGTCTACCCTGATTCAGATCATGGCTATTGTTGTAAAAATATAGCCGAGAAAATACACGCTTCCACCGCGTGGAATACAGTGGTAGAGCAGTTGTTCTGGAAGACTTGTAAAGCGTATAATATGTCTGATTTTTATGCATGTTTGAACAACTTACAAAATCAGGTTAATGGGAATCATCTTCATTGGCTTGACAATATTCTCATTGCAAAATGGGTACGGGCTTTTTTTCGTAGAGTACGTTTCAATATTAAATTCATTGACATTCCCGACGTTGTCAATTGGTTTAGAAGAAACACGCATGAGTTTCCAATAACAACAATCATTGAAATGGTCCATGACTCGATGCAAGCAGTGTATCTTCAACGTGCTGCTTTTGGAGGTAATTATAAGTTAGGACATAACTTAAATGGTCAATTGATATGTTATTTATACGTTATGCCATCATAATTTTTGTTTATTCATTCAGTACATTTCACAGGAGATTTTCATGGTCTTTTAACGCCTTATACACTTAAGGTGATTCATAAAAGATTTATGCACTCGGATGGTTGTAGGATTAGGCATATTGTTAGCGACAAATATGAAGTGAGTAAGTATTCAACAACCGAATCTGTGCAATTAGATCGTTGTATTTGTAGTTGCGGTAAATGGCAAAAATGTGGTATACCTTGTGAGCATGCTATAGCTTCACTACAAAGGCTTGAAATTGCAGAAATCCATAGAATGGTAAATTTAAAGTTAAGCACCGCGGTGTATCGAAATGGTTATCAAACTGAGACGGGCAATCCTATTCCAACTCGCAGGCATTGGGAAATACCAGTTGAAAGTGTTGTGGTCTTACCTCCACGACAATTCAGTTGAACTATATTAATTTGTATTCAGTTGTATGTTAACCGTAGTTGTAATGGTCTGTTGGCGTTGTTTAGTTTTTAATAATAAACATTTACCTTTTAATAAAAAATGTTTACCTTTAAATAAATAAAGTATGGATGACAACGACTAGACAAACAACTCTGCGGACTGACAAACATTATTGCGAACTGACAAACACCTCTCTGCGGATGACAACGACTAGACAAACGGCTCTGCGGACTTACAAACACCTCTCTGCGGAGTTTAAGGGACTATATATAGTCATGGATGGTCGTTCGATTTTTGGTATAGAGTTATAAATATTTTATAAATTTACAAATGAGTTCATCTTCAAGTTTGTATATTTGCTCGTGCAACGAAGTTGATTGTTTCTATTGTGATCCGATCGACCCTTTTCTTGCCCCATCACCAAATTTAAGAGACGGGTATATGTCTGAGGATACTTTGCAACAACTACAATGGGCTGAAGAACAACAACAAAAAGATAAAGCGTCATCTCGAGCTCTCACTGAACGTTGTGACCTCATTGCGGCGGAGTGCAAAGAGGTTGAGGAAAGGATGGCGAATACTAAACAAGAAATCAAAGATAATGAGGATTGGATAAAAACAGCTAAGAAGAATATCAAACTGTCTGAAAAATGGCTAGCTGTCAAGGATGCGGAAATGATAGAACTTGGGAGGCAAAAGGACCGTATGGAAGATAAAATACGAATTAGGGACGACTACATAACAATGGAGAAAGAAAAGTATCCTTTGCAATTCCCTTAAGTTAATTACTGTTGTTGTACGTGTGCAATTCCCTTAAGTTAATTACTGTTGTTGTACATTTGCTATATATGTTTCTGGTTTATTGAATGTATTATCTTCGTTTTTTAGTTAGTATTCTAAAACAAAACATAAATTGATATCCTCTAAAACAAAACATAAATTGATAATCATAATATTATCAATCATCTTTAAAATAAACAAACCATTTCAAAGTACACAAATTAATATCCTCTAAAACAAAACATAATTAATAATAAATACACCATCAATCATTCAAATCAAACGTTGAACAATAGTCTTCTCTCTGCGTCTCACTCGTCCAGTGCGTCTCTTGTGTCCCGTGCGTCTCTACCGTCTCTTGCGTCATTTGTGTCCCTTTCCCTTTCCCTTTTGTGTTACTACATGATGGCGCACTATTTGTTCTAGCCTTTTTTTGGTTTCATTGGGACCAATGCCGGACAAGTCGCTGCATTATGTGTTGTACTATCACATCTACTACACCTTCTTACTATAGGTTCCTCACCTTGTGACGGGATACGATTTCTGTTTCTTGGTCTACCAGCTTGACATGTATCCATTATCGGGGGTTTAACAACCATCATCTCAGAAGGAATCTCCCAATCACACGGTTCTGGAAGGGGGTAAACCGGCTCCTCATACGTACTCCGGTATGTTTCCATTTTGTAAGCATCTATAGCCAAATGTCCGAAGTTAGTTTTTTTCAAGTGCTTTAAGACCATTATGACATGACCACAAGGCAACCCAGTTCCTTCCCAATATTTGCATGTACAAGTCTCTTGCCTCAGATCAACTATGTCACCATGTTTGAAATCATGCACTTGATATATTGCATCTGAAACACCAAAAACGGACCATCCTGTCGTACGCTCTTCATTTTTACTAACTACTTTTTCAGCCCACTCGGTTAGCACTGTTGAACGTTTCCCTGTAAAGAATATATATATAATTAAATTATTATTAGAGATAATTAAAGTCTAAATTAATTTCATACCTCCATCGATGCGACGCTTGTTACACCATTCCTGAGAAAGACGACGGAAGAACTCAAGAAGGGGTATTATAGGCATCTTCCTTGCATCTACAGATAAAGCGTTCATGGACTCTGCACTGTTGGAGGTCATGTAATCGTACCGTTTAGACGGGGAATATGCTCTAGTCCATTTAGCACGCGGAATTTCACTTAGATACGCCGCTACTTGCGGCCTACTAGAACTAAATCTAGACCACAATTCTTCAAAAACATTTCTTTTGTAAGCTTTCACAAGCCTCCAAAACAACACTTTTGTTTTGTCATTTTTCCCAAACTTGTGTACTATGTTTCCTAGTAGATGAAAAGCACACACGCCATGATGAGCTTGAGGGAAGACATTTTTAATACTAACCCGAATTGCATCGGCCCGATCAGTTACAAAAGTCAATTCTTGACAATCACCAACACATTCATACAATTTTTCTAGAAACCATGTCCAAGTAAGACCACTCTCTTTTTTGCATATTCCGTGCGCAAGGGGCACTATCTGGTTGTTCCCATCCATAGCTACTGCATGCAATATGGTTCCCTTAAAATCACCCTTCAAATGCGCACCATCCATAATTATAACTTTACGACAAAAACGTTTGAACGCTCGTATCTGCAATATATTAAAATGGAACACATAAACACTCTACAATTTTTTACAAATAGTTATATATTAAATAACAAGTTTGTGTATTTACCGTGCTCCCAATGGCATAAAAACAACACTCGAAACAATCTTCAGAATCTGTTTGTATATACGCCACTGTACCGGGATTATGCCTCTTCAAATTGTGAAAATAGATAGGAAGTTTGGAAAAACATTCTTCATAGGATCCCAACAACAATTCCATAGCATATTGTTTTGCACGCCAAGCTTGTTTGTAATTTACATTAATTTCCAGCAAAGCATTCAAATCCCTTGATATTTCATTAGGCCTCCAAACCTTGGAACGAGTTTTTCCCATAATCTCATGCAATATAGTACCCATGACTTTTTTATTAGCATGCTTATTATTAGGGTGTATCTGTAATGACGAACATGTGTGCACGTTGTTGAAACTCCTGATTTCAAATTCATCAGTGGGAACAATGCGTTTTGCATATAAACGCCAACTACAGTTCTCAATTTCACAATATACCTCATAACGATTTTTGTTAGAATGTTTGGTCTTAGACTGAAACTTTTCTCTGGTAGCTTTAAGACTCAAAGCAAATATTAGTTGTTGTTTGTTATCATACGTTTGACGAACAAACATATCATCATTTGGACCTAAACTATGAAATGGTCCGGGTTCAACAATAGGATCAGGACAATCAGGTATGGGAGGCATACCGTAAAATATGTCTAAAGCTTTTTTCCCGTGTGTGAACTCATCTTCTGACCAACCTTCATTTGACTCTTCACCATCTGACAAAGTTTTGTCACCCAGTCTTCCAAACTCATATAAATTTTCTTCTTCCACTGTATTCACTGCAACAGTTTCTTGTTCTGGACACTCTTCAACATTATCAGATACAATGTTTTCAACATTATCAGATACAATGTTTTCAACATTGTATGGTACAATCTTCTCAACCGCTTCTGTCGGTTCGACCCATCCCTCAAACACCTCCAAATACAAATGCACAATCTCCTTCGTTTCAGAAATTACATTTCTGAGTTGATGAACATCTGCTTCGTCTACAATATTCATAACATACCCATGAACCGGGTGTTGAAATGACAATGATATATTACTATGGAACAAATTAGCCTTACTTTTGACCAAATCAAACAATATTCGACGATCAAAGTTTGGCGGAAGCAGTATACCTAAGTTGTTAAACTTAGGTCTAACGTAGGTGTTAACCCCATTACTTATCTGCCAAAAACCCCCGGTACATAGAATAACAAAACTCATCTTTCTTTTGGAAAATAAATTAGTAACACTAGACAAATTTGATCGCAAATGGAGATAAGAAAATGAAAAAACAACATTTGTATCAAAAAATCCGTCAAAAAACGTTCCAACCATTCATTCCGCGGAGTCATTAATCTCTCCACGGAGCTCCTCGCCACTGGCTCTGCGGAGGGATTAAAAACCCCAGCCAAGCATTCCCTCCGCGGAGGGGTTAATGTCTCCGCAGAGGACCCCGCGGAGCAATTTTGTAAACAATAAAAAATTGTCACTTTATTAGATTCCGCGGTGGAAACAACGCTCCGCGGAGGTCCGCAGAGGGTCCTCCGCGGAATGCGTGTCTATAGCCGGAAAAGTCATTTTTTATGACTAAATTTTGAAATTGGCCCCATTTTTTTTGTCTATTAGCGGTATTTTCCCACAAATAATTGGGGTATTACAATACTTCTAAATCCAAACCAAACAAGATACGTATGAAAATTTATTAATTACAAGTTATACACTCATTTGATAATGAAACAAATACACACAATACATTACATAATGAACCAATACATTATACAACTTGCGGACTACTCAACTATTTTGCACAGTCAACTTTGTACAACTTGCGTCTTACCCTTCAGCTTATACAAAACCACCCTCTAAACATTTCACAGTTAGTTCACAGGTATGAGACATTAACTGAAAATGTTCTCCAAAAATCTTGATTTTGGTTTGAAGCTCCCCTTGTAGAACACTCAAACTACTCAGACTCAAAAGGATAAAACGTGTTCTTTTTCTCAAATGAAGCTGTCTCAAGAACAGCCCCTCACCTCCTTTCTCATTCCCCATTCCCTGCAATGAAACTTTCAACCAATACAACATCACTATCCACCTTAGTCCCTTCCTGTGTCGATGGCCAAGCCCCAATCCAAACACCCAACTGATTTCAATCAAAACCAAGAAGAGATTAAGAATTTGTGTTGTTCTTCTCCGTCTATTTCCGTTAAAAATCAAACAAAAGAAAGAGAAACCTTTACCTGTTGCATCCCGTTCACTTTTCTGTTGAAGAAGAACCAACCAAATACCCCTTTAATTCGTCACTATTGCTGCTAGCATCTCCATTCCCTCTTTGCGTTTGGCTGCCGGACAGAAGAGGGGAAAGCCAAGAACCGATCGGAGCATAAACCCCCATCCGTTACCTGCAATCGCCGGAGGACCGAAGTCCTTTTCCCTTTCTCGTATCTGTTACTGATTTCGATCAAACGCCTCATGACGACCCTCTTACCATCTTCTGACGATCTATTCTTCTTCCCTTTGATTCGTGACCACCGGTGACGAAGCAGATGGGCCAAGGAGGAGTGCGCTGGAGATCGATTGCCCCTCCCTCTCCACTTTCAATTTCTTGGCTACGACCGATGCTTCTCTAATGGCTGCTTCAATCGCGTTTCGTTCTCCCCTGATCAACCGACGAACCTTCGTTTCCCCCTTCTGGTCGCCGATTGCTTCCTTCGCGTTTTTCTCCCGTTCATCTGTTTCCTTTGTGGCTTCAATTGGGATCGATCTGTAACCCTTACCCGATTAGACAAATGAATACGGGGTAAGAGCCTGATTTTTTTTTAAATGGATCCACTTATGTGGATCGGACCTGGAGCCCCAATTAGCTGAGTTTAATCACTTAGCCTGCCCTACACTGCTATAATCGTTAATCTTCGGAGCGAGGTACATATGTATAGATCTATATGCGGTCGACAACCCCACCTGCGGTTGCTAGCTACAACCATCGACTGATCAATCGTAGCAGGTGATATGTGTCTACGATCGTTACTACGACGTCCAATGAAGCGTCGTAGGGAGGGGTACTTTTCGTCCATAGCTCGATTATAGAACTCACTAAAAACATTAACACGAATCTCTCTCTCTCTCTCTCTCTCTCTCTTACTACAACCATAGGTTTGGTTGCCTTCAAGTACATTTTTAAGTATGAAAATTTCTTATACAAAGCATTCATTTTGACTTTTAAGAATTCATTACAAGTATATTTTTAAGTATGGAAATTACTTATACAAAGCATTCAATTTGACTTTTAAGAAGTCATTACAAGTACATTTTATGTATGGAAATTACTTATGGAACATAACGTTTTGGCTTTCAAAGATTCATTACAAACACAATTTTAAGTATGGAAGTTACTTATACAAAGCATTCATTTTGACTTTCAAGGAGTTATTACAAGTACATGTTAAAAGCATGAATTTACTCATATCAAAATACATTCTTGGCTTTTAAAGACTCTTTGCAAATACTGTTTTTAACGATCGTTATACATACAAAGATAATACTTTTTAGACTTATTAAAAGTATTACTGCGTTAAAAAAAAACCTGTGACACTCACCAACCTTTGTGTTGACTTTCAAAACTACATGTATTCTCAGGAAAACACTAAACAAGCATTCAAGACAGATTGGATTACAGGTGACCTAGTTTACTTACTGTTGTATTAAATGCCTATTTGTTGAGGCAATTCATGTATTATTATTATTATTATTATTATTTGTAAAAACCTTGTATTCAAATATCAATATGGAACATGAATGCTATTTTGTTTATTGTTGTACTTGTGCTATATATTCAATTTGTCTGTGATCCATGAACTTAGTCGCACAGCCCGACGTGTTCCGCCGCCTCGGCCGGGGGTGTGATAATGACTGTGAGAACATTCTAAGAGTACTTAAGAAGAGATAAGAGAATATATATGAGATAATTAGTTTAGAATAAAATCTTAATGTAAAGAGCTACATATGATTTTGATTTCTAAATAAATATTGATAATTATTAATTATAATTAGATTATGACTTCATTATGGAATGAAGAGTAAGTTTAGTTGGAATGAGATCCAAGCAAAACAAAATATCTCTATCTACTAAATAAGAATACACTACTTTTCAGAAGTTGAAATCAAATTAATTGGATGAACTAGATCATTGAAAAACTAGGATGAATCCTTCCATTCAGGGATAACCTAGAAATCTTTTGTGAGTAATAGAGTGTACTTAATCAAGCTAAGTAACTCTATATCACATAAGAGCACCAATTACATTCTCCAAAATATTTAACTATACTTAGAGTAATGTCAAATATGGAGATGATTGTATTCGCAGAATTCACACAAATTAAATTTAGTCTAATACATTAATAAAGTCTTTCCTTTTAAGCCAAATATGAGTGGTCACACTTTAGCCATAAGACCTTTATTATTCTAGTAATGGGATTTTGATTTGAATTTAGTATTTGGATATTAGAACATTGTAACAACAACTATTAGATAATGTTTTGAAATACTGGGATATAATCATTACACTGATACTTGTTGTGTTCTATATTAGCATGTTTAATCAATGAATAATCTTATTATTCTAAAGGTTTATAGTCGGTCATGATTGTGGGAGCAATTATGAAGTAAGACTAATATGAAATGGATTGGTTGACTCTCACTAGATGAAAGTAGGCAAGTGGTTGTAACCAAGTTTCATAGGTACTTGTCAGAGAACTAGTATTGAACGAACCCGCATCAAGATCATCTCATAGATCGCAGTTATGAGTGATACTTGATTAAAATGTACTATCTTTGTATCCTTAACACCTGAGATACATAGTGGGACTTAAGTATAGGGAGTACTGTGCTTTGATATGACCAAATGTTGTTCCTTGACCGGGCAGTTATAAAAGTCATATTCGGACATGGTGTGAACTATGCAAGAGGCTTTTGTAGTCAAGATAGGATTTGTTCCTCTTATTCGTTGAGAGTTAGACATTTAACGCGCGTTACCCAAAGTTGAATTACAAATGAGATTGATTGCGATCCAATACTCATGTTTCAACAGGATGTCTGTAATTGATAAACTTACCTTAATACATCAATTGAAGCTTAGAGCTTTTCGGAATTGGATGTTGAGGAATGGCATTTTTCGTCATATGTTATTGGGGGCAGTGAAATGTTGCTAGACGTTCACCACTGTCTATATCAATCTATGATGAGTCTTGTGCAAGTGGGAGATTGAAAGATCTAGTATGCCCACGAGTCATTATAGAATGATATTGCTAATAATATATGATCATATAGGGTCACACCATATAGCAAGTTACCGTCAATTGATTATTTATTAGTATAATTTGATTATTAGTAAATAAATCAACACTTGTATTTAATTGGAAAATTAGTATTTCATGGAAATAATATTTTACTAATTGGGAATTTATTATTTGTGGAAATAATATTTATTGGAGAAATAACAACTTATGAAATATATCATAAAGTATGATTATTTATAAGTTATATTTATATCTTAATAAACCAGTTGGAGTTTATTTATATAAAAGGTAGTTTTATATAAAAGAGATATTTATATAATACTAGATACATGTTATATATATTGGAATCACTTTTATAAAAGATGTAACTGGGTGATATTGAAATAAAGCCTTTTAGCAATTAAACAAAATATGTTTCTCTGTTTCAAAAGCATCAAATTATCTCTTTGCAAATAAATCAACTCATCCCTAGACCTAGACAAATCTAACTCTAACTTTTCAATCCACATGCGCCTCTCTTCACTTTTTGACGAAACCTTGCCGAGTTAAACGGTTAAGTGAGCATTATTTAAACAGATTCATTTTAGACTATCAATAAAAATTGAAAAAGTGAAATTTAAATCATTCAATTAAGTTTCATACTGAGAGACAGGAATATTTAGAGATTTAAGAGTGATGTGTACCTTGTTAATCAACTTCTTACACTCACTGATCTGCTCAGGAACGAGTTTCGCAGCAAAACAATTATCCGAAGCATGTCCCCTTTGATCTGAAACTTCATTCCTCACCATCAAGCATCTACCACTGAATTACGAAACTTCATATTTCGCCACGAAGCTTCTTCCATGATTTGGCCTACAAACCTCTACGTCTTCAGATTTTGTTGACCATACTTCGAATCTTCCAAACTCATCATCATGTTCCTGCACAATTAAAGCAGGTTTAGCATCATCAACAAATTTCTTATTCTTGATTTCCTCCAACTTTCTGAGGAAATAAGTCTTATCATCCTCTCCCTCTTTCTTCTCATTCGTCATTCTTAGCATGTACTCCTTGGCTAGATGGTTTTTACCATGACAATAATTACAGTCATAGCCATAGTCACCAACAAGCTTCTTTTCCTACTTCACTTCTTCCTTTTGAGAGGTGTTCGCACTCTCATCCTTCACCTTCTCAGACTGTAGCTGCCCTGCCAGTTTTCGTTCTTATTCCGACTTAAATTCTTCTTTGCGAACCTCTTAGGATTGGACACCATCATAGCATAATCTTCTTTAGAGAGTTCACAATTGGAGATATAAGACTCCAAACCATCATCTTCAACCTTCTTGCCCTTTGCCACAAGAGCCAAAGAACCCATTCTAGAAACAATCTTTCCCTCACCAGTCACCTCGCCTTCATGTGACCTCAGAATACCTACGAGCTTTGACAAGGTGTAATTCTTGAACTGTTCGTGTGTCTTACCTGTCGATGCCATACCTTTCCACTCTGATCTAAGCCCATTCATGAATGTGACCTTTTGCTCAATCAGTTCACGTTTGATCTTGTGCTTCACCATCCGGCTTAATAGATGGTTGTAACGATTGAACGTCTGGTCGAATTACTCTTCTGGCTTCTGAACGAAAGCTCCAAATTCTGAAAACAATAGAGTCTGAATTGAGTGCTCAAGATCAGCGTCGCTGCAGTATAGCTCCCTAAGCCTATCCCATATTTCTTTTGTAGTTTTGTAGGAGCTAACCAAGCGAAAAGTGTCTGCAGGCAAGCAAAACGGATGATTCTCAAGGCTTTGACATTGCTAATGAGTTTGTCTTTTTTCATCTTCAGGGATATCATCAACGTCCAGAAGAAGATCATTATCCTCAGCTTGAGTCTTGATAATCTTTTTCGTACTAGTATGAGCGAACGCTCCCTTTGTAATAGCATATGAAATCAGTGAACCATTGTCTTCAAGCCCCAACACATAATCTTCAAAGTCTAGAGCCTATACGTCATAATCATTTGGAAAAAGAATGGGGATCCTTGTTGTAGATCCAATACCGCTTGAGAAGTTTATGGCGTTCACGTGAGAGTCGTCGGGCAGCATGCTGTCGATTTAATGAAAGCCTTTATGAACTAGATGTGTAAACCTAAAATCGAGATTAGGGTAAAACAAAGATCAAGATTCAGCATCTATAATCGATGAAATCGAAGAAGACGACAAACACCAGATCCTATTAAAGCGGAAACCCTAATAGCTCTTTAACAGAAGAGATGCACATGGATTACACAGCCTCCTGCTCTGATACCAATTGTTAAGAATAAATTTTGTATGATCAATTAGATTCAACAGGTAAAAACAATCAAAACACATAATACGGATCAAAGATGTATCGAATGATTAGAAATCACAGCCTCATAAGAGCTTGACAAAGAACTGTTACTATAGAAGTTGTGTAGGGTTTACAATGTCACGTGTGGCATCCCCATTTTCACGGCCAGAAAAGACCGATTTTGTTTATGCTTTATAAAAATCAGAGTACTTCTTTTAATAAAAATGTTGCGAAATTTTTTCCCAGAAAAACATGATAAATACGTTATCAAAGCATTTCTGAAGAAATGTATTTTTATTCATTTTAAAACGTTTGGGATGTCATCGTCAATACAGAAACATAAGCATAAACAAAACTTACATTCATTATCACTAATGATTTATATCTCCTTAATCTCTTAGTGTAAAGTAGCTTCATATCGACACCAGAGATACAAATAAGCTTGAGTGGGTCAGGTTGGGAAACCTGGTGAGTACATATGGTTTTCAACCCACAATAATATAATTACTATGTTTAAACATCAAACGATTAATCAACCCAATTACCCTTCCCCATTATCTCCTTTACTCTTAGGGATCTACCCTAAGAATCGGCTATTCCTCTTTCATTTACTCCATGGATTATCCTAAAGAATAGGCACGAAGTCCATCGTCGCCAAGGTTTATACAACAGGCAGTAAGTCCATAGTCGCCAGGGTTTATACAATAGACACTAAGTCCATAGTCGCCAGGGTTTAGGCACTAAGTCTGCATAGTCGCCAGGGTTTATCTTGTTTATTGACAATATCGTTTTCGAGAGTCCACTCGCAATACATGTCAATGGGTTTTTAGAGTACACCGGGTGAACATCTCGTTCACAACACCTATACGTTGCGAGCCTGCTAGTGTTCCATTGGACTATCTAGAATAGTCTGTGGTTGTCATCCATACTCTGCTAGATGACGGGGCCAACGCTTGGGTAAAAGGCTTCTCTCATTGTTCACCTCTCACCCTTATCTCATGGTATATATCACCTCTCATCTCATCATCCAACTCATATTTCATCTACCCATGTTTCACTCAACATATTTTGTAGATATAAAATACATATACAGTTTAAATCATTTAAAACATGTATAAAATCGTTCATCCAGCATAGACGACAAGTATTCAGACAATATGCACACATAACACGTAATTTATATAAAATACTTCATATCTATGTGTAAGATGAAATTAACTATGCACCCACCTGTAAAGGTGGTGGTTATGGACTCAGACAGCGCTTCGCTTCTTAAAAACAATTTCCCTTGACAAAAACTTATATTGGAGTTTAGCGAAGAACCGGGCTCTACGCGGGCAGAACTTTTAAACTGAAAGCTCTTCTTCTCAGGGCCTTCTGGCGCTCCGGGACTCGCTACTAACTCCTAAGAAAGGCTAGAGAAAAGCCTTGAGGCTTTGGGGGTGTTTGGGAGAGAAGTTGAGAAAAGGTGTGAAGAAAAATGAGGAAAACGCCTCTATTTATAGGCTGCCAGCACCGAGTACGCTGAGCGTACTCAAGAATTACGCTGAACGTAATGGGTTTTAAAGGGTTATGCTGAGCGTACTCAAAATTATGTTGGGCGTAATGTGCCACATGCCACGATCTCGTTCAAAGCCGTCGGGAAGAAGGTGCGGCTCAGATTGCGCCACATGTCACTCGCTGGTTACTCTAGAAACTAATTATCTTCTAAAATTCGTAACTTTCGCATACGAGCTCTGTTTTCGACGTTATTTATATCCATGCGTAGGTGGGACCATACTCTACAACTTTTGTTTAGACTCCGTTGGCTAAATTTGACTTTATTTTTAAAGTTATATTTTTAACAGTCCGGGACAGGAAAAGTCTGTTAAAAATTCATAACTTCTTCGTCTGACGTCCGTTTTCGTCTGTCTTTTTACCGTTAAGCTACTATTAACGAGATCTTCAATTCTCGTTTAGGTTGTGTCGGCTAAAAATCGGTCGATCTAAAATTTGAATTCCAGGTTGCATACTACTATGCAAAATCTTATAAAAATCATAACTTCCTCATATGAAGTCAGATTTGAGCGTTCTTTTTATGCATGCTCTCGGTTTAACGTTTACTACGACTTTTTTTATATTGCTAAGGCTAAATAGTACTTTATCGTAAACTCACTTTTTACATCACACAACGTCGTGCCGGTTTTGTCGCAAAACTTCGACGTGTCATAACTTCTTCGTTATAACTCGGATTTCGGCATTCCTTATATGTACGAAACCCTTGTGAAATATACTACAACTTAGTTAAGATTATTCATTCTAAATAATCTTCTGTCGAAAAGTCATTTTCGACACTTATTGTTTCTAAATCGACTAGCCCGGATCTACAGGCGTTACATCACGACTACTCAATACACGATGCATGCATGCACCTTAAATAGTAGAACCATAATAATAACTAACGGGTGGATAGGCCCGACCCGGTTTACAAAACATGGACTACATAAATAATACAATTGATGCAATCCAATATACCCAACAATTTGTGGGTTAAACCCCGATTAATTAATTAAGGTTATTTTTGGGTTATGATTAGAGCGAGGAGCCGTGTTAGCAGCAGTCCAAATGTGTGATACAATTATCTTCTATTAGAGGCGAGTCTTCTCATTATACCCGTGGGTTGGAGGCACTAATGCTGGCCCATTATGTTGTTATGTAGAATGCTAGTTGTTATGTGGCTTTTACATATTTGTTGATCGGGTTGAAATAAACCCCAAGGTTGGGCCCATTATTGTATCATTGGGTTAAAATAATCTACAGGGCTATGGCCATATTTGTTGATCGGGTTAAAATAAACATCATAGTTGGGTCGATTATTGTATGATCGGGTTGAAATTAACCCTAGGGATGGGCCCATATTTTAATGATCCGGTTGAAATAAACCCCAGGGCTAGGACCATATTTATATATTGGGTTAGAATACACCCCAGGGCTAGCCCAGTTGTATGTTTGGTATGTGGTACTTTGGGGAACTCACAAAGCCTTGTGCTTACAGTTTATGTTTATGGTTTCATGTACTTCTAGTACGAAAGGAAAGGGCCCGACGTGATGGAACTGTTGGATATATTGTCTAAGTCCATAACTATATTTGGTATGTACTTGACCCGACCCGACATGGTCCATTTGGGTTGCACTTCACTCGAACAATTTATGGATAATCTTTTGAGAATAGTATAAGTTATGATTTATTAATATATTATAAGTTCTAATATATTAATATAAAATCATATTATTTAATTAGTATTGATCTATAATTAATTTAGAATTAATTTAGAGATCAAAAGTATGACTAATTAAATATGGGCTCTTGTATTTATATAGTGTGGGCTAATGCTTATTTGGAATGGGCTAGGCTTGCATGGAAAGTCCATGGATACTCCATGGAGCTTTAACCCATGGATCTCATGGAAATGAAAAGACATGGGTATTAGGGTTTACATGGATGTAACCCTAATCCACCACACTATATAAAGGAGGCTTTGGTTCTTGAAATTGCACTAGTTGATGTGAGTAAACTAAGAGGGCCGATTTCAAGAAGGTTGTGACTATTCTCTCAAGTTTCCAAGTTTGTGGTGATTTGTGACTTCCATTTGAGACATCCACACTATTGGTGCTAGGCTCTCAAACTCCAAGCAATCAACTACTACTACAAGGTAAGTAATTCTACTAGCTTTATTTGATTCAAGTACCCCATGCCATGCTAGTTAGGATAAGAACCTTGGAAAAATAATTATTTGCATGTATCTTAGTCAAACATAGATCCAAGGTTTCTAGGGTTGCATGTACACCATAGGAGTGTTAGAATGCTCAAAACCCATCAGTGGTATCAGAGACTAGGCTTGTTTACTTGATACTTGATGCAAATTACTTGAAAATCGAATTTTTTTGTTCACTGCACGTATGAACTCGCCGAGTCCATGGGGGGACTCGACGAGTCCATGAAGAAATGCATGCTACTCGTCGAGTCTGTTCATGCACTCGACGACTAGAGGCTTCAGTGTCCAGATTTTCGAGTTTTGCTACTGGAAATGGACTAGAAACATTACCCTAAACTGTTTTGGTGTTATAAAACTTGTTTTAGATGGTGTAATGTTTATGCTAATCCATTTACAGTGGCTATTATAAAAAAATTACAAGTTTTATATAAGTTATTTATGATTCTTGAAATTATTGATAATCATGTTCTTGAACTTATGAGATTAGATGATCATAGGAATTATTTGTAACCTCCTTGGTAGTTTAATTCTTGATCATTATGTGTTTTAATGGAGTCCATAACTTGTCCTCAAGTTATGGAAAACCAAATGTCACACTTTAATTAAAAACCATTATAAGAACACATGAGTTATAAAATGAAGAGTCTTCATTTTAATACTCAATTAACTCATAAGTTATGAGAAATGTAAAGTTTTGAAAGTTTACAAAACTTGCCCTCAAGTTTTGGAACAAGTAAAGTCATATTAAAACTTTAGTTCCAACCCTTAGAATTTTAATTAATAAAATTCAACCCTTATACTTTATAATATTATAAGTTAATAATATATATATATATATATATATATATATATATATATATATATATGTATAAGAACAAAGTCTTCTTACCATTAGTAGGCCTCATTCACGAAGCCGGTCTATAAGGGGGTATAAGGTTGTTGCCTATAAAATAGCAACTTAATGGGTGTCCATTCTCACCCACTGCTTCCTTGATCGGTGGAGGGTCGTTAGCCGAAAAAAAAGGTAGGACAAGGACTATAATTCTCATTTAAGTATGATGATTACACTAAAGTAACTAAACCCTTATTAAATTCCCAATCTTAGTTACTTTAGGAAAATGTGAATAAGGTGCTAATCCATGAAATTACACTTTGCACTTTGATTAAGATGTTAGTGGAGCGTGTGTGGTTAACCGGCACACTAACCTGGACTTATCAAGGTAGGCAAAGGGTGACTTAATGTTTATCATAGTATCGATGGAGCGTGTGTGGTTAACCGGTACATCGATTGAGGGGTAGTATATCAACGGTACCAAGTAATTTGCATGGTTACTTCACACCTTGTTTTGTGATCCTCGGCATCCCAGTCACAAAACTTGAAGGGCACACTCGAGATTGAAACATGCCATTGAAAAGTTCAATGAATCTCAAAGAATCTAGGAGCTTCTAAACCAATTAAAACCTAAATATTTCGTTTTTCATGGTGGAAATTGGTGAATCGTCATTCACCTACCTTCAAATATAGTAGCATGCATCATGATGGCCACTATGACAGCTGAGCTCCAAAAGTCCTATGAGGACCACTACCCTTTTGAGATGTACATGGATTTGATGGACCACTACCCTTTTGTTTTGTTTTAACTGCTACTCCAGGGTGTTACTACTCCTCCTACTCCTACTGCGGCTAATGTCTTGGCAATCGGGCATGGCAAAGGTAAGAATAGAAATAACCCTTCTAAGGGTACCAAGGGTAAAACCCTTAAAGGCTCCTATTCAAGCAAAACCAAGAAAGGTTTTGTCACTCCTTCTGCTAACCCTAATGAGGCTGAATGCTTCTATTGCCATGAAAAGTCGCACTGGAAACGAAACTGCCCTAAATACCAGCAAGATCTTAAGGATGGGAAAGTAAAACCCAACCATGCAGGTATATAC
Source organism: Lactuca virosa (assembly GCF_052849685.1). Taxonomy (NCBI): domain Eukaryota; kingdom Viridiplantae; phylum Streptophyta; class Magnoliopsida; order Asterales; family Asteraceae; genus Lactuca; species Lactuca virosa. Next base: position 288,829,715 of record NC_136426.1, read on the forward strand.
ACTATATTGTCTAATAAATCACCTCATTCTAAGTCTTGGGTCCTTGATACAGGTTGTGGAATTCACATATGTTCTGATCTGCAGGGACTAAGAAGAAGTGAGGATTTGGAGCATGGAAAGATAAACCTCATCATGGCGAATAGGAAAGTTTCACATGTCACCAAGATTGGAGTTTATTCCTTGTTACTAGATAGTGGGTTTACATTAGATTTGAATAAATGTTGTTATTCGCCAGAAATGGCAAGAAATGTTATTTCCTTTCATGCATTGTATAAACAAGGTTTCACCTTTTATTTTGATAATAAAAGTGATGGTATTGATGTTTTCTATAATAGTGTTCTTTATTTTAAAGCATTACCTTGTGATGGTGTGTATGAAACTGTATCTGTTGTAGATAACTTAGGAAATAATGTATTGTGTATCGATTCTTCCACTAGCTTAGATAAAGCATCCTTATGGCATTGTCGTCTTGGACATGTAAGCAAGAAACGCATAGGCCAACTCCAAAAGGATGGAGTCTTGGAATCATTTGACCTAAAGTCGGATGATAGTTGTGAATCTTGTCTACTTGGAAAAATGACAAAGTCACCTTTTACTAGCACTTGTGCTAGGGGTGAAGGTTTGTTGGACCTCATACACACGGATGTGTGTGAACCCTTCAGAACCGCCACAAGAGATGCTAATCGCTTCTATGTGACTTTTACTGATGATTTTAGTAGATATGGATATGTCTACTTAATCAAGCATAAGTCAGAAACCTTTGAAAAATTCAAAGAGTTCAAGCAAGAAGTGGAGAATCAGTTGGGCAGGAACATTAAGATGCTTCGATCCGATCGAGGTGGTGAGTATCCTAGTACTGATTTCCTTGACTATCTTAAGGAATATGGGATTGTCTCACAATTGACACCTCCTAGGACACCACGGTTGAATGGTGTAGCTGAGAGGCGCAATCGGACCTTTTTGGACATGGTTTGTTCCATGATGAGTCGAGCTTCGCTACCAATCTCATTTTGGGGGTATGCCTTAGAGACTGCCGCCCATATCCTTAACCCAGTCCCTACAAAGAAGGTTGCAAAAACACCTCACGAGATGTGGACTGGAAAAGTTCCCAATCTAGACCACATCAAGATTTGGGGTTGTGAGGCTTTCGTGAGACGCAAGACTCACGATAAGCTCGAACCTCGAAGTGAGAGGTGTATCTTCATCGGCTACCCACAAAAATCCTTTGGTTACATCTTCTACAGACCTAGTGATAATGTGGTCTTTGTAGCAAGAAGAGGAGTCTTTCGAGAGAGAGAATTCATAAGCCAAGGAGACAGTGGGAGGTAAATTGACCTTGAGGAAATTCAAGAGTCAAGTGGTGAAGGAACCTCAACCCCTAGCCCTCAACCTGAGGAGGAAACTCCTGTTGAGCCAATTGACAAGTCTGAACCTCTGAGGCGTTCCACAAGGGTTAGGAATGCACCTGAGCATTATTATGGCTTCCATATTACTGCAGAAGGTGAGACACTTATTAGTGATGCGACATTGGTATGTCTGGATGAACCTAACAGCTATGCGGAAGCCATGACAGGCCCCGAGTCTGCCAAATGGAAAGAGGCAATGGACAGCAAGATACAGTCGATGTATGACAATCAAGTTTGGAACTTGGTTGACAATGTACCCGGTCGTAAGACAGTTGGGTGCAAATGGATTTTCAAGAAGAAAACCGACATGGATGGTAATGTACACACTTACAAGGCACGACTGGTTGCAAATGGTTATTCTCAAACTTCGGGAGTTGATTATGATGAGACCTTTTCACCAGTGGCTAAGATTAAGTCTATAAGGGTTCTGTTAGCCATTGCTGCATTTCATGACTATGAAATATGGCAAATGGATGTCAAAACCGCTTTCCTTAATGGAAAGTTGGCTGATGATGTTTACATGGTTCAGCCAGAAGGTTTTGTCAGTACAGAGTATCCTAATAGAGTGTGTAAGCTTGAGAAATCCATCTATGGATTGAAACAAGCACCTCGCAGATGGAATCTTTGTTTCGATGAGAAAGTCAAAGAGTTTGGCTTTTCGAGATGCAAATATGAATCTTGTGTATATGTCAAGGCTAGTGGGAGTATAGTCAGCTTTGTGGTATTGTATGTGGATGACATACTACTCAAAGGAAATGACATTCCAACCTTGCAGGAAGTAAAGTCCTGGCTTGGGAAGTGTTTCGCTATGAAGGACCTTGGAGAAGCTGCCTATATCCTAGGGATAAGGATTTTGAGAAACAGGAGTAAAAGACTAATTGGACTTAGTCAAAGCACCTATGTGGACAAAGTGTTGAAAAGGTTCAACATGCATAATTCCAAGAAATGTGAGTTACCTATCCAGTATAATGCCAGACTGAGTAAAACTCAGAGTCCGAGTACAGAGGCTGAGATAGCTGAGATGAGTCGAGTACCATATGCTTCCGCTGTAGGCTCGATCATGTATGCTATGACTTGTACACGTCCTGATGTTGCCTTTGCTTTAAGCATGGTCAGCAGATATCAGGGGAATCCTGGCAAGGCTCACTGGACAGCGGTAAAGAATATTCTCAAGTACCTACGAAGGACTAAGGACTGGGTCCTTACCCTTGGTGGGAGTGATGACTTGAAAGTAGCAGGGTATAGTGATGCTAGCTTTCAGACTGACAGGGATAATTTCCGCTCTCAGTCGGGCTGGGTCTTTACCCTAAATGGAGGGGCAATTACTTGGAAAAGTTCCGAGCAAGATACAATGGCTGATTCCACTTGTGAATCAGAGTATATAGCAGCAAGCGAGGCAGCAAAGGAGGCTATATGGCTAAAGAACTTCATCGGAGATCTTGGAGTTGTACCAGCTATAAAGGAGCCAATGGAGATTTTCTGTGACAGCAATAGTGCGGTTGCCTTAGCCAAGGAACGAAGAGATCATAGGAGATCCAGACACATTGACAGAAAATATCACTTCATCAGACATCGAATAGAAGAAGGAATCCTCGTGGCAAAGAGGGTATCATCGGATGAGAACCCAGCAGATCCTCTCACGAAGGGACTGACTCGGGTTAAGCATCTCCAGCATGCTCGGAGCATAGGGCTGAAGGATGATATTAGTTTTTAGTAGTTAGATAATTTTGAAATTTGTAAAGTGTAATTGACATTTGATGATAAATAAAAGCTGTTATTTATGAGTAAAGTGTTGCTATCTCTTGTCAATCGTTTACTATTATTTATTTTTGCATGTTTTGACTTCCAGAATAATTATGTTATGATATATATCATACTATTCAAACTCTCCACAGTCGATCATATATTGGAAGTAGATATGAATCAAGACTGTCATGGGTTGACTTGTAGAGGTCTAAGATGTTAGACAAGGCGGGGCTACAACACTCATGAGTGCTCATAAGTTCTGAGTATTGGATTCAACCCACGCTCACTGGTATCACTTCATGGAATTTATCTCGAGTGATCGTGAGACGGTAATATCATATAAGTCTTCAAACCTAGAGATATGATTTGTTGCCTATGAGTTGGTTATGCATTGATTGCACGAAAATGCATTGGTAACTCGATGTTATAAACCGTTCCTTTGTGTGTAATTCAACAAGTAGTAGAACAAACATATGAGTCGAAGTTTATCTGTTCCTTCTAGGATTAGAAGCGATATCTGGGCCCTCGATGATTTTGTTTTGACCTATGCTAAGCTTTCATGGATGGTCCATGGAGCTTTTAACCCATGGATCCTATGTAAATGAAAGGTCATGGGTATTAGGGTTTACATGGATGTAACCCTAATCCTCCATAATATATAAAGGGGTCCTTGGCTTACAAAATTGGCACAAGTGTGTGAAAATAAGAGTGGGCCGATTTTAGTGTGCATACATATTCTCTCAAGTTCTTCCAAGGTGTTTTGGTGATTTGTGATTCCATTTGAGGCTTCCACACTATTGGGGCTAAGCTCTTAAAGCTTGAAGACATCAAGCTACATCAAAAGGTATGTCATCTAACTAGAACTTTGTAGTATAGGTGCTTCATAATATGCTAGTTAGGATGAAACCTTGGAATAGTTAATATTTGCATGTATAATAGAGAAAACATAGATCCAAGGTTTATAGGGTTGCATGTACACCATAGGAGTGTTAGAATGCTCAAAACCCAACAGTGGTATAAGAGCCAGGTTGTTTTATGTTATATTGATGCAAATGTTTTATTTTCAAGTTGGAAAAAAAAGGAAAAAAAACATGACGTTTGTCAAATTTTAAGATAATTACTTGTTTTGTGAAAAACGAATTATTTGTAAAATTTGAATCATTTGTTATATGAGTTGAATTAGGTCAAATTTAGTAAAAGATAAAATGATATGATTATTTTATTAGTTTTAAAAGTTTGATCTAAATGTTTTAAGGAGTTACATATTTTGTCATAAAATTTTGGAGCTCAAAAGTTTTTTTTAAAGTTGTGATCTTAAGGGTTTTTGAAACTTCCATAAGTTATGGATATGAAAGTTTTTTTTATAAAAAAAAATTTGATTTAAAGTTTTTATGGAGTTACAAAATTTGGTGTTAATGTTTTAAAGAATTCCATAACTTGTTCTTAAGTTATGGAACATGGAAAGTTTCATCATAAAACACCATTAATTCCATAAGTTATGGAATCCAAAGGTTTTCAAGAATTACAAAACTTGCCCTCAAGTTTTGGAATTTGAGAAAAGTTTTTTATGAAAAAAAGAATTGAATTCTAAAACTCTTGGGTTCATAACTTAAACAATTAATTAAATGGTTTTAATTTTGAGTTTAATAATTGGAATTATGATGTTTTGTTGAATAGTTCAAATTAACTCTTATGGACTTTATTAATAGTTAATTAAAGCGTTTAATTAAAAGAGTATTATTAATCCATAAATATATGGTTTGAGTTTAATTAAATTAAAAGTCTAGTTTAATTAATAGATTAAACCACCAAGTATTTTAAATGTCTAAAATACACCCTTATACTATTATAATATTAAAAGTTTAATATATTATATGTATAAGAGCAAGTCGTCTTACCATTAGTAGGCCTCATTCACGAAGCCAGTCGATAAAGGGGGTATAAGGTTACTGCCTATAAAATGGCAGTTTAATGGGTGTCCACTCTCACTCACCGCGTGGAGGGTAGTTAGCCGAACAGGTAGGACAAGGACTATAATTATCCCTTCATTATAAGTATAATGATAAATACTAAGTAACTAAACACTTATAAATTCCCAATCTTAGTTACTTAGGAAAATGTGAATAAGGTGCTAATCCATGAAAATACACTTTGCACTTTGTTTAAGCTGGTAGTGGAGCGTGTGTGGTTAACCGGCACACTAACCTGGACTCAACAAGGTAGGCAAAGGGTAACTTAATGTTTATCATAGTATCGTTGGAGCGTGTGTGGTTAACCGGCACATCGATTGAGGGGTAAATATTAAGGGTACCAAGTATATTTGCATGGTTACTTCACACCTTGTTTTGTGATCCTCGGCATCCCAGTCACAAAACCTGAAGGGCACACTCGAGATTGAAACATGCCATTGAAAAGTTCAATGAATCTAAAAAGAATCTATGAGTTTCAAAACCAATTAAAACCTAATAATACATTTCGTTTATCTTGGTGGAAATTGGTGAATCGTCATTCACCTACCTTCAAATATTTTATAGCTTGGATTACGGCATCCCTCTTCCAAGTTATAAAATAGTTTGTTGGATCGTAGCCTTAATATATCATATTGGGTGTTATATTAAGGACTTAAACCAACTTTACGTGAATTTCTCCCATTGTTGATGTCTGGTTTAGACAACAATGATCTTCCCAAACCAAGCTTTCCTAATGAATATGACTTCCCGAGTTTGGCTCATGGAAGTCATACTTCTCTTCCTCCACCTCCTCCAATTATTCTCCCTAACCCACAAGTTCAAGGTCACTCAAGCCCTAATGGCAAGCAAGGTCTATGTGTGATCACATCTTAGAGATGAAGTCACATCTTGACAAGCCGGGAGAGTTGGGTGTCAAAGTCTTGAGAAAGTTGGATGTTCAATCACTTTCTAAGTCACATAGTGAGTTCCTTTGGGACTACTATGAAACAGACTATGACATGAACCTTAATGATCATATCTATTTGCTTGGTGCTGCTGAATCAGCAATGATTTGGAAAGATAGTAAAGCAAATTTGATTAGAAGATCAACTTCCCAAAAACTTTATGGACAGTGACAATGGTGACACTGGAAATCCAGAAAAAGCATTCTCTTCCCAATGGAAAGGGATTGGCCATAGTCAACCCGGTTGACCAAATGGTAAATAGAAAGGCTAAGTCTGAGATAGTCCCATTACCAAAGGGTCCATATGTTTATTTTGCCAAAGGAAGGGGCGTTGATTGCAAAGCTGCCAAATTTACCTAAGGATGTTAAAGTCAATAAGTTTGACTCTACATCAGGTAGAGCCCATTATCTAACTCTGTTAAGTTCTATTCAGAGATCCTCATTACATGATGTGACTGGGTCACATGTTGATGTTTTAAGAATCAAAGAATAGAGAGAAATCTTAAAGGAAGTATATGCTGATTCTGATCGCGAAGGTGGATTTCGATCGCATCAGAATTTTGAGCAGTTGCTTAAGAAGTTATGATATATTGCTAAGGAATAGATAACAACAATTTTCCATGTGGATTGTAAGGATAAGTTTTTCCGCAAAGTTTTAAAATAAAAGAAAATTGTTTAATTTTATTTATTTGAAGTATCCTTACAATGGCATTTGTGGAAAATTGTTGCTTATATGATTCCACTGACAGCAATATTGGAAAATGGATTTGATTCTTTCATTTGTGGTAGTGTCCAAATTTACCAAATCAGGAAAGTTCCTCATCACCCAAGTTTCAATTGGACCGAAACTTGGAATCATGCAAGTTGAATAGTATGATGAATGAGAACTTTCAAGCATTGGAAAATCAAGACTAATTACTTGTTCACATGGATGTGTGAGTCAAGTGAAGGACTAAAGGGATCGAGTACACATTCTTGTGCACTGGTCATGTCCACCACAAAGCTCGTTAAGACTATTTGATTTACTAAAGGGTAGTAAATATGGTTATACTTACAAGTTTAAGTATAATTCTGAAACATTGGAAAAGTCTCAATGTATGGCAGAACGAATGGGAAGAATCAAATTAGGCAGAAAGATAAAAGTTTCTCAAATCTGAAAAGGTGGGAGAGTACTTTAGTATCATGTTTGTGATCATCTTAATGATTTAGAAATCATATCACAATTAGTCCTCTAAAGGTCATCTTAGTGCATTCTTATGACTAAGAAGAGGAGTCATGAATTGTTGAAATGGTTAGATCAGGAAGATGAGTCATACTTCGTTCCAAAACAATTCTTAGAGTCATACTCCAAGATTGTAACTTGAGTGACATATCTTAAAAAAAGGTTTAAAACACTTGTCAAATGTAAGAGTAAAAGTGTCCTACTCTTGTACATTTGAAATTGGTAAGTTGTGATGTTTTTGATAAAACAAAGACCAACTAAGGCCAATTGTGTGAAGTGTTTGTCTTGATAAAGAATCCGCACTATCTCTTGAATATTTGGCAAGATAGTCTTATATGTCAAGAGGATAGTGGGAGTCTTAAAGATCCTAAAAAGAATTTCAAGAACTAATCAAGAATAAAACCTGAGGTTCTTCACTAGCACACGACTTGAGGTTTATAACCTATCGTGTTGACATATTCTGTGCCCATTCCAGTTAAAGTTGGCTTTGCATAGGAGTTCTGAAAGTTCTCAATTAGTTGCATAACAACTTGGAAGTAATGGCAGGCCCTGTACTGCCAGGTGGCAAGAAGTTAAGATTGCATAAGTTCAGTCCATATGAGTTTGGATTTGTCATTATCCTTGTCTTGTGACTATGGTTTTGACGATTCACATGGATAAGAACACATACACCATAAAATCTAAGGGTCATAAGGTTTCTCTCCGATTCATGAAAATGATGGTGAGGAAACACTTCCACCAAGTAGATTTGAAGCAGATGGCAAAAGGTCTAAACAATTGAGACTATGATTACGGAATCCCTTTTCATAGTTCTGAAATTGTTTAGACACACATGCATGCTATCTAAGGAAAGGTGTATGATTTTGATAAAGTTTTATCAAAGCATCTCGTATCAGAAATATGAACTTTGGTAAGAAAGTCAATAAAGTATTGATTTCTAGAAGTCCAGCTGATTTCTGAGTACATGTCAAAGCTAGTGGGAGCATAAGTCTTATGCTAATAATCATCATGTTAGTGGGAGCATGATAATTATTGTTAGTGTTGCAAGTTAGCAATGTTAATTATAGAAAACAAAAGTTTCAATTCGTGAGGCTGCAGGGATTGAAAAAATTGTTTTGCTATAATTAAGGGAGAGGATATACTTCATTTCAGTTCTAAAGGCTTAGATTGAGACCTTAATCATCTTTAGTCAAGAATATATATATATATATGAATTTCATGTTGGATTGGTTCAACTTAAGGAAATTCTATATATTGCGTTCTCAAAATTCGATTATGATTACGACATCCCTCTTCATAGTCAAATTTTGAAAACATGGCAAATAAAAATATTGTAGCAAAAGACTGGTCTAGAATCATGTCTTTATGTGAGACATCATGAATCGTGTACCATTTGCTTTGGGTACAGGATCGATTGCATGTGCTATAATATTTGTCATTTCTAAATTTTTCCAAATGCCCAGAGGCATTAAGAAGGGAAAAGATCTAGAATTGGATATGACTAAAATGATTAAGCAATTGTCGAGGACAATATGAGGTTTACCAAAGATTGGTTGCTCAGGGACAGTTGGAAGTATAATGCTAATTTTGGAAGGACAATATTGACATATTCTGAAAAGAGGCATCTCTTATTCAGAAGTGATAGTCAAAATGAGAATATGGAGTTGTCTCCATAGGTGGAAGTTATCTGTGTAAGATTAGAAAACTTAATGCAAGAAGCATGTCCAAAGCAATGTACTTTGAATATGAGACTTAGTTTCCATGGACTTGATCTCCATTGGAATACCTTATAATGACTGTTGACAAGTCTTTGTGACTTTGTAGATATTCATTACAGGAGGCTCGGTGCATATAAGTTTAAAATCTAAACAGATTTCGATAAATGATAGGAATTTGAAATTCTCACATTTTTCGATAAGGATTTGGGAGTGTGAAATTAGAATCATTGAAATTATGTTCAATTGGTTTATTTCACAAAGTAAGGATCATAGACAAACATAGAGTGCATACTTGGTGTATGGCAAAGCTATTGTTTAAGAAAAACATAGTGTACATGCTTGGAGCATGAGACAACTAGTGTTTTTAATTCAAGTATAAACTTGATAAAATCGAAACAATGAATAATGAGTAATCAGTATGGTGATAAATAAAAGTGTTTATTTATATTCATAGGGTTTGATACCATATTTGATTCATTTATTCTTGTGTTTCACTTTGCATGTTTTGACTTCCAGAATAACTAAGTCGCTCTTCCTGAATGATTAAGTTATTCAAACCATCCACAGTCGGTCATATGTTGGAAGTAGATATGAATCAAGACTGTCATGGGTTGGTTTGTAGAGGTCCAAGTTGGTGGACAAAGTGGTGCTGCAACACTCATGAGTGCTTATAAGTTCTGAGTATTGGATTCAACACGCGCTCATTCGAATCACTTCATGGATTTTATCACGAGTGATCATGAGACGATAATATCTTATATTCTTCAAACCTAGAGATATGAGTTGTTACTATGAGTTGGTTATACATTGATTGCACGAAAACGCATTTGGTAACTCGATGTTATAAAACGTGCCTTTGTGTATGATTCAACAAGTAGTAGAACAAGCCATATGAGTCGAAGTTTATCCATTCCTTTTACCTTCGGGATAAAAGCGATATATGTGGGCCCCTCGATGATTTAGCGATGACACATGTGAGTGCTTGGCCAAGCCAGGACTGATTTGATTTGTTCAATCAGTCAGTCATCATAAATCGAAAATCGGGAAACAACAAATGGACAGAGAGAATGATTATAATCCATGTCTTAGTCCATATGATATCTAGAATGGAGGAATATATGATCCCTTATCTAATGGACAAGTCATTGACAAGGTCAGAGTTCGACATCGGCTTTAAGAGCTACGATTGCCAGTTAGGTTTTGAAGTCATACTCAATAATAGTTTTAGACTTATCCAAGTGGGAGACTGTTGGATTAATGTCTAAGTCCATAACTATATTTGGTATGTACTTGACCCGACCCGGCATGGTCCATTTGGGTTGCACTTCACCGGCACAAGTTATATGGATAGTCTTTTGAGAATAGTATATTTATGATTTATATTAATATATTATAAGTTCTAATATATTAATATGGAATCATATTATTTAATTAGTATTGATCAAGAATTAATTTAGAATTAATTAAGTGATCAAAAAGAACTAATTAAATATGGACTCTTATATATATGGAATGGGCCAAGTTCATTTAGGTTGGGCTAAGCTTTCATGGATGGTCCATGGAGCTTTTAACCCATGGATCCTATGTAAATGAAAGGTCATGGGTATTAGGGTTTACATGGATGTAACCCTAATCCTCCATAGTATATAAAGGGGTCCTTGGCTCACAAAATTGGCACAAGTGTGTGAAAATAAGAGTGGGCCGATTTTAGTGTGCATACATATTCTCTCAAGTTCTTCCAAGGTGTTTTGGTGATTTGTGATTCCATTTGAGGCTTCCACACTATTGGGGCTAAGCTCTTAAAGCTTGAAGACATCAAGCTACATCAAAAGGTATGTCATCTAACTAGAACTTTGTAGTATAGGTGCTTCATAATATGCTAGTTAGGATGAAACCTTGGAATAGTTAATATTTGCATGTATAATAGAGAAAACATAGATCCAAGGTTTATAAGGTTGCGTGTACACCATAGGAGTGTTAGAATGCTCAAAACCCAACAAATATGGGCTCTTGTATTTATATAGTGTGGGCTAATGCTTATTTGGAATGGGCTAGGCTTGCATGGAAAGTCCATGGATACTCCATGGAGCTTTAACCCATGGATCTCATGGAAATGAAAAGACATGGGTATTAGGGTTTACATGGATGTAACCCTAATCCACCACACTATATAAAGGAGGCTTTGGTTCTTGAAATTGCACTAGTTGATGTGAGTAAACTAAGAGGGCCGATTTCAAGAAGGTTGTGACTATTCTCTCAAGTTTCCAAGTTTGTGGTGATTTGTGACTTCCATTTGAGGCATCCACACTATTGGTGCTAGGCTCTCAAACTCCAAGCAATCAACAACTACTACAAGATAAGTAATTCTACTAGCTTTATTTGATTCAAGTACCCCATGCCATGCTAGTTAGGATAAGAACTTTGGAAAAATAATTATTTGCATGTATCTTAGTCAAACATAGATCCAAGGTTTCTAGGGTTGCATGTACACCATAGGAGTGTTAGAATGCTCAAAACCCATCAGGAACAACATCCTCCCCTCTTGAATTCTGCACGTTTTGGATACTTTTACTATTATGTTTTGGATATTGTACATGGTGGTTGACTTGGAACTATTTGATGTTTGAAACTATCAATTTTTAAATGAATTTTTTTATCACAGTTTATGGGATGTTACAAGTTGGTATGAGAGCCTTGGTTTGAGGGATTCAGGCACACTTTCGTGTGTGTCAGAATTCAAACTGAGGAAATAATAATCCTTTCAAAAGAAAAAGAGATTGAATTTGTAAAAAGATTTTTTTACTAAGTAAGAAAGGGGGGTGCGATGCGTGCAATCAGCCAAGCTCAATTAAATGGTTCCCAAATTACCCATACCTAAGTATTATGATTAGTATGCTTGATATATGAATTGCATGCTAGATTAGGGATAAGGATACCTTTAGGAATCATATGATAGAATTAACTTATTGGAATTGATATCGACTTAATTAAATGCTAAGTGTATGCTTTTAAATTTGTATACAAATAGGATCATATAGCCCTACAATGATCGATTTAGCCTCATTTCGTGTTCCTTTTTTTGTTGTGGACTTAGGATAGAATCATCATTTTACAGTCTATATGATTCCATTTTTTGTATAACTTGCATGCATAAGGAAACCAGTGGTGTTGATTAAGGTTCTTGGTATTGATGGCGGTGGAATGGGAATTCCTACAAAAGTCTAGGATATGTATGTTGTTTAGCATATGATTGGTATATAGATTTAGTGTGATGACTTAGAGGAATCAGGATGGCTCTTGAGGATGGTATAGATAGTTGTGAAAGGTAGTATTGAGCTCGTACTAATGGAATCACATGATTTGTACTCGATACAAAGATGAAACTGGGATTCTAAAGAGACATATATATTGTGAGTTCCCTTGAGTTTTATGTTGATCGTTTATATGTTTGTATGCCAGAGTCGAGCATGGTGATGGTCACTCGAGGAGGAGGTTCCGGTTCAGGTTTTGGTTATGGTTCATGATCTGGCACATAATTGATTGATGAGAGACTACAAGATCTCATAGCAGCCAAGGTTACTTGCAATATCTTGGATGCTAGTCCTGTGACATTCGGTATCACCAAGGAGAGTATTTTAGAGCTTATGAAAGAGCGACTTAGGGCTTTCCGGTCCGAGATTATTGTGGTTCAGATAAGAGCACGAACTCCCTCGTTTCGAGGGTTCAAGGCTTATGGAGCTCCTAAGTTCTTTGGGGATAAGGACCCCATTGCTAGCCAAAGCTGGATCACTGACATGGAGAATGCTCAGCGGCAAGTTTTTTCCTTGAGGGGGAAAAAGGTGGGGTTTGCATCCTGCTTGCTGAGGCACCGAGAACGTGATTGGTGGGATGAGGTTGGCCGAGCCGTAAGGTCTACGGTAGTGGCGGTCATGACTTGGTAGGAGTTTGTTACGAGATTCCAGAGGGAGTTTGCATCAACAATCGAGGTGCAACAGCTAGCGAGGGAATTCCATGACCTTCTCTAGACTACTGAGACTGTGGCAAAGATTATCGCCATCTTCCGAGAGAGGGCTCTATTTTTTCCGCAGTATGCTGTGGATGAGGAGATGAAGAAGACTAGATATCATGACATGTTGATGGATGACATCAGGTAGTTCGTGAGCTTTTCAGGGTGCAAGACCCTGAATGATATGATTGAGAAGGCCCGTGAGTGAGAGATTGAGCTGGAGTGTGGGGTCAAAAATATGGTTTATACTTTGCTTTTCTAAGCATTTATTGTTTTTAGTCGTGGGCCAAAAATATTATTGGTTTATTTGTAGCTTGGACCGAAAACGCATGTGTTTTCGGTCTAGCCTTTGTGTTTTGGGCTTGGGTGTAGTTCATAGGTATATATAGGGGCAAGGGGAGTGTTTTAGATGAACATGAGAGAAAAGGTGGTCCATATCATAAAGGGAAGCGATTGTTGAGGGGAGGGAGCTCTAGAGAGAGAAAGTTAGAGAGAGAACTAGTGTGTGTGAATCTTGTGTAAGGAACTAAGGATTATCATTCATATCATCAATATATTCAAGATTCATCAAGTTCTTCTTCTTCTTCTCCTCCATTCTATCTTGCATCATCCACTTGATTGAGATTCCGCACCATCAAATGGATCTGATTGATACTCCATAGCGAATTTTTGGGACTTACAGCTGGTATTAGAGCTTGGATTGTATCAATCTTTTTGGCAAGATCTTGAGCGTTTTTGGATTTTTTTTTTCTTGAAGGATTTTGCGTTTCTGATTAGTTTTGGACAAAATATTGGGGGTTTGTTCTTCGTGTTTTTCATAAAAATGGCTTTTTGATCGAGTTTTGGAGCTAAACAGTTGAAAAATCGCGTTTTTTGGTCGTAACCAGCGAAGGCGTGGCAACGGTTTTCAGTCAGCAGCTAGGGTTTGAGAGGGTTTGCGGTCGGAAGTTGCTGAGTGTTTTCGGTCCGAAGTGTTTACAGTCGAAATCTGTTTTCGGCCTCGGACGTTTTTGGCTTCGGATATTGCACACGTGTTCGGTCAGCAGCCTCACACGAGTTCAGTCCTCGACATTTTCAGCCTCGGCTCGTTTGCAGTCTTCGCGAGCTTTTGGTCAGCAGGAGTTCTCGGTTAGAAGGTGTTCTCGGTTAGCAGCATATATATAAAAAAATTCGGGGTGGAGCAAGGATCGAACTCGGGCTCCCTACACACACAACCCACCATCTTACCACTCAGTCTAGTACACCAGATGTTTTACATTTTCTCGGTTTAGTTCAAGTAGCCTCGCTATTTCGACCCAAATTTCGGAATTTTGACAATTTTAGCCCAAAAATCATTTTTTTGAATTTTAAAATTTCGTTTTCAGCCCAAAGCTTTGACTTTTGGTTTTTGACTTCCTAGTTTGACTTTTGACCTTAAAAGTTGACTTTTGACTTTCGCTTTTGACCTTTGACTTTCAAAGTTGACTTTTGACTTCAAGTTTGACCTTTGACTTTTAACTTTGACTTTCTCGTTTAATTTTCAAATTTTCACGTTTAGCTTTTCGGTTTGACTTTTAAATTTGACTTTTAAGGTTGACTTTCTTAGTTTCAAGTCAAATGACATTTTTGGTAAACAATGAGTTCCTCAAACACCAAGGTCAATGAAGTTTCATGTTCTCAGTCTTGTAAAGCTAAAATTAAACTTTATCGTGATAAATATGATTTACTAAAAAGGGAAGTTGAGGACCTTAAATATGAAGGATATACACTTAGGAAGGCCCAAAAACCCTTAACATAACAATTAGAAGCCAAAACCAAGGACTTCAGAAAACTTCAAGAAGAATATAACAATAAATGTGCAAATTGTAAATATGTTAAGAAACAGCTTGCTGACTTGACTACCGAGCTTGACACTTTGAAAAATAAGTTTGAAAATGTAGTGGTGTTGATTATGATAGCATGTGCGGAATAAGAAAAGATCTACTAAATCATCATGTAAACTCAAGAACACAAGGAGTAAATAATTCTTTGTAAGCTCATATTAGATCTAGAAATGATATACAAATCGGTTTGTACAAATTTCACTCTCTAGTCTAACACTCCAAAATGATAATTACATAATGGGAGTCACTCACTTCATATTTATAGAAAGACTAAACCCATTTACACATACAAGAAGGTAAAACCTAAGACTCCACATCCAAGCATGACTTTGTACCCTAACATTCTCCCCCTCAAAGTTAGGATTGGATGTCCGACTTCAATATCCAACGAGCTCGCGCGATCAAGACCAAACTCCCCGTCGAAGTAACATCGGTCTTCAAATACGCAAAGAATACCCGAAAAAATCGCTTTAAATACCCATCATTCTCCCCATTTTTATAATAAAAAAAATGATTATAAAACCCATTAAGGGTGAGAAGCGCCCGAGGAATGAACTTCACAATACTCCCCTTTGATGTGTACCAAAAATGAAACACCAAAAATCTTGCACGGAAAAACAGTCATGAAAAAGCCTCAAAAAATTTCCAATTTGTGAAAATTTTTGACTTTTTGGGTGAAAGTTGCAAGATTTTTCAAAATCCGGGTAAAAACCGTCAATAACATAATTCTGCTGGGACCCGTTGAGCCAAAAACAACATAATATGTGAAACTCTACCCATTTGCGAAATTAGGCATAAAGTGTAAATTCGCACAAACTGCAGGGGCCAGAAATGAACATTCTTCAATTTCTCAGAAAATTAGTCCATTTTCGAATTTGGGTGTAGTCTGCCAAAATTTTGAAACTTCAGGTACTACTTTCAAAAAGTTTTCATTCTGCACAATGTTTTTACTCCAATGTCGAACTTGGACTAATGCTACCAAGTTTTTGAAATTTCAAGGACCAATTTCGAAAAATCTGCATTCTCAACAACTTTTGCTACAAATTCGAAAGTGGACCTCTTTTGCCATATCTTCGAAACTACAGGGACAAATTTCGAAAGATTCCATTATCTTCTTCAAATGTTCCGTGAATCCAGTGACAAGGGATTCCGTCTCCTTCCCAAATCGTTATCAACTTTCAAACCAAAATCATCTTCCCGTCAATCAACAGACCTTCGATTTCAAAGCCTTCAACCATCGAATATTCTCTCAAAATCGACATCTGACTATCAAACCAAATCAACAATAACATTTCGACACTCAAAACGCAACATCCCAGTCCCAGTCAATTCCAACATCAATCGATTGCAATAAACTCCAATTCTTCGAAATTTCAGACCCTTCGAAATCTAACCCCAAAGTCAGTCAAATACTCTTCGATCCTCAACTTCAAAAATTCAACCGTCGACATTAAGCAAAAATTCAGTTGAGTACGATGTGAACGATTCCAAGAATGGACTTTTTCGTTCTAGACACAAACAGCAACACCCACTTCGATTCTAAGAACCCCATGAACACAGATTTTAGTCAAAATTAGTTTGACTCCAATAAACATCGTTCAATCCTTCATAGATTCAAACAATCTAAAATCGAAATCGAACAAATATCATCAAAAAATCGATTTCAAACTACGAACTCAAGAACCAGACAAAATCGAAATCATCCAAAACGACATTTAATCAAATACGACTCCGAGAATCGGTAACAGAAACTAATTTCGATTCTAATTTCAAATTCGTATGAATCGAGTATCAATTTAATTACTATCTCATAGACAATAGTCGACTTTGACTTTTAATGGACATTCGATTTCAAATCAACAATTTCGATTCAATGTTAAACACTATTAGAACTGAATAAGAACGGGAGATATCGTAATATTGAGGCATTGAGCTTGATATGTGAACAGTAACGTGTTATGGACCTAAATTGAACTCAATGAATGAACAGTAAATGATTGTAGATCTGAATCGAAACTGTTTGGGCTCAAAAGAATAAATGGATGAATTATAAAATTGATTTTGTTTTGATTTGGGCTTGTGAACTAGTTAAAATGAATAAAAATGATTTTAATTCAAATTTTGGGTTTGATCTAAAAAAAATTGTTGGATCAATAATAGGGTAAAAACGGATTAGATCCGACGAAACAAACCGACAAAAATGAAAAACGCAAAGTATGAATCGAAATCATGGACGTTTTGGAATCCATTTGAGAATTTGAGATACCTTTTTGACGAATCGAGTTCCATTTTCAACGAACGAATCAAATTTAGAAGATCTTAGTTCTTTTGTTGGAATGAGAAAATCTCTAATTTGAACATTGTACCACCCATTATGCGTGATGTACAACTCGTTCTTCGTGTTACTCGTGTTCTTCAACGATCCAAGAACATCTTCAAAAGAACCACCAACACTTTTGGGTTTTGACTTCAAATTCAATACAACATTTGGAGATTGTTGCTTTGGAACCCAAATTTGTTTCACGGATTTCGACTTCACAACAACATTCGACGATTTTTGTGAATAAACCCACTTGTTCTTCCGATTAATCTTCTTTTTCTTTCTCATCTTTTTGCATCTTGAAGACTTGATTTCATGAACAAACCCACTTTCCCCAACTTTAACATTGTGAATTTGAATCAAATCTTTTGGAGTTTGATACTTGTGAATTTCTTGAATCATCGACTTCTGATAGGGAATCATTCCTTCAAACGAATCACAAGAACACAAAATATCATCAGTTTGAACTCCAATCGACCAAAAAACTTTTTCATCATAAGAATCAACTTGAACATCAAGAACATCACATTGAACTCCATTGTCAAGAACTTCTAGAAACTTAAGAGCACGAAGATCACTTGGGTTTTCAATTGGAGAAATGTATTTCTTATTAAACAAATCTCTTTCTTTTCCTTCCTTTTGATTTCTACTACGAACTAATATGGACAATGCAATTTTATTCAACCATACAATCTTACAAAGTGGTTGAAAAATCAAGTTTCCATTATCATCCTTCAAATCTCCATAAGAAACCATATTACCCCATGAAATCAATTTGCTTAACACCAACCCATAAAATTGATCTTCATTGACTTTGTATTTGATATCTTCAACGATCACAATCCAAGAATCATACGGAAAATCCACCATGATCACAAGAACTTGAAAATTTCTAGAGAGAGAAAGTGATTTTGAATGGGAAGAGAGAGAAAGTAAAAATCACTTGAACTCTAGTGAAGAAAATCGAATTATGAATAGAATAAAAACTGAATTCAATTTCTAGAATCCAAAAACTCTCTAAAACACGAAGATCAAAACTCAAAATGAAGAATCACCAAATCTAGAAAGCCACCATGAATCAATTCTTGATCAAATCAAGAACACCCGCTATGATACCAATTGTAGTGGTGTTGATTATGATGGCATGTGCGGAATAAGAAAAGATCTAGTGAATCATCATGTAAACTCAAGAACACAAGGAGTAAATAATTCTTTGTAAGCTCATATTAGATCTAGAAAGGATATACAAATGGGTTTGTACAAATTCACTCTCTAGTCTAACACTCCAAAATGATCATTACATAATGGGAGTCACTCACTTCCTATTTATAGGAAAAACTCAACCCATTTACACATACAAGAAGGTAAAACCTAAGACTCCACATCCAAGCATGACTTTGTACCCTAACAATAACTAGAGTCTCTTGGAGGGAGAACGAGATATTGTGTATAGATCTATACGGGGTTCACGCCCCCACACCTGAGCTGTTCGCTACAGCCAGACAGGCTGGTCTAGGGTGACAAATATCTTATTAGAAACTGACGCCTGAAGAACGTCAAGACAGGCGCTTTACTCACATTAGTATGATTATAACGACTCACATAGAGAATAACAATATTAATTTTAAAATTTACGCGGAACATACACTCTACTCGTTTTATAAAGCTTAAAAACTATGTGTCGCCTATTTTGTAACTAAATTCACCACTCTGGTCTCAGGGTTTTAAGACCACAACTTTTCATATAACAGAAAATATAGGATTTTCTGGAAACACTCTCTATATAATTTTAAACAAGGAAAACAATGAACATGCATGCAATTATACATCATTTGAACGAGACTCACAAACTATTTTTACAGAAAATATTGGATTTTCTAGAGTTTACAAACTAATACAAAGTTTTCTTATAAAAATGCTTATGAAATCACCAACATTCTATGTTGACGCTTTTCAAAACAACTTGTATTCTCAGGAACACAGTGAGCATGTTTTTTAGCTATGGACTTTGGATGATTGTTGTATTTTTGAATTATCATACGTATTGTTATTTTTGGATGTATTTTCATGAACAAATACAAAGTTTGTAAACAATGCATGTTGGTATTTTTAATGTATGATGATGGTTTCTATGTTCCATTTATATTCATTTGTTATGATATTACAAGATGAAGTCACCCGCCCCGGACGTTTCCGCCGTCCTGGTTCGGGGGTGTGACAGCATCGGTACTCGGACTCTGAGTCTTACTCAGTTTAGTATTGCTCTGGATAGGTAATTCTCCTTTCTTGGAGTTCTCCATGTTGAAACGTTTCACCACCTTGTCCAAGTAGGTACTTTGACTAAGTCATATTAGTATTGTACTCTTATTTCTCAATATCCTAATCCCAAGAATGTAAGCAGCTTCCCCAAGGTCCTTCATAGCAAAACACTTCCCAAGCCAGGACTTAACTTCCTGCAAGGTTGGGATGTCATTTCCTATGAGTAGTATGTCATCCACATACAATACTAGAAAGTTAACTATACTCCAACTAGCTTTGACATATACACATGACTCATCCTCGCTTCTCGAGAAACCAAACTTTTTGACTTTCTCATCGAAACAAAGATTCCATCTACGAGATGCTTGTTTCAATCCATAAATGGATTTCTCAAGCTGACACACTCTATTAGGGTACTCTTCACTGACAAAACCCTCTGGCTGATTCATGTAAACATCTTCAACCAACTTCCCATTTAGGAAAGCGGTTTTGACATCCATTTGTCATATTTCATAATCATAAAATGCAGCTATGGCTAGCATAACCCTTATAGATTTAATTTTAGCCACTGGTGAGAAGGTCTCATAATAGTCAACTCCAGGAGTTTGAGTGAAGCCCTTCGCAACCAATCGCGCCTTATAAGTGTGTACTTTCCCATCCATGTCGGTATTTTTCTTGAAGATCCATTTGCACCCGATAGTCTTACGACCTGGTATATTGTGAACCAAGTTCAAAACTTGATTGTCATACATGGACTGAATCTCGCTGTACATTGCCTCTTTCCATTTTGCAGACTCGGGGCCTGCCATGGCTTCCTTGTAGTTGTTAGGTTCATCTAAATTTACCAGTGTACCATCACTGATAAATGTATCACCTTCAGTAGTAATATGGAAACCATAAAACTCAGGTGCTATTCTAACTCTACTGGAACGTCTCATAGGTAAGGACTCGTCAATTGGTTCAACAGGAGTTTCCTCCTCGGGTTGAGCGCTAGTGTTTGAGGTTCTTTCATCACTTAACTCTTGAAGCTCTTCAAGGTCAATTTGTAACACCGAAAATTTTCAACCAAAATTTTCATTTTAAAAAAATCTCATAAATCCCATTCACACAAGTTACAAATCCCAAAATGTCAAATTATCAAAAACATGTGTTCATAAATTATTTAAACATCATCCAGGATCCTCAACATAACTCTACCATGTGTGTACAATCAAGCCGATGCCTACCCGTGATCCTGAGAAGTACCTGAAACACATAACACATAACACGGTAAGCACAAAAATTAGTGAGTTCCCCAAAATACCACACACATCACATTTGCCTCTCATGGCTATATCTCAAATAAGACCCTTCGGTTAGTGTGTCTCAGTGGAGACCCTCCGGTCCTACAAATCGGGTAGACCCTCAGGTCCTAACTCAACAAGCTCATAATAATAATACTTAGCATAAATCACAAGGGCATAATACAGAATTCGCAATACACAGATTGTTGGATATAGTGTATAAGTCCATAACTATATTTGGTATGTATTTGACCCGACCCGTCATGGTCCATTTGGGTTGCATGGCATCATGCACTTGAATAGACTAAATGAGAGAAATAAGACACTTATGGTTTATTAATATATTATAAGTTCTAATATATTAATAATAAGAATAATGATATTTAGTTAGTATTGATCAATAATTAATTTAGAATTAATTATGTGATCAAAAGAAGACTAATTAAATATATGGGTTGATTGTGTCAATCATCCATAACTTATATAGTGGGCCAAGGCTCCATGGATTATCAAGTTGGGTTAAACCCATAAGATGCTCCATGAATGCTCCATGGGGGTTACATAACCCATGGGTCATGGAAATGAAAGGTCATGATAATTAGGGTTTACATGGTGTAACCCTAATTGTAACATACTATATAAAGAAGCTATTATTCACCATTTTCGGCCACTAGAGTGAATCAAAGAGGGCTAGCCGAAAATCCAAGTGTTCTTATTCTCTTAGAGTTTATTCCAAGTGTACTTGGTGTTGTGTGAAGCATTTGAGGCATCACACTTGAGGTGCTAGGCTCACAAGGTTTCAAAGGAATCCAAGCTACAAAGAGGTATGTAATTCTTACTAACTATTAGAATAAAAGATTCCCATGTATGCTAGATAGGATTATGAACCTTGGAAAATCATTTTGCATGTATCTTAGTCAAACATAGATCCAAGGTTTCTAGGGTTGCATGTACACCATAGGAGTGTTAGAATGCTCAAAACCCAACAGTGGTATCAGAGCCTAGGCTTGTTTGTTAAATACTTGATGCAAACTTGTTTTTCAAAAGCCAAAAACTGTCCAGACAAGAAAACTCGACGAGTTCTGGACAAAAACTCGCCGAGTTTATGTGTTATTGCATGAATTCGACGAGTTCCTTGATGAACTCGACGAGTTTGTCATCCAGTGAGCAGTTTTTGGAGCTTTGCTGTTGGAAATGGACTAGAAACATTACCCTAAACTGTTTAGGTGTTTTAAAACGTGTTTTAGTTGGTGTAATGTTTATGCTAATCCATTTTCAATGGCTATTATCAAGAATTACAAGTTTTATATAAGTTTGTTATGATTCTTGAAATTCTTGATAATGATGTTCTTGAACTTATGAATTTAGATGATCATAGGAATTATTTGTAACCTCCATGTTAGTTAATTCTTGATCATTATGTGTTTTAATGGAGTCCATAACTTGTCCTCAAGTTATGGAAAACCAAGAGTCACACTTGAATTAAAACCATTAAAAGAACACAAGAGTTATGAAAATGAAGAGTCTTCATTTTAATACTCTAATAAAATCATAAGTTATGAGAAATGAAAAGTTTTGAAAGTTTACAAAACTTGCCCTCAAGTTTTGGAACAAGTAAAGTCATAATTAAAACTTTAGTTCCAACCCTTAGAATTTTAAATATTAAAATTCAACCCTTATACTTTATAATATTATAAGTGAATAATAATTATATATGTATAAGATAAAAGTCGTTTTACCATTAGTAGGCCTCATTCACGAAGCCGTTCTATAAGGGGGGTATAAGGTTGTTGCCTATAAAATGGCAACTTAATGGATGTCCATTCTCACCCACCGCTTTCTTGATCGGTGAAGGGTCGTTAGCCGAAAAGGTAGAACAATGACTATAATTCTCATAATAAGTATTATGAATATACTAAAGTAACTAAACATTTATAAATTACCAATCTTAGTTACTTTAGGAAAATGTTAATAAGGTGTTAATCCATGAAATTACACTTTGCACTTTGATTAAGTCGTTAGTGGAGCGTGTGTGGTTAACCGGCACACTAACTTGGACTTATCAAGGTAGACAAAGGGTGAGTTAATGTTTATCATAGTATCGTTGGAGCGTGTGTGGTTAACCGGCACTTCGATTGAGGGGTAATACATTAAGTGTACCAAGTAATTTGCATGGTTACTTCACACCTTGTTTTGTGATCCTCGGCATCCTAGTCACAAAACTTGAAGGGCACACTCGAGATTGAAACATGCCATTAAAAAGTTCAATGAATCTCAAAGAACCTAGGAATTTCTAAACCAATTAAAACCTAATAAGATTTATTCCGTTTTATGGTGGAAATTGGTGAATCGTCATTCACCTACCTTCAAATATTTTATAGCTTGGATTACGGCATCCCTCTTCTAAGTTATAAAATATTGTGTTGGGTCCTAGCCTTAATATAGCATTTGGGTGCTTTATTAAGGACTATCCTGAAATCTAATCTAAACTTATTCTTTCATTTCAGATGTCTTCCAAAAACAATGCTTCTGGCTCAAACCCTACTGGCTCTTTCTCTCTCATGAACCTTTGTGGGAGAGTCATCTTTGATGGATCCAATTTTATGGATTGGATCAGAAACATCAGGATGGTCACTCACTATGAGGACAAAGAATATGTCCTTGATAGGGAGCTGAAGGAGATTGATGAGTCAACTGCTACCCTAGAGGAGATTGCTGTATTTCAGGCACATGAAAGGGATGCTACCAAAGTAGCATGTATCATGACTGCCACAATGACAGCTGACCTCCAAAAGTCCTATGAGGACTATTACCCTTTTGAGATGCACATGGACTTGATGGAGCGATACCATCAAAGTGCTCGTCAAGAGAGGTATGAAATAATCTCCTCCATGATAACCACCCAAATGAAGGACAATGAGTCCCTCATGACCCACATGCAGAAAATGCAAAAATTTGTGGATCGCTTGAAGAAACTGAATGTTGACTTTCCTGAGGAGTTAGCAATAGATATCATTTTGCACTCCTTACCTTCATGTTATGATCAATTTAGAATGACATACCACATGAATAAGGAAGAAGTTACACTTAGTAAACTTCAAGGACTCTTAAAGACTGCAGAAAGTAGTCTTAAGGGTAAGTCGGGTGTTACTACTCCTCCTACTCCTACTGCGGCTAATGTCTTGGCAATCGGGCATGGAAAAGGTAAGAATAGAAATAACCCTTCTAAGGGTACCAAGGGTAAAACCCTTAAAGGCTCCTATTCAAGCAAAACCAAGAAAGGTTTTGTCACTCCTTCTGCTAACCCTAATGAGGCTGAATGCTTCTATTGCCATGAAAGTCGCACTGGAAACGAAACTGCCCTAAATACCATCAAGATCTTAAGGATGGGAAAGTAAAACCCAACCATGCAGGTATATACACTATATTGTCTAATAAATCACCTCATTCTAAGTCTTGGGTCCTTGATACAGGTTGTGGAATTCACATATGTTCTGATCTGCAGGGACTAAGAAGAAGTGAGGATTTGGAGCATGGAAAGATAAACCTCATCATGACGAATAGGAAAGTTTCACATGTCACCAAGATTGGAGTTTATTCCTTGTTACTAGATAGTGGGTTTACATTAGACTTGAATAAATGTTGTTATTCGCCAGAAATGGCAAGAAATGTTATTTCCTTTCATGCATTGTATAAACAAGGTTTCACCTTTTATTTTGATAATAAAAGTGATGGTATTGATGTTTTCTATAATAGTGTTCTTTATTTTAAAGAATTACCTTGTGATGGTGTGTATGAAACTGTATCTGTTGTAGATAAC
This sequence comes from Lactuca virosa, assembly GCF_052849685.1. NCBI lineage: Eukaryota > Viridiplantae > Streptophyta > Magnoliopsida > Asterales > Asteraceae > Lactuca > Lactuca virosa. Next base: position 288,854,270 of record NC_136426.1, read on the forward strand.
TTAGGAAATAATGTATTGTGTATCGATTCTACCACTAGCTTAGATAAAGCATCCTTATGGCATTGTCGTCTTGGACATGTAAGCAAGAAACGCATAGGCCAACTCCAAAAGGATGGAGTCTTGGAATCATTTGACCTAAAGTCGGATGATAGTTGTGAATCTTGTCTACTTGGAAAAATGACAAAGTCACCTTTTACTGGCACTTGTGCTAGGGGTGAAGGTTTGTTGGATCTCATACACACAGATGTGTGTGGACCCTTCAGAACCGCCACTAGAGATGGTAATCGCTTTTATGTGACTTTTATTGATGATTTTAGTAGATATGGATATGTCTACTTAATCAAACATAAGTCGGAAACATTTGATAAATTCAAAGAGTTTAAGCAAGAAGTGGAAAATCAGTTAGGAAGGAACATTAAGATGCTTCGATCCGATCGAGGTGGTGAGTATCTTAGTACCGAGTTCCTTGACTATCTTAAGGAATGTGGGATAGTCTCACAATTGACACCTCCCAGAACACCACAGTTGAATGGTGTAGCTGAGAGGCGCAATCGAACCTTGTTGGACATGGTTCGTTCCATGATGAGTCGAGTTTCACTACCAATCTCATTTTGGGGGTATACCTTAGAGACTGCCGCCCATATCCTTAATCTAGTCCCTACAAAGAAGGTTGCCAAAACACCTCACGAGATGTGGACTGGAAAAGTTCCAAATCTAGACCACATCAAGGTTTGGGGTTGTGAGGCTTTCGTGAGACGCGAGACTCACGACAAGCTCGAACCTCGAAGTGAGAGGTGTATTTTCATCGGCTACCCACATAAATCTTTTGGTTATATCTTCTACAGACCCAGTGACAATGTGGTCTTTGTAGCAAGAAGAGGAGTCTTTCGAGAGAGAGAACTCATAAGCCAAGGAGACAGTGGGAGGCAAGTTGACCTTGATGAAATTCGAGAGTCAAGCGGTGAAGGAACCTCAAACCCTAGCCCTCAACCTGAGGAGGAAACTCCTGTTGAGCCGACTGAAGAGTCCATACCTCTGAGGCGTTCCACCAGAGTTAGGAATGCACTTGAACATTATTATGGTTTCCATATTACTGCAGAAGGTGATACCCTTATCAGTGATAATACACTGATAAATCTGGAAGAGCCTAACAGCTACACGGAAGCCATGGCAGGCCCTGAGTCTGCTAAATGGAAAGAGGCTATGGATAGCGAGATACAATCCATGTATGACAATCAAATTTGGAACTTGGTTGACAATGTACCAGGTCGTAAGACAGTAGGGTGCAAATGGATCTTCAAGAAGAAGACCGACATGGATGGTAATGTACACACTTATAAGGCACGACTGGTTGCAAAGGGTTATTCTCAAACTCCGGGAGTTGATTATGATGAGACCTTTGCACCAGTGGCCAAGATTAAGTCTATTAGGCTTCTGTTAGCCATTGCTGCATTTCATGAATATGAAATATGGCAATTGGATGTCAAAACCGCTTTCCTTAATGGAAAGTTGGCTGAGGATGTTTACATGGTTCAGCCAGAGGGTTTTGTAAGTACAGAATACCCTAATAGAGTGTGTAAGCTTGAAAAAATCCATATATGGATTGAAACAAGCACCTCGCAGATGGAATCTTTGCTTCGATGAGAAAGTCAAAGAGTTTGGCTTTTCGAGATGTGAAGATGAATCGTGTATATATGTCAAGGCTAGTGGGAGTATAGTTAGCTTTTTGGTACTGTATGTGGATGACATACTACTCATAGGAAATGACATCCCAACCTTGCATGAAGTGAAATCCTGGCTTGGGAAGTGTTTCACTATGAAAGACCTAGGAGAAGCTGCCTATATCCTCGGGATAAAGATTTTGAGAAATAGGAGTAAAAGACTAATTGGACTTAGTCAGAGTACCTACTTGGACAAAGTGCTGAAGAGGTTCAGTATGGAAAATTCCAAGAAAGGAGATTTACCTATTCATTGCAATGCCAGACTGAGTAAAACTCAGAGCCCGAGTACAGATGAAGAGATAGCTGTGATGAGTCGAGTCCCATATGCTTCCGCTGTAGGCTCGATCATGTATGCTATGACTTGTACTCGTCCTCATGTTGCTTTTGCTTTAAGCATGGTTAGCAGATATCAGAGTAATCCTGGCAAGGCTCACTGGACTGCAGTAAAGAATATTCTCAAGTACCTGCGAAGGACTAAGGACTGGGTCCTTACCCTTGGTGGGAATGATGACTTGAAAGTAGCAGGGTATAGTGATGCTAGCTTTCAGACTGATAGGGATAATTTCCGCTCTCAGTCGGGCTGGGTATTTACCCTAAATGGAGGGGCAATTACTTGGAAAAGTTCCAAGCAAGATACAGTGGCTGATTCCACTTGTGAATCAGAGTATATAGCAGCAAGTGAAGCAGCAAAGGAGGCTATATGGCTAAGGAACTTCATCGGAGACCTTGGAGTTGTACCAGCTATTAAGGAGCCCATGGAAATTTTCTGTGATAGTGAGAGTGCAGATGCCTTAGCAAAGGAACCAAGGGATCACGGGAGATCCAGGCACATCGACAGAAAATATCATTTCATCAGACATCGAATAGAAGAAGGAATCCTCGTGGCAAAGAGGGTATCATCAGATGAGAACCCGGTAGATCCCCTCACGAAGGGACTAAGTAGGGTTAAGCATCTTCAGCATGCTAGGTGCATAGGGCTAAGAGATGATATTAGTTTTTAGAAGTTAGATAATTTTGAAATATGTAAAATGTAATTGGCATTTGATGATAAATAAAAGTTGTTATTTATGAGTAAAGTGTTGCTATCTCTTGTCAATCATTTACTAGTATTTCTTTTTGCATGTTTTGACTTCCAGAATAATTATGTTATAATATATATCATATTATTCAAATTCTCCACAGTCAATCATATGTTGGAAGTACATATGAATCAAGACTGTCATGGGTTGGTTTGTAGAGGTCCAAGATGTTGGACAAAGGGGGCTACAACACTCATGAGTGCTCATAAGTTCTGAGTATTGGATTCAAACCACGCTCACTGGTATCACTTCATGGAATTTATCTCGAGTGATCGTGAGACGGTAATATCATATAAGTCTTCAAACCTAGACATATGATTTGTTACCTATGAGTTGGTTATGCATTGATTGTACGAAAACGCATTGGTAACTCGATGTTATAAAACGTACCTTTGTGTGTAATTCAACAAGTAGTAGAGCAAACATATGAGTCGAAGTTTATCTGTTCCTTCTTGGATTAGAAGCGATATCTGGGCCCCTCGATGATTTTGTTTTGACCTATGTACCGGGCCCGGTCAGAACTAAATTGATGTGTTCAATTAAGTTCTATGTCAAACAAATCGGAAATCGGGAAACAACTGCTAGACAATAGAAAGACATTGTTCCATGTGTTTGTCCGGCTGATATCTAGAACAAAGAATTATATGATCACTTATCTAAAATGGCACACCATCATCTTCTCAGTTCCGAGAGACCTTGAAAGAGCTACGATTGCTGATCGGTTCCTGAAGTCATACTTGCAACTATAGTTATTAGACATATCCAAGTGGGAGACTGTTGGATATAGTGTCTAAGTCCATAACTATATTTGGTATGTACTTGACCCGACCCGGCATGGTCCATTTGGGTTGCATGGCATCATGCACTTGAATAGACTAAATGAGAGAAATAAGACACTTATGGTTTATTAATATATTATAAGTTCTAATATATTAATAATAAGAATAATGATATTTAGTTAGTATTGATCAATAATTAATTTAGAGTTAATTATGTGATCAAAAGAAGACTAATTAAATATATGGGTTGATTGTGTCAATCATCCACAACTTATATAGTGGGCCAAGGCTCCATGGATCATCAAGTTGGGTTAAACCCATAAGATGCTCCATGGATGCTCCATGGGGGTTACATAACCCATGGGTCATGGAAATGAAAGGTCATGACAATTAGGGTTTACATGGTGTAACCCTAATTGTAACATACTATATAAAGAAGCTATTATTCACCATTTTCGGCCACTAGAGTGAATCAAAGAGGGCTAGCCGAAAATCCAAGTGTTCTTATTCTCTTAGAGTTTATTCCAAGTGTACTTGGTGTTGTGTGAAGCATTTGAGGCATCACACTTGAGGTGCTAGGCTCATAAGGTTTCAAAGGAATCCAAGCTACAAAGAGGTATGTAATTCTTACTAACTATTAGAATAAAAGATTCCCATGTATGCTAGATAGGATTATGAACCTTGGAAAATCATTTTGCATGTATCTTAGTCAAACATAGATCCAAGGTTTCTAGGGTTGCATGTACACCATAGGAGTGTTAGAATGCTGAAAACCCAACACAGATAAGCACACAAGACACCTAGGTTACACAAAGTTACCACTCATGGTAAGTATAGTGAGAAGACTCACCTTGCAAGCTAGCAAGTAATAACCTCGCACACGCAACCTCGAACTAGCCTCCGCCTAACATATATGATAATTATCTCAAATAAATACTCAATTCACACTTGAAATAAACCAAATGTTATTCTTTCTTTACATGAAGTGGGTAAAAGACCATTTTACCCCTCCTTGGCCTCCATTACTCATGTTTGACCAAACTCTAAAGTCAATAGAAGTCAACAGCTAATGTTTGACCCGACTCGCCGAGTGAATCCATGTGACTTGTTGAGTCCACTCGTTTCCTCAGAAGTCTCGCGAAGGCCCAGCTTAGCTCGTCGAGTTAACCCCCAACGCGTCGGGCTATCGCATGATCAAGATCATCGGGACAAACCCTAACTGACTCGTCGAGTCAGTTCATAGACTCGACGAGTCCCTTCAATCTGATTCCTCGTTCAGACGTTTTTTAGTAGATCTACCACACCTAACACTAGATCTAGGCTCCCCAGGCTCGATTGTCAGGTAAAGCTTTGATCTTTACGTTCATGCATGGCATATATTGCTCTAAATGCCAAAATAACTCTAATAAGGGTACTTAATCACAATATCTCTTTATGTAACTAAATAAAGCTAACACCTTGGGACTCTCTGAACCTCACAAGGTCTAGATCTGAAGTCTAGACCTAAAAAGGGACCCCATGCACTCATTGTCCCAACAAAATGTGGTAAAAACTCCAAAACTTCATAAACATGAGATCTAACCACCATAATGAGAAAGGTGTAGACTTTTTACCTTCTACAGAAGCTCTGAACGAAGAAGTAATAGATCCAAAGACTCCCTTCTCGTTCCTTGCTTGAATCCTTTCCTTCTCTTCAAAAGGAATGCACCAAAAACAACCAAATGTCACTCAAACTCTCTCTTGTAGCTTAATGGCTGATTAGGGTTTCTCTCAAGCTTATAGAACAGCTGGTGAGGCGGAAATGAGGCTACAAGTTCCCTTAAATAGGCCCCAAACCCGGGGATTTAGGGTTTCATCACCCAACGCCAACTCGGCGAGTCGGCACACTGACTCGTCGAGCCCGCTCATTAACCCACGTGGCCACTCTCGAATCTACTCGACAATTCACCCATTAGTTCTCAAAAATAAATAAATAAATAGTATACCTGAGAGCCCGAATGTTACACAATTTGCCTCCCACTGTCCTCTTGGCATATGATTTCTCTATCGCGGAAAACCCCTCTCCTCACAACGAAGACAACAGTGTCACTCGGTCTATAGAAGAGATATCTAAAGGATTTATGTGGATAGCCAATGAAAATACATTGCTCACTACGAGGTTCAAGCTTGTCGTGAGTCTCTCGTCTTACGAAAGCCTCACAACCCCAAACCTTGATATGTGCTAACGAGGGAACCTTCCCTATCCACATTTCATGAGGTGTTTTGACAACCTTTTTAGTTGGGACTAGATTAAGGATATGGGCGGCAGTCTCTAAGGCATACCCACATAATGAGATAGGTAACGAAGCTTGACTCATCATGGAACAAACCATGTCCAAAAAGGTTCGATTGTGCCTGTCAGCCACACCGTTAAGCTGTGGTGTCCTAGGTGGCGTTAATTGTGAAACAATTACACATTCCTCAAGATAGTCGTGGAATTCGATACTAAGATACGCACCACCTCGATCGGATCATAATATCTTTATCTTCCTGCCCAATTGATTCTCCACTTCTTGTTTAAACTCTTTGAACTTTTCAAAGGGTTTTGACTTATGCTTGATTAAGTAGATATAGCCATATCTGCTGTAATCATCAGTAAAAGTCACATAGAAGCGGTTAGCATCCCTTGTGACGGATCTGAAGGGTCCACACACATCGGTGTGTATAAGATCCAACAAACCCTCACCCCTTGTACAAGAACCAGTGAAGGGTGACTTGGTCATCTTTCCAAGCAAACAAGATTCACATGTGTCATCCGACTTTAAGTTAAATGACTCCAACACTCCATCCTTTTGGAGTTGGGCTATGTGCTTCTTGTTGACATGTCCAAGACGACAATTCCATAAGCATGCTTTATCCAAACCATTGGACGAATTGATATGCAACACATTATATCCTAAGTTATCTACAACCATCACAGTTTCATATATACCATTACAAGGCAATGCTTCAAAATAAAATTTACCATTATAATAAGCATTAATACTACCACTCTCATTATTAAATGAAAAAGTAAAACCTTGTTCATACAAACCATGTAAATAAATAATATTTCTCGCCATATGAAACGAGTAACAACTATTATTCAATTCTAAATTTAACTCACTACTAAGCAATAAAGAATAAACTCCAATCTTGGTGACATGCGACTTTTTCCTATTCCCATGATCAAGTTCATCTTTCCGTGCTCCATATCCCTACTTCCTTTTAGACCCTGCAAATCAGAACAAATGTGAAAACCACATCCTGTATCAAGGACCCAAGAAATAGCATGTGATGGGTTATTAGATAGAATAATGTAAATACCTGCAAAGGAGGGCTTGATCTTCCCATCCTTTATGTCGTGCAAGTATTTGGGGAAGCTTCATTACCAGTGCCCCTTTTCATGACAATCGAAGCACTCTGCTTCCTTTGGATTTGGAAAGGGTTTAGCATAACCAACTTTGGTCCCACTGGAAGACGATCCATCATGGGACTTTCCCTTGTGGCTCTTAGAAGGAGCCTTCCTCTTCTTTCCCTTCCCATGTCCAATTGCCAAGACAGGGCAGCAGTAGTAGGAGTAGGTACAACAGATTTGCCTTTTAAACTACTTTCAGCAGTTCTTAAAAGACCTTGAAGCTTGCTTAGAGTGACCTCCTCCTTATTCATATGATAAGTCATACGAAACTGATCATAACAAGAAGGTAAAGAGTGTAGAATAATGTCAATGGCCAACTCTTCATCGAAGTTGACATTCAACTTCAGCAAGCGGTCCACAAACCTTTGCATCTTTTGCAAGTGGGCCGTGACGGATTCTCCATCCTTCATTTTGGTTGTGATCATGGAGGCAATGATTTCATACCTTTCCTGCCAAGCACTTTGATGGTACCTTTCCATCAAATCTTGGTGTATTTCATAAGGCCAAAAGTCCTCATAGGACTTCTGAAGCTCAACAATCATGGTAGCAATCATAATACACGACACTTTGGTCGCGTCCCTTTCATGAGTCTTATACTCAGCAATCTATTCAGGAGTAGCAGTGTTTTCATCAATCTCCTTTAGCTCTTTATCGAGGACATATTCTTTGTCCTCATAGTGAATGGCCATGCGGATGTTTCGAATCAAATCATTGAAATTCGACCCATCAAAAATGACCCTCCCACATAATTTCATGAGGGAGAAAGAGCCGGAAGGGATTGGGTTTGAAGCATTGTTTGAAGTAGACATCTGAAAAGAAAGACAAAGTTTAGATTAGATAAAGATCCTTAATATAACACCCAAATGAAATATAAAGGCTAGGATCCAACACAATATTTCACAATTCGGAAGAGGGATGCCATAATCCAATTGTAAAATATTTGAAGGTAGGTAAATGACAATTTACCAATTTACACCATGAAAAACAAAAAGAAGATTTAGGTTTTAAATGAATTGAAATTCCTAGATTCTTTTGAGATTCATTGAACTTTTCAATGGCATGTTTAAATCTTGATTATGCCCTTCAAGTTTGTGACTGGGATACCGAGGATCACAAACAAGGTGTGAATAACCATACAAATGTGCTTGGTACTCTTAATGTTACATATCACTTGATCAATGTGACGGTTAACCACATACACTCCATTGATCCATGATTAACATCAAGCTACTCTTTGCCACCCTTGCTAGTCCCAAATTAGTGTGTCAGTTAACCACACACGCTCCACTAACGACTTAACAAGGTGCAAAGTGCAATTTCCATGGAATAACATCATTTTCATATTTTCCTAAAGTAACTAAAATTGGGAATTTATAAAAGTTTAGTTACTTTATATAATATCATTATACTTAATAATGAGGATTAATGTCCTATCCTACCCATTCGGCTAATGACCCTCCACTAGTCAAGAGTGCGGTGGGTAAGAGTAGATACCCAATGGCAGTCATATAATAGGCCACTTCCTTAAGCACCCCTTATAGACTAGCTTCGTGAATGAGGCCTACTAACGGTAAGACTGACTTGTCTTATACATACATATATATATATATATATATATATATATATATATATATATATATATATATGTATATATATATATATATATAAGTGTTAAACTTTAATATTATAATAGTATAGGGTTGAATTTTAAACTTTTAAAATTCTAGGGTTTGGAATTAAAGTTTCATAAATGAGACTTGTCAAATTCCAAAACTTGAGGGCAATTTTTAAAACTCTTCAAAACTCTTGAGTTTTAGAATTCATGTTACATAAATGAGACTTTCCAAGTTCTATAACTTGAGGACAAGTTATGAAACTCTTCAAGACTTTTGGAATTCTATAACTTAAAGATTTTAATGTTTCATGAATGAGACTTTTCATATTTCATAACTTGAGGACAAGTTATGAAACTCTTCAAGAAACATTTAGATCAACTTAACTAGTAACATTATCAAATAATTTATCATTTACCAATTGACCTAATACTATTCATGTAATTTCAAATTTTACAAATAATTAGTTTGTCACAAAATCGAGTAATTATCTTAAAATTTGATAATCATTATGTTATTGGATGGGGATAATCATTACCATATTAGTAAAATCAAATTTTATGAGGCAAAACAGTTTGTGGTAATGATCCTAATCCAAAACATGCCAAAAACTCGAAAATTCTACCAAAAAGTGATCCAACTCGTCGGACTCGTCGAGTTCATCATCATATGATCCAACTCGTCGAGTTGGCCCTGGAAGAATCCAGAATTGCAATTTTTCAGCTTTGAAAATTAACACAATTGCATCAATATAATAGAAAACACCCATGGCTCTGATACTACTGTTGGGTTTTATGTACTCTAACATCCCTATGGTGCACATATAACCATAATGCTTTGGATCTAAGTTTTCTCTAATTATACATACAATATTCCTTTTCCAAAGCATGAAGCCTAAACTAGCATGCAAGGTGATATTTGAATCATAAAAACTAGTTAGAAGATTACCTTGTGTAGTAGCTTGTAGAACTTGACCTTAAGAGAGCTTAGCACCTCAAGTGTGATGCCTCAAACAATTCACAAACACCAATAAACAACTAGATCAATATGAGATAGGTTTAGAAGACTTAAAATCGGCTTGCTCTTCTAACAATACAAGTGGTGACCGATTTTTAGGCTAAGGGTATAAGTGTAGAATTCCAAGAGTCATATGTTAATCCTAATTCTTACACTTAAGCTTATGATTCATCAATTTGATTTGGACTAACACTTCATGGACTAACTCATAAGCTTAGCCCATCACAAATCAATCGTGGATCATTAGCCAAAACCATATGTATCACTGATTTACATAATCAGTCCCTGTTAATTTAATTAGTCTCTTTTGATCACTAAATTAATTCCAAATTAATTCTTGATCAATACTAATTGAATAATATGATTTCTCATTTAATATATTATTCTTATAATATATTAATAAATCACAAAGAACCTCTTTCTCAAATATCCATCTATCAAATTGTTCTGGTGAAGGCAACCCGAAATGGACCATGCTACTATCGGGTCAAGTACATACCAAATATAGTTATGGGCTTAGACACCTAATCCAACAGCTCCGATAACCCTTCTTAGCTATCTACTGACAACATTTAGGCTTAACCTTCATCCACTAACCGACAACAACACTCAGGCCTACCACAAATCCACTAACCAACAACACTCAGGCCTACCCCCGATACACTAACCAACAACAACACTCGGAATAACAAAAATTAAATAATCCTACCAGGTCTTCGGGCCGTGACTCAGAACTTTAAGCGTCAATCAAACAAGAACATACATAGAATCCCACATCACATCCCTCAACCTGGGATCCTAACACCCTAGAGTTTAAAGCACAATCACGCCCTACATATGATGCCACTACTAAAACTAATACGACATGAAGGGAAATCCAACAACTGGGGATGATCTTGACGAGCAACCGAAAGATTCAGTGGCTGCACGGAAGTCTTGAACTTGGAGAAATTTGACTGAGAACCGAACCTTGGCACAAGGTCTTCTTTCTATGAGGTTCCACTCTCCCCTACTTCAATTATACTGGAATTTGACAACTTCACGGTCCTTTGGTCCCCTACTACTTGATCCCAACCATTGATACCCACATACATAGGAGAATCTAAGCCCTCACAACATTCACAAATTCCATCAACATACAATTGAGGACAAGATAATTAATTCATTCATAATAATAGTTCATTTAAAACAGAGTGAACAAGGCATTTTCATTCAATTGATCATCCAAGGTTACAAGCGAACTTCCGAACATAAACAAGAATTACAGATAAATACCAATACCGCAACAATTGTTAAATAGAAAAACTGCTAACCCAAATCTCGATCCCGGGACTCTGACCATCCCAAGACGACCATCGGATAACTGCCAAGCTAAGGGTTAGGGATCCAACACCTCACCGAAAACGAGAAAAGGAAATCGAGCTCTGATGTGGCCTTCTTGGCCTCAATGAAAAAAAAATCGTGCACTTCTCCTGCAATCTCTACCAAAATGGGCCTCCTCACCACACCTATGACATACAAAAGATCTATACCTCCCTTCAGCTGATCTCGAATTCCGGTCGGTGGACTTGAACCGCTTTGTTGTTGGCTGGGACTGAACCGGAGCCTGATGTTGCTCCCTTGCATGGGTCTCTATCTCAATCTCTCGCCTCTTCGCGACATCCTGAAGCTCAGCGAGGTACTGTATCGCTGGGTAGACACAAACTGCCGAATATCCATCTTAAGCATACTTAAGAACCGAGTCATCTGATCCTACTCAGAGGCAGCAAACTCAGGGCAGAAGAGATCCCTCTCCATAAACATCTTGGTGATCTTCGTCACCGTCTCAGTAGTTTGCCTCAAATCCAAATACTCCTGAGCCAACCTCTCCCTCTCCTCCAAGGAAACATACCTCGCATGGAACATCTTCGAGAACTAATCCCAGGTAACAACAGCTCTCTGCTCAGAAGTGTAAGCACTAGTCACCAATCCTTCGCCCCCAACCTGAGAAGGTTCAGGGCGCACTAGACTTTCTGCTCAGCAGGGGAAGAGCATGTGAACAAACAACCCTCCACATTAGACAGCCATCTTGTCACTACAATCGGGTCCCCGACCCCATCTGTGACAACCCGAAATTTCTATTCTGTATAACATATCAAGTCAATAGAAGTCAAAACAGTTACCGTTAAATTTTCAGACTTTTTGGAATAAGTTTGAGTATTTTAGGATTTACACTTTAGGAGATATCAGGAGAGAGGAAGCCCTAGGGTTATAGTGCATCACTGTTATTCCTAAACTCCAAGAAATTGGAGTTTACTTCCTGAATAAAATATTTACATCCAAAAACCCTAAATTTGAGAGAGTATATATGACACTTAGTCATTTTATATCATTTTTACAAATTCTCAAGAACAAATATCAAATCCTCTCAAGTATCATCCAAGTTTTATTCAAGATCTTCAATCTAGTAAGTGTTTCTAGCCCTTTTAAGTTAGTATATCACTTAATCTAGTGATTTAACACACTTCTATCCGTTAGATCTTTCCAAAAGATCAAATCTTCAAGTTTCACCAAGAACACCAAGAACACACACTAGTGTTCTTGGACTTTTGGCTCATTTCAAGCTTCTATATAGTAAGTACTTCTATCCTAGAGTATGTTTAAGCTTCCTACACTTCATGATAACAAGAAAACACCCAAGAAACACCAAGATCAAGGTGTTTACGGTCCAAGATGTTCTTGGACCGTAAACCCTAAAAAGGGTACCAATGTGTGCCCTAGCTTACCCTAAGCCTTCGTAACTAGCATAGATCCCTTCATTGATATGTTAAGGACTTGGAAACATCAAAATACCATCATCCATAAGGGTTTACGGCCGTAAACCCAAAGGGAAATGGTATTAGGACCGTAAACTCCATATAGGAGTGAAATGGTGCCCTAACTTCTTCCTTAGGCTTATACTTCATGAGGAAACACTTCTAAGAACTTAGAAACCTTTAAAACAACAAATGGTCAAGGGGGTGTGAGTTTACGGCCGTAAACTCATGGGTTTACGACCGTAAACTCATGTGGTTATGGTCAAGAAACCGTAAACTCATGAAAGGGGTTTCCTTGAACCCTAAACCCCATAGCTTAGTCCTACAACACTTAGATGCAATCCTTGGGACTTATAACACTTATATAAAGTGTTTCACTTGTCTTAGGATGTCTTAACTTTATAAATTAGTTGTTTAAAGACTAATTGAATACATATATGTGTATTTATATGTTAAATAGGACCATTGTGTGTGTACAAGTCTTCACTTGACACTTAGCAATCCTATCTCTTCAGTTCATCCAAACCACTCACTACAGGTGAGTTCATACCCCTTAATTAACCTTTTAAATGTTTTTAAATGCTTTTATGGGGGGGGGATACAAGTTGAACAATTATAGTTATTATATCAATCACATGTGATTAATAACTACCAAACAAATGGTTTTCTTACTTTTCAAACTGTTTATCAAACTGTTTTACCTCAAACTGTCTTACACACTCTTTTACTTATAAAATACTTTTACTTAAACTCTTTTAAACTTATATTCTGTGTATCTATATAGATATAGTTATATAAGTAGGATTGAAAGGACTTAGGACTGCTAGCCTACCTTACTTCCTGTTCCTTGTTTGGTTGTGGACTTAGGGTATCAAGGTTAGTTGTCCGAAGGTCGTTTAAATCCTAGTTATATATTATGTATATGTATATAGATATAAAAGGTTATTCCTTTCATTCAGTTACATGCCCTTGGGTAGCAAGGGTATACAAACATGTTCATATATTGCTAGTAAGCTACCATAGGGGTAGTTTAGGAAGATACTATTACTAGAACAATGAAACATATAATGAGTCAGTTCATACATGAGTCAATACATACTATAATGAGAAACAAACATAAAACAGAGTGATGAGAAACAAACATAAGACAGAGTGATGAGAAACAAACGTAAAACAGAGTGATGAGAAACAAACATAAAACAGAGTGATGAGAAACAAACATAAAACAGAGTGATGAGAAACAAACATAATACAGAGTGATGAGAAACAAACAATAGACACTATGACGAGAAACAAACATACAGGCTAGACAGAGAAAGAACACAATACAGCTAGCATACAAATCACATAACATTTACATTAATACATTTATGTGAGCCATTAAACAGGGCATGGCACTACCTGCCATGACTGTTTTTGTATCAGAATCTCCTTAATTGGGGAGCGTATGAGTTTGTGTATAGATCTATACTAGATTGACTATCCTACACCTTGCTGCTCGCTACAGTGGGACTTGCAAGTCTACGGGTGCCAAACGTCATTTTTACGGCATCTTACATTGTCGTTTTACTATTGAGTCGGTAGCAAGATACAGGCCGATCACATGTTACCTTAAAATTTTACATTTGGCTTAAGGTAGTTAGTACATCAGTAGTTACTTAATACAACACTATAGTACTATAACATTTTCCCTTACATTTTACTTTGTGTTATTCACACAATAAACAATGATGTAAAAACTATATTTTTGGTTAATGATAGTCGGATTTGGGAAAATACACACTTTTACAAGAGATACACACACAGACACTAGATGCCTTGGTAGAAGGCTACTTTTAGTAGGAAACATAGGGTTTTCTAGGAGAGTTCAAACAAATACAAACTTTTTACAAACATATACAGTACATTTTACAAAACATCTTACAAATGCTTTCATACAAACACAGACACTAATACACTTATGATCTCACCAGCTTTAAAGCTGATAAACTCTTTCAAAATAACTTGTATTCTCAGGTCACCAGTAGACAGGTACCGGAGCCAGGTTTTGAGAGGATGGAGCTCGTTCCAGACTCATCTTATATTTTTGATGTATATTGTTTTGGTGTCTTTAAAACTTGACAGAACACACTTGTATGAAATTATATTATTAATGCAATGGATGATGTTGTTGCTTGTTTACTACTTGCATTGTTGTGATACTGTACATGACGTCCTCCACCCCAGAACGTTTCCGCCGTTCATAGGTTTTGGGGGTGTGACAGATTGGTATCAGAGCATTGTTATAGTGAATCGAGTGTATCAACCCATAAAAGATATACGAACTATAAACACAAGCGGGATTTAAAATACTCTGTTGAAGAGTTTATACTTTAAATAATAAAATATTTAATAAAGTATACATACCTGCATTCATACTAAAATCAGTGTCACTAGGACAGAACAAAAGTATTACGATTGTTGGACAACATAAGTAGACTTAGAGACATATGGTCACCCTGGGAAGATGTAGCCTGATCAACTACATTATCCGAGGAGTGATTAGCATGTGCCTAAGTATGGTTGTGAGGTTGCAACAAGTCTAAAAACTTACCAACACTACTACAATGAGAATAGTAGAACAGAACATTAAACTTAAAAATACTATAGGAGTATTTTGTGTTATAATAATTACTTATTTGGAACTAAAGGTCTTTATTAGTATATCAATGGTTGTTTAGTGGATACACTAAGGTTATATGTGCTAGGATGTCATAGACTTAGAATCTGTGATCTTTGCCTTACTTCCTGTTCCTTGTTTGGTTGTGGGCTTAGGGTTAGGGTCACTTATTCGAAGGTCTATCCCGTCTGCGTTACATGTAACTAGTATGCTTTAAACATGTATCGAAGCAACTAATATAGAGCATCTTATAATTATCTACTTAGTTAGTCTAATTTAGTTATTTCTTATATCCCTTTTCTCGCGTAGATGTAATGGCTGGATTTCATCTCTACGGAGACCCGTACTATCCCAACCACGACAATGTAGGATGGCTGGAAGAAGAACCAGAAGATAATCACCCAATACCTTTAGATGATTATGAAGCTGAAGGTTTTTCTGATGGTTCCGAATCGGAGCCAGAAGTCAACAACCAACCCCCAGCTGTTCAAAACCCAAACCCTCGTCCCGCATTCCAAGGACCCACACCTCTGTGGGCCACAAACTTGAATAGGTGGAGTCAGGAACAAGGTCAACCTTTTCCCTACAATGGAGACAGAAGTTTCTACAACCTTACGGAGGGAGGTACAACTGATAGGGTCCTACCTATCATGGTTCGTAGGATTGCTCAGAACACCGAGCAGGGTCGAGCAGCTATCGACCGGGTAGTAGAAGTGGATGCCAATTCTGGTGTTAACACTGTCCGCATTCACCAGCTGGAGTCCGCTCATGAAAGGGCTCAGGTTAGTAATGCAATGCTTCAGAGGGAACTTGCTGAAACCCGAGCCGAAGTCAGGGAACTTCAAACTCGGCAAGCAAGATCTGATAGGCGTGTGAGGGACATAGAGCGTCTCCTATCGGGTTCAAGAACTCACTCTAGCAGTTCTCGTCGCCGTTAGAGTCTCATCGACTTCTCTTTTGGATATAACCTAGTTTATGTAAAAACTTTAGGCTAATTTCCTATCTTGTTCAATCGTAGACCTGTTAGGTAAATTATTAGGTCGTAGTTCTGTCAAAATTTTTCAATCTTGGTTGATGTAAGACCTACTTCTAGGTCATTTTTCCCGAACTTGTTACATCTGTAATCCCAGTTTCTTTGACAGATATCTAATCTAATGGAAATTATTATCCAAATGCTTTCATCTTCATTCAAGTATTCATTCAATTACGCTGTTGGGCTATGAAGAGTTAGTCCATGAGTCATTCTCATCATATTTCTATCAAATTCTTATCAATGTTTTCATCTTTCTAAACTTATAGTTTAAAGATGCCTCCACGTAAATCAACAAGACGCAATCCTCCCGCACCAACTCCACCTACTCCTCAATTTGATATAGCAGCTCTAAATGCTGCTGTAGCTGCGGCTGTGGCTACAGCCATGGCTGAATATCATTCCTCGAGTTCCACTGGAGGAGGGACTGCTGTTCCGACTATACAGGTTGAAACCCCTGTGCGCTCGAGAGAGTGTTCGTACAAAGACTTCACAAACTGCAAGCCATTGTCCTTTAGGGGAACTGGCGGAGTCATTGTACTCTCACAATGGTTCGAGAAGACAGAATCGGTCTTTGAAATCTGCTCGTGCCCGGAGAGAAGCAAGGTCAAGTTTGCCGCTTGCACCTTCGAATCAAAAGCCCTAACATGGTGGAATAGCCATGTTAAGTCACTATCTCTTATGGTGGCAAATGATATGGGCTGGGGCACCATGAAAGACCTCATGATTGAGGAGTACTGCCCGAGAGGCGAGATCCAAAAGCTGGAGGAAGAACTTTGGCGCCTAACCATGAAGGGCTCCGACATCGTCGCATATACCGCCAGGTTCTGTGAACTGGTGGCCCTCTGTCCCAACATGATTCATACAAAGGGAAAGAAGATCGAGAGATATATATGGGGGCTGGTGCCACCATACCAGGGAAATGTATTGTCATCACGCCCCACTACATTTGATAGTGCCAAGCGATTGGCACAACAGCTAATTGACCACGGGGTCCGTACCCCGGCTGCAACAACCACCCTGGCCATCTCAGAAACCGCCAGAACTGCAGAATCCAAGCGGAAATTCTGGGATGACAAGAAAAAGAAGAAGGCTGCCAAGAAACAGCAGATCGTGGAAGTTCATAGTGCGACAACACCTGCCACTGCTGCTGCTCCATTAAAGCAGTATTCTGGAAGTGTGCCGCTATGCAACAAGTGTAACTACCACTATGTGGGAGCCTGCCGGGAAATGCAGTGTGTAAACTGCAACAGGAAGGGGCACACAGCCCGTTTCTGCAAATCTCCGGTGAGGCCAATCACCCAAGTCCCCGACGCTGGAGTTGGCCAAGCTTGCTACAATTGTGGCGATGTGGGCCACTACAAAAGGAACTGCCCCAAGGCAGGGACTGTCGGTGGAGTAGGAAGAGTTCTGACTATAGGCCATGGGGAGACGGTTGTCGACCCCACAGTGGTCACTGGTACGTTTCTCCTCGACAACTCTTATGCTTGTA
Source organism: Lactuca virosa (assembly GCF_052849685.1). Classification (NCBI taxonomy): domain Eukaryota; kingdom Viridiplantae; phylum Streptophyta; class Magnoliopsida; order Asterales; family Asteraceae; genus Lactuca; species Lactuca virosa. The sequence continues at coordinate 288,871,891 of NC_136426.1, forward strand.
TACTATTTGATAGTGGAGCAGAGAGGAGCTTCGTGAACCAAAAATTTGCTCATTTACTTAAGCAAAAATCACGAGCACTCAAAGAACCGTTCACAGTAGAAATGGCTAATGGGAAGACAGAGAGCACTAGTTACATATTCATAGGGTCTACCTTAACCTTAGATAGCCATCCATTCTCGATCGATCTCATGCCGGTCTCAATTAAAAGTTTCGACGTCATCATCGGCATGGATTGGTTGAGTTTTCTTCATGCCGACATCATGTGTTACGAAAAGGCTATCCGCCTTAATCTTTCGTCTGGCGAAACCCTAGTAGTATATGGCGACAAACCCGACACAAACCTTCGTATTATCTCGAGCATTCAAGCTCAGAAATTCTTGCGAAAGGAATGTCGCGCATTCCTTGCTCACGTGGTCGATGTGAACCAAGAAACGAAACCTATTCAGAACATTCCAGTAGTACACGACTTTCCCGACATCTTTCAAGAAGAGCTACCAGGATTACCTCCGCAACGACAAGTCGAGTTCAGAATCGACTTAGTTCCAGGGGCTACTCCCGTAGCCAAATCGCCTTATCGTCTAGCACCTGAAGAGATGCAAGAACTATCCTGTCAACTTAACGAGCTGCTCAGCAAAGGCTTTATAAGACCGAGCTTCTCACCCTGGGGAGCTCCAGTCTTGTTCGTCAAGAAGAAAGACGGATCATTTCGTATGTGCATCGACTACAGGGAGCTCAAGAAACTGACCGTCAGAAATCGTTATCCTTTGCCTTGGATCGACGATTTATTCGATCAACTACAAGGGGCGAATTTCTTTTCCAAAATCGACTTAAGATCCGGATATCACCAACTACGAGTGCTAGAGGAGGATGTTCCGAAGACGGCCTTCCGAACTCGTTATGGGCACTACGAATTCGTAATGATGCCATTCGGATTAACAAACGCACCCGCAGTATTCATGGATTTAATGAATAGGGTGTGTCTACCTTACTTGGATCAGTTCGTCATCGTCTTCATTGATGACATACTTATCTACTCTCGAAGTAAGGAGGAGCATAGCCAACATCTGCGATTAGTCTTAGAAACCCTGCGCGCGGAGAAGCTTTATGCGAAGTTCTCAAAATGCGAATTTTGGATCCGACGAGTCGAATTCTTAGGGCACGTGGTTAGCGAAGAGGGAATCCACGTGGACCCATCCAAAATCAAAGCCATTGAGAGCTGGTCAGCACCGAAGATGCCTATAGAAATTCGTCAATTTCTAGGCCTCGCTGGCTACTATCGCAGGTTCATTCAGAACTTCTCCCGCATTGCAAAGCCTCTTACAACGCTTACCCAGAAGGGCGTACCCTTTGACTGGGAAGAAAAGTAGGATGGAGCGTTCCAAACGCTCAAACGAGCCTTGTGCACCGCACCAATACTATCCCTCCCCGAAGGGATAGAAGACTTCGTTGTCTATTGCGATGCATCGAACCAAGGTCTCGGATGTGTTCTGATGCAGCGAGGTAAGGTCATCGCCTATGCCTCGAGACAGCTGAAGACACATGAAGTCAACTACACTACCCACGATCTTGAACTAGGAGCAGTTGTGTTTGCTCTGAAGATCTGGAGACACTACCTATACGGTACGAAAAGCACAATCTTTACAGACCACAAGAGCCTGCAACATATATTCGACCAGGAGGAGCTCAACATGAGACAACGACGGTGGGTCGAACTACTCAGTGACTACGAATGCGAAATTCGTTATCATCCTGGCAAGGCCAATGTAGTAGCTGACACCCTAAGTCGGAAAGAATATTCTGGTCGTAGAGTCAAATCATTGACTATGACTATCCATTCACACTTATCCACACAAATACAGGCAGCTCAGCTCGATGCTTTGAAACCTGAAAATGTGAACAGTGAATCCCTTCGAGGGATGGATAAGAACTTGGAAGTCAAAGGTGGCGGATCTTATTATCTCATGGATCGGATATGGACCCCGAAACTTGGTGGTTTCAGAGACTTGGTCATGAACGAGGCACACAACACTCGTTATTCCGTCCACCCAGGTTCAGATAAGATGTATCTGGATCTTAAAAAGTTATACTGGTGGCCTAACATGAAAGCAGAGATTGCTACCTTCGTAAGTAAATGCCTTACTTGCGCAAAGGTCAAGGTCGAGTACCAGAAACCCTCAGGTCTTCTTCAACAGCCTGAGATCCCAGAATGGAAGTAGGAGTGGATCACTATGGATTTCATAACCAAGTTGCCCAAGACAACGGGTGGACTTGATACCATATGGGTCATCGTCGACAGATTGACCAAGTCCGCGCACTTCCTGCCTATCAAAGAGACAGACAAGATGGAGAAGCTTACAAGAACTTACATTAGAGAGATTGTACGACTGCACGGTGTTCCTATATCCATTATCTCGGACAGAGATAGTAGGTTCACTTCTAGGTTCTGGAAGTCGCTACAAAATTCCCTAGGAACTAGGCTGGATATGAGTACAACCTACCATCCGCAGACAGACGGGCAAAGTGAGAGGACTATCCAAACCTTGGAGGACATGTTACGAGCCTGTGTGATTGACTTTGGGAAAGCATGGGATACTCATTTACCCCTTGTCGAATTTTCCTACAACAACAGTTATCACACAAGCATAAAGGCTGCTCCATTCGAAGCCCTCTACGGCCGCAAGTGCAGATCCCCTCTGTGCTGGGCCGAGGTGGGTGAGACCCAGTTAGCTAAGGGACGAGTTCCTGAAAGCACTCTCACAGGTCCGGAAATAATTCGGGAAACGACGGAGAAGATCGTTCAGATTCGTGAACGATTAAAAGCCTCCAGAGACCGACAGAAAAGTTACGCTGATAAACGAAGGAAACCGTTGGAATTCTAGGTGGGCGACCGTGTTCTATTAAAGGTCTCACCCTGGAAGGGCTTAATACGCTTCGGAAAGCGTGGAAAGCTAAATCCAAGGTACATTGGGCCTTTCGAGATTCTTGCTAGAATCGGCCCTGTAGCTTACAAACTTAACTTACCGAGCGAACTCAGTAACGTACATTCTACCTTCCACGTCTCGAACTTGAAAAAGTGTCTGTCCGACGAGACTCTTGTAATCCCACTCGATGAGATCGAGATCAACGAGAGCCTCAACTTCGTGGAAGAACCAGTAGAGATCATGGACCGGGAGGTCAAGCAAACGAAACAAAGCCGCATCCCGATAGTGAAGGTTCGCTGGAACGCCAAGCGAGGACCTGAATTCACTTGGGAGCGAGAGGATCAGATAAAACTGAAATATCCTCGTCTTTTTACTTAGTTATTTGTAACTACTTATTTGCTTAAATTCTAATTTCGGGACGAAATTCCTTCTAAGGAGGGGATGATGTGACAACCCGAAATTTCTATTCTGTATAACATATCAAGTCAATAGAAGTCAAAACAGTTACCGTTAAATTTTCAGACTTTTTGGAATAAGTTTGAGTATTTTAGGATTTACACTTTAGGAGATATCAGGAGAGAGGAAGCCCTAGGGTTATAGTGCATCACTGTTATTCCTAAACTCCAAGAAATTGGAGTTTACTTCCTGAATAAAATATTTACATCCAAAAACCCTAAATTTGAGAGAGTATATATGACACTTAGTCATTTTATATCATTTTTACAAATTCTCAAGAACAAATATCAAATCCTCTCAAGTATCATCCAAGTTTTATTCAAGATCTTCAATCTAGTAAGTGTTTCTAGCCCTTTTAAGTTAGTATATCACTTAATCTAGTGATTTAACACACTTCTATCCGTTAGATCTTTCCAAAAGATCAAATCTTCAAGTTTCACCAAGAACACCAAGAACACACACTAGTGTTCTTGGACTTTTGGCTCATTTCAAGCTTCTATATAGTAAGTACTTCTATCCTAGAGTATGTTTAAGCTTCCTACACTTCATGATAACAAGAAAACACCCAAGAAACACCAAGATCAAGGTGTTTACGGTCCAAGATGTTCTTGGACCGTAAACCCTAAAAAGGGTACCAATGTGTGCCCTAGCTTACCCTAAGCCTTCGTAACTAGCATAGATCCCTTCATTGATATGTTAAGGACTTGGAAACATCAAAATACCATCATCCATAAGGGTTTACGGCCGTAAACCCAAAGGGAAATGGTATTAGGACCGTAAACTCCATATAGGAGTGAAATGGTGCCCTAACTTCTTCCTTAGGCTTATACTTCATGAGGAAACACTTCTAAGAACTTAGAAACCTTTAAAACAACAAATGGTCAAGGGGGTGTGAGTTTACGGCCGTAAACTCATGGGTTTACGACCGTAAACTCATGTGGTTATGGTCAAGAAACCGTAAACTCATGAAAGGGGTTTCCTTGAACCCTAAACCCCATAGCTTAGTCCTACAACACTTAGATTCAATCCTTGGGACTTATAACACTTATATAAAGTGTTTCACTTGTCTTAGGATGTCTTAACTTTATAAATTAGTTGTTTAAAGACTAATTGAATACATATATGTGTATTTATATGTTAAATAGGATCATTGTGTGTGTACAAGTCTTCACTTGACACTTAGCAATCCTATATCTTCAGTTTATCCAAACCACTCACTACATGTGAGTTCATACCCCTTAATTAACCTTTTGAATGTTTTTAAATGCTTTTATGGGGGGGGGGATACAAGTTGAACAATTATAGTTATTATATCAATCACATGTGATTAATAACTACCAAACAAATGGTTTTCTTACTTTTCAAACTGTTTATCAAACTGTTTTACCTCAAACTGTCTTACACACTCTTTTACTTATCAAATACTTTTACTTAAACTCTTTTAAACTTATATTCTGTGTATCTATATAGATATAGTTATATAAGTAGGATTGAAAGGACTTAGGACTGCTAGCCTACCTTACTTCCTGTTCCTTGTTTGGTTGTGGACTTAGGGTATCAAGGTTAGTTGTCCGAAGGTCCTTTAAATCCTATTTATATATTATGTATATGTATATAGATATAAAAGGTTATTCCTTTCATTCAGTTACATGCCCTTGCGTAGCAAGGGTATACAAACATGTTCATACATTGCTAGTAAGCTACCATAGGGGTAGTTTAGGAAGATACTATTACTAGAACAATGAAACATACAATGAGTCAGTTCATACATGAGTCAATACATACTATGATGAGAAACAAACATAAAACAGAGTGATGAGAAACAAATATAAGACAGAGTGATGAGAAACAAACATAAAACAGAGTGATGAGAAACAAACATAAAACAGAGTAATGAGAAACAAACATAAAACAGAGTGATGAGAAACAAACATAATACAGAGTGATGAGAAACAAACAATAGACCCTATGACGAGAAACAAACATACAGGCTAGACAGAGAAATAACACAATACAGCTAGCACACAAATCACATAACATTTACACTAATACATTTATGTGAGCCATTAAAAAGGGCATGGCACTACCTGCCATGACTGTTTTTATATCAGAATCTCCTTAATTGGGGAGCGTATGAGTTTGTGTATAGATCTATACTATATTGACTATCCTACACCTTGCTGCTCGCTACAGTGGGACTTGCAAGTCTACGGGTGCCAAACGTCATTTTTACGGCATCTTACATTGTCGTTTTACTATTGAGTCGGTAGCAAGATACAGGCCGATCACATGTTACCTTAAAATTTTACATTTGGCTTAAGGTAGTTAGTACATCAGTAGTTACTTAATACAACACTATAGTACTATAACATTTTCCCTTACATTTTACTTTGTGTTATTCACACAATAAACAATGATGTAAAAACTATATTTTTGGTTAATGATAGTCGGATTTGGGAAAATACACACTTTTACAAGAGATACACACACAGACACTAGATGCCTTGGTAGAAGGCTACTTTTAGTAGGAAACATAGGGTTTTCTAGGAGAGTTCAAACAAATACAAACTTTTTACAAACATATACAGTACATTTTACAAAACATCTTACAAATGCTTTCATACAAACACAGACACTAATATACTTATGATCTCACCAGCTTTAAAGCTGATAAACTCTTTCAAAATAACTTGTATTCTCAGGTCACCAGTAGACAGGTACTGGAGCCAGGTTTTGAGAGGATGGAGCTCGTTCCAGACTCATCTTATATTTTTGATGTATATTGTTTTGGTGTCTTTAAAACTTGACAGAACACACTTGTATGAAATTATATTATTAATGCAATGGATGATGTTGTTGCTTGTTTACTACTTGCATTGTTGTGATACTGTACATGACGTCCTCCACCCCAGAACGTTTCCGCCGTTCATAGGTTTTGGGGGTGTGACACCATCAAAATTCGGGGGCTTCGCATTTTCAAAGTCCCAGTACTAGAAATATCTCTCCCAATCTACTGCAGAAACTGCCACAGTGGATGAAGCAACAACAACATCTGAAAGAGCAGTGTACCGATCATCAAAAATCTCAATCATGGCGGTCTTGATAGACCGGAACATCTCCAACATATACCTACGAACACCAGCAGCCACCTCAGTGGCGATGATCTCTCGAATTTGATCATCAGTCAACCCTAGCCTATCTTGTGCACTCGCTCTACACCCGGAACCAAATCCTCTCTTAACAGCATACTGAAAATAAACTAAAATATATCATAATGCCATGTTACACATTGCTACAATCACGAGAGTAGACTCAATTCCTCGGGGTTTGTGACTTCCTTACTACACGTACGGGCCCTGTGCTTTCAGTAGTACGGGCCCATTCTACCTTCCACACCTACCCGTATTTGTCTCAAGGATCATCACAACCGCCCAACACAAATACCACAACCCTGCAGCACTCTATCATGAGTGGCTAAACACTCCGCATCTGACTGGCTACTCACGCATATACTCACCCATGAAACTTCCACCAACCCTGCAGCACTCGTGTATGCTAATCATACATCACACTGGATCCTATAAACAGGTCAATACTTGATTCTACCCTAAGCCCACAACTAAACAAGGAATAGGAAATAAGACAAAAATAAACATTCTCAGGCTATAAAATCTTAGTTATGTATGACTCTAATGCATACGCTAAGCAACTACAGTAATGATGTCAATTTCATACAAGAGGTATTCCTATGCTATCAGGCAACATACATCAGGCAATTCTATCATGCAATTCCTGAAGATCCCTAGCCTATCACTGTCATGCTGTTCTATCATAAACATCATATCAACAAAATCAAGAACTCAGTGCATATAACAAGTATGGGTATTTTGGGAACCACTCTCCTGTTCAGGCTTTGGCTGACTGTTCACACTGTATCTTCCTGTAAAATCGAAGTTAGATCAAGGTCCACATTCCCGATCCCAAGCCAACAATCAAAAACCATGACAAGAAACTGAGCCCATGTCCTTAATCCAACTCTTTTATTATAAATTATTTATCAAAAACCTTTTGCAAAAACTCTAGGATCCTAGTTTGAGACTAGATTCACATAAGTGCTCCTCCAATTCGTTTAAACCAGGGCGGTAATACCAACTTGTAACTTCCCATTTTCACAACCAAAAATTTACATTTTATTTAAGTAAATCTTCCCAATTATAACTCCGTTATGGAGAAAACCGTTTATTCTAAATACATTTACAAAAATTAGAGTAATATTAAAGCGCAAAATCTTCATTGTTGCCGACGAATGTGTACAGTGACGCCTTCGCCTTACCATGATGACCGATGATACCTGAAACAATAAACAACTGAGTAACCACAAAGCTTAGAGATTGTTCCCCAAAATACCACATACGATAAACATACAAGCATGCATAATGGCCGCTCTTCGGGACTTCGACCTAACTGGACCGCCTCGCAGGCCTTCAGTCTATCCAGGCCAGAATACCAGGGTTTGTTGGTGATGTGAGTTTAATGTGCTTATATTTTATCCAAGTTTAATTTTATAAAAGTTATTCCCTTCACTAGACTATTAAACACACTAGGCAGTGTACCTAATCGTGCAATAGTATAGCAATGGTAAGAACGAGTGTCGAACGCAAGGAACGGTGTTTAGACTATTGAATTTTACTATTTAACTAATTAATAATCAAATAAGAAAAGGTTTTGTTTTCCTAGTTTTGCAAGACTAGATACTTAAATTACCAAATTAAATCAAAATTCAATTAATTAAAGTAACACTAAACTAAGCAAGCAAACAAGTATGAATTAACCAAGGTGAGAAAGAGACTTTCGTTCAGCTTCGGATTTGTTGTTATTATGGTTGATTTACGGAAGTGCAATGGATTTAGTTTCTTTTGTTACCGATTTCTAAGATGACCAAATTAGTATTCACTAATTTAATCCTTTAGTAAACTAGCTTATTTATTCGGTGATCAGGCGGACAAACTTACCAGCTCACTAGTGTTCAGTTCGAATTGATTAGACTTATAATTAATTGACCAATTTAGTTTATTGATTCAATTTGATATATGATTTGTCGTCATATATTAGCTCCTATACTCTTTTACCCACTTTTCTACTTAACCCTGGGTTTTATTCAAAACTCTAGTCCTACAATTTTGCAAATCACAAGATCATAAGATTCAAATCTAACTAAGAGAGATGTTCACACTAACTTAATCAAATTCAACAATAAGTAGAGAATAGTAGTTATCAAAAGTACTTGAGGTTCTTTAATAAGCTAAATCAATAAATAACAAAATCTCAAAATCCAAACCATAAAATCAACCATAAATATTCAACTCATCCTAGACTAAACGAAAGTCATGAGTATTTAGCTCATGATTTCAGCAAACAAAGTCACAAAAACGAAATTCAAAGTGTAAGACATGGCTAAATCTAAGAAAAATCGAAGTGTAAGTTCAATTGCCTTAATGCTCTTCCTTCCGATGGTTGTGAATGAACTCCTTGCTTCCAAGCCTCAATTCCAGTGTTTTTGCCTCCAAAAGTGTCGAAATCTCCAGAGCCAAAAGTTTCAATTCGGAGGTTTATGTGGACTATTTATACTTTTCCCGAAATCAGGGCACCACGTCGTGGTGGGTCCACCACGTCCTGGTCATCATGTTTATCCCGTATTTTCCAAGTTTTTGAAACTAATCGGGAATCTTCAAGTCACCACGCCGTGGTAAGATTACCACGACGTGTTGGGCATATTTTTCTTCATTTAAGAGTTTTGGTTCAAGCTTCCATCTTCCAACTTCCTTAATCCAACTTCCAGCTTCCTTTTTGCTCCAAGCATGTCTTTTGGTCCCTACAACATGATTCATAGCAAATTAAGTATCTTTTGTTCTAATAAGGACATAAAAGTAATTAAAATATTAATTTATGTTGTATAAATATGTGTATAAATATGCACATATCAGTTGGCCTACCGCCTCAACCCAAATGCTCCTCCCGAGCCTCCATGCCTTCGGCTTATAGCTGGCCCGCATCGGGTATCTTGGCCTACAACAAAAAGTAAGACCGCCTTAACCCACCACTACCGTTTGTCGACATATAAACAATCAATGATCAAGTAGGCACATAATATAGGAAAACGTCAATCATACAACTCACTACCGCCTACTAGTCCTCTCACATCATACATTCCTACTACCAACTAACCTCCATAAAATGCGTAACCATAAGTAACCAGATGTGAGATAGCCACCCGAACAAAAGTCAAAGTCAATGGTCAACAGATTCAACAAAAGTCAAAGTCCAAGGCTGGTTAAGTACGCCCTGTGTACATGGGATGGCTTAGTATGCCCAACGTACTCGAGTTGATTCCAATTTCCATACTTTCCATTAAGAACTTATTCACTTAAGGACTTTTCACCTAAACTCAAATCTAGCCTCAAAACAATATCTTAAGTCATAAGGTTTCCACCATTATAAATTTCCATGGCTAGGGAAGGTCCAAAAGCTAAAACCCTAACTTATAATCCATTAAGACATTACAACTCTTACATGGAAGGGATATAAGGACCAAGATCACATTTTTATGGTTCCTGATAGCTCCATAATGGATAAAGTTCCCAACTTTATCCATTAGAATACTCCCAAAAAATAAGATCTAGTCTTTAAGTCATAAAAGGACCAAAAGTGCATCTTTTTCAACTTAATCCATCAAGTCCAAGTCTCCAACCTTCATATCTGAATCAATATGATGTTTAGATGGATAAAGTTTCCAACTTTATCCATAACAAGGTCACAAACTTTCAAGATCTAAACTTTATGAAGTTATAGTGACCAAAAGCTCATAACACCCAAAACTAGCCGGATCTAACAATTTCATCATCAAGATTCAAACATTATACCTCTAGAAAAAACATCAAGGTGAACAAGGTCTGGATCTACAAGTACCAATGCAACCAATGCTACTTCAATGAGTTCCTTCTTCTCTAAAGTGCACCAAGAACACTCCAAAGCACTTAAAAACACCTTCTTTTTGCTCACAATACTAAACCTAGGGTTAGGGTTTCAAGAGAAGGTGTTGGAGAGGTGGAGGCTAAGAATGAAGTGGGTTCGGGGAAGTTAATGTTGGGATATGAGCATAACATCAATCATATGGTGTTCATGCAACCCTAATTGCATGGATCTAGTTTTTCTAATTGTATATAAAATAAACTTCCAAGACTTGCAAACCCTAAATCTAGCATACCAATTTCGAATACAATATATAGAATTAGGGTTTAGATCCTACCTTCATTGTTATGTAGCAATAACAATCACAAATCCTTCTTGATCTTGACTTCTGAAAGCTTAGTGCCTCAAGTGTTGCACCTCTAATGGAGTCACAAACACTCAAGCAACATGATGAAGTAGGAGAGAGGAGATTTTCATCCCTTACGGTTCTCCAAGAAGCATTGGATGAAAATCCCTTGATATGGGGTTCTATTTATACTTGTGGATGTTAGGGTTTCATGGTGGAAACCCTAATATGACTGCTTTGGCCCTAAGCAGCCCATGGACTCCTTCCTTAGATCCCTTGGACGAAATCTTATGGGCTTCCCCATAAATTTCGTCCACTCCACTCTATGGAGTCCATCAGCCCATTTATGCAACTATCAATGATTTGCATAACAGTCCCCAATTATTTAATCAGTCTCTTTTGACCACCAAATTAATTCTAAATTGATTTATGATAAATACTAATTAAATAATATGATTTCCAAATAATATATTAATCTTATAATATATTAAAAAAAATCATTTTGAGTACGAATTTATTATCCATATAATAAATTCTACTCTCTCTCCTCTTGTCATCCTATCAAATTGCATGAGTGAAGGCAACCCAAAAGGACCATGTTCATAATCGGGTCAAGTACATACCAAAATAGTTATGGGCTTAGACACCTAATCCATTTCTTTACTATCAGATTCAGCTCACTTCTTCCTTTAAGCTTCCTCTCTTTTCTTTGATCCTACAAAACATCAAAATGTAATCTTATCACATCATGTATTAAGAATCTAAAATAGGAACTTAATAGAGTTAGATAGTGGATTTTACCTGAAGTAGAGTCATACATCTTGACTCTCCCATCTCTTAGATCTCTCAGGTAGTCAGGGCAGCTTCGTAACCAATGACCCTTCTTTTGGCAGAAAAAACAAGTAGACTCTTTTGGAATAGCACAGGGGACAATCGCAGACTTAGCCTTTCCTTGACTTCCAATGTCTCTATTTTCAATGTCCATGGAAGTTTGGGAGGTCGATCTACCAGTCAAATTTACTTTACTAGTGCGCCAAATCATTGTTGATTTAGCAGCAATAAGCATATAGATGAGATCAATGAGGGTCACGTCGTGGTCCATCATATAGTACTCTCTAACAAACTCACTATATGAGTCAGGAAGCGACTTAAGAACCCAGTCAACAGCCAGCTCCTTGGAGACAACAACACCCAACATTCCCAACCTGTCAATGTGTGACTTCATCTCCAAGACGTGTGCACACACAAACTTTCCATCTTCGTGTTTACTTGCCAAAAGGGCTTGAGTGAGCTTGAACTTTTCAAGTTTTCGAACATATGGGTCAAGGAAAATTATTGGAGGAGGTGGATGAAGTGAAGCATGATTCTCATTTCCATGATCCAATCGTGAAACATCATCTTCAAGTGGAAATCTTTTTTCAAAGGATTCAGGAAGACCATAGTTGTCAGAACTAGACATCTACAAATGGGGAGAAAATTCAAGTTAGTTGATAAGAGTCCTTGATATAACACCCAAATGAAATATCAAGGCTAGGATCCAACACAATACCCTACAACTCAAAAGAGGGATGCCGTAATCTAGTTGCAAAATATTTGAAGGTAGGTAAATGACGATTTACCAATTTCCACCATGAAAAATGAAAACGAACATTAAGTTTTAAATGAATTGAAACTCCTAGATCTTCTGAGATTCATTGAACTTTTCAATGGCCTGTTTAATCTCGATTATGCCCTTCAAGTTTGTGACTGGGATGCCGAGGATCACAAACAAGGTGTGAATAACCATGCAAATGTACTTGGTACCCTCAATATTATCATCACCTAATCAATGTGTCGGTTAGCCACATACGCTCCATTGATCTATGAGAAACATCGAGTTACCCTTTGCCACCCTTGCTAGTCCCAAATTAGTGTGCCGGTTAACCACACACGCTCCACTAACATTTCGGCAAGGTGCAAAGTGTAATTTCATGGATTAGCACCAAATTCACATTTTTCTTAAAGTAACTAAGAAAATGGGAATTTATAAAAGGTGTTAAGTTACTTTGTACTTCATTATACTTATAATGGAAGGATGCGTCCAATCCTACGCGTTCGGCTAACGACCCACCACTGGTCAAGGGTGCGGTGGGTAAGAGTGGATACCCAATGGCGGTCATTTTACAGGCCGCTTCCTTAAACACCCCTTATAGATCAGTTTCGTTAATGAGGCCTACTAACGGTAAGGCTTACTCTTTACTTATACATATAATATATTAGACTTTTAATTTTATATAGTATAAGGGTGTATTATAAACTTTTAAAATACTAAATGCTCTAATCTAATAAATTATACCTTTACTTTAATTAAATTTAAACCACTACATTATGGATTTATTAATTCTCCTTTAATTACACACTTAATTAATTTAATAAAACCATATGGGTGCAATTTGAACTATTCAAATTACTAGGGTTTTATAATTTAAAATTTCATAATTAAAACTTTTAATTAAATTTTAAATTCCAAAACTTGAGGACAAGTTTTAAAACCTTTAAAAACACTAAGGTTTAACTATTTAAATTTCAAAAACTAAAACTTTTAAGTTCAAATTTAAACTATAAAACCAAAAGGGTGTAATTTAAAACTTTTTTAAAATTACTAGGTTTAATATTTGAATCAAAATAATCCTATATTGTCCATATTTAACCAAATCCATTAGTTTTGATAAGGATAACCATTCCAAACTTAAAAATCGATTTTAGGCAATAAAAACGAGTTTTGGTAATTATCCTCATCAAAAACTAGCCCGAAAATCGAAAATCCCGGCAACAGAACAGTCAACTCGTCGAGTTGGGCTCTGAACTCGTCGAGTTCACCCAACTCGTTGAGTTCATGCTCCAGACAGCAAAAACTTTCGATTTCCTGATCTTTGGCAGTTCACTTTTGCATCTATTCAATAGAAAAACGACCTAGGCTCTGATACCACTGTTGGGTTATGAGCATAACATCAATCCTATGGTGTTCATGCATCCTAATTGCTTGGATCTAGTTTTTCTAATTATATATGCAATAAACTTCCAAGACTTGCAAACCCTAAATCTAGCATACCAATTTTGAATAACATATATAAAATTAGGGTTTAGATCCTACCTTGATTGTTATGTAGCAATAACAATCACAATCCTTCTTGATCTTGACTTCTGAAAGCTTAGTGCCTCAAGTGTTGCACCTCTATTGGAGTCACAAACACTCAAGCAACATGATGAAGTAGGAGAGAGGAGATTTTCGGCCCTTACGGTTCTCCAAGAAGCATTGGACGAAAATCCCTTGATATGGGGTTCTATTTATACTTGTGACTGCTAGGGTTTCATGGTGGAAACCCTAATGTGACTGCTTAATCCCTAAGCAGCCCATGGACTCCTTCCCTAGAGCCCGTGGACGAAATCTTATGGGCTTCCCCATAAATTTCGTCCACTCCACTCTATGGAGTCCATCAGTCCATTTATGCAACTATTAATGATTTGCATAACGGTCCCTAATTATTTGATCAATCTCTTTTGACCACCAGATTAATTCTAAATTAATTTATGATCAATACTAATTAAATAATATGATTTCCAAATAATATATTAATCTTATAATATATTAAAAAAATCATTTTGAGTACAAATTTATTATCCATATAATAAATTCTACTCTCTCTCCTCTTGTCCTTCTATGAAGTTGCATGAGTGAAGGCAACCCAAAAGGACCATGCTCATATTCGGGTCAAGTACGAAACAAAATAGTTATGGGCTTAGACACCTAATCCAACAGTTAAGAAGCTTAAATAGGGCTCAAACCATGAAAATAGGGTTTGGCCACTGATCGCATACGCCCATAGTACTCCTGGTACGCCCAACGTACTAAGGATGCCTTAGTACGCCCAGCGTACTCCCTGTACGCCCTGCGTACACGGCTTGCCTAAAAATAACCATAACTTCAAACGAGCGTAACGTTTTCGTTCCAGCTCAGTTTTCAACGTTCTTTATATCCACAGAAAGTTGTTGAAGAGCTCTACAATATTATCTAAATATCTTGGGCTAAAAACTTCTTGAACAAAAATCCATATTTCATGCAAGAACCCAACCTATGACTTTTCCCTTTTTAACCTTCAGCCTAAAACACAATTCAAGGGTTAGATCTCTCAACCACCATTACCACCTTCCACAAGGTCTAATATTTACCTCCTTAAGGCCCAAAGCTTTTACACAATCAACTTCCGACCCACATCCCTGAAATAAGAAATGACAGGAAACAAGATATTACAACCTTCCCAAACGGGATCCTATTTCCACCACGCTCTGTGTTCTACTCAGGAATACATCGCGTTCGACACAGCATATTACCAACTCAATTTTAAAACTCCAAAATATATTCTACTTGCACCAATTCAAATGGTTTCCCGTATAACTCATTTGTTCAACCACAATGAGCTCCCAAACATCATCAAAAGGTATTTAGACATACCAAAGTGCATTCACTTAATTCGTTAAGTTCTTCATAATAAATTATGGCATTATGACTAGGACAATGTATTATATGGGTTGAATAAAACAAAAAGTAAATATGCCTGCGTAAATATAAACATTTTTTAAAGTAAAATTTTGAAATATGTACAAATGAAATGATGAATAAGTAAACAATTCAATGTATAATAATAATAATAAGTAATGACATATTGTAAATATATGGGCCAAATCATAAATTTTCAAAGAATTCTTTAAATACGACATAAGATGTCATATTTGTAAGTTTACCGTGTATTATACAGTTGACAAAATTAGAAAATATGTTTATTCATTTGTCAATACATAAATGATAGTTTCAAAAAAATAGAATGTTACATAAGGAAATGTTTTTTTTTTTTTTTTTCCTAGTTCATGTTCAAAATCTAAAAAAAAGGACATTTCAGAATGTAGAAGGCTGTAAATAACATTTTTTAGAAATTTGAATGCTATAATATAAATTTTAAAATTTTATTTTCCGCTCCGTGTTCAAAATCTTCAAAAGAGGCTACAAAGTAGAATGCTATATATGATAGTTTTCAGAAATTAGATTACTATAAAAGAAAATGTTTTACTTTAATTAAGAAATCTTCAAGGAAATGTTTTAACCTCTATGTTCAAAAGCCTAACTTAAAACGTAATTTAATTCTTTGTGTGAAACATGTTAAGGAAATCTACAATAAAGTCCTAATATTTTGAGTCAGTTTACAGTTTAGTCCCAAATTAAATTTTGGTTACAAAAAAAGGACTAATTACCGGCTAAAACTTTAGAATAACCTTCATGGCTGGTTTCACAGATTTAGCCGATATCTCATCTTTTTTCGTTAGTTCATCCAAAAGTTGGGGCTTTTTCGTTAATTGATCAAAACATTTGGGTTTTTTCATTATTTTCTACCAATAACCAAAATATTTGAACATTTCTGAAGACTGTCTTTAAACTAATGTATATTATATGATCTAAGTTAATATGTACCATTCCCCGTCTTCTTTCATGCGCCCTATCTAGGCTCACTGTGTGTTTTCGTCGTCGTCATCGAACCCAACAACAAAAATTTCACCCACAAGCATCGTTAACTCCATCAATTCTCCAAAATCATCCATTCACAATTCCGTGATCATCTTTCAATCTCCAAATGAAGAAAGGAGAAAATCCTTGATTATCACGTCGATGTCACTATTACCTAACCATGACTTGAACCATGGTTCCAACACTCGAATGTTCCTATTTCTTCACCATGACTCGAATCATGGTTTGAACCCATACACTAATGGTGTTGGCCATAGTGTTATTAACAACAAAAGACGAATCTATTGAGGTCGAAAGTAGTTGTGAGGTGTCGAAGTCTGTCTAAGTATGTATTAGTATTGAAGTGTGTTTGTTTGTTTATTATAAGGGAATAGTTGTATCGAATCTTAAATGTTTTAGTCCCTTGTATTTTTTGTACGCTTTTCTTATCCCTATAAATATGGGATGGATACTAGAGTTAGAGGATATACTTTTTTCTTACTTCGACTTGTACTCTCTAAAACTTTTCTATATTCCTAAAAGCGTAATTGAGCCAACCAGATTATATTTACATCTTGTGTTCATGATTCTTTTAATAATCTGATCTCGTTTCTTATACTCGATTAATCGCAACTACATTTGGTATCAGAGTAGGATTCATTCAGTTTTGATATGATTTTCTTAAGTTTTCAAAAAAATTTTGAGTCTTGTTCTAGATTTAGAATTTTCCGTTCTTTTGATTCTGAAAATCGTATTAGATCATCTGTTTTGATTCGATTATGCATTTTGTTTGTGTAATCGAGTGTTCGTTGTTTGATTTCTAGAAGTTTTAACCATTAGATCTCAATTTGTGAAGCTTTTCTCAAATCCTTCCGTACAACAATGGTGAGTTTTAACATAAACACCATGACATCATATTCTCATATTCTCGGTTCATCCACAAAGATTCATATTTTGATTCCAAAGTACTATGATCAATGGGCGGATCAAATGGAGGACTATCTGAACGAAATCGATGAGGAACTCTGGAATTGCATTATTAATGGAACTCATTCTGCAACTGTGTTAAAAAGCATTGGAACTGCTGCTAACAATTCAGTTGTTGCTCAACAAGCTGGAAATCTTAAGAAAATTGAGAAGAGATGTATGAGTGAACTCCTTGGTGCTCTTCCTCCTGTTGTATAATACTATGTGCGTAGCTGCAAGACAACAAAGGAGATTTGGGACACATTGAAGGAGAAGTACCAAGTTAGTGAGAAGACAAAAATTAGCTCAGTTAAACTATGTCTGTTGGAGTTAGGAGAGTTTAAGCAGAAAGAGAGAATCCATTGAACTCTATTATGACCGTCTAAATGAATTGATCTACAAGTGCTATAGAAATGGAGTGATCAGGTCAACAATGGAGTTCAACCTAACTTTTATCATGGGACTTCGCAAGGAATGTCATAACATAAGCATGATGTTATAAACTCAATAGAGCTTCAACTTCTTTTCTCTAAGTGATCTATACAATGTGTTGAAGACACATGAAAATGAATTTAATGAGATTGCTGAGGAAACGAGGATTAGTTTGGGAGGTCCTCTGGCGTTGATGTCAATGGTTGCAAGCAAGGAGGTTGAGAAAGAAACAGATGAGAAAGAAGGTTTAAATGATGAAGGCTTGATCGTCAATTCTAATGACGAAGCAGTGGCTTTTTACTCGAACAGTCGAGTGAAGAAATTATTCAAAAAGCCATTTAATGTGAAGTCAAAAGCAAATGAAGTGAAAAGAAGTTTTTATGGGAAGTCTGTGGGTGAGGAAAAGAAAGTGGAGAAGAGGGAAGTCAAGTCTAAGGATGCAAAGGTGGAGAAAAAGCTCAAAGGCGATTCAGGATTCGACTGCCATTACTATAATGGATCGAATCACATGGTGATTGATTGCATCCTCAATAAGAGGAATGAGAAAAAGAATAGAGTCAAGGATCAAGCCTATTACGTGGAGAGGCTTGATAAGGTGAGAGCTAAGGCGAAGGGGATGTTGGTGCGAAGGGGATGACTGATGAGGAAGGGACGTATCAAGTATGGTTGTCAAGATCAGCTGACGATGAGATGTGAAATCCCACTCATGGAATGATGTTAGCAAGTTTCAAGGAAGAGGATTTGAAGAAAGTCACATGAAGCTACTTTGTTTCGACTAATGCTCATAGGTCTCCCATGACTTTGCAGGTACGTTCTCTTTTAGAATCCTTTAATATTCCTTCTAGACCATATATTTCGATGTTATCTGAGTTTGATGAAGCTATTACCTACGTTAATGATTTGATTATTTCTGCTAGTAGTGATGCCAATAAGTTCAATACTCAACTACTAGAAACTCATAAGTGTTTGGCATCGAAGAAATATAAGATAAAGAGTTTAGACTTGCATTTAACGAATGTAATGTGTGACAGAGACAGCCTTAGGACAGACACCAGTATTTTACTTAAACATCGAAACATCTATTGTAATATTGCTAAAAGGTTGTATGGAAAATTTACTGGATTACATCATTCATCTGATATTAGCAAAGAATAGTATAGGAAGCTTTTGCCCATTTTAGATTTCGAAAGGGAGAAAATAGACTCGACTTCCTATTACTATGAAAAGAAAATATATGAGTTTGATAAGGTCCCAAATGACACATATGCAAACGGAATAGTGAAAGTTTATGAATGCTTAGATGCGAATGATCTTGTTGATATTGTGAATGAAACCTTGACCAAAAACGAACAAATAAATTTTTTGAAAAGAACTGAGACTTGGACATCCAACTCTCAAAACAATTTTGTTGGTATCGAAGATGATTTAGATAATTTCAGTGAAATTGAAGAGGATGAGGTTGTTGACTGTTCAAGTTATCTATCATTAATGACACTTGTATGACTACGACAAAAGAAATCAGTAGTGATTCTTCGGTTAAAATTGACACTGACCAACCCTCTACTTCGAAAGTTCATGATCCTGGCCATGTGACTGTCGAAGATAATCAGACAGATAGTGATGATGATGATGATGAGAAAGTTGATGTTTCCATTGAAACAACAATACCCAGGGTTGTGGTAGATCAGATTTATGGTGAATCTGAGAAGTTCGATAAAGTCATGAAAGAAAAAGGTTCTCACTATCTTCAAACAAATTCGGTGGTGTATCCAAACTTCAAATGCACATATGATGTTATCTTCCCAAATAAGGTATTTGTTACTTCAGGGAATGGTGATAAAGTTAAACCTAAGTTCAACAAAATAGTTGAAGAGGATAACAAGAAAGCTTTGAAAGAAGGATTTTTCTCAAATCAAAGCACATTCGAAAATAATCTCACCAGGAACTCATACATCTTTCAAAGGCAACAACCACAACGAAATTGGGTAGTTAAAACTGAAAAACCAAAAGTGGAAAAACAAGCATATGATATTGTTTCTCATAAACCCAAATTAAATGATCAAATTTTCAAAGAACAAGTTGAAAAGATTTCAAAAGAAAATGGGATTTCAATGCGAAAAGCAGGAAATAAGGTTTATTGGAAAAATATTAAGTCTCGAAAGATACAAAGTGTTTTGTTAACTAAATCGTCTGAAAAGGAAAAGTCTAAACCAGTTCAGACATCTCTCAAAACAAGTCTTTTATTAAGAAAACACCCGCTCAACAACAAAAAGATTTGTCAAGCAATCAATCACAAATAGATTTTTCAAAAAGTAAACCACAAGTTCCGAAGTTCAATTCAAAACCAAATTTTCAAAGGACAAACAATCCGAGTTGTGTAAAATCTCAACCATCAAAGAGTTTTGTTCCCAATCATCAAAACAATGGGTTTTCACATCAACGTTTTCAAAGAAATGGTTTTCAATTTAATGAATAAAGAAATTATATTCAATTTCCAAGTCAAAAACAATTTTCGAATGCACCACAAGCTTTCGTTAACAAAATGTTTGATATTACAGACATTTTCAAAATCGTTTTCAATCACCACCAAAACCAGTGTTTTCAAAACCAAATTTTAATAGTGTGAATGAAAATAAAAAGAGAACTGTGGAATTCAAACCCAAACATCCAAATTTTCCCAATCCTCCTTCGAAACATACTTCAAAAACTTCGTTTATAAAAGGGAAAACGAATGTAAAGAATATTAATCATTGGTTGGAAAGTAAAGGGAAAGCTTTTCAATCTGAAAAATTCTCACAAGAAGAAATCAAGCATGCTTATGAGAGCTACTTGAATGCTTTGTGAAAGTGAAGCTTTTCTTCAAAGGAATCAAATCCTTCGGTTCGACAGTGGAGAGCAGTGTCTAAAGTCAAAGTCGATGAGAAATGAACTGAGGAGAAAAAGGCGAAAGTCAGTCTTGATTCTAAACCATCGAATGATTTTATTTCAATACCCTTGTCTAATGAAGTTGACTTAATTGATAGTTTGAAATCAAAAGTTCGTAATTGGGTTTTAGGATCTTCGTTTCACAATGCTTTTCACTCTAATCACCAAGGACCCACAAAGTCTTCGGGACCTAAAGTTTTTCACTGATTTCAGGTTTTGTATGACGAGCAATATGATGAAAAATGGTATATCGATAGTGGTTGCTCTCGTAATATGACTGGAAGGAAGGAAAACTTGCGTGATTATCGAAGTCTTGATAATGCTGGAGTGCTGAAATTCGGAAACAATCAAAAGTGTCAAGTCAAAGGCTATGGAAAAGTTACGAATGGAAAATTTACAGTCAATAGGGTTTCTTATGTCGAATGCCTCCACCACAATTTGATAAGTGTTTCGCAACTTGTTGTGGGCACTGGTAATCAAGTTGTATTTGACGAAGAAGGGAGTGTCATTTCCAACAAAGAAACAAAGGAAGTCCTTCTCAAATCCAAGAGAAAAGTTGATATGTTTACCATGGACATCAAACCTATTGTAGGTGTTCCCTCGGTTTGCTTACTCTCGAAAGCATCAACAGACATAAGCTGGCTATGACATCGAAGGCTTTCACACCTAAATTTTCAAAATCTGAACAAATTGGTGGTAAATGATCTTGTTCGTGGTTTACCTGTTTTAAAGTTTGATAATGATACTTTGTGTGCAACTTGCGAACAAGGAAAACAACATCGACGAGGTCATCCAATTTTCATTGATTCGAAGATCATTGAACCTTTGGAACTTATTCACATTGACCTTTGTGGTCCTTCGATTGTTAAAAATCTCAATAAGAAAATATAAATTTTGGTCATTGTTAATGATTTTTATAGGTTTACTTGGGTGTATTTTCTTCAAATAAAATGAGAAACAGCCCAAGTAATGATCGATTTCATCAAACACATTGAGTTGAGTCTGAAGAAAAAGGTTTGTAAGATCAAGAGTGATAATGGCTCAGAGTTCAAGAATAAGGTTCTTGATTAGTTTTTAACTGACAAAAGTATTTCTCATAATTTTTCCTCTCCTTACACACCGCAACAAAATGGTGTTGTCGAAAGGAGGAACCTGTCTCTCTGCGAAGCAACACGAACAATGCTCACGTATGCAAACCTTCAACGGTATCTTTGGGCTAAAGCAGTTTCGACGGCTTGTTTTACTCAAAATCGATCTTTTGTTTATCGTCGTTTTAATATAACCCCTTATGAAATGATTAACAACTGGAAACCTAATGTCAAATTTTTTTCATGTTTTTGGTTGCAGGTGCTTCATTATGAATCTTAAGGATAACCTTTCGAAATTTCAGTCAAAAGCTGATGAAGAGATATTCCTGGGATATTCTCTTAATTATGTTTCATATAGGGTGTTAAACAAACAAACTCAAAATATTGAAGAGATTTTTAATCTTACATTTGATGATTACTTTGTTAAAAGATTCGAAAAATGCTTTGAACAAAAACCAATCATTAATGAATCGAATGATGAATCTCAAAGTTTGAATTCTTTGGACTTTGATTATGATTTAATTTTTGGTGTTCCTGACAAGGCTATTAATGAAGAAATCCATGCTACTGATAATCAAGTACCTGAAGCTTTGAAGCATTCTGATGATTCGACAGTTACTCAAGAAGATGCAGATTTGAACTCGTCAACGAATTCACCATTGCATAACGAAAGTCTGTCAGTTTTACCTAATGCTCAATTAGAGGGGGAGCACTCGAGTTCAACTAATGAAGTTGAGGGGGAGTATACTTTCGAGGGGGAGCATAGTCAAGTGAATGTCGATGTCGAGGGGGAGCATCATCACATGGATCCAATTTTTGAGGGGGGGGGGGGCAAATGGGTCATTACCAAATTCTTTCAATAATCAAAGTGAAGTATTTCATGATGTGAATGATAACATGTCTAATGCAGGTGAAGGTTATGAAACGGAAGAAATGTACGAAGATGCACCATTGGATTTTGATCCTACATATCCATCAAAGGATAGATGGTCATGAAGTCATCCACATGAACAAATTCTTGGTGATCCTCAAGCTGGAGTTTTGACAAGAGCTCAGCTACATGCGAAAAAATGAGGTACTTAATGTAAATCAAGAATTTTGTATGTTTAATGTGTTTATCAAAATTAAACGAATTTTAGTAAAGGTTGCAATGGAAGATCCAGATTGGATTGTATCCATGCAATCTGACTTGGCTGAATTTGAATGAAATAAAGTATGGCAACTTGTTCCGAAACCACAAGATGTATCAGTAATAGAATTAAAATGGATCTTTAAAAATAAAACTGATAAAGAAGGTAATATTGTGCGAAATAAAGTTAGGCTTGTTGTAAAAGGATATTTACAACAAGAAGGTATTGATTATGAAGAAACCTTCGCTCCTGTCGCAAGACTCGAGGCTGTTCGAATATTTTTAGCCTATGCAGCTCACAATGATTTTAATGTGTATCAAATGGATGTGTAGTGTGCTTTTCTCAATGGAGTGCTGGAAGAAACGGTGTATGTCGAACAACCACCAGATTTTGTAAATTCTCAATACCCTGATTATTGTTATGTTTTAGACAAGGCTGTTTATGGACTCAAATAAGCACCACGAGCCTGGTATGCCACTCTTACTAATTTCTTGAAATCATAAAAATTTAAACAAGGTTCTGTTGATCCCACTCTCTTTCGAAAGAAAGTTGGGAATCGTCTTATGCTTATTCAAATTTATGTCGATGATATTATTTTTGGCTCTACTGATCTTACTTTGTCAAATGAGTTTGAACATATGATGAAGAGTCAATTTGAGATGAGCATGATGGGGAAAATCAATAATTTTCTGGGATTAAATATTCATCAAAGTCGAGAAGGTATCTTTATCAATCAGGAGAAGTATTCACAAAACCTGCTTGAAAAGTTTGAGATGAAGAATAACTCAAAGTTGTGAGTATCGATGGCAGTTAGAACAAGACATGGTCCTTCATTAGACAAACCAGCTGTTGATCTCATGTTGGGTTTAAGATGTTACGTCATTGGGATTTTTACTTAGTCCATTCAGTATACTCGGTCTTGGCCTGTCCAGCCGTGTTTTATCATTAGGGTTAGAGTATAAATGGTGCATGCATGCATCATATTAAGTACGCTTTTAATAATTATCTCTTTTATAGTATTGTAACCCTAGCACACCTCTACAGTAGCAGTTCTTTGTCCAGCTCTTCTGAGGTGTAGCATATTAATCATTCAGCATTTGTTTGATCAATCTTTGTGTTCTTAGTTCTTATTGTGTTTGCTTATATCTGTTAATAATCTGATCGATCATAGAGAAAATTATTCTCATCAATTGCTATCAGAGTGGGAGACTGTGTAATCCATACGCATCTCTTCTGTTGAAGAAAAGTTCTTAGGGTTTCCGCAATCATCGTATCAGTTGGAGCCGTCATCTCAGTATTGACGCTGCTCTTAAATCTCGATCTTACCCTAACTAAGTTTTTTTACAAGTCTGATTCTTGACAGGAAGACAAATCAAACCATCATGTCTCATGACGAATCTCAAAGAAATCCAATCAACATCTCTAATAGCATTGGTTCGACCACGAGGATTCCGATCCTATATACTCATGAATACGAGGTCTGGTCCCTTTACTTCAAAGACTATGTTCTTGGTTCAGAGGATAATGAATATCTTATTTGGGAAGCTATCACTGTGGGTCCGTTTTCTCACTCTGGAACAAATAACATCAAGACTCAAAATGAGTATAATCAGAATATGATCGATGTGGAGAAAGTCCCACAAGACAAGAAGGACAAACTGATTAGCAACGTAAAAGCTATGAGAATGATTAGATTCGCTCTGCAAGCTAACACATTTCATTTGGTGAATTCTTGCACTACTGCAAAGGAGATATGGGACAGGCTAAAGGAGTTATATTCCACCGATAAGGATCTCAAACACTCTATCTAAACTCTTTTACTTTCGGAGTTTGGAGACTTCATGCAAAAGCCAGATGAAAGTCTCATTCAGACATTCGATCGTTATAACCATCTCCTCAGCAAGATGATTAAATGTGGGATCGGCAGAGAATTGATCGAGCAGAAGGTCACTTTCATGAATGGCCTAAGGACCGAATGGATGGCAGTGGTGTCGACTGTAAAAGCCCATGAACAGTTTAAAAACTACTCACTGGCGAAGCTGGTAGGAATTCTCAAATCACATGAAAGTGTTGTGACAAAGGAAACGAAATTGATCTCTAGTATGGGATCCTTGGCCCTTATCTCAAAGGGTAAGAATGTAGCATAAGAAGAAGAAGAGTCAAATCTTTCAGAGTGTGATCTGACAAATGAAGAGTATGCATTAATGGTTTCTAATCCCAAGAAGTTTGCTCGTAAGAAGTTCCCTACCTCCAAGAACCGAAACTAGCAGGGAATCTACAGCTCAGAAAAGGCGAACGAGGAGAACAAAAGCGCTCCTCAGAAAGAAGAAGAGAAGAAGGAGAGTAAGCTTGTTGGTGATTTTGGATATGATTGCAACTTCTGCCATGGGAAAAATCATTTTGCTAAGGATTGCATGTTGAGGAAGTTGTCTGAGAAGAAGGATGGTGAAGATGATGAAGCTTACCATATGCGTAATCTGGAGGAAATAAAGAAGAAAAAGTCTACTAATAGTTCTATGAATGCTTTGATTGTACAGGAAAACAATGCTGATGATGAGTTCAGAGGAGTGGAGGTCTGGTCTACTGACTCCGAAGATGAAGAAGTTCGCAAGCCCACACATGACAGGGCTTTTGTTGCGAAAGAAGATAGTGTTGAGTTTGCTGGGAAGTGTCTGATGGTGACAGCAGGTGTGTCACAAATCAGAGGATATACCACTGATGGCGGGTGTGATGAAGCGAAAGATAGGGAAGACAGATGCTTCGCTGCCAAACCAGGTGGTGAACAGATCAACGAATGTGACTAGTTGATCAAAAAGGTAAATTCTATCCTCGAATCACTGAAAATACCCGTAACTAACTATGAAAAGGAATTAAATGAATTAAAATTCAAGTTTTCTAGTTTAAGTGGAAGTCTAAAACAAACTCCCCTAGCAAATTCTAACCTAACTGATCAAATCAGCAGGGTGTCTTCCAAGAGTGAGGAAAGAAGGATGTGGATAGAGCAGAAGGAGAAAGACTTAGTTAGGGCTAGAGACGAATTGATTTATTTGCAACGTGACAATTTGAAAATTTTGAAACAAAGGAATGTTTTTTGCTTGATTGCTAAATTTTTATATTCTAATATCACTCAACTGCATTTAGATTGTGAAATAAGTAAAAAGATTCATAAAACGATTTTGCCCTTCCTTGAATTAAAGGAGGACGAAGTCGATGCTGATTGTTATAATTGTGAGTCTATTGTCTCTTCTGATGAGATTTCTGATGCCTACAGAATTGGTCTGGACAAAATCGAATCCTTTGTTAAGTCCAAAGACCATAAGGACATGCTTAGAAACTTCTTGGACGAAAATGATAAGTTGAAAATCAAGACCGAAACCATGCAGAAATTTGACTCATTGAGTACCAAGTTGAGTTTAGAAAATAAGATTTATGTTGAAAAAACTTCTGAATTTGACGGGGACAGTGATATGAGTGAAATATCTATAGAGGATGAGGTTGATTGTTCATAATTTATCAAAAGTGAATCTAAACCTGTAAAATGTCTTATTTCTGAAAACTCAGTTGTGTTCGCTCGTATGTCCAACGATAAATCCGAAGTCCTGAAAGAGAAGGCCGTGGTATATCAGAAGGTGCAAACAGTACCAAATCAGGTGTACACCACAATAGGAGTTCCTCAGAAACAAACAGCCGAACTAACAGCCTTGGTAAACGAAGATAACGCTGGTGGCTGTGATGAATATTTCTGGTCTGCTCCTATTGACAATGCAGAAGAAATTGTCCGTCTGTCAGAGCGAACCCCATGGAGAGTCAAAGGCAGAGATGTGGCTGAACCACTCAATAAACCTTCAAGATATGACAAGCCAAGTACAAGTGGTACTAAGGAGGTTCAAAGCGAACCTACCAAAGCATCGAGCGAATCTTCTTCAGTGAAGAGCGAAACTCACAAAGAAAGACCGAAGCCGAAAGTGAATATTCACAAATCTTCTAAACAACTTGCTGAACATAAACGCCAGCAAAACAGGAGATACCAAAAGAATCTCAATGAGAGAAAGCAGTTTTGGCAGTCCCAAAACTCCAACTTTGTTCGCAAAGAAAAGGTATCAAAGGCGAAAGCAAGCACATCGGCAAATTCTAGTCAAAGCTTTCACTGCCACTCTTGTAGTCAAAAGAACCGAAAGAGTAGTTTCGGTCCAAAATCCTATCCTTCCTATTCACAACCGAAGCAAAATCCAATCAAGGACGTCAAAGGGAAGGGAAGGCTCGTCTTAGAATCTGTAGCAAAAACGAAGAAGACGACTACTAACCCTAGGAAACAAAAGAATGATTTTGTTAAGGATCAATATAAAATTAAACAATCCGATTCAAACAAATCTAAACGACAGAAAACAAAGTCAAAGTTTTCACCATCAAAAGGAAAGACAAACCCACTTTAATAAAACGAAAATATATGGTTGATCTTTCAAATGCTATTCCCTGTTCTGTAAAAATCTCACAAGGACCCAAGCAACTTTGGGTTCCTAAATCTACTTAATTTTTACAGGTTATAAGTGACAACCAGTTCGACGAAGAATGGTATATTGATAGTGGCTGCTCGCGTCACATGACATGGAGAAGGGAAGAGTTGAGAGAGTTTTGGGCTCTCAAAGATGGTGGATGTGTCAAGTACAGTAACAACTCATATGGAACAATAAAAGGCTATGAAATGATCACAAATGGAGACTTTTCAATCCTTAAGGTTGCCTACATAGAGGGATTACAACACAACCTAAGTAGCGTCTCACAATTGGTTGTGGGGACTGGCTTGAAGGTTTCATTCGATGATGAAGGATCAGAGATCATAGAGAAGAACACAAAAACTATTTTGTTAAAGTCTCAATGTAAAGGCGAAATGTATCCGCTCAATCTGAATCCAATACGAGGAAAGCCTGTTGTCTGCTTACTAACGAAAGCTCATTCTGATGAAAGTTGGCTATGGCACCGAAGACTTTCACACCTCAACTTTAAAGATATCAACAAGCTTGTTCTTGGTGATCATTTGCGAGGTCTTCCCCTCTTGAATTTTGATAAGGATCATCTATGCGCTGCATGCGAAATGGGAAAGCAAAGTCGGAAAAGTCATCCCACACGTGTTAACACGAAGATCATTGAAGCTCTTGAACTTCTACACATCGATCTATGTGGTCCATCCTCAATTGAGAGTATCGGTGGTAGTAAGTACATTCTTGTAATAGTTGATGATTTTTCTCGTTTCACTTGGGTATATTTTGTTAAACAGAAATCAGAAGCGACTCCAAAGCTCAAGAACTTCATAAAGCAAGTGGAGATTCAACTGCGAAAGCTGATGAGAAACATTAGAAGCAAAACTGGATTGGAATTCAAGAACAACAAGTTTGAAGAATTTCTAGCCGAAAATGGAATCACACACAACTTCTCAGCTCCCTACACTCCATAGCAGAATGGCGTAGTTGAAAGACGAAACCGTTCGTTATGTGAGGCCACTCGTACAATGCTCAGCTTCGCTTCTCTACCACTATATTTCTGGGCTGATGCTATTGCTGCCGCTTGCTATACCCAAAATCGATCCTTCCTTAATAAGCGATTTTCCATCACTCCTTATGAAATTCTCAATAATCACAAACCTAATGTCAAGTTTTTTCATTTCTTCGGTTCTAGGTGCTTTATTTTTAATTCGAAAGAGAATCGAAACAAGTTCGATGTGAAAGCAGATGAAGGAATTTTCTTGGGCCACTCTCTCACCTCCAAGGCTTATAGGGTTCTGAATAAACGCTCAAAGAAATTAGAAGAAACCTATTATGTCACGTTTGATGACTCTTACATGAAGAAACTTCAATCAAGTGAAGTTCCAATGGAGGAAATCTTTCCCAAAACCGGTCAAGTCTCAGTTCCAATCTCCAATCTTTTTGAAGAATACATGTTGCTCTTTGATGAGCCGGAACAAGCCATCAATTTTGAAGCGAAGGCTGCTGGTAACAAAGTTGATAATCTGAAGAAAGTAATCGATGAAGCTGCAAATGAGATGGAAAGCGAACCTCAAGGTCCAAGCGAACCTCAAAGTCCAAGCGAACCTCCAAATGATACCACACCATTACAGGGGGAGGGTTCGTCTACATCAAATAGAGAAGATTCGTTTTTCTAGGGGGAGAACCCATCATGTCACACCCCAAAACCTGAACGGCGGAAACGTTCGGGGGTGGAGGACGTCATGTACAGTATCACAACAATGCATAATAGTAAAACAAGCAACAACATCATCCATTGCATTAATAAAATAATTTTAATACAAGTGTGTTCTGTAGTTTATAAGACACCAAAAATGATTAATAAAAATAAAGACGAGTCTTGAAAGCTCCTTCTTCTCAAAACCTAGTCATCGGTACCTGTCTACTGGTGACCTGAGAATACAAGTTATTTTGAAAGCGTAGATCAACATTAAAGCTGGTGAGTTCATAAGTATTTTAGTGTCATTGCTGGTATAAGTTTGAAGAATGTGCTTGTAAATGTTTGATGTAAATGTTTGTAAACTTCCTAGAAAATCCTATATTTTCTACTAAAGCAGTCTTCTACCAAGACCCAACTGTTCTTTATGTTTCTTCTTTTGTAAAAGTGAGTATTTTCCCAAAGTATGACTATCATTACCAAAAATGTAGTTTTCATTACCGGTTATGTGAGAAGATCACAATGTGAATGAAATGGGAAAAATAAAGTTGTACTGTAGTTTTATCTAGATAACTACCAATGTACTAATTACCCTTAAACTTGTTAGTTTAATTAAGGTAAAATGTGATACGATTGTAACCATACTTGATCAACTAGTATAACACGACGTTCGAGACGTCGAAATGATATGACATTCGTCACCCGTAGACCTACAGGTCCCACTGTAGCTAGCAGCAAGGTGTAGGAGGGTCAGTCCCGTATAGATCTATACACAAATTCACGCTCTCCATCTAGGAGACACTGGGTACAAAACGTGACGGCAGCAGTAAATTGCCGAGCCATGAAGTAGTATCTCACATTAATGTTATAGTATTCTTGTATTTGTATAGTATGTACTAGTGTAGTGTATGTTCTCTCTGTCTAGTATGTAGTATGGTCTCTAGTGTATAGTGTGTAGTATGTATTGTTTCTCGTTATATTATGCTCTATCTGTTTCTCTTTATAGTATGTTTGAACTGACTCATGTATGAACTGACTCTTGTATGTTTCATTGTTCTAGAATTAGTATTAGTGACTTCCTAAACTATACCTATTATAGTTTAGTAGTAGTGTTGTTTGTATGTAATGAACATGTTTGTATACCTTTGCTACCCAAAGGTATTAAACTGATTGAATAACTTTTATATGTATATACATATACATAATATATAACTAAGATTCAAACGGCCTTCGGACAAACAACTGATACCCTAAGTCCACAACCGAACAAGGAACATGAAATAAGGCGAGTTATTAGTCCTAAGTCCTTTCAATCCTACTTATATAACTATATCCATATAGATAAGATTTGACAAAGTATAAGTTTAAAAGATTTTAATAGAAAGTATTTAACATGTAAAAGAGTTTATAAAACGATTTGAAGCAGTTTGTTTGATAACACAGTTTGAAATGTAACAAAATCCATCTGATTGATAGTTATTAATCACATGTGATTGATATAATAACTATAATAATTCAACTTGTATTCTCCCCCATAAAAGCATTTAAAATCATTTAAAAGATAATTTAAGGGGTATGAACTCACCTGTAGTGAGTGATACGAATGAAAGATCGGATGGTAGGATGCTAAGTGTCAAGTGAAGACTCGAGCACAACGGATCCTAATAAGCATATATTGACACATATATGTATATAATTAGTGTTTATACAACTAATCATGCAAGGAAAACACCCTAGGACTTAGGAAACACTTAGATTGAAGTGTTAGAAGTACAAAGGGTTGCATCTAAGGGGATTACGGCCACACTATGGTGTTTACGGCCAAGGTGTTTACGGCCCTTGAGTTTACGGCCATAGGGTTTACGGTCCTATGAGTTTACGACCGTAAACTCATGAAATCTTGTGCCCAAAAGGTGATTATAAGTCCTTACAAGCATCAAGGAAGTGTTCTATGTTCAATGCTTAGCTTTAGGGAGTTCAAGGCTAACAAATGCACCTTTAATAAGGGTTTACGGCCAAGGGAGATGGTCCTGGCCGTAAACTCATATTGTTCATGGGATGGAAGTTTTCAAGGTGCTAATCAAGGGTCTATACTAGATAACAAGTATAGGAGAAAGATACTTACAATATGGAAGAAAAAAGAGTTGATTTCAGCCCAAAACACTAGTGTGTGTTCTTGGTGTTCTTGGTGATCTTGAAGATCAAACCCAAAAGATGAAGTTAATGGATGAAATCGAAGGGTGATACTAGATAAAGAGATGTATCAACAAAACAAAGGATGAAACACTTACAATTTTTAAAGAATAAAATGAAGATCCTTATGATACTTGAGAGAGAAATCGAGTTCTTGAGGTTGAAATGGTGAATAATGAAGAAAATAGATGGAATATCATGTTTAAGGCCATGAGTTTACGGCCACCTTGAGTTTACGGCCGTAAACTCATATGGTATGGCCGTAAACTCCACATGATGAAGTTTATGGCTTGCTTGGTGCATAATGGACTCAACCAGATAATTCCTAACACTCATTTCTTTGATTTGATTAACTGTACATGATAGAAATTTCGGGTTGTCACACATCACCTACCATGACGCATGAACGTCCACTCGAGGGGGAGAATTCTAAACCCGATGTTGAAACCGTCTCATCATTCGAGGGGGAGAATAAAAATACAAATGATGATTCGGATATACAGTCAGAAATCGAAGAAGAAGTAAATGCTGAATTGGATCCTGCATATGATCCAAACTACCCTCTATTCACAAAATGGACAAGAGATCATCCAAAAACTCAAGTTATTGGTGCATCATCTGAGGGAGTTCTTACACGCTCTCAACTGAAAGAAAAGCAAACTGCGTTATTCTCTCAAGTGGAATTCTGCATGTTTAATTCATTTGTCTCCAAAATCGAACTGAAAACTGTTAACACTACACTCGATCACTCTGACTGGGTACAGGCGATGCAAGACGAGCTCAATGAGTTCGAAAGAAGCAAGGTCTGGAGACTAATTCCTACATTAAAGGATGCATCTGTGGTTGGATTAAAATGGGTATTCCGGAACAAGATGGATAAAGAAGGGAACGTGATATGTAACAAAGCAAGGCTAGTTGTGAAGGGATATTGTCAAGAAGAAGGAATAGATTATGAAGAAACCTTCGCTCCAGTAGCAAGGTTAGAATCGGTGCGGATCTTTCTGGCATACGCTGCACACAAGAATTTTGAATTTTTTCAAATGGACGTCAAGTGTGCTTTCTTAAATGGTGAACTAGAAGAGACTGTGTATGTTGAGCAACCACCGGGTTGTGTGAACGAGAAATATCCCGATCATTGCTACATTCTGTACAAGGCGGTTTATGGTCTAAAGAAAGCCCCTAGAGCCTGGTATGAAACTTTAACTCGTTTTCTTAAAATGTCTAAGTTTAAACAAGGTTCGGTTGACCCAACCTTCTTTCGCAAGAAAGAGGGTGACCATTTGATGATCGTCCAAATCTATGTTGATGACATCATCTTCGGTTCTACGAATC
The DNA here is from genome assembly GCF_052849685.1 of Lactuca virosa. NCBI lineage: Eukaryota > Viridiplantae > Streptophyta > Magnoliopsida > Asterales > Asteraceae > Lactuca > Lactuca virosa. Next base: position 288,904,362 of record NC_136426.1, read on the forward strand.
CTAGCTTAACAATTGAATTCCGGAAGTTGATGGAGATTAAGTTTGAGATGAGCTCAATGGGTCGAATTAACTTTTTTCTTGGACTGAACATAAGACAGGGACCAGAAGGAATATTTATCAATCAGGAGGCTTACACAAAGACATTGCTGGCAAAATTTGGCATGACGGGAGATTCAAGAGTGAAGGTTCCAATGGCATTCGGAACGAAGCTAACACCATCTCTGGACAAACTGGCTGCTGATATGACTCTCTATCACCAAATGATAGGGTCAGTAATGTATCTAACAGCCAGTAGACTAGACATTGTGTTTTCTGTTTGTTATTGTGCCAGGTTCCAAGCCAATCCACGTGAACCTCATATGGTGGCTGTTAAGAATATCTTTCGGTACCTAAAGCGATCCTCATCTCTAGCCATTTGGTATCCAACTAAGTCAGGCTTCTTCGTTCAAGCATTTTCTGATGTCGATCTTGGAGGATGTGGTCTAGACTGAAAAAGCACAACTGGAGGGTGTCAATTTCTTGATGGTAAACTAGTCAGCTGGCAATCTAGTAAACAAACTTGTGTATCCTTATCCACAGCCGAAGCTGAATACATAGCCGCTGCATCTTGTGCTTCACATGTCATCTAGATTCAAAGTCAATTGAGGGATTATGGTCTAAATATGAAGCGAATCCCACTTTATTGTGACACTGAAAGCGCCATTCGAATATGTCACAACCCAGTGCAACACTCAAAGACAAAACATATTGCACTGAGGTACCACTTTATCAAAGATCACGTAGAAGACGGTAATGTTGAAATACACTTTGTTCGTTCTGCTGATCAACTGGCTGACATATTTACAAAAGCATTGCCTAAAGCGAACTTCAATAGAATACTCCAAGGCTTGGGAATGATGGAAACCGAATCTGTACCAAAAGTGCTTTCGGTTCCTCAAACTAAATAAGAACCGAAACTAGCTTCACCTCTTTAAAAGTTAACAAGCGAAATAGAGCAAACGCTCGGTCACTGTTGTATAGCAGAGGTACTTTCGGTTACTTAACCACCTCAACACTTTTCTCCATCACATTTCGGTTCATGAACGTAACTCTTGAGACTCTCTGCATTTACCAATGAGGTTTACGGTTGCACAACATCTGTGTTAATGATCTTAGTTTCGTTTCACCACGTACTAAGTGAAACCCACAATCCAATACCTTACTTGAATTGACGGTGAACAATCAAATGTTCTAGTTTTTCACCCATGTTTTAACGAAATCACTCTCATAGTGTGTACCAAGAAATCTCTTTTTAATTTTTGTGAGATCTTTATGAATATGTCTAAACACCAAGACATCTCTACCCAAAAGATCCTATTTTGCTTTATTTTTGAGATTTCTAAACTATCACCAAGTCACCGAAAACTGATCAAACCTACTTGTTTTTAGGCTACACTGCCCTCACAAGTACTTCATCCAACTTTCGGTCTTATATCAAGATCGTAGTTCGGTTGAAGCTTTAGCCACCCTTATCGACCTTATATTAAAAGATGCCTTTCAATACTTCTAAATATGTTTTTGATCGTACTTCAACGGGAAACCACACAGACACTTCTAAGTCTCTCTTGACTTTGAAGGAAGAGATTCGTTCCTAGGATCCATAGTTTCGTGTCTATATTGACATCACATAAATCCCACAAATAACTTGCTTTATTTATTTTTCTTTGGCACACTCTTGCACGAAGATCTTTATGATTTTCCAAAAGTCTTGTTCGTGGTACTAATGGCAATTTACAGATTTACAATTTTGCTTCATTAAGCTAAGGGATAGCAGTTTATTCAAAATGATTTCTGAACCGTTAAAGAAGACCAAGAGGCAATGAATGGATAAGAATTTAAAGAGGCGGTGAAAAGATAAACTTTTTGAAAAGGCGCATGAATTTGAAACGACACCCTATCCACACGTCATCCAACACGCCAGTCACGCCTTTTGAGGAGAACAGTTGTCAAATCACATCTAATCAGGCGTCAACTCAGAAAATCCCGCTTGCGCAATCATTCCGATTTTCTCTCTCGTGAAAATCGTATAAAGGGTTTCGATTAATTTCATTTTACTCTTTACCACTTCCAAAACAACTCTCAAGCATTCAAGGCGATTTCTCTCTACTGTTCATCTCTTTTACTTCAAGCTTCAACAGTGGCCGATTCCTCGTCTGTTCAAGATCAAACTGCTTCGTCCTCTCTCCTCGCAATCAAGCCAAACTAGAATCTCATCATCGACTTGGCTCTGTTCAAGTATGACGCGGTTATGCTCCAGATCATCGAGTGTCTCAAGTACTCACCACTGGTACCTGCTCTTACCAAAGCTGATTCTGTGCCTATGTCTCTTCTCTCTCAAGTCTACTCTTCTGCAAAATATGTAAGGGCTGATGAGAGAATCTTGTTCGAAATCTTTGACAAGAAAACCTCGATTTCTAAAGTTAGGTTTTGCTCTCTCCTAGGGCTAACCATTACCGATTCCATGATAAACCCCGATTCCATCTCTACTGCACAACTATTTGAGATGTTTTACAACATGGGTTATGCTGATCTTCTCTCCACTATCACCAAGTTCAAGAAATCGGACCTTCCGCCTCAATGGAATGGGTTGTTTACCATTCTATTCAAGAGTTTTCTGAGCGTGTCGCTAGATCAGATGGGGCAAGCAAGGCGTTCATGAACATTATCTATGGTCTCTTTCACGGTGTTAATATGGATTATGCTTCCATTCTTTGGACTCAACTGGTTCAAAGTTTAAATTCTTTATCTCGTCACAGCGAGATCTCATGTGGGAGGTTCTGGACAATAGTCACACAAAGGGCCATGGAAAAATTCAACGTACCTGTTATGGCAGATTCCTTAAAATCTTCGATTTCTACTTTTCACACCACAAAGATTATTATGGCGGATTCCTCCAAGTTGTCATTCATTGGTTCTATCCCTGAATCAATGTACAGGTGTGTATCGAGTGCCGGCAAAATAATCACGAAATATAAGAAACTTCTTGTTTCGGGTCCAAGAGTCATTACCCCTGAGATACAAAAGTCCCTAGCTGATACTGAGAAACCAGATAAACGAGACAAGAAGGGAGATCAGAAGCAAGGAGAACAAGAAGGTCCATCCTCTAAAGCTGCGACGCCCAAGAAGTGAAAATCTGAGATAGCAGCTCCTTCAGCACCAAAGAGGCGAAAGTTAAGAAAGAAGTCTTCAAAACTGAAAGCTCCTTCAACGAGCTATTCCGACTATGTACCTTCGGATCCTCAACCTGAACCTAAGCCGAGTGACAGTGAAAGTTCTCAATTTGAGAGTTCGCTTCGTGGTGATTCGCCTCCACCATCCCCAAATCACGAGGTACCCACAAATGACTTTGTTTCTTCTCCACCTCCTTCTCCTACTCATACTTCTATCCCAATTACAATAGCTCCCTGCCCACCTCCTGTCTCAACTCAAACTACTACTTCTGCAACCTTACCACCTCCTATATTCATCGAAACTATTACCACAACAACTACAATCGATCCTCCAGTTCATGTCAATGTATCTGATACAGGGGCACCTACTTCAGGCACCGAAACACCAATCACCTCCAAACCTCTTTCCCCATCTCTATCAACCTAATCTGACACTGTTCTTGGTGGCGAGGGTGTTGAATTTGACACGTTTCATTACAGCCCATACAACGTTCAGAGTGATGATGATGACGAAGCCCCAGTCACAAAGATGGCATATCAAGGCTTTGAATGAGAAGCTTGATTCCTTGCTTGCCTCTTCATCCCAATCCTCCTCTTCTGCATACTCTGAGGCTGCTCTCAAAGCTATGATGGCCATATTTGTCAAAGGACATCAAGACTCCATTGATAAAGCCACTGCCGCTGTGGAAGCTTCTACTGCCTCATGTAAGCAAGCGACCGAAAAAGTCGAAAAACTAATCTCCGATGCAACTGTATTTCTTGAATCTCTTCAAGTTGCAGCAGAGAAAAATGCAAATACTGTAAATGCTTCAGTCGAGAAGCTTGCAACCTCCCTTCAGGCTGAAAAATAAAAATTCGACAAGGTTCGCATGGATATTCAGACTGACAAAAACAAGCTCCAAACCTCTATTAATTCTCGTCTTGACAAGCTACAGGCTGACTTAGCCTTCGAAAGCAAGATCATGGACGATTTGGCTCTTTGGACTACTCAACTAAAGTCAAAGACTTTAAAGCTCAACCAGGCGAATAAAGAACTTGATGAACTCAAGTCTGAAAAGGCAATAATGAAAACATGTGTTGGTGATGTGAGCTTGATTCTCACTAATCTACTAGATGCTCATGACTCCATTCTCACCATCAACATCCGTCGCCACTTAGCAGTAAAGCTTCAACCAACAATTGAGATCTTGCATCGTCTAGAGGGTGTTTCTGAGGAGGGTGCTCCTTCGAAACAAGGGGGAGAATTTAATCAAGAACAATCTACTCAACCTCCTCCAACTCAAACTACAACAACAGAAACAACTCTCACTCTTACTCCTCCCAAACCGAATGTCACCAAAGAAACGAAGGGTAATGAAGCTTCGGGTTCTAATGTCAAAGATAAAGGCAAGAAGATAATTGGTGAAAGCGAAGAAGAAGAAGAAGAAACCGAAGAGGAGTTGATAAGGCAAAGGCACCGTGATCAAGTTATTGATGAAAATCTTAGGATCGCACAGGAAGCCGAAGAGAGGGAAAGGAGAGAAAAAAGAAGCTCATGAAACTTTGGAGAGTAGAAAAACTCTCTTTCCATTGTGGTCATTAGAGAAGTTGTTGAAAGAAGCAGTCGAGTCTCCAAGCGTTTGTTGGCTTGAGTCGGTCGTTTCATTTGACCTGGAGAACCCAAAAGATTCACAGTTCGATATGCCAATCACCCGAAGGGCATTTATTTTTCATTGTTTCGAACCCACTGTTTCTATCCCCTCTCCTGATGCCATAACCGATAGAGCTTTGATAGATTTCTATCTCGCTCACTCTAAACCTCAATAGCTGACCTGGAGCGCACAGAAAATAACAACGGTCAAGGTTATGAAGCCTATAGCAACGGGAAGTTTTGTCAACGTTGGCTTTCGGATGACAAGGGGTTCTGAGAAATCGGTGCATGAGTTCTCACTTGCTGACCTTCCCAATCTCAATCCTCATGATTGCATCATGCTTACAAACATTTTGTTGTCTGAAGAAAAGAAGTATGAACCCATTCTTGCTCACATAAAGCGAATGCTGGTTTCATATATTCATGAGGTAGCGAAGCTGGATCAAGAGATTGCTATTGTCTTGAATCGAAAGCCTATTGTTAAATCGATTGGCAAGGTAAGTGATGTGAACAAGATGAAGATGGGTAAAATCGACACTAAGCATCAGACAGTGATGTTTACTCATGCTGAAAATCAGAAGTGCCTGTTCGCCTTACCCGACAAACACTTGTTCTCTACAACATGTTTGGAGCATATTTTAGATATCATACACAAGTGAAAACAAAACGATGCTGGTGCAAAGAAAAATTTCACAGACATGCTTCGGTGGTATATTAGTTTTCGTCACACTCTTCTTGCCATCATACCGAAGCTATTCAAGACCATTAAGAAGACTCAACCAGCACAACAACAGTAGACTTCTCGCCTCAATTGATGCAAAGGGGGAGAATGTTGGGTTTAAGATGTTACGTCATTCAGCTTTTTACTTAGTCCATTCAGTATACTCGGTCTGGGCCTGTCTAGCTGTGTTTTATCATTAGGGTTAGAGTATAAATGGTGCATGCATGCATCATATTAAGTACGCTTTTAATAATTATCTCTTTTATAGTATTGTAACCCTAGCACAGCTCTACAGTAGTAGTTCTTTGTCGAGCTCTTCTGAGGTGTAGCATATTAATCATTCAGCATCTGTTTGATCAATCTTTGTGTTCTTAGTTCTTATTGTGTTTGCTTATATCTGTTAAGAATCTGATTGATCATAGACAAAATTATTCTCATCATCTCACATTGTACAGAAGCATGATAGGTTCCTTACTATACCTAACTGCCAGTAGACCTGATATTATGTTTGTTGTTTGCAATTGTGCTAGCTATCAATCGAATCCCACGGAACCTCATCTTATAGCCGTCAAGAATAGTTTTTGCTATCTTAAGGCATAACTGCGTTTGGATTGTGGTATCCTTCGAAGACAGGGTTTTTCATACAAGCATTATCAGATGTAGACCTTGGGGTTGTCAATTAGATCCCAAAAGCACAAGTGGTGGATGTCAACTTTTGGATGGGAATCTTGTTAGTTGGCAGTCGCAGAAGCAAACTTGTGTTTCAACTTCCACAACAGAAGCAGAATATGTAGCTGCTGCAGGTGGCACTTCTCAAATCATTTGGATTCAAAGTTAACTGCATGATTATACAATCAACATGAAGAAAATTTTGTTGTATTGTGATTTACAAAGTGCTATTCGCATTTGCCATAATCCAGTGCAACATTCGAAGACAAAACACATTGCACTTCGCTATCATTTTATCAAAGATCATGTTGAAGATGACAACATTGAATTTCAGCTTGTTAAGACTACCGATCAACTTATGTAGTGGTGTTGATTATGATGGCATGTGCGGAATAAGAAAAGATCTAGTGAACCATCATACAAAATCAAGAACACAAGGAGTAAATAAATCTTTTAAGCTCTAATTAGTTGAATCAGAAAGACTACAAATGGGATTATATGTTTCTCTCTCTAAAACTAATTCTCTCCAATACAAGATCTTACATAATGGGAGTCACTCACTTCCTTTTTATAGGAAAAACTCAACCCATTTACACATACAAGATGGTAAGCCAGACACTCTACATCCAAGCGAGACTTTGCACCCTAACATTCTTCCCCTCAAAGTTAGGATTAGATGTCCCAAATTCAATATCCAACGAGCTCGCGCGATCAAGACCAAACTCCCCCTCGAATGATATCGGTCTTCAAATCCGCAAATGAATACCCGAAGCTTCAAATACCCACTATTCATTCTCCCCCTTTATATAATCAAAAAATGATTATAAAATCCATTAAGGGTGAGATGTACCCAAGGATTAATCTTCATAATACTCCCCCTTGATGTGTACCAAAAATGAAACACCGAAAAACTTGCACGTAAAAACAATCACGAAAAAGCCTCAGAAAATTTACAATTTGAGAAAAATTTTGACTTTTGGGTGAGAGTTGCAAGATTTTCCAAAATTTGGGTAAACACTATCAATAACAAAATTCTGCAGGGACCGGTTGCGCCAAAAACAATCTAATATGCGAAATTCTACCCCATTTGTGAAACTGGGCATAAAGTGGAAATTCGCACAAACTACAGGGACTGAACTTGTAAATTCTTCAATTTCTCACCTTTGTTAGCCCAGTTTCGAAGTTGGGTATTTTCTGCCAACTTTTCGGAAATGAAGGGGCTAAAAGAGAAATTCTGCCATTCTTCACAACTTTTGTCACCATTTCGAAATTGGACCAATTTTGCCATTTCTTCGAAAATTCAAGGACCCATTTCGAAACTTTTGTTTTCTTCTTCTTCCCACTTCATTAACCAGGTAAAGAATTCATCTTTTACACACACTTCACTGTTTAGTACAGTGACCCAAAATCATCGACATCAACAACAAATACCAAAGCTTCAAAACATTGACTTCAAAAATCACGCTTCAATTGAGAATCCCTCTTCAAAATCCTCATATACCAGACTTCTCACATCGACCAACAATTCTTCGCTTTTTGAGTTTCATTCCAAACCAAAGTCCTTAATATCAGTTAACAACCCAAATCATCGATATCAAACAATCGACTCCAAACATTCGTTCTTCGCTTTTCAAAACCCAATTGAAATCAATTCCAGTATGCGAACCCAACACCCAACATCCTTCGAAATCAGATACTCGACTCCTAATCGAGTTCTCATTACTTCAAATACATATTTGACTCAAAGTAAAAGTAGTCGACCCCAAATTAATTGCCAATTTAAATTCCTGATATGAGAATCTAAATTTGTGACCTTCAAAATCAGATTACAACCCTTCGTTATCAGTTACCCAAGCAAAAAAATAAGTTGATCAATGATATATCGAGTATAAACATGTCACACCCCCAAACCGAGACGGCGGAAACATTCGGGGGTGACGGACTTCATGTACAGTATCACAACAATTGTATAATAAAGCAACAACATCCATGTATTGAAAATATAGTAATTACATTTGTGTTCTTAGTAAAGTTTGCAAGACACCAAAATGTATAGAAAAATAAAAGACGAGTCCAAACATGCTCCGTCTTCTTCAAAATCTGTGTGAGTGTACCTGTCTACTGGTTCCCTGAGAATACAAGTTATTTTGAAAAGAGAGTATCAACATTTAAGTTGGTGAGTTCATCAGTATTTAGTACTTGAAGTTTGTATTTATTCCATAAAAATGTTTAGTGTGTTTCCCAGAAAATCCCATATTTTCTATAATAAATAAAAAGTAGTTTTAGGTCTTGAGACCAAAATGTTTGTATGTTATTGTACTCTGGAATAGTGAAAGTAAATGTTTTCCATAAAGGTAAGCTTTCTTTGCTACAAAAATAGTGTACTTCACTTGTAAGAACTCTGTTTGTATGCATGCACTGGAAAATAATGATATGTAGTTCTATGACTTCAAATAAAACCATCCGAAGCAATGTTTGTTAGGTAAACGAAAAAGCTTTAGTTAATGTTAAATGTGAGTGAGATTATAACCATTCTAAAATGACTAGTGGCCTACACGACGTTCTTCAGGCGTCGAAATGTTATGATATTTGTCACCCCAGACCTGTCGGTCTAACTGTAGCTAATAGTATAGGTGCGGGATTGTTAGTCCCATATAGATCTATACACAAATTCACGCTCTCCCTCCAAGAGACTCTGGTTATAAAATAGGACTTTCCGCATGTACTCTAGTAGGTACAAAGAAGTAGTGGCTCACATTTTAGTAATAACTTGTTTACGTATAGTGGGTATATGTTTTCCCTGTTCTGGTAAATAAATAGTGTACTGGAAGTGGAAAGTAATTATACTTATGTAATGATTCATGTAATGTATCTTTGAACTAGAAAGTAGTGTGAATTGCTCTCTAAACTATACCATTTATAGTTTATAAGTTGTTATGTTTGTACTGTAAAGGAAATACCCCTTTTGTTCGGTGTATACAAAAGGGTTAACAATATTTATTGAAATTAGTTTAATACTCATATATATATATATATATATATATATATATATATATATATATATGTATATATATATATATATATATATATATATATATATATATATATGGCATGCATAAATAAGGTTTAACTGACTTTCAGACAAGTGATCCTATCCTAAGCCCACAACCAAACAAGGAACAGGAGTTAAGGCAAGAGCACTAGTCCTAAGTTTGTTATGTCTTAATTACACATAAATAAATACATGAATGTAGTTTTGATAAAAAAAAACAGTAATTTAAATAGTTGATAAACAGTTTAAAAATGGTTTGACAAGTTTATAAAGCATTTAAACTTATTGAGATGATATGTAGTTGCAATTTAGTGTTAACACAACTATTTTGTGTTGTGCTTGTATTCTCCCCCTAAAAGCATTGAAAAAGGTAAAATGTAGGGGTATGAACTCACCTTATGTGAGTGCTTGCGTGAAGATACGGGGTAGTAGTAGTGATCCTCTAGATTAGAACCCGCGCGAGAAGTCGTATCCTAAATAATAATTATACCTGATACCGAACTAAAGTTAATAAGTTAACAATCTAAGGGATGAATATGTGACAACCCGGAACTTTTATCTCGCACAAATAGTCAATTCAATCAAAGTTAAACATGTTTTGTTGACTTTTAGCTCTGTTTGAGGATTCGTTTAAGTGATTCTAAGCTTGAGTATGACCAAGGTTGAGTTTAGGAATGTGTCAGCAAGTCGTATACTGTCAAAACAGGGCCATACACACCCTTAGAGGGAGTGTACGGCCGTACACATGGGTGTGCGACCGCACACCCACTCCCTTGGCAGCACACTCGCTCTTGGCAGCACTCTCACCCCTATATAAAGGGTAGACCCCTTTCCTTTCATTCCTTTAACACCTTGGCAGCACACAACACCATTTCTCTCAAGCTTCTTCAACCACAAACCCTCCCAAGGATTCAAAAACGTGAGTAATCCATCCCTTAACTTGTTGTGCATGAAGAACCTCTTGATCTAGGCCTTGAATCATGAAAGTCCCGTCATGTTCTTCATCTCTTTGAAGGAGTGCGACCACACACTCATGTGTGCGGCAGCACACTCATGTGTGCGGCAGCACACTCATGTGTGCGGCAGCACACTCATGTGTGTGGCAGCACACTCCTGTGTAAGGCCACACACTCATGTGTGCGGCAGCACACTCCTGTGTGAGGTAGCACACTCCGTTGTGCAGCAGCACACACATTTGTGCGACCATACACACACCATAGGACCACAAACCCATTTCTAAGACCCTAAACTTGTACTACAAACAAGTATGGGCCAAGGACACTTCATGGATGCAAGTATGGACCTTGAAAACACCTCAAAGGCACCTTCCATCATGAGTGTACGGCCGCACACCCATTGGGCCGCACACCCATGGCCGTACACACCTTTAAGGTGGCCATACACCTCCCTCATGCAATCCTTAGAGGTCCTAACACTTAGTGCAAGTAGTCCCAAGTTCTTAGAGTGGTTCTTCATCACATCTAGTGGTGAAATTTCATCATTTGACTCCTTTATGTGTCATTACTTGTTGATTAGGATCAGATCGTGTTCAAGGCTTCACTTGAACATCCCGCATTCCGTATCGATCCTTCATTCTAATCACCCGAGGTGAGTTCATACCCCTACATTTTCCGTGTTTTTAATGTTTTCAAGGGGGGAATACAAACCAAATTCAAAGTATTTTATTAAGTTTTAAACTTATTAATGCAGTCCAACGATTTCCACGTTTAATAACATATTCGAATATTTTATCTCTTTTTGTAATATGTTGAGCATAAGGGAAACTACTATTTTGGAAATCTAACTTCATAGCTTTCAGAAAGGTTTTTATAAAGCAGCTTTATATCAACTCTAATAAACTATAATGGGTATAGTTTGGGATAACCCTCTAGGCAGTCTCTACCTAATCAGATTTCGTAAATGAATATATATAAACTATGGCATATTTAGTTTATGTTATATGTTTTCTCAGAAGTATAAAGTACATTTATTCAAGGATAATTATTGTTTTATACTGATTTCTCGCTAGTAAACTAGATTATACATAATTGTGAGGCGCTACTTCAATACTGTACCCTTAGGTGTATAGTGATAAATCCTTTTAGTATAACCAGAGTCTCCTGGAGGGAGAGCGTGAGATTTGTGCATAGATCTATTCGGGATTGACAATCCCACACCAGAACTCCTAGCTACAGTTAGGCGGGCACGCCTGTGGTGAACAAATGTCATTTAGCTTAACGCCTAAAGAACGTTATAAAGGTCTCTCGGTCATATCAAGTATGGTTATACGACTCACAAAATAAGTATACACTAATTTTGTTTACGGACTCTATTCTTCGCTTGTTTTATTTTAAGTAATAAAACTACTTTTATATATACTGATAGAAATCAGGGATCTCTAAACTTGCATCTCTACCTCTAGGATGGATATCTTGTTTTAGAGAAAATATAGGATTTTCCCGGATTAACACCGGCTTTTCTAAAACTGATGGTTCACTACTCTACCAACGGACATTCATTCCATGACTCCTTCAATTATACATGTCATGTATGAATCTGGAAGACATGGAAGGAATGGGCTTTCAAACATGCTTTTCATAAGAAAATATAGGATTTTCTTGAGGAACACTTTTCAAAAGAATCAAAGAACATTTTTCCATCAAAACTAAATGCTTATGAACTCACCAGCTTTATGCTAATATTCTTTCAAAACTCCTTGTATTCTCAGGGAATTAGTAGACAGGTACTTCCGAGAGCTCGGAGAAGTCAAAGTGTTAGAGTCGCGTCTTTCTATTTTGCTTTTGATGTGAACAAAACTATGTATTAAAACAATGTAAACCTTTTTCATATATGTATTCAATGTTTGGTTGTGTTTACTACGCTTGCTATGATACAATTGTTGTGATACTACGCATGACGTCCTCCACCCCGGAACGATTCCGCCATTACGGTTTCGGGTTGTGACAGATTGGTATCAGAGCCCTTGTTTATAGCGAATTAAGTATACCGAACCTTACATTGTATACAACTATAAATACTAAGGGGCCTAAGTGCTCTAAACTAAAAGTATACTTTCAAAATACAAGTATTTTTATAAAGGTATATAAGTATACCCGAGTATCAGGATCCTTGTCGTAAGAAGAACAAAACAAAAGTATTTGGATGTTGGACATCACGGTTAAACCTGGGCAGATATGTAATCATGTCTAGGGTGAATATAGCCTGATCAACTATATTCAGTCGAGACATGACCAACATGTGCTTGGGAGTGACTATAGTGTTGCAGTAAGTCTAAAACTTACCTAGATACTAGAGGAGTTCTAGAGCCAAACATAAGGATTAAAATACTATAGGAGTATTTTAGGATGCTATAACGATTAAGCCGAAAACTTACCCAAGGATCCATCCTTCAAGAATCAAGCATGTAGCCATGATACATTGGAAGTATTATTAGATTCAATACCTATTAACTATTCCTTTACCCTTGCCTCGCGTAGATAGCATGGCTGGATTCCATCTTCCTGGCGACTCGTACTTTCCTAACCAAGGAGATGATGGATGGATCGAACCAGAGCCAGAAGGAAACCATGAAATCCCTTTTGACGATGGCATTGCCGAACCATTTCCCGAAGAGACTGACTCAGAACCAGAAGTCGAGAACTTACCCCCAGTGGCCCCAATACCAATTCCCAACCCTCAGCTTGTACTCGAAGGCCCAACGCCTATGTGGGTCGGAAGCCTGGATAGGTGGAGTCACGAACAAGGCCAACCCCGCCCGTATAATGGGGATCACCACTTCTACAATGTGGACGGAGCAGGCTCCGCAGATAGAGCCCTTCCAATCATGGTCCGCCGAGTGACCCGCAATGTCGAAATGAACGTGGCGGCCATTCACCGAACTGTGGAACTCGAGGCAGACTTGGATGCCAACACAAACTGTATTCGCAGTCTCGAGGTTGCTCATGGAAGGATTTTGAGAGACCACGAAGCCCAGCAGCGAGAGCTAGCTGCAACTCGAGCTGAGGTCGTAGAGTTCCGAGCACGCCAATCAGCATACGAGAGTCGCCTGCTTGACATGGATCGCCAGTTGACTAACCTAAGGTTCCGCCCGAGAAGTGCCCGTCGCCAGTAGGAAATATTCTACTTGTCCATCCTTTTAGTTTAAAGAATAGTTTTCCTATTTATGTTCTAAGTAGCTCCTTTCTCTGTAGACACTCTTGTCTTGCAAGTGCCGATTCACTAGTTCTTTATGTTGTCAAATTGTTCCTCTATTGGTATGTGATAGACCTACTCCTAGGTCAAATTTTCCAAACTCTGTGTAATCTTGATATCGACAATGGTGGCAACTATCATATTTCCGTTGAAGATTTTCATTGTCAAAAGTATACCTTAGATCGATAGCATGAAAAGTAAGCAACTTTATCAAGGTCCCATCACTGTTTTGACCTCAAAACGTGAATCATAAGATATATTCAGAAGATTATCCCTTATCCCCATCATTTTCGTATCAGCATCGATATCCTAATCGGCATGGAATTGTTAAGCCTCAAATCGTGCTGATATTCTTTGCTTCGAGAAATCGATTCGTCTCAATCTTCCCTTCGACGAAATCCTCACTGATCTCAGTGACAAGATTTTTCGAACCATCGTATCATTTCCTGCGTAAGAAGTTAAGGATCTTGAGAGCGCCTCCGAAGTCTGCAACTTTCCCGATGCCTTCCCCCAATGACATTCCAGGGATTTCTTCCGAGTGCCAAGTCGAATCCCATATTGACTTGATCCTCAGAACTACTCTTATAGCCAAATCCCCATATCGTTTAGAGCTGACAAAGATGTGAGAGCTACTCAGCCAGCCCGATGAGCTGAGAAACCAGGAGTTCGTAAACTTATTGTATGTGAACTTTGTGTGCTCAATTCTTTTCTATCATAGCTAAGGCCACATCATCGGGATGTGGGTCGAATCACTGAGAGTCAGATAGCAAAACTGGAAATCTCAAAGCATAGATAAACATCAAGGATACATCCAGAGACAACCATTGTTGCTCACAAGCTTCTTTCTTGACATATACTAGATCATGCCTCAGAAGAAGCGTAACCAGCCCACAGTTAAGACGCAAATTCTTTAGATGGACTCAACCACGTTCCAAGCTACTGTCACAACAGTCGTAGCAGCCGCCCTAGCTGTTCTTAACGCCAACAACACAAATGTGGGTGGAAGTGTGAATGGCAATCCAAACCATGATGTTAACCAACCTCAACAACCAGTGCCTACTAGGAGGGGCACACCTGATCCCCAAACTAACATCCTGAAACGAAAGTTCAAAGGAAGTTGTTCGACCTAAAGACCTACTGAAAGGCGGCGGATTGGGACAGTCAATACCACAGTCAGCCCTACTGTTCCAACCCCAACCACACCCTACTTAGGAAACCTCCCGCACTGCAGCAAATGCAACTACCATCATCATGGAGTCTGCCGAGTGCCGCATTGCACTAGATGCAACAGGGAAGGGCACACCTCCCGCAGATGTAGGGCCGTAGTTAAGTTCGTCACTCTGACTACCAATGTTGGGGAAAGTCCAACATGTCACCTCTATGGTAGTATGGGACATTTCAAAAGAGACTGCCCAACAGAGGAGAACAATGAGGAGACAGGAGGAGTCTGACCTCAGAAAACGGGAAGCATCAAAGAACCCTACAGTGTTTTGGTACGTTTTCGAAAACCTCAATAATCATTCATGATCGTGATTACTTTCTTGTCCAAATTATATCACGACATACCCTAATGAGTAAAGTATGACAGCTTAGTGAATACGTTGGAGTCGGTTGTAATTATACATGACTTATATACGCCAAGCAATCATAGGAAAATCTAATAGGAACCATTCCATCGAGAGCCCATAGTTTCAAAACATCTGGACCCTCGCATTAGTAGTACCCACCAAGTCCAAATCAAACGCAGAAAATACCAGAGACATTCATTTAGGGATGCCAATGTGCTAGCAAAACGATCCTCCCGGACTAACTTGACGAGCGATTCTACGACACCATTCTGTCTAGCTCGACTAAGTCTATGTTATACCAAACCCTTTTGTCTTAAATCGTTCGATCGCGAAACTCCCGTCGCTTGTGACGACAACCAGATGCAAACTTCAAAGAATTCATCTCTCTTCGAAATTCGAAAGTATTCATACGAAGAGTATCATCCGCAAAGAGAAGGACAAAGTAAGAAAACCATCTGGGCAATTGAAGATGTGTCATGGGACACACATCTATCCTTAATTGGACTTTCTTGCAACAACGGCGACCTTTCCAGTAGCAAGGCTGCGTCGTTTGAAGCCCTCTGCAGCCACAAGTACAGACCCCATCTATGATGGGCTGAGGCGGGCGACACACAAATAAGACAAGAGTCAAGTCCCCGACAGCACTCCCACGAGTCCTAAAATCATCCGAGAGACGGCAGAAAAGATCGCATGAGATAATAGACAAAAACCATTGGAGTCCCAGATTAGTGAACGTGTCTTTCTTACAGGTTTCACCCTGGGAAAGCCTGATACGCTTCGAAAAGCGTAGAAAGCTAAATCTGAGATACGTTAGACCGTCCGAGATCCTTGTTAGGATCGGTCCTATAGCACACGAACTTCAGTTACCTCGAGTGCTTAGCAACGCTCATCTCGTCTTCCTCGTTCCAAACAGAAATGAGTGTCCGTTCAATGAGACACCTACGATTTTCCCTCGACAACCTCGAGTTAGACGAGAGTCTACACTTTGTGAGAGAATCATCTGAGCTCACGGATCGAGAAGTCGAGTGAACGAAAAAATGTCACATCCCGATAGTGAAGGTCCGCTAGAATGTCAACCAGGAACTTGGATTCACTTGGGAGCACGAGAGTCCCATGAACCTTAAGTACCTCCATCTTTTTTCAAGACCATGAGTTATATTCTTATTCTTGAATTTCGGGACGAAATTCCCTCTAACGGGGGGATGATGTGACAACCCAGAACTTTTATCTCGCACACATAGTCAATTCAATCAAAGTTAAACATGTTTTGTTGACTTTTAGCTCTGTTTGAGGATTCATTTAAGTGATTCTAAGCTTGAGTATGACCAAGGTTGAGTTTAGGAATGTGTCAGCAAGTCGTATACTGTCAAAACAGGGCCATACACACCCTTAGAGGGAGTGTACGGCCGTACACATGGGTGTGCGGCCGCACACCCACTCCCTTGGCAGCACACTCGCTCTTGGTAGCACTCTCACCCCTATATAAAAGGTAGACCCCTTTCCTTTCACTCCTTTAACACCTTGGCAGCACACAACACCATTTCTCTCAAGCTTCTTCAACCACAAACCCTCCCAAGGCTTCAAAAACATGAGTAATCCATCCCTTAACTTGTTGTGCATGAAGAACCTCTTGATCTAGGCCTTGAATCATGAAAGTCCCGTCATGTTCTTCATCTCTTTGAAGGAGTGCGACCACACACTCATGTGTGCGGCAGCACACTCGTATGTACGGCCACACACTCATGTGTGCGGCAGCACACTCCTGTGTGCGGCAACACACTCCTGTGTGAGGTAGCACACTCCCTTGTGCAGCAGCACACACATTTGTTGTGTGCGACCATACACACACACCATAGGACCACAAACCCATTTCTAAGACCCTAAACTTGTACTACAAACAAGTATGGGCCTAGGACACTTCATGGATGCAAGTATGGATCTTGAAAACACCTCAAAGGCACCTTCCATGATGAGTGTACAGCCGCACACCCATGGTCGTACACACCTTTAAGGTGGCCATACACCTCCCTCATGCAATCCTTAGAGGTCCTAACACTTAGTGCAAGTAGTCCCAAGTTCTTAGAGTGGTTCTTCATCACATCTAGTGGTGAAATACCATCATTTGACTCCTTTATGTGTCATTACTTGTTGATTAGGATCAAATCGTATTCAAGGCTTCACTTGAACATCCCGCATTCCGTATCGATCCTTCATTCAAATCACCCGATGTGAGTTCATACCCCTACATTTTCCATGTTTTTAATGTTTTCAGGGGGGAATACAAGCCAGATTCAAAGTATTTTATTAAGTTTTAAACTTATTAATGCAGTCCAACGATTTCCACGTTTAATAACATATTCGGATATTTTATCTCTTTTTGTAATATGTTGAGCATAAGGGAAACTACTATTTTGGAAATCTAACTTCATAGCTTTCATAAAGGTTTTTATAAAGCAGCTTTATATCAACTCTAATAAACTATAATGGGTATAGTTTGGGATAACCCTCTAGGCAGTCTCTACCTAATCAGATTTCATAAATGAATATATATAAACTATGGCAGATTATTTTATGTTATATGTTTTCTCAGAAGTATAAAATACATTTATTCAAGGATAATTACTGTTTTATACTGATTTCTCGCTAGTAAACTAGATTATACATAATTGTGAGGCGCTACTTCAATACTATACCCTTAGTTGTATAGTGATAAATCCTTTTAGTATAACCAGAGTCTCCTGGAGGGAGAGCGTGAGATTTGTGAATAGATCTATTCGGGACTAACAATCCCACACCAGAACTGCTAGCTACAGTTAGGCGGGTATGCCTGTGGTGAGCAAATGTCATTTAGCTTAACGCCTAAAGAACGTTATAAAGGTCTTTCGGTCATATCAAGTATGGTTATACGACTCACAAAATAAGTATAAAGTAATTTTGTTTACGGACTCTATTCTTCGCTTGTTTTATTTTAAGTAATAAAACTACTTTTATATATACTAATAGAAATCAGGGATCTCTAAACTTGCATCTCTACCTCTAGGATAGATATCTTGTTTTAGAGAAAATATAGCATTTTCCCGGATTAACACCGACTTTTCTAAAACTGATGGTTCACTACTCTACCAACGGACATTCATTCCATGACTCCTTCAATTATACATGTCATGTATGAAGCTGGAAGACATGGAAGGAATGGGCTTTCAAACATGCTTTTCATAAGAAAATATAGGATTTTCTTGAGGAACACTTTTCAAAAGAATCAAAGAACATTTTTCCATCAAAACTAAATGCTTATGAACTCACCAGCTTTATGCTGATATTCTTTCAAAACTGCTTGTATTCTCAGGGAATTAGTAGACAGGTACTTCCAGGAGCTCGGAGAAGTCGAAGTGTTAGAGTCGCGTCTTTCTATTTGCTTTTGATGTGAACAAAACTATGTACTAAAACAATGTAAACCTTTTTCATATATGTATTCAATGTCTGGTTGTGTTTACTACGCTTGCTATGATACAATTGTTGTGATACTACGCATGACGTCCTCCACCCCGTAACGATTCCGCCATTACGGTTTCGGGGTGTGACAGAATAACACTAGTATTATGTAAGAAACGCTTATGAAAAGTGTTAGTATCAACCGGAAATAGGTGTTTTCGGTTACCTGGGTGTTTTCGGTTGCTTGATGATTCGAAGAGTGTTCTTGGTGAAACCAAGGAGATAAGGGTGTTTTCGGTTGGAAATAAGGAGATCAGATGGTGATTTCGAAATATATGAAGAACACTTGATGATTTCAGCAAGATCCTATGAAGATTCAAGTGTAAATTCATATGATACTTGAGAGAAAAGATGGTGATTTTGGTCAAGTTCTTGAGAATAAATGAGATGTTTTCGGTTAAGAGGTGTGATAGTGATGATGTGTTTTCAGTCTTAGGTACTTATAGTAGGAGGAATTGAGGTGACACTTGCATTGGAAAGTGTAATTTATCCTCTAAAAATGCAAGCCAAAAGGATAGAACCGAGGGATTTCGGTGTGGTCCACCGAGAACGAGGGTGGTTTGCGGTCCAAAAGGAGCTTTCAGTCCGAGGAGTTTGTGGTCAGAAGGGATCTCGACCGAAAAGGGTTTGCGATGCGAGGGTTAGTGGCCTACGAAGGTTTTCGGTTATCGCATTATGTTCTATATCTTGTAACATTTATCAAATAAAAAGGTTTATATACATTACCATTTTAATTCATCCTTAGTTAACCACTATATCAATAAATTTTGACTTTCATATAGCAAGTTTGACTTTTGTTGACCTTGGTTGACTTTTACATACTTGAAAATAACGGTTTGTCACAAAACACAACTCAAGCCTTCGAATATGGACTCCTCCCAGCCGATTATGACTTCAAAATAACATTGTCGACATAACCATTCAATCATCCTTCGAAATACCATCGACGCCAAAAGCTTTGAAATCAAAATCAATCATCCATCTTCCATTTTGACATTCGGCATAGACCAGCCATCCAATTTCTAGACTTCTCTTTTTGTTAAAGCAAACACAAATTCCATGCTTCGTTAGCTATCGATTTCAAATTAACATTAAATCCAAGCTGAAATCAGCCCTTCGACCATTGCACATCGATACAACATAATAAGCCTTCATTCTTTGACAATCAAACCATCTATCGACCATCGATCCTCTTTAAATCCAAACTATCTTCGCATTTGTGACTATCCCTTCGTTTGCCAAGCCAAAGTGTGTTCATCCCCAACCCATTGAAATCAAATTTCAATTTCACACTTTGTTTTCTCAAAATCATCAATCAACATCATCAATCGAACTTCCGTTTACTTCAAATCAAGAACAATTCAATCAGTTTTGACCAAGATCCAAAATAAGCAAACTTTGACTTTTCGATTTTCTCTTCTATTGACTATCGAAACTTCATCAACATTATGGATTTCAACTTTATCTATTGCCTCAACTGAATTCGTTTTGGGGCAGGTATATCGATTTGAAGGTGTTGTGAAATCGATAATACAAATAGAATTGATGTCATGAGCAAAAGAGTAAACAAATACCGATTTGGGATTTCAACTCGTAAAAAAAATTGACAAACTAATGAATTTCAGATCAAGAGGGAATGAATTTTGGGTTCATCACAATAAGATATTGAATCGAAATAAAGTTTGGGCTCAAGAAATGATGAACAGTGTCATTCGAAATTTGGGCTTCAAATTATGAATACTGAACAGTAAAATTGATTTTATTTTTGAGCTTGATCTAAACAAAACTAATTGGATCAATCAACGGGGTTGAAACGGATTTGATCCAATGAGACAAATTGATCAAAAAATTGAAAAGTGTATATGAATCGAAATCATGGACGTTTTAGAATCCATTTGAGAATTTGTGATACCTTTTTGACGAATCGAGTTCCATTTTCAACGAACGAATAAAATTTAGAAGATCTTGGTTCTTTTGTTGGAACAAGAAAATCTCCAAATTGAACATTGTACCACCCATTATGCATGAAGTACAACTCGTTCTTTGTGTTCTTCATGTTCTTCATTGATCCAAGAACATCTTCATATGAACCACCAACACTTTTGGGTTTTGACTTCAAATTCAATGAAACACTTGGAGATTGTTGCTTTGGAACCCAAATTTGCTTCACAACAACACTTGATATTTTTGTGAGTAAACCCGCTTGTTTTTGCGTTTAATCTTCTTCTTCTTTTTCTTTCTCATCTTTTTGCATCTTGTAGATTTGATTTCATGAACATACTCACTTTCCGCAACTCCGACATTGTGAATTTGAATCAAATCTTTTGGAGTTTGATACTTGTGAATTTCTTGGATCACCGGCTTCCGATAAGGAATCATTCCTTTAAACGAATCACAAGAACACAAAATATCATCGGTTTGAACTCCAATCGAGCAAAAAACTTTTTCATCTTCATGAGAATCAACTTGAATGTCACACCCCCAAACCAGACGGCGAAAACGTCCGGGGTGCATGACTTCAATTGTAGTATCACAACACATGCATCATAGTAATCAAAGTACAAAAAACCATTGTATTTAAAAAGTATAAGTATTTACATGTGTTCAATCATTGTATATTGAAACCAAAATAGTTATACAAAAGAAGAAGATATGACTCAAAGTAGCTCCATCTTCTCAAAAAGCTCGGGGAGTACCTGTTTATTGTTCCCCTGAGAATACAAGTAATTTGAAAAGAGAGTATCAACATAAAGTTGAGTGAGTGCATAAGTGTTTATGTTTGAAAGGATGTCTCTGTATCTTGCATATGTAAACTGTTCCAGAAAATCCTATATTTTCTGTTGTATATGAAAAGTAGTTTTATTCCCATAAAACCGTTCTATTTGTAAATCAATGTTTTGTATTTGTATTCCTTTATGTAAAACTTGTAACTGGGAGTGTGCCTGGTTCCACCAGCTGTTATTGAAAACTACATTGTACTATTATAGTTTGTATTCTGTAAACTGGTACTTTGAAGGTGTACATACGTTTAGCTGATTATACACTAACGTATTGTTAATATCTTTTTAATGAGTTATTATAACCATACTAAGACATGATGGCCTGAAACAAACGCTTTGTGGGCATTTAAACTGTTGATAACAATTGCCACTCATTGGGTGTATGCCTGACTGTAGCTAGCAACCTGAGTGTGGGGTTGTCAATCCCAATATAGATCTACACACAACTTGTTTCGATCCCCTGACTGGAGACTCTAGTTATAATATCAGGACTTTACCTTGGTTGTATAAATGAATTTAAACAACCTGAATTGAATGACTCATAAAAAGCATATAAACGTTACATGTATATTAGTTATGAAAATCCAATCATTCTGAAATAAATGATTGACATTATGTTCTTGAATTAGTATTCTTAACATGTATATGAAAATTGTATATCCCTTGATTTGTTTTGAATCAAACCTTTGTTTCATGTAAAACTGTGTATTCTAGTATACTTGAATCATGAATTATTGTTCTATGTATCATAAATTATACCTATTATAATTTATATGTACTTCTCGAATTGGTATTTATCACACCCCGCTAAAGCGGAAACACAGGGCGTGGCAGTACAAAGGGTTTCATAGCAAAAGTTAAAAGACAACACCAACCATAGTATTAAAAATCATTACAAATTTACAATGGGTTTGAACAACTTTTAAAAGAAATTACAATGTAAATTGAAATACAACACATGCGAATGCTCCTAAAAGTGAAGTGCCCCTAAGTGCCACTTACTCGATGATTCCTGAAAAAGCATGTAAAACGAGCGGCAACTATAAAAATAGTTGGTGAGTACTCACAGATAAACAAAATAATACTGGTTCCATGAATTGAAATCAAAGTTTCGATAAAAGTTTCCAATAATAAAAGTATATTGTTAAAATGAGTAAATAAGTTTGTAAAAAAAAACAAAGTTCTTTGTCATCATGAGAGATAAGGTATGTTGCCCAAATAAGATGCAACATTCATATTCTCATGGAAGATAAAGTTCGTTACTCAAACGAGTAAACAAGTTTTATTGCTAAAATGAGCAATCAATTTCGTTGCTACAAGGAGAAAACAATTTCATTTCTAAAACATGTATATAAGTTTTCAGTAATAAAAGTTCGTTGTTGTAATGAGAAACAAAGTTCATTGCTATAATTAATAACAAGTTTATTGCTATAACGAGAAACGAGTTTGTATGTGTATGAGCAAACAATGAGTCTCAACCAAACCTATGACTGAAGCCCTATCAAGATCTATGCTTATCGTTCCATAGATTAATATGGTATCATGCACTCCAGCAATAGGGCGAGTGAGGAGTTGTCAATTCCTAATAGCGCTATCCATAATGACCATTGGCTCAAAGAGTTAATGGTTAGAGATAAGGGAAGGGCCTTAGTACGATAAGTTCTCATGTTCCGTGTTGCATAGACATACATAGAGAGACATAGCAATAAAATAGCAATCATGTTTGATACAAATCAATTTAAATACAACATTCAAATAATAGTTTTTCAGGACATGCTTTTCCACCCCAAAACATAAAAAAAAACCGAAAATAGGGGAGTGGTGAATACTCACAATATGCAAAATATAGTAATCAAGTTTATACGAGTCAACTAAATATAACGAACATAAATAGTTTAGGACATGCTTTTCCACCCCAAAACATAAAAACCGAAAATAGGGGAGTCGTAAATACTCACAACGCATTTAGATGATGCAAATGGTGCCTTGAACTACGTTCCACGTGTACCACTACCGATTCCTACAATAATGGTATTCGCTAGTGAGTCTCTAATCGAAATCTAACACTAGTATACTTACTACTACAATAGAATTATGCCAATAATGTGTCAAATTTTAATATTGATAAGTTACAAACATTTTTCTGTGGAGATTAAGTTTCAAAGAATCAATTGTTATATAACAATTTAAGTGGAAAATTTCCATTATTGAAATGTTAATATTTAACATTTTAGAGGTGTTCCAATAATTAAATATTCAAAACGAAATCAATTTAGTTCTAAACTTTCCCAAACTTTGTATTTCATTTTTAATTGAAGTCAAACACCTTAAGATAAATTTTCTTGAATTTTTGATTTGTCTAACTATTTTTCACCATTAAATTCCATGAATAATCATAAAATCATGGAAAAATAGTAAATTATCATGAAAAATTCTTGTAATTTTTGTGTAACTATTTTACAGTCTACATAATCTAGGAAAAATATTAATATGTGTTTTCAAAAAGTTTAACACAATTTTTCTGATTTTTGTACATTTAAGTGTATTAAATCTTGGGAAAATAGAAGCAAAATAGCATACAGAAGATAAAAATCATCAAAAATTTTATGTATCATCCTAACATATTATAAGAGTTTCTGGTAAATTTTCATAAATTTTGGATGAGTAAAACTATTTTTCCTGTTTTTAGTCCATTATAAACACAAAAATTCAAGAAAAATAGATAAACATTTTCAAAAATTCCCAAAATATTTTTCGGAGTCTTAAATATAAGGTACAAGCTGCGAAAAATAAGAAATAATATTTTCACATTTCATAAACTGGTTTTATGATTTATTAGAGCTAAATAAAAAGAAAATTAAAAAGCATACTAAACAGTAACAAAAATCGATGAAACTTAATGAGAGATGTTTATTAACCTAAAGGGTCATCCACAAATATTTCCAGAATTTATTTACAAGTTTAAGTATTTTATATGCTTTAACACTCTATTTTATTATTATTTTCATGTAAAAATAAAGAAAATATATATTGAGCTGAAAATTTCCAGAATGCAACTTCAAACAATTTAATAACAATGAAAAATTGTTTTCTTATTTTTGATGTCGAAAAACATGCCTAAAGGCTCAAACAATTATAGAGAAAACTTGATTCTTGTGATTTTGGTAAAAATTATTGATGTTACCTTGAGAATTTTTGCAACATGTTCCAAAGGCTTTTGAATCAAGATATTTTTATACCTCTTAATACATGATGTTAAGTGCTCAAATTAATTTTTCCTTGATTTTTAGTGATGAATAAGATCTTTGAACATGCAATACAAAACTAGTATTCACAAAAACGTGCTGATTGAGCAACAGTTTTGTAAAAATTGCTAAAAATCGAAATATTTGAATTTTCCAGTGAGGTCAGATGGGTTTGAAAGCTAACTCAAAATATTATATTTTAGAAAAAGAGTCCCGAATTTTGGTTAAGAAATGAGTGAGATATGACAGTTTAAAGTCAGGTAAAGAAATCTGGCAGATTGCATGCATGGTGATTGGTTAGAAAAATGAGTTTTCATCATTTCTTTGAGTAAATCTTTTGAAATATTTTAAAAGATATCATGATAAACTTATATTCTAGTCATGTTTCCAGAGATCAAAAGATTAAAACTTATCAAAATGTATACATTCATTTATGAACAAAGTTTTTGTTTCTCAAAAACTCTTAACTTGAGTTTGATGTTTTAATCCTTAAAATCGATTTTTGCACTAAGATCATGAACATGCAACCTTGTTTATCATACATGCATGGTTTTAAACACATCCATGATGTTCTACAAACCATTTTAACAAAAAGAAAACAAGTTTGAAGAAGATGAAGAAGTAGAAGTCGGTTTTTGAAGTAAAATGTACATGCATGGCTTAAATCATTGTTGTGGATCTTCAAGAGATGTATGTTCTTTACCTTAAATTTATTTGTGGCTTGAAAAACCCTTATGAATCTCCATAATTTCATGGTTAAGAGGTTGTGGTTGTGGTGTTTGGAGAAAAGAAATTAGAGAGAAGGTAGAGAGAGTTTTCTAGAGAGAGAAAGAAGAGAGATGTGTGTGTGTTGGAGAATGAGAGTGTGAGAGAGAGATATAGGAAGAGAGGGGTCCGAAATTTTGAGTATAATAACTCTTTCTCATTCATTTTGTTTTATAAAATTTAAGTTATTTTATAAAATATCTAAATTTTATATAAAATGTGCACTAAAATCAAGTTTTTATTCATGAAACCTTGATTTTTTACTTATAAATTAAGGATGAATGTTAATGACTTAAATTTTTATTTTCCTTGATTATATTTCCATGAATTTAATTGTTTTAAGATAATATTATAAGTTTCATAACTATTTTTATAGAATTCTTGATGTTAAACTTTATAAAATTTAAGTTTTAGGGTTTTTTAGGGTTTTTGAGAATTTGTAAAAATTTGGATATCAAAATAAATAGAATATTTGAGAATTTAAATTATCTTATGGTATTATAACTCTTTTATAGTTATAAATAATGTTTGGAATTTATTTTTATCGTTTTATTGACATTCTATGTAGTGATTCCGAGATTCAAGCGAATTTGAGGAATCAAGTATACTAGTCCTAGTCTTCAACTTTGACTTAAGTTTCTATGAGACTTTGACCTAATTTCTACTTCTAGGTCAAGTGCATGATGTGTGTATATGATTCATGAAAAGGTGTTCGAGTCAAAGAGTGACCCGAATATGGATAGCCTCTACAGTTAAGTAGTTGTAGAATTCACATATCAATGTGAAATCTAAGTACATTATCCATTGTTTCTAGTTGCTTCCAAGTTTCTAGTAGGTTATAACTGAGCTTCTAGTCACTAAGTCCAGTATGTGTCGTGCGTATATGTGCAACTAAGTTTATTCAAATCTAGAACCGACTCGAATTTTGACGGTTGTCACATTCTCCCCCGGTTGAAAGAATTTCGCCCCGAAATTCAATTCGTGACGTATTCTATTAGAACTCAGTCGAATACAATTATATAGTTGGAGAGGTGGTGACTTGCAATGTTCTTTGATTATTTCGAGTTTATTTCCTCAAGGGAAAAGCCCAATTCTTTAGCTATAGTCAAATTAATGTTTCCTTAATTCGAGTTCTACAATTTAGATTGCGAGAAATTAGGATCATGGACATCATGATCCAAACATGGCGACCTAGTCGAAAAAGATCATCTAGTTAGATATTATCTGAATTAAGAGAGCTATAAGTTTTGCTGAAGCACTAATTGCACTGAGCGTTAAATCCGCATTGATCCTTAAGTTGTGTTCTAAATTAACACTACGTGTAAATTCGGCGCTTAATAAAGAAGAGATTAGGAATAATTTGTTCACTTCCGGGTTGGCTATTACATCTGGAAAAGATATATTCGGAAATAAGAAGGGGTAGCATGAATGAAAAAGGAGCGATCGAGGGTAAGTTCCTAAAGATACGCACTAAGGGTAAGCAACGAAGTTTTGGTACCTCTCGAATGTAAAGGCTATTTAAGTGTCGTCTATAAAATAAGTTACGAAACGATCGAGGATTTCCGAAGCAATATTTACTACCACGGTTACTCTTACTACAATAAAACAATATTCGAAGAATATATATATTTAGAGAGTTATTGTCGCAAATGGAGGCGATGCAAGTTTATGATAACTTAAATCACCTTGTCTAGATAACAATTTGAGTGATTAGAAATGATAAGTAATCTCACTATTATCAAAATGTTTAATAATTCTAAGATAATGAAGATACATGTGTGGCGATCAAACGAAGTAGTAAAATAATAAAAAGATAAATTAATGTTAAATGTTTAAGTCGTCATTAAGGGAATTTTTTTTTTATTGAAATTATTGATATTACGCTATTTGAAAAATTAACTAATTGTCTAAGTCAGGACAAATTTAAGTTTACGAGGAGTCAAAATACTTATGAAAACAAGCTTGAGAGTTTAGGAACTCACTGAAAATTGCAAAGTAAATTACTATTTTAAGAAAGGTGTAAAAATGTCAATCTTCAAAATAGGGCATTCATAGTTTAGTGTTTCTACAAAAACAATCATTTAGAGAATAGATAATCGTAAAATTCAAAACTTTTGATGTATTTAAAGAAAAGAAGAAACATAAGGATACATATCCTCCACATATATTTTTCGGATATAGAAAAATTATAAGCATAAAGGTATTCATTTTGTGTATTACTTATAACGAAAAATACAATGAAACTTTCATTTTAAATCAAGTTTCCAAATTTAGAATGAAAGAGCAAATGTAAATAAGGATTACTTGTTTATTGTAGATTTCAAAATAAAAACAAGATGTATATGGAAAAAGGCATAATTGAATATATCAAAGTTGACTAAATCGAAATTATGACTCACAACTATACACGTATTAATCGCTCAAAACGAAGGGGTAGACTTCTAGTCTATATGTGTACGAACATGGTACCAAGAGAAGCAAAATAGATAGAAACAAAGTTAGACAATGTATTATGTTAATATTATGGCGTGCGAGATCTAAAATCAGAAGGAGAGCGAGAAATAAAGTTTGGGGGAAAGAAAAAGGAAGGTAGCAGCGACAATGATTGTTATTGTTAAAATTATAAGAACAATACCTATAGGTAGATTTAAAACCAGGTTGAGATATATTTCAAACTTTAATATTTGATGTATATTGATGATTAAATAGACATGTGGGAGTTTTAAAGTGTTTTATAAAAATTTATGAGTTATCTATTAAGTTAAACTCCATTTGTGAAAAAGAAGAAACACTAAAACTTGTAATTGAAATTCCGACAGCTTTGACATTTTTGACTGGAGTCCAACAATGGTTAAAACGGATAAGGTAAAGACTTAACATATTTAGATGAATAATTGTGCATTGTCGAAAGTGCGCCACTAGAAATTTAAAAGTGAACACTAAGTTTTGCAATGCTTTATATTTTAGAATCTTTATAGATTATAAAACTATATTGAAGCAAAGTACACAAATAAGGTATGTTTTGAATTACAAGCGTTAGATATGTCTTATAAACATGTTTGAAGTAGACATTTGCATAAATATCATGTTGTGTTTTCGAGAAAACACATTAAAGTAAATTACAATTCCTAAATGAGAAAGCGGTTAAATGTGTCAAAGCAAAAGTGGTTTGGAAAATCCGAGGACGCTTTTACATATAATAGGACTTCAATGTTATATGTTTAAGTTTTATAGAATAGAGTTTAAACACTTTTATAAAAGAAAATGTTTCTAAGTTTTTCGAAAACGTGCCAAAATGGGAATCAAGGTTTAAAATGGTTTATATGCCCTTAAAAACACATCTATCCATTGAAATGGATTTGAAATGGATTTAAAATAAAATTGAAATTGCAAGGTTAAAACCAATAATGGTTAAATTGAGTTTTGAAGAAAAGTGTTAAGTTAAAGCAAGTTGTCAAAAGATTTTTAGCGAGAATATTGCTTGCATTGTTAAGAAATGTCTACTAAGTTGATTGAAGTGGTTATAAAATATTTTATTGATGATAAATAAAACCGATGAAGCGAAATAATTTTTCGATGGAAGATTAAGAAGTAAGGAATAAGTATATTAGTGTAGCTGATCGTACCTAAATACTAAGGCGAGTACAAGGCGAGTATAAGACGAGTACCGATGTCTTTTTCCCTAAGAAAAAGGGCAAGAAAATTGTTTGAAAAACGTTTTATGGTGTCAATGCAGTTTACGACCTTTTATAGAGGTCAAAGGGACATCCTATGTTAAGTTTTAAGCTCAAGGTGGAAACAACGTAGAGCTAAATCGTAGCGTAGTAATAAGGTCTCACGTATGCGTTAAACCTCCGTGTCTCCTTGTGAGTCGAATCCGGAATGCCCACCAATGGTATCCAAGTGACTACTTAGAAACGACTCATCTACCTCCTTACGCGATGCTCCAATTTTCATCCGTGTCGGTATCGGAACGCTTTCCTAGTTGTAACTACAGTACGAAGACGATGAAGAGGTATTGAGGAATAATTGGTATAGGTTTCGACTTAAGATTATTACTTGTGTATATCTAGCTACTAATCTTACATCTAAAGTCAACAGCTACCGAGGAATACTCATTCTCAATACTAAGTGCATTGCTCCTAGAGTGGCTAGTGATATAACCTAAGTGGTTAACCTAGCACTTGATAAGGGATAAGAATATTTCTAGATAAGACATTGTGGTAAAAGTGCACTTAGTTTCTAAGTGTACCTAGATGAATGCCTATAATATGCAATGCCCGTACGCACACCGAAAAATTTTGTTTTTCAAAAGTTTAAGTTGAAAATTGTTTTGAACATAATTCTACTATAACCGTTTCCAGCCTCACATTAACTTTCCTTAATTAAGCATAGTTGGCCAGGCTATACTTAATTAAAGTCTAATAATGTGTACTCGAATTAGTTATAGGATTAGTATGTTCAGTATTTAAAAATGTTTTGAAATTTTTTTGGCTATAGTTATGGTTCTCCAAAGGAAAACTGGTATTCTCTATAACCTTCGGCTCTGATACCATTTCCTGTCACACCCCGCTAAAGCGGAAACACAGGGCGTGGCAGTACAAAGGGTTTCATAGCAAAAGTTAAAAGACAACACCAACCATAGTATTAAAAATCATTACAAATTTACAATGGGTTTGAACAACTTTTAAAAGAAATTACAATGTAAATTGAAATACAACACATGCGAATGCTCCTAAAAGTGAAGTGCCCCTAAGTGCCACTTACTCGATGATTCCTGAAAAAGCATGTAAAACGAGCGTCAACTATAAAAATAGTTGGTGAGTACTCACAGATAAACAAAATAATACTGGTTCCATGAATTGAAATCAAAGTTTCGATAAAAGTTTCCAATAATAAAAGTATATTGTTAAAATGAGTAAATAAGTTTGTAAAAAAAAACAAAGTTCTTTGTCATCATGAGAGATAAGGTATGTTGCCCAAATAAGATGCAACATTCATATTCTCATGGAAGATAAAGTTCGTTACTCAAACGAGTAAACAAGTTTCATTGCTAAAATGAGCAATCAATTTCGTTGCTACAAGGAGCAAACAATTTCATTTCTAAAACATGTATATAAGTTTTCAGTAATAAAAGTTCGTTGTTGTAATGAGAAACAAAGTTCATTGCTATAATTAATAACAAGTTTATTGCTATAACGAGAAACGAGTTTGTATGTGTATGAGCAAACAATGAGTCTCAACCAAACCTATGACTGAAGCCCTATCAAGATCTATGCTTATCGTTCCATAGATTAATATGGTATCATGCACTCCAGCAATAGGGCGAGTGAGGAGTTGTCAATTCCTAATAGCGCTATCCATAATGACCATTGGCTCAAAGAGTTAATGGTTAGAGATAAGGGAAGGGCCTTAGTACGATAAGTTCTCATGTTCCGTGTTGCATAGACATACATAGAGAGACATAGCAATAAAATAGCAATCATGTTTGATACAAATCAATTTAAATACAACATTCAAATAATAGTTTTTCGGGACATGCTTTTCCACCCCAAAACATAAAAAAAACCAAAAATAGGGGAGTGGTGAATACTCACAATATGCAAAATATAGTAATCAAGTTTATACGAGTCAACTAAATATAACGAACATAAATAGTTTAGGACATGCTTTTCCACCCCAAAACATAAAAACCGAAAATAGGGGAGTCGTGAATACTCACAATGCATTTAGATGATGCAAATGGTGCCTTGAACTACGTTCTACGTGTACCACTACCGATTCCTACAATAATGGTATTCGCTAGTGAGTCTCTAATCGAAATCTAACACTAGTATACTTACTACTACAATAGAATTATACCAATAATGTGTCAAAATTTAATATTGATAACTTACAAACATTTTTCTGTGGAGATTAAGTTTCAAAGAATCAATTGTTATATAACAATTTAAGTGGAAAATTTCCATTATTGAAATGTTAATATTTAACATTTTAGAGGTGTTCCAATGATTAAATATTCAAAACGAAATCAATTTAGTTCTAAACTTTCCCAAACTTTGTATTTCATTTTTAATTGAAGTCAAACACCTTAAGATAAATTTTCTTGAATTTTTGATTTGTCTAACTATTTTTCACCATTAAATTCCATGAATAATCATAAAATCATGGAAAAATAGTAAATTATCCTGAAAAATTCTTGTAATTTTTGTGTAACTATTTTACAGTCTACATAATCTAGGAAAAATATTAATATGTGTTTTCAAAAAGTTTAACACAATTTTTCTGATTTTTGTACATTTAAGTGTATTAAATCCTGGGAAAATAGAAGCAAAATAGCATACAGAAGATAAAAATCATCAAAAATTTTATGTATCATCCTAACATATTATAAGAGTTTCTGGTAAATTTTCATGAATTTTGGATGAGTAAAACTATTTTTTCTGTTTTTAGTCCATTATAAACACAAAAATTCAAGAAAAATAGATATACATTTTCAAAAATTCCCAAAATATTTGTCGGAGTCTTAAATATAAGGTACAAGCTGCGAAAAATAAGAAATAATATTTTCACATTCCATAAACTGGTTTTATGATTTATTAGACCTAAATAAAAAGAAAACTAAAAACCATACTAAACAGTAACAAAAATCGATGAAACTTCATGAGAGATGTTTATTAACTTAAAGGGTCATCCACAAATATTTCCAGAATTTATTTACAAGTTTAAGTATTTTATATGCTTTAACACTTTATTTTATTATTATTTTCATGTAAAAATAAAGAAAATATATATTGAGCTGAAAATTTCCAGAATGCAACTTCAAACAATTTAATAACAATGAAAAATTGTTTTCTTATTTTTGATGTCGAAAAACATGCCTAAAGGCTCAAACAATTATAGAGAAAACTTGATTCTTGTGATTTTGGTAAAAATTATTGATGTTACCTTGAGAATTTTTGCAACATGTTCCAAAGGCTTTTGAATCAAGATATTTTTATACCTCTTAATACATGATGTTAAGTGCTCAAATTAATTTTTCCTTGATTTTTAGTGATGAATAAGATCTTTGAACATGCAATACAAAACTAGTATTCACAAAAACGTGCTGATTGAGCAACAGTTTTGTAAAAATTGCTAAAAATCGAAATATTTGAATTTTCCAGTGAGGTCAGATGGGTTTGAAAGCTAACTCAAAATATTATATTTCAGAAAGAGAGTCCCGAATTTTGGTTAAGAAATGAGTGAGATATGACAGTTTAAAGTCAGGTAAAGAAATCTGGCAGATTGCATGCATGGTGATTGGTTAGAAAAATGAGTTTTCATCATTTCTTTGAGTAAATCTTTTGAAATATTTTAAAAGATATCATGATAAACTTATATTCTAGTCATGTTTCCAGAGATCAAAAGATTAAAACTTATCAAAATGTATACATTCATTTATGAACAAAGTTTTTGTTTCTCAAAAACTCTTAACTTGAGTTTGATGTTTTAATCCTTAAAATCGATTTTTGCACTAAGATCATGAACATGCAACCTTGTTTATCATACATGCATGGTTTTAAACACATCCATGATGTTCTACAAACCATTTTAACAAAAAGAAAACAAGTTTGAAGAAGATGAAGAAGTAGAAGTCGGTTTTTGAAGTAAAATGCACATGCATGGCTTAAATCATTGTTGTGGATCTTCAAGAGATGTATGTTCTTTACCTTAAATTTATTTGTGGCTTGAAAAACCCTTATGAATCTCCATAATTTCGTGGTTAAGAGGCTGTGGTTGTGGTGTTTGGAGAAAAGAAATTAGAGAGAAGGTAGAGAGAGTTTTCTAGAGAGAGAAAGAAGAGAGATGTGTGTGTGTTAGAGAATGAGAGTGTGAGAGAGAGATATGGGAAGAGAGGGGTCCAAAATTTTGAGTATAATAACCCTTTCTCATTCATTTTGTTTTATAAAATTTAAGTTATTTCATAAAATATCTAAATTTTATATAAAATGTGCACTAAAATCAAGTTTTTATTCATGAAACCTTGATTTTTGGCTTATAAATTAAGGATGAATGTTAATGACTTAAATTTTTATTTTCCTTGATTATATTTCCATGAATTTAATTGTTTTAAGATAATATTATAAGTTTCATAACTATTTTTATAGAATTCTTGATGTTAAACTTTATAAAATTTAAGTTTTAGGGTTTTTTAGGGTTTTTGAGAATTTGTAAAAATTTGGATATCAAAATAAATAGAATATTTGAGACTTTAAATTATCTTATGGTATTATAACTCTTTTATAGTTATAAATAATGTTTGTAATTTATTTTTATTGGTTTATTGGCATTCTATGTAGTGATTCCGAGATTCAAGCGAAATTGAGGAATCAAGTATACTAGTCCTAGTCTTCAACTTTGACTTAAGTTTCTATGAGACTTTGACATAATTTCTACTTCTAGGTCAAGTGCATGATGTGTGTATATGATTCATGAAAAGGTGTTCGAGTCAAAGAGTGACCCGAATATGGATAGCCTCTACAGTTAAGTAGTTGTAGAATTCACATATCAATGTGAAATCTAAGTACATTATCCATTGTTTCTAGTTGCTTCCAAGTTTCTAGTAGGTTATAACTGAGCTTCTAGTCACTAAGTCCAGTATGTGTCGTGCGTATATGTGAAACTAAGTTTATTCAAATCTAGAACCGACTCGAATTTTGACGGTTGTCACAGTATTTAACTGTGTTTGAATGTAATCCCTTGCTCAACATGTTACAAAGGGTATTTAAACTAGGTGAAACAACTTTTATATTTATATACATATACAATTTATATAAGTAAAATTTAAACGACATTCGGACAAATAACCGGTACTATAAGCCCACATCCAAACAAGGAAAAGGACCCAGAATGAGTTATTAATCCTAAGCCTTTTAGATCTTGTTTATATAAATATATATACACAAATATGAACTTTGGGGAAAAATATAAGTTTACAAAAGAGTTTAATGATTTGAGAATATTTTGATGATTTAATGTTGTTTTATCATGATTTGCAATCATGATTTTATAACACAAAGTTCTTGTGTTATACTTGTATTCCCCCCCCCCCCCCTTAAAACAGTAGAAATTATGAAAATACGGGGGTATGAACTCACTTGATAGGTGGTGATTTGGACAGCGTTTCGTTTCACGGAAAGGAGTTTATTTGACGAAAAACCGGCTTAAATCGAGCAGAGTTTCGACTAGAGAAAGTTGTTTTTCTTGGGAATCTCGGGGTTTCGAGGCTTGCTTAGGGTTTGAGATATGATAACGGGGTTTTGGAGGTTGTTTGTAAGCTTATGGAAGTGAAAGGGGTGAAAAAGGATGAAAATTATGAAAGAAAGGTGTAAAATTCGAGAGATCTCGCACCCTTTATATAGGGTGCGAGGGTGCGGTCCGAAGGGTGAGTCAGCAAGACACGCGACATCAGCAGAGAAGGCCACGAGGCCGAAGTTGGAAGCAACGCTGCGAGGCTCGGAAGGCGCCACCTGTACGAGGCGTGTCGGATACCCATTGGACCTCGATTTCAGACGAATCAGTAGGCGACACGGAGTGGACACGGGGAAGCCTCGCATGCGAGGTGACGTGGCCGAATGTCAGCCATGCGAAAATTCCCGGTTTTCAACATTTCTCGATTTTTGTGCCCAAAACTTGCGAAATTAATAACTTTTGCATACGAGCTCCGTTTTCGACGTTCTTTACATGCACTCGTAGGTAAAATTATACTCTACGACTTTCGTTTAGACTTCGTCGGCTAATTTTGACTTTATTTTTAATATTATTATTTTTAACATACCGGGACAGGAAATCCGTAAAAATTCATAACTTCTTCATCCGACGTCCGTTTTTGTCTGTCTTTTTACCGTTGTACTACTATTAACGAGACCTTCAATTCTCGTTTAGGTTGTGTCGGCTAAAAATCACTCAATCATTATTTCGAGTTTTTAGCTGTTTACTGTTATACTGAAACTTAGAAAAATCATAACATCCTCATACGAAGTCAGATTTTGACGTTGTTTTTATGAAAGTTCTCGGTTTAAGATAATCTACAACTTTCATTTAGATTGTTATGGCTAAAAAGCCTTTTATTGAAAATTCACTTTTCACACTGAACAATGTTTTGTCGGTTTTGTCGCGGATCTTCGATTGGTCATAACTTCTTCATTATAACTCGGAGTTTAGTGTTCTTTATGTTTTTGGAAACCTTGTTACAATCTCTACCACTTTGTTCATCCCAATCGAGATTGTTTAATACGTTATTTTTGAGGGTCAATTACGTAAATATACACATTACGCTATAATTTCTCTTTATTATTTTAAAAAGAACTACAAATTGACCTACATTATTACATAGGTTTGAAATAACGGTTTGTTACATTGAATCTTCTTATCATGAACTTCAAGAACATCAAGAACATCTTCAACAAACTTAAGAGCATGAAGATCACTTGGGTTTTCAATAAGAGAAATGTATCTCTTATTAAAAAATCTCTTTCTTCTCCTTCCTCTCGATTCTCGCTACGAGCTAACATGAACATGGAAAGATCATACAAACATTCAATCTTTGCAAGTGGTTGAAAAATCAATCTTCCATGATCATCTTTCAAACCTCCATAAGAAACCATAGAATCCCACGAAATCAAACCTCCTTTCAACAATAATCCATAGAATTGAAATTCGATGACTTTGTATTTCGCACCTTCAATAATAACAACCGAAGAATCATACTCCAAGCGCACCATGATCCCAAAAACTTGAAGATTTCTAGAGAGCGAAAGTGATTTTGAATGGATTTTGTAGAGAAAGAAAGTAAAAATCACTTGAATTCTAGTGAAGAAAATCGAATTATGAATAGAATCAAAGATGAATTCGATTTCTAGAATCCAAAAACTCTCTAAATCACGAAGATCAAAACACAATGAAGAATCACCAAATGTAGAAAGCCATCAAGGATCAGTTTTCTTAACTTTTATACAACGATTCAAGTGTTGTTCCCAACATGACTTCGTCTTAAAGTCAAAATGTGTCGACTTCTCGCTGACCGATTAAGGAGTTACTGTTGACGTTCAAGATTTTAACGAAACACTTTTTTCAGTACCTCTTTTTGATATTCAAAATCATATTCTTTCGTTTTGAGTGATCTTGATAAAATGTTCCACACCCACGACATTTGTACCCAACAAGGTCTAGTGCTTACTTATTTTTTCTTCGAATATGATTTCTGTCTGAATATCAGTTTGATTCTTCGTTGCTTTAAATATTTTCCAAAGCATACTTGTCACTGACTACAATGGTAAACAGTTAATTTCGTTTATAATTTCTCACACTTATATTGAGTTGTGATATGTAACGAAATTTTTGTCCACCCGTGAAGCCTTATAAAAGAAGCCATTCGATACTTATCTATAAATACTCGATTGTAATTCACGGGAAACCATCCAAGTTGTTCGCCATCTCTCTTGATGGAGAACAAAGCGATCTTTACCCGGGATCTAACTGCTTTTATGTCGAATTATAATTGACATCACATAATCAAATTTTATTTTATTTGCTTATTATCTCATTCTTTGGTTCACTTGCACTCATGAAATCCTTGAGGTTCTGAGTAATACCAACTCAGGTTGAAGATTTCGCAAGTCTGGCGTATGACTTCGCTTCTCAACCCAAAAGAGAAAGAGCACAGCCTCTATGCCGAACGGTTACTGACGGTTCTTATCCTATTAGGGCACGCAAAAAGTTTGATTGATGTGATGGTTTGGTAGATTCACGATTTTCAAGGAAAAAGTACTCATCACTTTTCAGACGTGGTTACCTTTACGGCTATAGGCCCGATTTTCAAGGATCCACGTGGCACGGTGTTAATGCTTAACCACTTCAAATTCAAACTTGGGGTTTAACTATATAAGGGTTTTGGGATTACCTATTCCAACTTTACGTGATCAAGATTTTCTCAAATTCTCTTGCCTTATATACTCTATGTCCTCAAAATTTCTCAAACCCTAACAATGGCGGCCACAACTGCTCAAGTTGATCCATCTCAGACAACTGATGACAACATATCCCAACCATTACTGAAAAATCAGGGTAACAATTACCGCGTTCAACCTGATGTCACCCAATATCCTGAAGAAATGAAGATGCTTATCATTGCTTTGAATCGCTCAGTCTTATCTACTGCAATGTCGGCATCCTTTTTTGTTCCTACGATATGGCTTTCACTTGCTGGTTCCACAGCGGTGTTCAACAAAATGACCAAAGGGATCAGTTTTCAGTTGGTGAATGAGAAGAAGTACAAGTTAACAAAGAAGCAGTTTACTCAGTTCTTGAACATACCCAACGAAGAACCTTTCTATGAAGTGACGAATGAACACGTGGTTCATATGTTCAACAAAATGGGTTATCAACCATAGCTAACCAAGATAAGTGATTTCAATAAATCTTCTCTTCCCTGTGTATGTAATTTTCTTTTTGGGATATTCCTTAGATGTCTTACTAGTCGAAGCGTTGGCTTGGATAAGGCAAAGTTAGATATTTATGCTATGGTTGCAGGGATATATTATGATTTGAAGGTCGATTATGCAACTCAGTTATGGAAGGAGTTTGCAAATAGCCTTGAAAATACATGTGTTCTTGCTAGTATTTCTTATGCTCGTTAATAGAGTTTAATTCTCAAATTTGTCTATGAAAATGAAGGAATCATGGTACCTGTTGGTGATCCTAAGGCGGAATTTGGTATTTACCAACATCCTAAAGTTGTGGCTGATGATGTGCATGAATTCCCACATGTGGCAAGGGTTCCTGATAGTATGCTTCGTAAAGTAAATCTTGTTGATCCTGTTGTTCTTGCATATCTTCAAACAATTAATCCTTCAATTGTTACAGGGGTTTTATTAGAGAAAAGTGATGGTAATTCGAAACGCACCAAGGGTTCAAAGAAGAGTACAAAGACTAGTCCATCGAAGCCTGATCCTTCTCCTAAAAATATTGTTAAGGAAAAGGTTAAGCCTACTGTTAAAGAAACAAAGAAACCTATTCAAGAGCCAATTATTCAAGAACCTGCGAAGGAGGTTATGCCTTTGAAGACTGGGGTGTTTAAAAGGTTGAAGAAAATGGCTCACATCCCTCGTCATTCCCCAGAAAGTCCAAATGTTCCAGATGCGAAACCAAAGCGGATTCGCATACCCCAACTTACTCGCAGTGGAGTTGTGATTCGTGAAATTCCTTCTCCAGTGTCTCTTGCATCTAAAAATCGAAGAGCAGAGGATATGGTGAAATCTATATCCAAAAAGAAGAGAAAGGTGGTTAAAGATTCTATGGACGAAGTTGTTCCTAAGTCAGATTTTGATGGCAGTGATAAGTCTTAATCGCCACTTCATGATATTGATATGGGATTTCATTCACCTTCGAGGGGCTCACCAGTTAAGTCGAATTTGGAGGAGACTGGTAGTCTTGGTGGCAATGTGGAAACATCTTTTGTAGACAAAACCATCATTCAAGGTGATCATGCGAACCAATCCACTCGTGAGCAGACTACAGTCACATCAGCCGGATTTTCTGTTGGATTAGGTGTCTAAGCCCATAACTATAACTGGTATATACTTTACTCGATAGTAGCATGGTCCTTTTGGGTTGCCTTCACCAGTGCAATTTGATAGGATGGACTTTTGAGAATAAGGCTATTTATGATTTATTAATATATTATAAGTATAATATATTAATTGAGGAATCATATTATTTAATTGGTATTGATCAAAAATTAATTTGGAATTAATTTAGCGATCAAAAGAGACTGATTAAATATACGGGGAATGATTAAGTAAATCAATGATTCTTATAGTGTGGGCCAATGGTTATTTAGGATGGGCTAAACCAATATGGTAGTACATGGATAGTCCATGGAGGTTTAACCCATGGAGCCTAAGTAATATGAAAGGTCATGGGCATTAGTGTTTGCATGGATGTAACCGTAGTTTTACCACACTATAAAAGGAGTCTCTTAGGCACTAAAATCGGCCATATGTATTCTATAGAAGGATAAACCCGATTTTGTGATAGCTAGATTATTATTTCAAGCCTCCTCTTGCATATGGTGTTTGTGACACATTAGAAGCATCACATTTGAGGTGCTAAAGCTTTTGAAGGCCATGAACTACAAGTCCTACTAAGATGTAAGTCATCTAACTAGTAGTATTGTTCAATTGTCATATTATATGCTAGTTAGGATGTATGCTTTGGAAAATTAAAATTACATGTATAGTTAGAGAAAACATAGATCCAAAGCATCTAGGGTTGCATGTGCACCATAAGTGTGTTATAGTGCTCAAAACCCAACAGTGGTATCAGAGCCTAGATTGTTTTCTATTATATTTGATGCTTACTAGTTTTTTAAAGCTGAAAAAATCGTTTTCTGCACTCTGACTGGTGAACTCGCCGATTCCATGAACAGACTCGACGAGTCCACTCAGTAACAGAGCAACTCGACGAGTCAGTTCATGCACTCGACGAGTTGAAGGCTCTATTTGCAAAATTTCGAGTTTCTTGGCCTGGTTTGGATTGGGAACACTAGCACAAACTGGTTTTGATCGTTGGAAATGTTTTTTATGATATGGTAGTGCTTGTACTCATCCAATCACAAGATAATTGTCAAAGTCTTAAAATAATTGTTGTTTTATATGATAAACAAAGTTGCTTGCAAATTGTTGCCTTAGAATTACCATGTTTATGAGTTTTGTTAGATCATCTATGAATTATGTGATAATTTTTGTTGTTAGAAAAATGATCTAAATGAATTTTAAAGAACTCCATAACTTGTCCTCAAGTTATGGAAAATGAAAGGTCTCATACATGAAAATGGCATTAAACTCATATGTTATGGAAATGAAAGGTCAATTGTCAAATATTAAGACAATAGGTTAATTATTTGTATTATTTGATATGAATTTCCTTGCTATATGATTTAGATTAGATCAATAGAATATTATATGATAATTTTTCCTTGTTAGAATTGATCTAAATGTTATTTAATGAGTTCCATAACTTGTCCTCAAGTTATGGAACATAAAGAGTCTTTTCATAAATCTGAACATTAAATCATAAGTTATGAATATGAAGAGTTTTGACAAGTTTCGAAACTTGCCCTCAAGTTTTGGAATTTGTAAAGTCTCACTAATGTAACTTTAATTCCAAACCCTAGTTTTTTTTAAAAGTTAAAATTCAACCCTTATACTTTATAATATTATAAGTTTAATAATATATATAAATAATATATATATATATATATATATATATATATATGTGTGTATATATATATATATATATATATATATATATATATATATATATATATATATATATATGTGTGTGTGTGTGTGTGTGTGTGTGTATAAGAACAAGTCAGTCTTACCGTTAATAGGTCTCATTCACGAAGCCGGTCTATAAGGGGGGTTTAAAGTTACTACCTATAAAATGGCGGTTCAATGGGTGTCCACTCTCACCCACCGCTTCCTTGACTGGTGGAGGATCGTTAGCCGAACGGGTAGGATAGGACATTAATTCTCCCTCATTAAAAGTATAATGATAAATATAAAGTAATTAAACTTTTTATTAAATTCCCAATCTTAGTTACTTTAGGAAAAATGTGAAAATAGTGCTAATCCATGAAATTACACTTTGCACCTTGTTAAGTCATTAGTGGAGCGTGTGTGGTTAACTGGCACACTAATCTGGGACTGACAATGTGTGGAAAAGGGTAACTTGATATTAATCATACATCAATGGAGCGTGTGTGGTTAACCGGCACATTGATTAGGTGATTTGTAACATTGGGTGTACCAAGTTAATTTGCATGGTTATTTACACCTTGTTTCTGATCCTCGGTATCCCAGTCACAAACTTGAAGGGCACAATCGAGATTTAAACATGCCATTGAAAAGTTCAATGAATCTCAAAGGATCTAAGAATTTCAATCCAATTAAAACTTAATAATCCATTTCGTTTTTCATGGTGGAAATTGGTAAATCGTCATTTACCTACCTTCAAATATTTTACAATTGGATTACGGCATCCCTTTTCGCAATTTTAAAATATTGTGTTGGGTCCTAGCCTTAATATATTCATTTTGGGTGTTATATTAAGGACTTAAATCAACTAACTTGAATTTCTCCCTCATAGATGTCTAGTTCTGACAACTATGGTCTTTCTTATCCTTTTGGAAAAAAGCTTTCCTAATGAAGATGATGTCCACATGGCAACCAAGGTGAAAGATTAATTCCTTTGTTGTGCATTAATGGGACTGGAAATGATACTTCACTTCCTCCACCTCCTCCAACTATTCTCCCTAACCCACAAGTTCAAAGGCTTGAAAAGTTCAAGGTCACTCAATCCCTATTGGCTAGCAAACACAAAGATGGAAAGTCTACATGTGCTCACGTCTTGGAGATGAAGTTACATATTGACAGGCTGGGAGAGTTAGATGTCGAAGTCTCGAGGAAGTTGGTTGTTGACAGGGTTCTTCAATCACTTCTTGAGTCATATAGCATGTTCATTAAAGACTACTATATGACAGACAACGACTTGACACTTATTGATCTAACATATTTGCTTGTTTCTGCTGAATCAGAATGATTTGGCGCACTGGTAAAGCAAATTTGATTGGAAGATCTACTTCCCAAGTTTCCATGGACATCAGTGACAATCCAGAAATGATTTCTTCTCCTAGGAGAGAAGAAATTGGCTAAAGTCAAAAAGTTTGAACTTCAGAAAAAGGACGGTTCTAGAATTGTGTCATGTGCCAATGTAGGAAAAGCCATTTGTTCGTACTGCCATTTAAAGGGACATTGGAAGCGAAGCTGCCCTGACTACCTAAGAGATCTAAGAGATGGTAAAGTCAAAATGTTTAACTCTACTTCAGGTAAGTCCACTATCTAACTTTATTAAGTTACTAATGGTTGACTCTTAATACATGATGTGATAACATTGCATTTTGATGTTTTTTTGTAGAATCAAAGGAAGCTTAAAAGAAGAGTATGTTGAGTCTGATCGCGAAGAGATGGATTTCGATCGCATGGTTTGATGATCAGATGTGTGAGCTGCTACTTAAAGAGTTATGATAGATTGTTTAGGAATAGATAACAACATAGTTTTCAATCGTATTTGCATTGTAAGGACAAGTTTTCCGCAAATTTTTAAAAATAAGAAAAAAATTTGTTTTTATCTTATTTTAAAGTATCCTAACAATGGCATTTGTGAAAAATTGTTGCTTATATGTTTCCATTGATAGCAATATTGGAAAATGGATTTGATTCTTTTGTTTGAGATAGTGTCATAATTTACCAAAAAACGAAAGATTCTCATCACCCAAGTTTCAATTGGATAGAAATTTGGAATCATGCAACTTGTATTGTATGATGAATGAGAATTTACATCTTTGGGAAATTCAGACTAATTCCTTGTTCACATGTAGATGTGAGTCAAGTGAAGGACTGGGAGAGCTGGTGCACTTGTGTAACGACGTAAATTTTCAAACAAAATTTTCATTTTCAAACACAATAAAACTCATTTCATAATTCTCAAAATCACATAAGTCTCAAATGTCAAAAAATAAAACACAATCCCAGAATCATAAAAACAATCTCCCACCAGTGTGTACAATCATGCCGGTGCCTTGCCGCGATCCTCAGAACTACCTGAAACACATAACATATAACACGGTAAGCATAAAGATTAGTGAGTTCCCCAAAATATCATGCACATATAATTAGCCACTCGAGGCTATAGCTCAATAAGACCCTCCGGTCAATGTGTCTCAGTGGGACCCTCCGGTCCCACAACTCAGATGGACCCTCTGGTCCCTCAACTCAGCAGCTCAATATAATACACAGTAAGCATATCACAAACAAATAGCAGGATATCTCAAAACACAGCTCATTCACATAAGACCCTCGGGTCACACATAAAGTTACCACAAAAGGTAAGTATAGTGAGAAGACTCACCTCGTAAGCTAGCAAATGAAACCTCGAACTCGAAAATCTCGAACTCTACCCACCGGTCTAGCCTCCGCCTAGCACATAATAATTATCTCTAATTAATATCGGCTCCCAAGAACTAGACTAACCCTTCTACACTCACATAAGGGTGAAAAGACCATTTTACCCCTCCATAGGCTTATTAGTCCCTAATTTGACCAAACCCTAAAAGTCAACAAAAGTCAACGGCAGGGAGTACGCTGCGTGTACTCGGTCTCTATGTTGCGCATACTCGGCTGCCATGCAGACATCGGGGATGCTCGACCCATACGCCGTGCATACTGGAATTACGCCCAGCGTACGCCCCAGATTCACACTCCTCTCATTTTTTATCTTAATCAGTTAAGACACAGGCTCATATCTCAGATCTGGACTCCCTGACGTCTCTTAGTCCATAAAGTCAGTGACTTTAAGCCTTTGCATGGCTGATTAGGTCACAAACAATCAAAACACCCATTGCCTTTCCTTAAGAAGCTCATAACTCATGCATGGCTCACTCCTAACGCCCAAGATTGGATTTTTATGACTCTACTACACACAATACACTTAAAAGGGGCAGATCAAGGTCTCTGGAGTTCATTATCTCATAAAGTCTCCATCTTTTGGGACAAAACCCTAATATACTCAAACAACATGCTCATGACAAAGGAAAGGCAAAGTCTGAAGCTTTATACCTCAATAAGAAGCTTCCCACTCAGATTTGCTCGGATCTAGAAGCTTGGGCTCCAACTCCTTCTTCTTCAAGACCTTCTCTTCTCTTCAAAATCACACAAACACTCTCAAGGCTCAATCACACACACACACAAGCTTTAGAACAAGGGTTAGGGCACTCTTAGGGTTTTCTCTCTGGGAATGGTGGCTAGAAATGAGGCCATCATATCCCTTATATAGGGGACTCACCCCAAATTAGGGTTGCACTCTGGGCCTAGTACGCCCAGCGTACTCACGGGTACGCCGAGCGTACTAGGTGGTCTCTGCGTCACATGCACGCTGACGAGTACGCTAAGCGTACACCTCAGGTACGCCCCGCGTACTCGTTTTTTACTCTTTTTATAATAAGGGCTAAAATAGACAATAGCTCAATAGATCAAGGTTTTCGAAATATACCTGGACTTGGGATGTTACAATTCTCCCCCACTAGAATCAGACTTCGCCCTCGAAGTCATGCTCCTCAAATAGCTCCGGATGCTGCTCCCGCATCTTGGACTCCGGCTCCCAAGTCATCTCGGACCATTTCCGATGTTGCCACTGGACCTGAACCAGGGGCACCTCTTTGTTCCTCAAAACCTTCACCTTTCGATCCATAATCGCGATCGGTCTCTCGATATAATTCAGGCTCGGATCCACCTGAATGTCCTCTAGTGGTACCAATGCCGTCTCATCGG
This sequence comes from Lactuca virosa, assembly GCF_052849685.1. Classification (NCBI taxonomy): domain Eukaryota; kingdom Viridiplantae; phylum Streptophyta; class Magnoliopsida; order Asterales; family Asteraceae; genus Lactuca; species Lactuca virosa. The sequence continues at coordinate 288,949,138 of NC_136426.1, forward strand.
CCACACACTTCCTCAACTGGGACACTTCGAAGGTATTATGGATCTGGCTCAACTCCGCAGGTAACTCTAAGCGGTACGCTACCTTTCCCACTCTAGCTGTCACCCTGAAAGGACCGATGCATCAGGGCCCCAGCTTGCCCCTCTTCCTGAATCGTATTACCCCTTTCCATGGGGATACCCTTAGGAGAACAAAATCTCCAACCAGAAACTCAAGTTCGGATCGTCGCCTGTCCGCATAACTCTTCTGGCGACTCTGATCCGTCAGTAATCTCTATCTGACCTGCTGAATTTGCTCAGTCGTCTTGAGCACTATCTCCGTGCCACCCATCACTCGCTGCCCTACCTCTCCCCAACAGATGGGGGTCCGACACCTCCTCCCATAAAGAAGCTCAAAAGGAGGCATGCCGATACTGGAATGGTGGTTGTTGTTGTAAGAAAACTCAACCAAGGGTAGGTATGTGTCCCAACTTCCACCGAAGTCCATAACACATGCTCGAAGCATGTCCTCGAGCGTCTGAATCGTCCGTTCACTCTGTCCGTCTGTCTGTGGGTGGTACGCTGCGCTAAAATGTAATCGCGTTCCCAACTCCTCGTGAAACGTCTTCCAGAACCTGCAAGTAAAACGCACATCCCGATCGGACACTATAGATGTCAGCACCCCATGTCGAGCTACCACCTCTAGCACATATATCTCTGCCAGCCTCTCAGCAGAAGAGCTCTCACTGATATCAAGAAAGTGAGCGCTCTTCGTCAACCGATCCACAATCACCCAAATCGTGTCGACACCCCGCGTGGTCCTCGGCAACTTGGTGATAAAATCCATAGATATTTGTTCCCATTTCCATTGGGGAACCTCCAATGGCTGCAACTTGTCATGAGGACGCTAGTGCTCGGCCTTAACCCATCGACAAGTCAAGCACCTCTTGACTACCCACGCAACATCTCTCTTCATATAGGGCCACCAATAATCTCTTTTCAAGTCCAAATACATCTTAGTGACCCCAGGGTGGATCGAGAATCTCGATCTATGTGTCTCCCCCATCAGTGTCCGTCGAGCTCCGCCCGTATAGGGCACCCAAATCCTTCCTCGGAAGGTCATAAGTCCTCTGTTGTCCGTCACAAGCTCGGACACCTGCCTAATCACCCGCTCCCTCTTGCGGTTCTCTGGTCTCACGGCCTCCACCTGGGCCTCTCGAATGATGTCTAAGACTGGAGTCATCACTGTCATCCTCATACACACGTCTCGGATCGGGGTACTCTCTACTCTACGGCTCAGGGCGTCGGCTACCACATTAGCCTTGCCCGGATGATAAAGAATCTCGCAGTCATATTCTTTCACCACATCCAACCATCTCCTCTGTCTCATGTTAAGGTTGGGCTGATCCATAAGATACTTCAAACTCTTGTGGTCCGTGTAAATGGTACACCGAACCCTGTACAGATAGTGACGCCAGATCTTGAGGGCAAACACCACTGCCCACAGCTCCGGATCATGGGTGGGATATTTCGTCTCATGAGGCTTCAACTGCCTCGATGCGTACGCCATCACATGTCCTCTCTACATCAGTACCGCACCCATACCCGTAATAGATGCGTCGCAATAAACCACAAAATCCTCCATTCCCTCCGGAAGGGCCAACACGGGAGCCTCGCACAATCTCTGGCGAAGGGTCTAAATTGAGGTCTGCTGCTCGGGACCCCAAGTAAACGCAATGCCCTTCCGGGTCAAACTGGTGAGAGGGACGACAATCTTGGAAAAATCTCTGATAGTATTCGGCCAATCCCAGAAAACTCCTGATCTCGGTGGGGGATCTCGGCACCTCCCATCTCATAACGGCCTCAATCTTGGCCGGATCGACCAAAATACCATTCTGGTTAACGAGGTGTCCTAGGAACTGGACCTCTTGTAACCAGAAATCACACTTGGAGAACTTGGCATAGAGCCTCTCTGATCTCAGTACACCTAGAATCTCTCTCAGGTGCTCCTCATGTTGCTCTCTAGACCTCGAATACACCAAAATATCGTCGATGAACACTATCACCGAACGATCCAACATGGGCCTACACACCCGGTTCATGAGGTCCATGAACGTTTTCGATGCGTTGGTGAGCCCGAAAGGCATCACCACGAACTCATAGTGCCCATAACGTGTCCGGAAGGCCGTCTTCTGGACATCCTCCTCGCAGACTCTCATCTGATGATACCCAGACCTCAGATCGATCTTGGAAAACCAAGATGCCCCCCTGCAACTGATCGAACAAATCGTCGATCTTCGGAAGTGGGTAACGGTTCTTGACCGTCAACTTGTTCAACTCCGGGTAATCAATGCACATCTGGTGTGAACCATCTTTTTTCTTGAGAAAAAGGATCGGGGCTCCCCACGGAGAACTACTCGGCCTGATAAACCCTTTCCCCAGCAGCTCCTGCAGCTGTGAGGATAACTCCTGCATCTCCGTAGGCGCAAGGCGATAAGGGGCCTTGGCAATAGGCGCCGCTCTCGACACTAAATCGATCCGAAACTCTACCTGCCTCTCGGGAGGCACTCCCGACAACTCCTCGGGAAAAACATCTGGGGACTCGCACACTATCGAAAGCTCGGAGATAGAACTCGATCCCATACATCCCTGTTGTAGACTCTGTCTCGCTCTGGCGGCCGAACAAAATACCGACCCAGATCGGGTACCCTCGCCATATACTGTAAGCACTCCCCCACTAGGGTCTCGTATGGTCACCGGTTGACGCTCATAGTCGATCATAGCTCCAAATCGACTCAACCAGTCCATGCCGACGATGACACAGACATCCCTCATCGCAATCGGTACCAGATCTATCGGAAACTTAACTCCGAAAATCTCGAGCACACATCCACCAATCACGTCGGTCGCAAATACTGCATGCTCATCGGCTATGGAAACTCTCAGAAGTTGACTCAACGCCTCTCATCGAATACTGATGTGACGACTAAAAGCTAATGATACAAAGGATCGACTCGCACCCGAGTCAAATAACACCAAGGCAGGCACATAACTCACAAGAAAAGTACCTATACACAATCACAATATAAGCACAAAATATCTCAAAAGAATACAATAAGAACACGTACCGGCCACAACATCGGGTGTTGCACGGACCTCCTCCGCTGTCAACTGAAAGTCTCTCCCACGAACCTTCGGTGCCTCGGCCTTTGCTGGCCGAATCTCAGTAGCACGCACAAAAGTAGGTGTAGATCCCTGGGCTCATCCCTGCACGAGCTGAGGGAACTCGGCCTTCCGGTGGCCGGTCTGGTTGCAATGAAAGCAAACCGAGAATCCCTTGGGGCAATCCTTCGCCATGTGCCCCTCCTTCCACATTTGTAGTAGATCCTCGTACAGCAAGAACCCTCGTGACTCTTGCCGCACTTGCCACAAGTGCGGCCCTTCTGGCCCCCAACTCTAGAATTAGCGGGCTTGGCCCGCTTCGTCGCCGTCTGCGACTACACTGGTCTCCGATCCCTCCCCCGGGACTCCTCCTCCTCCTCCTTGGACTGTAACTCAAGCTCAATCTCTCTCCTCCCGGCATTGGCCTAAAGCTCGGCCAATGTCCTATATGACGAGTTTGCCACAAACTCTCATATGTCCCTCCTCAATATGCTCATGTATCGTCTCACACGTGCCTGCTCAGTGGACACGTGTTCAGGGCAAAACATCGCCCTCTCATGGAACATCCTCGAAATCTCACTCACTGATTCTGTCTTCTGCTTGAGAGACAAAAACTCCTGTGCCAAATGTTCCCTCTCTACCGCGGGAACATACTCGTCTCGGAACATCTGAACAAACCTCTCCCATGACACTGCAGTATGATCTGCAGGGGTAAAACCAGTTGTCACAAACTTCCACCAGTCCTTCGCCCCCAGGCGAAGCTGGTTCAGTGCAAACCGAACTCTCAAATGGTCGGGGCATGAACACGTGTAAAAACACCCCTCGATATCGGAGATCCACCTCATCGCAGCAATCGGATCTTGCGTCCCATCAAACTCTGGTGGCTTCGTGTTGTTGAACTCTCAGAACAGCAACGAGTCACCTCCATGAGGCCTAGCAGCGGCGACGGCTGCAGTGGCCGCGGCAGCAGCAGCCTCAGTGATAGCAGCGTATCGCTCATCGAACGCCTGTATCAAGGTGGTCTTGATAGACCCAAACATCTCTGGAATCTCTGCTCGGATAGCTGCAGCCACCTCCTCGTGGATCATCCTCCGAATCTCCTCATCACTACTCCCACTGGCTCTAGGGTTGTGGCGTGTACCTACCATGATATGTCTGAAACACTACATAAAATCATCAGAAACTCGCTCGAGCATACTCACACTCGATCACTCGCCCTTACTTGTTCCTTAGCATCCTAAGGATTCTTACTTGGACCGCTCACTGATCTGGTGTTTCCAGTAGTACGGGCCCAATACTACCTTCCACATCTCATCAGTGTTCACCCCAAGTCCTCCTCCTCGGATCCCAATAACAAGTAGTCTATGCCTCCCAAGCTACTTTCACAGAGGTCCTCTCAATGGCTCGCTCCTGCTAGATACTCATACTCAAAGCAATTCACTAATAGCAGAAATCCCTAGGCTAAGGCATCACAAATCAGGCCACCCTAGTCCTAACATAATATTTACCTAGCCTATTCTCTAGCATGCAATATATCTCATAAAATATCTTGTAACACAAAATGAGGGTATTTTGGGAAATCACCGCTTGGGCTCTAGCTGATTGTACACACTGCTCTGGCTCGTCTTCTCTTAAACTCTTTCTCATTTTTAGAAAAAGTTATATCTTTTGAAAATCTTTCTCAAATCCTCAGTTTGAGTCCAAACACACCCGAGGGTGCATCCGAATCCCTCAAACCAAGGCTCTGATACCAACTTGTAACGACGTAAATTTTCAAACAAATTTTTCATTTTCAAACACAATAAAACTCGTTTCATAATTCTCAAAATCACATAAGTCTCAAATGTCAACAAATAAAACACAATCCCATAATCATAAAAACAATCTCCCGCTAGTGTGTACAATCATGTCGGTGCCTTGTCGCGATCCTCGGAACTACCTGAAACACATAACACATAACACGGTAAGCATAAAGCTTAGTGAGTTCCCCAAAATACCATGCACATATAATTATTCACTCGAGGCTATAACTCAATAAGACCCTCCGGTCAATGTGTCTCAGTGGGACCCTCCGGTCCCACAACTCAGATGGACCCTCCGGTCCCTCAACTCAGCAACTCAATATAATATACAGTAAGCATATCACAAACAAATAGCAGGATATCTCAAAACACAGGTCATTCACATAAGACCCTCTGGTCATACATAAAGTTACCACACAAGGTAAGTATAGTGAGAAGACTCACCTCGTAAGCTAGCAAATGAAACCTCGAACTCGGAAATCTCGAACTCTACCAACCGGTCTAGCCTCCGCCTAACACATAATAATTATCTCTAATTAATATCGGCTCCCAAGAACTAGACTAACCCTTCTACACTCACATAAGGGTGAAAAGACCATTTTACCCCTCCATAGGCTTAATAGTCCCTAATTTGACCAAACCCTAAAAGTCAACAAAAGTCAACGGCAGGGAGTACATTGTGCGTACTCGGCTGCCATGCAGACATCGGGGATGCTCGACCCCTACGCCGCGCGTACTGGAATTACGCCCAGTGTACGCCCCAGATTCACACTCCTCTCATTTTTGGTCTTAATCAGTTAAGACACAGGCTCATATCTCAGATCTGGACTCTCTGACGTCTCTTAGTCCATAAAGTCAGTGACTTTAAGCCTTTGCATGGCTGATTAGGTCACAAACACTCAAAACACCCATTCCCTTTCCTTAAGAAGCTCATAACTCATGCATGGCTCACTCCTAACGCCCAAGATTGGATTTTTATGACTCTACTACACACAATACACTTAAAAGGGTCAGATCAAGGTCTCTGGAGTTCATTATCTCATAAAGTCTCCATCTTTTGAGACAAAACCCTAATATACTCTAACAACATGCTTATGACAAAGGAAAGGCAAAGTATGAAGCTTTATACCTCAATAAGAAGCTTCCCACTCAGATTTGCTCGGATCTAGAAGCTTGGGCTCCAACTCCTTCTTCTTCAAGACCTTCTCTTCTCTTCAAAATCACACAAACACAAGCTTTAGAACAAGGGTTAGGGCACTCTTAGGGTTTTCTCTCTGGGAATGGTGGCTAGAAATGAGGCCATCATATCCCTTATATAGGAGACTCACCCCAAATTAGGGTTGCACTCTGGGCCTAGTACGCCCAGCGTACTCACGGGTACGCCCAGCGTACTAGGTAGTCTCCGCGTCACATGCACGCTGAGGAGTACGCTAAGCGTACACCTCAGGTATGCCCCGCGTACTCGTTTTTTACTCTTTTTATAATAAGGGCTAAAATAAACAATAGGTCAATAAATCAAGGTTTTCGAAATATACCTGGACTTGGGATGTTACAACTTGGTTGTGCGCTGGTCAAGTACACCATAAAGAGCAATAAGACTAATCGTTATGATTTACTAAAGTTTAGTAAATATGGTTATACTTACAAGATTAAGTATAATTCTGAATCATTAAAAAAGTTTCAATGTATAGGAGAACGAATAATATGAATCAAATTAGGCAGAAAGATAAAAGTTTCTCCAATCTGAAAAGATGGGAGATTACTTTAGTATTGTGTTTTATGATTATCTTAGTGATTATGAAACCATATCACAATTGATTCTCTAAGGACATCTTAGTGAATTTGTATGGCTAAGAAGAGGAATCATGAATTGTTGGAATGGTTAAATCAAATAGATGAATCATACTTCATTCCAAAATCAAATCTTAGAGTTGTACTCCAAGATTGTAACTTGAGTGACATAATCTTAAGAAAGGTTTATAACACTTATCAAATGTAGAGTAAAATGTTTCTTGCTCTTGTACATTTGAAATTGGTAAGTTGTGATGTTTTGGATAAAACAAAGACCAACTAAGACCAATTGTGTGAAATGTTATTCTTGATAAGAATCTGCACTAACTCTTGAATATTTGTTTGTCAAGGAATGGTTCTTGACAGAGAATCTTATACGTTAAGAGTCCAATGGGGGTTTTAAAGATCTTGAAAAATGTTTCAAGAACTAATCAAGAATGAAACCTATTGTGCATCACTAGCACACGACTTGAGGTTTGTAACCTATTGTGTTGACATATTCTTGTTTATGTGCCCATTCCAGCTAAAGTTGGCTATGTAGGTAAGTTCTATGAGTTCTCATTTGAATGCATAAGGCAAAGCACCTTAATCAACGGAAAGTACATTGATCTGTAAGAATGAGCTACTAAACAACTTGGAAGACATGGTAGGCGCTTGTGCTACTAGATGCATAAATTAATATTCAACATATTAAGTCTATATAAGTTTGGATTTGTCATAAACCTTATCTTTGGATAGTGGTTGGGAATGTCAGATTTATATGGATAGGAACAAATACACCATTAAGTCTAAGTGTCATAAGGTTTCTCTCCAATTCATGAAAATGATTGTGAAGAAACGCTTTCACTAAGTAGATTTCAAAGGATTAGAGCTAGCAGTTGTGATGATTGCATTCTCAAATTCGTTTATGATTACGACATCCCTTTTCATAGTTCAAATTGTGAGAAATGGCAAAGAGTTTGAACATTCGGGACTTATTAATTTAAGTTCTGAAAGGTTCAAACACACACTTGTGCTATTTAATATGAAAGGTATATGAGCTTGAGAAGTCTGGAAAAAAACTTATCGAAGCAGCAAATATCAGAAATCTGAACTTTGGTAAGTGTAACACTCGTGTTTCTAGCCTAGGCATTAATATTGGGGTGATAGTCTAGGTTAACCTTTGTAACTCTTTTTGAAGAAATGAAAAATGAATTATGTGAATATTATGTGTTTTATGTGTTTTATGCTTAATTATTAGGAGTTAATTAATTAAGAATAAAAATGAGCGTCAAAAATAAATATTAGATAAAGCCGATATCTATTAAGAAAGTTGTAGTGGTCGTGACAAGGATTACGGATATATAAATAATACCGAAATCCGAGTTATAACGAAGAAGTTATGACCTGTCGAAGTTTCACGACAAAACCGGCATGGTGTTGAATGTCGTAAAAAGTGAGTTTTTGATAAACTACTTTTTAGCCTTAGTGATGTAAACGAAACTCATAGTGTTCTTTAAACCGAGAGTAGGTATAAAAAGAACGCCCAAATCTGAATTTGTATGAGGAAGTTATGATTTTTCGAAGTTTCACCTTAGCAGTAGACAGCTAAAAACTCGAATTTTAGATCGAGTGATTTTTAGCCGACACGACCTAAACGAGAATCGAAGTTATGACCTGTCGAGAGTAGGAAAGAGTCATTTATGGTGTTTGGAGACAAACGCAGAGTAGACTCTGGAATCATTTCGCTAATGAAAGCCAGAAAGTGTTTGGCCAAGGGGTGTACATCATATCTAGCGTTCGTGATCGATGCTAAGAAGGAGAAGAAGGAGGTGCAGAATATTCCGGTGGTGTGTGAATATCCAGAAGTCTTTCCCGAAGATCTTCCCGGATTGCCCCCTGATCGACAAGTAGAATTTCGTATCGACTTGTTACCAGGAACGACGCCGATAGCAAAAGCACCGTATCGATTAGCACCAACAGACATGAAAGAACTTATGACACAACTTCAGGAGTTATTGGACAAAGGTTTCATTCGACCTAGTTCATCACCCTGGGGAGCCCTTGTGTTATTTGTAAAGAAGAAAGACGGGAGCATGAGAATGTGCATCGATTACAGAGAGCTGAATAAAGCGACGATAAAGAACAAGTACCCGTTGCCGAGCATCGATGACTTGTTCGATCAGTTGCAAGGATCGAGCTATTTTTCGAAGATCGATCTTAGGTCGGGGTACCATCAACTAAAGGTGAGGGAGCAGGATATCGAGAAGACTGCGTTCAGAACAAGATATGGACACTATGAATTTTTGGTTATGTCGTTCGGACTAACCAATGCCCCAGCAGCTTTCATGGATTTGATGAACAGGGTTTGTAAACCATACCTTGATAAATCTGTGATAGTATTCATAGATGATATCTTGATATATTCGAAAAGCAAGCAGGAGTATGAGAAGCATCTGCACGAAGTGCTAGAAGTTCTGAAAAAGGAGAGGCTGTATGTAAAGTTCTCCAAATGTAAATTTTGGATTCAAGAAGTCCAATTTTTAGGTCATGTGGTTAACCAAGAAGGAATAATGGTTGACCCAGCAAATATTGAAGCTGTGATGAAGTGGGAACAACCAAAAAGTCCTACGGAGATTCGAAGCTTTTTAGGATTAGCCGGATATTATCGCCGATTTATCCAAGGCTTTTCTTCGATCGCTACTCCATTAACAGCTTTGACCTACAAAGGAGCTACTTATGCCTGGAATGAGAAGCATAAGGAAGCCTTTGAAAAGTTAAAGGAGAGATTGTGTGAAGCACCGATTCTTTCGTTACCTGAAGGAGTTGATGACTTCGCAGTCTATAGTGATGCCTCTGGAGTTGGGTTAGGTTGTGTTCTGACCCAAAGGGATAAAGTGATCGCGTATGCATCGAGGCAATTGAAAGAGCATGAAAAGAACTACCTCACTCATGATCTAGAGTTGGCAGCGGTAGTATTCGCCGTAAAGATATGGAGGCATTATCTTTATGATACTAAATGTAAACTTTTCGCTGATCATAAGAGTCTCCAATATATCTTTAATCAGAAAGAATTGAACATGAGGCAACGGCGCTGGCTAGAGTTACTTAAGGACTACGACTGTGAGATACTTTACCACCCTGGTAAAGCAAATGTTATTGCTGATGCTCTCAGTCGGAAGGTAAATCTTGAAAATAAAAGGCCAAGAGCGTCGAGAATTGAAGTTGTCTCTACAATTGTGGAAAGTATAAAAAAAGCTCAGGAGGAAGCTTTAGAGAAAATTGAGCGGAAGGAGGAACGTTTGGGCAAAACGTTGGTGTTTGATACAAACGGTCAAGGACTGAAGGTATTCAAGGATAGGATTTGGGTACCTAAGATGGGAGGAGTAAGAGATCTTCTGATGGAAGAAGCTCACAAGACCATGTACTCGATTCATCCCGGCAGTACGAAAATGTATAGGGATCTAAAACCCTATTGCTGGTGGCCGACGATGAAGCTCGATGTTGCTAAGTATGTGGCCGAGTGTGTAACTTGTGCTAGGGTTAAGGCACAACATCAGAAACCGTATGGGAGTTTAGAACCTTTACCTGTACCCATGGGTAAATGGGAGGACACCACCATGGATTTTGTGACTAAACTACCCAGAACAAGGAACGGTCACGACATGATTTGGGTGGTCGTTGATCGCTTCACTAAGAGTGCGCATTTCATAGCAGCCAAAGAGAAATGGTCTATGGATAAACTTGCGAATTCTTACGTGAAGGAAATTGTGAGGCTTCACGGTGTTCCGTTAACGATTGTATCCGATCGTTACAGTTAATTTACCTCAAGGTTTTGGAGGAGTCTACAAGAGGAATTGGGTACTAAGTTGTGTTTGAGTACAGCTTACCATCCGTAAACCGATGGTCAGAGCGAACGAATGATTCAAACATTAGAGGATATGTTGAGAGCATGTACCCTAGAATTCCAAGGTAACTAGGATGAACACTTACCTCTAGTAGAATTTTCCTATAATAATATTTTCCACTCAAGCATCAAGATGGCACCTTATCACGCTTTGTATGGAGAAAAGTGTCAAACGCCGTCATGTTCACTGGAAGCTGGGGAGAAGATGTTTGTGGGACCTGAAATAGTCCATCAGACTGCTGAAAAGTTGAAAATAATTAGGGAGAGGATGTTAGCTGCTCAAGATCGACAAAAGAGTTATGCTAACAAGAAAAGACAACCGATATCCTTCGAAGTTGGAGATTCGGTTTTACTTAAAGTCTCGCCGTGGAAGGGACTTATAAGATTTGGTAAAAGGGGAAAGTTGAGTCCAAGGTTTATTGGACCATTTAAAGTTCTTCGGAGGATCGGGAATCAAGCTTACATGCTAGAATTACCGGAAGAACTGGAGGGTATTTATAACACCTTTCTGTTGGATTAGATGTCTAAGCCCATAACTATTATTGGTATGTACTTGACCCGAGAGTAGCATGGTCCATTTGGGTTACATATCAGCAGGACAATTTGTTAGGATGGACTTTTGAGAGAAGGTTATTTATGGTTTATTAATATATTATAAGTTATAATATATTAATATGAAATCATATGTTTTAATTAGTATCGATCAAGAATTAATTTGGAATTAATTTAGTGATCAAAAGAGACTAATTAAATCTATGGGGACTAATTATGATAATTAGTTATATTTATATGTGTTGGGCTTATGATCCATGTTGGACCAAGTTTATGTATGGATACATAAAGAGTTGGGCCACATGAACCACGGATCATAAAACCCATGGGTATGGATTATGGGTTATACCCATGACCCTCGGAATCCTACATATAAATAGGTTACTCCATTGCCAAAATCACCACTTCTTTTCTTAGAGAAATATGGAGGTGTTTTGGTGCATGGAATTCTCTCTCAAGAGCCACCTTTGTCCTAGGTGTGTTGTGATTCCATTTGAGGCATTTCATACTATTGGTGCTAAGCTCTTAAGGCCAAATACATCAAGACTTCAAGCCACATAAAAGGTATGTTTCCCTAACTAGTATATTATATGGTTTATGTCAAATGCATGCTAGTTATAGGTTTAATGCCTTGGAAACCATTTGCATGTATAATAGAGAAAACATAGATCCAAGGTATTTAGGGTTGTATGTGCACCATAGGATGTTGTAGTATACTAAAACCCAACATTGGTATCAGAGTCATGGGTTGTTTTCTATTATATTTGATGCAAATGTATTTTTTTTTTCAAGTTGAAGGAAAAAAAAAGAAAAAAAAAACATGAAGTTTGTCAAATTTTATGATAATTACTTGATTTTATGAAAAACTAATTATTTATAAAATTTGAGTCACTTTACTACAAGAGTTGAATTAGGTCAATTTATTAAAAGATAGAATGATATGATTATTTTATTTGTTTTAAAAGTTTGATCTAAATGGTTTTAAGGAGTTACAAATTTTGTTATAAAATTTTGGAACTCAAAAGTTTTTTTTAAAGTTATGATCTTAAGAGTTTTGAAACTTCCATAAGTTATGGATGTGAAATGTCTCCTTTATTAACTCTTTAGGTTATGAATTCCAAGAGTCTTCAAAGGATAATTGTCAAGGTTTCAAGATTTGTATTAGTTTATATGATTATCTAATTTCTTGAAAATTGTTGATGTGAATTATCTTTACTTATGAGTTTAATCTAGATCATAGAAAAATTATTTGATTATTGTGTTAATTGGAATATTTGATCTTAATGGTTTTTATGAACTCCATAACTTGTCCTCAAGTTATGGAAAGTGAAGAGTTTTTCTTTTTAATGTGTCATTAAGTCTCATAGGTTATGAAAATAGAAGAGTCACTATTTTTAATGTCATCATTAAATGATTTAATGTCTTCCATAATTTGTCCTCAAGTTATGGAACTTGATTTTTTTTTTGTCATTAAACCTTAATTAAACTCATAAGTTATGAAAAATCCAAGAGTTTTGAAAGGTTTCAAAATTTGTCCTCAAGTTTTGGAATTTGTAAAGTTACCCCCCATGTATACTTTAATTCCAAACTAGACCTTAGAATTTTAAAAGTTTAAAATTCAACCCTTATACTATTATTATAATTTTAATTATATAGATATGTATAAGATAAAGTCGTCTTACCATTAGTAGGCCTCATTCACGAAGTCGGTCTATAAGGGGGGTATAAGGTTACTGCCTATAAAATGGCAGTTTAATGGGTGTCCACTCTCACTCACCGCTTCCTTGACCGGTGGAGGGTCGTTAGCCGAACAGGTAGGACAAGGACTATAATTCTCCCTTCATTAAAAGTATAATGATAAATACTAAGTAACTAAACTCTTATAAATTCCCAATCTTAGTTACTTAGGAAAATGTGAATAAGGTGCTAATCCATGAAATTACACTTTGCACTTTGTTTAAGCTGTTAGTGGAGCGTGTGTGGTTAACCGACACACTAACCTGGACTTAACAAGGTAGGTAAAGGGTAACTTAATGTTTATCATAGTATCGTTGGAGCGTGTGTGGTTAACCGGCACATCGATTGAGGGGTAAATATTAAGGGTACCAAATATATTTTCATGGTTACTTCACACCTTGTTTTGTGATCCTCGGCATCCCAGTCACAAAACCTGAAGGGCACACTCGAGATTGAAACATGCCATTGAAAAGTTCAATGAATCTCAAAAGAATCTAGGAGTTTCAAAACCAATTAAAACCTAATAATACATTTCGTTTATCTTGGTGGAAATTGGTGAATCGTCATTCACCTACCTTCAAATATTTTATAGCTTGGATTACGGCATCCTTCTTCCAAGTTATAAAATAGTTTGTTGGGTCCTAGCCTTAATATATCATATTGGGTGTTATATTAAGGACTTAAATCAACTTTACATGAATTTCTCCCATTGTTGATGTCTGGTTTAGACAAAAATGATCTTCCCAAACCAAGCTTTCCTAATGAATATGACTTCCCGAGTTTGGCTCATGGAAGTTATACTTCTCTTCCTCCACCTCCTCGAATTATTCTCCCTAACCCACAAGTTCAAGGTCACTCAAGCCCTAATGGCAAGTAAGTTCTATGTGTGATCACATCTTAGAGATGAAGTCACATATTGACAAGCCGGGAGAGTTGGGTGTCAAAGTCTTGAGAAAGTTGGATGTTCAATCACTTTCTAAGTCACATAGTGAGTTCCTTTGAGACTACTATGAAACAGACTATGACATGAACCTTAATGATCATATCTATTTGCTTGGTGCTGCTGAATCAACAATGATTTGGAACGATAGTAAAGCAAATTTGATTAGAAGATCAACTTCCCAAAAACTTTACGAACAGTGACAATGGTGACACTGGAAATCCAGAAAAAGCATTCTCTTCCCAATGGAAAGGGATTGGCCATAGTCAACCTGGTTGACCAAATGGTAAAGAGAAAGGCTAAGTCTGAGATAGTCCCATTACCAAAGGGTCCATATGTTTATTTTGCCAAAGGAAGGGGCGTTGATTGCAAAGCTGCCAAATTTACCTAAGGATGTTAAAGTCAATAAGTTTGACTCTACATCAGGTAGAGCCCATTATCTAACTCTGTTAAGTTCTATTCTGAGATCCTCATTACATGATGTGACTGGGTCACATGTTGATGTTTTAAGGATCAAAGAATAGAGAGAAATCTTAAAGGAAGTATATGCTGATTCTGATCGCGAAGGTGGATTTCGATCGCATCAGAATTTTGAGCAGTTGCTTAAGAAGTTATGATATATTGCTAAGGAATACATAACAACAATTTTCCATGTGGATTGTAAGGATAAGTTTTTCCGCAAAGTTTTAAAATAAAAGAAAATTGTTTAATTTTATTTATTTGAAGTATCCTTACAATGTTATTTGTGAAAAATTGTTGCTTATATGATTCCATTGACAGCAATATTGGAAAATAGATTTGATTCTTTCATTTGTGGTAGTGTCTAAATTTACCAAATCAGGAAAGTTCCTCATCGCCCAAGTTTCAATTGGACCGAAACTTGGAATCATGCAAGTTGAATAGTATGATGAATGAGAACTTTCAAGCATTGGAAAATCAAGACTAATTACTTGTTCACATGGATGTGTGAGTCAAGTGAAGGACTAAAGGGATCGAGTACACATTCTTGTGCACTGGTCATGTCCACCACAAAGCTCGTTAAGACTATTTGATTTACTAAAGTTTAGTAAATATGGTTATGCTTACAAGTTTAAGTATAATTCTGAAACATTGGAAAAGTCTCAATATATGGCAGAACGAATGGGAAGAATCAAATTAGGCAGAAAGATAAAAGTTTCTCAAATCTGAAAAGATGGGAGAGTACTTTAGTATCATGTTTGTGATGATCTTAATGATTTAGAAATCATATCACAATTAGTCCTCTAAAGGTCATCTTAGTACATTCTTATGACTAAGAAGAGGAGTCATGAATTGTTGAAATGGTTAGATCAGGAAGATGAGTCATACTTCGTTCCAAAACAATTCTTAGAGTCATACTCCAAGATTATAACTTGAGTGACATATCTTAAAGAAAGGTTTAAAATACTTGTCAAATGTAAGAGTAAAAGTGTCCTACTCTTGTACATTTGAAATTGGTAAGTTGTGATGTTTTGGATAAAACAAAGACCAACTAAGGCCAATTGTGTGAAGTGTTTGTCTTGATGAAGAATCTGCACTATCTCTTGAATATTTGGCAAGATAGTCTTATATGTCAAGAGGATAGTGGGAGTCTTAAAGATCCTAAAAAGAATTTCAAGAACTAATCAAGAATAAAACCTGAGGTTCTTCACTAGCACACGACTTGAGGTTTATAACCTATCGTGTTGACATATTCTGTGCCCATTCCAGTTAAGGTTGGCTTTGCATAGGAGTTCTGAAAGTTCTCAATTGGTTGCATAACAACTTGGAAGCAATGGCAGGCCCTGTACTGCCAGGTGGCAAGAAGTTAAGATTGCATAAGTTCAGTCCATATGAGTTTGGATTTGTCATTATCCTTGTCTTCTGACTATGGTTTTGACGATTCACATGGATAAGAACACATACACCATAAATTCTAAGTGTCATAAGGTTTCTCTCCGATTCATGAAAATGATGGTGAGGAAAGACTTCCACCAAGTAGATTTGAAGCAGATGGCAAAAGGTCTAAACAATTGAGACTATGATTACGGCATCCCTTTTCATAGTTCTGAAATTGTTTAGACACACATGCATGCAATCTAAGGAAAAGTGTATGATTTTGATAAAGTTTTATCAAAGCATCTCGTATCAGAAATCTGAACTTTGATAAGAAAGTAAATAAGTATTGATTTCTAGAAGTCCAACTGATTTCTGAGTACATGTCAAAGCTAGTGGGAGCATAAGTGTTATGCTAATAATCATCATGTTAGTGGGAGCATGATAATTATTGTTAGTGTTGCAAGTTAGCAATGTTAATTATAGAAAACAAAAGTTTCAATTCGTGAGGCTGCAGGGATTGAAAAAGTTGTTTTGCTATAATTAAGGGAGAGGATATACTTCATTTCAGTTCTAAAGGCTTAGATTGAGACCTTAATCATCTTTAGTCAAGAATATATATATATGAATTTCATGTTGGATTGGTTCAACTTAAGGAAATTCTATATATTGCGTTCTCAAAATTCGATTATGATTACGGCATCCCTCTTCATAGTCAAATTTTGAAAACATGGCAAATAAAAATATAGTAGCAAAAGACTGGTCTAGAATTATGTCTTTATGTGAGACATCATGAATCGTGTACCATTTGCTTTGGGTACAGGATCGATTGCATGTGCTATAATATTTGTCATTTCTTAATTTTTCCAAATGCCCAGAGGCATTAAGAAGGGAAAAGGTCTAGAATTGGAAATATGACTAAAATGATTAAGCAATTGTCGAGGACAATCTGAGGTTTACCAAAGATTGGTTGCTCAGGGACAGTTGGAAGTATAGTGCTAATTTTGGAAGGACCATATTGACATATTCTGAAAAGAGGCATCTCTTATTCAGAAGTGATAGTCAAAATGAGAATATGGAGTTGTCTCCATAGGTGGAAGTTATCTGTGTAAGATTAGAAAACTTAATGCAAGAAGCATGTCTAAAGCAATGTACTTTGAATATGAGACTTAGTTTCCATGGAGTTGATCTCCATTGGAATACCTTATAATGACTATTGACAAGTCTTTGTGACTTTGTACATATTCATTACAGGAGGGTCAGTGCATATAAGTTTAAAATCTAAACAGATTTCGATAAATGATAGGAATTTGAAATTCTCACATTTTTCGATAAGGATTTGGGAGTGTGAAATTAGAATCATTTAAATTATGTTCAATTGGTTTATTTCACAAAGTAAGGATCATAGACAAACATAGAGTGCATACTTGGTGTATGGCAAAGCTATTGTTTAAGAAAAACATAGTGTACATGCTTGGAGCATGGGACAACTAGTGTTTTTAATTCAAGTATAAAGTTGATAAAACCGAAACAATGAATAATGAGTAATCAGTATGGTGATAAATAAAAGTGTTTATTTATATTCATAGGGTTTGATACCATATTTGATTCATTTATTCTTGTGTTTCACTTTGCATGTTTTGACTTCCAGAATAACTAAGTCGCTCTTCCTGAATGATTAAGTTATTCAAACCATCCACAGTCGGTCATATGTTAGAAGTAGATATGAATCAAGACTGTCATGGGTTGGTTTGTAGAGGTCCAAGTTGGTGGACAAAGTGATGCTACAACACTCATGAGTGCTCATAAGTTCTGAGTATTGGATTCAACCCACGCTCATTTGAATCACTTCATGGATTTTATCACGAGTGATCATGAGACGATAATATCTTATATTCTTCAAACCTAGAGATATGAGTTGTTACTATGAGTTGGTTGTACATTGATTGCACGAAAACGCATTTGGTAACTCGATGTTATAAAACGTGCCTTTGTGTATGATTCAACAAGTAGTAGAACAAGCCATATGAGTCGAAGTTTATCCATTCCTTTTACCTTCGGGAAAAAGCGATATCTGTGGGCCCCTCGATGATTTAGCAATGACACATGTGAGTGCTTGGCCAAGCCAGGACTGATTTGATTTGTTCAATCAGTCAGTCATCATAAATAAAAAATCGGGAAACAACAAATGGACAGAGAGAATGATTATAATCCATGTCTCAGTCCATATGATATCTAGAATGGAGGAATATATGATCCCTTATCTAATCGACGCGTCATTGATTTGTTCAGAGTTCGACAGCGGCTTTAAGAGCTACCTTTGCTAGTCGGTTTATGAAGTTGTACTTGCAATAATAGTTTTAGACTTATCCAAGTGGGAGACTGTTGGATTAGATGTCTAAGCCCATAACTATTATTGGTATGTACTTGACCCGAGAGTAGCATGGTCCATTTGGGTTGCATATCATCAGGACAATTTGTTAGGATGGACTTTTGAGAGAAGGTTATTTATGGTTTATTAATATATTATAAGTTATAATATATTAATATGAAATCATATGTTTTAATTAGTATCGATCAAGAATTAATTTGGAATTAATTTAGTGATCAAAAGAGACTAATTAAATCTATGGGGACTAATTATGATAATTAGTTATATTTATATGTGTTGGGCTTATGATCCATGTTGGACAAGTTTATGTATGGATACATAAAGAGTTGGGCCATATGAACCATGGATCATAAAACCCATGGGTATGGATTATGGGTTATACCCATGACCCTCGGAATCCTACATATAAATAGGTTACTCCATAGCCAAAATCACCACTTCTTTTCTTAGAGAAATATGGAGGTGTTTTGGTGCATGGAATTCTCTCTCAAGAGCCACCTTTGTCCTAGGTGTGTTGTGATTCCATTTGAGGCATTTCATACTATTGGTGCTAAGCTCTTAAGGCCAAATACATCAAGACTTCAAGCCACATAAAAGGTATGTTTCCCTAACTAGTATATTATATGGTTTATGTCAAATGCATGCTAGTTATAGGTTTAATGCCTTGGAAGCCATTTGCATGTATAATAGAGAAAACATAGATCCAAGGTATTTAGGGTTGTATGTGCACCATAGGATGTTGTAGTATACTAAAACCCAACACTTTCATGTGTGTTATTTGAGAAAGTTCACGGGAGATGAGCCCGACATAATTCCCATTTCTGAATTAAGGTTGGATGAAAACAAGAGGTTGATCGAAGAACCTGAGGCAATCGTTGACCGTAAGACTATGAAGTTGCGATGCAAGATGGTTGATTTAGTGCTTGTGCGTTGGAAACATACGAATGGACCAAATCTTACCTGGGAAACGGAGAGAGACATGATGAGTCGCTATCCGCAGTTGTTTGGTGATGTGTGATTCCGGGGACGGAATCATCCTAAGGGGGAGAGAATTGTAACAATCGTGTTTCTAGCCTAGGCATTAATATTGGGGTGATAGTCTAGGTTAACCTTTGTAACTCATTTTGAAGAAATGAAAAAGGAATTATGTGAATTTTATGTGTTTTATGTGTTTTATGCTTAATTACTAGGAGTTAATTAATTAAGAATAAAAATGAGCGTCAAAAATAAAGATTAGATAAATCCGATATCTATTAAGAAAGCTGTAGTGGTCGTGACAAGGATTACGGATATATAAAGAATACCGAAATCCGAGTTATAACGAAGAAGTTATGACCTGTCGAAGTTTCACGACAAAACCGGCACGGTGCTGAATGTCATAAAAAGTGAGTTTTTGATAAACTACTTTTTAGCCTTAGTGATCTAAACGAAACTCGTAGTGTTCGTTAAGCCGAGAGTAGGTATAAAAAGAACGCCCAAATCTGACTTCGTATGAGGAAGTTCTGATTTTTCGAAGTTTCAGCTTAGCAATAGACAGCTAAAAACTATAATTTTAGATCGAGTGATTTTTAGCCGACACGACCTAAACGAGAATCGAAGGTCTCGTTAATTGTAGCACAACGGTAAAAAGTCTGACGAAAACGGACGTCGGATGAAGAAGTTATAAATTTTTAACGGATTTCCTGTCCCGGTCTGTTAAAAATAATAATATAAAAATTAAAGTCAAAATTATCCGACGAAGTCTAAACAAAAGTTGTAGAACGTAATTTAACTACGCGTGCATCGGAGCTCGTATGCGAAAGTTATGGATTTTAGAAGTTTTGGCGCGAAAACCGAGAAATTTCGCATAGGTGGACTTCGGCCACGTGTCCTCGCCTCGTATGTGCCACGTGTCCGAAATTATGCTGAGTCGTCCGAGCTGCTGAGCTGATCCGAAGCGGTCCAGTAGAAGTGCGACGCGTGCCCTTTATCACGTGTCCGAGCCTCGCAATGAGCCACGAACCCCCCCTACTTCGGACCCTAGACCTCGGTCCAATCAGGAGCTGCCAGCAGCCACTTCGCATGCGCAGCCACGTGCGAGCCTATGTGCGAGCAGGTGCTGCGAGCCCGCGGATCTGCGCCACCTGGAGCCATCTCAGCTATTGGATCAGGAGGCTCGCGCCTATAAATAGGAGGGTGCGAGTCCTCCCGGGTATATTTTGGAAAATTGTCACTTTTAGCCCCTAAACTCATATTTCTTTCATTCTAACTTCCCCCAAAGCCCCGGTATCAATTATAAGCCCCGGAATACGCCACGAAGTGCCTGAGAAGCCCGAAAATTTTATCTTTTCGGTTTCGAAGCCCGACCTTCGCAGAGCCAGGTTTCTCAATAAAACTCTTGGTTTTATTAGAAACGATCGTTTTAGGAAACGAATTACTGCCCGATTATCATCAAATCATGTGAGTGTGTAGTTACTTTCACTTTACACATAGATATGAAGTATTTACCTTAAAATACGTGTTATGTGTAAATATATTAATTGTTTATTTGAGGTGACTGTTGAACAGATGTTTTATACAAGTTTTAAATTGTATATGTATTTTATCTACAAATATGTTGGGTAGAACATGGGTAGACGAAATAGTCGGTGTGTGTTAAAATGGTGAGAGGCCTCGGTGTCGGTGTTGGTGTTGTTGTTGTTGTTCTTGGCGAAGTCGTCTAACGGAGTATAGATGATGACCACGGACTTTTCTAGACAGCCCAGTGACACACTAGCAGGTTCGCAACTTGTAGGTGTTGGTGAACTAAATGTTCGCTGGCGTACTCCAATCCCCCTCATGGTTGCCTTTAGGACATGTATGGCTGAGGAAACCCCTTAGCAGTAGTGTCCATCCCAATGATATTCCTTAGGCTAGGTCCCTTGTGATAGGTGTTTAGGGACGTAAAGTGAGGACAACGGGAATTGGTAATCAGGGTTATTGTTGATTGGTAAACTTAATAAGTTTATTATTATTGTCGGTTGAAAACCCTATATGCTCACCAGGCTCCCAAGCCTGACTCACTCAGCTTTTTATGTTACAGGTATTGGACCCCGAGAATAGTCGGAGGACGATGAGAGATTTTTGGATTATAGGCCAGTAGTTGTAAATAACTCTTGAAAGGCTTATCATGTCTTGTTTATGCTTTTGATCTGTATCGGAAGATGACATCCCGAGGTTTTGATATGAAATGAAACTATACATTTCTTAAAGAAAGGTTTTGATAAACTTTTATCATGTTTTGTTTTGGGGACCAATTCTGCAACATCTTTTAAAAAGATTTCTCTGATTTTATTTTAAAAAGCATAAATTAAATCGGTCTTTTCTGGCCGAGAAATTAGGGGATGTCACTGTTGGTATCAGAGCATTAGTTTAAGCGAACTAAGAAATTGTAAAATTTCTAGACTTAAGCTTAGAATGCTAAGTGATGATTGTGACATGAGTGTCTACCATATTTTTGACACGAGCACTAGTTTATTTTAGGATAGGTGCCTAAAATGCTTTTATGTGTTAAATGCTATATGTTTGCCATATATGCCATTATTTGTTCGGATCTATGGTCTGTTGCCGACCGGATCTGGAAACCTTATGTGTGTAGGATTCTAAGCGTATGATTACGAGATTAGAACTAACATGTAAACGTTTCAGAGTGATAAGGGAATTGAAATATCTAATAAGGATAAAGAGCTAAATTCGCCTTATTCGGTATATAGATTATAATGGCAAGAACTAGAAGTGGAGCGTGAAATGCAAACAGAAACCAACAACCTCAACCTCAAGTGGTGGAACATGTGCCAATAGTAGGAGCTGTTGGGTTTTGAGCATTCTAACACTCTTATGGTGTACATGCAACCCTATAAACCTTGGATCTCTGTTTTCTCTATTATACATGCAAATATTAACTATTCCAAGGTTTCATCCTAACTAGCATATTATGAAGCACCTATACTACAAAGTTCTAGTTAGATGACATACCTTTTGATGTAGCTTGACGTCTTCAAGCTTTAAGAGCTTAGACCCAATAGTGTGGAAGCCTCAAATGGAATCACAAATCACCAAAACACCTTGGAAGAACTTGAGAGAATATGTATGCACACTAAAATCGGCCCACTCTTACTTTCACACACTTGTGTCAATTTTGTGAGCCAAGGACCCCTTTATTTATTATGGAGGATTAGGGTTACATCCATGTAAACCCTAATACCCATGACCTTACATTTACATAGGATCCATGGGTTAAAAGCTCCATGGACCATCCATGAAAGCTTAGCCCAACCTAAATGAACTTGGCCCATTCCATATATATAAGAGTCCATATTTAATTAGTTCTTTTTGATCACTTAATTAATTCTAAATTAATTCTTGATTAATACTAATTAAATAATACGATTCCATATTAATATATTAGAACTTATAATATATTAATATAAATCATAAATATGCTATTCTCAAAAGACTATCCATATAAATTGTGCCGGTGAAGTGCAACCCAAATGGACCATGCCGGGTCGGGTCAAGTACATACCAAATATAGTTATGGACTTAGACATTAATCCAACAGTCTCCCACTTGGATAAGTCTAAAACTATTATTGAGTATGACTTCAAAACCTAACTGGCAATCGTAGCTCTTAAAGCCGCTGTCGAACTCTGACCTTGTCAATGACTTGTCCATTAGATAAGGGATCATATATTCCTCCATTCTAGATATCATATGGACTGAGACATGGATTATAATCATTCTCTCTGTCCATTTGTTGTTTCCCGATTTTCGATTTATGATGACTGACTGATTGAACAAATCAAATCAGTCCTGGCTTGGCCAAGCACTCACATGTGTCATCGCTAAATCATCGAGGGGCCCAAAGATATCGCTTTTATCCCGAAGGTAAAAGAAATGGATAAACTTCGACTCATATGGCTTGTTCTACTACTTGTTGAATCATACACAAAGGCACGTTTTATAACATCGAGTTACCAATGCGTTTTTGTGCAATCAATGTATAACCAACTCATAGTAACAACTCATATCTCTAGGTTTTAAGAATATAAGATATTATCGTCTCATGATCACTCGTGATAAAATCCATGAAGTGCTTCAAATGAGCGTGGGTTGAATCCAATACTCAGAAATTATGAGCACTCATGAGTGTTGTAGCATCACTTTGTCCACCAACTTGGACCTCTATAAACCAACCCATGACAGTCTTGATTCATATCTACTTCTAACATATGACCGACTGTGGATGGTTTGAATAACTTAATCATTCAGGAAGAGCGACTTAGTTATTCTGGAAGTCAAAACATGCAAAGTGAAACACAAGAATAAATGAATCAAATATGGTATCAAACCCTATGAATATAAATAAACACTTTTATTTATCACCATACTGATTACTCATTATTCATTGTTTCAGTTTTATCAACTTTATACTTGAATTAAAAACACTAGTTGTCCCATGCTCCAAGCATGTACACTATGTTTTTCTTAAACAATAGCTTTGCCATACACCAAGTATGCACTTTATGTTTGTCTATGATCCTTACTTTGTGAAATAAACCAATTGAACATAATTTCAATGATTCTAATTTCATACTCCCAAATCCTTATCGAAAAATGTGAGAATTTCAAATTCTAATCATTTATCGAAATCTGTTTAGATTTTAAACTTATATGCACTGACCCTCCTGTAATGAATATGTACAAAGTCACAAAGACTTGTCAACAATCATTATAAGGTATTCCAATGGAGATCAACTCCATGGAAACTAAGTCTCATATTCAAAGTACATTGCTTTGGACATGCTTCTTGCATTAAGTTTTCTAATCTTACACAGATAACTTCCACCTATGGAGACAACTCCATATTCTCATTTTGACTATCACTTCTGAATAAGAGATGCCTCTTTTCAGAATATGTCAATATGGTCCTTCCAAAATTAGCACTATACTTCCAACTGTCCCTGAGCAACCAATCTTTGGTAAACCTCAGATTGTCCTCGACAATTGCTTAATCATTTTAGTCATGTCCAATTCTAGACTTTTTCCCTTCTTAATGTCTCTGGGCATTTGGAAAAATTTAGAAATGACAAATATTATAGCACATGCAATCGATCCTGTACCCAAAGCAAATGGTACACGATTCATGATGTCTCACATAAAGACATGATTCTAGACCAATCTTTTGCTACAATATTTTTATTTGCCATGTTTTCAAAATTTGACTATGAAGAGGGATGTCGTAATCATAATCGAATTTTGAGAACGCAATATATAGAATTTCCTTAAGTTGAACCAATCCAACATGAAATTCATATATATATTCTTGACTAAAGATGATTAAGGTCTCAATCTAAGCCTTTAGAACTGAAATGAAGTATATCCTCTCCCTTAATTATAGCAAAACAACTTTTTCAATCCCTGCAGCCTCACGAATTGAAACTTTTGTTTTCTATAATTAACATTGCTAACTTACAACACTAACAATAATTATCATGCTCCCACATACATGATGATTATTAGCATAACACTTATGCTCCCACTAGCATTGACATGTACTCAGAAATCAGCTGGACTTCTAGAAATCAATACTTTATTGACTTTCTTACCAAAGTTCAGATTTCTAATACGAGATGCTTTGATAAAACTTTATCAAAATCATACACCTTTCCTTAGATAGCATGCATGTGTGTCTAAACAATTTCAGAACTATGAAAAGGGATGCCGTAATCATAGTCTCAGTTGTTTAGACTTTTTGCCATATGCTTCAAATCTACTTGGTGGAAGTGTTTCCTCACCATCATTTTCATGAATCGGAGAGAAACCTTATGACCCTTAGATTTTATGGTGTATGTGTTCTTATCCATAGTCATAAGACAAGGATAATGACAAATCCAAACTCATATGGACTGAACTTATGCAATCTTAACTTCTTGCCACCTGGCAGTACAGGGCCTGCCATTTCTTCCAAGTTGTTATGCAACCAATTGAGAACTTTCAGAACTCCTATGCAAAGCCAACTTTAACTGGAATGGGCACAGAATATGTCAACACGATAGGTTATAAACCTCAAGTCGTGTCCTAGTGAAGAACCTCAGGTTTTATTCTTGATTAGTTCTTGAAATTCTTTTTAGGATCTTTAAGACTCCCACTATCCTCTTGACATATAAGACTATCTTGCTAAATATTCAAGAGATAGTGCGGATTCTTTATCAAGACAAACACTTCACAAAATTAGCCTTAGTTGGTCTTTGTTTTATCTAAAACATCACAACTTACCAATTTCAAATGTACAAGAGTAGGACACTTTTACTCTTACATTTGACAAGTGTTTTCAACCTTTCTTTAAGATATGTCATTCAAGTTACAATCTTGGAGTATGACTCTAAGAATTGTTTTGGAATGAAGTATGACTCATCTTCCTGATCTAACCATTTCAACAATTCATGACTCCTCTTCTTAGTCATAAGAATGCACTAAGATGACCTTTAGAGGACTAATTGTGATATGATTTCTAAATCATTAAGATCATCACAAACATGATACTAAAGTACTCTCCCATCTTTTCAGATTTGAGAAACTTTTATCTTTCTGCCTAATTTGATTCTTCCCATTCGTTCTGCCATACATTGAGACTTTTCCAATGTTTCAGAACTATACTTAAACTTGTAAGTATAACCATATTTACTAAACTTTAGTAAATCAAATAGTCTTAACGAGCTTTGTGGTGGACATGACCGGTGCACAAGAATGTGTACTCGATCCCTTTAGTCCTTCACTTGACTCACACATCCATGTGAACAAGTAATTAGTCTTGATTTTCCAATGCTTGAAAGTTCTCATTCATCATACTATTCAACTTGCATGATTCCAAGTTTCGGTCCAATTGAAACTTGGGTAATGAGGAACTTTCCTGATTTGGTAAATTTAGACACTACCACAAATGAAAGAATCAAATCCATTTTCTAATATTGCTGTCAGTGGAATCATATAAACAACAATTTTCCACAAATGCCATTGTAAGGATACTTCAAATAAATAAAATTAAACAATTTTCTTTTAAAACTTTGTAGAAAAACTTATCCTTACAATCCACATGGAAAATTGTTGTTATCTATTCCTTAGAAATATATCATAACTTCTTAAGCAACTGCTCAAAATTCTGATGCGATCGAAATCCACCTTCGCGATCAGAATCAGCATATACTTCCTTTAAGATTTCTCTCTATTCTTTGATTCTTAACACATCAACATGTGACCCAGTCACATCATGTAATGAGGATCTCAGAATAGAACTTAACAGAGTTAGATAATGGGCTCTACCTGATGTAGAGTCAAACTTATTGACTTTCACATCCTTAGGTAAATTTGGCAGCTTTGCAATCAACGCCCCTTCCTTTGGCAAAATAAACATATGGACCCTTTGGTAATGGGACTATCTCAGACTTAGCCTTTCTCTTTACCATTTGGTCAACCGGGTTGACTATGGCCAATCCCTTTCCATTGGGAAGAGAATGCTTTTTTCTGGATTTCCAGTGTCACCATTGTCACTGTCCATAAAGTTTTTGGGAAGTTGATCTTCTAATCAAATTTGCTTTACTATCGTTCCAAATCATTGCTGATTCAGCAGCACCAAGCAAATAGATATGATCATTAAGGTTCATGTCATAGTCTGTTTCATAGTAGTCCCAAAGGAACTCACTATGTGACTTAGAAAGTGTTTGAACATCCAACTTTCTCAAGACTTTGACACCCAACTCTCCCGACTTGTCAATATGTGACTTCATCTCTAAGATGTGATCACACATAGACCTTGCTTGCCATTAGGGCTTGAGTGACCTTGAACTTGTGGGTTAGGGAGAATAATTGGAGGAGGTGGAGGAAGAGAAGTATGACTTCCATGAGCCAAACTCGGGAAGTCATATTCATTATGAAAGCTTGGTTTGGGAAGATCATTGTTGTCTAAACCAGACATCAACAATGGGAGAAATTCACGTAAAGTTGATTTAAGTCCTTAATATAACACCCAATATGATATATTAAGGCTCGGACCCAACAAACTATTTTATAACTTGGAAGAGGGATGCTGTAATCCAAGCTATAAAATATTTGAAGGTAGGTGAATGACGATTCACCAATTTCCACCAAGATAAACGAAATGTATTATTAGGTTTTAATTGGTTTTGAAACTCCTAGATTCTTTTGAGATTCATTGAACTTTTCAATGGCATGTTTCAATCTCGAGTGTGCCCATCAGGTTTTGTGACTGGGATGCCGAGGATCACAAAACAAGGTGTGAAGTAACCATACAAATATACTTGGTACCCTTAATATTTACCCCTCAATCGATGTGCTGGTTAACCACACGAGCTCCACCGATACTATGATAAATATTAAGTTACCCTTTGCCTACTTTGTTAAATCCAGGTTAGTGTGTCGGTTAACCACACACGCTCCACTAACGGTTTAAACAAAGTGCAAAGTGTAATTTCATGGATTAGCACCTTATTCACATTTTCCTAAGTAACTAAGATTGAGAATTAATAATAGGTTTAGTTACTTAGTATTTATCATTATTACTTTTAATGAAGGGAGAATTATAGTCCTTGTCCTACCTGTACGGCTAACGACCCTCCACCAGTCAAGGAAGCGGTGAGTGAGAGTGGACACCCATTAAACTGCCATTTTATAGGCAGTAACCTTATACCCCCCTTATAGACCGGCTTCGTGAATGAGACCTACTAATGGTAAGACGACTTGCTCTTATACATATAATATATTAAACTTTTAACATTATAATAGTATAAGGGTGTATTTTAGACATTTAAAATACTTGATGGTTTAATCTATTAATTAAACTAGACTTTTAATTTAATTAAACTCAAACCATATATTTATGGATTTAATAATACTCTTTTAATTAAACGCTTTAATTAACTATTAATAAAGTCCATAAGAGTTAATTTGAACTATTCAACAAAACATCATAATTCCAATTATTAAACTCAAAATTAAAACCATTTAATTAATTGTTTAAGTTATGAACCCAAGAGTTTTAGAATTCAATTCTTTTTTTTTTTTCATAAAAAAGCTTTTTCCAAATTCCAAAACTTGAGGGCAAGTTTTGTAACTCTTGAAAACCTTTGGATTCCATAACTTATGGAGTTAAATACTTGTTTTATGATGAAACTTTTCATGTTCCATAACTTAAGAACAAGTTATGGAATTCTTTAAAACATTAACTCCAAATTTTGTAACTCCATAAAAACTTCAAATCAATTTTTTTTTAAAAAAAAAACTTTCATATCCATAACTTATGGAGGTTTCAAAACACTTAAGATCACAACTTTTAAAAAAAACTTTTGAGCTCCAAAATTTTATGACAAAATATGTAACTCCTTAAAACATTTAGATCAAACTTTTAAAACTAATAAAATAATCATATCATTTTATCTTTTACTAAATTTGACCTAATTCAACTCATATAACAAATGATTCAAATTTTACAAATAATTCGTTTTTCACAAAACAAGTAATTATCTTAGAATTTGACAAACTTCATGTTTTTTTTCCTTTTTTTTCAACTTGAAAATAAAACATTTGCATCAATATAACAGAAAACAACCTGGCTCTGATACCACTGTTGGGTTTTGAGCATTCTAACACTCTTATAGTGTACATGCAACCCTATAAACCTTGGATCTCTGTTTTCTCTATTATACATGCAAATATTAACTATTCCAAGGTTTCATCCTAACTAGCATATTATGAAGCACCTATACTACAAAGTTCTAGTTAGATGACATACCTTTTGATGTAGCTTGATGTCTTCAAGCTTTAAGAGCTTAGCCCCAATAGTGTGTTAGCCTCAAATGGAATCACAAATCACCAAAACACCTTGGAAGAACTTGAGAGAATATGTATGCACACTAAAATCGGCCCACTCTTATTTTCACACACTTGTGTCAATTTTGTGAGCCAAGGACCCCTTTATATATTATGGAGGATTAGGGTTACATCCATGTAAACCCTAATACCCATGACCTTTCATTTACATAGGATCCATGGGTTAAAAGCTCCATGGACCATCCATGAAAGCTTAGCCCAACCTAAATGAACTTGGCCCATTCCATATATATAAGAGTCCATATTTAATTAGTTCTTTTTGATCACTTAATTAATTCTAAATTAATTCTTGATCAATACTAATTAAATAATATGATTCCATATTAATATATTAGAACTTATAATATATTAATATAAATCATAAATATACTATTCTCAAAAGACTATCCATATAAATTGTGCCGGTGAAGTGCAACCCAAATGGACCATGCCGGTTCGGGTCATTATGGAATTAGACATTAATCCAACAGGAGCTGCACCCGAACCCATCACCGTGGCTGGAGTACGAGCTGTGATTCAGACCATGATGGCTGAACAGAGGGAGGAATTGAGGCAAATGTTGCTGAACAACAGGGATGAACCTTCAGTTCCTGTTGAACAACGTGAATTGAATGAAGATCGATCTGAAGAAGGAAACAACAGTAGATCGGTTGGTCAAACTGATCCGCTTGTGGTTGGGAGAAATAACCACAAAGATAGAATGGAAAGAGATGGGTGCAACAATTGTTGATTAAATCCCTTGCATGCAAGAGGTGGTTTGTGAAAACAAAAACTTTCGGGACCTGTCAGACTATTTCCTTTGTTTTCTTTGCACCATTAACTAATAAGTAGAACTAGAGTTGACCAAACTAGTCAAGAACAGCAAGAGCTCGGTCTTCCACTTAACCACCACGATACGCCTTGTTATACTACGGCTCATGGATTGAGTCGGACAAATCACCAAAGTAGTAGACTAAACAAGTCAAGAATTCCCTAATCGCTTGCAATCTCGAAACCCATGCAAAAAGTAAAACCAAGCAATGCATATGATATCAATTAATTTTTGCACATAAAAACAAAAATCTTCCCGACAAGTGACATGATATCAATGAAAATAAAAATAAACATAAAATAAAACTATAAATTAAAAACAAATAACGAATAATCAAACAAACTAAATTAATTGAAAACCGTTCCCCGGCAACGGCGCCAAAAACTTGATGTGTATATTTAATGCACTATTTTTTTATTTATAATTCCTAATTTATCGCATCTAAACCACACCTTACAGGCAGTGAACCCGATCGAGTATAGTATAGCTTTGATAAGCAAGGGTGTCGAACACAAGGGGAACGATAGTGAATTAATTTAAAATATTTGATTATAGGTTACAAAGCACACGAAAGGAATAAACAAATGTATTATTAAATCTCAAACGAATAACTAAACAGCAAATCTCGATAGACTGACATGAAGACAAATCTCTTTAGGTACTTTGGTTTAGACAAATTACACCTTAAAATCATAGACAATTGCACACACAGATTTATTTATTCATGTTCACCGATTTCTAAAATGATTAGATTCACGTTCACAGTTACTAATCCTTTAGCAAACAAGTCAATTCAAGCAGTGATCAGTTGATTAAACTAACAGGTTTCCTAGTGTTCAGTTCGTATCAAGCAAAACTTGTAATAATAGTTAATTAAATTTGTCAATTCAATCAACTTATATGTGGTTGGTCATCACACATGCTCACACATTAACTTACTTATTTTCTAGTTAACCCTAGTTTCATGTTCACTATTCCTAGGCCTATAATCTTATGTTCACAAAACTATATGATTCAAGCAATTAAGAAGATGTTCATGCAACTCAATAACTTGATATTTAACAGAAAATAATTATAATCAATACATAAGGAACTTTAACAAGCTTAACAAGATAAATTAAACACGAATAAAACAATCCAAATAGCAATTAATCCATAAATCAAGGTTTCATCTAATCATAAACACAAAGCAAATGGTTTTAACATCGAAATCAGAAAGTAAACACATAGTGGCATCACAATGGAATGCTAAACATGGTCACGATAACAAACCACATGATTACCGACACGAATCCGCTCTCCAATCCCTTAGATCTTTGCTCCATATCAGCTTAACGGCCTTCTGGCCGCCTTCTAGACCCTCAAAACGGCAGCTATGAAGTTTTCTTGTTGCACAAGTCGAAGTGGAATATCATAGATCATCAAAATGGTGGAATGATATGGGGTATTTATAGTTGAATGGAGATGGAATTAATATGGAATATTAGAGTTGTATTGGAATTAGGAAACTAATGTTGGCTTAGGGATTAAGCAAATAAAAATAAGATAAGTGGTTCTTGGGGAATAAGTAACTTGGAGGGAATTTCCGTCCAGCTTTTATGCTTCATCTTCAAGGCCGATTTTGGATAAGATAAATGCCGAATTAGTAAAAAGGCTCTCTCACATGAGTCGTAGTAAATTTTGTCTAGTTTCCAGAACATTTTGAATCTCCTCAATCGGAGTTATGAGTCATCAGATATACCCGAAACATTGAAAATGGGTCAATCTGCCAGCAATATCCTTTTTGCGTCTTTTTAGCTCCATTTTCCTCCTTTTGCATTCCAACTCCCATTTTAACTGTAATTGAATATTTCAAAGCATATTAAGTATCTTTTAGTTCTAAATAAGAATAATAAATGCTAAAATATTAAGATATGATATATAAAAATATGCATAAAAATACATATATCAGTGCAAGTATAAAGACTTTATGACTTGCAAGCCATCGACCTTCACTGGAAAAGAAGATCATGTCGGAGTAATGGATTGGATCTCGGAAATGGAATTGGATTTCATGACTTGTGGTTGCCAAGGCAAGTTACAAACCACATTCGCAGTGCGTCAGTTCAGGGGTAGTGCAGCTCGTTGGTCGAACACTTTGGGGAAAACCCTAAGCCCTAATGAGCCACTGCAACTGACTTGGGCAGAGTTCTTGGTGCACTTCAAGCGCAAGTAATGCTCGGCCCAAAACGTACTTGAGTTAGAAAACCAATTTCTAACGTTGAAGAAGGAGAGTATGAGCGTTGACGAATATACGAATAACTTCACAGACAAAATGGAGTTTGCTTTGCGTATTGTCCCAGACGAGCTGGCGAAAATTGACAGGTACGCAAAGGCACTTCCATGGGAGTATGCGGTGCCAGTACGTCAGGCACATACTTTGGAGGCAGCTATCTGGGCTGCCAAGTCTGTTGAAGATATGATAAAATGGAGAGCTGCCAGCAAGGCTGAAGTTGGCGAAAAAGAGAAAGTTTGAAGGAACTTCAGGTTCAATAAAAAGAACAAGTTCTCGAAGACTGGTTCGAGAAAATTCGGAGGAGAAGCCGAAGCCAAGTGGTGTGACAGGTGCAAGAAGAAACATGCTGGGAAATGCAGCGTGGAACTCACTTGTTACAAATGTGGAAATCCAGGGCATTATGCCAATAAATGTACCTTCACTAATAATGTCTGTCATGGGTGCCATGAAGAAGGGCATATTTTGAGGGATTGCCCGAAGAAGAAGGATGCAGCAAAACCCAATCTTCCACCAAAGCCGAAGGCGAGAGCCTTTCAGATGACACTCGAAGCTGCGAAAGAAGAAGTCGATGTCGCTTCAGGTACCTTTCTCGTAAACGAATTGTCTGCCCAAATTTTGTTTGATTCTTGAGCCAATTACTCCTTTATATCGCATGAATTTGGTAGAAAACTAGCTTTGTCTGTAGATAGACTAGTTAATGCTATAATAGTCGAGATTGCTAGTGGCAAGTTTGTACCTGTTAGCCATCGTATGAAAAACATCCTCATTGACTTGGATGGGAATAAGTTCCACGAGGAATTATTGCCTATCGAGTTAAATGGATTCGACGTAGTTTTAGGAATGGATTGGCTTAGTGCCAATGATGCCGAAATATTGTGTAGGAAGAAAATAGTAAAAGTAAACCCGCCAGGGAAAGAGTCGTTTATGGTGTATGGAGACAAACGCAGAGTAAACTCTGGAATCATTTCCCTAATGAAAGCCAGAAAGTGTTTGGCCAAGGGGTGTACATCATATCTAGCGTTCATGATCGATGCTAAGAAGGAGAAGAAGGAGGTGCAGAATATTCCGGTGGTGTGTGAATATCCGGAAGTCTTTCCCAAAGATCTTCCCGGATTGCCCCCTGATCGACAAGTAGAATTTAGTATCGACTTCTTACCAGGAACGACGCCGATAGCAAAAGCACCGTATCGATTAGCACCAATAGAGATGAAAGAACTTATGGTTGGATTAATGTCTAAGTCCATAACTATAATTGGTAAGACTTGACCCGACCCGGTATGGTCCATTTGGGTTGCATGGCATCATGTATTTGGATAGACTATAATGAGAGAAATAACACTTAAGGTTTGTTAATATATTATAAGTTATAATATATTAATAAGATTATTTAATTAGTATTGATCAAGAACTAATCTAGAATTAATTAAGTGATCAAAAGAAGACTAATTAAATATATGGGTTGATTGTATAAATCACCAATACTTGTATAGTGGGCTAATGCTCCATGGATTGTCAAGTTGGGCTAAAACCGATAAGATGCTCCATGGATGCTCCATGGTATGTTTGAACCCATGGATCCAAGGAAATGGAAAGTCATGACAATTAGGGTTTACCCTAATTGTCACTAACTATATAATCATCTTATTGTTGACAAAATCGGCCACTATGTGTGATAGAAAGGGCTAGCCGATATGATGAAGTGTTCCAATTCTCTAAAGTTTTTCCAAGTGTATTTGGTGTTGTGTGAACCATTTGAGGTGTCACACTTGGGGCACTAGGCACTCAAGCTTCATGAAGTCATTCTACATCAAAGAGGTATGTAATTCTAACTTGATATATACATATGAATCAATGTTATTATGCTAGTTAGGATGAATACCTTGGAAAGTTCATATTTGCATGTATAATAGAGAAAACATAGATCCAAGGTATTTAGGGTTGCATGTACACTTAGGAGTGATAGAATACTCAAAACCCAACAGTGGTATCAGAGCCTAGGCTTGTTTTCTTGTTATACTTGCAAAATGGCTGGAAAAAACGAATTTTGTTGCTGTCTGAACAGCAGACTCACCGAGTCCATGAAGGGACTCGACGAGTCCATGCCTTAAAAGTGTTCAAAATGATCCAACTCGCCGAGTTGGTTCATGCACTCGACGAGTTGGACCCCCTGACAGCATATCTTCGAGTTTTTTGGCTAGAAATGGACTAGGAACATTACCATAAGCTGTTTTTGAACCTATAAACCTGTTTTTGATGTGGTAATGTTCATACTAATCCAATTTCAAAGGTAATTGTCAATAGATACATGTTTTGTATTAGTTTAAAAGTTATACTAATTACATGAAAAAGTTTGATCCTTGTTCATATGAGTTGCTTAGATTAATAGAAAAGTTAATTGATTATGTGTTTTCAATCCATTTTAATCTAAGAGTTGTTTCTAAAATGTGTTTGTGTAACTTGTCCTCAAGTTACATGAAAGGTCACATTTAAGTTTCTTAAAACTCATAAAAGTTGGCAAAGGTTACAAAATGAAGAGTCTTGTTCTCATTAAATGGTTTTATGACTCCATAACTTGTCCTCAAGTTATGGAGGTTCAAGAGTCACTTCATTAAATAATAAACATGTGTAACCTTAATTAGTTCCATAAGTTACAAAAGAAGAAGAGTTACATTCTTTAATAGTTTAAAGTCTTCCATAACTTGTCCTCAAGTTATGGAACTTGAAGAGTTTTCTTATTTAAAACTACTTTAAACACATGAGTTATGGAATTAATTAGTTTTGAATAGTTTCAAAACTTGCCCTCAAGTTTTGGAATTTGTAAAGTTTCTCTCATGAATACTTTAATTCCAAGTTAAGCCCTTAGAATTTTAAAAGATAAAATTCAACCCTTATACTTTATAATATTATAAGTTAATAATAATATATATATGTGTATAAGAGCAAGTCGTCTTACCATTAGTAGGCCTTATTCACGAAGCCGGTCTATAAGGGGGGGGGGGGGTATAAGGTTGTTGCCTATAAAATGGCAACTAAATGGGTGTCCACTCTCACCCACCACTTCCTTGACTGGTGGAGGGTCGTTAGCCGAACAGGTAGGACAATTACTATAATTCTCCCTTCATTAAAAGTATTAATGATAAATACTAATTAACTAAACCTTTATAAATTCCCAATCTTAGTTACTTAGGAAAATGTGAATAAGGTGCTAATCCATGAAATTACACTTTGCACTTTGTTTAAACCGTTAGTGGAGCGTGTGTGGTTAACCGGCACACTAACCTGGATTTAACAAGGTAGGAAAAGGGTAACTTAATATTTATCATAGTATCGGTGGAGCTCGTGTGGTTAACCGGCACATCGATTGAGGGGTAAATACTAAGGGTACCAAGTATATTTGCATGGGAACTTCACACCTTGTTTTGTGATCCTCGGCATCCCAGTCACAAAACCTGAAGGGCACACTCGAGATTGAAACATGCCATTGAACAGTTCAATGAATCTCAAAAGATCTAGGAGTTTCAAATCCAATTAAAACTTAATTATATTTCGTTTTTCATGGTGGAAATTGGTAAATCGTCATTTACCTACCTTCAACTATTTTATAACTCGGATTACGGCATCCCTCTTCCAGTTATAAATAGGTTGTTGGATCCTAGCCTTAATATTTCATATTGGGTGTTACATTAAGGACTTTAAATCAACTACCTTGAATATCTCCCAAAAGATGTCTAGCTCAGACATCTATGATCTTCCCAAATCTCTTTGAACTTTACTTCCTCCACCTCCTCCAATTATTCTCCCTAACCCACAAGTTCAAGGTCACTCAAGCCCTAATGGCAAGCAAGGTCTATGTGTGATCACATCTTGGAGATGAAGTCACGTATTGACAAGCCGGGAGAGTTGGGTGTCAAAGTCGTGACGAAGTTGGTGGTTCAATCACTTTCTAAGTCACATAGTGAGTTCCTTTGGGACTCCTGTGAAACAGACTATGACAAGACCCTTAATGATCTTATCTATTTGCTTGGTACTGCTGAATCAGCAATGATTTGGAAGACTAGTAAAGCAAATTTGATTAGAAGATCAACTTCACAAACTTCCATGGACTTTGAAAATGGTAACACTGGATATCCAGAAAAACTTTTGCTTCCCAATGGAAAGGGATTGGCCATAGTAAACTCGGATGACCAAATGGTAAAGAGAAAGGCAAGTCTGTGATAGTCCAGTACACCATTCCCAAAGAGTCCATATGTTTCTCTTGCCAAAGGAAGGGGCATTGATTGCGAAACTGCATATTTACCTGAAAGATCATAAGGTTGATCATGTCAAGATGTTTGACTCTACTTCAGGTAAAGTTCATTGTCTAACTCTATTAAGTTCCTACTTGGAGATTCTTATTACATAAAGTGATTGGGTCACATGTTGATGTTTTAAGAATCAAAGAAAAGAGAGGAAGCTTAAAGGAAGTATATGTTGCTTCTGATCGCGAAGATGGATTTCGATCGCATCAGAATTTTTGAAGCTGTTATTTCGGAGTTATGATATATTGCTTAGGAATAGATAACAACAAGTTTTTCATATGCATTTGCACTGTAAGGATAAGTTTTTTCCGCAAAGTTTTGAAATAAAATAAAAGGTTTTAATTTTATTTATTTTAACTATCCTTACAATGGCATTTGTGAAAAATAGTTGTTTATATGATTCCATTGATAGCAATATTTGAAAAAAAATGGACTTGATTCTTTCGTTTGTGGTAGTGTCATAATTTACCAAATAAGGAAAGATTCTCATTCCTAAGGCTTCAGTTGGATAGAAACTTGGAATCATGCAAGTTGAATAGTATGATGAATGAGAACTTTCAAGCATTGAAAAATTAAGACTTGTTCACATGGATGTGTGAATCAAGTGAAGGACTAAAGAGATCGAGTACACATTCTTGTGCACTGAGCAAGTGCACCACAAAGATCGATAAGACTATTCGTCATGATTTACTAAAGTTTAGTAAATATGGTTATACTTATAAGTTTAAGTATAATTCTGAAGCATTGGAAAAGTCTCGATGTATGGCAGAACGATTGAGAAGAATCAAATTAGGCAGAAAGATAAAAGTTTCTCAAATCTGAAAAGATGGGAGAGTACTTTAGTATCTTGTGTGTGATTATCTTAATGATTTAGAAATCATATCACAATTAGTCCTCTAAAAGTCATCTTAGTGCATTCCTATGACTAAGAAGAGGAGTCATGAATTGTTGAAATGGTTAAATCAAGAAGATGAGTCATACCTCGTTCCAAAACAATTCTTAGAGTCATACTCCAATATTGAAACTTGAGTGACATATCTTAAAGAAAGGTTTAAAACACTTGTCAAATGCAAGAGTAAAAGTGTCTTACTCTTGTACATTTGAAATTGGTAAGTTGTGATGTTTTGGGTTAAACAAAGACCAACTTAGGCCAAGTGTGTGAAGTGTTTATCTTGATAAAGAAGCTGCACTATCTCTTGAATATTTGACAAGATAGTCTTATATGTCAAGAGGACAGTGGGAGTCTTAGAGATTCTGAAAGCTTCAAGGTCTAATCAAGAATAAAAACTTGTAGTTTAACACTAGCACACGACGTGAGGTTTATAACCTATCGTGTTGACATATTTCTATTTCTGTGCCCATTCCAGTTAAAATTGGCTTTGTATATGAGTTCTTAGAGTTCTCAATTGGTTTCATAACAACTTGGAAGCAATGGCAGGCCCTTGAGCTGCCAGGTGGCAAGAAATTTAGATTGAGTTCAGTCCATATGAGTTTGAATTTGTCATTAACCATGTCTTGTGATTATGGTTTTGATAGATTCACATGGATAAGAACACATACACCATAAAATCTAAGGGTCATAAGGTTTCTCTCCGATTCATGAAAATGATGGTGAGGAAACACTTCCACCAAGTAGATTTGAAGCAGATCGAAAAAGGTCTAAACAATTGAGACTATGATTACGGCATCCCTTTTCATAGTTCTAAAATTGTTTAGACACACATGCATGCTATCTAAGGAAAGGTGTATGAGTTTGATAAAGTTTTTTATCAAAGCATCTCGTATCAGAAGTCTGAACTTTGGTAAGGAAGTCAATAAAGTATTGATTTCTAGAAGTCCAGCCGATTTCTAAGTACATGTCAAAGCTAGTGGGAGCATACGTGTTATGCTAATAATCATCATGTTAGTGGGAGCATGATAATTATGATAAGTATTACAAGTTAGCAATGTTAATTATAGAAAACAAAAGTTTCAATTCGTGAAGTTGCAGGGGTTGAAAAAAAGTTGTTTTACTCTAATTAAGGGAGAGGATATACTTCATTTCAATTCTAAAGGCTTAGATTGAGAACTTAATCATCTTTAGTCAAGAATATATATATGAATTTAATGTTGGATTGGTTCAACTTACGGAAATTCTATATATTG
Organism: Lactuca virosa; assembly: GCF_052849685.1. Taxonomy (NCBI): domain Eukaryota; kingdom Viridiplantae; phylum Streptophyta; class Magnoliopsida; order Asterales; family Asteraceae; genus Lactuca; species Lactuca virosa. Next base: position 288,987,661 of record NC_136426.1, read on the forward strand.
CGTTCTCAAAATTCGATTATGATTACGGCATCCCTCTTCATAGTTAAATTTTGAAAACATGGCAAATAAAATTTTTTGTAGCAAAAGACTGGTCTAGAATAATGTCTTTATGTGAGACATCATGAATCGTTCCCATTTGCTTTGGGTACAGGATCGATTGCATGTGCTATAATATTCATCCTTTCTAAAATTTTCCAAATGCCTGGGGCATTAAGAAGGGAAAGGGTCTAGAATTGGACATGACTAAAATGATTAAGCAATTGTCGAGGACAATCTAAGGTTTACCAAAGATTGGTTGCTCAGGGAAAGTTTGAAGTATAGTGCTAATTTTGGAAGGACCATATTGACATATTCTGAAAAGAGGCATCTCTTGTTCAGAAGTGATAGTCAAAATGAGAATATGGAGTTGTCTCCATAAGTGGAAGTTATCTGTGTAAGATTAGAAAACTTAATGCAAGAAGCATGTTCAAATCAATGTACTTTGAATATGAGACTTAGTTTCCATGGAGTTGAACTCCACTGGAATACCTTATAATGATTGTTGACAAGTCTTTGTGACTTTGTACACTTTCATTACAAGAGGTCAGTGCATATAAGTTTAAAATCTAACCAAATTTTGATAAATGATAGGAATTTGAAATTCTCACATTTTTCGATAAGGATTTGGAAGTGTGAAATTAGAATCATTGAAATTATGTTCAATTGGTTTATTTCACAAAGTAAGGATCATAGAAAAACATAAAGTGCATACTTGGTGTATGGCAAAGCTATTATTCTGAAAAAACATAGTGTGTACATGCTTGGAGCATGGGACAACTAGTGTTTTTAATTCAGGTGTAAAGTTGATAAAACCGAAACAATGAATAATGAGTAATCAGTATGGTGATAAATAAAAGTGTCTTATTTATATTCATAGGGTTTGATACCATATTTGATTCATTTATTCTTGTGTTTCATTTTGCATGTTTTGACTTCCAGAATAAACTAGGTTATTCTTCCCGAATAACTAAGTTATTCAAACTATCCACAGTCGGTCATATGTTGGAAGTAGATATGAATCAAGACTGTCATGGGTTGGCTTGTAGAGGTCTAAGATGTTGGACAAAGCGGTGCTACAACACTCATGAGTGCTCATAACTCGATGTTATAAAATGTGCCTTTGTGTATGATTCAACAAGTAGTAGAACAAGCCATATGAGTCGAAGTTTATCCATTCCTTTTACCTTCGGGATAAAAGCGATATCTGTGGGCCCCTCGATGATTTAGCGATGACACATGTGAGTGCTTGGCCAAGCCAGGACTGATTTGATATGTTCAATCAGTCAGTCATCATGAATCGGAAATCGGGAAATAACAAATGGACAGAGAGAATGATTGATAATCCATGTCTCAGTCTATATGATATCTAGAATGGAGGAATATATGATCACTTATCTAATCGACAAATCATTGACAAAGGTCAGAGATCATCGGCAAGGTCAGAGTTCGACGGAAGCTTTTGAGAGCTACGATTGCCAGTCGGTTCTTGAAGTCATACGCAATAATAGTTTTAGACTTATCCAAGTGGGAGACTGTTGGATTAATGTCTAAGTCCATAACTATAATTGGTAAGACTTGACCCGACCCGGTATGGTCCATTTGGGTTGCATGGCATCATGCATTTGGATAGACTATAATGAGAGAAATAACACTTAAGGTTTGTTAATATATTATAAGTTATAATATATTAATAAGATTATTTAATTAGTATTGATCAAGAATTAATCTAGAATTAATTAAGTAATCAAAAGAAGACTAATTAAATATATGGGTTGATTGTGTAAATCACCCATACTTGTATAGTGGGCTAATGCTCCATGGATTGTCAAGTTGGGTTAAAACTTAAGGGTTTTGAGCATTCTAACACTCCTATGGTGTACATGCAACCCTAGAAACCTTGGATCTATGTTTGACTAAGATACATGCAAATAATTATTTTTCCAAGGTTCTTATCGTAACTAGCATGGCATGGGGTACTTGAATCAAATAAAGCTTGTAGAATTACTTACCTTGTAGTAGTAGTTGATTGCTTGGAGTTTGAGAGCCTAGCACCAATAGTGTGGATGCCTCAAATGGAAGTCACAAATCACCACAAACTTGGAAACTTGAGAGAATAGTCACAACCTTTCTTGAAATCGGACCTCTTAGTTTACTCACATCAACTAGTGTGATTTCAAGAACCAAAGCCTCCTTTATATAGTGTGATGGATTAGGGTTACATCCATGTAAACCCTAATACCCATGTCTTTTCATTTCCATGATATCCATGGGTTAAAGCTCCATGGAGTATCCATGGACTTTCCATGCAAGCCTAGCCCATTCCAAATAAGCATTAGCCCACACTATATAAATACAAGATCCCATATTTAACTAGTCATACTTTTGATCTCTAAATTAATTCTAAATTAATCATAGATCAATACTAATTAAATAATATGATTTTATATTAATATATTAGAACTTATAATATATTAATAAATCATAACTTATACTATTCTCAAAAGATTATCCATAAATTGTTCGGGTGAAGTGCAACCCAAATGGACCATGTTGGGTCGGGTCAAGTACATACCAAATATAGTTATGGACTTAGACACTAAATCCAACAGTCTCCCACTTGGATGAGTCTAATAACTATAGTTGCAAGTATGACTTCAGGAACGGATCAGCAATCGTAGCTCTTAAAACTCTGTTGAACTATGAAGCGCCATTTTAGATAAGTGATCATATAATCCTCTATTCTAGATATCAGCCGGACAAATACATGGAACATGGTCTTGCTTATTGTCCTGCATTTGTTTCCCGATTTCTGATTTGTTTGATATAGAACTTAACTGAACACATCAATTTAGTTCTGATCGGGCCCGGTACATAGGTCAAAACAAAATCATCGAGGGGCCCAGATATTGTTTCTAATCCTAGAAGGAACAGATAAACTTCGACTCATATGTTTTCTCTACTACTTGTTGAATTACACACAAAGGCACGGTTTATAACATCGAGTTACCAATGCGTTTTCGTGCAATCAATGCATAACCAACTCATAGGCAACAAATCATATCTCTAGGTTTGAAGACTTATATGATATTACCATCTCACGATCACTCGAGATAAATTCCATGAAGTGATACCACTAAGCGTGGGTTGAATCCAATACTCAGAACTTATGAGTACTCATGAGTGTTGTAGCCCCGCTTTGTCTAACATCTTAGACCTCTACAAGCCAACCCATAACAGTCTTGATTCATATCTACTTCCAACATATGATCGACTGTGGAGAGTTTGAATAATATGATAATTATTTTGGAAGTCAAAACATGCAAAAAAGAAATAATAGTAAACGATTGACAAAAGGTAGCAACACTTTACTCATAAATAACAGCTTTTATTTATCATCAAATGTCAATTACACTTTACAAATTTCAAACTTATCTAACTACTAAAACTAATATCATCCTTCAGCCCTATGCTCCGAGCATGTTGGAGATGCTTAACCCGAGTCAGTCCCTTTATGAGGGGATCTGCTGGGTTCTCATCCGATGATACCCTCTTTGCCACGAGGATTCCTTCTTCTATTCGATTTCTGATGAAGTGATATTTTCTGTCAATGTGTCTGGATCTCCCATGATCTCTTGGTTCCTTGGCTAAAGCAACCGCACTATTGCTGTCACAGAAAATCTCCATTGGCTCCTTTATAGCTGGTACAACTCCAATATCTCCGATGAAGTTCTTTAGCCATATAGCCTCCTTTGCTGCCTCGCTTGCTGCTATATACTCTGATTCACAAGTGGAATCAGCCACTGTATCTAGCTTGGAACTTTTCCAAGTAATTGCCCCTCCATTTAGGGTAAAGACCCAGCCCGACTGAGAGCGGAAATTATCCCTGTCAGTCTGAAAGCTAGCATCACTATACCCTGCTACTTTCAAGTCATCACTCCCACCAAGGGTAAGGACCCAGTCCTTAGTCCTTCGTAGGTACTTGAGAATATTCTTTACCGCTGTCCAGTGAGCCTTTCCAGGATTCCCCTTATATCTGCTGACCATGCTCAAAGCAAAGGCAACATCAGGACGAGTACAAGTCATAGCATACATGATCGAGCCTACAGCGGAAGCATATGGTACTCGACTCATCTCAGCTATCTCAGCCTCTGTACTCGGACTCTGAGTTTTACTCAGTCTGGCATTACACTGGATAGGTAACTCACCTTTCATGGAATTATGCATGTTGAACCTTTTCAACACTTTGTCCATATAGGTGCTTTGACTAAGTCCAATTAGTCTTTTACTCCTGTTTCTCAAAATCCTTATCCCTAGGATATAGGCAGCTTCTCCAAGGTCCTTCATAGCGAAACACTTCCCAAGCCAAGACTTTACTTCCTGCAAGGTTGGAATGTCATTTCCTATGAGTAGTATGTCATCCACATACAATACCAAAAAGCTGACTATACTCCCACTAGCCTTGACATATACACAAGATTCATCTTCGCATCTCGAAAAGCCAAACTCTTTTACTTTCTCATCGAAACAAAGATTCCGTCTGCGAGGTGCTTGTTTCAATCCATAGATGGATTTCTCAAGCTTACACACTCTATTAGGATACTCTGTACAGACAAAACCCTCTGGCTGAACCATGTAAACATCTTCAGCCAACTTTCCATTAAGGAAAGCGGTTTTGACATCCATTTGCCATATTTCATAGTCATGAAATGCAGCAATGGCTAACAGAACCCTTATAAACTTAATCTTGGCCACTGGTGAAAAGGTCTCATCATAATCAACTCCCGGAGTTTGAGAAAAACCCTTTGCAACCAGTCGTGCCTTGTAAGTGTGTACATTACCATCCATGTCGGTTTTCTTCTTGAAAATCGATTTGCACCCAACTGTCTTACGACTTGGTACATTGTCAACCAAGTTCCAAACTTGATTGTCATACATGGACTGTATCTCGCTGTCCATTGCGTCTTTCCATTTGGCAGACTCGGGGCCTGCCATGGCTTCCGCATAGCTGTTAGGTTCATCCAGACTTACCAATGTCACATCACTGATAAGTGTCTCACCTTCTGCAGTAATATGGAAGCCATAATAATGCTCAGGTGCATTCCTAACCCTTGTGGAACGCCTCAGAGGTTCAGACTTGTCAATTGGCTCAACAGGAGTTTCCTCTTCAGGTTGAGGGCTAGGGGTTGAGGTTCCTTCACCACTTGACTCTTGAATTTCCTCAAGGTCAATTTGCCTCCTACTGTCTCCTTGGCTTATGAATTCTCTCACTCGAAAGACTCCTCTTCTTGCTACAAAGACCACATTAACACTGGGTCTGTAGAAGATGTAACCAAAGGAATTCTGTGGGTAGCCGATGAAAATACACCTCTCACTTCGAGGTTCGAGCTTATCGTGAGTCTCGCGTCTCACGAAAGCCTCACAACCCCAAATCTTGATGTGGTCTAGATTGGGAACTTTTCCAGTCCACGTCTCGTGAGGTGTTTTTGCAACCTTCTTTGTAGGGACTAGGTTAAGGATATGGGCGGCAGTCTCTAAGGCATACCCCCAAAATGAGATTGGTAGCGAAACTCGACTCATCATGGAACGAACCATGTCCAACAACGTCCGATTGCGCCTCTCAGCTACACCATTCAACTGTGGTGTCCTAGGAGGTGTCAATTGTGAGACAATCCCACATTCCTTAAGATAGCCAAGGAACTCAGAACTAAGATACTCACCACCTCGATCGGATCGAAGCATCTTAATGTTCCTGCCCAACTGATTCTCCACTTCTTGCTTAAACTCTTTGAATTTTTCAAAGGTTTCTGACTTATGCTTGATTAAGTAGACATATCCATATCTACTAAAATCATCAGTAAAAGTCACATAGAAGCGATTAGCATCTCTTGTGGCGGTTCTGAAGGGTCCACACACATCCGTGTGTACGAGGTCCAACAAACCTTCACCCCTAGCACAAGTGCCAGTAAAAGGTGACTTTGTCATTTTTCCAAGCAAACAAGATTCACAACTATCATCTGATTTTAGGTCAAATGATTCCAAGACTCCATCCTTTTGGAGTTGGCCTATGCGTTTCTTGCTTACATGTCCAAGACGACAATGCCATAAAGATGCTTTATCTAAGCTAGTGGAAGAATCAATACACAATACATTATTTCCTTGGTTATCTACAATAGATACAGTTTCATACACACCAGCACAAGGTAATGCTTTAAAATAAAGAACATTATTAAAGAAAGCATCAATACCACCATAGGTAAAACCTTGTTTATACAATGCATGAAAGGAAATAACATTTCTTGCCATTTCTGGCGAATAATAACATTTATTCAAATCTAATGTAAACCCCACTATTGAGCAATAAGGAATAAATTCCTATCTTGGTGACAGGTGAAGCTTTCATGTTCCCCATGATCAAGTTTATCTTTCTATGCTCCACATTCTCACTTCTTTTTAGTCCCTGCAAATCAGAACATATGTGAATTCCACAACCTGTATCAAGGACCCAAGACTTAGAATGAGGTAAGTTATTAGACAATATAGTGTATATACCTACATGGTTGGGTTTTACTTTCCCATCCTTCACATCTTGCTGGTACTTTGGGCAGTTTCGCTTCCAGTGCGACTTTTCATGGCAATAGAAGCATTCAGCCTCATTAGGGTTAGCAGAAGGAATGACAAAACCTTTCTTGGTTTTGCTTGAAGAGGAGCCTTCAAGGGCCTTACCCTTGGTACCCTTAGAAGGGTTCTTTCTCTTCTTCCCTTTGCCATGCCCGATTGCCAAGACATTGGCCGCAGTTGGAGTAGGAGGAGTAGGAACACCCGACTTGCCTTTAAGACTACTTTCTACAGTCTTTAAAAGCCCTTGAAGTTTACTAAGTGTAACTTCTTCCTTGTTCATGTGGTATGTCATTCTAAATTGATCATATCATGAAGGTAAGGAGTGCAAAATGATATCTATTGCCATCTCCTCAGGAAAGTCAACATTTAGTTTCTTCAAACGATCCACAAACCTTTGCATTTTCTGCATGTGGGCCGTGATGGTCTCACCATCCTTCATTCGGGTAGTTATCATGGAGGAGATAATTTCATACCTTTGTTGACTAGCACTTTGATGGTAGCGGTCCATCAAATCCATGTACATCTCAAAAGGGTAGTGGTCCTTATAGGACTTTTGGAGCTCAGCTGTCATAGTGGCCATCATGATGCATGCTACCTTAGTAGCATCCCTTTCATGTGCCTGAAATGTAGCAATCTCCTCTGGAGTAGCAGTTGACTCATCAATCTCCTTTAGCTCCTTATCAAGGACATATTCTTTGTCCTCATAACGATTGACCATCCTGATGTTTCTGATCCAATCCATAAAGTTGGATCCATCAAAGATGACTCTCCCACAAAGATTCATGAGAGAGAAAGAGCCAGTAGGGTTTGAGCCAGAAGCATTGTTTTGGAAGACATCTGAAAGGAAGAAAGAATAGATTAGATTAGATGTAAAGATAGTCCTTAATAATACACCCAAATGTAATATTAAGGCTAGGACCCAACACAATATTTTATAACTTAGAAGAGGGATGCCGTAATCTAAGCTATAAGATATTTGAAGGTAGGTGAATGACGATTCACCAATTTCCAGCATGAAAAACGAAATATTTAATTAGGTTTTAATTGTTTTAGAAACTCCTAGATTCTTTGAGATTCATTAAACTTTTCAATGGCATGTTTCAATCCCGAGTGTGCCCTTCAAGTTTTGTGACTGGGATGCCGAGGATCACAAAACAAGGTGTGAAGTAACCATGCAAATTACTTGGTACCCTTAATGTACTACCCCTCAATCGATGTGCCGGTTAACCACACATGCTCCATCGATACTATGATAAACATTAAGTCACCCTTTGTCTACCTTGATAAGTATAGGTTAGTGTGTCGGTTAACCACACACGCTCCACTAACGACTTAATCAAAGTGCAAAGTGTAATTTCATGGATTAGCACCTTATTCGCATTTTCCTAAAGTAACTAAGATTGGGAACTTAATAAGGGTTTAGTTACTTTAGTGTATTCATCATACTTAAATGAGAATTATAGTCCTTGTCCTACCTTTTCGGCTAACGACCCTCCACCGATCAAGGAAGCGGTGGGTGAGAATGGACACCCATTAAGTTGCCATTTTATAGGCAACAACCTTATACCCCCCTTATAGACCGGCTTCGTGAATGAGGCCTACTAATGGTAAGAAGACTTTGTTCTTATACATATATATATATATATATATATATATATATATATATATATATATATATATATATTATTAACTTATAATATTATAAAGTATAAGGGTTGAATTTTAATAATTAAAATTCTAAGGGTTGGAACTAAAGTTTTAATATGACTTTACTTGTTCCAAAACTTGAGGGCAAGTTTTGTAAACTTTCAAAACTTTACATTTCTCAAAACTTATGAGTTAATTGAGTATTAAAATGAAGACTCTTCATTTTATAACTCATGTGTTCTTATAATGGTTTTTAATTAAAGTGTGACCTTTGGTTTTCCATAACTTGAGGACAAGTAATGGACTCCATTAAAACACATAATGATCAAGAATTAAACTACCAAGGGGGTTACAAATAATTCCTATGATCATCTAATCTCATAAGTTCAAGAACATGATTATCAATAATTTCAAGAATCATAAATAACTTATATAAAACTTGTAATTTTTTTATAATATCCATTGTAAATGGATTAGCATAAACATTACACCATTTAAAACAAGTTTTATAACACCAAAACAGTTTAGGGTAATGTTTCTAGTCCATTTCCAGCAGCAAAACTCGAAAATCTGGACACTGAAGCCTCTACTCATCGAGTGCATGAACATACTCGACGAGTAGCATGCATTTCTTCATGGACTCGTCGAGTCCCCCCATGGACTCGGCGAGTTCATACGTGAAGTGAACAAAAAATTCGATTTTCAAGTAATTTGCATCAAGTATCAAGTAAACATGCCTAGTCTCTGATACCACTTAAGGGTTTTGAGCATTCTAACACTCCTATGGTATACATGCAACCCTAGAAACCTTGGATCTATGTTTGACTAAGATACATGCAAATAATTATTTTTCCAAGGTTCTTATCCTAACTAGCATGGCATGGGGTACTTGAATCAAATAAAGCTAGTAGAATTACTTACCTTGTAGTAATAGTTGATTGCTTGGAGTTTGAGAGCCTAGCACCAATAGTGTGGATGCCTCAAATGGAAGTCACAAATCACCACAAACTTGGAAACTTGAGAGAATAGTCACAACCTTTCTTGAAATCGGCCCTCTTAGTTTACTCACATCAACTAGTGTGATTTCAAGAACCAAAGCCTCCTTTATATAGTGTGATGGATTAGGGTTACATCCATGTAAACCCTAATACCCATGTCTTTTCATTTCCATGAGATCCATGGGTTAAAGCTCCATGGAGTATCCATGGACTTTCCATGCAAGCCTATCCCATTCCAAATAAGCATTAGCCCACACTATATAAATACAAGAGCCCATATTTAACTAGTCATACTTTTGATCTCTAAATTAATTCTAAATTAATTATAGATCAATACTAATTAAATAATATGATTTTATATTAATACATTAGAACTTATAATATATTAATAAATCATAACTTATACTATTCTCAAAAGATTATCCATAAATTGTTCGGGTGAAGTGCAACCCAAATGGACCATACCGGGTCGGGTCAAGTACATACCAAATATAGTTATGGACTTAGACACTAAATCCAACAAAAACCCATAAGATGCTCCATGGATGCTCCATTGTATGTTTGAACCCATGGATCCAAGGAAATCGAAAGTAAACCCTAATTGTCACTAACTATATAAGCATCTTATTGTTGACAAAATCGGCCACTATGTGTGATAGAAAGGGCTAGCCGATTTGATGAAGTGTTCCAATTCTCTCAAGTTATTCCAAGTGTATTTGGTGTTATGTGAACCATTTGAGGTGTCACACTTGGGGCACTAGGCACTCAAGCTTCATGAAGTCATTCTACATCAAAGAGGTATGTAATTCTAACTTGATATATACATATGAATCAATGTTATTATGCTAGTTAGGATGAATACCTTGGAAAGTTCATAATTGCATGTATAATAGAGAAAACATAGATCCAAGGTATTTAGGGTTGCATGTACACTTAGGAGTGTTAGAATGCTCAAAACCCAACACTTATGACACAACTTCAGGAGTTATTGGACAAAGGTTTCATTCGACCTAGTTCATCACCCTAGGGAGCCCCTGTGTTATTTGTAAAGAAGAAAGACAGGAGCATGAGAATGTGCATCGATTACAGAGAGCCGAATAAAGCGACGATAAAGAACAAGTACCCGTTTCTGAGGATCGATGACTTGTTCGATCAAAAAGTCCTACGGAGATTCGAAGCTTTTTAGGATTAGCCGGATATTATCGCTGATTTATCTAAGGCTTTTCTTCGATCGCTACTCCATTAACAGCTTTGACCAACAAAGGAGCTACTTATGTTTGGAATGAGAAGCATAAGGAATCCTTTGAAAAGTTAAAAAAGAGATTGTGTGAAGCACCGATTCTTTCATTACCTGAAGGAGTTGATGACTTCGCAGTCTATAGTGATGCCTCCGTTAACGATTGTATCCGATCGTGACAGCCGTTTTACCTCAAGGTTTTGGAGGAGTCTACAAGAGGAATTGGGTATCAAGTTGTGTTTGAGTACAGCTTACCATCCGCAAACCGATGGTCAGAGCGAACGAACGATTCAAACATTGGAGGATATGCTGAGAGCATGTACCCTAGAATTCCAAGGTAACTGGGATGAACACTTACCTCTAGTAGAATTTTCCTATAATAATAGTTTCCACTCAAGCATCAAGATGGCACCTTATCACGCTTTGTATGGAGAAAAGTGTCAAACGCCGTCATGTTGGCTGGAAGCTGGGGAGAAGCAGTTTATGGGACCTGAAATAGTCCATCAGACTGCTGAAAAGTTGAAAATAATTAGGGAGAGGATGTTAGCTGCTCAAGATCGACAAAAGAGTTATGCTGACAAGAAAAGACAACCGATATCCTTCGAAGTTGGAGATTCGGTTTTACTTAAAGTCTCTCCGTGGAAGGGACTTATAAGATTTGGTAAAAGGGGAAAGTTGAGTCCAAGGTTTATTGGACCATTTAAAGTTCTTCGGAGGATCGGGAATCAAGCTTACAAGCTAGAATTACCGGAAGAACTGGAGGGTATTCATAACACCTTTCATGTGTGTTATTTGAGAAAGTTCACGGGAGATGTGCCCGACATAATTCCCATTTCTGAATTAAGGTTGGATGAAAACAAGAGGTTGATCGAAGAACCTGAGGCAATCGTTGACCGTAAGACTATGAAGTTGCGACGCAAGATGGTTGATTTAGTGCTTGTGCGCTGGAAACATACGAATGGACCAAATCTCACCTGGGAAACGGAGAGTGACATGATGAGTCGCTACCCGCAGTTGTTTGGTGATGTGTGATTCTGGGGACGGAATCATCCTAAGGGGGAGAGAATTGTAACACTCGTGTTTCTAGCCTAGGCATTAATATTGGGGTGATAGTCTAGGTTAACCTTTGTAACTCATTTTGAAGAAATGAAAAAGGAATTATGTGAATATTATGTGTTTTATGTGTTTTATGCTTAATTACTAGGAGTTAATTAATTAAGAATAAAAATGAGCGTCAAAAATAAATATTAGATAAAGCCTATATATATTAAGAAAGTTTAGTGGTCGTGACAAGGATTACGGATATATAAAGAATACCGAAATCCGAGTTATAACGAAGAAGTTATGACATGTCGAAGTTTCACGACAAAACCGGCACGGTGCTGAATGTCGTAAAAAGTGAGTTTTTGATAAACAACTTTTTATCATTAGTGATCTAAACGAAACTCGTAGTGTTCGTTAAACTGAGAGTAGGTATAAAAAGAACGCCTAAATCTGACTTCGTATGAGGACACGAATTTTAGATCGAGTGATTTTTAGCCGACACGACCTAAACGAGAATCGAAGGTCTCGTCAATTGTAGCGCAACGGTAAAAAGTCTGACGAAAACGGACGTCGGATGAAGCAGTTATGAATTTTTAACGGATTTCCTGTCCCGGTCTGTTAAAAATAATAATATAAAAATTAAAATCAAAATTAGCCGATGAAGTCTAAACAAAAGTTGTAGAGCGTAATTTAACCTACGCGTGCATATAAAGAACATCAAAAATGGAGCTCGTATGCGAAAGTTATGGATTTTAGAAGTTTTGGCGCGAAAACCGAGAAATTTCGCATAGGTGGACTTCGGCCACGTGTCCTCGCCTCGCATGTGCCACGTGTCCGAAATTGTGCTGAGTCATCCGAGCTGCTGAGCTGATCCGAAGCGGTCCAGTAGAAGTGCGACGCGTGCCCTTTATCACGTGTCCGAGCCTCGCAATAAGCCACGAACCCCCCCTACTTCGGACCCTAGACCTCGGTCCAATCAGGAGCTGCCAGCAGCCACTTCGCATGCGCAGCCACGTGCGAGCCCATGTGCGAGTAGGTGCTGCGAGCCCTCGGATCTGCGCCACCTGGAGCCTTCTCAGCCGTTGGATCAGGAGGCTCGCGCCTATAAATAGGAGGGTGCGAGACCTCCCGGGTATATTTTGGAAAATTGTCACTTTTAGCCCCTAAACTCATATTTCTTTCATTCTAACTTCCCCCAAAGCCCCGGTATCAATTATAAGCACCGGAATACGCCACGAAGTGCCTGAGAAGCCCGGAAAATTTATCTTTTTGGTTTCGAAGCCCGACCTTCGCAGAGCCAGGTTTCTCAATAAAACTCCCGGTTTTATTAGAAACGATCGTTTTAGGAAACGAATTGCTGCCCGATTATCATCAAATCATGTGAGTGTGTAGTTACTTTCACTTTATACATAGATATGAAGTATTTACCTTAAAATACGTGTTATGTGTAAATATATTAATTGTTTATTTGAGGTGACTGTTGAACAGATGTTTTATACAAGTTTTAAACTGTATATGTATTTTATCTACAAATATGTTCGGTAGAACATGGGTAAACGAAATAGTCGGTGTGTGTTAAAATGGTGAGAGGCCTCGGTGTCGGTGTTGGTGTTGTTGTTGTTGTTCTTGGCGAAGTCGTCTAACGGAGTATAGATGACGACCACAGACTTTTCTAGACAGTCCAGTGGCACACTAGCAGGTTCGCAACTTGTAGGTGTTGGTGAACAAAATGTTCGCTGGCGTACTCCAATCCCCCTCATGGTTGCCTTTAGGACATGTATGGCTGAGGAAACCCCTTAGCAGTAGTGTCCATCCCGATGATATTCCTTAGGCTAGGTCCCATGTGATAGGTGTTTAGGGACGTAAAGTGAGGACAACGGGAATGGGTAATCAGGGTTATTGTTGATTGGTGAACTTAATAAGTTTATTATTATTGTCGGTTGAAAACCCTATATGCTCACCAGGCTCCCAAGCCTGACCCACTCAGCTTTTTATGTTACAATTAGTGGACCCCGAGCATATTCGGAGGACGATGAGAGATTTTTGGATTATAGGCCAGTAGTTGTAAATAACTCTTGAAAGAAAGTGTTTGATAAACGTTTATCATGTTTTGTTTTGGGGACCAATTCCGCAACATCTTTTAAAAAGATTTCTCTGATTTTATTTTAAAAAGCATAAATTAAATCGGTATTTTCTGGCCGAGAAATTAGGGGATGTCACAGTTGGTATCAGAGCATTAGTTTAAGCGAACTAAGAAATTGTAGAATTTCTAGAATTAAGCTTAGAATGCTAAGTGATGATTATGAGATGAGTGTCTACCATATTTTAGACACGAGCACTAGTTTATTTTAGGAAAGGTGCCTAAAATGCTTTTATGTGCTAAATGCTATATGTTTGCCATATATGCCATTATTTGTTCGGATCTATGGTATGTTGCCGACCGGATCTGGAAACCTTATGTGTGTAGGATTCTAAGCATATGATTACGAGATTAGAACTAACTTGTAAACGTTTCGGAGTGATAAGGGAATTGAAATATCTAAGAAGGATAAAGACCTAAATTCGCCTTATTCGGTATATAGATTATAATGGCAAGAACTAGAAGTGGAGCGGGAAATCCAAACAGAATCCAACAACCTCAACCTCAAGTGGTGGAACAGGTGCCAATAGTAGGAGCTGCACCCGAACCCATCACCATGGCTAGAGTACGAGCTGTGATTCAGACCATGATGGCTGAACAGAGGGAGGAATTGAGGCAAATGTTGCTGAACAACAGGGATGAACCTTCAGTTCCTGTTGAATAACGTGAATTGAATGACGATCGATCTGAAGAAGGAAACAACAGTAGATCGGTTGGTCAAACTGATCCGCTTGTGGTTGGGAGAAATAACCACGAAGATAGAATGGAGAGAGATGGGTGCAAGTATAAAGACTGTATGACTTGCAAGCCATCGACCTTCACTGGAAAAGAAGATCATGTCGGAGTAATGGATTGGATCTCAGAAATGGAATTGGCTTTCATGACTTATGGTTGCCAAGGTAAGTTACAAACCACATTCGCAGTGCGTCAGTTCAGGGGTAGTGCTGCTCGTTGGTGGAACACTTTGGGGAAAACCCTAAGCCCTAATGAGCCACTGCAACTGACTTGGGCAGAGTTCTTGGTGCACTTCAAGCGCAAGTACTGCTCGGCCCAAAACGTACTTGAGTTAGAAAACTAATTTCTAACGTTGAAGAAGGAGAGTATGACCATTGACGAATATACGAATAACTTCACAGACAAAATGGAGTTTGCTTTCCGTATTGTCCCAGACGAGCTGGCGAAAATTGACAAGTACACAAAGGGACTTCCATGGGAGTATGCGGTACCAGTACGTCAGGCACATACTTTGGAGGCAGCTATCTGGGCTGCCAAGTCTGTTGAAGATATGATAAAAGGGAGAGCTGCCAGCAAGGCTGAAGTTGGCGAAAAGATAAAGTTTGAAGGAACTTCAGGTTCAATAAAAAGAACAAGTTCTCGAAGACTGGTTCGAGAAAATTCGGAGGAGAAGCCGAAGCCAAGTGGTGTGACAGGTGCAAGAAGAAACATGCTGGGAAATGCAGCGTGGAACTCACTTGTTACAAATGTGGAAATCCAGGGCATTATGCCAATAAATGTACCTTCACTAATAATGTCTGTCATGGGTGCCATGAAGAAGGGCATATTTTGAGGGATTGCCCGAAGAAGAAGGATGCAACAAAACCCAATCTTCCACCAAAGCCGAAGGCGAGAGCCTTTCAGATGACACTCGAAGCTGCGAAAGAAGAAGCCGATGTCACTTCAGGTACCTTTCTCGTAAACGAATTGTCTACCCAAAATTTTGTTTGATTCTGGAGCCAATTACTCCTTTATATCGCATGAATTTGGTAGAAAACTAGCTTTGCCTGTAGATAGACTAGTTAATGCTATAATAGTCGAGATTGCTAGTGGCAAGTTTGTACCTGTTAGCCATCGTATGAAAACATCCTCATTGACTTGGATGGGAATAAGTTCCACGAGGAATTATTGCCTATCGAGTTAAATAGATTCGACGTAGTTTTAGGAATGGATTGGCTTAGCGCCAATGATGCCGAAATATTGTGTAGGAAGAAAATAGTAAAAGTAAACCCGCCAGGGAAAGAGTCGTTTATGGTGTATGGAGACAAAACGCAGAGTAAACTCTGGAATCATTTCCCTAATGAAAGCCAGAAAGTGTTTGGCCAAGGGGTGTACATCATATCTAGCGTTCGTGATCGATGCTAAGAAGGAGAAGAAGGAGGTGCAGAATATTCCGGTGGTGTGTGAATATCCGGAAGTCTTTCCCGAAGATCTTCCCGGATTGCCCCCTGATCGACAAGTAGAATTTCATATCGACTTGTTACCAGGAACGACGCCGATAGCAAAAGCACCGTATCGATTAGCACCAACAGACATGAAAGAACTTATGACACAACTTCAGGAGTTATTGGACAAAGGTTTCATTCGACCTAGTTCATCACCCTGGGGAGCCCTTGTGTTATTTGTAAAGAAGAAAGACGGGAGCATGAGAATGTGTACAGAGAGCTGAATAAAGCGACGATAAAGAACAAGTACCCGTTGCCGAGCATCGATGACTTGTTCGATCAGTTGCAAGGATCGAGCTATTTTTCGAAGATCGATCTTAGGTCGGGGTACCATCAACTAAAGGTGAGGGAGCAGGATATCGAGAAGACTGCGTTCAGAACAAGATATGGACACTATGAATTTTTGGTTATGTCGTTCGGACTAACCAATGCCCCAGCAGCTTTCATGGATTTGATGAACAGGGTTTGTAAACCATACCTTGATAAATCCGTGATAGTATTCATAGACGATATCTTGATATATTCGAAAAGCAAGCAGGAGCATGAGAAGCATTTGCGCGAAGTGCTAGAAGTTCTGAAAAAGGAGAGGTTGTATGTAAAGTTCTCCAAATGTGAATTTTGGATTCAAGAAGTCCAATTTTTAGGTCATGTGGTTAACCAAGAAGGAATAATGGTTGACCCAGCAAAGATTGAAGTTGTGATGAAGTGGGAACAACCAAAAAGTCCTACGGAGATTCGAAGCTTTTTAGGATTAGGCAGATATTATCGCCGATTTATCCAAGGCTTTTCTTCGGTCGCTACTCCATTAACAGCTTTGACCCACAAAGGAGCTACTTATGTTTGGAATGAGAAGCATAAGGAAGCCTTTGAAAAGTTAAAGAAGAGATTGTGTGAAGCACCGATTCTTTCGTTACCTAAAGGAGTTGATGACTTCGCAGTATATAGTGATGCCTCTGGAGTTGGGTTAGGTTTTGTTCTGACCCAAAGGGATAAAGTGATCGCGTATGCATCGAGGCAATTGAAAGAGCATGAAAAGAACTACCCCACACATGATCTAGAGTTGGCAGCGGTAGTATTTGTTGGATTTTGAGCATTCTAACACTCCTACGGTGTACATGCAACCCTATAAACCTTGGATCTATGTTTTCTCTATTATACATGCAAATATTAAATATTCCAAGGTTTCATCCTAACTAGCATATTATGAAGCACCTATACTACAAAGTTCTAGTTAGATGACATACCTTTTGATGTAGCTTGATGTCTTCAAGCTTTAAGAGCTTAGCCCCAATAGTGTGGAAGCCTCAAGTGGAATCACAAATCACCAAAACACCTTGGAAAACCTTTAGAGAATATGGATACTTGGCTCACACTTATGAAATTGGTTATTGCCCTCTTTAGTGTATCCACAGTAGCCACTAGCACCAATTTCATGAACCATAAGACCCTTTATATAGTGTGGAGGAATAGGGTTAAACGCTAATACCCATGACCTTTCATTTCCTAGGATCCATGGGTTAAAGCTCCATGGACTATCCATGAAGACTTAGCCCAACCGAAATGAACTTGGCCCACTACACATATATATCTAAGAGTCCATATTTAATTAGTTCCTTTTGATCACTTAATTAATTATAAATTAATTCTTGATCAATACTAATTAAATAATATGATTATATATTAATATATTAGAACTCACAATATATTAATATAAATCATAAATATACTATTCTCAAAAGACTATCCATAGAAATTGTGTCGGTGAACTGCAACCCAAATGGATCATGCCGGGTCGGGTCAAGTACATACCAAATATAGTTATGGACTTAGACATTAATCCAACAGTATTCGCCTTAAATATATGGAGGCATTATCTTTATGGTACTAAATGTAAAATTTTCACTGATCATAAGAGTCTTCAATATCTCTTTAATCAAAAAGAATTGAACATGAGGCAACGGCGCTGGCTAGAGTTACTCAAGGACTACGACTGTGAGATACTTTACCACCCTGGTAAAGCAAATGTTGTTGTTGATGCTCTCAGTCGGAAGGTAAATCTTGAAAATAAAAGGCCAAGAGCGTTGAGAATTGAAGTTGTCTTTACAATTGTGGAAAGTATAAAGAAAGCTCATGAGGAAGCTTTAGAGAAAATTGACCGGAAGGAGGAACGTTTGGGCAAAACGTTGGTGTTTGATACAAACGGTCAAGGACTGAAGGTATTCAAGGATAGGATTTGGGTACCTAAGACGGGAGGAGTAAGAGATCTTCTGATGGAAGAAGCTCACAAGACCATGTACTCGATTCATCCCTGCAGTACGAAAATGTATACGGATCTAAAACCCCATTACTGGTGGCCGACGATGAAGCTCGATGTTGCTAAGTATGTGGCTGAGTGTGTAACTTGTGCTAGGGTTAAGGCACAACATCAGAAACCGTATGGGAGTTTAGAACCTTTACATATACCCATGGGTAAATGGGAGGACATCACCATGGATTTTGTGACTAAACTACACAGAACAAGGAACGGTCACGACATGATTTGGGTGGTTGTTGATTGCTTCACTAAGAGTGCGCATTTCATAGCAGCCAAAGAGAAATGGTCTATGGATAAACTTGTGAATTCTTACGTGAAGGAAATTGTGAGGCTTCACGGTGTTCCGTTAACGATTGTATCCGATCGTGACAGCCGTTTTACCTCAAGGTTTTGGAGGAGTCTACAAGAGGAATTGGGTACCAAGTTGTGTTTGAGTACAGCTTACCATCCGCAAACCGATGGTCAGAGCGAACGAACGATTCAAACATTGGAGGATATGCTGAGAGCATGTACCCTAGAATTCCAAGGTAACTGGGATGAACACTTACCTCTAGTAGAATTTTCCTATAATAATAGTTTCCACTCAAGCATCAAGATGGCACCTTATCACGCTTTGTATGGAGAAAAGTGTCGAACGCCGTCATGTTGGTGTTGGGTAAGGTGTCTAAGTCCATAACTTATTTGGTATATACTTGACCCGACCCGGCATGGTCCATTTGGGTTGCACTTCACCCAAACTAGTTATGGATAATTTTATGAGAGTTGTATACTTACGATTTATTAATATATTATAAGTTATAATATATTAATATAAAGTCATGTTACCTAATTAGTTTTAATCTTGAATTAATTATGAATTAATTTAGTGATTAAAAGGAAGACTAATTAAATCATGGGCTATTATATTTATATGGTGTGGGCTAACACTCATTTGGGAATGGGCTAAGCTTATATGGAAGTCCATGGATGATCCATGGAGCTTTTACCCATGGATCCTTGGAAGAGGGAAAGACATGGGTTATTAGGGTTTCACCCTAACCATGTACACTATATAAACATGCTTATGTTGCATGAAAAAGACACTAATGTGTGTGTAAGTGTGGTGGCCAAAATCAAGAGTTAGTATACTCTCTCATATATTTTCCAAGTTTGTGGTGATTTGTGACTTCCATTTGAGGCATTCACATTATTGGTGCTTGGCTCTCAAACTCCAAGGAATCAACAATCAACAAAAGGTATGTAATTCATCTAGTTCTTTTATGGTTAAAAGTACCCCATGCCATGCTAGATAGGTTATAAACCTTGGAAAATAATTTTGCATGTATCTTAGACAAACATATATCCAAGGTTTAATAGGGTTGCATGTACACTTAGGAAGTGTTAGAATGCTCAAAACCCAACAGTGGTATCAGAGCCTAGGCTTGTTTGTTTGATACTTGATGCAAAATAGTGATAAAAAGTCGATTTTTTGCTGTCTGACTGATGAACTCGCCGAGTCCATGGGGGGACTCGCCGAGTTCATGTGTAAACTCATCCTACTCGCCGAGTAGGTTCGTGCACTCGGCGAGTAGGAGCCTCAGAATGCAGATTTTCGACTTTTGCTGCTGGAAATGGACTAGAAACATTACCCTAAACTGTTTTGGTGTTTTAAAACTTGTTTTAGTTGGTGTAATGGTTGTTCTAATCCATTTACAATAGCTTATATCAAAATTTCATGCTTTGTATGTGTTCATATAATTCTTGAAACTTTGATGATCATGTTCATGTTCTTATGAATTTAGAAGATGATAGGAATTATTTGCTGAATTGTTTAGAATTAATTCTTGATCATTTATGTGTTTTAATGGAGTCCATAATTTTTCCTCAAGTTATGGATATCCAAAGGTCACTTCTTTTAAACACACACTTAAAACACATAAGTTACATGGAAATGAAGAGTCTTCATTTTTATGAACCTTTAATTCATAAGTTATGAAATGAAAAGTTTTGAATAGTTTCAAAACTTGTCCTTAAGTTTTGGAATTTGTAAAGTTACACACACTTTAATATACTTTAATTCCAAACCCTTAGAGTTTTAAAAGTTAAAATTCAACCCTTATACTATTTATAACATTAATGGTTAATTATTATATATATGTATAAGATCAAAGTCGTCTTACCGCTAGTACGCCTCATTCACGAAGCCAGTCTATAAGGTGGGTATAAGGTTGTTGCCTATAAAATGGCAACTTAATGGGTGTCCACTCTCACCCACCGCTTGCTTGACTGGTGGAGGGTCGTTAGCCGAACGGGTAGGACAAGGACTTATAAATTCTCATTAAAAGTATGATGAATATTATAGAGTAACTAAACCTTTTATAAATTCCCAATCTTAGTTACTTTAGGAAAATGTGAATATGGTGCTAACCCATGAAATTCACACTTTGTACCTTACCAAGTCGTTGGTGGAGCGTGTGTGGTTAACCGGCACACTAACTTGGACTAGTAAGGATCACGAAGGGTGACTTAATGTTTATCATAGATCGGTGGAGCGTGTGTGGTTAACCGGCACATTGATTAGGTGATAATATTAAGGGTACCAAGTGAATTTGCATGGTTATTCACACCTTGTTTTGTGATCCTCGGCATCCCAGTCACAAAACTTGAAGGGCACAATCGAGATTGAAACATGCCATTGAAAAGTTCAATGAATCTCAAAAGAATCTAGGAATTTCAAAAAAACCAATTAAACCTAATAATTCATTTCGTTTTCATGGTGGAAATTGGTGAATCGTCATTCACCTACCTTCAAATATATTATAGCTTAGATTACGGCATCCCTCTTCTAAGTTATAATATATTGTGTTGGATCCTAGCCTTAATATTACATTTGGGTGTATTATTAAGGATTCGATATATCTAATCTAAACTTGTTTTCTTCTTTTCAGATGTCTTCCAACAACAAAGCTTCGGGCTCTAACCCTACTGGCTCCTTTTCCCTCATGAACCTTTGTGGGAGGGTCATATTTGATGGTTCCAACTTCATGGATTGGATCCGGAACATCAGGATGATTACTCGTTACGAGGACAAGGAATATGTCCTCGATAAGGAGCTAAAGGAGCTTGATGAGTCCACTGCTACTCCTGAGGAGATCGCTGAGTATCAGGCACATGAAAGAGATGCCACCAAGGTGGCATGCATCATGATGGCCACCATGACAGCTGAACTCCAAAAGTCCTATGAGGACTATTACCCTTTTGAGATGCATCAGGATCTGATGGAAAGGTACCATCAGAGTGCTCGTCAAGAGCGGTATGAAATAATCTCCTCCATGATCACTACCCGTATGAAGGATAGCGAACCAATCACGAGCCACATGCAGAAAATGCAAAGGTATGTGGACCGTCTAATGAAACTGAATGTGAACTTCCCTGAGGAGTTGGCAATTGATATCATTTTGCACTCCTTGCCATCGTGTTATGATCAGTTTCGTATGACATACCACATGAACAAGGAGGAAGTCACACTCAGTAAGCTTCAAGGACTTCTGAAGACTGACGAAAGTGGTCTTAAGAGTAAGTCGGTTGCTACTCCTACTCCTACTACTACCCCTGTTTTGGCTATCGGGCAAGGCAAAGGAGGAAGCACCCTTCGAAGGGTACCAAGGGAAAGTCCCTTGAAGGCTCCTCATCTGGAACCAAAGGTGGTTCTATCACTCCTTCTGCCATCCCTAAGGATGCTGAATGCTTCTACTGTCAAAATAAGGGGCACTGGAAGCGAAACTGCCCAAAGTACTTGCAGGATGTCAAGGATGGGAAAGTGAAACCATCCCATGCAGGTATTTACACTATATTGTCTAATAACTCACCATATTCTAATTTTTGGGTTCTTGATACAGGTTGTGGTATTCACATCTGTTGTGACTTGCAGGGCCTAAGAAGAAGTGAGGATGTGGAGCACGGAAGGATAAACTTAATCATGGGGAACAAGAAGGTTGCACCTGTTACCAAGATTGGAGTTTATACTTTGTTGCTAGATAGTGGGTTAAAGTTAGATTTGAATAAATGTGTGTACTCGTCTGAAATGGCGAGGAATATTATTTCCTTTCATGCTTTGTACAAACAAGGTTTTACCTTTTCTTTTGATAATGAAGTTGGTAGTATTAATGCTTTCTTTAATAATGTTCTTTATTTTAAAGCATTACCTTGTGATGGTGTGTATGAAGCTGTATCGGTTGTAGATAATTTAGGAAATAATGTATTATGTATTGATTCTTCTACTAGCTTGGATAAAGCATCTTTGTGGCATTGTCGTCTTGGACATGTAAGCAAGAAACGCATAGGCCAGCTCCAAAAGGATGGAGTCTTGGAGTCGTTCGACCTCAAGTCGGATGATAGTTGTGAGTCTTGTTTACTTGGAAAAATGACAAAATCACCCTTCACTGGTACTTGTGCAAGGGGTGAGGGTTTGTTGGACCTTATACATACTGATGTATGTGGACCATTCAAAACCGCCACAAGGGATGCTAATCGCTATTATATGATTTTTATTGATGATTTTAGTAGATATGGTTATGTCTACTTAATCAAACATAAGTCAGAAACTTTTGAAAGGTTTAAAGAGTTTAAACAGGAAGTAGAAAATCAATTGGGCAGGAACATTAAGATGCTTCGATCCGATCGAGGTGGTGAGTATCTTAGTACTGAGTTCCTCGACTATCTTAAGGAGTGTGGGATTGTCTCACAATTGACACCTCCCAGGTCACCACAGCTGAATGGTGTAGCTGAGAGGCGCAATCGAACTTTGTTGGACATGGTTCGCTCTATGATGAGTCGAGCTTCGCTACCAATCTCTTTTTGGGGGTATGCCTTAGAGACTGCCGCCCACATCCTTAATCAAGTCCCTACAAAGAAGGTTGCCAAAACACCTCATGAAATGTGGACTGGGAAAGTTCCCAATTTGGACCATATCAAGATTTGGGGTTGCGAGGCTTTCGTGAGGCGCGAGACTCATGACAAGCTCGAACCTCGAAGTGAAAGGTGTATTTTCATCGGCTACCCACAAAAATACTTTGGTTACCTCTTCTACAGACCCAGTGAGAATGTGGTCTTTGTGGCTAGGAGAGGGGTCTTTCGAGAGAGAGAATTTATAAGCCAAGGAGACAGTGGGAGGCAAATTGACCTTGAAGAAATTCAAGACTCGATTGGTGAAGGAACCTCAGACACTAGCAATCAACTTGAGGAGGAAATTCCTGTTGATCCAGCTGACGAGTCTATACTTCCGAGGCGTTCCACAAGGGTTAGGAATACACCTGAGTTTTATTATGGATTTCATATTACTACGGAAGGTGATACATTTATCAGTGACAGTACACTGGTAAATCTGGATGAACCTAACAGTGTTAAGGAAGCCATGGCAGGCCCAGAGTCTGCTAAATGGAAGGAGGCTATGGACAGCGAGATACAGTCCATGTATGACAATCAAGTTTGGAACATGGTTGACAATGTACTAGGCCGTAAGACAGTCGGGTGCAAATGGATCTTCAAGAAGAAGACCGACATGGATGGGAAGGTGCACACTTATAAGGCTCGACTGGTTGCGAAGGGGTTTACTCAGACTCAGGGAATTGATTATGATGAAACCTTTTCACCAGTAGCAAAGATTAAGTCTATTAGGGTTATGCTAGCCATTGCTGCATTTCATGATTATGAAATATGGCAAATGGATGTCAAAACCGCTTTCCTTAACGGAAAGTTGGCTGAGGATGTTTACATGAAACAGCCAGAAGGTTTTGTCAGTGCAGAGTACCCCAATAGAGTGTGCAAGCTTGAGAAATCCATTTATGGATTGAAACAAGCATCTCGAAGTTGGAATCTTTGTTTCGATGAGAAGGTCAAAGAGTTTGGTTTCTCAAGAAGTGAAGATGAGTCATGCGTGTATGTCAGAGCTAGTGGGAGTATAGTTAGTTTTTTGGTACTGTATGTGGATGACATACTACTCATAGGAAATGACATCCCAACCTTGCAGGAGGTTAAGTCCTGGCTTGGGAAGTGCTTTGCTATGAAGGACCTTGGAGAAGCTACCTATATCCTAGGGATAAGGATATTAAGAGAAAGGAGTAAAAGACTAATTGGACTTAGTCAGAGTATCTACTTGGATAAGGTGTTGAAAAGGTTCAACATGCAGAATTCCAAGAAAGGAGAATTACCGATCCAAAGCAATGCCAAACTGAGCAAGGCTCAGAGCCCGAGTACAGAAGATGAGATAGCTGAGATGAGTCGATTACCTTATGCTTCCGCTGTTGGTTCGATCATGTATGCTATGACTTGTACTCGTCCTGATGTGGCCTTCGCTTTGAGCATGGTCAGCAGATATCAGGGGAACCCTGGCAAGGCTCATTGGACTGCGGTAAAGAATATTCTCAAGTACCTGCGGAGGACTAAGGATTATATCCTTACCCTTGGTGGGAGTGATGACTTGAGAGTAGTAGGGTATAGTGATGCTAGCTTTCAGACTGATAGGGATAACTTCCGCTCTCAGTCGGGCTGGGTCTTTACCTTAAATGGAGGGGCAATCACTTGGAAGAGTTCCAAACAGGAGACTGTAGCTGATTCGACTTGTGAATCAGAGTACATAGCAGCGAGTGAAGCGGCAAAGGAGGCGATATGGCTGAGGAACTGCATCGGAGACCTTGGAGTTGTACCAGCTATTAAGGAGCCTATGGAGATTTTCTGTGACAGCAATAGTGCGGTTGCCTTAGCCAAGGAACCAAGAGATCATGGCAGATCCCGACACATTGACAGAAAATATCACTTCATAAGACACAAGATAGAAGAGGGACTCCTTGTGGCAAAGAGGGTATCGTCAGATGAGAACCCTGCGGATCCCCTTACGAAGGGACTGACGAGGGTGAAGCATTTGCAGCATGCGAGGCGCATCGGGCTGAGGGACGATATTAGTTTTATAAATTAGATAGCCTTTTTCTGAAACTTGTAAAATGTAATCGACGTTTGATGATGAATAAAATTTGTGATTTATTTATGAGCAAAGTGTTGCTATCATTGTCAATTATTTACTATTGTTTCAGTTTTGCATGTTTTGACTTCCAGAATAATTAATTTATTCAAACTCTCCACAGTCGGTCATATGTCGGAAGTAGGTATGAATCAAGACTGTCATGAATTGGGATTGTAGATGACTAAAGGTGTTTAGCCATAGCAATGGTTGCTACAACATTCATGAGTACTCGTAAGTTATGAGTATTGGAATAAACCCACGCTCACTTGTATCACTTCATGGAATTTATCTCTATAAGTCTTCAAACCTAGAGATATGAGTTGTTACCTATGAGTTGGTTGTGCATTGATTGCACGTAAACGTATCAGTAACTTGATGTTATAAAACGTGCCTTTGTGTGCAATTCAATAAGTAGTAGAACAAGCATATGAGTCGAAGTTTATCTGGTCCTTCTAGAAATAGAAGCGATATCTGGGCCCCTCTATGATTTTGTGTTGACCCATGTACCGGGCCCGGTCAGAACTAAATTGATGTGTTCAGTTTAGTTCTTTGTCAAACAAATCGGAAATCGAGAAACAACTGCTAGACAATAAGTAAGACATTGTTCCATGTATTTGTCCGGCTGATATCATGAGAGCAGAGGATTATATGATCACTTATCTAAAATGGCGCTTCATAGTTCACAAGAGTTTTCGAGAGCTACGATTGCCGGTTGGTTCCTGAAGTAATATAGGAAAATACAGTTATTAGACTTATCCAAGTGGGAGTCTGTTGGGTAAGGTGTCTAAGTCCATAACTTATTTGGTATATACTTGACCCGACCCGGCATGGTCCATTTGGGTTGCACTTCACCCAAACTAGTTATGGATAATTTTATGAGAGTTGTATACTTACGATTTATTAATATATTATAAGTTATAATATATTAATATAAAGTCATGTTACCTAATTAGTTTTAATCTTGAATTAATTATGAATTAATTTAGTGATTAAAAGGAAGACTAATTAAATCATGGGCTATTATATTTATATGGTGTGGGCTAACACTCATTTGGGAATGGGCTAAGCTTATATGGAAGTCCATGGATGATCCATGGAGCTTTTACCCATGGATCCTTGGAAGAGGAAAAGATATGGGTTATTAGGGTTTCACCCTAACCATGTACACTATATAAACAAGCTTACGTTGCATGAAAAAGACACTAATGTGTGTGTAAGTGTGGTGGCCAAAATCAAGAGTTAGTATACTCTCTCATATATTTTCCAAGTTTGTGGTGATTTGTGATTTCCATTTGAGGCATTCACATTATTGGTGCTTGGCTCTCAAACTCCAAGGAATCAACAATCAACAAAAGGTATGTAATTCATCTAGTTCTTTTATAGTTAAAAGTACCCCATGCCATGCTAGATAGGTTATAAACCTTGGAAAATAATATTTTGCATGTATCTTAGACAAACATAGATCCAAGGTTTAATAGGGTTGCATGTACACTTAGGAAGTGTTAGAATGCTCAAAACCCAACAGTTGGCTGGAAGCTGGGGAGAAGCAGTTTATGGGACCTGAAATAGTCCATCAGACTGCTGAAAAGTTGAAAATAATTAGGGAGAGGATGTTAGCTGCTCAAGATCGACAAAAGAGTTATGTTGACAAGAAAAGACAACTGATATCCTTCGAAGTTGGAGATTCGGTTTTACTTAAAGTCTCGCCATGGAAGGGACTTATAAGATTTGGTAAATGGGGAAAGTTGAGTCCAAGGTTTATTGGACCATTTAAAGTTCTTCGGAGGATCGGGAATCAAGCTTACAAGCTAGAATTACCGAAAGAACTGGAGGGTATTCATAACACCTTTCATGTGTGTTATTTGAGAAAGTTCACGGCAGATGTGCCCGACATAATTCCCATTTCTGAATTAAGGTTGGATGAAAACAAGAGGTTGATCGAAGAACCTGAGGCAATCGTTGACCGTAAGACTATGAAGTTGCGACGCAAGATAGTGGATTTAGTGCTTGTGCGCTGGAAACATACGAATGGACCAAATCTCACCTGGGAAACGGAGAGTGACATGATGAGTCGCTACCCGCAGTTGTTTGGTGATGTGTGATTCTGGGGACGGAATCATCCTAAGGGGGAGAGAATTGTAACACTCGTGTTTCTAGCCTAGGCATTAATATTGGGGTGATAGTCTAGGTTAACCTTTGTAACTCATTTTGAAGAAATGAAAAATGAATTATGTGAACATTATGTGTTTTATATGTTTTATGCTTAATTACTAGGAATTAATTAATTAAGAATAAAAATGAACGTCAAAAATAAATATTAGATAAAGCTGATATCTATTAAGAAAGTTGTAGTGGTCGTGACAAGGATTACGGATATATGAAGAATACCAAAATCCGAGTTATAACGAAGAAGTTATGACCTGTCGAAGTTTCACGACAAAACCGGCATGGTGCAGAATGTCGTAAAAAGTGAGCTTTTGATAAACAACTTTTTAGCCTTAGTGATCTAAACGAAACTCGTAGTGTTCGTTAAGCCGAGAGTATGTATAAAAAGAACGCCCAAATCTGACTTCGTATGAGGAAGTTATGATTTTTCGAAGTTTCAGCTTAGCAATAGACAGCTAAAAACTCGAATTTTAGATCGAGTGATTTTTAGCCGACACGACCTAAACGAGAATCGAAGGTCACGTTAATTGTAGTACAACGGTAAAAAGTCTGACGAAAACGGACGTCGGATGAAGAAGTTATGAATTTTTAACGGATTTCCTGTCCCGATCTGTTAAAAATAATAATATAAAAATTAACGTCAAAATTAGCCGACGAAGTCTAACCAAAAGTTGTAGAGCGTAATTTTACCTATGCGTGCATATAAAGAACGTCAAAAACGGAGCTCGTATGCGAAAGTTATGGATTTTAGAAGTTTTAGCGCGAAAACCGAGAAATTTCGCATAGGTGGACTTCGGCCACGTGTCCTCGCCTCGCATGTGCCACGTGTCCGAAATTGTGCTGAGTCATCCGAGCTGCTGAGCTGATCCGAAGCGGTCCAATAGAAGTGCGACGCGTGCCCTTTATCACGTGTCCGAGCCTCGCAATGAGCCACGAACCCCCCCTACTTCGGACCCTAGACCTCGGTCCAATCAGGAGCTGCCAGCAGCCACTTCGCATGCGCAGCCACGTGCGAGCCCATGTGCGAGCAGGTGCTGTGAGCCCTCGGATCTGCGCCACCTGGAGCCTTCTCAGCCATTGGATCAGGAGGCTCGCGCCTATAAATAGGAGGGTGCGAGACCTCCCGGGTATATTTTGGAAAATTGTCACTTTTAGCCCCTAAACTCATATTTCTTTCATTCTAACTTCCCCCAAAGCCCCGGTATCAATTATAAGCCCCGGAATACGCCACGAAGTGCCCGAGAAGCCCGGAAAATTTATCTTTTCGGTTTCGAAGCCCGACCTTCGCAGAGCCCGGTTTCTGAATAAAACTCCCGGTTTTATTAGAAACGATCGTTTTAGGAAACGAATTGCTGCCCGATTTTCATCAAATCATGTGAGTGTGTAGTTACTTTCACTTACACATAGATATGAAATATTTACCTTAAAATACATGTTATGTGTAAATATATTAATTGTTTATTTGAGGTGACTGTTGAACAGATGTTTTATACAAGTTTTAAACTGTATATGTATTTTATCTACAAATATGTTGGGTAGAACATGGGTAGACGAAATAGTTGGTGTGTGTTAAAATGGTGAGAGGCCTCGGTGTCGGTGTTGGTGTTGTTGTTGTTGTTCTTGGCGAAGTCGTCTAACGGAGTATATATGACAACCACAGACTTTTCTAGACAGTCCAGTGGCACACTAGCAGGTTCGCAACTTGTAGGTGTTGGTGAACTAAATGTTCGCTGGCGTACTCCAATCCCCCTCATGGTTGCCTTTAGGACAATAATGGCTGAGGAAACCCCTTAGCAGTAGTGTCCATCCCGATGATATTCCTTAGGCTAGGTCCCTTGTGATAGGTGTTTAGGGACGTAAAGTGAGGACAACGGGAATGGGTAATCAGGGTTATTGTTGATTAGTGAACTTAATAAGTTTATTATTATTGTCGGTTGAAAACCTTATATGCTCACCAGGCTCCCAAGCCTGACCCACTCAGCTTTTTATGTTACAGTTAGTGGACCCCGAGCATATTCGGAGGACGATGAGAGATTTTTTTATTATAGGCCAGTAGTTGTAAATAACTCTTGAAAGGCTTATAATGTCTTGTTTATGCTTTTGATCTGTATCGGAACATGACATCCCGAGGTTTTGATATGAAATGAAACTATACATTTCTTAAAGAAAGTGTTTGATAAACGTTTATCATGTTTTGTTTTGGGGACCAATTCCGCAACATCTTTTAAAAAGATTTCTCTGATTTTATTTTAAAAAGCATAAATTAAATCGGTCTTTTCTGGCCGAGAAATTAGGGGATGTCCCAGTAAGAAAGTCAATAAGTATTGATTTCTAGACGTCCAGCTGATGTCTGGGTACATGTCAAAGCTAGTTGGAGCACAAGTGTTATGCTAGTAAGATAATAATGATTATGCTAGTGGGAGCATAATTATTATGGTAAGCGTTGCGAGTTTGCAATATTTATTATAGAAACAAAGGTTTCAATTCACAAAGTTGTAGGGTTTGAAAAACTGTTTTGCTATAATTAAGGGAGAGGAATTCATACTTCATTTCAATTCTAAAAGCTTAAATTGAGATTTAATCAAGTTTAGTCAAAGATATATATGAATGTTATGCTGAAAAGATTCGACATAAGGAAATTCTATATATGAATGTTATGTTGAAAAGATTCGACATAAGGAAATTCTATATGTGGAAATATTATAGCAAAAGACTGATAAAGTATCAGGTCTTTATGTGAGACATTATGAATTATATTCCATATGCTTCGGATAAAGGATCGATTACATATGCTATAATATGAATTTGTTCTAAATTTTCCAAATGCCTAGGGCATTAAGAGGGAAAAGGGACTATGACAAGATATGACTATAATGGTTAAGCAATTGTCGAGGACAATCTGAGGTTTACCAAAGATTGGTTGCTTATGGACAGTTGGAAGTATGGTATAAGTTTTGGAAGGTCCATATTGACAAGTTCTGAGAAGAGGTAACTCTTGTTCGGAAGTGCTTGCTATATGGAATTATGGAAATGTTCCATAAGTGGAAGTTAATTGAAAAATCTGTTTAAGATTAGAAACCTTAATGCAAGACGGATGTTCAAAGGAATGTACTTTGAATATGAGACTTCGCTTCCATGGAATTGGTTCAATAACCAATGTCCAAAGGGAATACTTTATAATATTATTGGCATAGTTTTTGTGACTTTGTGCATTGACATTACAAAAGGATTATTGCATTTAAGTTTAGAATCGAACAGATTATAGAAAAAGGCAAGAATCTGGTATTCTTACACTTACTATAAGGATTTGGTATTGTGAAATGAGAATCATTGAAATGTTTTCAATTGATCTATTTCACAAAGGAAGGACCATAGGTAAACATAGTGTGCATGCTTGGAGCGTGGTATAACTATTGTTTTAATTCAAGTATAAAGTTGATAATTCGAAACATTATACAATGAATAATGAGTAATCAATATGGCGATTAAATAAAAGGTGTTTTATTTACTCTGTAACATCCCGGAATTCAGGTGCGTTTCTTTAACTCTTCTTCTTTTCCAAGTTGTCAAGTTTAACCCCTTAAAGGAAATATTAAGGAAAATGAGTATGCTGGGTGTACGGAAGAGTACGTTGCGCGTACTCATGCGCTTAAGTTGGACGCGGACCCCACCCGGTACGCTGGGCGTACCTTGGGCTACGCTGGGCGTAGCTATTCTAGACTCAAAACCCTAATTCAAACTTGAGCCCTATATAAAGAAGGCTATGGCCTTATCCTCAGCCACCATTTGAGAGAGTGAAACCCTAAAAGAGAGCCAACCTTCGTTCTAAGCTTGTGTGAGTGTTTTTGGAGCTAAAAGTGCCTTTGTGTGTTAGTAAAGAAGAAGAGGAGATTCTTGTGAAGGCTAGAAGTTGGAGTGCAAGCTTGGATCTAAGTTCTACAGAGGGAGAAGCTCCACTTTGAGGTAAAAAGCTCAGAACGTTCTTTGTTATTATTGTTGTGTGCTTCTTGGACCAATTTTTAGGGTTTTTGGTCCCAAGGTGGAGACTTTATGAGCAAAAGGTCTCCATAAGCTTAGATCTTCTATATTTCAGAGTGTTATGAGTTGTGGGTTCATAAAAATCCAAACTTGGACGTGGATCTTAAGTCATGCATGAGATCTAAGCTTTATGAGGAAAGAGGAGAGGTGTTAGAGTGATTACTGACCTTTACAGCCATGCAAAGGCTTAAAGGTTCTGACTTTATGGAATAAGAGGCTTAGAGGAAGTCAGATCTGATAGTTGGATGAATGTCTGAACTGTTTAAGACCCAAAATCAAAAGGAGTATGAAACTGGGAATTACGCGAGGCGTAATCCCAGTACGCGCAGCGTAGGGGGTCGCGTTCCCCGATTCTGTGAAGTCGCCGGGTACGCCCAGCGTACAATCTTGGTACGTGCAGCGTAACCCGGAGGGTTGACTTTCGTTGACTTTTAGGGTTTTAGTCAACATGTGGACTTTTGGGTCAAGGAGGGGTAAAATGGTCTTTTACCCTTCTGTGGGGTTGTGGAAAGGGATTTAATCTAGCCTTTGAGAGCCATTATTTATTTGAGGATATTGTTTATGTGATTAGGCGGGGGCTAGATCAGTATATCCGTGTGCGAGATTATCCAAGTTACCCGAGGTGAGTCTTCTCACTATACTGTACCTGGAAAGGTACCTATGTGTGACCGGAAGGTCATGTATGCTATGAGGTGTATGTACTGTATGCTGTTATGTGATATGTATGTGTTATGTATATTATGATGTGGGCCGGAAGGTCAAGAGGATATGTACCGGAAGGTCAGAGTGATATGGACCGGAAGGTCACTACAGGTAGGGCCGGAATGTCTACCAGGGTTATGGGACGGAAGTCCCCTGAGACACAGAGACCGGAAGGTCTTATAGCCTGGAGTGGCGTATGTGCGTATGTGGTATTTTGGGGAACTCACTAAGCATTTATGCTTACCGTGTTGTGTCTTATGTGTTTCAGGTACCACTGAGGATCGCGGGAAGGCGCCGGCATGATCAGTACACACTCATAGAGATTATGTTGAGATTCTGGGAATTGTTTTGTAATGATGACAATGGATACATTATGTTTTGATATTGTTTTATGATTTAAAGTATGATTTAAAAATGAAAAATTGTTTTGGAAATTTCACGTTGTTACAAGTTGGTATCAGAGCCTTGGTTTGAGGGATTCGGATGCACCTTCGGGCGTATCTGAACTCAAACTGAGGGTTTGAGGAAGTTTTTCACAAAATAAACAATTTTTCTAAGGAAGTAAAAGAATTTGAGAAAAGCAAAAGGAAGCAATGGGTACGATCAGCCAGCGCCCGAACGGTGATTTCCTAAAATACCCTTACATTATGTGTTATGAGATATGTTATGATATGTTATGCATGCTAGAGTAGGCTAGGTATTCATATTAGGACTAGAGTGGCCTGATTTGTGATGCCTTAGCCTAGGAAGGTTTCTGCTGCCATGAGATGCTTGAGAGTGAGTAGGTAGCAGTGAGGAGATTATGAGAGGTCTACCGAAGGGTAGCCTATGCTAGCGAGATGTAGAGTACTTATGATCTGGGATCCAAGGAGGAGGACTTGGGGTGAATACTGATGCGGTGTGGACGGTAGTATAGGGCCCGTACTACTGTAGACACCGGATCAGTGCGCATTCCAAGTAAGAATCCTTAGGGTACTAGGAAACAAGTAGGGTTGAGTTATCGAGTGCGAGTATGCTTGAGCGAGTCTCTGATATTTTTATGTTGTATTTCAGAGACATCATGGTTGGGACACGCCACAGACCAGAGACGAGCGGCGTGAGTGATGAGGAGCTTCATCAGATGATCCACGACGAGGTGGCTGCGGCGATCCGGGCCGAGATTCCGGAGATGTTTGGGTCTATCAAGACCACATTGATTGAGACCTTTGATGAGCGGTACGCAGCGGTTACTGAGGTTGCGGCTGCTGCAGCTACTGCGGCTGTGGCTGCTGCTAGACCTCAGGGGGTGACTCATTGCTGTTTCGGGAGTTCAGCAACACGAAGCCACCAGAGTTTGATGGGACGCGAGATCTGATTGCTGCGATGAGATGGATCTCTGATATCGAGGGATGCTTCTACACCTGTTCGTGTCTGGAGCATCTGAGGGTTCGGTTCGCGCTGAACCAGCTTCGCTTGGGGGCGAAGGATTGGTGGAAGTTCATGACGGCGAGCTTCACTCTTGCGGAGATTTCAGAGGTGACCTGGGAGAGGTTCACCACCATGTTGAGAGATGAGTATGTTCCCCCGGTGGAGAGGGAACGGTTGGCACAGGAGTTTTTGTCCCTCAAGCAGGGGACGGAGTCAATGACCGTGATCACACGGATGTTCCATGAGAGGGCGATGTTTTGCCCTGAGCACGTGTCGTCTGAGCAGGCATGCATGAGTCGGTACTTGAGCATTTTGAGTAGGGATATCAGGGAGTTCGTGTCGAACTCGTCATACCGGACATTTGCTGAGCTCCAGGAAAATTCTCGTAAGAGGGAGATTGAGCTGGAGACTCAGGCCAGGGAGGAGGCCGAGTCTCAGAGTAGGGACAGGACACCGATGCAGGCGCAGCCGGCTACCAAGCGGATAAAGTCTGCTAATATGAGATCTGGAGGCCAGAAGGGCCGCACTTGTGGGAAGTGCGGCAAGGGACATGATGGAGTCTGTCGATCAGGTGCTTGCTATAAATGTGGCAAGGAGAGGCATATCGCCAAGGATTGCCCCAAGGGATTTATGGTTTGCTTTCATTGCAACCAGACTGGCCATCGGAAGGCCGAGTGCCCGCAGTTACATCAGGGATCAGCACAAGGATCTTCACCTGCGGCTAGGGCTACCGAGGTTCAGCCAGTGAAGGCCGAGGCACAGAAGGCTCGCGGGAGAGCTTTCCAGTTGACACCGGAGGAGGTCCGCGCAGCGCCCGATGTTGTGGCAGGTATGTATTCTTTATTTATTTATGCTGAGATGAGATATTGTGCTTATATTATGATGTGCGTAGGTACTTTTCTTGTGAGTTATGTACCTGCTTTGGTGTTATTTGACTCGGGTGCGAGTCGGTCATTTGTGTCTCTAGCGTTTAGTCAGCACATCAGTATCCAGCGGGAGGCGTTGAGTCGACCGCTACGGGTTTCCATAGCTAACGAACGAGCGGTATATGCTACGGATGTGATTCGAGGTTGTGTACTCGAGATCTTCGGTGTTGAGTTCCCGATAGATCTGGTCCCGATAGCGATGGGGGACGTGTATGTCATAGTGGGCATGGATTGGTTGAGCCGGTTTGGGGCTGTTATAGACTGCGAGCGACAGTTGGTGACGATACGAGACCCTAGTGGGGGAGTACTGGTGTACGACGAGGGTACCCGTTCTGGGTCAGCATTTTGTTCAGCTGCTAGAGCGAGGCGGAGTCTACAGCAGGGCTGTAGCGGGTTTGTGGCATATGTGATGGATTCACGAGTGGCCGCCGAGGGGCCAAGTTCGATTGATGATGTGCCGATAGTGTGTGAGTTCCCGGATGTGTTTCCTGAGGAGTTGTCGGGTGTGCCTCCCGAGAGGCAGGTGGAGTTTCGCATTGATTTGATTCTGGGGGCAGCGCCTATCGCCAAGGCGCCTTATCGCCTTGCGCCGCCAGAGATGCAGGAGTTATCCTCACAGCTTCAGGAGCTGCTGGGGAAGGGGTTTATTCGACCGAGTAGCTCGCCATGGGGAGCGCCGATCCTTTTTGTCAAGAAAAAGGATGGTTCACACCGGATGTGTATTGATTACCGGGAGTTGAAAAAGTTGACGGTCAAGAACCGTTACCCCTTACCGAGGATCGATGATCTGTTCGATCAGTTGCAGGGCGCGTCTTGGTTCTCCAAGATAGATTTGAGGTCTGGATATCATCAGATGAGAGTGCGGGATGAGGATATCCAGAAGACGGCGTTCACGACTCGTTATGGGCATTACGAGTTCGTGGTGATGCCTTTTGGGCTCACCAATGCACCGGCAGCGTTCATGGATCTCATGAACAGGGCGTGCAGACCGATGTTGGACCGATTGGTAATTGTGTTCATTGATGATATTCTGGTGTATTCGAGGTCCCGAGAGCATCACGAGGAGCATTTAAGGGAGATCCTCGAAGTTTTGAGATCGGAGAGGCTGTACGCCAAATTCTCCAAATGTGATTTCTGGTTGCGAGAGGTCCAGTTCTTGGGGCATCTCGTCAATCAGAAGGGGATATTGGTCGATTCGGCCAAGATTGAGGTGGTGATGAGTTGGGAGGTGCCGAGATCCCCCACCAAGATCAGGAGTTTTCTGGGGTTAGCCGGCTACTATCGGAGATTTATCAAGGATTTCTCCAAGATCGTCGTGCCTCTCACCAGGTTGACCCGGAAGGGCGTTGCTTTTTCATGGGGTCAGGAGCAGCAGACCTTGTTTGAGACTCTTCGCCAGAGGTTGTGCGAGGCCCCGGTGTTATCCCTTCCAGACGGAATGGAGGACTTTGTGGTGTACTGCGACGCATCGATATCGGGGTTGGGTGTGGTGCTTATGCAGAGGGGGCATGTGATAGCGTATGCATCGAGGCAG
Organism: Lactuca virosa; assembly: GCF_052849685.1. Taxonomy (NCBI): domain Eukaryota; kingdom Viridiplantae; phylum Streptophyta; class Magnoliopsida; order Asterales; family Asteraceae; genus Lactuca; species Lactuca virosa. Next base: position 289,023,687 of record NC_136426.1, read on the forward strand.
CTGAAGCCTCATGAGATGAGGTATCCCACCCATGATCTGGAGTTGGGGGCAGTGGTGTTCGCCCTCAAGATCTGGCGTCATTATCTGTATGGGGTTCGGTGTACCATATACACGGACCACAAGAGTTTGAAGTATCTGATGGATCAGCCCAACCTGAATATGCGCCAAAGGAGATGGTTGGATGTGGTAAAGGATTACGACTGTGAGATCCTGTACCACCCGGGCAAAGCTAATGTTGTGGCTGATGCTCTGAGCCGTAGGGCAGGGATTGCCCCGATTCGAGACCTTTGTATGCGATTAACGGTGATGAATCCGGTGTTGGACACCATTCGGGAGGCCCAGGCAGAGGCCGTGATGCCAGAGAACCGCAAAAGGGAGCGGGTGATCGGGCAGGTGTCCGAGTTCGTTACCGATAGCCGAGGGCTGATGACATTTCAAGGACGGATTTGGGTGCCATATGCAGGCGGGGCACGTACCATTCTGATGGAGGAGGCGCACAGATCGAGGTTCTCGATCCATCCCGGGGCCACTAAGATGTATTTGGACCTGAAGAGACAGTATTGGTGGCCCTGCATGAAGAGGGATGTAGCGTGGTTTATTGAGAGGTGCTTGACCTGTCGCAGGGTTAAGGCCGAGCACCAACGTCCGCATGGCAAGTTGCAGCCACTTGAGGTTCCCCAGTGGAAATGGGAGCAGATTTTTATGGATTTTATCACCAAATTGCCGAGGACCGCGAGGGGCGTCGATGCAATTTGGGTGATAGTCGACCGGCTGACGAAGAGCGCCCACTTCCTTGCTATCAGTGAGAGCTCTTCCGCAGAGAGGTTGGCCGAGTTGTATGTGAGAGAGGTGGTATCGCGTCACGGAGTGTCGATCTCGATTGTATCAGATCGGGATGTGCGATTCACTTCCAGGTTCTGGAAGAAGTTCCATGAGGAGTTGGGTACGAGGTTGCATTTCAGTACCACCTACCACCCACAGACGGACGGGCAGAGTGAGCGGACGATTCAGACGCTCGAGGACATGCTTCGGGCATGTGTGTTGGACTTCGGAGGAAGTTGGGACACGTATTTGCCGTTGGCTGAGTTTTCCTATAACAACAGCCTCCATTCGAGTATCGGTATGCCTCCCTTCGAGTTGTTGAATGGGAGGAGGTGTCGGACTCCCATTTACTGGGGAGAGGTAGGGCAGCGCGTGATGGGCAGCACTGAGATAGTGCTTCAGACGACTGAGCAGATACAACAGGTCCGACAGAGGTTGTTGACAGCCCAGAGTCGCCAGAAGAGTTATTCGGATAGGCGACGGTCCGAGCTTGAGTTCCAGGTGGGAGACTTCGTACTCCTAAAGGTATCTCGTTGGAAAGGAGTGATCCGTTTCCGGAAGAGGGGCAAGCTGGGAACGCGGTACATTGGTGCTTTCAGGGTGACCGCTAGGGTAGGCAGGGTAGCCTACCGTTTGGATCAACCTGCAGAGCTGAGCCAGATCCATGATACCTTCCACGTGTCTCAGTTGAGGAAGTGTATTGCCGATGAGACTGCAGTTGTACCACTTGAGGACATTCAGGTAGATGCGAGCCTGAATTTCATTGAGAGGCCAATCGCGATTGTGGATCGGAAGATCAAGGTTCTGAGGAACAAGGAGGTGCCCCTGGTTCAGGTCCAGTGGTAACATCGGAGAGGGTCTGAGCTGACTTGGGAGTCGGAGTCAGAGATGCGGGAGCAGCATCCGGAGTTGTTTGCGGCATGAGACTTCGAGGGCGAAGTCTGGTTCTAGTGGGGGAGAATTGTAACATCCCGGAATTCAGGTGCGTTTCTTTAACCCTTCTTCTTTTCCAAGTTGTCAAGTTTAACCCCTTAAAGGAAATATTAAGGCAAATGAGTACGCTGGGCGTACTGAAGAGTACGTTGTGCGTACTCATACGCTTAAGTTGGATGCGGACTCCACCCGGTACGCTGGACGTAGCTGGTCCAAACTCAAAACCCTAATTCAGACTTGAGCCCTATATAAAGAAGGCTATGGCCTTATCCTCAGCCACCATTTGAGAGAGTGAAACCCTAAAAGAGATCCAACCTTCGTTCTAAGCTTGTGTGAGTGTTTTTGGAGCTAAAAGTGCCTTTGTGTGTTAGTAAAGAAGAACAAGAGGAGATTCTTGTGAAGGCTAGAAGTTGGAGTGCAAGCTTGGATCTGAGTTCTACAGAGCGAGAAGCTCCACTTTGAGGTAAAAAGATCAGAACTTTCTTTGTTATTATTGTTGTGTGCTTCTTGGACCAATTTTTAGGGTTTTTGGTCCCAAGGTGGAGACTTTATGAGCAAAAGGTCTCCATAAGCTTAGATCTTCTATATTTCAGAGTGTTATGAGTTGTGGGTTCATAAAAATCCAAACTTGGACATGGATCTTAAGTCATGCATGAGATCTAAGCTTTATCAGGAAAGAGGAGAGGTGTTAGACTGATTAGTGACCTTTACAGCCATGCAAAGGCTTAAAGGTTCTGACTTTATGGAATAAGAGGCTTAGAGGAAGTCAGATCTGATAGTTGGATGAATGTCTGAACCGTTTAAAACCCAAAATCAAAAGGAGTATGAAACTGGGAATTACGCGGGGCGTAATCCCAGTACACGCAGCGTAGGGGGTCGCGTTCCCAGATTTTGTGAAGTCGCTGGGTACGGCCAGCGTACAGTCTTGGTACGCGCAGCGTAACCCGGAGGGTTGACTTTCGTTGACTTTTAGGGTTTTTGTCAACATGTGGACTTTTGGGTCAAGGAGGGGTAAAATGGTCTTTTACCCTTCTGTGGGGTTGTAGAAAGGGATTTAATCTAGCCTTTGAGAGCCATTATTTATTTGAGGATATTGTTTATGCGATTAGGCGGGGGCTAGATCAGTATATCCGTGTGCGAGATTATCCGAGTTACCCGATGTGAGTCTTCTCACTATACTGTACCTGGAAAGGTACCTATGTGTGACCGGAAGGTCTTGTATGCTATGAGGTGTATGTAATGTATGTTGTTATGTGATATGTATGTGTTATGTATGTTATGATGTGGGCCGGAAGGTCAAGAGGATATGGACCGGAAGGTCAGAGTGATATGGACTTGAAGGTCATTACAGGTAGGGCCGGAAGGTCTACTAGGGTTATGGGACGGAAGTCCCCTGAGACACAGAGACCGAAAGGTCTTATAGCCTTGAGTGGCGTATGTGGTATTTTGGGGAACTCACTAAGCATTTATGCTTACCGTGTTGTGTGTTATGTGTTTCAGGTACCATTGAGGATCGCGGGAAGGCGCTGGCATGATCAGTACACACTCATAGAGATTATGTTGAGATTCTGGGAATTGTTTTGTAATGATGACAATGGATACATTATGTTTTGATATTGTTTTATGATTTAAAGTATGATTTAAAAATGAAAAATTGTTTTGGAAATTTCACGTTGTTACATACTCTCAAAAGTTTTGGGGCCATATAGGATTAGTATTATTCTTGTGTTTCACTTTGCATGTTTTGACTTCCAGAATAATAAGATTATTCAAACTATCCACAGTCAATCATACTTTGGAAGTAGGTATGAAGAAAGACTGTCATGAGTTGGCTTGTAAGATTGTCTAAGGTGTTAGACATAGCAAAAGTCTGCTACACCATTCATGAGTGCTTGTGAAATAAGATTTGAGCATTGGATCAACCCGCACTCACCTGAATCACTTTATGGAATTTATCACGAGTGATTGTGAGATGATAATATCATATAGTCTTCAAACCAAGATATATGAGTTATTAACTACAAATTGGTTGTGCATTGATGATATGAAAACGCATCAGTAACTTGATGTTATAAAACGTATCGTTGTACATAATTCAACGAGTAGTTAGTACAAGCATATAATGTCGAAGTTTATCTGTTCCTTTTATCGTAAGAAGATTAAAAGTGATATCTAGGCCCCTCAATGATTTGTTTTGACTTATGTGTCGGGCCCGGTCAGAACTAAGTTGATGTGTTCAATTATGTTCTATGTCAAACATATCGGAAATTGGGAAACAAACTGTTGGGAAATAAGTATGACATTGTTCCATGTATTTGTCCGGCTGATATCTTGTAGAACAGAGGAATATATGATCCCTTATCTAAGTACGCATCACTGACTGGGTCAGAGGTCGACAACGGTTTTTCAAAGCTACGATTGCTAATCGGTCCTTGAAGTCGTACTTGCATTTATAATTATTAGACTTATCCAAGTGAGAGACTGTTGGATTAGGTGTCTAAGCCCATAACTATAATTGGCATGTACTTGAACCGATAGTAGCATGGTCCTTTTGGGTTGCCTTCACCAGTGCAATTTGATAGGATGGACTTTTGAGAATAAGGCTATTTATGATTTATTAATATATTATAAGTATAATATATTAATTGAGGAATCATATTATTTAATTAGTATTGATCAAGAATTAATTTGGAATTAATTTAGTGATCAAAAGAGATTGATTAAATATACGGGGACCGGTTAAGTAAATCAATGATTCTTATAGTGTGGGCCAATGGTTATTTAGGATGGGCTAAACCAATATGGTAGTCCATGGATAGTCATGGAGGTTTAACCCATGGAGCCTAAGTAATATTAAAGGTCATGGGCATTAGGGTTTGCATGGATGTAACCCTAGTTTTTCCGCACTATAAAAGGAGTCCCTTAGGCACTAAAATCAGCCCTATGTGTTCTTTAGAAGGATACAACCGATTTTGTGATAGGTAGATTATTCTTTCAATCCTCTTCTTGCATATGGTGTTTGTGACACATTAGAGCCATCACATTTGAGGTGATAAAGCTTTTGAAGGCCAAGAACTACAAGTCCTACTAAGAGGTAAGTCATATAACTAGTAGTATTGTTCAATTGTCATATTGTATGCTAGTTAGGATGTATGCTTTGGAAAATTGAAATTGCATGTATAGTTAGAGAAAAAAATAGATCCAAAGCATCTAGGGTTGCATATGCACCATAAGTGTGTTATAGTGCTCAAAACCCAATAGTTTCGAATGTCGAATCAGTTAAGAGGAGGTTCAAACTTCAGGCATCCCTGCGAATATATTTAATATGGAGACACATGTCAACACGGGTGATGGACTGTCGACCAACGAGGCCCAAGGTACATCTACTCTTATCATTTCCTCATCTTTCGAAACATCAACCATTAACACTGCCACTTTTCTACCACCATTTCACTCACTAACTTCAACAACATTACTGCAATCCACACAATCACCCACATTCGAAAACATCATAAATCAACCCATCACTTCCTTATTTCCATCACAATCCATCGAAGTCCCCAAAACAATTCCAGATGATGATACCACTAAAGATGGTGAATTTATAGGATCTTTTGCTAACATCCAGTTTGATCCATAAGAGGAAAACATACCAAATCACATGTTAATTTCTGGTAAATAATTCAAGATTCTCAACAGGAAGCACAACTCGTTATTGCAGCTTCAGGCGATGCAGGGGGTCGAAATGCGGTGTTTGGGATTGAAGTCGATGTTATGCTTAAGGCCCAAGAGATTCTGTTGCAAAACAAAATGGATTAGATGGATAAGTGTAATGAGTTACGAGTGAAGGCACAATTTAGTTCTTTTGATCTTGAGCTCAAAGAGTTGAAAATGTGAATTTTATGATTGAGGAACTCAGAACTGATATGGCGAAGGAGATTGCAGCTTTAGATCACAATTATTCCTCTCTTCACACAAAAGTGGATATAATTGTTGATGTTGTAACAAAGGTGGTCGAATGGTACACTTCTTTTGTTCCTAAGTTTGATAAGAAGTCTAAGTCTGATACTCATGAAGTTGCGAACTTACATGAACTTATGGTTACTCTCACGGAGTCGGTTTCAAAGCTTGGTTCTTCCTCATCCTTGCTTACTCCTGAATTCTTGACTCAGAAGTTTCTTTTATTGGAGACTACTATTCATACCGATTTAGCACTACTTGCGAAGTTGGTTAACTTGATTCCAACAGATGTCCCGCCTATTCACACAGGGGTGAAAGGGGGAGAAAAGGTAAGTGTTGGCATGGGTTCGAAAGTATGTATGGGAGAAGATGGTTCAGGAAAAAGTGGTGGTGATGCGAAAGTGGTTGGAAAGGTCATGTCTACTTAGATTCCCACTACATTGCCAAAGACTTCATTTACAACGGCTTCAACAACAGTTACAACGAAGCCTGTAACGAAAGGAATTTTGATTGGTTCTAGTGTTGGAGGATTAAGTTCATCGAAGCCTCCTCCATCAACAGAATCTGTTGAACCTACTATCGAAGAGAAGAAGGCAGCTATTGAGAAAGAGATGGAGAAGCAGAGGCAAATCCAAAGTATACTTCGTCAATGACAAAGTGATCCACCTGGTTTGGAAAAAGGTGATCCGACGAAGCATTACAGTTATGAAAACATTGAAGCCCTAGTTATAAGTGAGGAGATGCATGATTTTGAAAAGATTCCCAAGAAGAGTTTTTCTATAGAGAATACTGACTTTAATCAGTTGGATTTCCCAATCAACAAAATGATGTTCATCTCTGCCCAATATCAAATTGTTGATAAATTAGAAGACAAAGATGAGTATAAACGGTTGAAGATTCATATTCATGCAGTGCTTGGAAAGAGGGAGAGGAAATTTGGTACTTAGTGAATATTTTAAGAGTTTTGCATGTTTCCAAGGATATCTTGTTTGAAGGCATGTTACAAAATTTTCGGTTCCAAGCAGTTCGAGCAAACAATGTGGTTTTCAATTTCTTTATGGCTGACTTCCTATTGATGAATATTCACGATCTCATCACTGTAGCAAAAATCATGAAAGGAGTGGATGTATCGAAACTTGAAATGACTACCAAGGAAGATTTTTTGATTGGTTTTGCTCACATCAAATTGTTCATTGACAATTACTATGATTTTCTAGCGATAACGGATGTGGAGTTAGCATTGGCAATTGGAAAACAAATCAATATACCTTAATCTTTATTGAAGAGTCAAGCAGATTTGAAATCATATGTTGATGGTGAAATTTGTTTGAAGCCATTGGGTATAGTATTCGTTGGGAAGAATAAGAAAGGAAAGAATACTAAGTTTTTGTTTCAAGCTTGTGACGTGGAAAGATATACTACTTCTCATTATACTAATCTTCTTGTTCGTATGAATAGATGTAAGAAAAATAATGATGGTGACAAGGCAGAGATTAAGAAGATAATCAATTGGTATGCAGAAATTCGAAGGGTGTTACATCAAGCTGCTCAGATGATGATGAGTTAGATTTGACACTTCTCACAAAGGGGGAGAATGTTGAGGTCGAAAGTAGTTGTGAGGTGTCGAAGTTTGTCTGAGTCTGTATTAGTATCGAAGTGTGTTTGTTTGTTTATTATAAGGGCATAGTTGTATCGAAGCTTAAATATTGTAGTACCTTGTATCTTTTGTACGCTTTTCTTATCCCTATAAATATGGGATGGATACTAGAGTTAGAGAATATACTTTTTGCTTACTTCGACTTGTACTCTCTAAAACTTCTTTGTATTCCTGAAAGCATAATTGAGCCAACCAGATTATATTACATCTTGTGTTCATGATTCTTTCTATACTCTGATCTCATTTCTTATACTCGATTAATCACAACTACAGAATCCCACATGGTTCAACCACTGATACCTTGGCTCAAGTCTTAATTAACCATCATTTCCCTACAAAAGGGCTTAAAAACCATGAAGAATGGACCTTCAATAATAATAATAATAATAATAATAATAATAATAATAATAATAATAATAATAAAACTCAACTCGGTATTATGTACTGAAAAAAATGAAGAGTGTTAACTCTAATTGTAAAAAATGTCAACGAGTCATCCATCATAAACTATTAAAATATTAATTTGGTATATCTATGAGCTATCCATCAATAAGATTGAGTTCCAATCTTTATCAAAAAGTTCATCATTTATCGGATTTTTCTTTCCAGAATAGACTAAAATGTAATATTGACAACCACCGGCAAGTATTTCCTTGGTGCATTATTAATATTCAAATGAAAAGGAAGTCATTCACGTACTATAGCATACGATGGTAGTTTATCAACCCCCACCAATGACCAACGTAATGCTAAATGGAAGAAATCAAGTCACGCTCATAATCAAGGAACATGTTCAATACACTCTGGTTGCATACTATAAATCAAACACAAAAATGTGTTAACATCAATTGCAATTTTGCCACAACTATTAGGGAATGAATTTTTAAGGTGGTGTGGTATCCCAACTGGGCAATTTTCTAGAGTTGTGAATTTCATTGACTATGCTGCAAAGTGAGGCAATTGCCTAAGAAAATGCAAGATCATTACTTCCATCTTATATTTTCTACTTTGGTGTATATGGATGGCAAGAAATAACAAAGTGTTTACACAGAGTTTTGTTGGATTAGGTGTCTAAGCCCATAACTATAATTGGTATGTACTTGATTTGATATGTAGCATGGTCCTTTTGGGTTGCCTTAACTCATCCAACTTGACAGGATGACAAGTGGAGAGAGAGAGAGAGCAGGATTTATTATATGAATAATAAATTGGTACTCAGAATGATTTTATTAATATATTACAAGATTAATATATTATTTGGAAATCATATTATTAATTAGTAATTAATCAGAAATTAATTTGATATTAATTTTGGGATTAAAGGAACTGATTACTACTTGAGGGACTGTTTTGTAAATCATTGATAGTTGCAAAATTGGGCTGATGGACTCCATAGAGTGGAGTGGACGAAATCTATGGGTAAGACCATAAGGATTTCGTCCAAGGGCTCTAAAGAAGGATTCCATGGGCCGCTTAAGCCTTAAGCAAGGAATTAGGGTTTCCACCTAAAAACCCTAGCAGCCACAGCTATATAAGGAACCCCTCTATATGGAATTTTCGGCCCCATGCTATTCTAAGAGAATCCTAGCCAAAAATCCTACCTCTCCTACTTATCCTTTGCATTGGGTGTTTGTGACTCCATTAAAGGTGCAACACTTGGTGCACTAGGCTTTCAGAAGTCAAGATCAAGCAAGGATTGTTCTTGTTATTACAATATAACAAGTGAGGTAATCTTCTAACTGTAATTTACATATGAATTTTGAAATTGTATGCTAGTCATAGGGTTATTGCTTTGGAATTTGTATTTGCATTTTCAATAGAGAAAACCTTACATCCAAAGCATTAGTATTGCATGTGCACCATAGGAATGATGTAATGCTCAAAACCCGTCAATAGTATCAGAGCCTAGGATGTTTTCCAATTGAATTGATGCAAGAGTAAACTACCAAAAGAATAAGAAATCAAGTTTTCTGCAATCTACAACATGAACTCGACGAATTCAACATAGAACTCAACGAGTTGGGTGAACTCGACAAGTTCAGAGCCCAACTCGACGAGTTGATTCGTCTGGCACCTAAGATTTCGATTTTTTGATCAGATTTTGATTTGGATAATTACCATAATTCGTTTTTAATGCCTAAAATCGATTTTTCTGATTAGTGTAATCATATCCTTATCAAAATTAATGGATTTGGTTAAGTATGGATAATATAAGATTATTATGATTCAAAGATTTAACCTAGATTTTGAAAAAGTTTCAAATTACACCTTTTGGTTTTATAGTTTAAAGTTGAAATTAAAATTTTTGATTTTTGGTAATTTAAATAGTTAAAACCTTAGTATTTTAATTAGTTTAAAAATACACCCTCATGGTTTTGTAATTTAAAATTTGATTAAATAATGTTAATTTTGAAATCTTAAATTTAGAACCTTGGTATTTTTAATAGTTTAAATTACACCCTCATGGATTTTATTAATTAATTAATTAAGTGTTTTAATTAAAAGACAATTAATAAATCCATAGATAGGTTTAAGTCTAACTGAATTAAAAGTTTAATTTATTAAAAGATTAAACCTTAGTATTTTAAAAGTATAAAACACACCCTTATATTATATAGAATTAAAAGTTTAATATTATATATGTATAAGTAAAAAGTCAATCTTACCATTAGTAGGCCTCATTCATGAAGTTGGTCTATAAGGGGTGTTTAAGGAAATGGCCTATAAAATGACCGCCATTGGGTATCCACTCTTACCCACCGCACCCTTGACCAGTAAAGGGTCGTTAGCCGAACGGGTTTAATAGGACACTTAATCCTCATTATAAGTATAATGAATATATAAAGTAACTAAATCCTTTTATAAAATTCTCAATCTTAGTTACTTTAAGAAAATCTGAATTTGGTGCTAATCCATGAAATTGCACATTGCACCTTATTGGTCGTTAGTGGAGCGTGAGTGGTTAACCGGCACACTAATATGGGACTAATGAAGGATGGCAATGGGTAGCTCATAAATTATTGTTGATCGATGGAGCGTGTGTGGTTAACCAACACATTGATTAGATGATAAATGACATCGAGAGTATCAAGCTAATTTGCATGGTTATTCACACCGTATTTGTGATTCTCGGCATCCTAGTCACAAACTTGAAGGGCATAATCGAGATTAAATGTGACATTGAAAAGTTCAATGAATCTCAAAAGATCTAGGAGTTTCGCCTAACAATCTAATTCGTTAAAATTTTGTTTTCGTGGTGGAATTGGTAAATCATCATTTACCTACCTTCAAATAATTTGCAATTAGATTACGGCATCCCTCTTCTTAATTGTGAATTATTGTGAAGGGTCCTAGCCTTGTGTGACAACTGTTAAAATTCGATTCGGTTCTAGAATTGATAAACATAGTTGCAGGTGTAGGCACGACACATTCTAGACTTTGTAACTAGAAGCTAAGTTATAACCTACTAGAAACTTAGAAACAATTAGAAACAATGGATAGTATACTTAGGTTTTACATTGTTATGTGAATTCTACAACTACTTAACTGCAGTGACTATCCATATTCGGGTCACTCTTTGACTCGAACACCTTTTCATGAATCATACACACACATCATGCACTTGACCTAGTAGTAGAAATTAGGTCGAATCCTCATAGAAAATTAAGTCAAGGTTGAAGACTAGGATTAGTATACTTGATTCCTCAATTTCGCTTGAATCTTGGAATCACTACATAGAATGCCAATAAACCGATAAAATAAATTACAAACATTATTTATAACTATTAAAGAGTTATAATATCATAATATAATTTGAAGTCTCAAAGATTCTATTTATTTTGATATCCAAAGATTTACAAACTCTCAAAAAACCCTAAATGCCCTAAAAACCTAAATTTATAGAATTTGACCTCTAACATTCAATTAAAATAATTATGAACCTTATAATATCACTTTAAGATAATTAATTTCAGGAATATATCACCAAGAAGAAATAAAATTTAAGTCACTAGTATTTAATCTTATTTTCTAAGCCAAAATTTAGGGTTTATAAATAAAAATTTGATTAAAATGCATTTTATAAAAATTTGGTATTTTTATAATGGAAATTTAATTTAATAAAGATAAAAGAGAATGGGAGCCTCTCTCTTACTTAGAAATTCGGCCCCCTTCTCCTAAGAAAGACCATTCCCCAAAATTTGAATCATTTCTCTCTTCTCCACACTCCACCTCCCACTTCTCTCTCTAAAAACTTCTCTCCTACTTCTCTCTAGAAATGACGAACTTAGAATAACAATTTGTGGGAGAGATTTAGCCATACCATTATTCATAAGTTGAAATACGTGTCTGTAGCTTGGTGGCTGATTTTGGTTATGATTAACCCCAAAGAGATGACGAGGGAGATGAGCTATCCAGAGAGATAGAATCTCTCTTTTCTCTCTTTTCTTCTCTCTAAAACCCCCACACATTTTCTCTCTTCCTTTCTCTATGAACCACGAAATTTTTCCAGAAAATGAAGCCAAAAACACACCTTAAACTCTAAATCTTCATCATCTAGGGTTGTTCTTCAAGGTAATCACGAAAATCCTTCAATCTTCCTTCCAAATCTCAAGTTTTCTTACATATCTTCTTCTTCTACACCATTCTATGGATGGATTATGAATCATATGTTCATAACCACTATTTTTATAATGTTAGAGGTAGTATTTCACCCAAAAAACAACATGCAGGTGATGATCTTCAAGCTTAGAGGCTTGATCATCAAAGTATGTTGTTAAAAAGCTTTCAAATAGGTTTATAAAGAAATTATTCCCAAATAAATATCTAAAACAACTTTTCTGATCAAATCCTATTTTTCCCAGTATTCCTCCTACAAAATGAGATGTTCTGCAAATTTTCAGAAAATAATTCATTTTTCTCGAATTATTATAATTATTGCAAGAAAATAGGGCAATAAATCATATAAAATATTTTCTGAGGTCTATAAATCCTAGGTAAATTCGTGGATGACCCCTAAAATAAATGATGACATCTCAGTAAGTTTCATCGATTTTGGTAACCTTTTAGTATGGTTTTGAATTTTCTTTTTGTTTAATTCAAATAAACCATAAAACCACTTTAGGGAAATTTGAAAAGGCTATCTAAGATTTTTCACAGATCCTAACTCCTTTGGAATACCCAGAAAAAATATTTTTAGAATTTTTCATAATGAATACCTATTTTTCCCCCATTTTTGTATATATAATAAACTAATAATGGGAAAAATAGTTCTGCTCATCAAAAATTAATGAAAATTCACCAAAAGACCTTAAAGTATATTAGACCGCTAAATAATAATTTGGATGATTTTTATATTCATTATGCTATTTTTTCTAATTTCTAAGATTAAATACACTTAAATCCACAAAATCGGATTACACTATATAAAAATCAACATCGGTATTTTTCCCAGATTATGTACAGTGTAAATGAAGTTGACAAAAAATTTGGTAATTTACCCTAACTGTTTGATAATTATTCACTAATTAATGATTATTCAAGAGAATAAAACAAAGAAAAATAGCAAAACTAATTGCAAAATATCTTTTATATTTTTCACAGCTTCTATATGTATAATAACAGTGTTACGAAAAGTTTGGGCAATTTTGAAAACTGTCTTGTATTTATTTCCATTTTGGTTAGAATAAATGCACAAAAATTATAAAATCGGGTTAAACTATTTAGAAACCCATTTTTATATTTTTCCCAGCTTAAGTATGTTTAATGGCAGTATTATAAAATGCTTGGGGAATTTTATTAACTGATTGCTATTTTTCATGAATTTCTATCTATTTAGAGAATTAAATATAAGAAAAATGGTTATACATATCTATAATCCATGATAATCTATCTGGAAGTCTTCTAATGTAGTTAGAACCAAAATCTGAAGTTTGTTAATTTTTATTAACTGTTTAGTATTTTTCATGATTTTATGGTTATTCAAGAAACTAAAATGGTGAAAAACAGTTAGACAAATCAAAAATTCAATAAAATCTATCTTAAGATCTTTGACTTCAATTAAAACTAAAATGCAAAGTTTGGGAAATTTTAGAACTAAATTGATTTAGTTTTTGAATATTTAATCATTGGAACACCTCTTAAAATGTTAAATATCAACAGTTCAATAATGAGAATTTTCCACTTAAATTGTTATATAACAATTGATCCTTTGAAATTTAATTTCCTCATAAAAATGTTTGTAAATTATCAATATTAAAGTGTGACACAATATTGGCATAATTCTATTGTAGTAGTAAGTATACTAGTGTTAGATTTCGATTAGAGACTCACTAGCGAATACCATTATTGTAGGAATCGGTAGTGGTGCAAGTGGAGCGTAGTTCAAGGCATCATTTGCATCATCTCAATGTATTGTGAGTATTCATGCATCCCCCTATTTTCGGTTTTTATGTTTTGGGGTGGAAAAGCATGTCCGGAAAACTATTTATTGTTCGTTGTATTTGAATTTATTTGCATCAAACTTGATTGCTATATATTTCTATGTATGTCTATGCAACTTGAAACATAAGGCCTTATCGTCTTAAGTCCCTTCTCTTACACTTTAATCCAACCATTAACTCTTTGAGCTAATGGTCATTATCGATAGCGCTATTAGGAATTGACAACTCATCACTCGCCCGATTGCTTGAGTGCATGATACCCTATAATCTATGGAACAATAAGCATAGATCTTGATAGGGCATCAGTCATAGGCTTGGTTGTGAACTCATTGTTTGCTCATACACATACAAACTTGTTACTTATTATAGTAACAAACTTGTTTATTAATTATAGCAATGAACTTTGTTTCTCATTATAGCAATGAACTTTGTTTCTCATTATACCAATGAACTTTGTTTCTCATTATAGCAATGAACTTTGTTTCTCATTATAACAACGAACTTTTATTACTGGAAACTTATATACATGTTTTAGCAATGAAATTGTTTGCTCCTTGTAGCAACGAAATTGATTGCTCATTTTAGCAATGAAACTTGTTTACTCGTTTGAGTAACGAACTTTATCTTCCATTAGAATATGAACGTTGCATCTCATTTGGGCAACATACTTTATCTCTCATGATGACAAAGAACTTTGTTTTTACAAACTTATTTACTCATTTTAATAATATACTTTTATTATTGGAAACTTTTATCAAAACTTTGATTTCAATTCATGGAACCAATAATATTTTGTTTATCTGTGAGTACTCACCAACTATTTTTATACTTGACGCTCGTTTTACATGCTTTTTCAGGAATCATCGAGTAAGTGACACTTAGGGACACATCACTGTTAGGAGCATTCGCATGTGTTGTATTTCAATTTACATTGTAATTTCTTTTCAAATTTGTTCAAACCTATTGTAAATTTGTAATGATTTTTAATACTATGGTTGGTGTTGTCTTTTAACTTTTGCTATGAAACCCTTTATACTGCCACGCCTCGTGTTTCCGCTTTAGCGGGGTGTGACACCTTGATATTTCATTTGGGTGTTATATTAAGGATTAAATCAACTCGCTTGAATTTCTCTCTTTTGTAGATGTCTAGTTCTGACAACTATGGTCTACCTTATCCTTTTGGAAAAAGCTTTCCTCATGAAGATGATATTCCACATGTCGATCGAGGTGAAAGATCAATCCCTTTGTCGTGCATTGGTAGATCTAGAAATCATACTTCTCTTCCTCCTCCAGTGATTCTTCCTGAACCACGTTTTTTTTGATTTGAAAAGTTCAAGGTTACTCAAGCCCTATTGGCATGTAAGCATCGAGATGGAACTTCTGTGTATGCACATGTTTTGAACATGAAGCTGCACGACAGACTGAGAATGTTGGGTGTCGCTTTGCCAAGGAAGTTGGCTCTTGACTTGGTTCTTCAATCACTTTCTGATTCGTATAGTGAGTTCATAAAAGACTACTATATGACAGAATACGACGTGACCGTTATTGATCTGACATATTTGCTCATTGTTGCTGAATCAGAAATGATTTGGCGCACTGGTAAAGCAAAATTGATTGTAAGATCTACCTCCCAAATTTCCATGGACGTAGGTAATGACAATGATAGTCCAGAAATGATTTCTTCTCCTAAGGGAAAGAAATTAGCCATGATCTAAAGGTTTGACCATAAGTGAAAGGCAAGTTCTGAGATAGTTCCACATGTCACTCCTAAAGAGTCCACCTGTTTCTACTACCAATTGAAGGGACATTGGAAGCGAAGCTTCCCTGACTACCTAAGAGATCTAAGAGATGGTAAAGTCAAATTGTATGGCTCTACTTCAGGTACATCCACTATCTAACTCAATTAAGTTCCTATTTATAGATTCTTAATACATGATGTGATAAGATTGCATTTTGATGTTTTGCAGAATCCAAGAAAAGAAGGAAGCTTAGAAGAAGAACCGAGTTGAGTCTGATCGTGAAGAGATGGATTTCGATCACATGGTTTGATGATCAGATTTTTGAGCTGGTACTTAGGAGTTATGATAGATTGCTTAGGAATATTTAGAAACATAGTTTTCATATGTATTTGCGTTGTAAGGACAAGTTTTTCCACATTTTATAAATAAATAAAAATTTTGATTTTGTCTTATTTTATGTTTCCTTGCAATTGCACTTGTGAAAATTGGTGTTTATATATTATTAGCAATATTGAAAATGAATTTGATTCTAGGTTATATCGATTGTGGTAGTGCCATAATTTACCAAGTGAGGAAGGATTCTCATCTCCCAAGTTTCAGTTGGACATAAACTTGGAGTCATGCGATATGAATTGTGTGATGTATGAGAATCTTGATCTTTGGAAAATTGAGACTGGTTCCTTGTTCACATATGTATGTGAGTCATGTGAAGGACTAAAGGATCTAGTACACATTGATTTGAACTGGTCAGATCCACCACAAAGGGCGATAAAGTCTATTCGTCATGATTTACTAATGGTTCGGTAAACATGGTTATACTTACAAGATTAAGTGTAATTCTGATACCTTGAAAAGATTCAAAGTATAGCAGAATGAATAAGAAGAATCAAATTGGGCAGAAAGATAAAAGTTTCTCCAAGTTCAGTCCATATGAGTTGAATTTTTCATAAACCTTGTCTTATGATAGTGGTTGGAAATGACGAATTCACATGGTTAGGAACACATACACCATAAAATCTAAGTGGCAAGAGGTTTCTCTCTACTTCATGAAAATGATTGTGAGGAAACGCTTTCACTTGTAGATTTTAAAGGTTTGAGTTAGCAGTTGTGACAATTGCGTTCTCAAATTCGAGTATGATTACGACATCCCTTTTCATAGTTCGAATTATGAGAAATGGAAAATAGTTTGAACATTCGGGACTTCTTGCTTTAAGTTCTGAAAAGGTTTAAACACACACTTATGCTATTTAATCTGAAAGGTGTATGAGCTTGATAAGTCTAGACAAAGACTTATCAAAGCACCACGTATCAAAAATCTGAACTTTGGTATGAAAGTCAATAAGTATTGATTTCTAGAAGTGCGGCTGATTTCTGGGTACATGTGAACGCTAGTGGGAGCATAATTGTTATGTTGGCAAGAGTATATTTGTTATACTAGTAGGAGCGTAATTATACATAGTGTTGCAAGTAGGCAATCCTATTTATAGGAAACAAAAGTTACAAATTTCCAAGGTTACAATTTTGGATGTTGTTTTGCTATAAAAAGTTATAGGGGGAAAATACTCGTACTTCATTTCGAATATAAAAGCTTACATTGAGATTTTAATGGAACTTAGTCATGGACATATATGAATATCGTGTTGAAATGATTCAACATAAGGAAATTTTACATATGGAAATATTATAGCAGGAGAATGATAAAATATCATGTCTTTATGTAAGACATTGTGTATCAAATCCCATATGCTTGGTATATAGGATTGATTACATATGCTATAATATTAATCTATTCTGATTTTTCAAATGCCTAGGGCATTAAGAGGGAAAAAGGACTAGAACGATATATGACTAAAGTTGTTAAACAATTGTCTAGGACAATCTGAGGTTTACCAAAGATTGGTCGCTCGTGGACAGTTGGAAGTGTAGTACAATTTTGGAAGGACCATATTGACAAGTTCTGAGAAGAGGTAACTCTTGTTCAAAATTGATAGTCATATGGGCATATGGGAATGTTTCCATATTGGAAGTTGGTTATAAGAATCTATGTAAGATTAGTAACTTTAATACAAGAAGGATCTTCAAGGAATGCTCTTTGAATTTGAGACTTTATTTCCATGGAATCGGTTTTGTAACCAATCTCCAATGGAATGTTTTGTAATATCATTGGCAAAGTCTTTGTGACTTTGGTGCCTTGACATTACAAAATGATCATTGCATATAAGTTTAGATCTAACAAATTCTAGTAGTGACAAGAATTTGGTATTCTTACACTTGTGACAAGGATTTGGAATTGTGAAATGAGCATGATTGGAAAAATGTTCAATTGATCTATTTTACAAAGGGAAGGACCATAGAAAAACATAGTGTACATGCTTGGAGCATGGGATAACTGTTGTTTTAATTCAAGTATTAAGTTTATTAGTCGAAACATTATACAATGAATAATGTCTAGTTAATATTGTGATTAAATAATAAGTGTTTTATTTATATTCAAAAGTTTTGAGACCATATTGGATTAGGTTATTCTTGTCTTTCACTTCGCATGTTTTACTTCCCGAATAACTTGGTTATTCAAACATCCACAGTCGGTCATACTTTGGAAGTAAGTAGTGAATTAAGACTATCATGAATTCTAATATAGATGTTTAAGTGCTTAGACATATGTAACGCCCGCAGATCCGGGCTAGTCAATTTAGAGACGATGAGCATCAAAAATGAGTTTTTGATGGAATATTATTTAGAATAAGTAATCTTAACCAATTTGTAGAATATTTCACAAGGGTTCCGTACAGATAACGAACGCCGAAATCCGAGTTATAACGAAGAAGTTATGACCCGTTGAAGTTTCGCGACGGAACCGGTACGGCACTACGCGACGTAAATAGTGAAATTATGATAGAGGACTTTTTATCCTTGGTAATCTAAATGAAAGTTGTAGCATACATTAAACCGAGAGCGTGCATAAAAAGAACGCCCAAATCTGACTTCGTATGAGGAAGTTATGATTTTTCTAAGATTTGGCTTAGCAGTGCACGACCTGAAACTCGAATTTTAGATCGAGCGGTTTTTTGCCAACGCGACCTAAATGATAATTGAAGATCTAATTAATAGGAACTCAACGGTAAAAAGACAGACGAAAACGGAGTCCGTATGTAGAAGTTATGAATTTTATGTGGACATTTAACAGTATAATCTCCTCGTACTATTAAATTTCATAACGGTCGAGAATTAGCCGACAGAGTCAAGAAGAGAGTTGTAGATCTTATTTTTACCTACGCGTGGATATAAAGAACATCGAAAACGGAGCTCGTATGCGAACGTTATGATTTTTTGAAAATCGGCTGATTTACACACTATATGTGATGCCACGTGTCAGCACCAGGCTGTGACTTGGTGCCCAAGCCAGTTCACGACGTGAATTTAAGGTTCACGACGTAAATTGACCCCAATTCAGCCTATAAATAGAGATCAAGGTTTGCCGAGTTATTCACACCTTTCAAGCCATCTCTCTCTCTCTCTAAAACCTCTCTTTAGCCTCTAAAACCCCCCCTAAAGCCTAGGTAAACCCCCCTTGCACCCGAAGGAAGCCCCGAGGCTCCCGGAGCCCCGAGAAAAGAGACTTTCGGCTCGGGAACGCTACTCCAGCGAAGCCCGGTTTTGAGAAAAACCCTCTGTAAGTGAGCTACGCCTACCCTAACTTTAGTATAGCTTATGTTTCAATATAGTAATGTTATTAGGACCGTATAATGAGTATTTGGGCTTTTATTATGAGTTATATAAGTGTCGTTATAATATCTTTTTAACCACTCGCGGTACGCCGAATCTGGTTTGGAGGGCCGCTTGGGTTGCTGGATTTCAGAAGTGCTATATGCCAAAATGATCTTGCCCTCTGGTGTTTCATGTCTAGCCCCTATCTGTACATAGTGGGTGAAAAGTATTGTGTTAACGCTTATATAATAGTAATAATAGTTAGACTATTAATTAGTCTCGTTGAACATTAGACTAAACTCTAGTGGTAATGATATTAGGTTTTGTCGAAGGAAATTATTTTAAGAGTAACGAAGTGTTGTCCGAGTGCCGAGTCACCACCTTATCAGGTGAGTGCATAGTTACTTTCATCTTACACATAGATATGAAGTATTTATATAAAATACGTGCTATGTGTGCATATTATCTGTATACTTGCTATCTATGCTATATGAACGATTTTATACGTGTTTTAAATGATTTAAACTGTATATGTTTTTTATATCTACAAAATATGTTGGGTAAAACATGGGTATATGAAATATGAGTTGGATGATGAGATGAGAGGTGATATAGACCATGAGATAAGGGTGGGAGGTGAACAATGAGAGAAGCCTTTTACCTAAATGATGGCCCCGTCATCTAGCAGAGTATGGATGACAACCAGGGACTATTCTAGACAGTCCAGTGGAACACTAGCAGGCTCGCAACCTGTAGGTGTTGTGAACGATGTGTTCACCGGTGTACTCTAAAAACTCATTGACATGTATTGTGAGTGGACTCTCGAAAACGATACTGTCAATAAACGAGATAAACCCCGGCGACTATGGAGTTAGCGCCTGTTGAGTAAACCCCGGCGACTATGGAGTTAGCGCCTGTTGAGTAAACCCTGGCAACTATGGATTTAGTTGAGTAAACCCTGGCAACGATGGATTCCGTGCCTATTCCTTAGGATAACCCTTAGGAATGAATGAACGAGGAATAGTTGATTCTTAGGGTAGAATAAAGAAGATAATGGGGATGGGTAATTGGGTTGATTGTTTTGATGTTTAAGCATAATAATTATATTATTATGGGTTGAAAACCCTATGTACTCACCAGGTTTCCCAACTTGACCCACTCAAGCTTATTTTTATCACAGGTGTCGATATGAAGTCACATTACACTGAGAGATTAAGGAGATATAAATCACTAGTGATAATGAATGTAAGTTTTGTTTATGCTTATGTTTCTGTACAGACAATGACATCCCAAATTATTTAAAATGAATAAAAATACATTTCTTCGGAAATGCTTTGATAACGCATTTATCGTGTTTTTCTGGGAACAAATTCCGCAACATTTTTATTAAAAGAAGTACTCTGATTTTTATAAAGCATAAACAAAATCGGTCTTTTCTGGCCGTGAAAATGGGGATGTCACAGTTGGTATCAAAGCATTAGTTTAAGCGAACTAGGAATAAGGATTTATTTCTAGACTTAAACTTAGAATGTTAAGCAATGATTGTGAGGAGTGTGTCTAATATAGTCAGATAATACACCTAGATAGACACAAGCACTAGCTTATTTAGGGAAAGATGCCTAAACTGCTTTTATGTGCTAACTGATTTATGATGCTATACGATCGGATCTATGGTATGTTGCCTACCGGATCTAGAACATTTATGTGTTCAGATTTCTAAACGTTTAAATACAGTATTAGAACTGGCATGTAATTTTTCGGAGTAATAAGGAGGATTACACGTCTAAACCTTCTCTATCTATATTCTCGTCTCGATACACTAAACGCATGCTTCCGTGAACATACCATCATGGTGAGGACTCATAGAGAATTGAGTAAATGGAGGAAATGAAAAGGCTTATGATAGTGAATGACACCTATCAGAAGACACCGTAAGAGTGGTATCTTGCCTTTAGAATACGTCAGGTAAAATAACAGTACATCTAGAGGAGTAGTACGTCCGAAGAACACCTTCGATTGGCGGGATGATGGAACGATTGATGTAATTCCCGAAGTTGTCCTATCGTATGGCATTTCCACCACCAACCGAGTTGAAGTAGAATTGATGATTGAAGATACGCGTGGAAGAAGTCCTAGTAGAGTCTAAGGAAAATTTTATGATTGTTTGGACACATTTATATGTGTTAACATTTTTTGTGATAATGACTTGGAAAACTGCGAGACAATACTTGGGACGAGTATGAGTAGGTGTGAATGGTAGTAGAGGCCTATACTACCGGAAGCACAGGACTCACACTTGGATCAGGGAAAGTCACAAGGTTACCAAGAAGCTAGTAATTGATACCGTTTTATTCAAGTATGTCTTTACCATTGTTTCGGTAATGACTAAGAAGATGATTATTATTCCGGCCCTAGTGGTAATATCAAATTGAGTCCGACTACGATGAGTATGTTACGTGGTTCAGAGAACCAAGTTCGATGTAGCATCTGACTTAAGCGGAAAGATTGAAATAAAAGATAGTCAAAGCGATCATTAGACGTATCGCGATAGTTGCCTGTAACTAGAAATTCTACCTTTTAATATGTGATCAGAACATGAAGGAACGTATATTCCATTCCGGAATTTGACTCTAAGAGACCTGATTCTGAGCGTTGCAACATACGATGGTAGGTCATTAGAATATGATACATCGGTCCATTATAGTAAGGATTTATTTCTAGACTTAAACTTAGAATGCTAAGCAATGATTGTGAGGAGTGTGTCTATGTAACATCCCAAAAATACAACCCAAACATTTTTGTTTGAAAACTTTACTAAACCATAATATCAAATATTAAAAGATAAAAACCATGAATCGTGTATCTCAAAATGTCATAATAAATTTATCAAATCGAAACTAGTGTCAAGATCATATCAAAATATCAGAGTCTAACTCCCAGGCTAAACTGTGGTATGTGCCATGCCATCATCCCGAGCCCTTCCCTTTGCTAGCTGAAGTACCTGAAACCAAAATTGAAACTGTAAGCACGAAGCTTAGTGAGCTCCCCCAAACTACCACATACCATACAATAACATATAAAGCACATACTGGGCCTTGCCCACTACATCGGACCGAAGTCCAGAACTAACTAGGGCCTTGCCCACTGCATCGGACCAAAGTCCGGAACTGCATCAGACCGAAGTCCGGAACTGACTAGGGCCTTTCCCACTGCATCGGACCGAAGTCCGGAACTGCATCGGACCGAAGTCCGGAACTGACTAGGGCCTTGCCCACTGCATCGGACCGAAGTCCGGAACTGACTGAACATAGCATAACATAATCATAGCATATAATATGAACACATATACTGCATATTGCATCGGACCATAGTTCGTAACACATAACACATACCATGCATGTATCACAAAGACACCAAGCATACTGAACTACTGCATCAGACTTTAGTCCGGAACTACTGCTAACTAAACGGGCCGGCATTGTGGCCGTAGACACGTTCTTACTGGAAGGAAAACTCACCTCGTAAGGCTGGCTGCTGAAATGCTGCTCGGGAACTGTCTGACTGCTGCTCCGGTAACTCCCCGGCTACAATTCCCAAAAGACACTTAATCAGACACTGATAACTAATCTTAGGGTAAAATGACTATTTTAACCCTTGGCCAAAGTCAACAATCTGTTGACCTGACTCGCCGAGTTGGGCCGCCAACTCGTCGAGTCCCTATCTTTCCTTCTACTCCCTTTCCCGACTCTACTCGTCGTGTTTAACGAAAACTCGACGAGTTCTCCTTCTTTACTGATATCCTGCCAACCTTCGTCCGAATCGCCGAGTTGTATGATCAACTCGTCGAGTTCACCTTCAACATAAGAACACGTCCAGTCTGTGACTCCTCGAGTTGTATGAACAACTCGTCGAGTCTGTTCTAAGGGGAAAGGAGATTGCCTTGGACTCGCCGAGTCAGGGCGTAGACTCGCCGAGTCCCTCTACACTCAGATCCATGCCTTAACTCACTGAGTCTTTACTCCACTCACTAAACAGACTCGCTACTACTGAACAGGGAATCTACGATTCGCGACCTGACTCGCCGAGTCAAAATAACGACTCGCCGAGTCCTTTGCATGCAGTTTCTATTCAGTCGATTCTAATCAGTTTTAGTGCATCCAATTCATAGATCTGGGTTTCTGGGACTATCTGAACACGTAAAGTTGCTAACTTTACATGTATCTATGATGCAATGAAGCAATAACACTCAAACTTGGCTATTATGGGGGTTACTTGTCTAGAACAAAGCCATGGCTGCCAAAAGGTGGCCTTCTTGAGCTCCTGGAACTCAAGAGAGGCTAGATCCGAGATATGCCTTGATTACAAAGCTTCATCACTAGGGATTTGGGGTTTTTGAGCTCAAAACCATCAATTTGGGGACAAACTAGATCTAGCAATACAATAACCAAGATGAAAGCTTTATTACCAGAAAGGATGGCCAAAGAGGAGTATAATCTGGATCTACTTCTTCTTCCTTGAGTTCTTCTACCTTCTCCTTCTTCGTCTTGCTCAACAATGCACCAATATTCCTTCACAAGGACAAAGATCACTCACACACACTTCAAGGAGGATAGGGTTTCGGGAATAAGTCTCTGAGAGGTGAAGGAGGCTGGTTTGGGGCTATAATGGTGTTTAAATAGGGTACACTCCTTGAAAATTAGGGCTTCATCCAGACTGGTGGACTCGCCGAGTCCGGAATATGGACTCGTGGAGTCGCCACGCCAACTCCACGTGCTGACCGTTGCTACTCGACGAGTTAGGGCCACTGACTCATCGAGTAGCTTCTAAAATAAGAAGAAAAATAATGTTTTAAATGCATACCAGGAACGGGGCGTTACAACTCTCCCCCACTTATCTTAGACTTCATCCTCGAAGTCTGCTGCTACTGAATCTGAAAATAACTCCGGATAATGCTCCCTCATCTCCTCGTCGGTCTCCCATGTCCACTCCGAACCCTTCCGGTGTTGCCACTGCACCTTCACTAGCTGAACCACCTTGTTCCTCAAGGTCTTCGTCTTCCGATCCAAGATCGCAACTGGTCTCTCGATGTAATTCAGGCTGCTGTCAACCTGAATATCCTCCAGCGGTACAACTACTGACTCATCCACCAAACACTTCCGTAACTGAGACACATGGAAAGTGTTGTGGATCTGGCTAAGCTCTGCTGGAAGATCTAACCGATAAGCAACCCGACCCACCCTGGCCAAAACCCTAAAGGGACCAATGAACCTGGGGCCCAGCTTGCCCCTCTTTCGGAACCTGATGACACCCTTCCAGGGTGACACTTTTAGGAGGACCATATCGCCTACCTAAAACTCCAAATCAGAACGCCTTCTATCGGCGTAACTCTTCTGTCGACTCTGAGAAGTCTGGAGTCGGCTACGAACCTGTTGAATCAACTTTGTGGTCTTAAGCACCACCTCAGTGCTCCCCATGACTCTCTGACCGACCTCGCCCCAACAGATTTGGGGTCCTACACTTCCTCCCATGGAGCATCTCAAAGAGGGGCCGGTCTATACTGGAGTGGTAACTGTTGTTATACGAAAATTCCGCTAATGGAAGGTATGTATCGCAACTGCCACCAAAATCTAGGACACATGCCCGAAGCATGTCCTCGAGAGTCTGAATCGTCCTCTCGCTCTGTCCGTCCGTCTGAGGGTGGAAAGCGGTGCTGAAAAGGAGACGAGTCCCCATCTCGTCATGGAACCGCTTCCAAAACCTGGAAGTGAACCGGACGTCTCGATCTGATACTACCGAAACAGACACTCCATGACGTGCCACAACCTCTCGCACATAAATATCGGCTAACTTCTCGGCCGATATACTCTCCTGGATCGGTACGAAATGCGCGCTCTTGGTCAACCGATCCACTATGACCCAAATCGAGTCAACTCCACGTGCAGTCCTGGGAAGCTTAGTAACGAAATCCATGGTGATATCCTCACATTTCCACACGGGAATGTTTAATGGCTACATCTTGCCTTGGGGTCTCTGGTACTTTTCCTTGACCTTCCTGCAAGTCAGGCATCTCTCCACGTACCAAGCTACGTCCTGCTTCATGCAGGGCCACCAATAATCGGGTCGAAGATCTTTGTACATCTTCGTCGCCCCTGGGTGGATGGAGAACCGAGACTTGTGGGCCTCATCCATCAACACATGCCGTACTCCTCCCCAGTACGGCACCCAAACTCTCCCATGAAGGGTTAACAATCCTCGACTGTCATAATCGAAAGAAGCTACTCAGCCCATGATCCTCTCGCACTTCTGTCTTTCCTCTTTTAGGCCCTCAACATGTGCCTCTCTAATCTGCTCCAACAATGGAGTAATCACTGTCATCCTCAGACATATATCTCTGATCGGGGCCGTCATCGCCTTGCGGTTCGGGCGTCGGCCACTACATTGGCCTTGCCCGGATGATAAAGGATCTCACAATCATAGTCCTTAACCACATCTAACCACCGACGTTGCCTCATGTTTAGATTCGGCTTATCCATGAGGTACCTCATACTCTTGTGATCCGTGTAAATGGTACAACGGACCCCATAGAGGTAATGTCTCTAAATCTTGAGGGCGAACACCACTGTCCCCAGCTCTAAATCGTGCGTCGGATAGTTAGCCTCGTGAGGCTTCAACTGTCTAGAGGCATAAGCTATCACATGCCCTCGCTGCATCAACACTGCTCCCATACCTATGATCGAAGCATCACAGTAGACTACGAAGTCATCCACTCCCTCTAGCAGGGTAAGAATCGGTGCCTCACATAATCTCTGCATGAGGGTCTCAAATGCTGCCTGCTGCTCAGGCCCCCAGCGAAATGCCACCGACTTCCTGGTCAGTCGAGTGAGCGGAACTGCTATCTTGGAGAAATCCTGGATGAATCTCCTGTAGTACCCTGCCAAACCTAGGAAGCTCCGAATCTCAGATGGAGACCTCGGGACCTCCCACTGCATCATGGCCTCTATCTTGGCCGGATCTACTAGTATACCCTTCTAGTTGACGAGGTGTCCAAGGAACTGCACCTCGCGCAACCAGAACTCATACTTGGAGAACTTTGCGAAAAGTTTCTCCCTCCTCAGTGTCTCTAGCACCTCCCTCGGGTGCTCCTCGTGCTGCTCCTGAGTCTTGGAATAGACCAAGATGTCATCGATTAACACTATCACAGACCGATCCAACATCGGTCTGCATACGCGGTTCATGAGATCCATGAACGCGGTTGGTGCGTTGGTGAGCCCAAATGGCATCACCACGAACTCATAATGACCATAGCGGGTCCTAAAAGCGGTCTTCTGTACGTCCTCACCTCTGACCCGCATATGATGATAACCGGAGCGCAAATCAATCTTGGAGAACCAAGATGCTCCCTAGAGCTGATCAAACAAGTCATCTATCCTCGGAAGTGGGTAACGTTTCTTCACCGTCACCTTGTTCAACTCCCGGTAATCTATACACATACGGTGTGACCCGTCCTTCTTCTTCACAAACAGGATCGGGGATCCCCATGGTGAACTGCTCAGTCTGATAAAACCCTTGTCTAGCAGCTCCTGCAGCTACGTAGACAACTCCTGCATCTCGGGAGGAGCCAACCGGTACGGTGCCTTGGCTATTGGAGCCGCACCAGGAACCAGGTCAATCCTGAACTCAACCTGTCTCTCAGGAGGTATCCTAGGAAAATCCTCTGGAAATACATCCGGGTACTCGCGTACTACCAGTACATCGCCAACTGTCGCCTTGCCCTTCTCCCGGGCATCTAAAACAAAGGCGACGTACCCCGCGCAACCCTGCTGAAAGTAGCGCCTCGGTCTCGCTGTTGAACACAGAATCGGTCCGCGTTGTGGCCTCTCGCCCTGAATCACTAACTCTCCCCCATTAGGAGTGCGAACCCTCACTACTGCAGTTCACAATCAATCACTACCCCATTGGGGCTCAACCAATCCATACCCACTATCACCTTATTGTTGGATTAGATGTCTAAGCCCATAACTATTATTGGTATGTACTTGACCCGAGAGTAGCATGGTCCATTTGGGTTGCATATCATCAGGACAATTTGTTAGGATGGACTTTTGAGAGAAGGTTATTTATGGTTTATTAATATATTATAAGTTATAATATATTAATATGAAATCATATGTTTTAATTAGTATCGATCAAGAATTAATTTGGAATTAATTTAGTGATCAAAAGAGACTAATTAAATCTATGGGGACTAATTATGATAATTAGTTATATTTATATGTGTTGGGCTTATGATCCATGTTGGACCAAGTTTATGTATGGATACATAAAGAGTTGGGCCACATGAACCATGGATCATAAAACCCATGGGTATGGATTATGGGTTATACCCATGACCCTTGGAATCCTACATATAAATAGGTTACTCCATAGCCAAAATCACCACTTCTTTTCTTAGAGAAATATGGAGGTGTTTTGGTGCATGGAATTCTCTCTCAAGAGCCACCTTTGTCCTAGGTGTGTTGTGATTCCATTTGAGGCATTTCATACTATTGGTGCTAAGCTCTTAAGGCCAAATACATCAAGACTTCAAGCCACATAAAAAGGTATGTTTCCCTAACTAGTATATTATATGGTTTATGTCAAATGCATGCTAGTTATAGGTTTAATGCCTTGGAAACCATTTGCAAGTATAATAGAGAAAACATAGATCCAAGGTATTTAGGGTTGTATGTGCACCATAGGATGTTGTAGTATACTAAAACCCAACAGTGGTATCAAAGCCATGGGTTGTTTTCTATTATATTTGATGCAAATGTATTTTTTTTTTCAAGTTGAAGGAAAAAAAAAGAAAAAAAAACATGAAGTTTGTCAAATTTTATGATAATTACTTGATTTTATGAAAAACTAATTATTTATAAAATTTGAGTCACTTTACTACAAGAGTTGAATTAGGTCAATTTATTAAAAGATAGAATGATATGATTATTTTATTTGTTTTAAAAGTTTGATCTAAATGGTTTTAAGGAGTTACAAATTTTGTCATAAAATTTTGGAACTCAAAAGTTTTTTTTAAAGTTATGATCTTAAGAGTTTTGAAACTTCCATAAGTTATGGATGTGAAATGTCTCATTTATTAACTCTTTAGGTTATGAATTCCAAGAGTCTTCAAAGGATAATTGTCAAAGTTTCAAGATTTGTATTAGTTTATATGATTATCTAATTTCTTGAAAATTGTTGATGTGAATTATCTTTACTTATGAGTTTAATCTAGATCATAGAAAAATTATTTGATTATTATGTTAATTGGAATATTTGATCTTAATGGTTTTTATGAACTCCATAACTTGTCCTCAAGTTATGGAAAGTGAAGAGTTTTTCTTTTTAAAGTGTCATTAAGTCTCATAGGTTATGAAAATAGAAGAGTCACTATTTTTAATGTCATCATTAAATGATTTAATGTCTTCCATAACTTGTCCTCAAGTTATGGAACTTGAATTTTTTTTTTCATTAAACCTTAATTAAACTCATAAGTTATGAAAAATCCAAGAGTTTTGAAAGGTTTCAAAACTTGTCCTCAAGTTTTGGAATTTGTAAAATTACCCCCCATGTATACTTTAATTCCAAACTAGACCTTAGAATTTTAAATTTTTAAAATTCAACCCTTATACTATTATTATAATTTTAATTATATAGATATGTATAAGATAAAGTCGTCTTACCATTAGTAGGCCTCATTCACGAAGCCGGTCTATAAGGGGGGTATAAGGTTACTGCCTATAAAATGGCAGTTTAATGGGTGTCCACTCTCACTCACCGCTTCCTTGACCGGTGGAGGGTCGTTAGCCGAACAGGTAGGACAAGGACTATAATTCTCCCTTCATTATAAGTATAATGATAAATACTAAGTAACTAAACACTTATAAATTCTCAATCTTAGTTACTTAGGAAATGTGAATAAGGTGCTAATCCATGAAATTACACTTTGCACTTTGTTTAAGCTGTTAGTGGAGCGTGTGTGGTTAACCGGCACACTAACCTGGACTTAACAAGGTAGGCAAAGGGTAACTTAATGTTTATCATAGTATCGTTGGAGCGTGTGTGGTTAACCGGCACATCGATTGAGGGGTAAATATTAAGGGTACCAAGTATATTTGCATGGTTACTTCACACCTTGTTTTGTGATCCTCGGCATCCCAGTCACAAAACCTGAAGGGCACACTCGAGATTGAAACATGCTATTGAAAAGTTCAATGAATCTCAAAAGAATCTAGGAGTTTCAAAACCAATTAAAACCTAATAATACATTTCGTTTATCTTGGTGGAAATTGGTGAATCGTCATTCACCTACCTTCAAATATTTTATAGCTTGGATTACGGCATCCCTCTTCCAAGTTATAAAATAGTTTGTTGGGTCCTAGCCTTAATATATCATATTGGGTGTTATATTAAGGACTTAAATCAACTTTACGTGAATTTCTCCCATTGTTGATGTCTGGTTTAGACAACAATGATCTTCCCAAACCAAGCTTTCCTAATGAATATGACTTCCCGAGTTTGGCTCATGGAAGTCATACTTCTCTTCCTCCACCTCCTCCAATCATTCTCCCTAACCCACAAGTTCAAGGTCACTCAAGCCCTAATTGCAAGGAAGGTCTATGTGTGATCACATCTTAGAGATGAAGTCACATATTGACAAGCCGGGAGAGTTGGGTGTCAAAGTCTTGAGAAAGTTGGATGTTCAATCACTTTCTAAGTCACATAGTGAGTTCCTTTGGGACTACTAAGAAACAGACAATGACATGAACCTTAATGATCATATCTATTTGCTTGGTGCTGCTGAATCAGCAATGATTTGGAACGATAGTAAAGCAAATTTGATTAGAAGATCAACTTCCAAAAGAATTTATAGACAGTGACAATGGTGACACTGGAAATCCAGAAAAAGCATTCTCTTCCTAATGGAAAGGGATTGGCCATAGTCAACCCGGTTGACCAAATGGTAAAGAGAAAGGCTAAGTTTGAGATAGTCCCATTACCAAAGGGTCCATATGTTTATTTTGCCAAAGGAAGGGGCGTTGATTGCAAAGCTGCCAAATTTACCTAAGGATGTTAAAGTCAATAAGTTTGACTCTACATCAGGTAGAGCCCATTATCTAACTTTATTAAGTTCTATTCTGAGATCCTCATTACATGATGTGACTGGGTCACATGTTGATGTTTTAAGAACCAAAGAATAGAGAGAAATCTTAAAGGAAGTATATGATAATTCTGATCGCGAAGGTGGATTTCGATCGCATCAGAATTTTGAGCAGTTGCTTAAGAAGTTATGATATATTGCTAAGGAATAGATAACAACAATTTTCCATGTGGATTGTAAGGATAAGTTTTTCCGCAAAGTTTTAAAATAAAAGAAAATTGTTTAATTTTATTTATTTGAAGTATCCTTACAATGGCATTTATGGAAAATTGTTGCTTATATGATTCCACTGACAGCAATATTGGAAAATGGATTTGATTCTTTCATTTGTGGTAGTGTCTAAATTTACCAAATCAGGAAAGTTCCTCATCACCCAAGTTTCAATTGGACCGAAACTTGGAATCATGCAAGTTGAATAGTATGATGAATGAGAACTTTCAAGCATTGGAAAATCAAGACTAATTACTTGTTCACATGGATGTGTGAGTCAAGTGAAGGACTAAAGGGATCGAGTACACATTCTTGTGCACTGGTCATGTCCACCACAAAGCTCGTTAAGACTATTTGATTTACTAAAGTTTAGTAAATATTGTTATACTTACAAGTTTAAGTATAATTCTGAAACATTGGAAAAGTCTCAATGTATGGCAGAACGAATGGGAAGAATCAAATTAGGCAGAAAGATAAAAATTCTCAAATCTGAAAAGATGGGAGAGTAATTTAGTATCATGTTTGTGATCGTCTTAATGATTTAGAAATCATATCACAATTAGTCCTCTAAAGGTCATCTTAGTGCATTCTTATGACTAAGAAGAGGAGTCATGAATTGTTGAAATGGTTAGATCAGGAAGATGAGTCACACTTCGTTCCAAAACAATTCTTAGAGTCATACTCCAAGATTGTAACTTGAGTGACATATCTTAAAGAAAGGTTTAAAACACTTGTCAAATGTAAGAGTAAAAGTCTCCTACTCTTGTACATTTGAAATTGGTAAGTTGTGATGTTTTGGATAAAACAAAGACCAACTAAGGCCAATTGTGTGAAGTGTTTGTCTTGATAAAGAATCCGCACTATCTGTTGAATATTTGGCAAGATAGTCTTATATGTCAAGAGGATAGTGGGAGTCTTAAAGATCCTAAAAAGAATTTCAAGAACTAATCAAGAATAAAACCTGAGGTTCTTCACTAGCACACGACTTGAGGTTTATAACCTATCGTGTTGACATATTCTGTGCCCATTCCAGTTAAAGTTGGCTTTGCATAAGAGTTCTGAAAGTTCTCAATTGGTTGCATAACAACTTGGAAGCAATGGCAGGCCCTGTACTGCCAGGTGGCAAGAAGTTAAGATTGCATAAGTTCAGTCCATATGAGTTTGGATTTGTCATTATCCTTGTCTTGTGACTATGGTTTTGACGATTCACATGGATAAGAACACATACACCATAAAATCTAAGGTTCATAAGGTTTCTCTCCGATTCATGAAAATGATGGTGAGGAAACACTTCCACCAAGTAGATTTGAAGCAGATGGCAAAAGGTCTAAACAATTGAGACTATGATTACGGCATCCCTTTTCATAGTTCTGAAATTGTTTAGACACACATGCATGCTATCTAAGGAAAGGTGTATGATTTTGATAAAGTTTTATCAAAACATCTTGTATCAGAAATCTGAACTTTGGTAAGAAAGTCAATAAAGTATTGATTTCTAGAAGTCCAGCTGATTTATGAGTACATGTCAAAGCTAGTGGGAGCATAAGTGTTATGCTAATAATCATCATGTTAGTGGGAGCATGATAATTATTGTTAGTGTTGCAAGTTAGCAATGTTAATTATAGAAAACTAAAGTTTCAATTCGTGAGGCTGCAGGGATTGAAAAAGTTGTTTTGCTATAATTAAGGGAGAGGATATACTTCATTTCAGTTCTAAAGGCTTAGATTGAGACCTTAATCATCTTTAGTCAAGAATATATATATGAATTTCATGTTGGATTGGTTCAACTTAAGGAAATTCTATATATTGCGTTCTCAAAATTCGATTATGATTACGGCATCCCTCTTCATAGTCAAATTTTGAAAACATGGCAAATAAAAATATTGTAGCAAAAGACTGGTCTAGAATCATGTCTTTATGTGAGACATCATGAATCGTGTACCATTTGCTTTGGGTACAGGATCGATTGCATGTGCTATAATATTTGTCATTTCTAAATTTTTCCAAATGCCCAGAGGCATTAAGAAGGGAAAAGGTCTATAATTGGATATGACTAAAATGATTAAGCAATTGTCGAGGACAATCTGAGGTTTACCAAAGATTGGTTGCTCAGGGACAGTTGGAAGTATAGTGCTAATTTTGGAAGGACAATATTGACATATTCTGAAAAGAGGCATCTCTTATTCAGAAGTGATAGTCAAAATGAGAATATGGAGTTGTCTCCATAGGTGGAAGTTATCATGCAAGAAGCATGTCTAAAGCAATGTACTTTGAATATGAGACTTAGTTTCCATGGAGTTGATCTCCATTGGAATACCTTATAATGACTATTGACAAGTCTTTGTGACTTTGTACATATTTATTACAGGAGGGTTAGTGCATATAAGTTTAAAATCTAAACAGATTTCGATAAATGATAGGAATTTCAAATTCTCACATTTTTCGATAAGGATTTGGGAGTGTGAAATTAGAATCATTGAAATTATGTTAAATTGGTTTATTTCACAAAGTAAGGATCATAGACAAACATAGAGTGCATACTTGGTGTATGGCAAAGCTATTGTTTAAGAAAAACATAGTGTACATGCTTGGAGCATAGGACAACTAGTGTTTTTAATTCAAGCATAAAGTTGATAAAACCGAAACAATGAATAATGAGTAATCAGTATGGTGATAAATAAAAGTGTTTATTTATATTCATAGGGTTTGATACCATATTTGATTCATTTATTCTTGTGTTTCACTTTGCATGTTTTGACTTCCAGAATAACTAAGTCGCTCTTCCTGAATGATTAAATTATTCAAACCATCCACAGTCGGTCATATGTTGGAAGTAGATATGAATCAAGACTGTCATGGGTTGGTTTGTAGAGGTCCAAGTTGGTGGACAAAGTGGTGCTACAACACTCATGAGTGCTCATAAGTTCTGAGTATTGGATTCAACCCGCGCTCATTTGAATCACTTCATGGATTTTATCACGAGTGATCATGAGACGATAATATCTTATATTCTTCAAACCTAGAGATATGAGTTGTTACTATGAGTTGGTTATACATTGATTGCACGAAACGCATTTGGTAACTCGATGTTATAAAACGTGCATTTGTGTATGATTCAACAAGTAGTAGAACAAGCCATATGAGTCGAAGTTTATCCACTCCTTTTACCTTCGGGATAAAAGCGATATATGTAGGCCCCTCGATGATTTAGCGATGACACATGTGAGTGCTTGGCCAAGCCAGGACTGATTTGATTTGCTCAATCAGTCAGTCATCATCAATCAAAAATCGGGAAACAACAAATGGACAGAGAGAATGATTATAATCCATGTCTCAGTCTATATGATATCTATATGGAGGAATATATGATCCCTTATCTAATGGACACGTCATTGATTTGTTCAGAGTTCGACAGCGGCTTTAAGAGCTACGATTGCTAGTCGGGTTATGAAGTCGTACTTGCAATAATAGTTTTAGACTTATCCAAGTGGGAGACTGTTGGATTAGATGTCTAAGCCCATAACTATTATTGGTATGTACTTGACCCGAGAGTAGCATGGTCCATTTGGGTTGCATATCATCAGGACAATTTGTTAGGATGGACTTTTGAGAGAAGGTTATTTATGGTTTATTAATATATTATAAGTTATAATATATTAATATGAAATCATATGTTTTAATTAGTATCGATCAAGAATTAATTTGGAATTAATTTAGTGATCAAAAGAGACTAATTAAATCTATGGGGACTAATTATGATAATTAGTTATATTTATATGTGTTGGGCTTATGATCCATGTTGGACCAAGTTTATGTATGGATACATAAAGAGTTGGGCCACATGAACCATGGATCATAAAACCCATGGATATGGATTATGAGTTATACCCATGACCCTTGGAATCCTACATATAAATAGGTTACTCCATAGCCAAAATCACCACTTCTTTTCTTAGAGAAATATGGAGGTGTTTTGGTGCATGGAATTCTCTCTCAAGAGCCACCTTTGTCCTAGGTGTGTTGTGATTCCATTTGAGGCATTTCATACTATTGGTGCTAAGCTCTTAAGGCCAAATACATCAAGACTTCAAGCCACATAAAAAGGTATGTTTCCCTAACTAGTATATTATATGGTTTATGTCAAATGCATGCTAGTTATAGGTTTAATGCCTTGGAAACCATTTGCAAGTATAATAGAGAAAACATAGATCCAAGGTATTTAGGGTTGTATGTGCACCATAGGATGTTGTAGTATACTAAAACCCAACAGTGGTATCAAAGCCATGGGTTGTTTTCTATTATATTTGATGCAAATGTATTTTTTTTTTTCAATTTGAAGGAAAAAAAAAAAGAAAAAAAAAACATGAAGTTTGTCAAATTTTATGATAATTACTTGATTTTATGAAAAACTAATTATTTATAAAATTTGAGTCACTTTACTACAAGAGTTGAATTAGGTCAATTTATTAAAAGATAGAATGATATGATTATTTTATTTGTTTTAAAAGTTTGATCTAAATGGTTTTAAGGAGTTACAAATTTTGTCATAAAATTTTGGAACTCAAAAGTTTTTTTTAAAGTTATGATCTTAAGAGTTTTGAAACTTCCATAAGTTATGGATGTGAAATGTCTCATTTATTAACTCTTTAGGTTATGAATTCCAAGAGTCTTCAAAGGATAATTGTCAAAGTTTCAAGATTTGTATTAGTTTATATGATTATCTAATTTCTTGAAAATTGTTGATGTGAATTATCTTTACTTATGAGTTTAATCTAGATCATAGAAAAATTATTTGATTATTGTGTTAATTGGAATATTTGATCTTAATGGTTTTTATGAACTCCATAACTTGTCCTCAAGTTATGGAAAGTGAAGAGGTTTTCTTTTTAAAGTGTCATTAAGTCTCATAGGTTATGAAAATAGAAGAGTCACTATTTTTAATGTCATCATTAAATGATTTAATGTCTTCCATAACTTGTCCTCAAGTTATGGATCTTGAATTTTTTTTTCATTAAACCTTAATTAAACTCATAAGTTATGAAAAATCCAAGAGTTTTGAAAGGTTTCAAAACTTGTCCTCAAGTTTTGGAATTTGTAAAGTTACCCCCCATGTATACTTTAATTCCAAACTAGACCTTAGAATTTTAAATTTTTAAAATTCAACCCTTATACTATTATTATAATTTTAATTATATAGATATGTATAAGATAAAGTCGTCTTACCATTAGTAGGCCTCATTCACGAAGCCGGTCTATAAGGGGGGTATAAGGTTACTGCCTATAAAATGGCAGTTTAATGGGTGTCCACTCTCACTCACCGCTTCCTTGACCGGTGGAGGGTCGTTAGCCGAACAGGTAGGACAAGGACTATAATTCTCCCTTCATTATAATTATAATGATAAATACTAAGTAACTAAACACTTATAAATTCCCAAT
The DNA here is from genome assembly GCF_052849685.1 of Lactuca virosa. Taxonomy (NCBI): domain Eukaryota; kingdom Viridiplantae; phylum Streptophyta; class Magnoliopsida; order Asterales; family Asteraceae; genus Lactuca; species Lactuca virosa. Next base: position 289,059,786 of record NC_136426.1, read on the forward strand.
CTTAGTTACTTAGGAAAATATGAATAAGGTGCTAATCCATGAAATTACACTTTGCACTTTGTTTAAGCTGTTAGTGGAGCGTGTGTGGTTAACCGGCACACTAACCTGGACTTAACAAGGTAGGAAAAGGGTAACTTAATGTTTATCATAGTATCGTTGGAGCGTGTGTGGTTAACCGGCACATCGATTGAGGGGTAAATATTAAGGGTACCAAGTATATTTGCATGGTTACTTCACATTTTGTTTTGTGATCCTCGGCATCCCAGTCACAAAACATGAAGGGCACACTCGAGATTGAAACATGCCATTGAAAAGTTCAATGAATCTCAAAAGAATCTAGGAGTTTCAAAACCAATTAAAACCTAATAATACATTTCGTTTATCTTGGTGGAAATTGGTGAATCGTCATTCACCTACCTTCAAATATTTTATAGCTTGGATTACGGCATCCCTCTTCCAAGTTATAAAATAGTTTGTTGGGTCCTAGCCTTAATATATCATATTGGGTGTTATATTAAGGACTTAAATCAACTTTACGTGAATTTCTCCCATTGTTGATGTCTGGTTTAGACAACAATGATCTTCCCAAACCAAGCTTTCCTAATGAATATGACTTCCCGAGTTTGGCTCATGGAAGTCATACTTCTCTTCCTCCACCTCCTCCAATCATTCTCCCTAACCCACAAGTTCAAGGTCACTCAAGCCCTAATTGCAAGGAAGGTCTATGTGTGATCACATCTTAGAGATGAAGTCACATATTGACAAGCCGGGAGAGTTGGGTGTCAAAGTCTTGAGAAAGTTGGATGTTCAATCACTTTCTAAGTCACATAGTGAGTTCCTTTGGGACTACTAAGAAACAGACAATGACATGAACCTTAATGATCATATCTATTTGCTTGGTGCTGCTGAATCAGCAATGATTTGGAACGATAGTAAAGCAAATTTGATTAGAAGATCAACTTCCAAAAGAATTTATAGACAGTGACAATGGTGACACTGGAAATCCAGAAAAAGCATTCTCTTCCTAATGGAAAGGGATTGGCCATAGTCAACCTGGTTGACCAAATGGTAAAGAGAAAGGCTAAGTTTGAGATAGTCCCATTACCAAAGGGTCCATATGTTTATTTTGCCAAAGGAAGGGGCGTTGATTGCAAAGCTGCCAAATTTACCTAAGGATGTTAAAGTTAATAAGTTTGACTCTACATCAGGTAGAGCCCATTATCTAACTTTGTTAAGTTCTATTCTGAGATCCTCATTACATGATGTGACTGGGTCACATGTTGATGTTTTAAGAATCAAAGAATAGAGAGAAATCTTAAAGGAAGTATATGATAATTTTGATCGTGAAGGTGGATTTCGATCGCATCAGAATTTTGAGCAGTTGCTTAAGAAGTTATGATATATTGCTAAGGAATAGATAACAACAATTGAAATTCTCACATTTTTCGATAAGGATTTGGGAGTGTGAAATTAAAATCATTGAAATTATGTTAAATTGGTTTATTTCACAAAGTAAGGATCATAGACAAACATAGAGTGCATACTTGGTGTATGGCAAAGCTATTGTTTAAGAAAAACATAGTGTACATGCTTGGAGCATAGGACAACTAGTGTTTTTAATTCAAGCATAAAGTTGATAAAACCGAAACAATGAATAATGAGTAATCAGTATGGTGATAAATAAAAGTGTTTATTTATATTCATAGGGTTTGATACCATATTTGATTCATTTATTCTTGTGTTTCACTTTGCATGTTTTGACTTCCAGAATAACTAAGTCGCTCTTCCTGAATGATTAAATTATTCAAACCATCCACAGTCGGTCATATGTTGGAAGTAGATATGAATCAAGACTGTATTGGGTTGGTTTGTAGAGGTCCAAGTTGGTGGACAAAGTGGTGCTACAACACTCATGAGTGCTCATAAGTTCTGAGTATTGGATTCAACCCGCGCTCATTTGAATCACTTCATGGATTTTATCACGAGTGATCATGAGACGATAATATCTTATATTCTTCAAACATAGAGATATGAGTTGTTACTATGAGTTGGTTATACATTGATTGCACGAAACGCATTTGGTAACTCGATGTTATAAAACGTGCCTTTGTGTATGATTCAACAAGTAGTAGAACAAGCCATATGAGTCGAAGTTTATCCATTCCTTTTACCTTCGAGATAAAAGCGATATCTGTAGGCCCCTCGATGATTTAGCGATGACACATGTGAGTGCTTGGCCAAGCCAGGACGGATTTGATTTGTTCAATCAGTCAGTCATCATAAATCAAAAATCGGGAAACAACAAATGGACAGAGAGAATGATTATAATCCATGTCTCAGTCCATATGATATCTATATGGAGGAATATATGATCCCTTATCTAATGGACACTTCATTGATTTGTTCAGAGTTCGACAGCGGCTTTAAGAGCTACGATTGCTAGTCGGGTTATGAAGTCGTACTTGCAATAATAGTTTTAGACTTATCCAAGTGGGAGACTGTTGGATTAGATGTCTAAGCCCATAACTATTATTGGTATGTACTTGACCCGAGAGTAGCATGGTCCATTTGGGTTGCATATCATCAGGACAATTTGTTAGGATGGACTTTTGAGAGAAGGTTATTTATGGTTTATTAATATATTATAAGTTATAATATATTAATATGAAATCATATGTTTTAATTAGTATCGATCAAGAATTAATTTGGAATTAATTTAGTGATCAAAAGAGAATAATTAAATCTATAGGGACTAATTATGATAATTAGTTATATTTATATGTGTTGGGCTTATGATCCATGTTGGACCAAGTTTATGTATGGATACATAAAGAGTTGGGCCACATGAACCATGGATCATAAAATCCATAGGTATGGATTATGGGTTATACCCATGACCCTTGGAATCCTACATATAAATAGGTTACTCCATAGCCAAAATCACCACTTCTTTTCTTAGAGAAATATGGATGTGTTTTGGTGCATGGAATTCTCTCTCAAGAGCCACCTTTGTCCTAGGTGTGTTGTGATTCCATTTGAGGCATTTCATACTATTGGTGCTAAGCTCTTAAGGCCAAATACATCAAGACTTCAAGCCACATAAAAGGTATGTTTCCCTAACTAGTATATTATATGGTTTATGTCAAATGCATGCTAGTTATAGGTTTAATGCCTTGGAAAACATTTGCAAGTATAATAGAGAAAACATAGATCCAAGGTATTTAGGGTTGTATGTGCACCATAGGATGTTGTAGTATACTAAAACCCAACACTTATTCCCTCGCAGGGGAATAGGAACCAGATCTACTGAAAACTGCTCATCAAATAACCACAGCGAACACCCCCTATGTACGCTCGCAACCCTGACGGTCCTGTCATCAGCTATCTCAACCTCAAGTGGACTTTCCAGCTCCCCCAGAGCTCTGCTAAACCGCTTGCTAAGCGCAAGCGAGACAAACGATCGGGTGGCCCCCGAATCAAACAATACTGTAGCTGAAATGTTGTTCACTAAGAACGACCCCGTCACCACATTAGGAGTCGCCTGCGCCTCCTCTGCTGTCATCTGGAAAGCTCTACTCTTCGCCACTGGCGCCTCAGCCCGACCCTGACGGCCGTCTGTAATCCTTAAAGTAGCAGGGGCAGGTGTTGTCTCCTTCCCTGCTGCTGCTAAACTCGGGCACAGGGACTTTTTATGTCCCCTCTGATTGCAATGGAAGCAAATCAGATTAGTTGTTGTGGTGGTGGTGGTGGCTGTACAATCCCTACTCATATGCCCGATCCGACCGCACTTGTAGCAGCCGGAGATCCCTGCCTTACACGCCCCATCGTGCAATCTCCCACACTTGCCACACCTACTGTGGATCTGCTGTCTTCTGGATCTGTGATCCGATACCTTGGGCTTTTTTCCCGAACTCCCTGTGCCAGATGCTGCCTCTGGCTTCCTCTTCTTCTCCATCTCCAAATCTATCTCTCTCTCACGAGCCCTCGCAATCATGTCATCCTGCGTTTTACAGCTGGACCGGCTCACAAACTGTCTGATATCACTCCTCAACATCTCATGATAACGAGCCTTCTTCATCTCCTCATCAGCCGCATACTGAGGAACGAGAAGAGCCCACTCCCTAAACTTGGCGGTAATCTCCGCCACAGTCTCAGTAGTCTGAGTAAGATCCTGAAACTCCCTCAATACCTGTTGCACCTCGATAACCGGTGCAAACTCGGCTTTGAACCTGGTAGTGAAATCAGTCCAGGTCATCGCATCGAGAGATGCGTCATCTCCCATGACATGTCCGATCTCCTCCCACCAATCTCGTGCCCTGTCCTTCAGGAGACAGGATGCTAGTCTGACCTTGTCCCCCTCGGGACATCTGCTGGTGCGGAATGCATTAGCGACATCCGCCAACCACCTGGTACTCGCAATGGGATCCCGCGCCCCATGGTAGTCAGGAGCTCCACATGCTCTGAACTCCCTGAAAGTGAGGGTGCGCGACCCCATCATGGCCGCCACCTCAGCACGAAATGTGCTCAACTTCTCGTCCATCAGCTCCAAAATACCCTCCTTGATCGAACCGAAGATCACAGGAGTCTGCTCGAGTATGATGCGAGTAACCTCTGAGGAGAGAAACTCCCTAGTCTGCTCATCCAAATGCTCGGCCCCCGAGCCTGATCTCGATCCCTCACCGGCACCTGAACTGCCGACTGCTGGTCTAGGGCGTAAAACCACCATTCTGAAAACACATAATGACAACGTCAGGAATACAGATATATCTTGAGGGATCGCTACTACTACAAGTTTCCTGGTCTCATCTCAGCCTTCCTTGATTCGAGTACGGATCCTCTACTTTCAGTAGTACGGGCCCATACTACCTTCCACATCTATCTGTACTTTCCTCAAGAACCGCCTTGACTCCACCAAGTCCCTTCTACTACCACTGCTCTCTGCTAATCTCATCCTAGGCTTGCCCTAAGGTAATCACTAACCCACTCTCCGCTATCAGTTGCACAAGGTCCCGGCTACCTCCCCCTAACTAGCTCGTGAATACTATTACATATCACTAAGACTAGATAATTCTTCGAATGAGAGATCCTTCCCTACAACGGTTGGACTCAGACAAGAGCTGCACAATAGAGCTAGACCTAACCTTCTGAAATTATTTAATCCTCACAATATGTAACGTAACATATTCATTTACTAGTTAGTGAAAGATAACTAAGACTCCTAAAAGCACAAAGCAAGCAGCATTCGAGCGTCGAGTACACATAATCAAGCATATACTACTCTGGCTATCATACTGACAATTCTGTACTAGCATGAAGTTTTCATAGAGCTGAAACACATATAACAGGCACATAAGGCATCCTTCCTAGATCCTTAGTCCTAATCTAGCATGTTGTTCTAATAAAGATGATAATCATAACATAGCATAAACTTGTATGGATAATTTGGGAGTACTTACTTGAGCTCGGCTGATTGCATGCACCACACCCTTTTTGTCTTTTCAAAGTTCTTTTCTTTCTGAAAATTCTTTTTGCTTTTCTAAAACTCTTTTCTTTTTAAGCTTTTTTTTTCTTTTCTAAAACTCTTTTCTTTTGAAAACTTTATACCAGTTCCTTAGTTTGAGTTCAGATACACTCGGGAGTGCGCCCGAATCCCTCAAACCAAGGCTCTGATACCAACTTGTAACATCCCAAAAATACAACCCAAAAATTTTTGTTTGAAAACTTTACTAAACCATAATATCAAATATTAAAAGATAAAAACCATGAATCGTGTATCTCAAAATGTCATAATAAATTTATCAAATCGAAACTAGTGTCAAGATCATATCAAAATATCAGAGTCTAACTCCCAGGCTAAACTGTGGTATGTGTCATCCCATCATCCCGAGCCCTTCCCTTTGCTAGCTGAAGTACCTGAAACCAAAACTGAAACTGTAAGCACGAAGCTTAGTGAGCTCCCCCAAACTACCACATACCATACAATAACATATAAAGCACATACTGGGCCTTGCCCACTGCATCGGACCGAAGTCCGGAACTAACTAGGGCCTTGCCCACTGCATCGGACCAAAGTCCAGAACTGCATCAGACCGAAGTCCGGAACTGACTAGGGCCTTTCCCACTGCATCGGACCGAAGTCCGGAACTGACTAGGGCCTTTCCCACTGCATCGGACCGAAGTCTGGAACTGCATCGGACCGAAGTCCGGAACTGACTGAACATAGCATAACATAATCATAGCATATAATATGAACACATATACTGCATACTGCATCGGACCATAGTCCGGAACACATAACACATACCATGCATGTATCACAAAGACACCAAGCATACTGAACTACTGCATCGGACTGTAGTCCGGAACTACTGCTAACTAAACGGGCCGGCATTGTGGCCGTAGACACGTTCTTACTGGAAGGAAAACTCACCTCGTACGGCTGGCTGCTGAAATGCTGCTCGGGAACTGTCTGACTGCTGCTCCGGTAACTCCCCGGCTACAATTCCCAAAAGACACTTAATCAGACACTGATAACTAATCTTAGGGTAAAATGACTATTTTACCCCCTGGCCAAAGTCAACAATCCGTTGACCTGACTCGCCGAGTTGGGCCGCCAACTCGTCGAGTCCCTATCTTTCCTTCTACTCCCTTTCCCGACTCTACTCGTCGAGTTTAACCAAAACTCGACGAGTTCTCCTTCTTTACTGATATCCTGCCAACCTTCATCCGACTCGCCGAGTTGTATGATCAACTCGTCGAGTTCACCTTCAACATAAGAACACGTCCAGTCTGTGACTCGCCGAGTTGTATGAACAACTCGTCGAGTCTGTTCTTACGGGTAAGGAGATTGCCTTGGACTCGTCGAGTCCCTCTACACTCAGATCCATGCCTTAACTCACTGAGTCTTTACTCCACTCACTAAATAGACTCGCTACTACTAAACAGGGAATCTAAGATTCGTAACCTGACTCGCCGAGTCAGAAGAACGACTCGTCGAGTCCTTTGCATGCATTTTCTATTCAGTCGATTCTAATCAGTTTTAGTGCATCCAATTCATAGATCTGGGTTTCTGGGACTATCTGAACATGTAAAGTTGCTAACTTTACATGTATCTATGATGCAATGAAGCAATAACACTCAAACTTGGCTATTATGGGGGTTACTTGTCTAGAACAAAGCCATGGCTGCCAAAAGGTGGCCTTCTTGAGCTCCTGGAACTCAAGAGAGGCTAAATCTGAGATATGGCTTGATTACAAAGCTTCATCACTAGGGATTTGGGGTTTTTGAGCTCAAAACCATCAATTTGGGGACAAACTAGATCTAGCAATACAATAACCAAGATGAAAGATTTATTACCAGAAAGGATGGCCAAAGAGGAGTATAATCTGGATCTACTTCTTCTTCCTTGAGTTCTTTTACCTTCTCCTTCTTCTTCTTGCTCAACAATGCACCAAGATTCCTTCACAAGGGCAAAGATCACTCACACACACATCAAGGAGGCTAGGGTTTCGAGAATAAGTCTCTGAGAGGTGAAGGAGGCTGGTTTGGGGCTATAATGGTGTTTAAATAGGGTGCACTCCTTGAAAATTAGGGCTTCATCCAGACTGGTGGACTCGCCGAGTTCGGAATATGGACTCGTCGAGTCGCCACGCCAACTCCACGTGCTGACCCGCTGCTACTTGACGAGTTAGGGCCACTGACTTGTCGAGTAGCTTCTAAAATAAGAAGAAAAATAATGTTTTAAATGCATACCAGGAACGGGGCGTTACAACTCTCCCCCACTTATCTTAGACTTCGTCCTCAAAGTCTGCTGCTACTGAATCTGAAAATAACTCCAGATAATGCACCCCCATCTCCTCCTCGGTCTCCCATGTCCACTCTGAACCCTTCCGGTGCTGCCACGACACCTTCACTAGCTAAACAACCTTGTTCCTCAAGTTCTTCGTCTTCCGATCCAAGATCGCAACTGGTCTCTCGATGTAATTCAAACCTGAATAACCTCCAACGGTACAACTGCTGACTCATCCACCAAACACTTCTGTATTGAGACACATGGAAAGTGTTGTGGTGTAACATCCCAACCGTCAGGTATTATTAATATTTTTCCTTTAAGACTTCACGTTGAAGGTCTACTCGACGAGTTGGCGCTATGACTCGTCGAGTAGCAGCGGGTTGGTCCGCGTGTTTAAGTGACCTACTCGCCGAGTCCAATAGGGGACTCGACGAGTAGGAGCTGGCAGATGAAACCCTAAATTTTGGGGGTTTGCACCCTATTTTAGGATCACTTATCCCCCCTTAGCCTCTCTTACTGCTCCCCTCGAATTCAGAAACCCTAATTCGTGTTGTTCTCTATATTGGTATGCTTCTTAGCTTGGAAGGGGGATTTGGTGAGGAAAGGTTTGAAGACCAAGAAGTTTTGAACAAGGAACAGTTGGGGATCTGAAGTCTACCTTAGTTTATCATCCATTTGGAGGTATCAAGTCATCACCTTGAGCTTCTTCTAGTTAAACCCCCTTTCTATATTGAGTTTTGGGACCATTATGGGCATTTGGTGATGCATTTTGAGTGATGAACCAAGATCTGAAGTTGCAACTTCAGATCTAGGCTCATCTTGGCCCTTATCATCATAAAGTCTCAGTCTTTAGCATGTTGGTGAAGCCCTTTTGCCTATAGCCCCATTCTTTAGCTTGTTTTAGGTCATTATCACCATGCATGCACGTAAAGTTTGCAACTTTACGTGATAAACATGCCTTGGGAAGCTGGATCTACAATTTGGAGCCTCAACATGGCTTAAAAAGCATCTGTATGGATGAAGGATTGAAGGGACTCGGTGAGTCGTAAGGTCGACTCGGCGAGTCATATGAAGATAGGCATGAACTCGACGAGTTGATGAACAACTTTGCGAGTCCGTTGAAGATTGCCTTGAACTCGGCGAGTCGTTCGAAGACTCGGCGAGTCGGCTAGGGTTTCTCCCAATTCTTGGACACGTATGAACTCGGCGAGTTAAAGGGGAACTCGACGAGCCAATCAAGGATTTCACGACTTCTCGAGTTTAGGAAGGACTCGACGAGTCGGTGAATTGCACTCGACGAGTCGAGTCAACATGGACTGTTGACTTTGACTGTGGACTTTGACTTTAACCAAGAGTTGACCAGTTGACTTCTGAGGGTATTCTGGTAATATGGAGATTTATGAAAAAGGGTTTTATGGTAACTATAGGTGGTGGAGTTCGTGTTGGTGATCCGGGAGTTGAGCTTTCTAGTTTCAGACGTCAGTTGCAAGGTGAGTTATCCTCACTATATCAACAGGGTCTAAGGCACCAAGGCCGGCCCTTATGGATTTGTATTTGGATTATTACATAATATGTGCATTGTTTCGCATCCTGTTAGTTAGGATGGTGATATGCTTATGTTTAGTGATCGGGTTCGGTCGATATCCTAGTTACAAGATTATTCTATGATATGAATTGGGTAGGTCGGTGTCCTGGTTTAGGACGTTGCTATGCTATGTGATCTGTTAGATCGGTTTGTCTGTTATTATGATAGCCTATGAATGTATATGCACATGTTGTTTGATTTGGGTGTTGGGTTGAGGCGGTCCTGCTTTGTGCTGAAGGCCAACATACCCAGGGCGGTCCAGATAGACTACAAAACCCAAGAGGGTATGATAGTCAGACCGAAGGCCCGGCGAGCGGTCCGGATAGGCTGAAGGCCCCGCGAGGCGGTCCAGACGTGCCGAAGGCTCGGAGAGCGGTCCAGATAGACTGAAGGCCTGCGAGGCGGTCCAGTCAGGCTGAAGGCTCATTATGCTTGCTGTTTGGTTATATGTTTATATGGCATGGTTATGTGGTTGGTATTTTGGGGGATAGCTCACTAAGCTTTCAGGCTTACAGTTTCAGTTGTTTTTTCAGGTACCTCTGGTGATCGCGGGAAGGCGAAGGCATGATCGTACCGCTCCTCTCGCTGTTATGATTTTTATGATTTGGTACTGGGATACTCTGATAACTGTATTTTGAAAACAAACTATGTAATGACTTAATGGATTAAAATGTTTTTAAAAGTTTAAATTGGCTTGAATTTTTGGGTGTCATAAGTTGGTATCAGAGCCTTGGTTTGAGTGAATTGGAGGAACATGCATGTGAATCCAGTCTCAAATCAAGGAAAGGTTTTCAAAATGATTTCTAAACGATTTTCAAAATAAGCGAATGAGGATGCAGGATGTACGATCAGCCGGAGCCATAAGAATCCCCAAAATACCATACAGTTATTTGATCATGTGATATGTTAAAACAGCATGTTAGTACTAGGCTAGGGATCTTCAGGAATTTCATGATAGAATTGCCTGATTACTTGATGCCTGCTAGCCTAGGGTTATCTTTATATGGGATTGACATCATTACTGTAGTTGCTTAGTGTATGCATCACGGCTATACATAACTAAGATCTTATAGTCTGAGAATGTTGATTTGGCCTTATGTTCTGTTCTTGCTTGATTGGGAGCTTAGGGTAGGATTGTATATTCGAAAGTCTATAGGGTCCAACGTTATGTATAACTAGCATACACTAGTGCTGCAGGGTTGGTGGAAGTTCCATGGACGGGTGGGTTGTGTGAGGCTGGGAGGCCAGTTGTGAGATATTTAGAATTTCCTCTAAGAGTGAGGATTGAGTGCTTGCCATGTTGAGTATTCAGTTAGGGCATTAGGGTGATGCTTGAGGTAAATATGGGTAGGTGTGGAAGGTAGTATGGGCCCGTACTACTGAAAGCACAGGACCCATACGCGTGTCAAGTAAATCACAATCCCTAGGGATTAGTAGGGAGTTGACTACCAGTTATTTATATGGATTATCTGATATCTTGTGCTATGTTTCAGAATGGTGATGACGAGGCGCTTTGTGGCTGGATCCGGTTCGGGATCAGGATCAGGGGACGGAGGGCAGGAGGGGCCAACAGCACCTGAGCCGGTGGTACAGATGGGTACGGACGAGTTGGATGCCAGGATTCGGGAGATTCTCCATGATGAGGTGGCTGCTATGTTCCGGGCACAGCTGTCGGAGATGTTCGGGTCGATTAAGACCGCCATGGTTAAGTACTTTGATGAGCACTACGCGGCTCTTGCAGAGACAGCTGCCACAGCAGCTGCTTCAGCTGTATCCGCGGCAGGGGGAGGAGTCAGTAGGGGTTTCCAGTACCGGGACTTTGATAACACGAAGCCCCCGACATTCGACGGTACACAGGACCCTATTCGAGCCATGAGTTGGTTATCCGACGTGGAGGGTTGTTTCTTCACGTGTTCATGTCCTACTGACCAGAAGGTCAAGTGCGCCCTGAACATGCTGAGGCTCGGGGCCAAGGACTGGTGGAGACTGACGACGGGGTCATACACGGATAAGCAGAGAACTGCGGTTACTTGGGAGCAGTTCCGGGACATGTTCCGCGCCCGTTACATTCTGCGGGTCGAGCGGGAACGTTTGGCATAGGAATTTTTGAGTTTGAGACAGGATGGAGAGACGGTGACGGAGATCACCTTCATGTTCATTGAGAGGGTGATGTTCTGCCATGAGTTTGCGTCTGAGCAGGCCCAGATGACACGTTATCTGAGTAAGCTCAAGACTGATATTCGACAGTTTGTTGCCACGCAGCGATGTGATACTCTATTGGAGTTACAGGAGGCCGCTAGGCGGCGTGAGTTGGAGATCGAGTTGCAGTTGAGGGAGCAGCGGCCGGCCCCGGTGCAGTCACAGTCGGTGCCGAAGCGGTCTAAGACCGCTGATTCTAGGACTGGGGGTCAGCAGGGCCGCACTTGTGGAAAGTGCGGCAAGGGTCATACTGGAGCTTGTCGATCTAGTAGTGGGTGCCACAGGTGTGGCAAGGAGGGGCATTTTGCTAGGGACTGCCGTCATTCTGCCCCTGCCTCGGATATGAGGATATGTTATCATTGTCATCAGGTTGGTCACGTGAAGACCAATTGTCCACAGCTGGCGGCCAAGCCGGCGCAGGCTCCAGCGCCAGCTACACTGAGGATTACCGATGGGAGACAGGGTAGGGCAGAGCCCCCGAAGGCTTAGGGGCGTGCCTTTCAGCTTACGGCCGAGGAGGCCAAGGCAGCACCGAACGTGGTTGCTGGTATGTTTCTGTCCTTATTCTCATTTACTATATCTGATGTATGCTTATCTGTTGTGCCTGTGATTAGGTACGGTTTTAGTGAACTCTTTGCCTGCTTTGGTCTTATTCGACTCAGGGGCGAGTCGGTCCTGTTGGATTAGGTGTCTAAGCCCATAACTATTATTGGTATGTTTTCGACCCGAGAGTGGCATGGTCCATTTGGGTTGCATATCATCAGGACAATTTGTTAGGATGGACTTTTGAGAGAAGGTTATTTATGGTTTATTAATATATTATAAGTAATAATATATTAATATGAAATCATATGTTTTAATTAGTAGTGATCAAGAATTAATTTGGAATTAATTTAGTGGTCGAAAGAGACTAATTAAATCTATGGGGACTAATTATGATAATTAGTTATATTTATATGTGTTGGGCTTATGATCCATGTTGGACCAAGTTTATGTATGGATACATAAAGAGTTGGTCCACATGAACCATGGATCATAAAACCCATGGGTATGGATTTGGGTTATATCCATGACCCTAGAAATCCCACATATAAATAGATACTTCATTGCCCAAAATCGCCACTTGTATCTTTTTAGAGTTCATGGTGTCTTTTGTGTGCATGGAATTCTCTCTCAAGTTCATCCTTTGTCCATGGTGTGTTGTGATTCCATTTGAGGCTTCCACACTATTGGGGCTAAGCTCTTTAAGGCCAAATACACCAAGAATTCAAGCTCCATCAAAAGGTATGTCATGCTAACTAGTATATTATAATTTTATGTTAAATGCATGCTAGTTGTAAGATTAATACCTTGGAAACCATTTGCATGTATAATTAGTGAAAACATAGATCCAAGGTATTTAGGGTTGTATGTGCACCATAGGATGTTGTAGTATACCAAAACCCAACAGTGGTATCAGAGCCATGGGTTGTTTTCAATTATACTTGATGCAAGTTGCTGAAAAAAAAACTGAAAAAAATCGACTTTTTTTGCTGTCGGGACAGCAGACTCGACGAGTCCAGTGATGGACTCGACGAGTCCATGAACAAATTCATCCAACTCGTCGAGTTGGTTCATGCACTCGACGAGTTGGACCCCCTGACAGCTTATCTTCGAGTTTTTTGGCCTGTTTTGGATTAGAATCATTACCGCAAAGTGTTTTTGTTCATGAAATTTGTTTTTTGATACTATGGTAATGTTTATTCTTATCCAAATAAAGGATAATAATCAAAGTTTCAAGTTTTATACATGTTTATATGATGCTTGAAAAATGTTGATTATGAATGTTCATGTTTATGAGTTTGTTTAGATTAATAGGAAAAATTATGAGATAGTTGTTTTCAATCCAAATTAATCTTGAAGTTGTTCATAATATGTGTTTTTGTAACTTGTCCTCAAGTTACATGAAAAGTCACATTTATGAATTTTAAAACCCATAAAAATTCCATAAGTTATGAAAAAATGAAGAGTCACATTTTTAATGCATTTAAAGTCTTCCATAACTTGTCTACAAGTTATGGAACTTGAAGGGTTTTTTCCATTAAACCACTTTAAAATTCATAAGTTATGGAAACCATAAGTTTTTTGAATTGTTCAAAACTTGTCCTCAAGTTTTGTAATTTGTAAAGTCAAACCCCATATACACTTTAATTCCAAACCCAAGAATTTTAAAAGTTAAAGTTCAAACTTTATGGACTTCATTAAATTAGTTAAAGTGTCTAATTAAAAGAGTTAATAATTCCATAAAGACATGGTTTAAGTTTAATTAAATTAAGAGTATAGTTTAATTAATAGATTAAACCACCAAGTATTTTAAATGTTTAAAATACACCCTTATACTATTATAATATTAATAGTTAATACTTATATATATATATATATATATATATATATATATATATATATATATATATATATATGTGTGTGTGTGTGTGTATAAGAACAAAGTCAGTCTTACCGTTAGTAGGCCTCATTCACGAAGCCGGTCTATAAGGGGGTATAAGGTTACTGCCTATAAAATGGCAGTTTAATGGGTGTCCACTCTCACCCACCGCTTCCTTGACCGGTGGAGGGTCGTTAGCCGAACGGGTAGGACAAGGACTATAATTCTCCCTTCATTAAAAGTATTAATGATAAATACTAAGTAACTAAACCTTTTATAAATACCCAATCTTAGTTACTTAGGAAAAAGTGAATAAGGTGCTAATCCATGAAATTACGCTTTGCACTTTGTTTAAGTCGGTTAGTGGAGCGTGTGTGGTTAACCGGCACACTAACTCGTATTTAAAAAGGTAGGCAAAGGGTAACCTAATGTTTATCATAGTATCGATGGAGCGTGTGTGGTTAACCGGCACATCGATTGAGGGGTAAACACTTAAGGGTACCAAGTAATTTGCATGGTTACTTCACACCTTGTTTTGTGATCCTCGGCATCCCAGTCACAAAACCTGAAGGGCACACTCGAGATTGAAACATGCCATTGAACAGTTCAATGAATCTCAAAGATCTAGGAGTTTCAAAAACCAATTAAAACCTAATAATATATATTTCGTTTTCATGGTGGAAATTGGTGAATCGTCATTCGCCTTCCTTCAAATATTTTATAGCTTGGATTACGGCATCCCTCTTCCAAGTTATAAAAGTATTGTGTTGGGTCCTAGCCTTAATATTTCATATTGGGTGTTATATTAAGGACTTTAAATCAACTATCTTGAGTATCTCCCAAAATATGTCTGGTTTAGACATTTATGATCTTCCCAGATCTCTTGAAACAAGCTTTCCTAAATGAAGATGATGTCCCATGGAAATCATACTTCTTTCACCTCCTCCAATTATTCTCCCTAACCCACAAGTTCCTGAAAATTTTAAGGTCACTCAAGCCCTATTGGCAAGCAAAGGTCTATGTGTGATCACATCTTGGAGATGTAGTCACATATTGACAAGCCGGGAGAGTTGGGTGTCAA
Source organism: Lactuca virosa (assembly GCF_052849685.1). NCBI lineage: Eukaryota > Viridiplantae > Streptophyta > Magnoliopsida > Asterales > Asteraceae > Lactuca > Lactuca virosa. The sequence continues at coordinate 289,074,865 of NC_136426.1, forward strand.
AGTCTTGAGAAAGTTGGTGGCTCAACTACTTTCTAAGTCACATAGTGAGTTCTTTTGGAACACCTATGAAACAGACTATGACAAGACCCTTAATGATCTTATCTATTTGCTAAGATCAACTTCCTAAAAACTTTATGGACATTGACAATTATGACACTGGGAATCCAAAAAAGCATTCTCTTCCCAATGGAAATGGATCGGCCATAGTCAACTCGGTTGACCAAATGGTAAAGAGAAAAGCTAAGTCTGAGATAGTCCCATTACCAAAGGGTCCATATGTTTATATTGCCAAAGAAAGGGGCATTGGTTGCGAAGCTGCCAAATTTACCTAAGGATGTTAAAGTCAATAAGTTTGACTTTACTTCAGGTAAAATCCACTATCTAACTCTGCTAAGTTTCTATTATGAGATTCTTGATACATGATGTGACTGGGTCACATGTTGATGTTTTAAGAATCAAAGAAAAGTGAAGAAACTTAAAGAAAGAATATGTTGAATCTGATCGCGTAGATGGATTTCTATCGCATAGTTTGAAGATCGGATTCTTGAGCTACTTCTTAGGAGTTATGATATTTTTCTTAGGAATAGATAACAACAAGTTTTCATATGGATTGTAAGGATAAGTTTTTCCGTAAAGTTTTAAAATAAAAGGTAAATCTTTTGATTTTATTTATTTTAAAATATCCTTACAATGGCATTTGTGAAAATCTGTGTTGCTTATAAGATTCCATTAAGAGCAAGAGTGGAAATATGAATTTGATTCTTTCATTTGTGGTAGTGTCTAAATTTACCAAATAAGGAAAGATTCTCATCACCCAAGTTTCAGTTGGATAGAAACTTGGAATCATGCAAGTTGTATAGCATGATGAATGAGAACTTTCGAGCATTGGAAAAATTAAGACTAACTACTTGTTCACATGGGTGTGTGAGTCAAGTGAAGGACTAAGGGATCGGGTACACATTCTTGTGCACTGGTCAAAGTCCACCACAAAAGATCGATAAGACTATTCGTCATAATTTACTATAGCTCAGTAAATATGGTTATACTTACAAGCTAAAGTGTAATTCTGAGACATTGGAAAAGGTTCCAATGTATGGCAGAGCGAATAAGAAGAATCAATTTAGGCAGAAAGATAAAAGTTTCTCAAATCTGAAAAGATGGGAGAGTACTTTAGTATCATGTTTTAAGACCATCTTAATGATTTTGAGACTTTATCACAATTCATCCTCTAAGTGCATTCTGATAGTTAAGAAGAGGAGTTATGAATTATTGAAGTGGTTAAATCAAGAAGATTATTCATACTTCGTTCCAAAAACAATTCTTAGAGTTATACTCTAAGATTGTAACTTGAGTGACATGTCTTAAAGAAGGTTTAAAACACTTATCAAATGTAAGAGTAAAAGTTTTCTACTCTTGTACATTTGAAATTGGTAAGTTGTGATGTTTTGGATAAAACAAAGACCAACTAAGGCCAATTGTGTGAATTGTTTGTCTTGATTAGAATCCACACTATCTCTTGAATATCTGACAAGAAAGTCTTATATGTCAAGAGTACAGTGGGAGTCTTAAAGGTCTTGAAAGTCTCAAGAACTAATCAAGAATAAAACCTGAAGTTCTTCACTAGCCCACGACTTGAGGTTTATAACCTATCGTGTTGACATATTTTGTGCCCATTCCAGTTAAAGTTGGCTTTGCATATGAGTTCTTAGAGTTCTCAATTGGTTGCACAACAACTTGGAAGCAATGGCAGGCCCTTGAGCTGCCAGGTGGCAAGAAATTAAGATTGAGTTCAGTCCATATGAGTTTGGATTTGTCATTATCCTTGTCTTGTGACTATGGTTTTGACAATTCACATGGATAAGAACACATACACCATTAAATCTAAGGGTCATAACGTTTCTCTCCGATTCATGAAAATGATGGTGAGGAAACACTTCCACCAAGTAGATTTGAAGTAGATAGCAATTGTGATATTTGCATTCTCAAAGTCGTTAGTGGAGCTGTGTGGTTAACCGACACACTAACATGGACTTGTGAGAAGTGGCAAAGGTCTAAACAATTGAGACTATGATTATGGCATCCCTTTTCATAGTTTTGAAATTGTTTAGACACACCTGTGAGCTATCTAAGATAAGGTGTATGATATTGATAAAGTTTTATCAAAGCAATCTAGTATCAGAAATCTGAACTTTGGTAAGAAAGTCAATAAAGTATTGTTTTTTCTAGAAGTTCAACTGATTTCTGAGTGCATGTCAAAGCTAGTGGGAGCATAAGTGTTATGCTAATAATCATCATGTTAGTGGGAGCATGATAATTATGATAAAGGTTGCAAGTTAGCAATGTTAATTATAGAAAACAAAAGGTTTCAATTGGGAAAAATTTGTTTTGCTATAATTAAGGGAGAGGAAATTATACTTCATCTCAAATCTAAAAGCTTAGATTGAGGTTTTAATCGTATTTAGTCAAGTATATATGTGAATGTTATGTTGGAATGGCTCAACATAAGAAAATTCTAATATAGGGTCCATTATTTGCGTTCTAAAATTCGATTATGATTACGACATCCCTTTTCATAATCTGAATTATGAGAACTTGGCAAATTGAAATGGAAATATTATAGCAAAAGACTGGTTTAGTCTTTATGTGATACATCATGAATCGTGTCCCATATGCTTCGGATATAGGATCGATTGCATGTGCTATATTCATCCTTTCTAAAATTTTCCAAATGCCTGGGGCACTAAGAAGGGAAAAGGTCTAGAATTGGATATGACTAAAAGGATTAAACAATTGTCGAGGACAATCTAAGGTTTACCAAAGATTGGTTGCTCAAGGACAGTTGGAAGTATAATGATAATTCTGGAAGGACCATATTGACATAATCTGTAAGGAGGAAACTCTTGTTCAGAAGTGATAGTCAAAATGGAATATGGAAATGTTTCAAAGTTAGAAATTATTCAATCTGTGTAAGATTAGGAAACTTAATGCAAGAAGGATGTTTCCAAGGAGTTGATCTCTTTTGTAATGCTCTGTAATGTTTGTTGTCAAGTCTATCTGACTTTGTGCATAATCATTACAAGAGGATCAATGCATATAAGTTTAGAATCTAACAGATTTCAGTAAATGGCATGAATTTGGAATTCTTGCATTTGCAGTAAGGATTTGGGACTATGAAAAGAGGATCATTGGAGTTATGTTCAATTGACCTATTTCACAAAGTAAAGATCATAGACAAACATAGTATGCATACTTGGTGTATGGCATGACTAGTGTTTAGAAAACATAGTATACATGCTTGGAGCATGGGACAACTATTGTTTTAAATTCAAGAATAAAGTTGATAGCTGAAACAGTATACAATGAATAATGTGTAATCATATGGTGATAAATAAAAGGTGTTTTATTTATGTTCATAGGTTTTGATACCATATTCGATTCAATTATTCTTGTGTTTCATTTTGCATGTTTTGACTTCCAGAATAAACTAGGTCATTGTTCTGGATGACTAAGTTATTCAGACCATCCACAGTCGGTCATATGTTGGAAGTAGATATGAATTAAGACTGTCATGGGTTGGCTTGTAGAGGTCTAAGATGTTGGACAAAGGGCTACAACACTCATGAGTGCTCATAAGTTCTGAGTATTGGATTCAACCCGCGCTCATTGGAATCACTTCATGGATTTTATCACGAGTGATCATGAGACGATAATATCTTATATTCTTCAAACCTAGAGATATGAGTTGTTACTATGAGTTGGTTATACATTGATTGCACGAAAACGCATTGGTAACTCGATGTTATAAAACGTGCCTTTGTGTATGATTCAACAAGTAGTAGAACAAGCCATATGAGTCGAAGTTTATCCATTCCTTTTACCTTCGGGATAAAAGCGATATCTGTGGGCCCCTCGATGATTTGGTGATGACAAACGTAAGTGCTCGGCCGAGCCTGGACTGATTTGATTTGTTTAATTAGTCAGTCGTCATAAATCGGAAATCGGGAAACAACAAATGGACAGAGAGAATGATTATAATCCATGTCTCAGTCCATATGATATCTAGAATGGAGGAATATATGATCCCTTATCTAATGGACATGTCATTTGATTTGTTCAGAGTTTGACAGCGGCTTTAAGAGCTACGATTGCTAGTCGGGATCTTGGAGTCATACTTGAATAATAGTTTTAGACTTATCCAAGTGGGAGACTGTTGGATTAGGTGTCTAAGCCCATAACTATTATTGGTATGTTTTCGACCCGAGAGTAGCATGGTCCATTTGGGTTGCATATCATCAGGACAATTTGTTAGGATGGACTTTTGAGAGAAGGTTATTTATGGTTTATTAATATATTATAAGTAATAATATATTAATATGAAATCATATGTTTTAATTAGTAGTGATCAAGAATTAATTTGGAATTAATTTAGTGGTCGAAAGAGACTAATTAAATCTATGGGGACTAATTATGATAATTAGTTATATTTATATGTGTTGGGCTTATGATCCATGTTGGACCAAGTTTATGTATGGATACATAAAGAGTTGGGCCACATGAACCATGGATCATAAAACCCATGGGTATGGATTTGGGTTATATCCATGACCCTAGAAATCCCACATATAAATAGATACTTCATTGCCCAAAATCGCCACTTGTATCTTTTTAGAGTTCATGGTGTCTTTTGTGTGCATGGAATTCTCTCTCAAGTTCATCCTTTGTCCATGGTGTGTTGTGATTCCATTTGAGGCTTCCACACTATTGGGGCTAAGCTCTTTAAGGCCAAATACACCAAGAATTCAAGCTCCATCAAAAGGTATGTCATGCTAACTAGTATATTATAATTTTATGTTAAATGCATGCTAGTTGTAAGATTAATACCTTGGAAACCATTTGCATGTATAATTAGTGAAAACATAGATCCAAGGTATTTAGGGTTGTATGTGCACCATAGGATGTTGTAGTATACCAAAACCCAACAGGTCCTTCGTATCTCAGTCATTTAGTAGGGAGTTCAGTGTGCCAGTAGGCGAGTTAGAATGTCCGTTGCGAGTGTCTATCGCCAACAAACACGGGGTTTCTGCTTCTTCAGTTATCGAGGGTGTGATATGGAGATTTTCGGGGTGTCCTTTCCGATAGATTTGATTCTGATCCCCATGGGGGAGGTGTGCGTGATTGTAGGCATGGATTGGCTCAGTCGGTTCGGTGCTATGATTGATTGTGAGGGCCAGCGAGTGGTAGTTCGAACCCCAAGTGGGGGAGAACTGACTGTATATGGTGAGGCCACCAAAGTGGGATCAGGGTTTTGTTCAGCTGCCAGGGCTCGGCAGTACATTCAGCACGGGTGCGCGGGTTATCTAGCGTATGTGGTAGATACGCCGGTCAGGGATCAGATTTCGGTTTCCGGTGTATCGGTAGTCAGGGAGTTTGCAGATGTGTTTCCGAAGGAGTTGCCAGGGATACCTCTGGAGAGGCAGGTCGAGTTCAAGATCGACCTGGTGCCAGGTGCGGCCTCTACCGCTAAGGTGCCATACCGATTGGCACCGCCAGAGATGCAGGAGCTGTCGTCACAGCTACAGGAACTGCTAGGCAAGCAGTTCATCCGTCCGAGCAGTTCTCCATGGGGAGCACCGATTCTTTTCGTCCGGAAGAAGGACGGTTCACACCGAATGTGCATTGACTACCGGGAGTTGAATAAGTTAACGGTGAAGAACTGTTACCCACTCCCGAGGATAGACGATCTCTTCGATCAGTTGCAGGGTGCATCTTGGTTCTCCAAGATAGACTTGAGGTCGGGGTATCATCAAGTCAGGGTCAGAGAGGAGGACGTGGAGAAGACCGCGTTCCAGACTCGTTATGAACATTACGAGTTCGTGGTGATGCCGTTTGGGCTCATCAACGCGCCAGCAGTGTTCATGGACCTGATGAATCGGGTCTGTAGACCGATGCTCGATCGCTCGATCATAGTGTTTATAGATGATATCTTGGTGTATTCCATGACCCGTGAGTAGCATGAGGAGCATCTGCGGGAGTTGTTGGGAGTTCTGAGACGAGAACGGTTGTACGCCAAGTTCTCGAAATGTGAGTTTTGGCTACGAGAGGTCCAATTCCTCGGACATCTCGTTAACCAAGAGGGGATTTTGGTCGATCCGGCCAAAATCGAGGCGGTTATGCAGTGGGAGGTTCCGAAATCTCCCTCAGACATCAGGAGCTTTTTGGGATTGGCAGGCTACTACCGGAGATTCATACAAAACTTCTCCAAGATTGCGGTACCCCTCACTCGTATGACGAGGAAGGGGGTGGATTTCCGGTGGGGCCCTGAGCAGCAGAGGGTGTTTGAGACCCTCCGACAGCGGTTGTGCGAGGCCACAGTCTTGACACTCCCGGAGGGAGTTGAGGATTTTGTGGTGTTCTGTGATGCATCCATCACAGGGTTAGGGGCGGTCCTCATGCAGAAAGGACGAGTGATAGCTTATGCATCGCGGCAATTGAAGCCGTATGAGACAAGATACCCTACGCATGACTTGGAGTTGGGGTCGGTGGTATTCGCCCTCAAGATATGGAGACATTACCTTTATGGGGTCCGTTGTACCATTTACACGGATCACAAGAGCTTGACACATATCATGGATCAGCCGAACCTGAACATGAGGCAACGCAGGTTGCTGGATGTAGTCAAGGACTACGATTGCGAGATCCTTTACCACCCTGGTAAAGCGAACGTGGTTGCGGATGCTTTGAGCCGCAAGTCAGCTTGGTCTTCCACCCCAGCGGTATGTATGAGGTTAGTAGTGGACTCCCCGCTTGTGAGACTGATCAGAGATGCCCAGGTTGAGGGCATGCGACCGGAGAATTGGAAGCTGGAGAGGATCAAGGGTGAGAATACACGGTTTGAGCAGGATAGTCGGGGATTATTGACCCGATGCGTTCGAGTTTGGGTTCCGATGTCTGGCGGGATTAGGCAGACGGTTATGGAGGAGGCTCATAAGTCTCATTTCTCTATTCACCCGGGGGCCACCAAGATGTTCCGGGATTTGAGTTTGAGCTATTGGTGGCCGTGCATGAAGCGAGAAATCGCTTGGTACGTTGAGAGGTGCTTGACCTGTAGGATGGTCAAGGCCGAGCATCAGAGGCCGCATGTCAAGCTGAAGCCCCTGGAGATCCCCATGTGGAAATGGGAACAGATCACGATGGATTTTATTACCAAGTTGCCGAGGACGGCGAAGGGGTTTGATGCTATATGGGTCATCGTGGATCGATTGACCAAGAGTGCCCATTTCTTGGCCATACGGGAGAGCTCATCGGCCGAGAAATTGGCCGACGTGTACGTTCGCGAGATCGTGTCTCGCCATGGGGTTCCCGTTTCCATTGTCTCTGATCGGGATGTCCGATTTACCTCCCGCTTTTGGCAGAAGTTTCACGAGGAGCTGGGCACACGGTTGCACTTCAGCACAGCCTTCCATCCGCAGACTGATGGTCAGAGCGAGCGGACCATTCAGACCCTCGAGGATATGTTGAGGGCGTGTATCATCGATTTCAGTGGGAGCTGGGATTCCCACCTACCGCTTGCAGAGTTCGCCTACAACAACAACTATCATTCCAGCATTGGCGCCCCGCCATTCGAGCTGTTGTATGGGCAGAGATGTCGCACCCCGGTTTGTTGGGGTGAGGTTGGTCACAGGGTGATGGTTCGGACGGAGGTGGTCTTGCAGACTACCGAGAAGGTTCAACAGGTTAGACAGCGGTTGCAGATCGCTCAGAGTCGGCAGAAGAGTTACGCTGACCGACGTCGGTCCGAGCTAGAGTTTCAGGTCGGTGATATGGTACTCCTGAAGGCCTCGCCCTGGAAGGGTGTGATCCGCTTCAGGAAGAGGGGAAAATTGGGTCCCCGATATATTGGGCCGTTCAGGATCATTGCCAGGGTTGGCAAGGTGGCTTACAGACTAGAGCTGCCGGAGGAGCTTAGTCGGATCCACAGTACTTTCCACGTTTCGCAGTTGCGAAAGTGCATTGTGGACCCGGAGGCAGTGGTGCCACTGGATGACATTCAGGTTGATGAGCGCTTGAATTACAAGGAGAGGCCGATTGCCATTTTGGAAAGGAAAGTGAAGGTCATGCGCAACAAGGAGGTTCCGTTGGTAAAGATACAATAGGAGCATCGGAGGGGATCTGAGTGGACATGGGAGTCGGAAGCTAAGATGCGGGAGCATTACCCGGATTTATTCGCTATAGCTGACTTCGAGGACGAAGTCTAAGTCAAGTGGGGGAGAATTGTAACATCCCAACCGTCAGGTATTATTAATATTTTTCCTTTTAGACTTCACGTTGAAGGTCTACTCAACGAGTTGGCGCTATGACTCGTCGAGTAGCAGCGGGTTGGTCCGCGTGTTTAAATGACCTACTCGCCGAGTCCAATAGGGGACTCGACGAGTAGGAGCTAGCAGATGAAACCCTAAATTTCGGGGGTTTGCACCCTATTTAAGGATCACTTATCCCCCCTTAGCCTCTCGTACTGCTCCCCTCGAATTCAGAAACCCTAATTCGTGTTGTTCTCTATATTGGTGTGCTTCTTAGCTTGGAAGGGGGATTTGGTGAGGAAAGGTTTGAAGACCAAGAAGTTTTGAACAAGGAACAGCTGGGGATCTGAAGTCTACCTCAGTTTATCATCCATTTGGAGGTATCAAGTCATCACCTTGAGCTTCTTCTAGTTAAACCCCCTTTCTATATTGAGTTTTGGGACCATTATGGGCATTTGGTGATGCATTTCGAGTGATGAACCAAGATCTGAAGTTGCAACTTCAGATCTAGGCTCATCTTGGCCCTTATCATCATAAAGTCTCATTCTTTAGCATGTTGGTGAAGCCCTTTTGCCTAGAACCCCATTCTTTAGCTTGTTTTAGGTCATTATCACCATGCATGCACGTAAAGTTTGCAACTTTACGTGATAAACATGCCTTGGGAAGTTGGATCTACAATTTGGAGCCTCAGCATGGCTTAAAAAGCATCTGTATGGATGAAGGATTGAAGGGACTCGGCGAGTCGCAAGGTCGACTCGGCGAGTCATATGAAGATAGGCATGAACTCGACGAGTTGATGAACAACTTTGCGAGTCCGTTGAAGATTGCCTTGAACTCGACGAGTCGTTCGAAGACTCGGCGAGTCGGCTAGGGTTTCTCCCAATTCTTGGACACGTATGAACTCGGCGAGTTAAAGGGGAACTCGACGAGCCAATCAAGGATTTCACGACTTCTCGAGTTCAGGAAGGACTCGACGAGTCGGTGAATTGCACTCGACGAGTCGAGTCAACATGGATTGTTGACTTTGACTGTGGACTTTGACTTTAACCAAGAGTTGACCAGTTGACTTCTGAGGGTATTTTGGTAATTTGGAGATTTATGAAAAAGGGTTTTATGGTAACTATAGGTGGTGGAGTTCGTGTTGGTGATCCGGGAGTTAAGCTTTCTAGTTTCAGACGTCAGTTGCAAGGTGAGTTATCCTCACTATATCAACAGGATCTAAGGCACCAAGGTCGGTCCTTATGGATTTGTATTTTGATTATTACATAATATGTGCATTGTTTCGCATCCTGTTAGTTAGGATGGTGATATGCTTATGTTTAGTGATCGGGTTCGGTCGATATCCTAGTTACAGGATTATTCTATGATATGAACTGGGTAGGTCGGTGTCCTGGTTTAGGACGTTGCTATGCTATGTGATCTGTTAGATCGGTTTGTCTGTTATTATGATAGCCTATGAATGTATATGCACATGTTGTTTGATTTGGGTGTTGGGTTGAGGCGGTCCTGCTTTGTGCTGAAGGCCAACATACCCAGGGCGGTTCGGATAGACTACAAAACCCAAGAGGGTATGATAGTCAGACCAAAGGCCCGGTGAGTGGTCCGGATAGGCTGAAGGCCCCGCAAGGCGGTTCAGACGTGCCAAAGGCTCGGAGAGCGGTCCAGATAGACTGAAGGCCTGCGAGGCGGTCCAGTCAGGCTGAAGGCTCATTATGCTTGCTGTTTGGTTATATGTTTATATGGCATGGTTATGTGGTTGGTATTTTGGGGGATAGCTCACTAAGCTTTTGAGGCTTACAGTTTCGGTTGTTGTTTCAGGTACCTCTGGTGATCGCGGGAAGGCGAATGCATGATCGTACCGCTCCTCTCGCTGTTATGATTTTTATGATTTGGTATTGGGATACTCTGATAACTGTATTTTGAAAACAAACTATGTAATGACTTAATGGATTAAAATGTTTTTAAAAGTTTAAATTGGCTTGAATTTTTGGGTATCATATGTGGATAGTGTCATGTCTTTATCATTTTTATGGTGTAAGCATAGAGGTAACTTAGCCCCTAATAATTGGGTTTATTGGTGTTGTCCGCCCCTTTCTTTTCTAGACTTACAATTATACCTTTTGTCCCTCCCATGTTTTTAGCATCTTACCAGGTGGTTTCTAATTTATTTGTCGTTTCCAAAAAAAACCAAACCACATCTCATTCCAAAAACTAGTCAAAGAGTCGTCTACACCTTTTTCATGACAATGAATCTAAGTTTGGAGATTGAAAGATGATCGCAAAGTTGTAAATGGATGATTTTGGAAAATTGATGGAGTAACGATGGTTGTGAGTAAGCTTTTTGTTGTTGGGTTCGACGATGACGACGAAAACACACGGTGAGCCTAAGTAAGAAGACGGGAAATGGTATATATTAACTTAGATCATATAATATACATTAGTTTAAAGGTAATATTCAGAAAAATCCAAATATTTTGGTTATTAGTAAAAAATAATGAAAAAAAACCCTAAAATTTTGATCAGTTAATGAAAAAGCCCCAAATTTTGGATCAATTAACGAAAAAGACAAGATATCGACTAAATCTGTGAAACCGGCGATGAAGAGTTATTTTGAAGTTTTAGCCGATAATCTGTCTTTTTTTATAAATAAAATTTAACAAACTTACCTAAAAAATTATGAAAAAAATAAACTAAACCGTAAAAAAACAGACCCAAAATTTAATTTGAACATGTTTTCTCTTTGGTCTTATTTGTAATTTTGTTTTCCCTCTTTTACACCCAGTTTTTTCCGTTTGCTTCCTCACCGTCTTCTTCATGACACAGTCGATTTGATTTCTTCTTCCACCCCCACCAACCCCACCCTTCCTCCCGATTGTTGTTGCTCTTCTCCGACACGCTTCTCACCGTGTACTTCCCCTCACTCTCTCATCTTCCGCACCCTCTACTGCCTTCGTTTCTTCTTCTGTCAACACATTTGTTTTCTTTTAACCGGTTTGGCGTTCTTCTTTATCATTATCCACATTTCATCACCAGAGAGATAAAAGTTGACCCAAACAGAAATCGACATTGTTCCCCTTCTGTCACAGTGCAACTTCTACTACACCGATCTACACTCCACCACGTTCATTCCATTGATTCTACGGTAAATTGTTGTAGATAGAACTCAACTTCAGCATCAAGAACGATGAATTTGAAGCGGCAGAAACAAGATGAGTAACTATAATCATCACTATTAGGGTACGATTCCACGACCTTTCTTCCAATTTCCATTCGTATTTGATTTGATTTTGAAATTTGATAGCAGTCAATTCGTGTGATATCTTTCTGTTCTGTGTTATTTCTTGCTAAAATATTATCTCCTTACATGCTGGTTCTGATAATGGATTGGGTTTTTGGAAGATTAATGATACAATATGAACCAGTAAGACACTCAATTGGGGTAAGAACTCTAAAGCTTTCCATATAATATCATTTGAATTTGTAATACCCAGATGAATTCTGGATCATCATCGTTCCTAAAAGCAAGATGCATTAATTTGTGTTTTTTTTGTACAGCATCTCTTCTAATTGTATTTCTTCAACTTTTTTTGTTACAGATATTGCATTCGTGAACCGTTCATTTTCTTTCTTATTACAAGAACATAAACCTTTCATCCAAGAATTGAACATTGCAACATACTGTTAAACGCAGCATCATGGGGGATCATACGGGGGATCATCAACTGTAAGTTTTTTACTTTGTTTTGACGAGTAATAGTATTACGACTTACTGAATTCACTTTTCAGGGTGATTAGAATTATCCATCATTATATGCTTAGCCATGGGCATGATCAATCTGCATTGAGATTGTACTCAGACTCTGGGGTTTCTCCTGATATAGAAACTACGTAAGTATATATATATATATATATATATATATATATATATATATATATATATATATATATATATATATATGATCTAAGTTTAACACCATTTATAAATTATTTAAATTTAATCCTAGTTATAACGAGTTATATGGTGTTGCAGGATTCATCAGAAGGTCCTCACATGGTTATTGAACCATCATTATGATTTGACTGCTGTACAATACGCAGCAGATACAGGACTTCTTGACCTGCTGCAGCAACTAGTTGTACCTCCACCAAATCATCCTCCTTTCAACGAAAATCAGTTTCCTGTGAATTATATCATGCATCCACCTCAGCAGAATCAGCCTCATTATCACATGAATCTTAATGCATTGACAAGTGGTCATCCCCACAATGTAAATGCACCAGTAGCACCTGTAAGTCAATTTCCAGTCAATCATGGCATGCAGCCACGTCCTCATCAGAGTCAGCCTCATATTCAAATGAATAACCCTCCATGGCAAATTGGTAATCCTCCCAATGCAAATGCTGCTGTAGTTCCTTTCAATGCAAATCAATTTCATGCCATGCAGCCACGTCCTCAGCAGAGTCAGCCTCGTAATCAAATGAATAACCCTCCATGGCAAATTGGTAATCCTCCCAATGCAAATGCACCAGTGGCACCTCCTTTCAATGCAAATCAATTTCATGCCATGCAGCCACGTCCTCAGCAGAATCAGCCTCATAATCACATGAATCACCATGCATGGCAAATTGGTCATGCTCCCAATGCAAATGCACCAGTGGCACCTCCTTTCAATGCAAATCAATTCCCTTTCAATCATGTCATGCAGCCACAGAATCCTCCTCATAATGCTATAAATCCTCATGTACAACCTATCCCTCAAGCTATAGCTCAACCTCATCCCAACAATCCAAACAACTACCTTCAGCTAATTCCCAATGATGGAAACAATTGGAGAGAAACTCACTATATAGACTTGGAAATTGATGAAGTGGACACAGATATAAGAAGAATATTCTATAGGTGCACTGTACCAAGTTGCCCATCCAAGAAAACTATTGATATATGGATGCAAAGAAATGAAGTATACGAGTTTACCCATGCAGCACCTCCTCACAACCATTAGTATAGCTTGTAAAACATGTACTTTTGTACAAATTTTCTCTTAGTTTCCTTGTATTTTTGAAAGAAGTTGAAACCAAGTTGGGCTTTATATGGAAACATACAATTTTTGTCATTTATCCAACATGAATTAGTTAAATACATTATACTACTAGAAAAGTTGCTATTTTGGGTTTGCACTGGTTGGCTATTTAGACAACCCTACAACCAATCATTACATAATAATTACTTTTAAATTATGATTATCTTCTAGTTTTCAACATGTCTTTTATTATTCACAAATTTAATCCCTAAAAATTAATTGGGTCAAATTTAGTCCCTAAAAATTGGTTGTATCAATTTAGAACCCTTTTTTTTCATAAATTTGTTAATGCAATACAATTATAAAGTAATATAATCGATAAAATTTATATTATTTTTTGGAACTTCTATTCGTATATTCACTAAATCTACTTTTAAATTTATATAATTTTTTTACTTATCTACCCACTAAATCTATTCTTAAATTTATATATTTTAAAGTTTTTCTTGTTTTACAATTGATAAGGGGGACACATTTTTATGGTTTTTTAAAGTTTTTCTTGTTTTATAATGTTTTTACTTATCTTGTTTTACAATTGATAAGGGGGACACATTTTTATCGTTTTTTAAAGTTTTTATTGTTTTATAATTTTTTTTACTTATCTACCCACTAAATTTATTCTTAAATTTATATACTTTAAAATTTTTCTTGTTTTACAATTGATAAGGGGGACACATTTTTATTGTTTGTGGCCACATAAAGTTTTAAACCAATAAGTGTTCGAAATGCATATGATGATTACTTATTACTTATGATTTTTTAAACAAAAAGTTATTATAATGAATATCATAAATACGTTATTAATAAATGAAAATTGATTCAACAACAATCATCTAATTTAATAAAATCATCTTCAAATACAAGACATAAATAATCCTCTTCAACAATCCTCTATAGTTATAAAATCACGGTTACAGGTTTCAGTTGTCTATAACTTTGCAGACGTGACATAAACATCGTTTCCCATAACATAATGATTACCATGTACAACTGAAATTGTAATAATCCGATGGTCTAAAAATTCTTCCGGGCCTTTCTAAAGAGGAAAGAAAGTTAAGGAACCACGACTGGTTAAGAAAGTAAGGACCACACCAAACCTGTTAGCAATCAGAATACCTGTTTCAGGCATAAGCATCCAATGTTCTGTTGGTGCACTCGGTCCGAAGAAATACAATGAATTCCACAATTCATGGATTCCATCTGTGAAAACCGTAGCATATACATCGAATGCACTCTGTAACTCGTGTACTAGTTGTTCTCGAACGTAGAGCCATTGATCTTCGCCATACCCGAGACAAACAGATATTGCTCGAAATCCGCAATGTCCATCACCCTCAACATTTTGTATACGTAAGACGTATGGATGAAACACGAGTGGAATCTCATCCATTAATGGATTAATGTAGCATGACTCAGGCTCTTGGTTCAAATCTATAAATTCATTTAAGTCTGGAATTGCTTCATTCAAGTCTGGAATTGCTTCATTCATGTCTGGAATTGCTTCATCAAATTCTCGTGTTCTTTCAACCGCCTAGCAAAAGCATGTCCCTCCATATATTGTGCAGGTGGATGATTATGTTAATCACATATCACCCTGAGGGTCCAACCGTCATATTTTTTTATATACGAACCTACCAATTGAAAGTTACAATTGATTTTTTTGGTTCCATAATTTTTAATTGTTGCTTTGCTTTTGTATTCACGACCACGATCACAAATAAGTGTGATATAAGACACTACGTCATTTTTGCCTTTGATCTTCTCATCACGATGACATAACCTAGAGAGAATGCAATGTTTTGCACCCATTCCATCAACTCATCACGAGAGTCAAATACCTACTAAAAAAAACTTTGGTAACAAATTGTAACACAGTGATAAAAAAATGTTAATATCATGATAAATATAATACCCGCGTGGTAGAAAACGATGATGTCGCTGTCATGTTCTCAACGCCTTCATTTGAATTATTTCCATTCGGTTTCCACATTTTTTGTTAAACACTGCAGAAAAAATAAAGATTTATAAAAAATAAAATTATATATGAAATACTAATTTGAAAATAAATATGTTTTATAAAAATATTAGTAAATACTAATTTAAAAATAAATATGTTTTATAAAAATGCCCATTTCATAGTGTAGAAAACGTGATAGTCCAAACTCCAAATGCCCATTTCATTTAAAGTGTGTGAGGCCATCTATTAGCCCATCTTGTTAGCCCATCTGTAACCCCCAATATAGTCTCCATATAAATAAAACAAAAACCCTAGAATTCATTAGCCTCCACTCAAAATCCATCGTCTCTTTTGCCTCTCTTCGTCTCTCCACTCTCTCACAGGAATCAACCTCCTGTTCTTCCTCTTTTCTTTGTATCTTAAAACATCGGCTTCACGATCGAAACCCGACACAGGAGTCGGAACGAACATCACACCAGCAGAAAAAGACGCACCACCACCTATGCTCCCGTCGACCACTGCCGTCATCTCTTTCCCTCCGCTGTCTTCTCCGATTCTTCCTTCATACGGAATACGTCAACGAACTCATGGCTGCTGCCATTGTATATGGTATTGACAAGAATGAAGGTATTGACCATGGTGATGGAACCTCGATTCTCGACAGAATTCTCCACTCTTCACTCTCACTTTCAACTCCGGAACACTCTATTCTATACTCGTCGGTATACCACCGTCGGACCACCGGTGGCGGTGAAGGTGGCGGCATTATGATAAATACTTCAAAAATTGATTTCAGATTTAGAATAGATTATTTACCTTGATTTTGGTTTGTCGACTGTTAATTTGTGTCACCGGGCTTATAAATTAAGAGAGTTTTTTTAAATTAAGTGGTTAGTGGTTATTATGAACAAGTTTCAATATAATAAATTTAATTCTTATTAACGACACATTCTTCAAAATCTGGTTAGTGGTTGCTCAATTGAAATTTATGACCAGTAAAACAACAATTTACGCCAAAAGAAAAAAAAATTGAAATGTATAAAAACAATTTACGTTAAAAGAAAAAAAAAAGTTGAAATGTATAAAATTATTAACAATATGTCTGTATGAAATGTGAGTTTGATTTAAAAGATTTAATAGCTAAAGTTGTCATTTTGTTTTTTTATAAGGAACTAAATATGTTTTTTTATAAGGAACTAAACTGTAAATTGTCCAAATAAAATATATTTTTTATTTGTTTGCATACGCTTTTAAATGTTTATATATGTATTTAGATGTTTAAATAATAATAATAATAATAATAATAATAATAATAATATTAATATTAATAATAAAAATATTAATTAATGTATACCGAGTCAATGACAAACAGCCCTAACAACGCCAAACTTCGGCTAAAAAGGCGGGCAACATCACGACTAATGGTAAAACATTTCAAATTAAATTACATGTTATCAACCTAGACTTTTGTATTTCAAATAACTATATGATACAGAAGGTTTCTACCAGATTAGTAAAGCCATAATTTCATGAGATTACTTAACACTTAAAAGGGTTTAGCCTATCATTAGGCTAGTACAAGCAATAATAAAGTATAAGTAGTGAAAACTTACAAGAATTAGGGGAAACACAATCAACGCAAGATGGATGCACCAGTAATACTTTAAAACTTATTTTATTGCTTCAGAATATTTTTACAAGAGTCATACCTAATAATGAATATTTTGTTCCATGGTTTTTTCATAAGTATAAAATTAATTATTTAAACATGATAGAAAGAGAATATACTCTTACAAATGGAAATATACAAAAATCGATTTTTCCGTCACAACAAAGTTTTCAAATCTCCAGGGAAAATATAAGTTTGAAGTTTTCGGCTTATAAAAAATTAGTTGAAAGTAATACTTTACAGGTAACCGTAGAACATATTAACCAATTAATACAACAAAATAATTTTACAAATTTATATTCTATAATTCTTGGAGAAAAAATTCTTTCTATAGAAGAAAAGGTAGAAAGCATATATAAAATTATCTCTTTCATCTTTTGATGGCGAGGAATTTCCCTGTGCTTTGATGGAGTTCAATGCTTTTTCATAAGGATTAAAACTGTTGGATTGTTCCTTATGGGATAAAAATTCTTTTTGGGATTTATATTTCGAAATTGCTTGATTGATATTATCAATCGTTTGTTTAGAATTTATCTCATTTGAGATCGGATCTTTTTGCAACATCTTTGCCCAAAATTTTGTAAGGTATGACCTTTGTAAAGATGGGAACTGATTGGGACTATAATCCACTTCTGGGATCCATTTCCAGATCCAGGGAATTGAAAATTCTATGAAAAAATGTAGAGTAGGTATTACTTCTCTTCCCCCATTGGAATGTTCAAGAGCTTCCTTGTATTTAGGAGCTACATGTAACCATTCAACATATAAAGATTTGAATGGTTCACGTAGAATTTGAACACTTGGACCATATGATGTCCACCATTGTGTAAACCAATTTGACAACTTTTGTTTATAAACTTGGTCACATATTTTGAAAAACCAAGAATGTTTCTTTTTTGGATTTTCATAAAGAAAAGCTTTATAAAAGTTATCAATATAATCCCAGAAATTGTATTTTATTAAGATTTTTTGTTCAGGGTGGAGAAATTCTCTTTCCCTGAGGGTGCTTAAACCCCATTCTTCTGCAGATATAATCCTCTTGAATATTACTTTGCTAAAGTTATAAACTTTTTTATCTCCTGCAGAGGAGAAATGTGAAATTTCACATGTACCTGTAGAAATTAGTATATTCTCGTAATAATTTCGTGATTTATAAGAACATGTTGCGTATGACGCAGTATCCAGATATCTGGAAAATAAATTCCATGGATCATCATTATCCTCAAAATATAGCATGATATCCTTTTCCTCTAAAAGAATTATTAAATCTTTGTGGGGGGTTAAATATATTCTGAGGAATCATCATTGTCTTCCTCTGAAACTATTTTTGAGAAAGAAGGATTATTATCCTTCTGTTGCTTTAAGAATTGTTGGAAAGCCGAGTATAGTGGATCTCCAGGTTTCGGCATATTGGATGATGATGGTTGAGAAACAATATTTTCAGCCAATAATAAATTTTTTCCCTGTTGATCCTCTTCCTCTGCCACCTCTATTAGGGTAGCCACCTCTTCCCTTATTGGGGATCATTCTGCAAAATTCAATTCAAAAGTAGTATAAGTTTATTCTCCAAAAACCTAAGATGAGCTCTTAGGCCTATTAGTCTGAATCTTAATAAACTAATTCGTTTAATATGGCGAATACTATCAAGGATATTTGTGTTTGTTGTTGGCATATTATCCAATAAGTTGGTTAATTCAACTTCAGTCTCTTTAATTGAGTTTCTCGTATTAGAAACATCATTTGATAATTGTCTTAAATGCATATTGCTCATTTAAAAATTCTCTAGTTAGAAAATCAGGAAGACTATTATCTTCACCTTTTCTATATATTATTGTAAAATCAAATGGTGCTAAATGAGCTTGCCATCTGGCAAACATTTGTTTAGACACATCATGCTTAAAATCTTTATTAAACATAAATTTTGCTGCTTGACAATCAGTAATTACAGTAAACTGTTGATTGTAAAGATCATCTTGAAATTTTAAAACACATTTTACTATTGCCAGGATTTCCTTGGCAGTAGTAGCATAATTCTTTTGAGAATCAGACCATTTTCCTGAATAAAATCTAACTAAATATACATCTTGTTTATTACTTGGATTAATTTGTTTTAAGACCCCTCCATAACCTATATTGGAGGCATCGGTTTCAACAATTTTTTCCCAATTTGGATTTGCTAAAGACAAACAAGGTAACGATTTTACCTTTTCTTTTATTCTTTGGACTGCTTGAGTATGAAGATAAGTCCATGGGATAGGTTTCTTTTTTAGTCTATCATATAAGATAGCCGTATCTTTAACTAAATCTTTATAAAAAGAAGATATATAATTTAAACTTCCTAAAAATCTTTGTAATTGAGTTTTATCAATAATTTTGTCAGGAAATTTAGAAGCAAACTCTATACTTCTATTTATTGGAATTATATGTCCTTTTTCTATATTATGGCCAAGAAATCTGATTTTGGATTGAAATAAAACCATTTTGGGTTGGGATATAACCAAACCATTTTTTTCTATAATTTGTTGAAAAAGATTTAAATGTGTAAAATGATCTTCAATGGTTTTAGAAAAAACTAAAATATCATCGATATAAACTATCATGCAATTGCTATGAGGATAAAAAATATCATTCATAATATTCTGAAATTCAGAAGGTGCATTTTTTAAACCAAATGGCATAACATTCCATTCATATTGACCAAAAGGAACATTAAAAGCAGTCTTATATCGATCCTTTTCATCAATTTGAATTTGTCAATATCCTGATTTTAAATCAAATTTTGAAAATATGATTGCAGTATTTAATCTATCTATTAAATCTTTTTTATTTGGAATTGGATACCTAATCCACTTTAAAACTTTATTTAAAGGCTTATAATTTATTACTAGTCTAGGAATTCCTCTTTCTTGTTCTGAATGTTTATTAACATAAAAAGCAGTGCAAGACCAAGCTGATTTAGAAGGTCTAATTAAATTTTTGCTTAGTAAAGAAGATATTTCTTTTTTACAAAGATCCAAATAGTCGTGATTCATTTGACAAGGACGAGCCTTGGTTGGAATATTTCTTTCATCAAAATTGTCTTCATATGGAAGAGGAATTATATGTTTCTTTCTTTCCCAAAAGGCATTAGGATGATCGGAACATATTTTTAAAATAAATTTATTTCTTAAATTATTAATTTTTTCTTGTAACTTTGGATTTTGTAATTTTTCATCTATGTTTATTATTAAAATTTCTTCTTTTAAAAAGTTTATTTGTTTCGTTTTCAAATCTATAAGATCTATCCAACGAGTAAAAGACTTTGTAATAAATTCAAAAAATACTTCATAATTTTGAAAATTGCCTAGGATTCCCTTTTCATTAACTCCAAACGGCAATATTTTTTGTAAAAATGGAGTGCCTAAAATGATTTCATTGTGGGACATATTCTTAATTATTGTAAAGTTTAGTGGAATACAAACTTTATTATTACAAATCTTTGCATTGGACAATTTATAACTGATATCCAATTTTTCTCCACTAACGGTGCGAATCACATGGGTGGATTTTTCAAAATATTTGACAGGAATTAAACTTTCCTGTATACAGTTTATATCTGCTCCACTGTCAACAAGAGCAATAAATTCTTTTTTATAATATTCTCCAATTATTAATTTTATTTTGACATACCATTTTTGGGATGTAACTAATTCCATAGCACTTAAGAATTCATTCGACTCACTATTTGAAGTTGATGTTTTACTATTATGAGATTCTTTTTCAAGAGTAATGACTCTATTTTCTAACTTATTATGATTGTTTTTTAGAAAAATAATTTCATTTTTTAAATTATTGATTTCTTGTGTGTAATCCATGATTGTAGTATTTAATTATTTGTTATTGTAAATAATCCTATAACTATACTTTAAAACTAGACCATTTAGTCCGGGATCACCGGCAAGATCAATAATAATAATAATAATAATAATAATAATAATAATAATAATAATAATATTAATATTAATAATAATATTAATATTAATAATAAAAATATTAAGAATAATAAAAATATTAATAATAACAATAATATTAATATTAATATTAATAATATTAATAATAATAAAAATATTAATAATAATATTAATAATAATATTAATATTAATAATAATATTAATAATAATATTAATATTAATAATAATATTAATATTAATAATAATATTAATATTAATAATAATATTAATAATAATATTAATAATAATATTAATATTACCAAAATCAAGCAGGACCATAAGCAGATAACAAAATTTTTAGAACTTTGAAAAATAAAAACAAAAAGAGTTGGGTGAGATAGGCGAGTCAATGAGTAAAACGCCCTAAAACGGCACAGTGGCCACAAAAGCGGGCTAAAACACGACTTTGCCTTTTTCCATTCCAGACTCTTTTTTTTTTTTTTTTTTTTTTTTTTTTTTATCTTTATTATTATATCTTTATTGTTTTTTATCTCTTTCAGCAAAAAGATTTGGTAAACCATCTATGAATTTGGATTTCCAGTAAACACTATTACAATCATTAAGTTCCATTACTCTACTTAAGAAAGTGTCTTTATACCATCGAAAAGATGTAAGAGTTTTACAAAATAGTCCATTTAATAGAGTACGGATATTTTCAGAATTATCTGACCATCTTCCTGTAAAATGTTCTATTATGGTACAAGTTAGAGTATAAACTACATTAGGAGTGGTTATTCCATTTTCTGTTTTAACTGTATTCGGAATTTTTATTTCTTCTTTCTTTTAACATATCATGAACGTTTTTCATGGAATATATCCCTTCTTCTTGTGTACTCTGTTCCTTAGTATTTAGATTTTCTATTATTTTTTGCCTGATTTCTGGATCATTTATTTCTTTTAATAAGTTTGCAATATCATTACTAATTACATTTATAGTTAATTCATCTTTGAATTGAGACTGTATTAGGTATAATTGGTGGTCTATGTTACATGAACATTGTTCTGAATTATCACAATTACATTCAATTTCTTCAGATTTTGACGAATAATCAGAATCATATTCTATTATGTTTATATCAGAATCTTCGTCACAACATAGAAAGAGATTATACTCTATCGGGAGACAAAATAATAACAAGTATATTTCCACCACAAGTCCCTTTTACCATTACAAATAACAATGTTACTATAAAATTTTCGGCTTACCAAAAACTTTTTGAAGAAAAGACTCTTACAATAGATGTCAATCATATTAATAGTATGATTCAACAATTAAATTTCCATAATTTATATTCCATAATATTAGGAGAACAGTTAATGGACTTACATAAAAAATTAGAAAATATAAATTCACCCATTAACAATAAAGATATAATAATACAGAAAAAAGATAAAAAACAGTTAATAAACCTATAAATGAGACAATTTTAATAGAAAGTAATTTTGATGTGTCAAAAATTACAACTAGAAAAGCTATAAAATGGGAGGAAATAAAATTTCCCCAACACTGGATTTTAGAAAATAATATACCACCTACACCTTTAATAAATAATAATATAGAAAGTATTATACAAACTTCTGATGGCGTTGTTACTATTGAGTTTAACAAAGAAATAGAGTATAATAACGACCTAATAAAACGAACAAGATCTGCAAGATCTTCACATTTATACATATCACCACTAGATTATAACTGTCTCCCGATAGAGTATAATCTCTTTCTATGTTGTGAATATTATGTAAAAAAGTATAAACAAACCAAGGAATAAAATGTATAATTTGATTTATAGAGGATAAATATTCATAAAATCTATTTTGTATTTCTTGTAACTCTTCTTTAGAATAATTTTTAAATAACCATTCTTTAAAGAATATCCATTTATTCGAAAAAAATTCTTCTGAAATAATTTTTCTTGCCTGAGAACCAGGACTAAAATCTATTTTTTCTTTTAAATCCATTAAACTGTAAAATTCATTTCAGAAGGAGTAGATGCCTCCGCTTCATACACAATATCATCATGTATATTTAAATTGTTTATCTTTCTATTATCAACAGAAGCACGAGTAGAGGGAATTTCTACGTTATAATCTAGTGGTGATATGTATAAATGTGAAGATCTTGCAGATCTTGTTCGTTTTATTAGGTCGTTATTATACTCTATTTCTTTGTTAAACTCAATAGTAACAACGCCATCAGAAGTTTGTATAATACTTTCTATATTATTATTTATTAAAGGTGTAGGTGGTATATTATTTTCTAAAATCCAGTGTTGGGGAAATTTTATTTCCTCCCATTTTATAGCTTTTCTAGTTGTAATTTTTGACACATCAAAATTACTTTCTATTAAAATTGTCTCATTTATAGGTTTATTAACTATCTTACATATTAAAAAAAGATTTAATAGAACAGATTATAAAAAACCCCCTACTTGTTTAAAAACCTGATACTTCTATTTTTGGCCTTGATTTTGGTATCAGAGCCATGGAATACTATGTGATGTTACCTCATTTATTTTACTCTTCATGAGGAGTCAATCACGCAAAGAAAGAATCTTTCAAAAAACAAAAAGACATCACCACAATAGACTATAGGTGACAGGTGGATGGACCAAAATAAAAGAAGAATAAAAGAAGAATATATTCTTCAAGAATTATTGAAGACAGAGGAAATTACTCGTCAGACATTATTAAAGCAAGAAGAATCAAACAAAAAGTCATTTCTACTTTTCTTAAAAGTTGTCTGCCAATGCTAAATGTAATAATTTAGGTTTTGTTTGTTTTTGAGTCCTCCTGATCTATTTAAGGAGCCTCTACCTTATGTTTTAGGCAGGCTGAAAGCCAATTTCCTCTTTCTTTCTTGTAATCCCTCCTCTGTAAAAAACATCTCTGCAATAAAAGTCTGAATTATATTTGGAGAAGCAAAGTTTTATTACGGTACAGCAATTTTGGATTCGCCTTTCTGGTCAGTAACTGTAGGTGTATTCGCGGAATTTTTATTTCTTCTTTCTTTTAACATATCATGAACGTTTTTCATGGAATATATCCCTTCTTCTTGTGTACTCTGTTCCTTAGTATTTAGATTTTCTATTATTTTTTGCCTGATTTCTGGATCATTTATTTCTTTTAATAAGTTTGCAATATCATTACTAATTACATTTATAGTTAATTCATCTTTGAATTGAGACTGTATTAGGTATAATTGGTGGTCTATGTTACATGAACATTGTTCTGAATTATCACAATTACATTCAATTTCTTCAGATTTTGACGAATAATCAGAATCATATTCTATTATGTTTATATCAGAATCTTCGTCTGAGAGCTCCTCTTCATCTGACGAATTATCTATCAAATTTATTAATTGTATTTTTATATCCTCACTTATATTCTATTAATATTAATAATAATATTAATATTAATAATAATATTAATATTAATAATAATATTAATATTAATAATAATATTAATATTAATAATAATATTAATAATAAATTACTTCTATTATACGATATATATATATATATATAGGAAATCGGAATTTATTACGTGTAATGAACAGTAGTTTGGTGGAAATGTTGCTGCTCCTCTTCACAGAAGGCCCGAGTTCGATTCCTTGGAACCCCAAATCGTCCACCTATGTGCATTCTTTTTAATTAAACAATGGGCGCTGATGTGGCTGCTCTGTCAGCGCCTAGTAAGCATATTCAGTTGGGTTGGTGACCTGCTGTGAAGGGCTAAACCGGATAGAAGGGTGAAAATGACAAAATCATCCAAAATTTAAGGCATTATTGAACCTAAAATTCTCCAAAGGATAAAACCAAATATTTCTTGAAAACTTGAGGGCTTTTATGTCAATTTCCCTTATATTTATTATCTTTTATGGTTTGTTTGTGCTTAAAACTTAAAAATTATTGTTTGTGCACAAAAGAGATCGACTTTATTAAGGTCTAAATTGACGTTTTAATAAAACACAATAAATAAAAAAAATAACATGATTAATACATTAAATTGAACAAAATTATAATAAGCTCCATTATAGACGTTAAACCCAAATTTTAACATGATTAATAGATAAGTTTCAAAGAGTTAAAGTGCTTTTTGTTTTTTCGAAACGAAAATTCATAAAGTCTGCGGACCACCTCTCCAATCCTCTGTAGCAGAAGAGGTGGAACAAACGGCTGTAGCCTATAATAAGAAGCATGTTTGTTTTTTAATATCTGCAGACTGCTGCAGTAAACTGAAATTTAAATAAACTTATTTACATTTGCTCTTTCGTTCTAAATTCGGAAACTTGATTTAAAATGTAATTTTCATTGTATTTTCCTTACAATTAATACACAAGATGAATACCCTTGTGCTTATCCTTTTTTTTCTAAGACCGGAAGGTATGTGTGAAGGATATATTTACTTATGTTTCTTCTTCTTAAAACATAAAAAGTTGAAATACTACAATTATTTATCCTTAAAATGATTGTTTTTGGTAGAATCACTGAATTAAGAATGTACTATTTTCAATGGTCGATATTTTTACACATTTCTTAAGATAGCATTCTACTTTGAAATCTCCAGTAAATTCCTAAACTCTCAAGCTTGTTCTAATAAATACTCTGACTCGTCTTAAACTCGTATTTGTCTTGACTTAGATAATTAGACAATATTTCAAAAGAGTAATCAAAATATTTATGTATAACTTCCCTTATTAATGACTTAAGCCTTTAACCTTAATAAATATCTATTTTATCTTACTACTTCTTTTGATCGCCACACATGTATCTTCATTCTCTTGGAATTATCACACATTTTTAATAACAGTGAGATTATTTATCATTTCTAAACGCTCAAAATGCTACCTAGATAATGCGATTTAAAATATCATAAACTTTCACCGCCTTCGTTAGAAACAACGACTCTCTAACTATATTCAAATATGGTTTTATTATAGTAAGAGTACCCGTAGTAGAAATTATAACTTTGGAAATCCTTGATTGTTTCGTAACTTCTTTTGTTGACGGGACTTAAATAGTTTTACGCTTGAGATGTACCAATAGCACGTATCAATAGGAACGTACCCTTAATCGCTTCTCTTTCATTCGTGCTACCCCTTCTTATTTCGGAATATATCTTTTCCAGATTTAGTATCCAACCCGGAAGTGAACAAATTGTTCCTAATCTCTTCGTTATTAGGCGGAAAATTTACACATAGTGTTGATTTAGAACGCGACTTAAAGATTAATGCGGACTTAACGCTGAATGCAGTTGGTGCTTCAGCAAAAATTATAGCGCTCTTTTAAGTCATATAATATCTAACTAGACGATCTTTTTCTACTTGGTCGCCATGGTTGGATCATGATTTCCATGATCCTAGTTTCCCACAATCTAGACTGTAGAACTCGAATTAAGGAAACACTGATTTGATTATAGCTAAAGAATTGGTCTCTTCCCTTGAGGAATTAACCCAAAATAATCAAAGAACTCTTTAGGTCACCATCTCCCCAATTATACAATTGTATCCGGCTGAGTTCTAATAGAATACGTCACGAATTGAATTTCGGGACGAAATTCCTTCAACCGGGGGAGACTGTGACAACTGTCAAAATTCGATTCGGTTATAGATTTGATAAACTTAGTTGTACGTGTAGGCACGACACATACTAGACTTAGTAACTAGAAACTAAGTTATAACCTACTAGAAACTTGGAAACAATTAGAATCAATGGAAAGTATACTTAGATTTCACATTGATATGTGAATTCTACAACTACTTAACTGTAGCGAATATCCATATTCGGGTCGCTCTTTGACTCGAACACCTTTTCATGAATCATATACACACATCATGCACTTGACCTAGTAGTATAAATTAGGCTCGAGTCTCGTAGGAACTTAAGTTAAAGTTGAAAACTAGGGCTAGTATACTTGATTCCTCAATTTCGCTTGAATCTCGGAATCACTACATAGAATGCCAATAAACCGATAAAATAAGTTACAAACATTATTTATATCTATAAAAGAGTTATAATACCATAAGATAATTTGAAGTCTCAAAGATTCTATTTATTTTGATATCCAAAGATTTACAAACTCTCAAAACCCTAAATGCCCTAAAAACCTACATTTATAAAATTTGACCTCTAAAATTCAATTAAACTAATCATGAACCTTAAAATATCAATTAAAAATAATTAAAATTAGGAAAATATAACCAAGGAAATAAATTTTAGGTCATTACCAATTACCCTTAATTTATAAGGCAAAAATCAAGGTTTTATGGATAAAAGCTAGGTTAAGTAGTATATTTTATAAAACTTTGATATTTTTATAAAATATGGTTTAAATTTTATAAAACTTAAAAGAGGGAATCCCTCTCTCCATTCAAAATTCGTATCTCTCCTCCCCATACCTCTCTTCCCCAAAATTTGAATCATTTCTCTCTTCTCCACGCTCCACCTCCCACTTCTCTCTCTAAAAACTTCTCTCCTACTTCTCTCTAGAAATGACGAACATAGAAGAACAATTTGTGGGAGAGATTTAGCCATACAATTCTTCATAAGTTGAGATACGTTTCTGTAGCTTGGTGGCTGATTTTGGTTTTGTATAACCCCAAAGAGATGACGAGGGAGATGATCTATCCAAAGAGATAGAATCTCTCTTTTCTCTCTTTTATTCTCTCTAAAACCCCACATATTTTCTCTCTCCCTCACCCTAAACCACGAATTTTGGCAGAAAAGTTCATCCATTTCTACTCAATAACATCAACATTTGACGTTGTTCTTGAGGTAAAAACGAAAATCCTTCATTCCCCCTTCAATCTTCCTTCAAAATCTCAAGTTTTCTTGCATATCTTCTTCTTCTACACCATTCTATGGATGGATTATTCACATGCATGTACATAACCACAATTTTTATGATTATGGTGATATTATTTCACCTAAAAACCAACATGCACGTGATGATCTTCAAGCTTAGAGGCTTGATCATCAAAGTTTGTTGTTAAAAAGCATTCAAATAGGTTCATAAAGGATTTATTCCCAAATAAATATCTAAAACTTCTTTTCTGACCAAATCCAGTTTTTCCCATAATTCCATCAACAAAATGAGATGTTTCACAAATTTTCAGAAAATAGTTCATTTTTCTCGAATTATTATAATTACTGCAAGAAAATAGGTCAATAATTCATATAAAATACTTTCTGAGGTTTATAAATCATAGGTAAATTCGTGGATGACCCCTAAAGTGAATGATGACATCTCAGTGAGTTTCATCGATTTTTGTTACTGTTTGCTATGGTTTTGAATTTTCTTTTTTTTTAATTAAAATAAATCATAAAACCACTTTAAGGAATTTGCAAATTCTATCTAATAATTTTTGCAGCTCCTATATAATGTGGAGTACTTAGAAAAGTATTTTCAGAATTTTTCATAATGCATTCCTATTTTTTCCCGATTTTTGTATTTATAATGGACTAAAAACAGGAAAAATAGTTTTACTCATTTAAAATTCATGAAACTTTACCAGAAACTCTTATAATATATTATGGTGCTACATATAAATTTTTATGATTTTTCTCTTCTGTATGCTATTTTTCTTCTAATTTCCCAAGATTTAATACACTTAAATCCACAAAAATCATAGAATTGGGTTAAACAGTTTATAAATCTATTCTTACATTTTCCCAGCATCATAATGTTTAATAAAAGTATTACAAAAAGTTTGGGTAATTTTGGAAACTGGTTTCTATTTATCTTCATTTTCATTAGAATAAATACACAAAAATCATAAAATTGGGTTAAACAGTTTATAAATCTATTTTTATATTTTTCTCATCTTAAGTATGTGTAATGGAAGTATTATAAAAAGTTTGGGGAATTTTCTTAACTGATTGCTATTTTTCATGAATTTTTATCTATTTAGAGAATTAAATATAAGAAAAATGGTTATACATATCTATAGTCCATGAAAATTTATCTACAAGTCTTTTAATGCAGTTAGAACCAAAATACGAAGTTTGATAGTTTTTATTAACTGTTTAGTATTTTTCATAATTTTATGGTTATTCAAGAAATTAAAAATGGTGAAAAATAGCTAGACATATCAAAAATGCAAGAAAAATTATCTTAACATCCTTGACTTTAGTTGAAACTAAAACACAAAGTTTGGGAAATTTTAGAACTAAACTGATTTAGTTTTAGAATATTTAATCATTGGAACACCTCTTAAAATGTTAAATATTAACATTTCAATAATGAGAATTTTCCACTTAAATTTTTTTATAACAATTGATTCTTTGAAATTTGATTTCCACAGAAAAATGTTTGTAACTTATCAATATTAAATTTTGACACAATATTGGCATAATTTTATTGTAGTGGTATGTATACTAGTGTTAGATTTCGATTAGAGACTCACTAGTGAATACCATTATTGTAGGAAAACGATAGTGGTACGAGTGGAACGTAGTTCAAGGCACCATTTGCATCATCTCAATACATATTATGAGTATTCACGCATCCCCCTCTTTTCGGTTTTTATGTTTTGGGGTGGAAAAGCATGTCAAAAAACTGTTTATTGTTCGTTGTATTTACTTTGACTTGTATCAAACTTGGTTGCTATATGTTGCTGTGTATGTGTATGCTATTGTTAATTCATGAGGCCTTATCGCGTTTAAGTCCCTGGAATCAGTTCACACAACTCATTAACTCATTTGAGCCCATGGTCATTATGGATAGCGCTATTAGGAGGTAGACAACTCCTCACTCACACGATTCGCTTGAGTGCATTTTACCATATTTCCCTATGTCAGCGATAGACATAGAAGAGGGCACCCTCGGTCATTAGGCTTGGGTTGTGAACTCATGGTATAATCATTATGCACATACGAACCTTGTATCTCGTTTTAGCAACAAACTTTATTTCCCATGAGAATATGAACGTTGCATCTCATTTGGGCAACATACTTTATCTCTCATGATGACAACGAACTTTGTTTATGCAAAATTATTTACTCACTTTTACAATATATTTCTATTTATGGAAACTTTATTTCCCATGAGAATATGAACGTTGCATCTCATTTGGGCAACATACTTTATCTCTCATGATGACAACGAACTTTGTTTATGCAAACTTATTTACTCATTTTTGCAATATATTTCTATTTGTGGAAACTTTATTACCCGCTTAGCAACGAACTTCTATTTATGAAAACTTATTTACTTATTTTAAAAATAAACATTGTTTATGGAAACTGTTATCAATATTCTGATTATCATGTTATAACATGTGCGTACTCACCAACTATTTTTATAGTTGACGCTCGTTTTACATGCTTTTTCAGAAATCATCGAGTAAGTGGCACTTAGGGACACATCACTTTTAGGAGCATTCACATGTGTTGTATTTCAATTTACATTGTAATTCTTTTAAAAGTTGTTCAAACCTATTGTAAATTTGTAATGATTTTTAATACTATGGTTGGTGTTGTCTTTTAACTTTTGCTATGAAACTCTTTGTACTGCCACACCCCGTGTTTCCGCTTTAGCGGCGTGTGGCAATACATATCAGAATTACTTAGTGGATAGTGACTAAAGTGTTGAACTACCACATGAAATAGTAATCTAAACAATACATATATATCATATCTAAACATACTATGAGGATGTATTTTAAACATTTAAAATACTATGAGGGTGTATAAGGGTGTATTTTAAACATTTAAAATACTATGAGGTTTAATCTTTTTAATAAATTGGACTTTTAGTTTAATTAAGTTTAAACCATATTATTATGGATTTATTAATTCTCTCTTTTAATTAAACACTTAATTAATTTAATAAAATCCATAAGGATGTAATTTGAGCTATTTAAACTATCAAGGTTCTAAATTTAAGATTTCAATATTAAAGCTATTTAATTAAATCTTAATTTACACAACCAAGAGGTGCACTTTTGAAACCTTTCAAATTACTAGGGTTTTAGAATTTAATATTTCATAATTAAGACATTTAATCAAATTTTAAATTCCAAAACTTGAGGACAATTTTTGAAACTCTTCAAAAAAACTCTTGAATTTTAGAATTTAATGTTTGAGACTTTTTAAATTCCAAAACTTGAGGGCAAGTTTTGAAACTTTTAAAAACCTTTTGGATTCCAAACCACGATGGCAAGTTTTGTAACTTTCTTTTAATTATAAAAGAGACTTTCCAAGTTCCATAACTTGAGGGCAAGTTATAAAGCTCTTTAAAGCCATTTAGATCAAACTTTAAACTAATAAAATAATCATATAATTTTATCTTTTACTAATTTGACTTAATTCAACTCATATGGCAAAATGATTCAAATTCTACAAATAATTAGTTTTTCACAAAATCAAGTAATTATCTTAAAATTTGACAAGATAATCACAATTCAAAATTTACAAATAATTAGTTTATCATATAAACTATTAATTATCTTAAATTTTGATCATTAACTTTTAATTTAGATGAGGATAATTATTTTCATAACATAAAAATTGAATTTTGAACAACAAAACAATTTTTAGTAATTATCCAAATTCAAATTAAGCCAAGAAATACAAATTTTGCCATCAGGTCCATCACCACCTCGTGGTGATCATGCAGATTAAAAAAAACGATTTCCTTGCTTTGAACAATTACCAATGCATCAATATAACAGAAAACACCCATGGCTCTGATACTACTGTTGGGTTTTATATACTATAACACTCCTATGGTGCACATACAACCCTAATGCTTTGGATCTAAGTTTTCTCTAGTTATACATGCAACAAAAATATCCAAAGCATGAAACCTATAACTAGCATACGATTTTGATATTCACAATAGAAAACAAGTTAGAAGAATACCTCTTTATTGTAGCTTGTAGTCCTCGGCCTTTCAAGAGCTTAGCACCTCAAGTGTGATGCCTCGAATGGTTCACAAAACACCAAGAGCAAGAGGAGAACTTTGAGAGAGAGGTTAGGAACACACAAAATCGGCTATACTCTTGTTGTAACACATGTGTGAACGATTTTGGCTAAGGGGTTACATATATATAGTGTAGGATTCCAAGGGTCATTTGTAAACCCTAATCCATACACTTAGGCTTATGATCCAACAACTCATATTGACTAACTCTTCATGGACTCTTACATAAACTTATCCCATCATGGATCAATAGCCCAAACCATATGTATCACTGATTTACATAATCAGTCCCCGTTAATTTAATTAGTCTCTTTTGATCACTAAATTAATTCCAAATTAATTCTTGATCAATACTAATTAAATAACATGATTCCTCAATTAATATATTATACTTATAATATATTAATATCCTTCCTTTCAAATTGCTTCGGTGAATGCAACCTAAACTAGACCATGCTACTCTCAGGTCAAGTACATACCAATTATAGTTATGGGCTTAGACACCTAATCCAACAATTACTTGGTGGCTTTACATGCCCCAAACAAACCCAAACTCCAAAAATGGCATTCTACTTCCATGAAAGTGACCTTAACTCATGCATGAACCCATTAAGACCTTCAAGATGGTAACTTTCTGATTCTAGAACTCAAATAACACTTAGAGTGGCAACTCTAAGTTCCAAAAAATGACATGGACACAAGGGACATCATCCATGGGAACAAAGAGTCCATAAACCCAATCTTAAAAGAGATCTAAGAGAATAACCACCCAGTTCAGAACTTTATACCTTATATGAATGCCAAATGTTGATAAGGTTCTGGATCTATAAGCCTTTGCTCCTTTGATGATGCTTCAACAATGGCCATCTTCCTTTAAAACACCAAAATGCTCTTCTAATGGCCTTCTAAGCTCCAATAACACAAAAGAAAGGATTAAGGTTTCGTGGGTACTGTCTAAGGGTGAGAGGGAGGCTGGTCATAAGGTCATAATGTTCTTTATATAGTGCTCAACCCTAAAAATTAGGGTTTGGGGACTCTGAACGTACGATGGGCGTACGTCTCCCACACCCGCATCCACTTAACCCATCTACACTGGGCATACCCCAACTTACGTTGGGCGTACTCTCGTGCAGGCCACCTTGTATGCATGGGGTTTCCTTGCCACTTTTCTCCACCAGGGACCAATGATGCCAATAACTTCAAAGTGTCATAACTTCCTCATCCGAGGTCCGTTTCCAACGAACCTTATATCCACGAAATGGTGGCGAGAAGCCCTACGCTCCTAACAACACGCCCGATCCTTAAGACCTTCCGAATAAAACCCAAAACCCATAAAATACCGAATCATCGGATTACGATTATACCCTTGGCTCCCGAAGGCACAATCGAATACTTGGACCACATATGTCATGACACCCACATCCGAAATGGTCCAACTCCTTCCTTCCCAAGGCCCTAAGCCTCATGACCACTGATAACTGGGTCGAAACCCTAAGCAACAAGGCAAATCCGAAATCGAGTGTTACATTGTCTGGTTGTGGGCTTAGGGTAGGATCGATTATTCGACTGTCTATAGGATCCAGTGTTATGTATGGCTAACATACACGAGTGTTGTAAGGTTGGTGGAAGTTTCATGAGTGGGTGCAGTGTATAGCGGGTTAGCGCGAGGAATGATTAGCCACTATGGGGAGAGTGAGAGCAGGGCGAAGGTGCACCCGTGGTGTGGGGAGTTTGAGATCAAGGATTTCGTATGAGGATCTGTCTGATTTTATTGCGTTTTAGTGCTAGTCGGTTTCTCTGCTCGAATGCTGCTTGCTTTATGCTTTGTAGGACCCATTTTTATGAACTTTTAAGGCTTAAGAACAACTTAATACATGTGAAGATCAACATGTTTTAGTAGTTGATTCTTGCTTTGTGGATACTTCTAGAGAAGCTATTCGTTGAGTAGTTTGACGTCTTCATCAACTTTCAAACTCCCCTGAGAATTAAAGTCTTCAAAATGTTGTAGCTCTTTCTTTCTATGGTTATGTTAATCTTTCCATGCTTTGTAAACTGATCCTTGGTGGGTTAAAAAGAGTTTTAAGTGGATTCTATTTTTTAAAGTTTTCATTGCCGTTTTTAGCGTTTTTGTAAAAATGATTTTGAATAAAATCCAACAAAGTTCCAATGAAGCGTTATCAATGATAAATGCGGCAACTCTTGATACCTTTGGCGGAGACATATGTCGCCCGTTATACCTTTAAATTTTTTAGTGAAAACAAATATACTATTTAAATCTTAAAAATTAAACCCTACACCTAAATAATATAATATAATGAAATTTATTAAGAAATCTTGAAATGGAGATCATAAAAGTTTGATTTACCAAGGTAAAAGAATTTATTTATAGGATAACAAACTTTGAATTTTGTTCATATTTAGTCATTAGACTTTTTTCGTACTTGATTTACCCTTGAATAATTTGAAATTGTTCACATTCTACGGTTATAACAGGCCATAAAGGTAATATGTGAACAATTTCAAATAATTTAGGGTTAAATCAAACACGAAAAAAAGTTCAGTGACTAAATGTGAACAAAGATAAAGTTTGTTATCCTTTCAAGTCATTATCCATTTATTTATTTAGTGATTTTGTTCATTTGAAAAACTTGGAACTCGTTGGTTTTCAAAAAGTTAAGATGTGATCTCTTAAAGACGACGGATAATTACAACTTACGGTGTTTAATCAGATAAAACATCAACCTAAGTTTCATAATTTATATTGGTTTGATTGGTGTAAGTTTATTCTTATTGTACTTTATAATCAGCTAATATATTGTTAATATTAGTTCTGAGACCCATGTTTTACATGAGTTAATTTTAAAAAAATAGATATAAAAGTCTAAATATTTGAGAACTTTAAATTTATAAGAAAATAAGAAAAATAATGAATTATTAAAATTGAAATGTTTTTTTATATTTTAAATCTAAACAAATAATTAAAATAAATAAACAAAGGAAATTAATGAGCTTTAATTTAGAAATTTTGAAATTAGAAGGCAAGTCTATTAATGAAATTGATATCAATTTAAACTATATTTATTGTAATTATTATATTAAAATATTATATGAAATTTAATAAAATAAAAAACCATACAATGACATCTGAAAAAAAAATTAACTTAAAATAACAAAAAAATGACATTTTACAAATTAAATGAGAATGTGACATGTCGTAAAAAAACATTCATTTATTAAAATAGATTTGTTTTTAAGGTCGTTAAAAAATAAATAAAAATTGAAAGTGGTATCAACTTTACAATAAAATTAATCTCAAGAAATGATAAAAGACAAAGACAAAACTGCACAAATGGTCCCTGTGGTATGTCGAAAATTGCCACTTTGGTCCAAAAAGGTTTGGACTAGCACCACAGGTCCAAAGTTTTCATTTTATTGCGAGTTTGGTCCAATCTGTTTTGAATTTTTATAAAATGACGATTTTGCCCTTTGTATTTTTATTTTTTATTTATTTTTTAAATTACAAAAACTAAAAAAGGAAAAAAAAAATCTATTTGTATTATCACCCCACCCCATATTTTTCTCTCTCCCATTCAGAAAAAGGAAACACCACCAGATTCCGGTGGCTGCCGGAGCACCGTCGTCCGACCACTAAAACCACCGCCGACGTCGGAACCCTAGAACTATCCGGCGCTGACTTCACCGGAGAAAAAAAACTGAGATCTGAACCTCCAGAGACCATCATTCTTCTTTCTTTCTGCTGCTACGATGACCATCTCTCTCTCTTTCTCTCCCTTCTACTGTTATGAACCGCCTGTCGGACCATCCAAATCACTACCGATGACGAAGATCTGAACATCTCGCTGCCACGACGAAGATCTGGATCTGCTGGTTGTTCGACAAGAAAAAGAGAGAGAAAGAGGGTGAAAACAGATCTGAAAACTTAGGGTTTCGTAAAACTAGAAGGGTGGCGGCGCTAGGGCTTTTGCTATGTAGACACCTCGTCGGAGAAGAAGAGAGACGAGCGGTTTGATGGTTCCGACGTCTGAAACTAGAGTTTTATCGAGCCACAGACATCATCGTCATCGCCGATGACGAACAGATCGAAGGCGTCGTCAGATGAGAAGATAAAAGACAAAGGCGATGATGGTTCCGACGAAAAGCAAATAGAAAGAGGGAGAGATTGAGTCCGGTTTCCGACAGATCTACGTCGTCCTTAGGAGGGTTTCTTGTTCGCCGGAAAAACGATATCTCAGATTTTGCAATTGATTTCTCGATTTCTGGCAAACCCGACTCAGTTCATCTATCTTCTCAGTTCGTCCTTCGCCCTTCGCCCCTTTCTCAGATCTATGGCACCAGAAACCCTAGCCTCAAACATCGAAACCTGCTTCGTCGGAAGCCTCCATCGCCGGTGGTGGTGGCTGGTGGTGAAGGAGATGGGCAACTTTTTGTGTGAAACGAGAGAGAGAGAGAGAGAGAGAGAGAGAGAGAGAGAGAGAGTTTGCATTTTATTTTCTTTTTTCTGTTATAAAAAATTATAAAAATAAAATAAAAAACGAAAATTTTCTTTTTTATTTTTCTTTTAATCAGAAAAAATCTTTAAATAATAAAAAAACCGAAAAAGGAAAAAGCAAGGGCAAATTCGTCATTATGAAAAAGTTCATAGCAAATTGGACCAAACTCGCAACAAAATGAAAAGTTTGGACCTCTGGTGCTAGTCCAAATATTTTTGGAACAAAGTGACAATTTTGAGCAAACCACAAGGACCATTTGTGCAGTTTAGTCAAAAACAAATGATAAAAGTTAACCTATATTTAACTATTTATAATAAGCCTTTTCGGAAAAAATGCAATTTCAGACGATAAATATATTTAAAAAATTAATAAGGGTATTTATATTGTAAAATGGGATTTTGATTACATTTGCTGCCAATTTAACGTGGTCATACCAATTTTGAGGATTTTGGGGTATTTTTATATTTTCTCTTAAACATTTAAGTCGATTGATTCGAATATTTGTAATTATTACCCACTCATAAGTCACAAGGGGTTAACAGTGAAGTTGAGAATGCTCTGATAAATCCCACAGAATCCCCAATTCAGATTTCCACGATCCAAACAGTTTTTGACAAGATTTGAAATAGTCAAATACGCAAGTATCTCTAGATCTGCTGCAGAAGAAGATGGTTTGGGGCTGCTAATCAGGTTTCGGATTTTCTAGAGCAGGGGAGACTGGGACTAATCGTCTACTTGGTTAACTCAATAGTTTCTCTACACTTTTAATCTACTAGAAGAACTAGGACAATGAGATGAGATGGAATTTCGAGTCTTGAAGGAAACATGATAACGAGTAATGGGTCATTGGATCTCTAAGACGATCAAGTAATGTGTCATTACAATCTCCATTAACAACAGAATTTGATCAATCAACGCCACCGGTTAATTACAGGAAGACCTCAAATTATGTTTATCGGTAAAGAGAAGGATGAGATGTTCATGTGGATCTTCAAATTCGCAGCTCGAAAGAAGCTTGGAATGCTGCTCCTGTGTTTTGTTTCAATAGCAGTCGTCTTGTGGATACTTTATGTCGGCAAGGGTTTGTTCTTCGTTTCTCTAAAATCAATCAATTATAGCTCTTACACATTTGACTTTTGAGTGTTAAACCAGTTGAATTTCTGTGGAAATTATTCTATTCCTTTTGAAATAGTATCGACTTAGATCTATAAACAAAGGTATTAAATAACGAAATCTATTTCCGAATTCTGGATTTGGAAAGTGTTAGGTTTTTGGAACTTAAATTTATCCTCTTCAAAACTATGCCAAAACTCGCTTATTAAATGTGAATATGTAATGAGACAATATCAATCTACTTGGCTTCATAAGCAAAGCACTATTGTTATCATGAGTATCGAATTCAACCATTAAATGCTGCTATACTTTTGAATTAGTTTTTATAGTATAAACAAATTGTGCCCTAAAATGAATATTCTTCATTCTTTTGGTTGTTTTCAGGTGAGGTTACACAAGAATTTGGCTCTGTGAGGAGCTTAGGGTTCATAAACATTTCAACTGTAGGATTTTCTGGACATTCTTCACCTAATGATGAAATAAAGATTACCATTTATAATGATAAAAAAATTACAAGTCAATCTCCTCCACCTCCTATTTATAATACCGGATATACCCTTCTTCCTGGGAACCCTTGTGAGACCTTTACATTGCCTCCACCACCAGCTGATAAAAAAAGAATTGGGCCACGTCGTAAGTTCATATATTTTTATTTTCTTTTATAATTTTAAATCCCTTAAAATATTCATCCACTTGTGTTTGACACTTTTCTTTCTGTTTTGACACTTTTCTATGTTACAGCATGTCCTGTGTGTTATCTTCCTGTGGAAGAAGCAATTAATTTGATGCCAAAAGCTCCTTCATTTTCTCCTATTCTCCAAAATCTGACTTACATTCATGAAGAGAATTCAACTAAAAGTGAGTTTGGAGGCTCGATTTTTGGTGGGTATCCTTCTTTGAAGCAGAGGCTTGAATCTTATGATGTTAAAGAGTCAATGAAGATTCATTGTGGGTATGTTTGTTATCTCTAGAATCCATGATCATTTAACGAATTAGAGGGTGTTTGGTTTGTAGAATGTTTTTGGAAGGAATGGAATTTGACAAAGGAATTGGAATATGAAGGAATTATTATCTTCCATGTGTTTGGTTGACATGAAATGAAATGGAATTCAATTGTACAACTAAAAACTAAATAATCTTTACAGTTTTATTTAGGGTTAATCTCATAAATGACCTTATATTTTGTGTTTTTTTCTGGATTAAACCGCATATTTATTTATTTAATGAAAAAGACCTTGCATTTTTTCATTTTTTCCGATCCAGCCCTTTTAGTCATTTTTCTCTAAAAAAATTGTAACCTGTGAGGGTTTTTTTTAGAAAAACTAAAAAAGTTAAGGAATTATTTGGAAACATTTAGAAAGTTGAGGGTTTTTTTTGGAAAAAAAGACAAAGTTGAGGTTTTTTTTCGAAAAAACTGAAAAAATATAAGGTCTTTTTCAAGAAAAAAAAATAAAGACGAGGTTTAATCCGGAAAAAACACAAAATATAAGGTTTTTTAAGTTTAACGAGATTAACCCTTTTATTTATATCTAAATATTTATTGTTTATTATAGATATAAACAATTAAAATTTTCATGTATTTTGGTTTTTTAATAAAGAAAGGAAGAGTGAAATTGTATTCCTTCCACCTTCCCTTAGGAATAAGAAAATCCATAAACAATGGAATTGTATTCCTTCCAGTTCCTTTGTGAACCAAACCTTCCATGGAATGGAATCTTGAATTCCAATTCTATCGAATTCCTCAAACCAAATTACACACAGATTTTTTAAATCCATCACTGATTCTCTTGTGATTAAAGATTTGTCAAAGGAGATAAACCAGGACACAACACAGGATTTGACATCAATGATTCAGATCTTTTTGAAATGAATCAATGTCAAGGAGTTCTTGTTGCATCTGCAATATTTGGTATCTTTATATACAAATCTTCTTTACATATTTCTACTTTTCACCAAAAGACGAGAACGCCCTTCTGAAGTTTTAAACTCATGGATGATTTAATAATCTTGGCAGGAGCATATGATTTGATTCAACAACCAAAGAACATTAGTGAAGCTTCAAAGAAAAACGTTTGCTTTTTCATGTTTATCGATGAACAAACACAAAAATTTCTTAAAAATTCAAGTGATTTAGATGATAACAACAAGAAGATAGGGTTATGGAAAATCATTGTTGTCCATAATCTACCATATACAGACCCCAGACGTAATGGAAAGGTAATAAAAAAAAGAGTAAATTACACGAATGGTTCCTATGGTTTGGGGTAATTTGCGCGTTTGGTCCCTAACTTATTTTTTTAACTCAGAAGGTCCCTACGCGCAAATTACCCTAAACCATAGGGACCATTCGTGTAATTTACTCTAAAAAAAAACATTTAACATTTTCCATTTTGTGGGTCCCATCTCTATGATGTATGTATGATGTATGTATGATGTATGAATGGCAGATTCCAAAGCTTCTACTACATAGGCTTTTCCCAAATGTTAGGTATTCTTTATGGGTGGATGCAAAACTTGAGCTTGTTGTGGATCCTTATCAAATTCTTGAAAGGTTTTATTCTTGAATCTTGTGTCACTTAATAGAAATCTTTTTTATATGACAAATATTTAACTTTTTTTTATTATTTTATTTCATAAAATTCAGGTTTTTGTGGAGGAAAAATACGAGTTTTGCAATATCTAGACATTATAAACGGTTTGATGTGTTTGTAGAAGCTGAAGCTAATAAAGCAGCTGCAAAATATGACAACGCCTCCATTGACTTTCAAATTGACTTTTATAAAAGTGAGGGTTTGACCCCATATTCTGAGTCAAAGCTTCCGATTACAAGTGGTATAACGTTTTCTCCAATTGGATTTTTTTTTCTAATAAAAAAATGACCTAATAATAAAAAAATAAAATTTTCAGATGTTCCTGAAGGATGTGTGGTAATACGAGAGCATATTCCAATCTCAAATCTTTTCACGTGTTTATGGTTTAATGAAGTTGATCGATTCACTTCAAGAGATCAAATTAGTTTTTCCACTGTAAGAGACAAAATCATGTTCAACACAAATTGGACTCTTTATATGTTCTTGGATTGTGAAAGGCGAAACTTTGTTGTTCAGGTAACAATTTTTTATTTTTTTATTTAAAAAAAAAAAAAATCATAGCATCATATTTTAATTTTTCATTTATGTATAATGACCATGTGAAGGGATACCACCGAGACATTTTGGAACATTGGGCACCACCACCCCCTCCAACTTTTCAACTTGCTGTTTCTAGTCCCTCACCTTCCCCCATCCCCTTTGATGAAACACCCAAACAAATTGTTACTAGACACCGTAGAGATAGAAAATCAAGTCGACGTCACCGTAAAATTGATATAAAAAGTCAAAGTCAAAATCAAAGTCAAAGTCAAAGCTAAATTCATATAGAGAACAAAGGCAAATTTTTTCGTTTGTTATCGGAATACAAATCATTGTTGGGCCCGCAAAAATCCTTGGAAGAGGAATGTTGTTCAAACAAGGTACATATCTTGTTATGTACATATTGTATAAGGGAAAAAAAAATACAGAAAAACACTTGTACTTTCATTATTTTGTAGATTTATTTAGTTACTTGACTATTTTCTGTAGTGATTAAATCATTGTACTTCTTATTTTTCACGGTTACTTGAGGTAAGTTACAAAAAAAAAAAAAAACTACAACATACTTTCACCATTTTGTGGATTTAGCCACTCAAGTTTTACTTTTTTTTATTGGTTTAGCTATTGAGTTATTATTATAATGGTAAATTATAAATTTGGTCCCTATGTTTTACCAAAACTTGCAAGTTCAGTCCAAATTTCTAGATCGTCCTAGTGTTGTCCCTGGGTGTGCATTTTGTTACGGTTATGGTCCTTGCCCCATATAAAATAACATCAAAAATTTGGACTAAACTTGCAATTTTGGACAAATCCGCAATGAAATACAAACGTAAGAACGAAATCGGGACAATTTCAAAATTTTGACTAAACTTGCAATTTTGTGTAAAGCATGGGGACCAAATTTGTAAATGGGAAAATTGGTTTGTTTAAATGGTCAAAAAACTTTAGTTTACCCTGTTACATATATATATATATATATATATATATATATATATATATATAGTGTAATTTTTATTTTCTTCCCCTATGTATATATTTATTAGTCGCACATTATTTTTGTTGTATATAATTATATATGCTACTAAACAGTTGAACTACTTTAATTCTTACTTATATCATAATGTCCACAGAGAAAGAAGGTGAACACGCTTGAGCATGCAAGGGTGTGCTTGTTTGAGTTGTAAGTTGTGTAATGGTCATGGGGCTTGAGCTAAATGCTTTATGGCCGTGTGGACCCCACACGTGCTAAAATGGCAATATGGACTTTTTGGGAGATGGTGTTACATAAAGTGTGATGCATAGTTAAAAGATAGTGTTAAGAAATTTTGTTACAAAAATGTTAATGTTAGGATCAAACTTTAGATTTGATGATGTTTAGAAATCATATACGTAAGCTGCCAAGTGTTGTATAAATAAATAATGTTTTTTTGGACTAAATTAACATATAGTAGAACCTCTATAATTTAATACTCGATAAACTAATAACTTCGATAAAATTAATATTTTGTCCCGGTTCCAACTTCGGACCAGTATAAAATTAGACCCCAATCGATAAAATAATAAAATAATAATTTTTTTAAAATCCCAATGTAAATATATTGTTCCTATCGAAACTATAAATTAATAATTACTAAAATATTTCAAAATTCTAGAATTGTCTGGTGAAAAATGAATCTATACATTCAAATCTATATTGAGTTCATCTTTAAATCTCCCAATTACACTTAAGAGTTAAGACACTGTATTCTCGTATTACAATAAAAAGTTGTGAAGAGTTGTTGCCACTTGCAATGCTTCTTTGCGAACGACCGGTTCCAAAGGTACTGAATCATCATCAACTTCATCATCTACCGAATTTTGAACGGTATCCACGATAATTTCTTCAATGCTTTGAACCTCGTAACATTCATTATTTTCACCTGATAATCCAACAACTCATTCACATCCGTTAATGTGTGAATGTACATGAGAATTTTTAAGGTCATTGTTTCTATTTTATTCAAACTAGTAAAGAATCGGCAAACTTTAAAAGATATGTGCTGAAATTGTAAATCACAATAAATAGGGAAGAAAGTCGACAACTCCTAAAATTAGATGTCAAAAGTGTACAACGAAAAAAAGGGACACTGGTGGAGAAAATCCAAAATGTTGTGGCAATGATATTAAAGTTGTTAACGTTGGGAAAATATGTTGGCAAAATTTTAAAGGATGTTTTTTTGTGTTTTTTATGTCAAAATGTAAAACTTTTGACTACAAGGACAAAAAGTGTCAAATTCATTAAAGAATTGTGGCAAAAACACCAAAATGTAATACCTTTGAATATAAGGACTAAAAGTGTCAAAGTCATTAAAGATTTGTGGCAAAAACCTTAAGGCACAAAAACTTAATCAAAAGGCAAAAATGTAAAATTTTTGACTTTAGGGACTAAAAGTGTCAAGTTCAGCAAACTTTTGTGGCAAAATCCTAAAGACTAAAAGAATACTATTCCTAAGCTCCTTTGGA
The DNA here is from genome assembly GCF_052849685.1 of Lactuca virosa. NCBI lineage: Eukaryota > Viridiplantae > Streptophyta > Magnoliopsida > Asterales > Asteraceae > Lactuca > Lactuca virosa. Next base: position 289,118,041 of record NC_136426.1, read on the forward strand.
TTTAATATATATATATATATATATATATATATATATATAATATAATAGGTAATAACATTCATTATTTTCACTTCATAATCCAACAACTCATTCACATCCGTTAATGTGTGAATGTACATGAGAATTTTGAAGGTCATTGTTTATATTTTATTCAAATAGGTAAAATGAACGGACATGAAAATTTTGAAGGTCGATGCATTAATTTGAGAGTTGCTCACGAATATAAGCCAACTTTTTAAATTAATAATTTATTAATTTATTAATATAATAATATCTTGCTAAATTAATAAAATATCTCAGTCCCAACATTATTAATTTATAGAAGCTTTACTGTAATAGATAATACGATCATCATAAAATTTTAAGACATTCCTGCCTAGTTTTACAAGATTCACTAGTCGATGATTGGTAGACGTTTTGGCTGATTTTGGAATCAGTCTACTAGTCAAGTGTATCCAACTCACTAGCTATGACTAAATTACATGGTGCTCATAAAAAAGAAAAAAGAACATGGAAACCCAAAGAAAAACGAAAAAAATGTATGCGCATGTAGCTAGTTAGCTTTTTAATGGCAAATCACAGAAGAAGGAAAAAAAAAATCTAAAATTTAGTTTCTACGTAAAACTCATGTAAGTGACAAAAAAAGAAAAAAAAAAAAAAAAAATTTCAACATGAATATAGAAAATTGAGTGTGCATAAAATTTGTCTAAATCACGAAAAATCCACATATATCACCAACACAATCATTGTTTTCAACAAAACTGAATTATTATTTTGGATTGATTTTGATTTATAAAAGAAGAAACGAATTGTAAAAAAAAAAACAAATAACAATTTATTATTTATTTAGTTTTAATATATATCTATAATTTTTTCAACAACATTCAAAAAAACTCACCTAAAAACCTTAATATGCATTTTCTTTCAAAAATTTTATCTATAAAATATTAAACTATAATATATTTTTAGTAGTTTGTCTATAAATTTTAGACAAAATTGCAAAAATGGTCCTTATAGTATGTATTTTTTTAGGGTTTTAGTCCAAACCACGATTTTTTTGGATTGATAGTCATTTTAAACTAGTTTCGTTGGGTTTTTAGTCTCTCGGTAAACTGAAATGACTTTACTACCCTTAGGTATTTATTTTCTATTTTAAATTCATTTTTTTAAAGTTAATAATTATTTATTCATTTTAATTATTAAAACAAATAAGAGGGCATCTATCTCTCTCTCATCATCACCTTCGTCTCACCCTCCCCCACAATTCACCTCACTTGCAGATGAACAACCGAGAAACACCCACCATCACAAATACACACACGAGCAAAAAAAATACATCGACGTGCTTATCTTGTTTCCATCCACTGGAATTTCTAGAAGCCTAGACAAGAATGAACCAACTGACAGAGGAATTGGACCGAAGACTAAGCTAGACATAAGGTCGAGCACCTGGAGTGCAAGAAGATTTTGTCCTAACCAGGTATTCACCATGGAAGAGAAAATCGTAAAGATTTAAAGGTAGCCAATTGAGTACATCTCACCAAAGAATCAATAGAAAAACATGGGAAATACGTCCAACAGGAATTCGTTGCAAACCAAAGAAATTTATTGTGGTGCCCCATTTTGTTGATATACTAAAAGATTTCAACAAATTTTACTCAAGTGAAACCTGTTTACAACAACTGAATCTTTTTATATGTAGGTATTGATAAAAATGAATGGTTTTTGATGTGGGTGTTTTTGATTGTTGATTTCACGAGGTACAAAAGCCTAAGGAGGTGATAAGCCTGATTGAGAAACAAAACCGTAACCGAATCCTCCCTTGTTGATCATTAGTGACTAAGCTTTTGCCGGCAACGAAAGATTAAAGGACTAAGGATGGAAGTGAGATGAGATAGTGTATAAGAGAGGAAGACGCAAAATATATTTGGGGTTTTCTTTATTTTTGAGTCGTAGTAGCGAGGAAGAAGATGATGTGGGTGATTGTTTGGTCGAAACTTATTAATCTATTTCGTTTGAACTGGATTTCATTTGAAGCACAATGGTAAAAAGAAAATGGTGAACAAGACATAGGGATCGTTTTTTGCAGGGGTCACAACTCACAAATCAGGTATGAGAGAGAGAGAGAGAGAGAGAGGTCAAATTTAATTATTTATTTTCTTTTTCATTTAAATTAAATAGAAAAAACATAAAACAAAATATCAGAAGGGTATTATAGTCATTTCAGATTACCGAGGGACCAAAAACGCAACGAAACTAGTTCGAAAGGACCATGAAACCAAAAAAGTCGTGGTTTGTACTAAAACCCCAAAAAAATGCATACCACAGAGACCATTTTTGCAATTTTGTCAAAATTTTAAACCACAACCAAATAGTTTCTTGTTTTTTCTTCTATAAAAGTTGACTAATATTCTAATTATATATGGTTTTAAAATGTTCCGTTTTTTGAATATCGATTTATAAAAATCGATCCAACCAAATTGCAATTTGGTTGGATTGGATCAGATTTGAATCTAATTTGGATTATTCGGATTCATGTTTTGAAAACCAAAATCAATTTAGATTTACTTGATTGGATCGGATCGAACCGATCAATCCAAACGACCACGAATAAGCACCCAAGGTCCAAGGAAATCAAAGCACATCATTTTTTTTCTTATATAAGTGTTTTCGAGTGTTAATAAGCAATCCAAGCCTAAACCCAAACTACTAAATCCTTAGTTCCAATTTCATCTTTTAACCTCAAACAACAGCCTATTCAAGACCTGTTTTATTCCCCTTAAATCCCTCCAATAGAGAATATTATTCCATATCCATAAATTTCATCTCAATGCTTTTCCAGGGATATGGTACACTAAGCCTAATTATTTTCTTTGATTTGCTATGAATTTCACAAAACAACATATCAATGCAGCTAAATCTGGAACAATAAGTGAGAATGAAAATTTTCACCTTAGTTAGGGTGATCAACAGGTCAAGGAAAAAATCACGAAACTACTACACTCAAAACCTAAAGTATGGGCACTGGTTTTTCTCAAATCCTACATCATATGATTCTTCCATAATTTTTGCAAAATCAGGACAAATTGGGAGAAAATGGATAAATCATAGCTTTGTCTTTTTGGGTTAGCCTAGCATCTAAACCCATTAAGACATCAATTAAGGACTCCAAAAGCTGGAAAATGACTTCTTAACAGTAACAATATTGTCTTGTCTAAAGTGGAAATTCAAAATACAGTGCTTTAATGATAATTCATGGGTTTAGGGTTTTAAGTTTCCATTCTACCAATACCCACACAATACCAAGTACCAAATATGAAGTTGGAAATCATTACCAACCACTGCCATCGTGGAAGTGGTGGTGGTGGTGATTTTGACTAAGAAAAGAGGAGGAAAACAAGGAAAAACAAAAAAAAAAAATAAGATACCTCCAATGAAGAATCTGATCCAAATCAACCCTAAGTCGAGCCTCCTTCACCCACACTACTCTTTTCTGTCAACTGGAGGAGGAAACGATGTCGGCGGTGCTGTAGGAAATTCGAGGAGCGTCGGCTTAAGGTGGCAACAAGAATGACGATGCAAAAGAGAAAAGAGAGGGATAGGTTTAGCGCTTTGTAACATCTGAATCCTTGAGTTATGAATTTTTAAAGTAATTTATGAGTTTTGGATGGCAACGACATGGTGGAGGTATCACCACGACATGGCAAGGCCCTTCATGAGACACGTATCTCATTTAAATGTCATGACATGATACTATATTGACCATGACGTGGCATCTGGGTATGGTAAAACCCTAATTTTCTGGGTTTAGGCCATACTTAAAGGAAGTGATGGCTAGGGTTTCCTCCACCCTTAGCCTTTATTACCTAAATGAACCCTTGAGCAAACCCTAGCCTTCGTGAATCTTTTCGAGCTTATTTGGCAAGTTTTGATATTCTTGAAGGGAGAGAAAGAAGATTGGCGTTTGGATCCAGCAAACAGGCTCCTCCTCATCCTCATTCTAGCACATCTTCTGAACTGTTATGAGTAATCAAGTTCCAATCTTTATGCATTAGACATCTAGATCTAGGCTTCTTGTCCCTTTTCTCCACACTTGGGAATGTTTGGGTGGATGGATTCCATAAAGTTGGCAACTTTATGGATCCTTGAGGTTCCTAGAAGGTTATATGCTCATGATCTATAGTTTTATTGAGTTTTGAATCCATGCATGTGATTTTGGTTCCATTTTCATGATTTGACATAACTTGAGTTCAAGACATGCATTGGACATGCATGTCCATAAAGCATCGATTTTTATAATGTTCATGGAGTAAGATAGTCCTACGGAAAGTTAAAATGGGTGACTTGAAGGATTAAGAGCTTAATGCAATAAGTTGATCTGAACAGTCCCAATGACGTGGCAGATAAGCCTCCACGACGCGGTGACAGGCAGTCTCCGCGACTGTTTTGGATGGACTCTACCACGACGTTGTGGTATGATCACCATGTTGGATAAGGTGTCTAAGTCCATAACTATATTTGGTATGTACTTGACCCGAAATTAGCATGGTCCATTTGAGTTGCATTTCACCAGAACAATTTGACAGGATGAACTTTTGAGTAGAGGTTATTTATGATTTATTAATATATTATAAGTTCTAATATATTAATATGAAATCTTATTATTTAATTAGTATTGATAAAAAATTAATTTGGAATTAATTTTGTGATCAAAAGAGACTAGTTAAATGTATGGGGATTGATTTGGTAAATCAATGATTCTTATAGTGTGGGCCTATGGTTATTTAGGATGGGCTAAACCAATATGGAAGTCCATGGAGGTTTAACCCATGGAGCCTAAGTAATATGAAAGGTCATGTCCATTAGGGTTTACATGGATGTAACCCTAGACTTTGCCACACTATATAAGAAGCCCCTTAGCTCCTAAAATTGGCACTAGTGGTTCAAGGAAGATCATAAGAGCCGATTTTTGGTGCAAGTTACTCACTCTCAAGTCCTCCATTGTTGGTGTTGTTTTGTGAAGCATTTGAGGCATCACATTTGGGGTGCTAGGCTCTTAAATGTCCAAGTTAACAAACTACAAGAAAAGGTAAGTTGTCCAACTAGTTTTTGTTATTCAAGTACCCATGCTTTGTATGCTAGTTAGGACAATGCTTTGGAAAATCAAATTGTATGTATAATTAGAGAAAACATAGATCCAAAGCATTTAGGGTTGCATATGCACCATATGTAACACCCGGTTCCTGGTACGTATTCAATTCCAAGTATTATTGTATTTTACCCTGGGACTCGGCGAGTTGAAGGTCCAACTCGTCGAGTAGACTCGGCTTTGCGCACAGATTTTAAGTGACCTACTCGATGAGTCGGGAGACCGACTCGGCGAGTAGGATCTGTCTGAGTGAAACCCTAAATTTGAGGGTTTACACCCTATTTAAACAACTTATCTCCTCCCATATCAGCCTCCATCGTCCCTCACACTTCTAGAAGACCTTAAACTGAAACCCTAGCCTTGTTTGAGTGCTCTTAAGCCATTTTTGTGCATTTTTAGTGGTTGTGAAGCTTGAGAAGAAGAAAGGAGCTTGGGAGTTCAAGTTGAAGCTAGAAGATCCAAATATTGTGTTCCATTTCCAACTCATTTAAGGTAAAAAGCTTCAATCTTGACTTTCCATGTGTTTAATCAACTTTAGGGCTTGGATTTTGGTATCTTTAGGGCATTTCTAAGCCATTTTCGGGTTGTGGGGTGTAATGTGGAGATATGGCTTCAGATCTTGGACTTTGGAAGGTTCTCATGGCATAAAGGTGCCAACTCTATGGCCATGAGAGCCCCATGCATCTTGTAGGTCTCATTTTTGGTCCTTTTGAGCTTAAAGACCCATGCATGGACGTAAAGTTCGTAACTTTACGCGTTATATCGACCCTAGGAGGTCAAATCTACCCTTTGGATGAGATGAGCTCAACAGAAATCGAGTTTATGGACATGGACTTTAGGAGACTCGGCGAGTCGTTCTTGGGACTCGACAAGTCGAGTGTTGGTTTCCCAACCTTTTGTTTCGGAGGAATCTGGTTGAGTCTAGAAGGGGGACTCAACAGAGAAGGACGTGATTATAGACCTGGAAATCATGGGACTCGACGAGTGTATGAACAAACTCGGCGAGTCCAAGGTAATCTCCCAATCCATGAAGATGAACTTGACGAGTTATTCATACAACTCGGCGGTTCATAGACTGAACACCTTCTTAGGAGGGAGATGAACTTGACGAGTTCAAGGGGAACTCGGCGAGTCAGTTTAAGATGGTCCCAATATTGTGGTTGAAGAAGGAACCGTCGAGTTGTTTGTAGACTCGACGAGTAGAGTCGGGAGTTGAATCATTTTGGAGGAATAAGGACTCGACGAGTTGGTGAACCAACTCGGCGAGTCAAGTCAACTGGAGGTTGACTTTGACATGGATTTGGGTTGACCCTTTTGGGGGTTGTGAGTACGAATTGATAACTTAGTAGAGTTGTCGTGTAAGGATTGAGGAATCGAGGAAAGTCGATTTTCACGCCGGGGATAGTTCAGACACTACACGACTTCGAGGTGAGTTTCCTTCTAGTAGGGGTGGGTCTACGGCCACAATGTCGATCCACAAGTGAGAGTGTTGGATAGATGATTGTCTTTGTGATAATTATTTAGGATTGATATGTGATATGCTTACTGTGCTTGATATGATTAATGTGCTTGATATGATTAATGTGCGTGATATGATTATTGTACTTAATGTGTGTTAGTAATAGTAGGGGTGAAATAGTCCCCGGTTACCGGTTGAAAGATACCGAAGGGGAGGTTGGCTCCCAGTTACCGGTTGAAAGATACCGAAGGGGAGGTTAGTTCCTAGTTACCAGTTGAAAGATACCGAGGGGGAGTCCAGCTCCCGGCTATGCCTGACGGTTACCGGTTGAAAGATACCGAGGATTATGCATTATTTGGTATGGGTATGATGGGGGAACTCACTAAGCTTTGTGCTTACGGTTTTTAGTTTTGGTTTCAGGTACCTCTTCATCTAAGGGGAAGGAGCCGGAGGTGTAGCAGCGCATCACACATTTGCACATGATTCCGCATTTGAGAAGCCTGGGATTTGTACTGCGATATTATATTATATTATTCGTTGGAATGCTTTTGAAACTTATGACTTATGATTTTGTGGCAAAAGAAATTGTAATGCTGTTTTCGATGAATATTTTTATAAAGTATATATTTTCAAACAAAAATTTTTGGGTCCTGATTTTGGGGTGTTACAAGTTGGTATCAGAGCCTTGGTTTTAGGGATTCGGACACACCCTCGGGGGTGTTTGGAATCAAATCGAGGGCTTGAAAGATTTTTACAAGAAAATAGTTTTCTAAAATCTAAGTTCAAGAATTTTAAGAAAGAACAAAGTGTGTGATGCGTGCAACCGGCCGAGCTCGAGTAAGTTTCCCCCAAGATATCCATACTTGTTATGTTATGTTATATGATATGATTATGAGAACTGCATGCTAGATTAGGGTTAAGGATCTAGGAGGATGCCTTGTAAGCCTGTTATATGATTCTGAGAACTGCATGCTAGAATAGAACTAAGGATCTAGGATGGATGCCTTATATGCCTATTGTATGAGCTTATTGAGCCGTATGCTAGGGCTGTCTAGTCAGTAGTAGGATAGCCTGGTTGGGTTATGTTTGATTTGGTTACTCAATGCACGAATGCTGCTTGCTTTGTGCTTATAGGGGTTCTAGCTAGCCTTAGCTAACTAGTAAGTGGATATGTAATAGTATTCGCAAACTAGTTAGGGAAGGAGGGTAGGGACTCCTTGTGCAGTTGATGGCGGAGAGTAGGTCGGAAAGAGCCCTGGGTCAAGCCTAGGAAGAGATTAGCTTGGAGAGCAGAATTGGTAGAAGGAACTTGGTGAAGTTGATGACGTTTACATGTTTCATTTCAGAATGGTGGTTACGCGTCATGAAGCGGGAGGTTCAGGGTCTGGATCCGGTTCTGGATCAGGCTCGGGTGCGGGCTACGTGAGTTCATTGCGTTTGAGATCACGATTATTTTCGGGTCGATCAAGGAGGGGATTGTTGAGCTGATGGAGGATCGCCTCCGAGCATTCAGGAGTGACTTGGCGTCCAGCCAGTCGGGTACGCACACACTGTCCTTCAAGGACTTTCGAGGGAGTGGTGAGCTAGACTTTCACGGGGTGAAGGACCCCATTGTGGCCAGGAGATGGATTGCAAACATCGAGTTTGCACAGTTGACGAGCTTCTGCCCGGAGGGGTCGAAGGTCCGCTTTGTTGCGGGTTGTTTGAGGGATCGAGCTAGAGATTGGTGGGACTTAGTGGGTGATTCACTGGGGGCCCCATCCATTGAGGCTATGACTTGGTCAGATTTTGTGACCAAGTTCAAGGCTGAGTTTGCGCCGGCTGTGGAGCTTCAGCAGTTGGGCAGAGAGTTTCTTGATATGAGGCAGACTACTGAGACTGTGGCGGAGATCACCGCCAAGTTCCGGGAGAGGGCCTTGTTGGTACCTCAGTATGAAGGGGATGAGGAGATGCGGAAGACCTGCTATCATGATATGTTGAAGGCTGACATTCGGGAGCATGTCAGCTATTCTGCTTTCCCGACTCTGGATTCCATGATTGTCAGGGCAAGGGAGAGGGAGATTGATTTAGAGCACCTCAGGAAGAGGAAAGCGGAGACAGGACATGTTGTTGGGGTTTCGGGGAAGAAACCCAAGGGATTCGATGCTAGGTCGAAGGGCCAGCTGGGCCGGGACCACTGTGGGAAATGCGGTAGGTCACATGAGGGAGTTTGCCGCACTGGGTCGGGATCAGGCTGTTACAAGTGTGGCAAGATTGGGCATTTTGGCAGGGATTGTACTGCCCCGGCTCCCATGGTTCAGACATCAGACCTGATTTGCTTTCATTGCAATCAGAGGGTCCATAAAAGGCCAACTGTCCCAGATTGACGGGAGCAGCAGCGGTGCCAGCGGTGGTGCCAACTCCAGCGACAACACGAGTTACGGATGGCCGGAAGGTCAAGACAGAGGCTCTAGTGGTGCAGAGCCGAGCATTTCAGTTGACAGCCGATGAGGCACGCGCCGTACCCGATGTGGTGACGGGTATGATTTCTTCTCTCTAAACTTTTATATTATGTCGTTGTGATCTTGATATGTTATGTTATGTGCTCTGTTTAGGATCGTTCCATGTGAACGGTATTCCATTTTAGGTGTTGTTTGATTTGGGTGCTACCCAATCGTTTGTGTCTCTTGCACTTATCCAGAGGTTTCCTGAGTCTTCGGGCATGTTAGAGTGCCCCCTTGAGGTTGAGATTGCGGACGACCGATCAGTGCGGGCGTCATAGGTTTTCAGAGATTGTGTTCTGAGGTTGTACGAAGAGCGCTACTTCGTAGATTTGGTTCCCATACCATTGCGGGGGAACAAGGTTATCATAGGGATGGATTGGTTGAGCCCCAATGGGGCGGTGATCGACTGTACGCATCAGTTGGTGCGGATCAGGACCCCAAGTGGGGGAGAGCTGGTAATTCAGGGCGAGGGGCCACAACATGGACCAACTTTATGTTCAGCAGCGAGAGCTAGGCGCTATCTCCAGCAGGGGTGCGCAGGGTATGTCGCCTATGTCTTGGATACTCGGGAGGCGGGTAAGACGACGGTGAGTGATGTGCCAGTGGTACGAGAGTTCGCGGATGTATTTCCAGAGGAGTTGCCTGGAATACCTTCGGAGAGGCAGGTAGAGTTCAGGATCGTCCTAGTCCCTGGTGCGGCTCCGATAGCCAAGGCACCGTATCGGCTGGCTCCTCCTGAGATGCATGAGTTGTCTACATAGCTGCAGGAGCTGTTTGACAAGGGATTCATTAGACCGAGCAGTTCACCCTGGGGAGCCCCGATATTATTTGTGAAAAAGAAGGACGGGTCGCATCGGATGTTTATAGATTACCGGGAGCTGAATAAGGTAACGGTGAAGAACCGTTACCCACTCTCGAGGATTGATGATCTCTTTGACCAACTTCAGGGAGCATCTTGGTTCTCCAAGATTGATTTGCGTTTGGGCTATCATCAGATGAGAGCCAGAGAGGAGGATGTGCAGAAGACTGCTTTTCGAACGCGATATGGTCACTATGAGTTCGTGCTGATGCCTTTTGGGCTCACCAATGCTCCTACCGCGTTCATGGATCTCATGAACCGCGTGTGTAGGCCGATGTTGGATAGGTCTGTGATCGTTTTCATTGACGACATCTTGGTTTATTCCAAGACGCAGGAGCAGCATGAGGAGCACTTGCAGGAGGTTTTGGATACTTTGAGGAGGGACAACTTGTATGCTAAGTTCTCCAAGTGCGAGTTCTGGTTGCGCGAGGTGTAGTTTCTTGGGCACCTTGTCAACCAGAACAGGATTTCGGTTGACCCGGCCAAGGTAGAGGCCGTGATGAGGTGGGAGGTTCCGAGGTCTCCATCTGAGATTCGGAGCTTTCTGGGACTGGCAGGCTACTATCGGAGATTCATTAAGGACTTCTCCAAGATAGTCGTGCCCCTGACCCGACTGACGAGGAAAGCCGTGGTCTTTCGCTGGGGGCCTGAGCAGCAGGCCGCATTTGAGACGTTGAGACAGAGATTGTGCAAGGCGCCAATCTTATCCCTGCCAGAGGGCATGGATGATTTTGTAGTGTATTGCGATGCGCTCATCTCGGGTTTGGGCGCGGTATTGATGCAGAGAGGGCATGTTATCGCTTACGCTTCTAGGCAGCTGAAGCCTCAGGAGGCGAACTATCCGACACATGATTTGGAGCTGGGGGCTGTTGTTTTCCCCATCAAGATTTGGCGTCATTACCTCTATGGGTTTTGTTGTACCATTTACACGGACCACAAGAGCCTAAGGTACCTTATGGATCAGCCGAATCTGATATGAGGCAACGTCGGTGGCTTGATGTGGTGAATGATTGTGATTGCGAGATCCTCTACCACCCGGGGAAGGCCAATGTCGTGGCCGACACACTTAGCCACAAGGCAGCGCTGATCAGGGATATCTGTATGAGGATGACGGTTGTGACTCCGCTGATGGAGCGGATTCGGGAGGCCCAGCAGGAGGCCATGAAGGAGGAACACCGTAAGAGTGAGCTTATTGTGGGTCAGGTTTCCTCCTTTGATTATGACAATCGTGGATTGTTGACGCTACACCGTAGAGTGTGGGTCCCATATCAGGGGGGTGTGCGCCAGGTCTTGATGGAGGAGGCGCACAAATCTAGGTTTTCTATTCATCCCGGGGTGACAGAGATGTACAGGGATCTTCGTCTTGATTATTGGTGGCCCTGCATGAAGAGGGACGTATCTTGGTTTGTTGAGAGATGCCTGACCTGCAGGAAGGTCAAGGCCAAGCATCAGAGGCCACACAGAAAGACCCAGCCATTGGATATTCCGTTGTGGAAATGGGAGGACATCACTATGGATTTTATCACGAAGCTTCCCAGGACCGCACGAAGAGTGGATTTGATTTGGGTCATCATTGATCGATTGACCAAGAGCGCCCATTTTATTCCAATTCAGGAGAGCATTTCGGCCGAAAAGTTGGCCGACATCTATATCAGGGAGGTAATGGCATGACACGGGGTGCCAGTCTCTGTGATTTCCGATAGGGATGTGTGATTCACTTCCAGGTTCTGGAAGAAGTTTCATGATGAGTTGGGTACTCGTCTGCACTTTAGCATCGCCTTTCACCCGCAGACGGATGGTCAGAGCGAGCGGACCATCCAAACTATGGAGGATATTCTGCGGGCGTGTGTTTTAGACTTCGGAGGTAGTTGGGATACTTACCTTCCTCTGGAGGAGTTTTCCTATAATAACAGCTATCATGCGTCATTCGATTCATGAAGCGAGGCAAGCTGGGCCCCAGGTATATTGGACCTTTCAGGGTTGTAGCCCGGGTGGGCAAGGTGGCATATAGGCTGGACCTGCCAGCCAAACTTAGTCAGATTCATAGCACTTTTCACGTCTCCCAGTTACGAAAGTGTCTGGTGGACGATTCGGCAATGGTGCCTTTGGAGGATATTCAGGTGGATGACAGCCTGAACTACATCGAGCGGCCAGTGGCGATCCTCGATAGGAAGTCGAAGGATCTGAGGAACAAGAGGGTGGAGCTGGTAAAGGTGCAGTGGCAGCACCGCAAGGGCTCGGAATGGACTTGGGAGCCGGAGGACGATATTAGGGAGCACTACCCCGAGCTTTTTCCGGATTCAGCAGCAGACTTCGAGGACGAAGTCTAGAATAAGTGGGGGAGATTTGTAACACCCGGTTCCTGGTACGTATTTTATTCCAAGTATTATTGTATTTTACCTTGGGACTCGGCGAGTTGAAGGTTCAACTCGTCGAGTAGACTCGGCTTTGCGCGCGGATTTTAAATGACCTACTCGACGAGTCTGGAGTCCGACTCGGCGAGTAGGAGCTGTCTGAGTGAAACCCTAAATTTGAGGGTTTGAACCCTATTTAAACAACTTATTGATGGGTTTTGAGCACTACATCATTCCTATGGTGTACATGCAAACCCTAAAGCTTTGGATCTAGTTTGTCTAATGAACATGTAATAATCATCCAAAGCCATAAACCCTAGATCTAGCATACAACAAACGATTCAACATATGAATTAGGGTTTAGATCTTACCTTACAATGGTTACACGAGTTCTTTGATCTTCAAGAAGCTTAGTGTCACAAGTGTCACACCTATAATGGCTGACAAACACCAAGAGCAACAGAATGACTTATGAGAAAGAGGAGGAGCACCAAAAACCGTCCTCGGGTTCTTCTAAAAGGTTAGCCACGTTTTTGGGGCCATAGGGGTCTTTTATATAGTGAGACTATTAGGGTTATCAAACAAGGAAACCCTAATTTGACTGCTTAGGCTCCAAGCAGCCCATGGACTCCCTTTAGAACATGTAACGCCCGTAGATCCGGGGTAGTCAAATTAGAGATAAAAGGGGTCGAAAACGAATTTTTGAAAAAAGATTATTTAGAATAAATAATCTTAACCAAGTTGTAGAATATGTCTCAAGGGTTCCGTACATATAAAGAACGCCGAAATCCGAGTTATAACGAAGAAGTTATGGCCCGTCGAAGTTTTTCGGCAAAACCGGCACGGCACCGGGAGACGTAAATAGTGAATTTACGATAGAGGACTTTTTAGCCTTAGTAATCTAAAAAAAAGTTGTAGTATACGTTAAACCGAGAACATACAAAAAAAGAACGCCCAAATCTGACTTCGTATGCGGAAGTTATGAATTTTCTAAAATTTGGTTTAGCAGTGCACGACCCGAAACTCGAATTTTAGTTCGAGCGGTTTTCGGCTTACGCGACCTAAACGAGAGTTGAAAATCTCATTAATAGGAACTCAACGGTAAAAAGACAGACGAAAACGGAGTCTGTATGAAGGAGTTACGAATTTTTCGCTGTCATTTAACAGCCTAATCTCCTCCTATTGTTGAATTTAAGATCGGTCGAGAATTAGCCGATGGAGTCTAAATAAAAGTTGCAGATCTTGTTTTTACCTACGCGTGGATATAAAGAACATTGAAAACGGAGCTCGTATGCGAAGGTTACGAGGTTTAGAAGTCGGCAGGGTGCTGTTGCGAAAGGGGTGACATGGCTGAATATGGGCCAAGGCTTTCTCCCCAAGAAAAGCCATCAGGTGATGACACATGGCACTGACTCGGCGAGTCAGTGACCCGACTCGGCGAGTCCATCAGGAATTCAGCCTATAAATAGAGGTGCCGGGTTCCTCCATTTCCCACACCTTTCCCCACTTCTTTCTCTCTCTAAACTCTCTCTCTAACCCATTCCAACCCCCCTAAACCCTAAGGAACCCCCCTAGCACCCGAAGGAAGCCCCGAGGCTCCCGGAGTACCGAGAAAAAGGGTCTTTCGGTTCGGAAACACTGCTCCAAGCGAAACCCGGTTTTCTATAAAACCCGCTGCAAGTGAGCTACGCCTACGCTATTTTAAATATAGCTTTTATTTAATTATAGTAATGTTATTAGGGCCTTATAATAATTATTTGGGCTATTATTATGAGTTATATAGTGTTGTTTAACGCTTATATAATAATAATAATAATACCTAGACTATTAATAGTCTCGGTGAATATTGAACTAAACGCTAGTGGTAATGATACTAGGTTTTGTCGAGGGAAATTGTTTTAAGAGTAACGAAGCGCTGTCCGAGTACCGAGTCACCTCCTTAACAAGTGAGTGCATAGTCCCTTTCATCTTACACATAGATATGAAGTATTTTATATAAATTACGTGCTATGTGTGCATATTGTCTGAATACTTGCTGTCTATGTTGGATGAAAGAGTTTATACATGATTTAAATGATTCAAACTGTATATTTATTTTATATCTACAAATATGTTGGGACAAAACATGGGTAGATGAAATAGTTGGTATGTGCGATGAAACAAAATGATGAGAGATATGTGATGATAGGAAGGTGATGATGAATTAGTGATGTAAGATGCAAGATACCATAACCTTGTCCGTCAATGTGGAGATGTAGTCATCTACCAGAGCATAGATGGCGACCACAGACTATTCTAAAAAACCTCGTGGAAATACCATCAGACTTATAACCTGTAGGTGATGAATTACGAGTTCAGGCGATGTTGTGACTGCGTATTCATGTGATGATACTCTAACCCTTACTATGAATTACGAGTTCAGGCGATGTTGTGACTGCGTATTCATGTGATGATACTCTAACCCTTATTATGAATTTACGAGTTCAGGCGATGTTGTAACTACGTATTCATGCCTTAGGAACGAACATATCAGGAAATGTGATGTTAAGAGATGAGAGGTAAATACAACATACGAGATGACCCTTAAGATAATTCTTTAGGGAATATTTAATGGAGAAAATAGGGATGGGTAATTGGGTTGATTGTTTCATTGTTTAAACATAATAATTATATTATTGTGGGATGAAAACCCTATGTACTCACCAGGTTTCCCAACCTGACCCACTCAGTTTAATTGTATCACAGGTATCGATATAAAGCTACACTACACTGAGAGATTAAGGAGATGTAAATCACTAGTGATAATGAATGTAAGTTCTATTTATGCTTATTTTTCTGTATTGACGATGACATCCCAAATGTTTTAAAATGAATAAAAATACTTTTCTTCGGAAATGCTTTGATAACGTATTTATCATGTTTTACTGGGAACAAATTCCGCAACATTTTTAGTAAAAGAGGTACTCTGATTTTTATAAAGCATAAACAAAATCGGTCTTTTCTGGCCGTGAAAATGGGGATGTCACAGTTGGTATCAGAGCATTAGTTTAAGCGAACTAGGAATAAGGATTTATTTCTAGACTTAAACTTAGAATGCTAAGCGACGATCGTGAGGAGTGTGTCTAATATATTTTAGGTAGTACACCTGAATTGACACAAGCACTAGCTTATTTAGGGAAAATGCCTAACATGCTTTTATGTGCTAAATGATTTATGATATGAATTATATGATCGGATCTATGTGTTGCCGACCGGATCTGGAAATTTTATGTGTTCAGATTTCTAAACGTTTAATTACGGTATTAGAACTGGCATGTAATTTTTCGGAGTAATAAGGAGGATTACGTGTCTAAATCTTCTCTATCTATATTCTCGTCTTGATGCACTGAACGCATGCATTCGTGAACAAAGCATCATGGTGAAGACTCGTAGAGAATTGAGTAAATGGAGGAAATAAAAAGCCTTATGATAGTGAATGACACCTATCAGAAGATATCGTAAGAGTGGTATCTTGCCTTTAGAATATGTATGATAAGATAACAGTACATTTAGAGGAGTACGGTATGTCTGAAGTACACCTTCGATTGGCGGGATGATGGAACGATTGGTGTAATTCCTGAACTTGTCTCATCGTATGGCGTTGCCACCACCAATCGAGTTGAAGCAGAATTGACGATTGAAGATACGCATGGAAGAAGTCCTAGTAGAGTCTTGGAAAAATTATATGGTTGTTTGGACACATTTATATGTGTTAAAATTGTTTTTATGATAATAACTTGGAGAACTGCGAGACAATACTTGGGACGAGTATGAGTAGGTGTGAATGGTAGTAGAGGCCTATACTACCGGAAGCACATGACTCACACTTGGATCAGGGAAAGTCACAAGGTTACCAAGAAGCTAGTAATCGATACCATTTTATTCAAGTATGTCGTTACCATTGTTTTGGTAATGACTAAGAAGATTGCTATTATTCCGATCCTAGTGGTCATATCAAATTGATTCCGACTAAGACGAGTATGTTAAATGGTTCAGAGAACCAAGTTCGATGTAGCATCTGACTTAAGCCGGAAGATTGAAATAAAAGATAATCAAAGCGATCAGTAGAGGTATCGCGATAGTTGCCTGTAGCTAGGAATGCTACCTTTTAAGATGTGATTAGAACATGAGGGAAGGTATAGTCTGTTCTGAAATTTGACTCTAAAAGACCTGAGTCCAAGCAATGCATCATACGATGAGAGGTCATTAGAACATGACCCATCGGTCTATTATGATAATCGGAGGAAGAAACTTATCTGAAGTTTGTTAAAGAAGGAGTCTCCAATAAAGATCGAGATCGTGACATGAAGATCATGATTGGAAGTCTAACATGAGATAGAGAGAGGGTCCAAGATCGGGCACCGCCTGCAGTCAGGAAGTCTTAGAGTTAGATACTGGTTCGAAGAAACATCAAGTTATGGTTATTACTTAGGATGAAGAGATAACGTATGGAGTCATCATGTGAGCCCTGTTTCGTTGATGATTCCGGGACGTAATCATCCTAAGGGGGAGATAATTGTAACGCCCGTAGATCCGGGGTAGTCAAATTAGAGATAATAGGGTTCGAAAACGAATTTTTGACAAAATATTATTTAGAATAAATAATCTTAACCAAGTTGTAGAACATGTCTCAAGGGTTCCGTACATATAAAGAACGCCGAAATCCGAGTTATAACGAAGAAGTTATGGCCCGTCGAAGTTTTTCGGCAAAACCGGCACGGCACCAGGAGACGTAAATAGTGAATTTACGATAAAGGACTTTTTAGCCTTAGTGATCTAAACAAAAGTTGTAGTATACGTTAAACCGAGAACATACAAAAAAAGAACGCCCAAATCTGACTTCGTATGAGGAAGTTATGAATTTTCTAAGATTTGGCTTAGCAGTGCACGACCCGAAACTCGAATTTTAGTTCGAGCGGTTTTCGGCTTACGTGACCTAAATGAGAGTTGAAGATCTCATTAATAGGAACTCAACGGTAAAAAGACAGACGAAAACGGAGTCAGTATGAAGGAGTTACGAATTTTTCGCTGTCATTTAACAGCCTAATCTCCTCCTACTGTTAAATTTAAGATCGGTCGAGAATTAGCCGATGGAGTCTAAATAAAAGTTGTAGATCTTGTTTTTACCTACGCGTGGATATAAAGAAAATTGGAAACGGAGCTCGTATGCGAAGGTTACGAGGTTTAGAAGTCGGCAGGGTGCTGTTGCGAAAGGGGTGACATGGCTGAATATGGGCCAAGGCTTTCTCCCCAAGAAAAGCCATCAGGTGATGACACATGGCACTGACTCGGCGAGTCAGTGACCCGACTCGGCGAGTCCATCAGGAATTCAGCCTATAAATAGAGGTGCCGGGTTCCTCCATTTCCCACACCTTTCCCCACTTCTTTCTCTCTCTAAACTCTCTCTCTAACCCATTCCAACCCCCCTAAACCCTAAGGAACCCCCCTAGCACCCGAAGGAAGCCCCGAGGCTCCCGGAGTACCGAGAAAAAGGGTCTTTCGGTTCAAAAACGCTGCTCCAAGCGAAGCCCGGTTTTCTATAAAACCCGCTGCAAGTGAGCTACGCCTACACTATTTTAAATATAGCTTTTATTTAATTATAGTAATGTTATTAGGGCCTTATAATAATTATTTGGGCTATTATTATGAGTTATATAGTGTTGTTTAACGCTTATATAATAATAATAATAGCTAGACTATTAAATAGTCTCGGTGAATTTTGAACTAACCCTAGTGGTAATGATACTAGGTTTTGTCGAGGGAAATTGTTTTAAGAGTAACGAAGCGCTGTCCGAGTACCGAGTCACCTCCTTAACAAGTGAGTGCATAGTCCCTTTCATCTTACACATAGATATGAAGTATTTTATATAAATTACGTGCTATGTGTGCATATTGTCTGAATACTTGCTGTCTATGTTGGATGAAAGATTTTATACATGATTTAAATGATTCAAACTGTATATTTATTTTATATCTACAAATATGTTGGGATAAAACATGGGTAGATGAAATAGTTGGTATGACCGATGAAACAACATGATGAGAGATATTTGATGATAGGAAGGTGATGATAATTAGGTGATGATGAATTAGTGATGTAAGATGCAAGATACCATAACCTTGTCCGTCAATGTGGAGATGTAGTCATCTACCAGAGTATAGATGGCGACCACAGACTATTCTAGATAACCTCGTGGAAATACCAACAGACTTATAACCTGTAGGTGATGAATTACGAGTTCAGGCGATGTTGTGACTGCGTATTCATGTGATGATACTCTAACCCTTACTATGAATTACGAGTTCAGGCGATGTTGTGACTGCGTATTCATGTGATGATACTCTAACCCTTATTATGAATTTACGAGTTCAGGCGATGTTGTAACTACGTATTCATGCCTTAGGAACGAACATATCAGGAAATGTGATGTTAAGAGATGAGAGGTAAATACAACATACGAGATGACCCTTAAGATAATTCTTTAGGGAATATTTAATGGAGAAAATGGGGATGGGTAATTGGGTTGATTGTTTCATTGTTTAAACATAATAATTATATTATTGTGGGATGAAAACCCTATGTACTCACCAGGTTTCCCAACCTGACCCACTCAGTTTAATTGTATCACAGGTATCGATATAAAGCTACACTACACTGAGAGATTAAGGAGATGTAAATCACTAGTGATAATGAATGTAAGTTCTGTTTATGCTTATTTTTCTGTATTGACGATGACATCCCAAATGTTTTAAAATGAATAAAAATACTTTTCTTCGGAAATGCTTTGATAACGTATTTATCATGTTTTACTGGGAACAAATTGTTAGGTTTCGAGCATTCTAACACTCCTATGGTGTACATGCAACCCTAAATACCTTGGATCTATGTTTTCTCTATTATACATGCAAATAAGAATATCCAAGGTATTAGCCTAACTGGCATACCAAAACAATGATTGATATGAATATAACATGTTAGAATACATACCTCTTTGATGTAGCTTGATTCCTATATGTTAAGAGCCGAGTGCCCCAAGTGTGACACCTCAAATGGTTCACACAACACCAAATGCACTTCGAATGACTTGAGAGAAATGGAACACTTCATAAAATCGGCTAGCCCTTTCTATCACACATAGTGGCTGATTTTTTCCAAAGAATATGATCTTTATATAGTGTCATAATTAGGGTAAACCCTAATTGTCATGGCTTTCCATTTCCTTGGATCCATGGGTTTAAATACACCATGGAGCATCCATGGAGCATCCTATGGGTTTTAGCCCATCTTGATAATCCATGGAGTCTTAGCCCACTATACAAGTATAGATGATTTACACAATCAACCCATATATTTAATTAGTCTTCTTTTGATCACTTAATTAATACTAGATTAATTCTTGATCAATACTAATTAAATAATCTTATTAGTACTAGATTAATTCTTGATCAATACTAATTAAATAATCTTATTAATTTATTAGAACTTATAATATATTAATAATCCTTAAGTGTTATTTCTCTCATTTTAGTCTATTCAAATGCATGATGCCATGCAACCCAAATGGACCATGCCAAGTCGGGTCAAGTACATACCAATTATAGTTATGGACTTAGACACTAATCCAACAGTCTCCCACTTGGATAAGTCTAAAACTATTATTGAGTATGACTTCAAGAACCAACTGGCAATCGTAGCACTTTAAGCCGCTGTCGAACTCTGACCTTGTCGATGCACTCTGACCTTTGTCAATGACTTGTCCATTAGATAAGGGATCATATATTCCTCCATTCTAGATATCATATGGACTGAGACATGGATTATAAATCATTCTCTCTGTCCATCTGTTGTTTCTCGATTTCCGATTTATGACGACTGACTGATTGAACAAATCAAATCAGTCCAGGCTTGGCCAAGCACTTCGGGGTGTCATCACTAAATCATCGAGTGGCCCACAGATATCGCTTTTATCCCGAAGGTAAAAGGAATGGATAAACTTCGACTCATATGGCTTGTTCTACTACTTGTTGAATCATACATAAAGGCACGTTTTATAACATCGAGTTACCAATGCGTTTTCGTGCAATCAATGTATAACCAAATCATAGTAACAACTCATATCTCTAGGTTTGAAGAATATAAGATATTATCGTCTCATGATCACTCGTGATAAAATCCATGAAGTGATTCAAATGAGCGTGGGTTGAATCCAATACTCAGAACTTATGAGCACTCATGAATGTTGTAGCACCTCTTGGCTATGTCCACTACCTTGGATATCTACAAACCCGATTCATGACAGTCTTGCCTTAATACCTACTTCCAACGTATTACCGACTGTGGATGGTTTGAATAACTTAGTCATTCGAGAAGAACGACCTAGTTATTCTGGAAGTCAAAACATGCAAAGTGAAACACAATAATAATCGAATCCAATATGGTCTCAGAACTTATGAATATAAATAAAACACCTTTTATTTATCACCATATTGATTACACATTATTCATTGTATACTGTTTCAAACTATCAACTTTATAATTGAATTAAAAACAATAGTTGTCCCATGCTCCAAGCATGTACACTATGTTTTCTAAACACTAGTCATGCCATACACCAAGTATGCACACTATGTTTGTCCAAACATTAGTTATGCCATACACCAAGTATACACACTAAGTTTGTCTATGATCATTACTTTGTGAAATAAACCAATTGAACATAATTTCAATGATTTTAATTTCACACTCCCAAATCCTTATCGAAAATGTAAGAATTCAAAATTCTTAACATTTACCGAAATTTGTTAGATTTTAAACTTATATGCACTGATCCACTTGTAATGATTATGCACAAAATCACAAAGACTTGTCAACACACATTACAGAGTATTCCAATGGATATCAACTCCATGGAAACATCCTTCTTGCATTAAGTTTTCTAATCTTACACAGATTGAAAGAACAACTTCTACCTTTGGGAATATTTTCATATTCTCATATTGACTATCACTTCTGAACAAGAGTTGCCTCTTTTCAGACTATGTCAATATGGTCCTCTACAAAATTCACACTATACTTCCAACTGTCCCTGAGCAACCAATCTTTGGTAAACCTTAGATTGTCCTCGACAATTGCTTAATCATTTTAGTCATATCCAATTCTAGATCTTTCCCCTCTTAATGCCCTGAGCATTTGGAAAAATTTAGAAAGGATGAATATTATATCACATGCAATCGATCCTATATCCGAAGCATATGGGACACGATTCATGATGTCTCACATAAAGACATGATACTAGACCAGTCTTTTACTACAATATTTCTATTTCTATTTGCCAAGTTCTCATAATTCAAATTATGAAAAGGGATGCCGTAATCATAATCGAATTTTAGAACGCAAATAATGAACCCATATATAGAATTTCTTTATGTTGAGCCATTCCAACACAAAATTCATATATATATATATATATATATATATATATATATATATATATATATATATATATATATATATATATATATATATATATATATATATATATATATATATCCTTGACTAAGATGATTAAAACCTCAATCTAAGCTTTAAAAACTCACTCTAAGCCTTTTAGAATTGACATGAAGTATAATTTCCTCTCCCTTAATTATAGCAAAACAACTTTTCCAACCCCTGCAACCTCACGAATTGAAACTTTTGTTTTCTATAAAAAACATTGCTAACACGTAATACTTATCATAATTATCATGCTCCTACTAACATGATGATTATTAGCATAACACTTATGCTCCCACTAGCTTTGACATGTATCCAGAAAACAACTGGACTTCTAGAAATCAATACTTTATTGACTTCCTTACCAAAGTTCAGATTTCTGATACTAGATTGCTTTGATAAGACTTTATCATAGTCATACACCTTATCTTAGATAGCTCACAGGTGTGTCTAAACAATTTCAGAACTATGAAAAGGGATGCCGTAATCATAGTCTCAATTGTTTAGACCTTTGCCATTTCTCATAAGTCGATGTTAGTGTGCCGGTTAACCACGCATGCTCCACTAACGACTTTGAGAACTGCAAAGATTGCTATCTACTTCAAATCTACTTGGTGGAAGTGTTTCCTCACCATCATTTTCATGAATCGGAGAGAAACCTTATGACCCTTAGATTTTATGGTGTATGTGTTCTTATCCACGTGAATTTGTCAAAACCACAAGCACAAGACAAGGTTAGTGACAAATTCAAACTCATATGGACTGAACTTATGCAATCTTAACTTCTTGTCACTTGGCAGTACAAGGGCCTGGCATTGCTTCAAAGTAGTTATGCAAACAATTGAGAACATGTAGACCTCAAATGTATACCAACTTTAACTGGAATGGACACAGAAATGTCAACACAATAGGTTATAAACCTCAAGTCGTGTGCTAGTGAAGAACTTCATGTTTTATTCTTGATTAGTTCTTGAGACTTTCAAGACCTTTAAGACTCCCACTGTCCTCTTGAAATATAAGACTCTCTTGTCAAATATTCAAGAGATAGTGCGGATTCTTTATCAAGACTAACACTTCACACAATTGGCCTAAGTTGGTCTCTGTTTTATCCAAAACATCACAACTTACCAATTTCAAATGTACAAGAGTAGAAAACCTTTTACTCTTACATTTGACTAGTGTTAATAAACCTTCTTTAAGATGTGTCACTCAAGTTACAATCTTGGAGTATGACTCTAAGAATTGTTTTGGAATGAAGTATGACTCATCTTCTTGATTTAACCATTTCAACAATTCATGACTCCTCTTCTTAGTCATAAGAATGCACTAAGATGACCATAGAGGACTAATTGTGATATGATTTCTAAATCATTAAGATGATCACAAACATGATACTAAAGTACTCTCCCATCTTTTCAGATTTGAGAAACTTTTATCTTTCTGCCTAATTTGATTCTTCCCATTCGTTCTGCCATACATTGAGACTTTTCCAATGTTTCAGAATTATACTTAAACTTGTAAGTATAACCATATTACTAAACTTTAGTAAATCATGACGAATAGTCTTATCGATCTTTTGTGGTGGACTCTGATCAGTGTACAAGGATGTGTACTCGATCCCTTAGTCCTTTCCTTGTTCACATAAGGAATTAGTCTTAATTTTCCAATGCTGAAAGTTCTCATTCATCATACTATACAACTTGCATGATTCCAAGTTTCGGTCCAATTGAAACTTGGGTGATGAGAATCTTTCCTTATTTGGTAAATTTAGACACTACCACAAACGAAAGAATCAAATTCATTTTCCAATATTGCTGTCAATGGAACCATATAAGCAACAATTTTCCACAAATGCCATTGTAAGGATACTTAAAATAAATAAAAGTAAAACAATTTTCTTTTATTTTAAAACTTTTGCGGAAAAACTTATCCTTACAATCCATATGAAAACCTTGTTGTTATCTATTCCTAAGCAATATACCATAACTCTTTAAGCAACTGCTCAAAATTCTGATTACCGAACCATGTGATCGACAACCATCTTCACGAGCATATACTTCCTTTAAGCTTCCACTTTTCTTTGACTCTTAAAACATCACCAAGTGACTCAGTCACATTATGTAATAAGAATCTCCAAATAGGAGCTTAATAGAGTTAAACAATGGACTTTACCTGAAGTAGAGTCAAACTTATTGACTTTAACATCCTTTGGTACATTTGGCAGCTTTGCAACCAACGCCCCTTCCATTGGCAATAGAAACATATGGACTCTTTGGGAATGGTACTATCTCAGACTAAGCCTTTCTCTTTACCATTTGGTCAACCGAGTTGACTATGGCCGATCCCTTTCCATTGGGAAGAGAATGCTTTTTCTGGATTTCTAGTGTCACCATTGTCAATGTCCATAAAGTTTTGGGAAGTTGATCTTCTAATCAAATTTGCTTTACTAGTGTTGCAAATCATTTCTGATTCAGCAGCACCAAGCAAATAGATATGATCATTAAGGGTCTTGTCAAAGTCTGTTTCATAGGAGTCCCAAAGGAACTCACTATGTGACTTAGGAAGTGAGTGGATATCAAACTTCCTCAAGACATTGACACCCAACTCTCCCGGCTTGTCAATATGTGACTTCATCTCCAAGACGTGATCACACCTGGACCTTGCTTGCCAATAGGGCTTGAGTGACCTTAACCTTTTCAAGAATTTGTGGGTTTGGGAGAATAATTGGAGGAGGTGAAAGAAGTATGATTTCCATGAACCAGTCATGAGACATCATCTTCATTAGGGGAACTTGTTTCAAAGGATTTTGGGATGATCATAAATGTCTGAACTAGACATCTTTTGGGAGATATTCAAGTAAGTTGATTTAAGTCCTTAATATAACACCCAATATGGAATATTAAGGCTAGGACCCAACAAACTATTTTATAACTTGGAAGAGGGATGCCGTAATCCAAGCTATAAAATATTTGAAGGTAGGCGAATTACGATTCACCAATTTCCACCATGAAAACGAAATAATCTTATTAGGTTTTACTTGGATTTGAAATTTCTAGATCTTTTGAGATTCATTGAACTTTTCAAAGGCATGTTTCAATCTCGAGTGTGCCCTTCAGGTTTTGTGACTGGGATGCCGAGGATCACAAAACAAGGTGTGAAGTAACCATGCAAATTACTTGGTACTCTTAAATATTTACCCCTCAATCGATGTGCCGGTTAACCACACACGCTCCACCGATACTATGATAAACATTAAGTTACCCTTTGCCTACCTTGTTAAATCAAGCTAGTGTGCCGGTTAACCACACACGCTCCACTAACCTACTTAAGCAAAGTGCAAAGTGTAATTTCATGGGTTAGCACCAAATTCACATTTTCCTAAGTAACTAAGATTGGGTATTAATAAGAGTTTAGTTACTTAGTATTTATCATTAATACTTTTAATGAAGGGAGAATTATAGTCCTTGTCCTACCCGTTCGGCTAATGACCCTCCACCAGTCAAGGAAGCGGTGGGTGAGAGTGGACACCCATTAAACTGCCATTTTATAGGCAGTAACCTTATACCCCCCTTATAGACCGGCTTCGTGAATGAGGCCTACTAATGGTAAGACTGACTTGCTCTTATACATATATATAAATATTATTAACTTATAATATTATAAAGTATAAGGGTTGAATTTTAGCTTTTAAAATTCTAAGGGCTTAACTTGGAATTAAAGTATTCATGAGGAAAACTTTACAAATTCCAAAACTTGAGGGCAAGTTTTGAAACTATTCAAAACTAATTAATTCCATAACTTATGTGTTTAAAGTAGTTTTAATTAAAAAAACTCTTCAAGTTCCATAACTTGAGGACAAGTTATGGAAGACTTTAAACTCTTAAAAGAATATGATTTTTCCTTTATTCATAACTTATGAAATATTTATGAGTTTTATGATTCTTAAATGTGACTTTTCACATAACTTGAGGACAAGTTACAAAAACACATTTTAGAATCAAATCTTAGATTAATTTGGATTGAAAACACATTATCTCATAATTTTTCTATCAATCTAAGAAACTCATAAGAACAAGATAATTCATATCAATAATTTTTCAAGAACTTGGTTAATCACATAAACTAAAAACAAGTCTTGAAACTTTGACAATTATCATTTATTTGGATGAGAATAAACATTACCATAACATCAAAATCAAGTTTTATGAACAAAAAAACACTTTGTGGTAATGATTCTAATCCAAAACAGGCCAAAAACTATTTTTTTTTCACTGAACAGTCACCACCTCGTGGTAAATTTTACCACCTCGTGGTGAACTGGCAGATTCCAAAAAAAAAAAACGCTTTTTTCTTGCAAATTGCATCAAGTATAATTGAAAACAAGCCTAGGCTCTGATACCACTATTGGGTTTCGAGCATTCTAACACTCCTATGGTGTACATGCAACCCTAAATACCTTGGATCTATGTTTTCTCTATTATACATGCAAATAAGAATATCCAAGGTATTATCCTAACTAGCATACCAAAACAATGATTCATATGAATATAACATGTTAGAATACATACCTCTTTGATGTAGCTTGATTCCTATATGATTAAGAGCCGAGTGCCCCAAGTGTGACACCTCAAATGGTTCACACACCACCAAATGCACTTCGAATGACTTGAGAGAAATGGAACACTTCATAAAATCGGCTAGCCCTTTCTATCACACATAGTGGCCGATTTTTTCCAAAGAATATGATCTTTATATAGTGTAATAATTAGGGTAAACACTAATTGTCATGGCTTTCCATTTCCTTGGATCCATGGGTTTAAATACACCATGGAGCATCCATGGAGCATCCTATGAGTTTTAGCCCATCTTGATAATCCATGGAGTCTTAGCCCACTATACAAGTATAGATGATTTACACAATCAACCCATATATTAAATTAGTCTTCTTTTGATCACTTAATTAATACTAGATTAATTCTTGATCAATACTAATTAAATAATCTTATTAATATATTAGAACTTATAATATATTAATAATCCTTAAGTGTTATTTCTCTCATTTTAGTCTATTCAAATGCATGATGCCATGCAACCCAAATGGATCCTGCCAAGTCGGGTCAAGTACATACCAATTATAGTTATGGACTTAGACACTAATCCAACACAAATTCTGCAACATTTTTAGTAAAAGAGGTACTCTGATTTTTATAAAGCATAAACAAAATCGGTCTTTTCTGGACGTGAAAATGGGGATGTCACAGAACACCCCTTGGACGAATTTATTATGGGCTTCCCATAGAATTCGTCCAACCTATGTTCCAAGGTGATCCATAGCCCAATTGCAATTTATCTTATAATTACAATTCCAGTCCCCTAAGTTTAATTAATGTCTTTTAGTCACAAAACTAATACTTAATTAATTCTTGACTAATATTAATTAAACAATATGATTTCTCCTTTAATATATTATTCATATAATATATTAATGAATCATAATTAATCCTCTTTCTCCATAAATCATCCTATCAAGTTGCTTTGGTGAAGGCAACCCAAAAGGACCATGCACAACCGGGTCAAGTACATACCAAATATTGTTACGGGCTTAGACACTAATCTAACCGTCTCCCACTTGGATAAGTCTAGTAACTATAATGTAAGTATAATCCGATTAGCAATCGTAGCTTCTCAAAGACACTGTCGAACTCTGATCTTATCAGTAACCTGTCCTTTAGATAAGGGATCATATATTCCTCCATTCTAGATATCGTATGAACTGAGACATGGATTTTAATCATACTCTCTGTTCATGTGTTGTTTCCCGATTTCCGATTTATGACGACTGACAACAGACTACAGTTGAACACATCAACTTAGTCCCGGCTTGACCAAGCGCTTAGGGTGTCATCACTAAATCATCGAGGGGCCCGCAGATATCGCTTTTATCCCACATTGGGTAAAAGGAACGGACAAATTTCGACTCAATGTTCGCTTGTACTCACTCACCGAATCACACACAACAATACGTTTTATAACACCAAGTTACTGGTGCGTTTACATATTATCAATGTGTAACCGACTCGTAAGATACAACTCACGCATCTCGGTTTCAAGGATATAAGATATTACCGTCTCACCAATCACTCGTGATAAAATCCATGAAGCGATCCAAGTGAGCGTGGGTTTATTCCAATACTCTAATCTTATAGCAGCACTCATGAACTCTGCATCAAATTTGTGTTATGTCTAAACATTTTAGACAATCTACAGACGGATTCATGACATTCTTGTTTCATACCTACTTCCAAAGTATGAGCGACTGTGGAGGGTTCGAATAATCTTATTATTCGGGAAGTCAAAACATGCAAAGTGAAACACAAGAATAATACTAATCCTATATGGTCCCAAACCTTTGAGTATAAATAAAACATTTTTATTTAATCACCATATTGATTACTCATTATTTGTTGTTTCGGGTAATCAACTTCTTACTTGAATTATAGCAAAAGTTGTCCCATGTACCAAGCATAGACACTATGTTTACCTATGGTTCTTACTTTGTGAAATAGATCAAATGAACACGTTTCCAATGATGCTCATTTCACAATTCCTAATCCATTAGTGTAAGAATACAAAATTCTCGCCACTACTAGAATATGTTAGATTCTAAAATTTTATGCAACGGTCCTTTCGTAATATCACAGCGTCAAAGTCACCAAGACTTTGCCAATGAAATTACAAAGTGCTCTATTGGAGATTGTTACAAGACAATTCCATAGTCATGAAGTCTCACATTCAAAGTACATTCCTTTGAACATCCTTCTTGCATAGAAGTTTCTAATCTAGACATAGATTCTTAACGTCCAACTCCCAATAAGGAAAATTTTCCATATTTGCCATATGACAACTCATTCGAAATAGAATCTTATTTATTCATAATAATGCCAATATGGTCCATCTATGACTGTACTTCCAATTGTCCGCAAGCGACCAATCCTTGGCGAACCTTAGATTGTCCTTGACAGTTGTTTAATAATTTTAGTCAAATCCGGTTCTATTCCCTTTTTCCCTCTAAATGCCCTAGGCATTTGGAAAATTTTATAACGGTTGAATATTATAGCATATGAAATCGATCCTATACCTGAAGCGTATGGGATACGATTCATAATGAATAACGTGATACTTTACCAGTTTCTTGCTATTATATTGCCATAATATTTCTATTTGCCGTGTTCTCAAAATTCGAACTATGAAGAGGGATGTCGTAATCATAATCGAACTTTGAGAATACAAATAATAAATATATCCTTGACTAAATTTAATTAAAATTTCTCGATCTAAGCTTTTAGATTGGAAACAGAGTATAACATTCCTTCATTGATTATAGCAAAAACAACTTTTCAACCCCTGCAACTTTGCAAAGTGAAACTTTTGTTTTTCTATAATTAATATTTCCAACTCGCAACACTTAAAAATAATAATCATGCTCCCACTAACATGATGATTATATCCATTCCAGCATAACATTTATGCTCCCACTAGCTTTGACACGTATTCAGAAAACAGTTGGACTTCTAGAAGACAATACTTATTGACTTCCAAAGTTCATATTTCCAATACGATGTGCTTCGATAAGCCTTTATCTAAGCTTCTCAACCTCATACACCTTTCCTTAGACAGCTTACATGTGTTTCTAAACTAATTCAGAACTTATATTAGTAAGTCCCAAATGTTCAGACCAATCACCAAATCTCACAATTCGAATTATGAAGAGGGATGCCGTAATCATAATCGAATTTGAGAATGCAATTTACATAATCGCTATCTCCTTAAAATCTCTCTTAGTGAAAGCGTTTCCTCACAATCATTTTCATGAAGGAGAGAAACCTTATGAAACTTAGATTTTATGGTGCATGTATTCCTATCCATATGAATTTGTCATAACCATAATCATAAGATAATGTTTGTGACAAATCCAAACTCTTATGGACTGAACTTGATCATTCTTAATTTATTGCCATCGAGGTCCCACCATTGCTTCCAAGTTATTAAGCAGCCCACCCCTACCTGTCAATGTACTTTCCATTGATTAAGGTGCCTTGCCTCTATGCAACCTATTGAGAACTCGTAGAACTCATATGCATAAGTAACTTTAGTGGAATGGCATAGAAATAAAATTTTGTCAACACGATAGGTTACAAATCTCAATTCGTGTGCTAGTGTTTAATAGGTTTACTTCTTGATTTGTTCTTGAAACTTTTCAAGATCTTTAGACTCCCACTGACCTCTTGACATATTAGATTCTCTTATCAAGAAACATTTCTTGACAAAACAAATATCCAAGAGTTAGTGTGTGTCTATATCAAGACAAAATCTACATGCAATTTGGTACTAGTTGGTCTTTGTCTTATTCAAGACATCAAATTACCAAAATATGCAAGTGTAAGAATATTCCTACTTAAGATTATGTCACTCAAGTCACAATCTTGGAGTATGACTCTAAAACTTGATTTTGGAACGAAGTACGATACATCTTATTGACTTAACCACTACAACAATTCTCGATTCCTCTTCTTAGCCAAACTAGTGCACTAAGGTGTCCTTAGAGGATGAGTAATATGGTTTCTACGATTACCAAGACGATCATAAAACACGATACAAAAGTACTCTCCCTTCTTCTTAGATTGGAGAAACTTTTAATCTTCCTGCCTTCATTGATTCTACTTATTCGTTCTACCATTCATTGAAACTTTTCAAAGATTCAGAATTACACTTAATCTTGTAAGTGTAATCCCATTTACTAGACTTTTAGTAAATCATGACGAATAATGTTATTATTATTTATGGTGGACTTGACTAGTGCACAACATTGTGTACTAGTTCCTATAGTCCTTCACTTGACTCACATACTTATGTGAACAAGGAATTAGTCTTAATTACTTAAGTACCAAGATTTCCATACATCACACAATACAAGTTGTATGATTCCAAGTTTCTGTCCAATTGAAACTTGGGCGATGGGAATCTCTCCTTTCTTAGAAAATTATGACACTGCCATAAATAGCATGACTAAGAATCACATCCATTTCAGCATTGCTAATAATAGAAATACATAAACATCAATTTTTCATACATGTTATTGCAAGGATAAATAAATAAGAAAAAATCAAAATTTATTTTACTGCGGAAAAAATTTGCCCTTACAACGCAACTTAAATGAAAAACTATGCTATTACATTTCTTAGCAATTTATTCTAAATCTAAAGTAGCAGCTCAAAAAATCCGATCTTCGAATCCATGCGATCGAAATCCATTTCTTCGCGATCAGACTCAGCTCACTTCTTCCTTTAAGCTTCCTCTCTTTTCTTTGATTCTACAAAATATGTAATCTTATCACATAATGTATCAAGAATCAAAAATAGGAACTCATACAGTTAGATAGTGAATTTTACCTGAAGAAGAGCCATACGTCTTGACTCTCCCATCTCTTAGATCTCTCAGGTAGACAGGGCAGCTTCGTCTCCAATGCCCTTCTCTTGGCAATAAAAGCAAATTGACTCTTTTGGAACAGCACACAGAACTACTTCAGACTTTGCCTTTCTCTTATGATCAAACTTTTCGACCATGGCATGTCTTTCGTTTCCATTGCCTATGTCCATGGAGGTTTGGAAGGCAGATCCACCAATCAACTTTGCTTCTCTAGTGCGCCAAATCATTGCTGATTCAGTAGCAACAAGCAAATAGGTGAGATCGATGAGGGTCACGTCGTGGTCCATCATATAGTACTCTCTAACGAACTCACTATATGAGTTAGGAAGCGATTGAAGAACCCAGTCAACAGCCAGCTTCTCACAGACAACGACTCCCAACATTCTTAACCTATCAATATGTGACTTCATCTCTAAGACGTGCACACACACTGACTTTCCTTCTTCATGTTTACTTGCCAAAAGGGCTTGAGTGGACTTGAACTTTTCAAGCCTTTGAACTTGTGGATTAGGGAGAACAATAGGAGGAGGTGGAGGAAGTGAAGCATGATCTCTTGTTCCTCGATCGAATCGTGGAATATCATCTTCATGTGGAAAGCTTGTTCCAAGGGATTTGGGAAGACCATAGTTGTCATACTTTGACATCTACAAAACGGGAGAAAATTCAAGTTAGATGATTGATTGATTGAGTCCTTAATAAAACACCCAAATGAGATATTAAGGCTAGGACCCAACACAATATTCTACAACTTGGAAGAGGGATGTCGTAATCCAAATTGCAGAACATTTGAAGGTAAGTGAATGACGATTCACTAATTTTCCACCATGAAAAAGGAAAAAGAGATTAAGTTTTAAATGTATTGAAAACTCCTAGATCCTTTGAGATTCATTGAACTTTTCAATGGCATGTTTAAATCTCGATATGCCCCTCGATTTGTGACTGGGATGCCGAGGATCACAAAGCAGGGTGTGAATAACCATGCAAACTTACATGGTGCCCCCAATGTTACAGTCACCTATTCGATGTGCCGATTAACCACACACGCTCCACCGAACTATGACAAACATCGAGTCACCCTTCGCTACCTTTGCTTAGAACCCATTTAGTGTGTCGGTTAACCACACACGCTCCACTAACGTCTTAGCAAGGGTACAAAGTGTAATTTCATGGAATTGCATCAAATTCACTTTTGCCTAAAGTAACTAAGATTTCGGAATTTTATAAAACATTTAGTTACTTTATAACTCATTATACATTTAATGGAAAGGGTTTGCCCTATCCTACCCGTTCGGCTAACGACCCTCCACTAGTCAAGAGTGCGGTGGGTAAGAGTGGATACCCAATGGCGGTCATTTTACAGGCCGCTTCCTTAAACACCCCTTATAGACCAGCTTCGTGAATGAGGACTACTAACGGTAAGACTGACATTTAAGTTATACATATATAATATTAGACTTTTAATTTTATATATAGTACAAGGGTGTATTTTACACTTTTAAAATACCATGTGGTCTAATTTAATAAATTACACTTTTAATTTAATTAAATGTAAACCTTATCACTATGGATTTATTAACTCTCTTTTAATTATACACTTAATTAATTTAATAAAACCATAAGGGTGCAATTTGAACTCTTCAAAAAAATTAGGGTTTTAGAATTTAACATTTTAAAATTAAACTTTTAATTAAAATTTTAATTCCAAAACTTGAGGACAAGTTTTGAAACCTTTCAAAACATTAGGGTTTTAGAATTTAAATATTTCAAAATTAAACTTTTAATCAAGAATTTAAATTCCAAAACTTGAGGGCAAGTTTTGAAACTTTTCAAAACAATTAGGTTTAACTATTTAAATTTCAAAAAACTAAAACTATTAAGTTTAAATTTAAACTATAATACTAAATGGTGTAAATTGAAACTTTTCAATGTTACTAGGTTAAATATTTGACTTATAATAATCCTATATTATCCATATTTAACCAAATCCATCAATTTTGATAAGGATAATCATTCCAAACATAAAAAATCGATTTTAGGCAATAAAAACGAGTTTTCGTAATTATCCTAATCAGAAACTGGCCAGAAAATCGAAAATCCCGGCACCAGACCCTCCAACTCGTCGAGTTCTCTTTGGAACTCGTCGAGTTCATGTAACTCGTCGAGTTCTTTAAGAAACTAGGCGAGTTCATCAGACAGTCAGCAAAAAATTTCGATTTTCTGATCTTTGGCAGTCCAATTTTGCATCTATTCAATAGAAAAACGACCTAGGATCTGATACCACTGATGGGTTTTGAGCACTACATCATTCCTATGGTGTACATGCAAACCCTAAAGCTTTGGATCTAGTTTGTATAATGAACATGCAATAATCATCCAAAGCCATAAACCCTAGATCTAGCATACAATAAACGATTCAACATATGAATTAGGGTTTAGATCTTACCTTACAATGGTTACAAGAGTTCTTTGATCTTCAAGAAGCTTAGTGTCACAAGTGTCACACCTCTAATGACTCCCAAACACCAAAAACCGTCCTAGGGTTCTTCCAAAAGGTTAGCCACGTTTTTGGGTCCATAGGGGTCTTTTATATAGTGAGGCTATTAGGGTTATCAAACAAGGAAACCATAATTTGACTGCTTAGGCTCCAAGCAGCACATGGACTCCCTTTAGAACACCCCTTGGACGAATTCCTTATGGGCTTCCCATAGAATTCGTCCAACCTATGTTCCAAGGTGATCCATAGCCCAATTGCAATTTATCTTATAATTACAATTCCAGTCCCCTAAGGTTAACTAATGTCTTTTAGTCACAAAACTAATACTTAATTAATTCTTGACTAATATTAATTAAACAATATGATTTCTCCTTTAACATATTATTCATATAATATATTAATGAATCATAATTAATCCTCTTTCTCCATAAATCATCCTATCAAGTTGCTTTGGTGAAGGCAACCCAAAAGGACCATGCACCACCGGGTCAAGTACATACCAAATATAGTTACAGGCTTAGACACTAATCCAACACTTATCTCCTCCCATATCAGCCTCCATCGTCCCTCACACTTCCAGAAGACCTTAAACTGAAACCCTAGCCTTGTTTGAGTGCTCTTAAGCCATTTTTGTGCATTTTTGGTGGTTGTGAAGCTTGAGAAGAAGAAAGGAGCTTGGGAGTTCAAGTTGAAGCTAGAAGATCCAGATATTGTGTTCCATTTCCAGCTCACACTACTAGAAAACAGGCCTTTAAGGACACGGGATATATGACACGCACTGATTTATGATACGCAAAAGTGGGTATTGTAAAAAAACGTCATCTCTAATAAAATTTAAAGGATTTAGGTCATGAATTTTTGCATGACCTAGAATTAGGTGTCGTTTTATAATTTTTTCAGGTGAACGCGCGCCTCCTTTAGTAGTTACGAGAGCGGGAGGTGGAAATCCTAAAAATTAGAAATGTCCGCCTTCTTTTTTTCCCCATTTTTGTTTCCCTCTTTTCCCTAAGCCCTAAGAATGATTCTCTACGCCGCCCCCCCTCAAACATCATCGGTGACTCCACCAACATCGCCCCTCACTTCAGTTTCTAGACCCATGATCGGTTGATTTTCTTCTGGCTTCCATCTCCTACGCATTCACAGCCATCTCTACAATCGAATCTCCATAAAACCCTTAAATTCTGTATAAATGGAAGATGATGTAGTCATCGATTCTTCATCCATCGAAGCATAAATCAGTTGCTTGGAAATTCGTTTTGGCACAAAATATCTTAGAATCGGTTGTTGGGATCTTCCTCGTCCTCTGGTTTCGTTCTCTTCTTTTCATGGTATGTAACTTTTGGTACTCCCTCTTCCCCACCATCTCCTAAATCTCTCGCACACCATCTCAAGATATCCATCAGTAATTTTGAATTGTGCTTTAAAAACCCTTCTCCCCTACTCCCTCTTACGCACCATGCCCTAAAAACTTCTGACATGCTTCATGAAGAAATCTGTCGGTATCACTCTAAGAACCATCGTCGTCTCCCCCTACCACCACCATTTATGCGGATGGTTTGGCGAGCCCAGGCACGGAATCATCAGAGCAGGTAACTAAGCCTGATGCCTTCAAATGTTCTTGAACATGATAGGTTTGTACCAATCACGAGCATTAGTCTGATAATAAAAAAGCCGACGGTTCTATGACAAATAATATGTCTTTTTTGCTTCTTCTGAAACAAATTACTTGGTTCGTTGAATTTATGAGTTGATAATATGTGTGTTTTCTGTGTTGGTTTTTTGTTATCAATCAAACGGTTCTATAACAAATAATCTATTTTTTCTGCTTCTTCTGATTTGTTTATAGTAATGTTTAGTGGTTGTAGGGTTAGCAATAGTAAACTAGAAACATGTAATAAATTAATGGGTGGTTTAACATGAGGAACTTTTCTTGAAGTGGTTGTTCTACTTGTTGGAGGGTTTGTGCTTCACCAAACAGTAAAGAAAATAGTTGCAGGTCCTTAATCATGTGTTTTCATGTCCAGAATAATATAATCTGATTCTTTGTTGTGTTTTCTTTCACCATTAGCTTTGTCCTTTTTGTTGGTTTCTAGTGATAATCTGCCTTTTCCCAAGAAGGAAATATACATTCATGTAATACCGAGTTCATTTAATCCAAGGTCATAGTTATTT
This sequence comes from Lactuca virosa, assembly GCF_052849685.1. NCBI lineage: Eukaryota > Viridiplantae > Streptophyta > Magnoliopsida > Asterales > Asteraceae > Lactuca > Lactuca virosa. Next base: position 289,154,029 of record NC_136426.1, read on the forward strand.
CCTAATTTATTAGATGCATCAATTGGGAAGATACTGAAGGTAAAGTTCTTAACCAGTGAAATTTGTATCTCTATTATATTATATATTTGTCATTACTTAACCAGTGAAATTTGTATCTCTATTAATTTGTATCTCTATTATATTAAAGAGTCGTACCTTGGAAGTTAGAAGTCATTCATCTTAATTACATTAGGTGGTAACTTTGTAATTCTTTATGCTTTGCTTTGGTTATTTAATCTTAAAAACACGATGTTACAAAAGAAATGTAGCAACTGGTAGGTTCTATTTAAAAATGGTGAAATTTGTTGGTCATAGTCAGATAAAAAGATTGAATGTTATAGTACATGAGTTTGTTGATGCATGTGCTTTTATTCTTTCAGGTCCACTTACTAATAAGGAATAAAAATCCAATTTCATGTTGTTTTTTCAAGACCCACACAGGTAAAGATCCCTTACATTGTTTAGATCCATCTTAGAAGTGGGTTTCCTCGATCTATGTTTTTTTTTTCGTTTTTGATTTTTTTTTCTGTTTTGTTTATAAGGTTCAGTAGTAAACGATATATGTTAGTTGAATAGCAGATGGTATGGGTTGGACGAAAAAGCAGTAAGTGGTATGGGTCGAAAAGACATGCTCTCTTAATAAGGTCATATCATTTTTTATTTTCATTTTTCTGTTTTGAACATTAAATGAATGTTTCATGATCGGGAGATGTTAAGCTTGTTTTTGTTGATATTGATTTTGGATATGTCGGTGGTCTTGCTAAAGTATTGATTTTTATGCTGGAAAGGTACAAAACACTTTTTTTTAATCGAATAATGAAGAAAAGATGAATACACAAATGCACAATTGGTTTTTGTGTAGGATTCATGTTAGCTTTTACTTTTACGTTACTAGAAGTAGAAGCGGTTTGGGTGGGGGTTATTCTTTATTTGCCCTTTCTCCCTTTATTTTGATTTATCCTTTACTCGACTATTGGTGATTGCTCTTCATTTTTTAATGGATTTAAAGGGTAAAGTGGGGTTTTTTAGTCAAAGTTGGTTGGTTTTTGCTTCTTTATAACGATTTACAAATGAGTGGCAAATTTGGTGAAATGGAAATGTAACTTATGGTGTAAAATTCAATAGGGAGGATATCTTATTTACAACCATTAACATATGTTTTAATTTTATATAGAGATTAATCCATGATGTCTGAGGGTATGATGTGGCTTGATCTTATACTATAAAAGTCATGGTGATAATTACATTCGTTCTTGGAGTTCATTCAAGTTCTTTTTCATGTGGTTATCATTTGTAAGGGTTTTAATAGTTTTTATACATCATGTGGTTTTCATTCGTGAGGATTTAAACTGTAGTTATTTGTGAAATAAGTATTTCATTCAAGCTCTTGTTATTTTATGCATTCAATATGTTCTTGCTATATATAAACATTAAATCTTTGTTGTTTTTTTTCATGTTTTTTGCAGATATACAACTGTTGCATTCTTCATTTCAATTGTTAGTTGTACTACTAATGATGGAAGCTGCTATTAAAGGAAATGGAAGAAGCCGCATGAAATAGATTTTTTGTATGAAACACATAGTAGATTAGATGAATGCAAATTTTATATATTGTAAGAAATAGAATTGTATGACATTAAATTTTATACAATGGATTGTATTTTTTGTATATGATATTTTATTTCTATTATGAGACATTAAATGCAAATTTAATTTAAAATTAATAAATATATAAATATATATTTTTTAAACATTTAAATTTACGATACGCAAAAATGTGTGTCATCTTCGTTTATGACATGGCCTTTCTTGACAGGGGTTTTAATGATACGCATTGCGTGTCATAAATGCGCGTCGTCTATAGACGACGCGCAAAAGCGTGTCGTCTCTCTTTATGACAGGGCCTTCCTTGACACACATTTGCGCGTCGTCTGAGCGTTTTACGAAACACATTGCACGTCGTAAAAGGCTGTTTTTCTAGTAGTGTCATTTAAGGTAAAAAGCTTCAATCTTGACTTTCCATGTGTTTAATCAACTTTAGGGCTTGGATTTTGGTATCTTTAGGTCATTTCTAAGCCATTTTTGGGTTGTGGGGTGTAATGTGGAGATATGGCTTCAGATCTTGGACTTTGAAAGGTTCCCATGGCATAAAGGTGCCAACTCTATGGCCATGAGAGCCCCATGAATCTTGTAGGTCTCATTTTTGGTCCTTTTGAGCTTAAAGACACATGCATGGACGTAAAGTTCGTAACTTTACGTGTTATATCGACCCTAGGAGGTCAGATCTACCCTTTGGATGAGATGAGCTCAACATAAATCGAGTTTATGGACATGGATTTTAGGAGACTCGGCGAGTCGTTCTTGTGACTCGGCGAGTCGAGCGTTGGTTCCCCAACCTTTTGTTTCAGAGGAATCTGGTTGAGTCTAGAAGGGGGACTCAACAGAGAAGGACGTGATTATAGACTTGGAAATCATGGGACTCGACGAGTGTATGAACAAACTCGGCGAGTCCAAGGCAATCTTCCAACCCATGAAGATGAACACGACGAGTTCAAATGGAACTCGGCGAGTCGGTTGAAGATGGTCCCGATATTGCGGTTGAAGAAGGACCCGTCGAGTTGTTGCTAGACTCGACGAGTAGAGTCAAGTTAACTGGAGGTTGACTTTGACCAAAGTTGACTTTGACCAGGATTTGGGTTGACCCTTTTGGGGGTTGTGAGTACGAATTGATAACTTAGTAGAGTTGTCGTGTAGGGATTGAGGAGTTGAGGAAAGTCGATTTTCACACCGGGGATAGTTCAGACACTACACGACTTCGAGGTGAGTTTCCTTCTATTAGGGGTGGGTCTACGGCCACAATGCCGGCCTACAAGTGAGAGTGTTGGATAGATGATTGTCTTTGTGATAGTTATTTAGGATTGATATGTGATATGCTTACTGTGCTAGATATGATTAGTGTGCTTGATATGATTAATGTGCTTGATATGATTATTGTGCTTAATGTGTGTTAGCAGTAGTAGGGGTGAAATAGTCTCTGATTACCAGTTGAAAGATACCGAAGGGGATGTTAGCTCCCAGTTACCGGTTGAAAGATACCAAAGGGGAGGTTAGTTCCTAGTTACCTGTTGAAAGATACCGAGGGGGAGTCCAACTCCCGGCTATGCCTGACGGTTACCGGTTGAAAGATACTGAGGATTATGCATTATTTGGTATGGGTATGATGGGGGAACTCACTAAGCTTTGTGCTTACGATTTTTAGTTTTGGTTTCAGGTACCTCTTTATCTAAGGGGAAGGAGCCGGCGGTGTAGCAGCGCATCACACATTTGCACATGATTCCGCATTTGAGAAGCCTGGGATTTGTACTATGATATTATATTATATTATTCGTTGGAATGCTTTTGAAACTTATGGCTTATGATTTTTGGCAAAAGGAATTGTAATGCTGTTTTCGATGAATATTTTTACAAGTAATATATTTTTAAACAAAAATTTTTGGGTCCCGATTTTGGGGTGTTACACCATAAGGTTGTTAGAGTGCTCAAAACTCATCTGTGGTATCAGTGCCTAGGATTGTTTTCTGTTATACTTGATGCTTATTGATTTTCAAAGTTGAAAAAATCGATTTTCTGCCTTCTGACTGGTGAACTCGCCGAGTCCACTGGCTGACTCGACGAGTCCACTCAGAAACTGACCAACTCGACGAGTCCAGGTCATGTACTCGCCGAGTTGGTGCTCCTGTGTGTAGAATTTCAAATTTTATGCCAAAATTAGATTAGGATCATTACCCCAAACTATTTTTTGAACCATGAAATCTGTTTTTTGATATGGTAATGATCATGCTTATCCAATTAAAAGATAAGTGTCATAATTTCAAGATTTTTATTAGTTTATATGATTAGGTTAATTTCTTGAAGATTGTTGATATGAATTATCTTGTTCTTATGAGTTTAACTAGATCATGTATGAATTATTTAATTATTGTGTTAATTAAAATAATGATCTCAATGCCTTTAATGGACTCCATAACTTGTCCTCAAGTTATGGAAAATGAAAAGTCTTTTCTTTAAAAAGTCATTAAACTCATAAGTTATGGAAATGAAAAGTTTTGAAGAGTTTCAAAAATTGACCTCAAGTTTTGGAATTTGTAAAGTCACACTCATGAATACTTTAATTCCAAACCCTAGAATTTTAAAAGTTTAAAATTCATCACTTATACTGTTATAATATTAAAAGCTTAATAATTATATATATGTATAAGACAAGTCAGTCTTACCGTTAGTAGGCCTCATTCACGAAGTTGGTCTATAAGGGGGGTATAAGGTTACTGCCTATAAAATGGTGGTTTAGTGGGTGTCCACTCTCACCCACCGCTTCCTTGACTGGTGGAGGGTCGTTAGCCGAACGGGTAGGACAAGACATTAATTCTCGTTAAAAGTATAATGAAAATTATAAAGTAACTAAATGTTTTATTAAATTCCCAATCTTAGTTACTTTAGGAAAAATGTGAAATTGATGCTAATCCATGAAATTGCACTTTGCACCTTGCCATGTCGTTAATGGAGCGTGTGTGGTTAACCGACACATTAACTTGGACTAGTTAGGGTGGCAAAGGGTAGCTTGATGTTTGTCATTGATCGATGGAGCGTGTGTGGTTAACCGACACATTGATTAGGTGATAAATGACATCGAGTGTACCAAGCACATTTGCATGGTTATTCACACCTAGTTTGTGATCCTCGGTATCCCAGTCACAAACTTGAAGGGCATAATCGAGATTTAAACATGCCATTGAAAAGTTCAATGAATCTCAAAGGAATCTAGGAATTTCAATCCAATTAAAACTTAATAATCAATTTATTTTTTCATGGTGGAAATTGGTAAATTTTCATTTACCTACCTTCAAATATTTTGCATTTGGTTTACGGCATCCCTCTTCCAAATTGTAAAATATTGTGTTGGGTCCTAGCCTTAATATTTCATTTTGGGTGCTATATTAATGATTATTATCTAATCTAAACTTTGTCTTTCTTTTTCAGATGTCTTCCAACACTGCTTCTGGCTCAAACTATACTGGCTCCTTCTCTCTCATGAACTTGTGTGGGAGAGTCATCTTTGATGGTACCAACTTCAATGACTGGATTAGGAACATCAGGATGGTCACTCGTTATGAGGACAAGGAATATGTCCTCGATAAGGAGCTTAAGGAAATTGATGAGTCGTCTGCTACTCCTAAGGAGATCGTTGAGTTTAGGACTCATGAGAAGGATGCCACCAAGGTGTCTTGTATCATGTTGGCCACCATGACAGTTGAACTCCAAAAGTCCTATGAGGACTTCTACCCTTTTGAGATGCACCAAGACCTGATGGAAAGATACCATCAGAGTGCTCGTCAAGAGAGGTATGAAATCATCGCCTCCATGATAACAACTAAGATGAAGGATGGTGAACCCATCATGGCCCACTTGCAGAAAACGCAAAGGTTTGTGGAACGCTTGTTGAAGTTGAATGTGAACTTCGATGAAGAGTTGGCCATAGATATCATTCTACACTCTTTACCTCCATGTTATGATCAGTTCCGTATGACCTATCCTATGAACAAGGAGGATGTCACTCTTAGCAAGCTTCAAGGTCTTTTGAGGGCTGCTGAAAGTAGTCTCAAAGGTAAATCTGTTTCTACTCCTACATCTACTGCCCCTGTCTTGGCAATTGGACATGGGAAAGGGAAGAAGAGGAAGGCTCCCTATAAGAGCCACAAGGGAAAGTCTCTTGATGGATCCTCTTCAAGTGGGACCAAGGTTGGTTTTGCTGCTCCCTCTACCATTCCTAAGGAAGCAGAGTGTTTCTATTGTCATGAGAAAGGGCACTGGAAGCGAAGCTGCCCCAAATACTTGTAGGATGTCAAATATTGGAAGGTTAAGGCCACCCATGCAGGTATTTATACTATTATATATAATAACTTATCACATTCTTGTTCTTGGGTCCTTGATACAGGTTGTGGATTTCATATTTGTTCTGATTTGCAGGGACTAAAAAGAAGTAAGGATGTGGAGCACGAGAAGATGAACTTGATCACGGGGAATAGGAAGGTTTCACCTGTCACCAAGATTGGAATTTATTCTTTTCTGCTTAGTAGTGCGTTAGAATTAGATTTGAATAGTTGTTGCTACTCGTCTGAAATGGCGAGAAATATTATTTCCTTTTATGGTTTGTACAAACAAGGTTTTAGTTTTTAATTTGATAATGAAATTGGTGCTACTAATGATTTTTATAATGGTGTTTTTTATTTTAAAGCATTGCCTTGTAACGGTGGTGTATATGAAACTGTGATGGTGGTAGACAATTTAGGAAATAATGTGTTGCACATTGATTCTTCCAATGATTTGGATAAGGCATGCTTGTGGCATTGTCGTCTTGGACATGTCAGCAAGAAGTGCATAGGCCAACTCCAAAAGGCCGGAGTTTTGGAGTCATTCGACTTAAGGTCGGATGACACTTGCGAATCTTGTTTACTTGGAAAGATGACCAAGTCACCCTTACTGGTACTTGTGAAAGGGGTGATGGTTTGTTAAATCTCATACACACCGATGTGTGTGGACCCTTCAGAACCGCCACAAGGGATGTTAACCGCTTCTATATGAGTTTTATTGATGATTACAACAGATATGGATATATCTAGTTGATCAAACATAAGTCAGAAACCTTTGAGAGATTCAAAGAGTTTAAACAAGAAGTGGAGAATCAGCTGGGCAGGAAGATAAAGATGCTCCGATCCGATCAGGGTGGTGAGTATCTTAGTATCGAGTTCCAAGACTATCTTAAGGAATGTGGGATTGTTTCACAATTGACACCACCTAGGACACCAAAGCTTAATGGTATGGCCGAGAGGCTCAATCGAACCTTGTTGGACATGGTTCCTTCCATGATGAGTCGAGCTTCGTTACCTATCTCATTCTGGGGGTATGCTTAGTGACTGCCACCCATATCCTTAATCTAGTCCCAACTAAGAAGGTTGCCAAAACACCTCACGAGATGTGGATAGGGAAGGTTCCCTCGTTAACACACATCAAGGTTTGGGGTTGCGACGCTTTCGTGAGACGCGAGACTCACGAGAAGCTCAAACCTCGTAGTGAGCGGTGTAATTTCATCGGCTACCCACATAAATCCTTTGGATATCTCTTCTACAAACCGAGTGACAATGTTGTCTTCGTTGCGAGGAGAGGAGTCTTCTGCGAGAGAGGACTCATAGGCCAAGGAGACAGTGGGAGGAAAATTGACCTTGAAGAGCTTCAAGAGTCAACGAGTGAAGGAACTGATGGGTTTTATACAAAAGAACATCCTATGTGCTCATGCAAAACCCTAAAGCTTGGATCTAGGTTTCTCTATTGTACATGCAATTCATCCAAGACTTGTAACCCTAGATCTAGCATATATAATTCGAAATTATCACTATAAGAACAGATCTAGATGATTACCTCTTTCACTTGGCTTGATTATTCTTGATCCTTGTTGATTCTTGAGCTTAGAGTCACAAGTGAAACTCCTCTAATGGCCTACAAACACCACTCAAGCAAGAAGGCAATTATGAAAGAGGAGGGAGGAGGCTAAAATCGGCCCTAGGGATCTCTTGGAAGCAAGGTAGTCGATTTCTGCATATAGGGGTCTCTATTTATACTATAGGCTGCTAGGGTTTCAGGTAAAACCCTAATGAACAACTTAATCACCAAGCAGCCCAAGGAACCTTCTGGAATAAGGCCTTGGACGAAAATATGATGGATCCCCACAAGTGCCAGTGAAGGGTGACTTGGTCATCTTTCCAAGCAAACAAGATTCACACACGTCATCGTCCCTAAGGTCGAATGACTCCAACACTCCATCCTTTTGGAGTTGGGCTATGCGTTTCTTGTTGACATGGCCAAGGAGACAATGCCACAAGCATGCTTTGTCTAAACTATTAGACGAATCAATATTCAACACATCACTTCCTAAGTTGTCTACATCCAACACAGATTCATATATTCCATTACAAGGCAATTCATTGAAATAGAAAACACCATTCAAATAAACATTAATAGAACCATTACTATTATCAAATGAATATCTGAAACCTTGTCTATATAATCCATGAAAAGAAATGATGTTCCTTGCCATATCTGGCGAATAGCAACAATTATTTAAATATAGACCTAACCCATTACTCAACACTAAAGAATAAACTCCGATTATGGTCACATGCGACGATCTTCTGTTTCCCATAATCAAGTTCATCTTCCCATGCTCCACTTCCCTACTTCTTTTTAGGCCCTGCAAATCAGAACAAATATGGAAACCACACCCTGTATCAAGAACCCATGAAGTAGCAAGTGATGAGTTGTTAGATTTAATAGAATACATACCTGCGAAGGTGGGCTTTATCTTCCCATCCTTGATGTCTTGCAGATATTTAGGGCAGCTTCGTTTCTAGTGGCCCTTCTCATGGCAATAGAAGCACTCTGCTTCTTTAGGGTCGGAGGAGGGTTTAGCAGGGCCTGCTTTGGTCCCACTAGAGGATGAACCATCACGAGACTTTCCCTTTTGGTAGCTCTTAAAAGAAGCCTTCCTCTTTTTTCCCTTCCCTTGACCAATTGCTAACACGGAAGCAACCACAGTAGAGGCCGATGCATCAGATTTGTCTTTGAGATTACTCTCAGCAACCCTCAACAATCCTTGAAGCTTACTCAAGGAGACCTCTTCCTTATTCATATGGTAGGTCATTCGGAACTGGTTGTAGCACGAGGGCAAGGAGTGGAGAATGACATCGATAGCCAAATCCTCATCAAATTTAACATTTAATTTGAGAAGACGATCAACGTACCTCTACATCTTCTGCAGATGTGAGGTTAGGGATTCTCCACTCCCCATCTTAGTGGTGATCATGTTAGTAAAGATCTCATAGCGCTCTTGCCTCGCGCTCTGGTGATACCGTTCCAACAAATCTTGATGCATCTCGTATGGATACATGTCCTCATAGGACTTTTGGAGTTCGAAGTTCATGGTGGCCAGCATGATGCAATGAACTTTCGTAGCATCACGCTCGTGGGCCTCGTAGGCCGCCAACTCCTCGGGAGTAGCAGTGTCGGGATGGATCTTTTCAAGCTTCTCATCGAGGACGTATTCTTTGTCCTCGTAGCGAGTAATCATACGAATGTACCTCATCCACTCGTTAAAATTTGAACCATCAAGTGTTACCTTTTGACACAGGTTCATCAGCGAGAATGACCCAGAAGCGTTGTTGTTGTTGTTAGCAGACATCTGAAAATAGAAAGGAACAAGTTTGATTAGAAATGAATCCCTAATTAAGCACCCAAATGAGAAATTAGGGTTAGGATCCAACAACATTATTTACAACTTAGAAAAGGGATGTCGTAATCTAAATGCAAATAACTTGGAGGTAAGTGAATGACGATTCACTAATTTTCACCATGAAAAACGAAAAAGAGATTAAGTTTTAAATGTATTTGAAAACTCCTAGATCTTTTGAGATTCATTGAACTTTTCAATGGCATGTTTAAATCTCGATATGCCCTTAAAATTTGTGACCGGGATACCGAGGATCACAAATAAAGTGTGAATAACCATGCGAATCAACATGGTGCACTCAATGTCACTATCACCCAATCAATGTGTCGGTTAACCACACACGCTCCATTGATCTATGATAAACATCGAGCCACCCTTCGCTACCAATGTCAATCCCAAATTAGTGTGCTGGTTAACCACACACGCTCCACTAACGTTTGACAAGAGTACAAAGTGTAATTCCATGGAGTAGCATCATATTCACATTTTACCCTAAAATAACTAAGATTGGGAATTTGTAAAAACATTGCAGTTACTTTGTATTATTCATTATACTTTTAATGAAGAGAGGTTTGCCCTATCCTACCCGTTCGGCTAACGACCCTCCACCAATCAAGGAAGCGGTGGGTAAGAGTGGATACCCATTAAACGGCCATTTTATAGGCCATAACCTTATACCCCCCTTATAGATCGGCTTCGTGAATGAGGCCTACTAACGGTAAGACTAGCATTTTAAGTTATATATATATATATATATATATATATATATATATATATATATATATATATATATATATTAATCTTGTAATAATATAATAGTATAAGGTTGAATTTTAAACTTGTAAAATTCTAAGGGTTTGAAATTTAAATGATTCAAAATTAAACTTTTAATCAAAAATTTAAATTTCAAAACTTGAGGGCAAGTTTTGAACTTTTCAAAAGACAAAGGATCAAATAACAAATAACATAAATTAAACAATTAATTTGGTGATTATCTATATTTGGCCTAATTTCAATTTCTTGCAAGATAAGTTACCCAATTAATTCAAATAATCAATTTTAATCATATAAGGAAATTATTATCTTAATCAATTGGTAATTATCTTGTGTTTTGGCAAGGATAATCTTTCAATAACAATAAAATTCGTATTTTATGGGTTTAAAACATATATGGCAATTATCCTTCAGCAAAACAGCAAGAAAATCCGAAAATCCCTCTGTCTGACGCTCCGACTCGCCGAGTCACTCACTGGACTCGCCGAGTTGGGTTGACTCGCCGAGTCCATGAAGTGACTCGCCGAGTCAGTTCGAACAGAGGGCCAGAAAACGTTTTTAAGCAAATGAACAATCATAGCATCACATACAACAGAAACCAATCAAGGCTCTGATACCACTGATGGGTTTTATACAAAAGAACATCCTATGTGCTCATGCAAAACCCTAACGCTTGGATCTAGGTTTCTCTATTGTACATGCAATTCATCTAAGACTTGTAACCCTAGATCTAGCATATATAATTCGAAATTATCACTATAAGAACAGATCTAGATGATTACCTCTTTCACTTGGCTTGATTATTCTTGATCCTTGTTGATTCTTGAGCTTAGAGTCACAAGTGTAACTCCTCTAATGGCTTACAAACACCACTCAAGCAAGAAGGCAATTATGAAAGAGGAGGGAGGAGGCTAAAATCGGCCCTAGGGATCTCTTGGAAGCAAGGTAGTCGATTTCTTCATATAGGGGTCTCTATTTATACTGTAGGCTGCTAGGGTTTCAGGTAAAACCCTAATGGACAGCTTAATCACCAAGCAGCCCAAGGAACCTTCTGGAATAAGGCCTTGGACGAAAATATGATGGATCCCCATCATAATTTCGTTCACCCTTTAGTCCATAAGGTCTCCTAGCCCAAAACTCAACTATCACACTTTTGACAGTTTATACCCCTTTATTCAATTAATCTCTTTTAGTCACCAAATTATTTATGACCAATATTAATTAAATAATATGATTTCTCTTTTAATATATTCATCTTATAACATATTAATAAATCATAATATCCTCTCTCTCCTCAAATTACCTTGTCAAGTTGCTTTGGTGAAGGCAACCCAAAAGGACCATGCACAACCGAGTCAAGTACATACTAAATATAGTTACGAACTTAGACACTAATCCAACAGGAACCTCAAACACTAGCAATTAACCTGAGGAGGAAACTCTAGTTGAGCCGATTGACGAGTCTGTACCTCTGAGGCATTCCAGTAGAGTTAGTGTTCCACCTGTGTTGTATGGTTTCCATATAACATCTGAGGGTGATACATTTATCAGTGATAGCACACTGATAAATTTGGATGAACCTAACAATTACAAGGAAGCCATGGCAGGCCCCGAGTCTGCTAAATGGAAAGAGGCTATGGACAACGAGATTCAGTCCATGTATGACAATCAAGTTTGGAACTTGGTTGACAATGTATCGGGTCGTAAGACAGTCGGGTGCAAATGGATCTTCAAGAAGAAGACCGACATGGATGGGAAAGTACACACATATTAGGCGTGACTGGTTGCGAAGGGATTTACTCAAACTCCGGGAGTTGACTATGATGAGACCTTCTCGCCAGTGGCAAAGATTAAGTCTATCAGGGTTATGCTAGCCATAGCCGCATTTCATGATTATGAAATATGGCAAATGGATGTCAAAACCGCTTTCCTTAATGGAAAGTTGGCTGAAGATGTTTACATGAGTCAGCCAGAGGGTTTTGTCAATGCAAAGTATCCTAATAGAGTGTGAAAGCTTGAGAAATCCATTTATGGATTGAAACAAGCATCTCGTAGATGGAAGCTTTGTTTCGATGAGAAAGTCAAAGAGTTTGGTTTTTCGAGAAGCGAGGATGAGTCATGTGTGTATGTCAAGGCTAGTGGGAGTACAGTTAGCTTTCTGGTGTTGTATGTGGATGACATACTTCTCATAGGAAATGACATCCCAACCTTGCAGGAGGTTAAGTCCTGGCTTGGGAAGTGTTTCGCTATGAAGGACCTCGGAGAAGCTGCCTATATTCTGGGGATAAGGATATTGAGAGACAGGAGTAAAAGACTAATTGGACTTAGTCAAAGTACCTACTTGGAAAAGGTGTTGAAAAGGTTCAACATGATGGATTCCAAGAAAGGTGACTTACCCATCCAAGGCAATACCCAACTGAGTAAAACTCAGAGTCCGAGTACAGAGGCTGAGATAGCTGAGATGAGTCGAGTACTATATGCTTCTGCAGTTTGTTCGATTATGTATACTATGACTTGTACTCGCCCTGATGTGGCCTTTGCTTTGAGCATGGTCAGCAGATATCATAATCCTAGTAAGGCTCATTGGACTGCGGTAAAGAACATTCTCAAGTACCTACGGAGGACTAAGGATTGGGTCCTTACCCTTGGTGGGAGTGATGACTTGAGAGTAACGGGGTATAGTGCGCCAGCTTTCAGACCGACAGAGAGAATTTCCGATCTCAGTCGGGTTGGGTATTTACCCTGAATGGAGGAGCAATAACTTGGAAAAGTTCCAAGAAGGAGACAGTAGCTGATTCAACATGCGAATCAAAGTACATAGCAGCAAGCGAGGCGGCGAAGGAGGCAATATGGCTGAAGAACTTCATCGGAGACCTTGGAGTTGTACCAGCTATAAAGGAGCATATGGAGATTTTCTGTGACAGCGAGAGTGTAGTTGCCTTAGCAAAGGAACCAAGGGATCATGGCAGATCTAGGCACATCACCAGAAAATATCACTTCATAAGACATCGAATAGAAGAAGGACTCCTCGTAGCAAAGAGGTTATCGTCAGAGGAGAACCCAGCAGATCCCCTCACGAAGGGACTGAGTAGGGTTAAGCACTTATAGCATGCGAGGCGCATCAGGCTGAAGGATGATATTAGTTTTAATGATTAGATAGAATCTTAGAAACTTGTAATAGTTGAAATGTAATTGACATTTTAATGATTGAATAAAAGGTGTTTTTATTTATAAGTAATGTTACAATCTTGTGTCAATCATTTACTATTGTTTCATTTTGCATGTTTTGACTTCCAGAATAATTATATTATTCAAACTGTCCAAAGTCAATCATACTTTGAAAGTACGTATTGAGGCAAGACTGTTATGAATTTGGCTTGTAGATTGTCTGAAGTGTATTAGACATAGCAAAGTTTGCTACAACATTCATGAGTTCTCATAAGGTCTGAGTATTGGATTAAACCCACGCTCACTTGAATCACTTCATGGAATTTATCTCGAGTGATCGTGAGACGATAATATCATATAAGTCTTCAAACCAAGATATATGAGTTGTTGACTATGAGTTGGTTGTACATTGATAATGCGAAACCGCATTAGTAACTTGATGTTATAAAACACACTATTGTGTATGATTTTATAAGTAGTTAGTACAAGCATATAATGTCGAAGTTTATCTGTTCCTGTTAGTCCTTGGAGGATTAAAAGCGATATCTTGGGCCCCTCGATGATTTTGTTTTGACTTATGTGTCGGGCCCGGTCAGAACTCAATTGATGTGTTCGATTAAGTTCTATGTCAAACAAATCGAAAATCGAGAAACAAACTGCTGGACAATAAGTATGACATTGTTCCATGTATTTGTCCGACTAATATCTTGAAGAACAGAGGATTATATGATCCCTTATCTAAATGGCATGTCAGAGTTTGACAGAGGATTTTAAGAGCTATGATTGCTAGTCGGTTCCTGAAGTCGTACTTGCAGCTATAGTTATTAGACTTATCCAAGTGGGAGACTGTTGGATAAGGTGTCTAAGTCCATAACTATATTTGGTATGTACTTGACCCGAAATTAGCATGGTCCATTTGGGTTGCATTTCACCAGAACAATTTGACAGGATGGAATTTTGAGTAGAGGTTATTTATGATTTATTAATATATTATAAGTTCTAATATATTAATATGAAATCATATTATTTAATTAGTATTGATCAAGAATTAATTTGGAATTAATTTAGTGATCAAAAGAGACTAATTAAATGTACGGGGATTGATTTGGTAAATTAGTGATTCTTATAGTGTGGGCCTATGGTTATTTAGGATGGGCTAAACCAATATGGAAGTCCATGGATGGTTCATGGAGGTTTAACCCATGGAGCCTAAGTAATATGAAAGGTCATGTCCATTAGGGTTTACAATGATGTAACCCTAGACTTTGCCACACTATATATGAAGCCCCTTAGCTCCAAAAATTGGCACTAGTGGTTTAAGGAAGATCATAAGAGCCGATTTTTGGTGCAAGTCACTCACTCTCAAGTCCTCCATTGTTGGTGGTGTTTTGTGAAGCATTTGAGGCATCACATTTGGGGTGCTAGGCTCTTAAAGGTCCAAGTTACCAAGCTACACGAAAAGGTAAGTCATCCAACTAGTTTTTTTTATTCAAGTGCCCATGCTTTGTATGCTAGTTAGGACAATGCTTTGGAAAATCAAATTGCATGTATAATTAGAGAAAACATAGATCCAAAGCATTTAGGGTTGCATGTGCACCATAAGGTTGTTAGAGTGCTCAAAACCCATCACACCACTGCGTGTCAACTTTGACCGTTGACGTTTGACCTTGTTGACTTTTGGTCAAATTGCTAGTTCTAGAGTATAGACTAAGGTGTGACCTTGTGTGATTCGATAGGTGGGTTTTAGCACCTGTTTTGGGACGTTAAGCTGTGGTTTGTCTGACTTCATGAGAGAGGTGAGTCTTCTCACTATAGTATGTAGGATGTTAGTTGTCTTTATGATATTTACTTGGAAGACCATGGGGGTATCCCGATGACACTTGGATATAAGACCACTAGAGTATCCCATGACATTTCAGGGAAAGACCATGGGGGTAGCCCATGACATTTCAAGAAAAGACCATGGGGGTAGCCCATGGCAATGTATATATGATATGTGGTATTTTGGGGAACTCATTCATATATTTTGCATCAAGTATTATCTATCAAAAACGAAAATATTTAAGGTCAAAATTGAAGAGAAAAGACTTCAAAAGTCAAAATTAGACTTTCAATTTGGTATGGAGGTAGTATATAGCTAGTATTTTTGGCTGTCATGCTTTCCGGAGGGGGCAATCTTTTTGTAATTTGAATATTGATGATTATATTGATAAACGTTAGTTACGGTTGTATATGTTAGTAGATAGATATACAACGTCAACATGACTGGCTAAACTATCGGCGGATGAGAGAAACACGAAAGTTTAGAAAGTCGGTGGGGTGAAATCACATTTTACCGAGCTTATAATCGATGGGTCAAAATGACATTTTACAAAGTTCTGAAGCCGTCGATGGATGGGATAAACATAAAAGTTTAGAAAGTCAATGGGATGAAAGTGACAATTTACAAAGTATAAAGTTGATGGGTCAAAAAGACATTTTACAAAGTTCGGGGTTGATAACTGTAAGAAAATCATTATATATATATATATATATATATATATATATATATATATATATATATATATATATATCATACATACTTATAAAACTAGCATATTTTCTTGAATCTCATGCATTTGAAACCCCCTTTTTTAACTTCCTCAAACCATATTCATTTGAAACCCCCTTTTTTAACTAATGCAACTCAAACGTTTTCTTAATTATAATTTAACACTCAAAAGTTTTATAACATATATTATGTTTAATTAGCATTTAGTGAAAAGTTTACTATAAAAAGGCCAATCTTTTGGGAAGACATACATACAAATCATATACAAATTTCAAAAAGAAAACAAACTTAAAGGTTTTGTGTTGGGTTGAGGTCTTATGACCACTTTTGGATATATGCTATTATATTAGAGATTCTAATTTGTAAGTTTGTTATACAAATTCGTTTTTATATTTTCTTCGTTTTTGGATTATTGTAATACAGTCGTTGTATATTGTGGTTTAATCGTTAATATATTGATCATATGTTATATAGAGTTATGTCGAAAATATTTAATTAAATATTTTAAATATGTTTTTTTTTGTTTTGTAATTATACCGTTTCAAAAAGATAATTAACTAAAACTCATACATATGTTATACTTTCCATATCTCTCTCTCTCTCTCTCTCTCTATATATATATATATATATATATATATATATATATATATATATATATATATATATATATATATAAGGGTTAATTTTGTTGTAATTAGTCGAAGTATTTCATGTCTTCGTATTATTTGTAATCTATTTTACTAGGGCATTGTATTCGAAGCTTAACGCTTAGTCCTTAGTATATTTTTTGTACGCTTTCCTCTCCTATAAATAGGAGTGTTTACTAGAGTCAGTAACGAGTCCTTGACAGAACTTTCATCTTGTACTCTGTAAAACTTGAGAGCGTAATAGAGCTGAAACAGAAATCATATTTACATCGGTGTTCAAATCTCGCATACTTATTTTTGATCATGTTACTCTGATTCAATTCATACTTGATTCCATGATTCTACATTTGGTATCAGAGCAGGAATCATAACTCTGATCTGATTTTCATCTTTTCAAAAGTTTTTAAATCAACTTTTTGGTTTAAGAAATTCCGCACTTTTTGAAAGTGAAAAATTCACTGGATCTAAGTCTGTGATTCGATTTTGCACTTGAATCATTGAATCGAGTGTTCTACTAGTGATTCTGATTTGAATCATATAGTTTGTTGTCAAATTCTTAAAGTTTCTTCAAAAATTCTCAAGGTTTTTTTCCGTACATCAATGGCGTCTTTCAATCTTAATTCCATGACTTCATTCTCTCATCTTTTAGGTTCATCCACCAAAATTCCTATGCTAATTCCTGAGTATTACGATCAATGGGCTGATCGTATGCAGGATTATCTCAATGGTTTGGATGAAGAATTGTGGAATTGCATTTCTGGTAATCTCAATCCACCATCGAATGTTCAACCAATTGGATCATCTTCTGGAAATTCTGAGGTAGAGAATCAATCTGATCGTCTGAAAAAGTTGGAGAAGAGATGCATGAGAGAGCTGAGAGGAGCTTTGCCTCCTGTTGTTTACAACTACGTGAGGAGTTGTACAACAGCAAAGGAAATCTGGAACAATCTCAAGGAGAAATTTCAGGGGAGTGAGAAAACAAAAGTTAATTCTGTGAAACAATGCTTGGTGGAACTTAAGGACTTCAGACAGAAAGATGGTGAAAGAATTGAGGTTTATTACGATTGTCTTAATGAATTGATCTATCGATGCAATCGATATGGAATCACCAGATCAGCCATGGAGTTCAATCTTATTTTTGTAATGGGTCTTCGGAAGGAATGGCGTAGTGTGAGTATGATGGTTAAAAATCAACAGAGCTTTGATACGTCAACTTTAAATGACTTGTACAATCAGCTGAAGTCACATGAAAGTGAGGTGAATGAAATTGCAGAAGAATCAAAGGCAAGTTTGGGAGGTCCACTAGCTTTGGTTTCGAGGATTTCTGAAAGGGAATCAGAGAAAGATGTTTTGGATGAAGACGAAGGATTCATCGTGAATTCAGATGATGAGGCGATTGCTTTTTATTCTAACAATCGTGTGAAAAAGTTCTTTAAAAAGCCGTTCAATCCGAAGGCAAAGTCATCTGAGATCAAAGGAAATAGTGTGACTAAAAGTGTTGGGGATGAGAAGAAGAAGGAAGAGAAGAAAGATACAAAGTTTGTTGAAGGAAAAACTGAGAAGAAACTGAAAGGAGATGCTGGTATGGACTGTCACTATTGCAACGGGGCTAATCATTTAGCTAATGATTGCATGTTAAGGAAGAGAGATGAGAAGAAGAATAAGACGAAGGATGAAGCATACTATGTGGAAAAGTTGGAGGAGTTGCGTGCAAAGGAAAAGAATCTCTCATTAGTTGCTCATGGTGAACAAGACGAAGATGGAACTTATCAAATTTGGTCATCTGGATCAGATGATGATGAGATGAGAAATCTGACCCATGGAGCAATGTATGCGAAGATGGAGGAAGGATCAGATGAAGAGGCATACGAAGTTCATGGGAGATGCTTCGTATCAAAAGCAGCTGACAAATCTCCAATGACTACAAAGGTACGTAATATTCTTGAATCTTTTAATATTCCAGTACATGCTTATAATTCTAAATTAATATCCTTCGATGAAACTGTTACTTATTTTGATTCAATTGTGGTATCTGCTAGCATGAGGCTAAGAAGCTGTCTATGCAGTTGTTAGAGACACAGAAGAAACTAGATTCGAAAATTGCTAAAATAGATTGTTTAGAACTTCAAATAACTAATATCATGGTTGATAGAGATAACTTGTCTAGTGAATCTAAACTGTTGTTAGCCCAGAGGAACATTTATTGTAATTCGGCTAAAATATTGTATGGGAAATTGACTGAATTACATCATTCGTGCGAAATCAGTAAAGAACAACATAGAAAATTACTGCCTTTTTTAGCTTACGAAAGAGCCACGGTAGATAATATTTCGTATGATTGTGAAAAGGAAATAGCTGATTTTAACAAAGTTACTGATGATAGATATAGATATGGAATAGTTAAAGCAGATGAATGTCTTGATACAACTGAATTGGTTAATATTGTAAATGAAACTTTGACTAAGTCTGAACAAATTAACATCTTGAAAAAGACTGAGAATTCAACATTTGATTTTCAATCTAATTTTGCTGATATTGAGGATAATTCTGATAATATTAGTGAAATCAGTGATCTTGAGGATGTTGATTGTTCTCAGTTGTCTATTATAAATGTTGCATCATCATTTAAAGGAAAAGAAAAAGTTAAGGATTTGTTGGTTGAGTTTGACACTGATCAACCATCAAATTCGAAAGTTTGTGATGAGAACTTTGTGGAAGTCAGAGACAGCCAAACAGATGATAGTGATGATGAAAAAGAAGAAAAACAAACAAAGAAAAAGGAAGTTTTACAGGAAGAAGAAATTCCTCATATAGTTGTTGATCAAGTGTATGGAGATACACAATAGTTCGAAAAAGTGCTAACTGAAAAAGGTGCTCATTTCCTAGAAACGAATACTGTGGTTTACCCAATCTTCAAGTGTACTGATGATGTTGTTTTTCCAAACCAAGTCTTCGTAACAACTGGAAACGTTGAAAATATCAAACCAGAATTCAAGGAAATGGTAGAACTAGACAACTTGAAATCATCAGATGAAGGGTTCTTCGCAAATCAGAGCACAACAGAAAACAATCTAACCAAAAATTCGTATGTTTTTCAAAGACAAAAACCAAAGAGAAAATGGGTTGAAAAATCGAAAGTTGAAAATGAAGTCATTAGGCCTATGGTTGAGGAAATTGAAAATGGAGCAAAACTTAATTCAAAGGAATTCAAGGAACAAATTGTCAAATTTTCAAAAGAAAATAACATTTCAAAAAGACAAGCAAGAAAGAAAATCTTTTGGCAAACAATTGAATCTCAAAAATTGAAAAATGAAAAGTCAAAATCAGTTAAGCCTATGAATTCAGAACGTTTTTCAGACAAAAAGAAGACTTTAAAACAAACAAACAAAAGTGTGTCTGAATCAAAAGCACCAAAATTCATTTACAAAGTGAAAAACTCTCTTTCAAAAGAAAAACAATGTTCTTCTTCATCAACTTGTTCAAAGTCAGAAGAACAACTTACACAAAAGATTTCAAAAGAGTCAAAACCTAATGTTTCAAAGAAATTTTCAGAAAAATCTAATCCTCCAAAGATATTTTCTCAAAGACAACACTTTAAAACAACTGTGAATACTTCTTATGCTGAATCTTTTCTTACTAAACCTAAAGTCGATTTCATTCCTCAAAAGCCAAATTTTCCTAATCATACGAAGAAACAAACATTAAAGGCTTCGCATGAAAAAGGCATAACTTCAAGGAAAAATATAGATCACTGGCTCGAAGGACGAGGAAAAGTTTATCAATCTAGCAAATACTCAGAAGAGCAAATCAATGAAGCTTATGAAAAGTATGTCAATACTTCTTCGAATGGCAGTTCGTCATCTAAAGATTCAAACATTTCCATCAAAGCTTGGAGACCAGTCACAAAAACGAAGACAGTTCAGTCACAAACTCAGAATGCGAAGGGTAAAATCAGTGGACATTCGAAATCAACAAAATCTTATGTTTCGATTCCTTCAAATGATGATGTATACATTATTGATAGTCTCAAGACTAAATTTTGTGACTGGGTCAAACATTCTTCATTTAATTCTTTGTTGACATCTAATTTCCAAGGACCCAAAAAGCCTTGGGTACCTAAATTTTTTCAATGATTGCAGGTACTTTGTGACGAGCAATACGATAACAAATGGTACATTGATAGTGGTTGCTCTCGTCATATGACTGGGAAGAAGGAGAATCTTAGAGATTTTCGAAGCTTGAAAAATGCAGGAGTTGTTAAATTTGGAAACAATCAGAAGTGCGAAGTAAAAGGATATGGGAAAATCACGAATGGTCAATTCACGGTGAATCGAGTTGCGTATGTTGAAGGTCTGCAACATAACTTGATAAGTGTTTCTCAACTTGTGGTGGGCACTGGAAATCAAGTACTTTTTAACGAAGAGGGCAGCATAATTTCGAATGTCAACACTAAAGAGGTTTTGCTTAAATCAAAGAGGAAAGGTGATATGTTTACATTGGATATCAATCCGATTGTAGGCAAACCTGCTGTATGCCTTCTTTCGAAAGCCACATCTGATTTAAGCTGGCTATGGCATCGAAGACTTTCACATCTCAACTTTCGCAACATCAACAAACTTGTTGTTCAAGATCTGGTAAGAGGTTTACCTGTACTTAAATTCGATAATGATTCTTTATGTGCAGCTTGTGAAGTTGGCAAGCAACATAAACAAGGTCATCCGATCACAATTGATTCGAAGATTGTCGAACCACTGGAGCTTTTACATATTGATTTATGTGCTCCTTCGACAGTTTCAACACTCAACAACAAACGGTATATCTTAGTGATTGTTGATGATTTTTCCAGATTCACATGGGTTTATTTTCTCAGATGAAAATCCGAAGTGGCAGAAATCATGATTGATTTTATCAAGAAGATGGAAATTACTTTGAAAAAGACTGTTCGCAAAATCAAGAGTGATCATGGAACTGAATTTAAGAACAATGTTCTTGATTCGTTCTTGGTGGACAAAGGCATTTCGCATAATTTTTCCTCTCCATACACTCCACAACAAAATGGAGTTGTTGAACGAAGAAATCGTTCACTATGCGAAGCTGCAAGATCTATGCTGGCCTATGCGAATCTTCCACAATATCTTTGGGCTGAAGCAATATCCACAACATGTTTTACTCAGAATAGATCTTTCATCCATCGTCGTTTTAACATTACTCCTTATGAAATCATCAATAACAGAAAACCTAATGTAAAATTTTTCCATGTTTTCGGATGTAGGTGTTTTATTATGAATCTTAAGGACAATCTTTCGAAGTTTCAAGCAAAAGCTGATGAAGGATTTTCCTTGGGTATTCGCATAATTCAGTTGCCTATTGAGTGCTCAATAAACGCACTCGAAAAGTGGAAGAAACATTCAATCTTACATTTGATGATTATTATATCAAACAATCTGATAAACATTTTGAGAATCAACCTATTTTGCAAGAAAATCCTGATGAATCTGAATCCATACAATCATTAGATATTGATTATGATTTGATTTTTGGCAATACAGATTATGCTGCGAATGCTGAAATCAATGCTCCTGATAATCATATCACTGAAGTTTCAAAACTAACTGATGATTCAACATCATCTCCTCAAGAATTGAGCGAAAGTATGCATGATGATCCAGTGGAGGGGGAGCACTTGGATTCGAATACTTTACTGGAGGGGGAGCATTCTTTCGAGGGGGAGAATGAAAGAAAAAATGATGATGTTGAGGGGGAGCAATTAAATGATAATATTGAGGGGGAGTTAAATCAAAATACTGAAACTTATCATGAAATTAATGATGTTTGTTCGATTGCAGGATCTGAAAATGATGAATTGTACGAAGATGCACCATTGGACTTCGATCCAGCATATCCTCCTATGGATAAATGGACTAAAAGTCATCCGAAGGAACAAGTAATTGGAAATCCACAAGATGGAGTGTTGACAAGAGCTCAGCTTCGTGCAAAGAATGAGGTATTAAATATTCATCAAGAATTTTGCATGTTTAATGTTTTTATCTCAAAAATTGAACCAAAGAATGTTAAGGTTGCAATGGAACACTCTGATTGGGTTGTTGCAATGCAATCTGAGCTTTCTGAATTTGAAAGAAACAAGGTTTGGAGATTAATCCCTAAACCTGAAGATGTTTCAATTGTCGGATTAAAATGGATTTACAAAAATAAATCCGACAAAGATGGAAATATCATTCGAAACAAAGCCAGACTTGTTGTTAAGGGATATTCTCAACAAGAAGGAATTGATTACGAAGAAACTTTTGCCCCTGTCGCAAGACTCGAGGCGGTTCGTATATTTTTGGATTATGCAGCTCACAAAGATTTTGATGTTTATCAAATGGATGTGAAGTGTGCATTTCTGAATGGAGAACTCGAAGAGACAGTTTATGTGGAACAACCTCCAGGTTTTATAAACGAAGAACATCCTGATTATGTTTATATTTTAGATAAGGCATTTTATGGTTTGAAACAAGCACCACGAGCCTGGTATGCTACTCTTACTTCATTTTTGAAGCAATCTAAATTTAAACAAGGATCAGTTGATCCCACTTTATTTCGAAAGAAAGTTGGGAATCATCTAATGCTTGTTCAAATTTATGTTGATGATATTATTTTTGGCTCAACTGACCCTGCTTTGTCTAAAGAATTCGAAGATTTGATGAAAAGCAAGTTCGAAATGAGCATGATGGGAAAAATTAATAATTTTCTTGGTTTAAACATTCGACAAAATAGAGAAGGAATCTTCATAAATCAGGAAAAATAGATGAAGAATTTGCTCGAAAAGTTTGGATTGACGAATAGCACAAAATTACGTGTTCCAATGGCAACTGGCATCAAACTAACTCCTTCGTTAGATAAACCTGCCGTTGACCTTACTTTATACAGAAGCATGATTGGATCTTTATTGTATTTAACTGCTAGTAGACCTGATATCATGTTTTATGCATGTAATTGTGCTAGGTATCAATCAAATCCAAGAAAACCACATCTCACTGCAGTAAAGAATATCTTTCGTTATCTCAAAGGAACATCTTCATTGGGATTGTGGTATCCTTCGAATACTGGATTCTTTATTCAAGCATATTCAGATGCAGATTTGGGAGGATGTAATCTTGACAGGAAGAGCACAAGTGGTGGTTGTCAATTACTTGATGGGAAGTTGGTAAGCTGGCAATCGAAAAAGCAGACATGTGTTTCTATCTCAACGACCGAAGCTGAATATGTTGCTGCTGCTGCATGCACTTCACAGATAATTTGGATTCAAAGTCAATTACGTGATTATGCAATTAATATGAAAAAGATTCCTTTATATTGTGATTCTCAAAGTGCAATAAGAATTTGTCATAATCCTGTGCAACATTCAAAGACCAAACACATTGCTCTTCGTTATCACTTCATTAAAGATCACGTGGAAGACGGAAATATTGAAGTACATTTTGTAAAAACAACTGATCAGTTAGCTGATATTTTTACAAAAGCTTTGGATGAAAAATCTTTTGTACGAATTCTGGAAGGATTGGGAATGTTAGATGGAAATTCAATTCCATGCGAAAAAGGAGAAAAGTGATTGGTTGAGAATGAGTCAGAGGCGATGAATGAGTGATCAAGCAAAATCGTTCAGTGTTCAGAGGGTACTGTTCAAAGTCAACTCTTCGAACGCTTCGAATTCGTATGATTGTCACTTTTCAGGAAATTGGTAAAACGTCGTATCATTGCAACAAGTACTTTCGTTTATTTGTTTAATTTCATTTTCGAGAAATTCAAAAACATCAAAGATATTTTTTTATTTGTTCTTTCATTTCGAAAAATTTTAAAAAATATCAAAAAGATTTTCATTTTATTTTGTTCTTTATTTTTGAAAACTCAAAACAACAAAAAGATTTTCTATTTTTTTCTAAGTACTTTGTTGCAGATCGTTTTGAACATACGAAGTGGCACATGCTTGCAGCTCTAGGGTCAGGTAAATGAATCTTACAATTCTTTGCATTTTAAATTACTCTGAACTAGTTAAGATGTCCCTAGAAGCATGCTGCTGCATGTTGTCCGAAGCCTCGAAATGACTCAATGTTCGAAAGCCTTAATGAAATTTTCATATGAAGCTTTCTTCCCAATAAGGCTTACATTCACATTAGTCCAATGAGCTACTTTACTCTTCTCATATGAGTTAAGAGTTTTCTGTTTGGTCCAAAATAATAGAGGTACATTGTTTCTAATAAACCAATCTTTTTCATCTTAAAATTTCTTTCACGATCACACACAAACACATATGTCCTAGAGGTCTCTGATCAAACCAATCGATACTTAGACATAACAACAATCTGTGTTAATGATCTAACATCATGAGACCGTGATGAAAGTGAAACCCAAATTTCTTTCAAGTTAAGGAATTGACGGGGAACTATGTTCCAGAATTCACGAAACTTTTGTTTCAGTACCAATTTTCAAAACTCCAAATCATATTCATTTCGTATGAATGGTCTTGATTAAATTTTCGAAACCCACGAAGTTTGTTACCCATCAAGATCTAGCACCAATTTTTTTTCATGAATATGATTTATGTGTGAGTTTACTTCGAATCCCAAAGTTACTTTAAAAATTTTTCAAAGCACACTTGTCACTGACTACACTGGTCAAACAAGTAATTTCTGTTACAATTACTCACCTTATGTTAAGGCTGATATGTAACGAAATTTATTAAGCCACCCATGTAGCCTTACAAAAGATGCCCTTCGAAACTTATCTAAAAGTTTTCGATTGTATTTCACGGGAACATACACAAGCTGTTGATCATCTCTCTTGATGATTAACGAAGCAACATTTGCCTGGGGTTTAACTGCCTTCGTGTCAAATTGAATTTTGACATCACAACTATCCAAATTTTTTAAAAATTGCTTCTCATCTTAATTTTTGACACAATGAACACACGAAATCCTTGAGGTTCTGAGTAACACCAACTCACGCTGATGATTTCGAAAATCTGGCAAATGACTTTACTTCGAAACCCCAAAGTAAAAGAGCCTAACCTCCATCCTAAGGGTTCTGACGGTTACAATTTCATTGAAGCAATGAATACAGGCTGTTTGAGGATACTTTTTGTATTCCTTCCGATTTTCAAGGTGATGCGACAGTTACTTTTTGACGCATGGTTACTTTATCATCATCATGATGCGCTTTTCTCGGTGCCACGTCAGCTAGCATTAAATGCATATCCCGCTTTGATTTTAAATTCAAGAGTTACATATAAAAGGGGATCCAAGGGTTTATCATCAGTTTACGCTTTCATCATACCAAATACTCTCTGATTATCATCTACTTCCAAACCCTAAAAATGGCGAATACTGCAAATGTTAATGCTGAACCTTCTCACACAACAAACGATGTTACTTCCTTGCCGATCATGAAGATTCAGGGTACTAATTATCGGGTGGAATCAAATGTCTCACTGTATCCTGAAGAACTTAAAATGTTGGTAGTTGCTCTGCAAAACTCTGTGTTGTCAAAAGCGATGTTCAACTCATTCTCTGTTCCTCTCTCCTGGTTATCGCAAGCAGGATCCACTGCAACGTATTCAAAAGGTTTGGACGCTGTTACATGATGGGTTTTAGGTAAAACAAATAAACTAGAAAACAATTCCTAAGTTCACATGCAACCTACTTTGGATCTATGTTTTAACTATTGAACATATAACTTTGAATTGCAAACAAGAACCCTAGAGGAGAGAGGCTATTTTCGAAAATAACTAACTAGGGTTTAAGAGTTACATACCTTTCAATTGTTATAGTAAACAATTGATAATCCTCTTGAACTTGATCTTCTTGGAAGCCTAGCACCACAAATGTAATGCCTCTAATGGAATCACACCCAAGAACTAGCAAGAAGGAAACTTGAAGGAGAGAGGGTAGGGTATGCAAAAGTCGGCCTAGGGTTTCTTTCAGGGTAGGAGTGGCCGATTTTAGGAGCTGGGAGGCTCCTTATATAGCTCAGGGATCTAGGGTTTTGGGAAAACCGTAATACTCCTTTGCTTGGGGCCTAAGCTAATCCAAAGGCCTTATCCAAAGCCCCTTGGACGAAATCCTTAGGGTTTCCCCTATAGATTTCGTCCACCTCCCTCCAAGGAGGTTCTGGAGCCTTCCACTCAACTATCTAATAATTGCAAACTAGTCCTTGCACTTTATAATTAATACTTTTAACCCCAAAATTAATTCTGATTAATTTCTGGTTAACTATTAATCAAACATTATGATTTCTAATCAATATATTAATCTTTTAACATATCAATAAATCATTTATATTAATTTATTAATCTTATAATAAATCAATATCTCTCCTTTCATAATTTCCTTGTCCGGTTGCTAGGTTTGAGGGCAACCCAAAAGGACTGTGCTGCTATCAATTCAAGTGCATACCAATTATAGTTATGGGCTTAGACACCTAATCCAACAGTCTCCCACTTGGATAAGTCTGTAACTATAATTGCTAGTATGACTTCTAAATTTGACCAGCAAATTGTAGCTTCCAAAAGCTGCTGCCGAACTCTGATCCAGTCAGTTACGTGTCCTAAGATAAGTGATCACATGACCCTTCGTTCAATTAGATATCTCTAGACATAAGACATGGAATACAATCAATCTCTTTGTCCAGAATCTATGTTTCCCGATTTCTTTATTTGTGATGATATAGGACTTCTAATCGAACACATCAATTTAGTCCTGGCTGGGCCCATCACAAAAGTCAACACCAAATCATCGAGGGGCCCACAGATATCGCTTTTCCCATTAGGGCAAAAGGGAACGAATAAACATTGACTCATATGCTTGTATCTTTTATGTTGGGTTTTAGTATACTACCACTCCTATGGTGTACATGCAACCCTATAAACCTTGGATCTATGTTTTCTCTATTATACATGCAAATATTAACTATTCCAAGGTTTCATCCTAACTAGCATATTATGAAGCACCTATACTACAAAGTTCTAGTTAGATGACATACCTTTTGATGTAGCTTGATGTCTTCAAGCTTTAAGAGCTTAGCCCCAATAGTGTGGAAGCCTCAAATGGAATCACAAATCACCAAAACACCTTGGAAGAACTTGAGAGAATATGTATGCACACTAAAATCGGCCCACTCTTATTTTC
This sequence comes from Lactuca virosa, assembly GCF_052849685.1. NCBI lineage: Eukaryota > Viridiplantae > Streptophyta > Magnoliopsida > Asterales > Asteraceae > Lactuca > Lactuca virosa. The sequence goes on from NC_136426.1 coordinate 289,181,689, forward strand.
ACACACTTGTACCAATTTTGTGAGCCAAGGACCCTTTTATATATTATGGAGGATTAGGGTTACATCCATGTAAACCCTAATACCCATGACCTTTCATTTACATAGGATCCATGGGTTAAAAGCTCCATGGACCATCCATGAAAGCTTAGCCCAACCTAAATGAACTTGGCCCATTCCATATATATAAGAGTCCATATTTAATTAGTTCTTTTTGATCACTTAATTAATTCTAAATTAATTCTTGATCAATACTAATTAAATAATATGATTCCATATTAATATATTAGAACTTATAATATATTAATATAAATCATAAATATACTATTCTCAAAAGACTATCCATATAAATTGTGCCGATAAAGTGCAACCCAAATGGACCATGCCGGGTCGGGTCAAGTACATACCAAATATAGTTATGGACTTAGACATTAATCCAACAGTCTCCCACTTGGATAAGTCTAAAACTATTATTGAGTATGACTTCAAAACCTAACTGGCAATCGTAGCTCTTAAAGCCGCTGTCGAACTCTGACCTTGTCAATGACTTGTCCATTAGATAAGGGATCATATATTCCTCCATTCTAGATATCATATGGACTGAGACATGGATTATAATCATTCTCTCTGTCCATTTGTTGTTTCCCGATTTTCGATTTATGATGACTGACTGATTGAACAAATCAAATCAGTCCTGGCTTGGCCAAGCATTCACATGTGTCATCGCTAAATCATCGAGGGGCCCACAAATATCGCTTTTATCCCGAAGGTAAAAGGAATGGATAAACTTCGACTCATATGGCTTGTTCTACTACTTGTTGAATCATACACAAAGGCACGTTTTATAACATCGAGATACCAAATGCGTTTTCGTGCAATCAATGTATAACTAACTCATAGTAACAACTCATATCTCTAGGTTTGAAGAATATAAGATATTATCGTCTCATGATCACTCGTGATAAAATCCATGAAGTGATTCAAATGAGCGCGGGTTGAATCCAATACTCAGAACTTATGAGCACTCATGAGTGTTGTAGCACCACTTTGTCCACCAACTTGGACCTCTACAAACCAACCCATGACAGTCTTGATTCATATATACTTCCAACATATGACCGACAGTGGATGGTTTCAATAACTTAATCATTCAGGAAGAGCGACTTAGTTATTCTGGAAGTCAAAACATGCAAAGTGAAACACAAGAATAAATGAATCAAATATGGTATCAAACCCTATGAATATAAATAAACACTTTTATTTATCACCATACTGATTACTCATTATTCATTGTTTCGGTTTTATCAACTTTATACTTGAATTAAAAACACTAGCTGTCCCATGCTCCAAGCATGTACACTATGTTTTTCTTAAACAATAGCTTTGCCATACACCAAGTATGCACTCTATGTTTGTCTATGATCCTTACTTTGCGAAATAAACCAATTGAACATAATTTCAATGATTCTAATTTCACACTCCCAAATCCTTATCGAAAAATGTGAGAATTTCAAATTCCTATCATTTATCGAAATCTGTTTAGATTTTAAACTTATATGCACTGACCCTCCTGTAATGAATATGTACAAAGTCACAAAGACTTGTCAACAGTCATTATAAGGTATTCCAATGGAGATCAACTCCATGGAAACTAAGTCTCATATTCAAAGTACATTGCTTTGGACATGCTTCTTGCATTAAGTTTTCTAATCTTACACAGATAACTTCCACCTATGGAGACAACTCCATATTCTCATTTTGACTATCACTTCTGAATAAGAGATGCCTCTTTTCAGAATATGTCAATATTGTCCTTCCAAAATTAGCACTATACTTCCAACTGTCCCTGAGCAACCAATCTTTGGTAAACCTCAGATTGTCCTCGACAATTGCTTAATCATTTTAGTCATACCCAATTCTAGACCTTTTCCCTTCTTAATGCCTCTGGGCATTTGGAAAAATTTAGAAATGACAAATATTATAGCACATGCAATCGATCCTGTACCCAAAGCAAATGGTACACGATTCATGATGTCTCACATAAAGACATGATTCTAGACCAGTCTTTTGCTACAATATTTTTATTTGCCATGTTTTCAAAATTTGATTATGAAGAGGGATGCCGTAATCATAATCGAATTTTGAGAACGCAATATATAGAATTTCCTTAAGTTGAACCAATCCAACATGAAATTCATATATATATTCTTGACTAAAGATGATTAAGGTCTCAATCTAAGCCTTTAGAACTGAAATGAAGTATATCCTCTCCCTTAATTATAGCAAAACAACTTTTTCAATCCCTGCAGCCTCACGAATTGAAACTTTTGTTTTCTATAATTAACATTGCTAACTTGCAACACTAACAATAATTATCATGCTCCCACTAACATGATGATTATTAGCATAACACTTATGCTCTCACTAGCTTTGACATGTACTCAGAAATCAGCTGGACTTCTAGAAATCAATAATTTATTGACTTTCTTACCAAAGTTCAGATTTCTGATACGAGATGCTTTGATAAAACTTTATCAAAATCATACACCTTTCCTTAGATAGCATGCATGTGTGTCTAAACAATTTCAGAACTATGAAAAGGGATGTCGTAGTCATAGTCTCAATTGTTTAGACCTTTCGCCATCTGCTTCAAATCTACTTGGTGGAAGTGTTTCCTCACCATCATTTTCATGAATCGGAGAGAAACCTTATGACCCTTAGATTTTATGGTGTATGTGTTCTTATCCATGTGAATCTGTCAAAACCATAATCACAAGACAAGGTTAGTGACAAATCCAAACTCATATGGACTGAACTAAATCTTAATTTCTTGCCACTTGGCAGTACAAGAGCCTGCCATTGCTTCCAAGTTGTTATGCAACCAATTGAGAACTCTAAGAACTCATATGCAAAACCAACTTTAACTGGAATGGGCACAGAAATAAAAGTATGTCAACACGATAGGTTATAAACCTCAAGTCGTGTGCTAGTGAAGAACCTCAGGTTTTACTCTTGATAAGTTCTTGAGACTTTCAAGACCTTTAAGACTCCCACTGTCCTCTTGACATATAAGACTCTCTTGTCGAATATTCAAGGGATAGTGCGGATTCTTTATCAAGACAAACACTTCACACAATTGGCCTTAGTTGGTCTTTGTTTAATCCAAAACATCACAACTTACCAACTTCAAATGTACAAGAGTAGGACACTTTTACTCTTACATTTGACAAGTGTTTTAAACCTTTCTTTAAGATATGTCACTCAAGTTACAATCTTGGAGTATCACTCTAAGAATTGTTTTAGAACGAAGTATGACTCATCTTCCTGATCTAACCATTTCAACAATTCATGACTCCTCTTCTTAGTCATAAGAATGCACTAAGATGACCTTTAGAGGACTAATTGTGATATGATTTCTAAATCATTAAGATGATCACAAAGATGATACTAAAGTACTCTCTTATCTTTTCAGATTTGAGAAACATTTTTCTTTCTGCCTAATTTGATTCTTCCCATTCGTTCTGCCATACATTGAGACTTTTCCAATGTTTCAGAATTATACTTAAACTTGTAAGTATAACCATATTTACTAAACTTTAGTAAATCAAATATTCTTAACGAGCTTTGTGGTGGACATGACCAGTGCACAAGAATGTGTACTCGATCCCTTTAGTCCTTCACTTGACTCACACATCCATGTGAACAAGTAATTAGTCTTGATTTTCCAATGCTTGAAAGTTCTCATTCATCATACTATTCAACTTGCATGATTCCAAGTTTCGGTCCAATTGAAACTTGGGCGATGAGGAACTTTCCTGATTTGGTAAATTTAGACACTACCACAAATGAAAGAATCAAATCCATTTTCCAATATTGCTGCCAGTGGAATCATATAAGCAACAATTTTCCACAAATGCCATTGTAAGGATACTTCAAATAAATATAATTAAACAATTTTCTTTTATTTTAAAACTTTGCGGAAAAACTTATCCTTACAATCCACATGGAAAATTGTTGTTATCTATTCCTTAGCAATATATCATAACTTCTTAAGCAACTGCTCAAAATTCTGATGCGATCGAAATCCACCTTCGCGATCAGAATCAACATATGCTTCCTTTAAGATTTCTCTATATTCTTTGATTCTTAAAACATCAACATGTGACCCAGTCACATCATGTAATGAGGATCTCATAATAGAACTTAACAGAGTTAGATAATGGGCTCTACCTGATGTAGAGTCAAACTTATTGACTTTAACATCCTTAGGTAAATTTGGCAGCTTTGCAATCAACACCCCTTCCTTTGGCAAAATAAACATATGGACCCTTTGGTAATGGGACTATCTCAGACTTAGCCTTTCTCTTTACCATTTGGTCAACCGGGTTGACTATGGCCAATCCCTTTTCATTGGGAAGAGAATGCTTTTTCTGGATTTCCAGTGTCACCATTGTCACTGTCCATAAAGTTTTTGGGAAGTTGATCTTCTAATCAAATTTGCTTTACTATCGTTCCAAATCATTGCTGATTTAGCAGCACCAAGCAAATAGATATGATCATTAAGGTTCATGTCATAGTCTGTTTCATAGTAGTCCCAAAGGAACTCACTATGTGACTTAGAAAGTGATTGAACATCCAACTTTCTCAAGACTTTGACACCCAACTCTCCCGGCTTGTCAATATGTGACTTCATCTCTAAGATGTGATCACACATAGACCTTGCTTGCCATTAGGGCTTGAGTGACCTTGAACATGTGGGTTAGGGAGAATAATTGGAGGAGGTGGAGGAAGAGAAGTATGACTTCCATGAGCCAAACTCGGGAAGTCATATTCATTAGGAAAGCTTGGTTTGGGAAGATCATTGTTGTCTAAACCAGACATCAACAATGGGAGAAATTCACGTAAAGTTGATTTAAGTCCTTAATATAACACCCAATATGATATATTAAGGCTAAGACCCAACAAACTATTTTATAACTTGGAAGAGGAATGCCGTAATCCAAGCTATAAAATATTTGAAGGTAGGTGAATGACGATTCACCAATTTCCACCAAGATAAACGAAATGTATTATTAGGTTTTAATTGGTTTTGAAACTCCTAGATTCTTTTGAGATTCATTGAACTTTTCAATGGCATGTTTCAATCTCGAGTGTGCCCTTCAGGTTTTGTGACTGGGATGCCGAGGATCACAAAACAAGGTGTGAAGTAACCATGCAAATATACTTGGTACCCTTAATATTTACCCCTCAATCGATGTGCCGGTTAACCACACACGCTCCAACGATACTATGATAAACATTAAGTTACCCTTTGCCTACCTTGTTAAGTCCAGGTTAGTGTGCCGGTTAACGACACACGCTCTACTAACAGCTTAAACAAACTGCAAAGTGTAATTTCATGGATTAGCACCTTATTCACATTTTCCTAAGTAACTAAGATTGGGAATTTATAAGTGTTTAGTTACTTAGTATTTATCATTATACTGATAATGAAGGGAGAATTATAGTCCTTGTCCTACTTGTTCGGCTAACGACCCTCCACCGGTCAAGGAAGCGGTGAGTGAGAGTGGACACCCATTAAACTGCCATTTTATAGGCAGTAACCTTATACCCCCTTATAGACCGGCTTCGTGAATGAGGCCTACTAATGGTAAGACGACTTGCTCTTATACATATAATATATTAAACTTTTAATATTATAATAGTATAAGGGTGTATTTTAGACATTTAAAATACTTGGTGGTTTAATCTATTAATTAAACTAGACTTTTAATTTAATTAAACTCAAACCATATATTTATGGATTAATAATACTCTTTTAATTAAACGTTTTAATTAACTATTAATAAAGTCCATAAGAGTTAATTTGAACTATTCAACAAAACATCATAATTCCAATTATTAAACTCAAAATTAAAACCATTTAATTAATTGTTTAAGTTATGAACCCAAGAGTTTTAGAATTCAATTCTTTTTTTCATAAAAAACTTTTCTCAAATTCCAAAACTTGAGGGCAAGTTTTGTAATTCTTGAAAACCTTTGGATTCCATAACTTATGGAATTAATGGTGTTTTATGATGAAACTTTCCATGTTCCACAACTTAAGAACAAGTTATGGAATTCTTTAAAACATTAACACCAAATTTTGTAACTCCATAAAAACTTTGAATCAAATTTTTTTTTAAAAAAAAAAACTTTCATATCCATAACTTATGGAAGTTTCAAAAACCCTTAAGATGACAACTTTAAAAAAACTTTTGAGCTCCAAAATTTTATGATAAAATATGTAACTCCTTAAAACATTTAGATCAAACTTTTAAAACTAATAAAATAATCATATCATTTTATCTTTTACTAAATTTGACCTAATTCAACTCATATAACAAATGATTCAAATTTTACAAATAATTCGTTTTTCACAAAACAAGTAATTATCTTAAAATTTGACAAACGTCATGTTTTTTTTTTTCCTTTTTTTTCAACTTGAAAATAAAACATTTGCATCAATATAACAGAAAACAACCCATGGCTCTGATACCACTGTTGGGTTTTAGTATACCACCACTCCTATGGTGTACATGCAACCCTATAAACCTTGGATCTATGTTTTCTCTATTATACATGCAAATATTAACTATTCCAAGATTTCATCCTAACTAGCATATTATGAAGCACCTATACTACAAAGTTCTAGTTAGATGACATACCTTTTGATGTAGCTTGATGTCTTCAAGCTTTAAGAGCTTAGCCCCAATAGTGTGGAAGCCTCAAATGGAATCACAAATCACCAAAACACCTTGGAAGAACTTGAGAGAATATGTATGCACACTAAAATCGGCCCACTCTTATTTTCACACACTTGTACCAATTTTGTGAGCGAAGGACCCCTTTATATATTATGGAGGATTAGGGTTACATCCATGTAAACCCTAATACCCATGACCTTTCATTTACATAGGATCCATGGGTTAAAAGCTCCATGGACCATCCATGAAAACTTAGCCCAACCTAAATGAACTTGGCCCATTCCATATATATAAGAGTCAATATTTAATTAGTTCTTTTTGATCACTTAATTAATTCTAAATTAATTCTTGATCAATACTAATTAAATAATATGATTCCATATTAATATATTAGAACTTATAATATATTAATATAAATCATAAATATACTATTCTCAAAAGACTATCCATATAAATTGTGCCGGTGAAGTGCAACCCAAATGGACCATGCCGGGTCGGGTCAAGTACATACCAAATATAGTTATGGACTTAGACATTAATCCAACATTTTACTCATCAAACCATACATGACAATACGTTTTATAACACCAAGTTACTGATGCGTTTTCGTATCACCAATGTATAACCGACTTGCAAATTACAACTCATATATCTCTGTTTCAAGATCATAGATATTATCGTCTCAGTATTACTCGTGATAATTCGATGAAGTAATACTCTGAGCGTGGGTTTATCCAATACTCAAATCTCACTCTCTGAGTACTCATGAACATTGCAGCAATTCTATTGCTATGTCTATCCTTAGACAATCTGCAATCCAATTCATGACAGTCTTAATTCACTACTTACTTCCAAAAGTACGAGCGACTGTGGAATTTGAACAATCATATTATTCGGGAAGTTAAACATGCAAAATATGAAACACAATAATAATAAACAATTGACAAAAGGCAATAAACAAACTCATAAATAATACTTTATTATTTAATCACCACAAGTCAATTACATTTACTTTGTAACAAGTTTCTGAACTAGACTAATCTAACCACTAAAACTAATATCATCTTTCAGCCCTATGCTTCGAGCATGCTGAATATGCTTAGCCCTACTCAGACCCTTTGTGAGGGGGTATGCTGGATTATCTTCAGATGATACCCTCTTTACAACAAGATGGCCTTCTTCTACTCTATGCCTGATGAAATGGTACTTTCTGTCGATATGTCTGGTTTTACCATGGTCTCTGGGTTCCTTAGTTAAGGCAACCGCTCCCTCATTATCGCAGAACAGTTCCATAGGCTCCTGGATGGTTGGAACAACTCCGAGATCCCCGATGAAGTTCCTCAACCAAGTTGCTTCTTTAGACGCTTCACTCGCTGCTATGTATTCTGATTCACAAGTAGAATCAGCCACCGTATCTTGCTTGGAACTTTTCCAAGTAACTGCTCCTCCATTCAGTAGAAATACCCAGCCAGATTGAGAACGGAAGTTATCTCTATCCGTTTGAAAGTTGGCATCACTGTAACCATCTACTCTCAAAGTATCATTGCCTCCAAGTACAAGGACCCAGTCCTTCATTCTTCGCAAATACTTGAGTATATTCTTTACTGCTATCCAATGAGCTCTGCCTGGGTTTCCCTGATATCGACTGACCATGCTCAAAGCAAAGGCCACATCAGGGCGAGTACATGTCATAGCGTACATGATCGATCCGACAGCGGAAGCATAAGGTACACGACTCATGTCAGCTATTTCCTCATCTGTACTAGGGCATTGAGTCTTACTCAATTTTGTGTTGCTCTGGATAGGTAGCTCTCCCTTCTTGGAATTTTCCATACTAAACCTCTTTAATACCTTATCCAAGTATGTGCTCTGACTAAGTCCAATTAGTCTCTTCTTTCTATCTCTCAATATCCTAATCCCAAGAATATAGGCGGCTTCTCCAAGGTCTTTCATGGCAAAACACTTTCCAAGCCAAGACTTAACTTCGTTCAAGGTTGGAATGTTGTTACCAATGAGTAATATGTCATCGACATATAACACCAGAAAAGTTACTATACTCCCACTAGCCTTGATATACACACAAAACTCATCTTCACTTCTAGAGAAACCAAACTCTTTGACTTTCTCATGGAAGCAAAGATTCCAGCTGCGAGATGCTTGTTTCAATCCATAAATGGATTTCTCAAGCTTACACACTCTATTGGGAAACTTTGCATCGACAAAACCCTCTGGCTGATTCATGTAAACATCCTCAGCCAGCTTCCCATTAAGGAAAGCAGTCTTGACATCCATCTGCCAAATTTCATAGTCATGAAAAGCAGCTATGGCGAGCAATATCCTGATAGATTTAATCTTGGCTACTGGCGAGAATGTTTCATCATAGTCAACCCCTGGGGTTTGTGTGAAACCTTTCGTAACCAGTCTAGCCTTGAATGTGTGTATATTCCCATCCATGTCTGTCTTCTTCTTGAAGATCCATTTGCACCCAACTGTCTTACGACCCGGTGCATTATCAACCAAATTCCAAACTTGGTTGTCATACATGGACTTTATCTCGCTGTCCATTGCCTCTTTCCACTTGGAAGCCTCTGGGCCTGCCATTGCTTCCTTATAAGAGACTGGTTCATCTAAGTTCACCAGTGTCCTATCACTGATGAATGTGTCACCGTCTGAAGTAATATGAAAACCATATAACTCAGGTGGCACACTCACCCTAGTGGATCTTCGAAGAGGTAATGATTTATCAACCGGTTCAACAGGAACTGTTTCCTCTGGTTGAGTGCTAGTGTCATCTAAGGTTCCTTCATTAGTTGACTCTTGAATCTCTTCAAGGTCAATGGTACTCCCACTGTCCTCTTTGAATATGAGCTCTCTTTCTAGAAAGACTCCTCTTCGTGCTACAAAAACCACATTCTCACTAGGTCTGTAGAACAAATATCCAAAAGACTGTTTTGGGTAACCAATGAAAACACATTTTTCACTTCTTACTGCTAGCTTGTCGTGAGTCTCTCGTCTTACGAAAACTTCACAACCCCAGACTTTAATATGTGCTAACGAGGGAACTTTCCCTGTCTACATTTCGTGAGGTGTTTTGGCAACCTTCTTTGTTGGGACAAGATTTAGGATGTGGGCGTCTGTTTCTAAGGCATAACCCCAGAAATGAATTGGAAGTGGAGCACGACTCATCATAGAACGAACCATGTCTAACAAGGTTCGATTACGCCTCTCGTCCACACCATTTAACTGTGGTGTCCTAGGAGGAGTCAATTGTGAGACTATCCCACATTCCTTTAGATAGTCGTTGAACTCAATGCTGAGATACTCTCCGCCTCTATCGGATCTAAGTATCTTTATTTTCCTGCCTAATTGATTTTCGACCTCATGTTTAAACTCTTTGAACTTTTCAAAGGTTTCTGACTTATGTTTGATTAAGTATACATAACCATATCTACTATAATCATCAGTGAAAGTCACATAAAATCGATTAGCATCTCTTGTGGTTGATCTGAAGGGTCCACAAACATCTGTATGTATGAGGTCCAACAAACCTTCACCTCTTTCACAAGACCCTGTGAATGGTGATTTTGTCATCTTTCCCAAATGACAAGATTCACACAGATCATCTGATTTTAGGTCAAATGATTCCAACACTCCATCCTTTTGGAGTTGGACTATGCGTTTCTTGTTAATGTGTCCAAGACGACAATGCCACAAGCATGCCTTGTCTACACTATTAGACAAGTCAATATTAAACACACTATTTCCTAAGCTATCAACACAAGTCACTGTTTCATACACACCATCACAAGGTAAAGCTTCAAACACGAAAACACCATTCTTATAAACAGAAATTGAACCATTCAAATCATTAAAAGTATATTTAAAACCTTGTCTGAACAATGCATGAAATGAAATAATGTTTCTCGTCATCTCAGACTAATAGCAACAATTCAATAAATCTAATCTAACATCATTACTAAGCAAAAGTTGATAAACTCCGATCTTGGTCACTGGTGAAGACTTCTTGTTTCCCATGATCAAGTTTATCCTTCCTCGCTCTATCTCCTCACTTTCCTTTAGCCCCTGCAAATCAGAACAGATGTGAAAACCACATCCTGTATCAAGGACCCATGAACGAGAAGATAATGAGTTATTAGAAGAAATAGTGTAAATACCTGCCGAAGATGGCTTCACTTTGCCATATTTGATATCCTGCAGATATTGTGGGCAGGTTCTCTTCCAATTCCCCTTTTGATTGCAATAAAAGCAAATAACATCCTTTGGATCAGAAACATGGGGAATGGTGGCATTGGGCTTAGCCTTTGGGCCATCGCTAGATGACCCGACTTGGACCTTTGCCTTCCAGTTTTGCTTAGGAGGACCTTTCCTTTTTTTCCCCTTTCCTTGTCCAATATCTAGGACAGGATCACTTGCAAGAGTGAAGGCTATACTTTTACCCTTCATCCCTGCTTCAGTAGTCTGCAACAAGTTGTGCAATTGGGCCAGTGTCTGCTCAGTGTTGTTCAAATGGTAAGTTAAGATAAACTGACCATAACAATCGGGCAATGAGTTCAAGACCATGTCAATGGCCAATTCCTCATGAAAATGAATGTTGAGCTTGACCAAACGCTCTATGTAGCGTTGCATTCTTTGCACATGAGATACAACCGACTCCCCTTCTTTCATCTTGCAAGCCATGAGTGACTTGACTACTTCAAACTTTTCTTGACGAGCTCGCTTATGGTACTTTTCCATAAGGTCCTTGTTCATCTCAAAAGGCCATTAGTCCTCATAGTACCTTTGCAGTTCAGGGGACATGGTTGCGACCATGATGCATGCCACTTTGGTAGCATCATCATAGTGCTTCTTGTAGGCAACATACTCTTCGGGAGTGGCTTTGGACTCATCAAGTTCTTTGAGCTCCTTTTCAAGGACATATTATTTGTCCTCGAATCGAAGCGTCATCTTGATGTTACGCATCCAATCGTTATAGTTAGAGCCATCCATAACGACTTTGGAGCAAATGTTGAGTAAAGAGAAGTTGTGGCTGGAGGATGAAGCAGAAGTGTTTCCAGGAGTAGACATCTGAAAAGAAAGATAGTTTTAGTTAGATTTCAAGACACCTCAATATAATAGCCCAAAGATATCATATCAAGGTTAGGACCCAACTATGACGATTTACAACTTAGAAATGGGATGCCGAGATCCAAGTTTAAATCTCATAAAGGTAGGTGAATGACGATTCACCAATTCCACCATTAGACAAAATATACGAAGTGAAATTCCTAATTCCTTTTGAGATACATTGAAACTATTCAATGGCATGTTTTAATCTCGGATTATGCTCTTCTATTTGTGACTGGGATACCGAGGATCACAAATTAGATGTGAATAACCATGCAAATGTGCTTGGTAACCTCATTGTCTTTATCATTAACTATTGATGTGCCGGTAAACCACACACGCTCCATCAACATGATAATTATGAGATACCCATTACTACTCTTTATTAGTGCCTATTAGTGTCCTGGTAATCCACACACGCTCCACTAACGACCAATAAAGCATAATGTGCAATTTCATGGATTAGCATACTTTTCACATTTTTCCTAAAGTAACTAGAGTTGGGATTTTTGTAAAATAATGTTATAGTACTTTCTTTAATAACATTATACTTTTAATGAGATGTAGTTGTCCTATCAAATCCGTTCTGCTAACGACCCTCCACTAATCAAGGAAGCGGTGGGTGAGAGTGGACACCCATTCAACTACCATTTTATAGGCAGTTTCCTTATACCCCCCTTATAGATTAGCTTCGTGAATGAGGCATACTAGCGATTTGACTGACCATAGTCTTATACACATATAATATTTAACTTTTAATCATAATATATATAAGGTGTGTTTTAAACTTTTAAAACTTTAGGGTTTATATATAAATTTTGAAAATTAAGACATTAATTTTAAATTTAAAACAAACCCAATAACTAGATTTAATATTTATCTATTAATTAACTTTTAATTAATTAATTAAATCTTGTAAGGATTATCTAATTAAATTAAACAATTAATTTAATCCTAATCCATATCCCTTCTAGATTTCGAAAATATGGGGATAGGATAATTTCCTTATTTTTCTCAATTATCCAATAAGGCAACTATTATCCAAAACAAAGAAACCCTAATTCTTCTAGCATATTTCGAAAATCAAGGGAGGAGGCTAGGGTTTCCAAAACCCTAACCCTAATTTCGATTAGGGTTCATGGAGGCTAGGGTTTTTCGAAAACCCTTTGAACCAAAAACCCTAGAAATCGAAAATTTGGCCTTTTAGGGGTTAATAGCTATAAACCCTAATTTGTAATTCAACTATTATAACAATTCAATTTAAAACAACAATGTCTCTGATACCACTGATGGGTTTTAGGTAAAACAAATAAACTAGAAAACAATTCCTAAGTTCACATGCAACCTACTTTGGATCTATGTTTTAACTATTGAACATATAACTTTGAATTGCAAACAAGAACCCTAGAGGAGAGGGCTATTTTTGAAAATAACTAACCAGGGTTTAAGAGTTACATACCTTTCAATTGTTATAGTAAACAATTGATAATCCTCTTGAACTTGATCTTCTTGGAAGCCTAGCACCACAAATGTAATGCCTCTAATGGAATCACACCCAAGAACTAGCAAGAAGGAAACTTGAAGGAGAGAGGGTAGGGTATGCAAAAGTCGGCCTAGGGTTTCTTTCAGGGTAGGAGTGGCCGATTTTAGGAGCTGGGAGGCTCCTTATATAGCTCAGGGATCTAGGGTTTTGGGAAAACCGTAATACTCCTTTGCTTGGGGCCTAAGCTAATCCAAAGGCCTTATCCAAAGCCCCTTGGACGAAATCCTTAGGGTTTCCCCTATAGATTTCGTCCACCTCCCTCCAAGGAGGTTCTGGAGCCTTCCACTCAACTATCTAATAATTGCAAACTAGTCCTTGCACTTTATAATTAATACTTTTAACCCCAAAATTAATTCTGATTAATTTCTGGTTAACTATTAATTAAACATTATGATTTCTAATCAATATATTAATCTTTTAACATATCAATAAATCATTTATATTAATTTATTAATCTTATAATAAATCAATATCTCTCCTTTCATAATTTCCTTGTCCGGTTGCTAGGTTTGAGGGCAACCCAAAAGGACTGTGCTGCTATCAATTCAAGTGCATACCAATTATAGTTATGGGCTTAGACACCTAATCCAACATTACATTCAACCTCGTCAATGATAAAAAGGTTAGATTGACAAAGAAGCTTTTCTGCCAAATTCTTGCCATCCCTAATTCTCCACCGTATATTACTTTCACATTTCCACAAATCGTACATATGTTCAATGAAATGGGTCATCAACCCCAATTGAAAAAAATTAGTGACTTCAAGAAGTCAGGGCTACCATGTGTATGGAATTTTCTGTTTGGGATTTTTCTTCAGTGTTTAACTGGCAGAACGGTTGGGTTAGATAAGGGAAGAATGGAGGTGTACGCCATGGTTACAGGGTTGTACTATGATCTTCAGGTTGATTACTCGACACAACTGTGGAAGGAGTTTCAGAAGAGTATCGAGAACACGAATGCTATTCATGGCATTTCGTGTGCTAGATATTGGAGTTTAATTTTGCAGCATTTCTATGACAAAGAAGGAATTTTAGTTCCAGCAGAAGAGGAGAAGGCTATGTTTCACACTTATAGTTGTCCGAAGGATGCAACGGATGATTTAGATGAATTTCCGTTTGCTACTCGTATCCCTGACGCCATGTTAAAAAGAATTGATCCTTCAAACCCAGTCTTGGTTTCTTACTTGAAATCCATAGATACTTCTGTGGAAACTGGGATTCTCTTACCACAGACAACTGAAAAGAAGTCAAAGAAGTCGAAGAAGACTGATGCTGGGTCTTCGGGTACGAAGGTTAAGCCATCCAAGAGTACGAAGCAGGTTCCTGTTATCGAACCTGAGCCAATTCAGTCGGAGCCTATTATTCCTGATACCCAGATAACTGAAAAGGAAGTTATTCCTTCGAAGACTGGTGTATTTAGAAGAATCAAGATGAAGTCGAAGAACAAGCATCGATCATCTAGTACGAATGTTGTTCGTATACCCCAAGTTTCTCATCAAGGGGTGATTTTTCGAGAAATACCTGCCCCTACTTCTCCATCATCGAAAAAGCGAATGGCAGCTGACATGGCGAAGCACATTTCCAAGCAGAAGCAGCGTCAGTTGATTCTTTCCTCAGATTCTACAGCTGATGAGACTGAGATTATTCCAGAAACACTTGAAGCAGTTATTGTACAAGATTCTTCTAAAGCTGATACTTCTGTTAGTCAACCACTCGGAGTTTCGATTGCCAAGACAGTTACTGTGGAGGCACGAACTTCAGGCATCCCTGTAAACTTATCTGATATGGATACAAATGTCATCATGGGTGAGGATGATTCGAATAATACAGCAAAAGGTATCTCTTCGAATGTGGTTTTAGATTCTTTCATTTCTTTACCTCCACAGATTACCCCAATCATTCCAACAACATCTACAACAGATTCTCCTACTTTTGCAAACATTATTTCACAACCATTCACCACTATTTTTCCTTCACAATCAACTGATCCACCAACCACTACTTCTCCGATAAAAGATTCGTTATTGGAGACTGAAAATGAATCTGAAGGTTTTGGGGGAACCTTTGAGAATCTGGAGTTTGATGAGGAGGAAACTGACTTTCCGGATCATATGCTCATGACGATGAAACAGTTTAAAATCTTGAATACGAAGCTTAATTCGATTATTCAATCTCAAGCTGATCTTGGGGGAGGTCATTCAGTATCCAGTCGTGAAGTGGATGGAATGTTGTCTTTACTTGAGGGGAGATTGACATCAAAGGTCTCTGGAATGTTGAAAGATTCAGAGTCTCGTTTGTTGGAAAAGATTGATCTTTGTGATCAAAGTAATGAGTTAAGAGTGAATTCTCTGAGGTCTGGATTTGTATCTGACATGAAAAATTTGAAGATGGTTGCAAAAGAGAGGCATGTGTTATTTGTTCAGGATGTTAAGAAGGTGAGAGAAGATGTGAATTTCAAACTTCAGGAATTACGCGAAGACATGGAGAAAGAAATTTCTGTCGTTCGAACTGAATTTGAGTCCATCAACAAGAAGGTGGATATTATTTGTGATGCGGTTACGAAATTTGCAAAGTTATACGAAAGTCTGAGTCCTCAAATTACTCAGCTTTCTACCAGTGAAAACAAAATTTTTTTGGAGGTGTTCAAATTGTTAAAGGAGCTTAAAAGTCTATCTTCTGGCCCCTCTGCTTCATCTTTGCTATCTTCTGAAGCGTTGATCAAGAAATTTTCTCAATTTGAAGCTTTACTTGTCAAACAACTTGCTCCTCTATCATGCATATCAAGCCTTCTTCCAACAACTTATGCCCCGCCTGCTAGCACAGGGGTGCCAGGGGGAGAAAAGATAATGGCAGGTTCGAAGGCTGGAGGAGATTCGAAGGTTGTGGGGAAAGTGCTTTCTTCGAATATACCAACAACCAAACCAGTCATGGCAACAGCTGGTCCAATTACTTTGACAGTTGTAACAACTGTGCCAATCACGAGACCGAAAGGAATTGTGATTGGCAAAATTGCTGATGTTGGAGGAAGTGGTTCTAAGCAAAAAGAGAGTGTTGATGAGCCTGGTGCAAAATCTAGAGGTAAAGGGATTTTGATTGAAAAATCTAAGGAGGAAAAGAAAGCAGAAATGGAGGCTGAAGTTGAGAAGATGAGAATGATACAAAGTATCATGACTCAAAGGGCCAGTGACCCTCCTGGTTTAAACAAGGGTGATCCTTCGACGCGTTACAATTACGAAACTATAGAAGCCAAGGCTGCATTCAATCATATGTATTCTTTTGAGAAAAAGCCCAAGCAGAGTTACATTGTCACGAATACAGATGCAAGCCAGTTGGATTTTCCTATAAATGAGATGATGTTCATCATGCCACAATTTAAAGCTGAAAGCAAATTCAAGGAGAATGATGAAGGAACACACATGAAGATTAGATTTCATGCTGTGCTTGCAAAACCTGCTGAGGAGGTGTGGTCTTTAACGAAGATCAAGAAAGTTTTGAGTATAAAGAAGGATGTGATCTTCGAAGACACAGTCCAAAATTTGAAGTATGTGGTGGTTCGAGCAAATGGAAATGTGTGTGAATTTACAGTTGCAGACTTTCCATTGATGAACTTGTATGATCTTATACAAGTTGCATTAATTCTGAAGGAAAGGTCTTTTTCATTTCTACAAAACATAGAGCCGGATGAGTTTAAGCTGGGAGTTTCTCACATCAAAATCTTCATTGAAAACTATTATGAATGTCTAGCAATGACAGATGTGGAGTTAGCTACAGCGAAGGGTATGGAAATCACTGCTCCAATGAATCCTTCGAAGACTCAAGGAGAACTAAAGAAATATGCTGATGGGGAAATCTGCTTGAAACCTTTTTGGTTTAGTCTTTTCTGGGAAGGATAAGTCCGGGAGATCTAAAAAGTTTTTGTTTCAAGCTAGTGAAGTGGAGAGGTATTCAACTTCACAATATACGAACTTGATTGTTCGTATGAACCATTGCACGAAGAATAATGAGGGAGATAAGAAGGAGCTGAAGAAGATTATAAGCTGGTATACAGAGATACGAAGGGTCATGTTGTACTCAATTCAAATTCTTACAAATTGAAGTCTTCGACTATGATTACAAAGGGGGAGATTGTAAAGGTGAATTTTGTTGTAATTAGTCGAAGTATTTCATGTCTTCGTATGTACTAGTCTTCGTATTATTTGTAATCTATTTTACTAGGGCATTGTATTCGAAGCTTAACGCTTAGTCCTTAGTATATTTTTTGTACGCTTTCCTCTCCTATAAATAGGAGTGTTTACTAGAGTCAGTAACGAGTCCTTGACAGAACTTTCATCTTGTACTCTGTAAAACTTGAGAGCGTAATAGAGCTGAAACAGAAATCATATTTACATCGGTGTTCAAATCTCGCATACTTACTTTTGATCATTTTACTCTGATTCAATTCATATTTGATTCCTTGATTCTACAACATATATATATATATATGTATATATATATATATATATATATATATATATATATATATATATATATATATATATATATATATATATATATTATAATAGCGGTCAAAACACTTCAACCAAAATTCATTTAAAATCTAATATTTCAAATGATTTTTAATAATGATTGTAAAAATTTCAACATGTGTTACTTAATTGATTGATTAATAAAAATATTAATGTTTTGAAACTGCTAACTCTTAAACTTATATTATTTAATTAGTTAGTTAACTAAAATATTTTTCCTACATAAAGATAACATTTTTATGTTTGGTTACTCATATTTGTTTATGTAATTAGCAAACAAGGTGTCACATAGGAATCGATACCACTAGAGAGGTATGTTGTCTTTAACCGGTGGTAGGAGATCGACATACCCTTTTTAATTATTTATATTAATGCTTAGTAATATCTATTTTATATTCCTATCCACCTTAATTTTTTAGGTACAAATTAAGGAAGAGGATTCTCGACGCACCAACATAAATCAAATGTACGCCTTGCAAAATATGTAATTAAAATTAAATATCATATTTACTAATCGACTTATTTTAAAACTCTTTATGACATTTATGTATAATGATATATTTTGTATGACTTCATTCTTAATTTGAATGTTTAATATTTGAAAGTTCATATATGAAACATTGGATGTTTGGGTGTAATATAAGTAGTGTAATACAAAGTTTATTAGTTCAATATTGTTTATTAATAGCTCATTCAAAACAACTTATTTCTTATTTTATCCAAAAAATATTATCGGACATAAGAAAAGTAGATTATATTAATGTTATACAAAAACTTATAATATATATTGGATATTATAAAAATAAAAATTAAAGCTTATAAGGTATGAACTATATTAGATAGTATCAAAATATAAGTTGATGGATTTTTATGTTATTTGATAATTCGGTTAATGCCCAAAACATGACTAAAAGCATAAATTTTAACATATTTCTATTTTTTCACATAATTATTTTAACCACTTAAATACATTCTTGCGCAATGCGCGAGGTTACGCCTAGTATATATATATATATATATATATATATATATATATATATATATATATATATATATATATATATATATATATATATATATATATATATACTAGGGAAAAACCCGTGGAACCCACGGGTGTTAATGTTAAATAGAATATAAAATTTAATTATGTAATAAATAATATATTATTAAGTTAAAAAACTTGTATTGTATTTTTTTAATAACTTTTTGATTTGTAAGTATTTAATTACACAATAAATTTTAAGTATTTAATTAGAAACGGAGATTTTTAAAACCCTTACTTTTTACTCCTTAATCGTTCATGGTATTAATTTCGTTAGATTAATAGAAATTGTTGTTGTTTTCGTGTGTTTTTTTCAAAACTTTACCTTGATATACTACGTCATGTGTTTCTTTTTTAGGCTTATTGGCATTAACCTTGAAATTCGTTCAATGGTGGTGTTTTTCTTAGGATATGTTCTCTATTTTTAGTAAATTTGTAAACATTAAGTATTTAATTACAAATGTAAATCCACATATTTTGTAAAAGTCATTACTTTATATGATGCAACATACGTTTAAGTAACGACAAAAAAACCCAAAAAAACATCGTAATTGATTTGATACAAAACACACAAAAGATCTCTGTAATAAAATTAACATAAAAAAATACAAGACGTAATTATAAATAAATAAATAAATATGATAGATGAAGTGTGATTTGCTAAAAATGAGTAAAAGATGCTACAACAAAGTTGGTTATAAATTGCGAAAAACTTCCTTATAAACAACATTGGAAGTTTTATTTGTGAGTCTACCATCTTTATCTAAAATTAATAATTTCAATCCCTCTCTGCTTTGAACGCTAGATAACGCAACATACAATTGCCCATGTGAAAAAACCGGATCTTTGAGAAACAAACCAACCTTCGATAACGATTGTCCTTGACTCTTATTAATAGTCATTGCAAAACATACGTCCAAAGGAAACTGTCTTCTTGTGAATTTGAAGGGAATTTTTTTTTCTGATGGACTTAAAGACATTCTTGGAATAAAAATCCAGTTTCCAATATTAGTTCCAGATATTATACGTGCCTCAATAACACGTTTGCCCAATGATATCACCTGTAGTCTTGTGTCATTACATAAGCCGTTTTTCTGATAAATATTTCTCAGTAACATTACTGGAACACCAATTTTTAAAACTAACTTATGACTTGGTAGACCGGATACTTTAAGACCATTTAATACATCAGGCGAGTATAAATTTGCATCAAACTGATCATGGACAAATTCAGACTGACATAGGCTATCTGAACTTAAATATTTAACCTCATCTTCTGGAAACTTGTTAAGCAAACGGTTGTTTATTTCCTGAACAACTTCATTCTTTGGAGCAAGTATAGCTCTTTCTTGGAAATAATTTGTACTGCTATACTTCTCCAAAATTGAAGGATATACAAACTCAATTAATGAACCTATAGGATCATCTGGATCATTAAATATCATCCAGAATATCGATAATCGTTTCGCCGTCGTTAGGACCACCGAGTTTGCCTTCTCCTATATCCAATAGCCAATTTGCAAAATCTCTTATTTTTTCTATATCAGGTTGATCCCTTCCAACAGTTAGCCTCATGTTTTTTTGTTAATCTATACACTTTGCAATGTTGCCATAAATATGAAGAACTCAAAGAAGCGTTAACAATGTTCTGTTTGTTGCCACCCGTGTGACAACCGTCAAAATTCATGTCGGTTCTAGATTTGACTAAACTTAGTTGCACGTACATGCACGACACATACTAGACTTAGTAACTAGAAGCTAAGTTATAACCTAATAGAAATTTGGAAACAAGTAGAATCGAAGGATAGTGTACTTAGATATTACAATGGTATGTGAATTCTACAACTACTTAACTATAATGACTATCCATATTCGGGTCATTCTTTGACTTGAACATCTTTGCATGAATCATGTAGACACATCATGCACTTGACTTAGTGGTATAAATTAGGTCCGAGTCTCATAGGAACTTAAGTCAAAGTTGAAAACTAGGACTAGTATACTTGATTCCTCAATCTCGCTTGAATCTCAGAATTACTACATAGGGTGCTAATAAACCAGTAAAAATGAATTACAAACATTATTTTTAACTAGAAAAGAGTTATGAAACTCTATCATAATTTGAAATCTCAAATAATTCAATTATTTTGATATCCAAATATTTATTAACTCTCAAGACCCTAAAAACCCTAAAACCCCTAAAATCTCAAATTTATAAACTTTAACACCTAAAAATCCATAAAATTTGGTATGGACTTTATAATATCAATTTAAAATAACTTAATTTAGGAAAATATAACCAAGGAGAAATAAAATTTAAGTCACTAGTATTTAACCTTATTTTCTAAGCCAAAAATCAAGGTTTTGGGAATGAAAACTAGGATAAGGTGCATATTTTATAAAAACTTGATATTTTTATAAAATAAACTTATATTTTATAAAATTTAAAAGAGTGAGAACCTCTCTCCATTCAAAATTTCGGACCTTTCTCTTATCTCTCTTACTTGAAAACCCTAATACACCACTTCCCCATATCAAGAATCACTTTCACTTTTTCACTCTACCTGTCATTCTCTCTTACACTCTTCATCACCACCACCATTTTCTCTCACCCTCACCCTAAGTCACGAAATTTTCCAGAAAATATGTCCAAGAACACACCTCAAACTCGAAATCCTCATCATCTTGTGGTGTTCTTGAAGGTAAAATTGATTTCTACTTCACTTTTCCTTCAAGTTTTGTTATTTTTCTTACACTTTCTTCTTCTTCTACTCCATTCTATTGTAAAATCATGAACACTTGCACCTACTCACTGTTTTGATGATGATGGTGGTAGGATTTCATCCAAAAACAACATGCATGTTGTAGATGGTGAAGTTCCATGACCTAAACCTAAGTCAAAATCAAGGAAATGCACTTTTCTACATGTTTTGGTGGAAAAAAAACCACATGCATCCAAAGTTTTCTTTCAAAAACGAATTTTGAATATTTCAAACTCATGAATGGTCTTCAAACCAACATTCATGTGATGATCTTCAAGCTTAGATGCTAGATGATCAAAGTTTGTTGTTAAAATCTTTCAAATATGTTCATAAAGGATTTATTCTCAAATACATACCTAAAACTCTTTTTGTAACATCCCAAGTTCAGTAATATAAGTTCGGGGTGCTATGTGTAAATAAAGGAGTAGAATCGACGAGTAGGTGTCTTAACTCGTCGAGTCGGAGCGAGTGTTGGGCACGTGTTAAGTGATCCGACTCGCCGAGTCGGCGGCAGGACTCGACGAGTCAGTACTGGGAAGAGAAAACCCTAAAATTTAGGGTTTGCACCCTATTTAAAGGACTTTATGTCCTCACCTCAGCCTCTTTGTTACCCTTGAGAGTCAGTAAACCCTAAATCGTGTAAACCTCCATTGTTGAGTGATTTGAAGCTTTGGAAGAGGATTATAGTGAAGGAAACTTGTAGATCAAGAGGCTAGCATCAAGGAGTTCGTGTAGATCCAGAATCTACTTCATCTTGGGCACATTTATGAGGTAACAAGTCGTTACCTTGAGCTTTTCCCTTCTAGATCTATTCATTGATGATGATTGGGGCTTTTTAGCATGTTTGGAATCTATTTCGGGTTTTGGAACTAGATCTGGGGTTGCAACTTCAGATCTAGACTTGTTTGAGTCCATGGAAGCATAAAGTATTAGCCCTTTGGCATGTTTGTGAGCATTCTTGTCTTGGACCTTCTCTATAGCTTGTGTTGAGCAAATACCACCTTGCATGCACGTAAAGTTGGAAACTTTACGTGTAAAACTAGCCCTAGGAGTCCAGATCTATGAGTTGGAAGGAGTGGGATGGACTGAAATCATCTGTTTGGGGATGACTTAAGTGAACTCGGCGAGTCTGTTCTTGCACTCGACGAGTTGGGTCGCAAACCCTAACCCATCTGGTAATGATGCGGATCAGTGAGTTGAGTGGACTCAGTGAGTTGGACAGGCTAGGACTCTGATTGAAGGGCTCGACGAGTCATGGGGTGACTCGGAGAGTCGAGTCGCGAATTGTGGGGTTTCTGAGTTCATGAACTCGGCGAGTCACTAGGTTGACTCGGCGAGTAAGGTCAACTAGGAAGGTTGACATTGACCAGAACATTGACTTTGACCAAGAGTTGACCAGTTTGACTTCCAGGGGTATTCTAGTAAATTGGGCACTTATAGATATGGTTTCATCAAGGGTTAGGTGGTGGAGTTCGTGGCCGTGAGCAGAGGATTTGATCTTACCTCTTCAGTTCATCATTTCAAGGTGAGTTATCCTCACTATACTCAAGGGTCTAAGGCACCAAAGTCGGCCCTTTGATTTGTTTTTTCGAGTAGTTACTTTTGTGATATGATAGCTTGGTATCCTGGTAGATAGGATGGTTACGTGCTAGTACGATCGGTTATATCAGTATCCTGGTAGATCAGATGTGGTTATGATTAGTGACCTATAGTTAGGTCTGACTGCCTGTATGTTGGTAGGAGATTAACTGTTATATGTGCACATGCTTGTTATGGTAGTTGAGGGTATTCCATCCCGAGGATGATAGGGCCCTAGTATTTTGTCTGGTAGACTGTTATATGATTATCTGATATAGGTGCACATGTTTATTTGATAGTATGTGGGCAATCCAACCCGATGGTTATGGGCCGAGAGTATTCCATCCCGAGGATGATTGGACTCATAGTAGGTGGGCATTCCAACCCGATGGTTGTGGGCCGAGAGTATTCCATCCCGAGGATGATTGGACTCATAGTAGGTGGGCATTCCAACCCAATGGTTGTGGGCAGAGAGTATTCCATCCCGAGGATGATTGGACTCGTAGTATGCTGGCATTCCAACCCGATGGTTGAGGGCCTGGGGTATTCCATCCTGATGGATGATTGGACCCATAGTAGTATTGTAGGTGTAGGAGTGGGCATTCCAACCCGATGGTTGTGGGCCGAGAGTATTCGATCCCGAGGATGATTGGACTCATAGTATGTTCGCATTCCAACCCGATGGTTGAGGGCCAGGGGTATTCCAACCCGATGGTTGACTGGACCCATAGTATGTTGTTCATTTCTGTATGTGTATGGTGTTATGTGTATGGGTATTTTGGGGGTAACTCACTAAGCTTTCGGGCTTACAGTTTCAGTTTATTGTTTCAGGTACATCAGGAGATCGTGGCAAGGCAAAGGCGTGATCGTACCGCTCCTCACTTTTATGATGTTGTTCTGGGATACTCTGATAATAAACTATTTGGAAACCTTTTTGTAATAACGAATGTAACTTGGGTTGTTTTTGAAAGCTTAAATTGGTTTGAAATATTTTGGGTGTTACAATTTTCTGATCAAATCCTATTTTTGCAAGAATCCCACTAATAAAATAAGACGATCTGTAAATTTTCAGAAAATAATTCTTTTTTCTCGAATTATTATAATTATTGCAATAAAATAGGGTAAATTCGTGGATGACCACTAAAGTTTCCAAATAATTATTATAACAATTATTACAAGTTGGTATCAGAGCCTTGGTTTGAGTGAATTGGAGGAACATTCGTGTGAATCCAGTCTCAAATCAAGGAAAGGTTTTCAAAATGATTTCTAAAATGGTTTTCAAAATAAGTAAAGGAGGATGCAGGGTGTACGATCAGCAGGAGCCAGTAAGTAGACCCCAAAATACCATACAGATATTTGATATTATGTGATATGATAGAACATCATGCTAGTACTAGGCTAGGGATCTTCAGGAATTGCATGATAGAATTTCCTGATTACATGATGTCTGCTAGCCTAGGGTTCTCTTTATATGAAATTGACATAATTACTGTAGTTATTTAGTGTATGCATCACGGTTATACATAACTAAGATCTTATAGCCCGAGAATGTTTGATTTGGCCTTATGTTATGTTCTTGTCTGATTGGGAGCTTAGGGTAGGATTGGATATTCGAAAGTCTATAGGGTCCAGCGTTATATATGACTAGCATACACTAGTGCTGCAGGGCTGGTGGAAGTTTTCATGGATGGGTGAGTTGTGGGACCAGTAGGTCAGTATGAGATGTTTAGCTTTCCTCTAGGAGTGAGGATTGAGCGCTCGCTATGTTTATGTGTATTGTTAGGGTGTTGTGGTGATACTTGGGACAAATATGGGTAGGTGTGGAAGGTAGTATGGGCCCGTACTACTGAAAGCACAGGACCCATACGCGTATCAAGGAAGTCACAACCCCTAGGGTTTTGGTTGGGAGCTAGTTTCTGGGTTGTTATGAGGAATGTCTAATGTCCTTTTTGGATGTATTTCAGTATGGTGGTTACGAGACGCTTCGGGGCGGGATCCGGTTCGGGATCAGGGTCAGGAGAGGGTGGTCAGGATGGATCGGCACCACCCGAGGTCATTGGCCAGATGAGGACGGAGGAGTTGGATGTCAAGATTCGTGAGATCCTGCATGATGAGGTTGCTGCTATGTTTTGGGCTCAGTTACCGGAAATTTTTGGGTCGATCAAGACCGCCATGGTTGAGTACTTTGATGAGTGCTATGCAGCTCTTGTAGAGACGGCTGTCGCGGCAACTGTAGCAGCGGTAGGGGGAGGAGCCGGTCGGGGCTTTCAGTATCCGGACTTCGATAATACGAAGCCCCTTACTTTCGACGGGGTTCAGGATCCGATCGTTGCTATGATATGGTTGTCGGATGTGGAGGGATGTTTCTTCACATGTTTATGCCCTACTGATTAGAGGGTGAGGTGTGCTCTGAACCTGTTGAGGCTAGGGACGAAGGATTGGTGGAGATTGACTACGGGGTCATACTTCGACGCGCAGCGGGCTGCGGTTACTTGGGATCAGTTTCGGGACATGTTCAGTACTCGTTATGTTCCGCGGGTTGAGTGGGAGAGGTTGGCTCAGGAGTTTTTGGAGCTGAAGCAGGATTTAGAGTCGGTGACGGAGATCACCAGGATGTTAACGGAGAGGGCGGTGTTTTGCCCTGAGTTTGCTTCGGAGCAGGCTCAGATGACCCGGTATCTGAGTATGCCCAAGAGGGATATCAGGCAGTTCGTGTCTACGCAGAGATGTGATACCTTGTTGGAGTTGCAAGAGGCCGCCAGGCGGCGCGAGTTAGAGATCGAGCTCCAGTTGAGGGAGCAGAGGCAGGCCCCGGTGCAGTCTCAGCCTGCGACGAAACGGTTGAGGGCCACTGATTATCGATAGGGGAGTCAGAGGAGTCGCACTTGTGGGAAGTGCGGCAAGGTGCATGATGGAGGTTGTTGGTCTTCTTCTTGGTGCCACAAGTGTGGCAAGGAGTGTCACATAGCCAGGGACTGCAGACAGCAGACTCCAGCTGCCGGAGTCTGACTCTGTTATCATTGCGATCAGGTGGGCCATATGAAGGCCCAATGTCCTCTTTTGGCTGCCAGGCCAGTGCCGGCCCCAGCACCAGCCATTTTGAGGATTACTGACGGGGGTCAGGGTAGAGCAAAGCTTCCGAAGGCTCAAGGGCATGCCTATCAGCTGATGGCCGAGGAGACCGGGACAATGCCAGAGGTGACGGCCGGTATGTCTTTTCTCCTATCTTTTGTTCATATTTGTATTACGAGTTTCCGTTTCTCTCTGCGTGAGTTATTAGAGGATAGGAGATGCTAGGGGGATTGTATGGTTAAGAGATCATAGATGGGTAGGACCCGGTGGTTCATTCAAGAGAAAGAGATATGATAGGAAAAATCGTTAGACCAGATCGAGCAGTCGTGATTCGGGGATTCAGAAATCATCAGCAGGAACTCGGATACTTTGAAGTTCGTTGCCTTGGATAGGGACAATTGAGTCGCGTACCAGTTTCGCCGCCAGTAATCAATAGTTAGTAATCTAAGTGGGGGAGAATTGGAAATTCTCAGATGAGGCATTTGCATTGGAAGATGCTGTCTGATGCAGTTGGATGGCGGTTACTAGAGTGGAGTAAGGAGACGGCCCAGTTATTCTGAAGACTTTGTATGAATGGTAGATCTATGTGCAGGTATAAAGTGCACTGCTATGCTAATAGCAATCAGTAGGCCTGTCTTCAAGTGATAGATATGTTGAGGAAGTGTGATGAGAACTTTTTATAGGTTATCGGTTGTATGTTCAGGTTCTGAGTATATGTGTTATGGAATGGCATCGTGATCTACAAGTGGATAGTGTAGAGAGAAGTTTCGATGTTGTGGCAATGACCGATGCTGCAAGGTCGTGGGTTAAGCCTCCTTGGAGGTGAAGGAGGTGAGCATCTCCAGAATGGAGTTTTGGACAGCAGAAGTGGAAGTAGCGGGGTGGACAGACTCGGAAGCAATCCAGACCTATGCTGAGGACCATGTGAGGGTATTTCAGTCATGGGCTGTGGGCATAGAGATTGTGTGATTATGACTGTTGTAGGAGCGCGTTCAGATTGGGCATATTGTTGAGATTTGGGTGGGTGTGCTCGGTTGTGTCGAATCAGAAAAGTTTGAAGGAGATGCAAGGATAGATCCTTGGATACCAAGTATGGTTGTAGGCATGGCTTATGTATGTAGTGGTATTCCAATCTAGGGTAATCCATCCTGAGGATGACCGGACCCTATGATTGATTGGACCTGATGTGTTTGGTATTCCAACCCGAGGGTTGATTGGGCCAAACATGCGTAAGGATATGAGGGTATACCATCGTAGGGATGACTGGACCCGTCGTAGGTGTACCTGGTTCTCCAGCCCGAGGCTGATTGGGCCAGGTATGAGTATTTTTGCGTTATAGCTGGTTGTTCATGAGAGTTGCTCGGAGGCTGAAGGATGCGTCGTCCTGTCAGCGCGGAAAGGGACTAGATGCAGGAAGGGAACTAGATGAGTTTCCAATATTGCAAGTTACCCGGGTTATCGCCAGTTTTGGAAAGGGAAGGAAAGACTAGTACTATGAAAGAAAGCCCAGTGAATTATAGTGGTATCCAACTTTTGCAAGTCATGAAACTGGGTGCATGGCAGGAAGGTGGAAGTATCACCGAGTGATACTTAGATTGATGGGTGTGGATGTCAAGGAGAAGAGGTCGGTGGACAGCTTGGAGCAATAGGTAGGGATCCTGCTCAGGAAGGAGTTGTCCTTAGAAGGGACGCGGTAGTAGTTCCTGAAGAGATTTGGGCTGGTTTGGGAGATTGGAGGCTGCAATGTAGGAGTGTTATCCAAAATCGTGTGCTGCAGCAGGCTTCGAGGACGAAGCCTAATTTAAGTGGGAGAGAGTTGTAACATCCCAAGTTCAGTAATATAAGTTCGGGGTGCTATGTGTAAATAAAGGAGTAGACTCGACGAGTAGGTGTCTTAACTCGTCGAGTCTGAGCGAGTGTCGGGCACCTGTTAAGTGATCCGACTCGCCGAGTCGGCGGCGGGACTCGACGAGTAAGTGCTGGGAAGAGAAAAACCTAAAATTTAGGGTTTGCACCCTATTTAAAGGACTTTATGTCCTCACCTCAGCCTCTTTGTTACCCCTTGAGAGTCAGTAAACCCTAAATAGTGTAAACCTCCATTGTTGAGTGATTTGAAGCTTTGGAAGAGGATTATAGTGAAGGAAACTTGTAGATCAAGAGGCTAGCATTAAGGAGTTCGTGTAGATCCAGAATCTACTTCATCTTGGGCACATTTCTGAGGTAACAAGTCGTTAACTTGAGCTTTTCCCTTCTAGATCTATTCATGGATGATGATTTGGGGCTTTTTAACATGTTTGGAATCTATTTCGGGTTTTGGGACTAGATCCGGGGTTACAACTTCAGATCTAGACTTGTTTGAGTCCATGGAAGCATAAAGTATTAGCCCTTTGGCATGTTTGTGAGCAGTCTTGTCTTGGACCTTCTCTATAGCTTGTGTTGAGCAAATACCACCTTGCATGCACGTAAAGTTGGAAACTTTACGTGTAAAACTAGCCCTAGGAGTCCAGATCTATGAGTTGGAAGGAGTGGGATGGACTGAAATCCTCTGTTTGGGGATGACTTAAGTGAACTCGGTGAGTCTGTTCTTGCACTCGACGAGTTGGGTCGCAAACCCTAACCCACCTGGTTATGATGCAGATCAGTGAGTTGAGTGGACTGAGTGAGTTGGACAGGCTAAGACTCGGATTGAAGGGCTCGACGAGTCATGGGGTGACTCGGCGAGTCGAGTCGCGAATTGTGGGGTTTCTGAGTTCATGAACTCGGCGAGTCACTAGGTTGACTCGGCGAGTAGGGTCAACCAGGAAGGTTGACATTGACCAGGACTTTGACTTTGACCAAGAGTTGACCAGTTTGACTTCCAGGGGTATTCTGGTAAATTGGGCACTTATAGATATGGTTTCATCAAGTGTTAGGTGGTGGAGTTCGTGGCAGTGAGCAGAGGATTTGATCTTACCTCTTCAGTTCAGCATTTCAAGGTGAGTTATCCTCACTATATTCAAGGGTGTAAGGCACCAAGGCCGGCACTTTGATTTGTTATTCGAGATAGTTACTTTTGTGATATGATAGCTTGGTATCCTGGTAGATAGGATGGTTACGTGCTAGTACGATCGGTTAGATCAGTATCTTGGTAGATCAGATGTGGTTATGGTTAGTGACCTATAGTTAGGTCTGACTGTCTGTATGCTGGTAGGAGATTACCTGTTATATGTGCACATGCTTGTTATGGTAGTTGAGGGTATTCCATCTCGAGGATGATAGGGCCCCAGTATGTTGTCTGGTAGACTGTTATATGGTTATATGATATAGGTGCACATGTTTATTTGATAGTATGTGGGCAATCCAACCCGATGGTTGTGGGCCGAGAGTATTCCATCCGGAGGATGATTGGACTCATAGTAGGTGGGCATTCCAACCCGATGGTTGTGGGCCGAGAGTATTCCATCCCGAGGATGATTGGACTCATAGTAGGTGGGCATTCCAACCCGATGGTTGTGGGAAGAGAGTATTCCATCCCGAGGATGATTGGACTCGTAGTATGCTGGCATTCCAACCCGATGGTTGAGGGCCTGGGGTATTCCATCCTGATGGATGATTGGACCCATAGTAGTATTGTAGGTGTAGGAGTGGGCATTCCAACCCGATGGTTGTAGGCCGAGAGTATTTGATCCCGAGAGTATTCCATCCCGAGGATGACTGGACTCGTAGTATGCTGGCATTCCAACCCGATGGTTGAGGGCCTGGGGTATTCCATCCTGATGGATGATTGGACCCATAGTAGTATTGTATGTGTAGGAGTGTGGGCATTCCCACCCGATGGTTGTGGGCCGAGAGTATTCCATCCCGAGGATGATTGGACTCGTAGTATGTTGGCATTCCAACCCGATGGTTGAGGGCCAGGGGTATTCCAACCCGATGGTTGACTGGACCCATAGTATGCTATTCATTTCTGTATGTGTATGGTTGTATGTGTATGGGTATTTTCGGGGTAACTCACTAAGCTTTCGGGCTTACAGTTTCAGTTTATTGTTTCAGGTACATCAGGAGATCGTGGCAAGGCAAAGGCGTGATCGTACCGCTCCTCACTTTTATGATGTTGTTATGGGATACTCTGATAATAAACTATTTGGAAACCTTTTTGTAATAACGAATGGAACTTGGGTTGTTTTTGAAAGCTTAAATTAGTTTGAAATATTTTGGGTGTTACACTTTTCTGATCAAATCCTATTTTTGCAAGAATCCCACTAATAAAATAAGACGATCTGTAAATTTTCAGAAAATAATTCTTTTTTCTCGAATTATTATAATTATTGCAATAAAATAAGGTAAATTCGTGGATGACCCCTAAAGTAAATGATGACATCTCAGTAAGTTTCATCGATTTTGGTAACTGTTTGGTATGGTTTTGAATTTTCTTTTTGTTTAATTAAAATAAATCATAAATCCATTTTAGGGAATGTGAAAAGGCTATATAATATTTTTCGCAGATCCTACCTCATGTGGAATACTTAGAAAAATATGTTCAGAATTTTTCATAATGCATACATATTTTTCCCTGATTTTTGTATTTATAATGGACTAATAATGGGAAACATAAGTCTACTAATACAAAATTCATGAAAATTTACCAGAAGATCTTGTAATATATTAGAACTCTAACTAAAAATTTGAATGATTTTTCTATTCAGTATGCAATTTTTCTTCTATTTTCTAAGATTAAATACACTTAAATCCACAAAATCGGATTACATTATATAAAAATCACCATTGGTATTTTTACCGGATTATGTACACTGTAAATGAAGTTTACAAAATTTTTTGTAATTTAATTTAACTGTTTGATAATTATTCACCAATTAATGATTATTCAAGAGAATAAAACAAAGACAAATAGCAAAACTAACTGAAAAATATCTTTTATATTTTTCACAGCTTCTATATGTGTAATAACAGTGTTACAAAAATTTTGGGCAATTTTGGAAACTGTTTTCTAATTATTTCCATTTTTGTTAGAATAAATGCACAAAAATCATAAAATCAGGATAAACTATTTAGAAACCCATTTTTATATTTTTTCCACCTTAAGTATATTCAATGGAAGTATTATAAAAAATTTTGGAATTTTTATCATCTGTATACTATTTTTCACGAATTTATATTGTTATGAAGGCTTAAAAATTGGGAAAAATAGTTAATCACATCAAAAATTCAAAGGAAATTTTCTGGAAGACCTCTACTTTATTTAGAATGAAATTCAAAGTTTGAGAATTTTTGGAAATTGTTTGATAATAATTTGGATTTGTAGGAGTTTAAAACACCTTTAAATGTATTGAAATACCCTTAATTAATATTACAAAAATCTTGAAAATAATATCCAAAATTATCTTAATCACATGATTTATAAAATTTCACCATTTTAGAAAATGTTTGTAACTTAACAATATTAAATTTTGACACAATATTGACATAATTCTATTATAGTAGCAAGTATACTAGGATTGACTTTCTATTAGAGACTCATTAGTGTGTAACATTGTGTAGGAATTGATAGTAGCACAAGTGGAATGTAGTTCAAGTCATCGTATGCATCATCTCAAAGCATTGTGAGTATTCACGAATCCCCCTATTTTCGGGTTTTAAATGTTTTGGGGTGGAAAAGCATGTCCAAAAACTGTTTATTGTTCGTTGTATTTACTTTGACTTGTATCAAACTTGGTTGCTATATGTTGTTGTGTATGTGTATTCTATTGTTAATTCATGAGGCCTTATCGCGTTTAAGTGCCTGGAATCAGTTCACACAACTCATTAACTCATTTGAGCTTATGGTCATTATGGATAGCGCTATTAGGAGGTAGACAACTCCTCACTCGCACGATTCGCTTGAGTGCATTTTACCATATTTCCCTATGTTAGCGATAGACATAGAAGAGGGAACCCTCGGTTATTAGGCTTGGGTTGTGAACTCATGATATAATCATTATGCACATATGAACCTTGTATCTCGTTTTAGCAACAAACTTTATTTCCCATGAGAATATGAACGTTGCATCTCATATGGGCAACATACTTTATCTCTCATGATGACAACGAACTTTGTTTATGCAAACTTATTTACTCATATTTGCAATATATTTCTATTTATGGAAACTTTATTTCCCATGAGAATATGAATGTTGCATCTCATTTGGGCAACATACTTTATCTCTCATGATGACAACGAACTTTGTTTATACAAACTTATTTACTCATTTTTGCAATATATTTCTATTTATGGAAACTTTATTTTCCATGAGAATATGAATGTTGCATCTCATTTGGGCAACATACTTTATCTCTCATGATGATAACGAACTTTGTTTATGCAAACTTATTTACTCATTTTTGCAATATATTTCTATCTATGGAAAGTTTATTATTCGCTTTAGCAACGAACTTCTATTCATGAAAACTTATTTACTTATTTTAAAAATGAACTTTGTTTATGGAAATTGTTATCAATATTCAGATTATCATGATTTCAAACTATATTATGTTATAAACATGTGAGTACTCACCAACTATTTTTATAGTTGATGCTCGTTTTACATGCTTTTTCAGGAATCATCGAGTAAGTGGCACTTAGGGACACTTCACTTTTAGGAGCATTCGCATGTGTTGTATTTCAGTTTACATTGTAATTTCTTTTAAAAATTTGTTCAAACTCATTGTAAATTTGTAATGCTTTTTAATACTATGGTTGGTGTTGTCTTTTAACTTTTGCTATGAAACCTTTTATACTGCCACGCCTCGTGTTTCCGCTTTAGCGGGGTGTGACAACCCGGAACAACAGGTAGAATCTGTCTGAAATCTCCTCCAAATACAATAACTTTCCCTGCAAAAGGAATATTTGAGATGCTAGAATTTCGACACCTCAGTACATCTTTCAAAGTTCGATCTAAAGCTTCAAATGCATGTTTATGGACCATAGGTGCTTCATCCCAAATTATCAAAGAGGTTTTTCTTAATAAGCTAGCTAGCTCACTATCTGGATTTATTTTACAAACATAATCTTCTGTAAGTTCAAATGGAAGTATAAATCGAGAGTGTGCTGCTCTACCACCGGGAAATAATAACAAAGCAATACCGCTTGAAGCAACATTTAAAACAATATTACCGTCAGATCTAATTGCTGCAGATATTGTCTTCCAGAGAAAAGTTTTACCCATTCCACCATAACCATAAACGAAGAAAACACCTCCTTTATTTTCTTTAACAACACTCAAGATGTTAAGAAAAATGTTACGTTGCTCATTTGTTAATGCAAGAAACATACGATCAAAGTCATTCTTTATAACGGGAATGTCATAATCTAGCTCCTCAGTGATAAGTCGATTGTTAGAAGAAGAAACTGATTCAACATCTGGGTAAGACATCTTTGTGAAATTTTTGAGAGTGGAGTTGTTTCGAAGTAAAATTTGTTCTATTTCGAACAAAGTTAAGTTCTTAAGTTCATCTTCACTGAGTGATCTCCACCATAAATTTTAAATTAATTACAAAATATAAAATATAATATTTAATAATATTTATAATACTTATGTAATGGGTGTTGATAAGAAAAAGAAATTATTTTAAATAGAAATGAAGGGAAAAAATTTAAATACCTGGAGACTTGAACCTTTGTTGTTGGTTATATAGAATTCCGTCCGCAAAATATTCCCATGTATTTTCCCAAACGGCCTCTGGTTTAGACATACTATTACACATCAACAATGTGACAAATAAGAAGAGTAGATAAAAACCAGATCCAAAATGGCTTGCTTCTTTAATTGCATCGATGTATTCCTTGTCATCATCTAATAGCCCGAGTGCATAACAAGCATCTCTAAAAGAAGAATATGTTTCACCATTTACCGTGCGAATTTCATCAAATGACGTCGGACCTTTAACTTTATTTAAAAGAATTCTTAAAAAATAAGTTTCGCCAAGATTAGGTGAAACCGAATGAATTCTACATATGTAAGTTCTCGTGCTTCACTATTAATTGCATTACACTCCATCCAAGATGTGAACTTTGAAGCAGCAACAGAAGGTTTGTCCAGAACATAGTCGATATCATCGTCTTCACCATATACAATTTGTTGTTGATTAGGAAGATGAAAAGGTAGTCTAACTATAGAAGGATACCTGCAATGAACATCATATTTAAAAATTTGCCATGATGCTTCACATGCAGATAAATATCTACAATCGTAATATTCAGCTATTTCATCGACCGCATCATTATTTTCACATCCATTGTTTGTTGGTACAACAACAACTGAAGCTCTATCGATTAAGATCCCTGATTGCACCATTCAACATTAATATGTGCCTGATATCTTTTTAATAGATATTTGTTGTATGGAACAACATTTCTATTATCCAACTTGACACCCGATTTTTCTACAAAATGACCATCGTTTCTTCTCATATATAACGGAAAACCATTTTGATCAACAGACGAATGATTAAAGAATTGTTTTGGAAAGTTTTTAGAGCACTTTTTATCCACCATGCATGGACAATTGATATTTTTATCTCCACATGGACCATGAATCATGAACTCATTGACAAGTGAATACAATTCTGGCTCTTCAATTTTGTCTGGTATCTCGGCGGAAATTATCAAATCAATAAATTCAACAATGGGTAACTTGTTGTTAGAATGCATAAATAAACATATATGACTATGCGGCAAACCTCTCTTTTGAAATTCAATGGTATAAACATCTGCAAAATATTTGGCAAAATAACAAAATATGATTAGACAATAAAAACATATAAAAAAATATACTATATTAAGAGTAATGTTTTATCAATAATGAAAAAATATAATTTTAATTACATGCTTGAACTTTGCCGAAAATTTGATTCTCCCTTAAGTCTTTAATAAATGCATCAAGCTTGATCTTGAACAACCTACATAGTATATCAGGTCTGTCTTCTGGTTGAAGTGAAGTATCCTTAAGAAACCTTTTCATCTCTGGCCATTTGGGATTACACATAAAGGTTATGAAAAAATCTGGATATTCAAACCATTTACATAGTGACATGGCATCCAAATAGTTTTGCAGCATATAGCGTGCGCCACCAGTAAAGGACGAAGGTAATATGACACGTTGGCCGACATTGGAGATATTAGTGGTTCCTTGAGCTTTTTGGTTACGTAAATTCTCATAAGACTCGCATCTAAGAACATGTTGTTGCCTACGTATGTAATGCAATCTCTCCGTTTCCATCATAGTATAGGTATCTACCAGAAACTATTGAAACAACCTTTTTGAATTAAGAATGAGCGAGAACGAATGATCTCTATCTTGAATTCTAAAAGCGAAATATTCTCTCATTGTACATTTCGCCCGCTTGCTGTTGGTCGTAAATGACACACCTCTATGAAGAATGTCAACACTGTAACCATCATCCCCATATGGAAATAGCAGTGGATATTGAAGAGGAATGTATGAAGGATGCAATTCATTGATACGCTGTAGAAATCCAGTTTTTGTTTGAACAACAATATCCCTCTTTTCAATTGAATCACAAATGTCACCAACAATTAAAACGGCAACCTTAGAAGCAGTCTGTAGGTGTTCTTCCATCTCGCTCCCTTCTCCCGATAAGTCGTAATTTCATATCAACTTGAGGATTTTTCTGAAAAGTATCTCTTACCATCCTATAAGATCTAACTAACACATTATTTGAATCCAACATCACCTTAATATCTTCAATAATATCACTATCAAATGATGTTGATTGATTCTTTTCCCCACTAAAATAATTGAATTTATACATAATATTAGTAATATATATATATATATATATATATATATATATATATATATATATATATATATAATAATAATAATAATAATTATTATTATTATTATTATTATTATTATTATTATTATTATTATTATTATTATTATGAATAAGAAGTTTGAAAACATACCCAAAGCAACTTTGTCTATTTGAAATTTCGTTTTCAGTATCATAAATGTATAACTGAGAGAATTTTGGTTCCGATCCTTTTGCTGGTAAAAGGCTTCCAATACTATGATAATTTTGACCACCCGGTCTGAAAATGTATGGAGTGTTTCCTCTATTGATTGAAGAATCAATTTTACCACCCATCAACGTAAAAGAAAACATTTAATTGTAACGTCGAATGTTTTTCATGAAGTGTTTGCTTTTAGAATCCATATTTCGAAACATTCTTTCATAACTTGGGGGTGCTTTCTTTAAATTTGGAAGTTGAACTTTGCCGTAACCACAACATAATGAATAATACGTGTTCCCTTTTTCTTTACCTTTAATGGATTCATTTCTCCATAACTTTTCATTACATGTTTGACATACAACATTTTGATCATATTCTGTAAAATAAAAGGCGTACAAAAAATATAAGTGAATTTATAAGTATATACGACACAGTATTTGAAATGTAAAAAAAATGAAAATGGATATTATTTTTTGATTTCCTTTTGAGATACCAACTATTAGGTTTTCATTTATGACTTGATGTATATTTTCTACATCTTCTCTCAAATCAATCAACGGGATAGGGGATAAATGTTTCGACTTCCTTTTTAATTTATGACATCCTGGATTTAAATTGATTGATGATGAAGAACCAATTATTGTAGATGCATTTTTCTATGTCATATCATTTGAAAGTACATAGTACTGTCTTTTGTTTGGTAACTTGGAAGTGTCATAGTTATGACTGATATTATCTGAACAAAATAAATAAAATAAGTATATATATCCGGATTATATAGAAAATGGATAATAGTATATTTTAAAAACAATAAATTATTACCATTTGTAATTTTAGATAACGGATTTCTAACATTTGTAATGTTAGATAACGGAGTTCTAACGTTTGTAAAGGAATGAGAGTATTGTACGATTGTATTTTGGATTCCAGGTGAATTAAATGAATTGACACTTTCTGTTTGACCAACAATGTTGGTTGATTGATCTGCAAGTAAGAAAAACTTATGAAAATTGTAGACATATGTATAAAACAAAGTAATAACCTGAAATCATATAATATTGCAGGCTAATAAAAAAATATGAGAAATCATTTATTGTATATAAATGTAAAATAAGCGTAAGATATCTCTTGAACATAAGTATTTTACAGTTATCCATGTTTTTTAAGAGATGCGGTATTGATGTACTTGGAACATTGGATCTTGTATTCATTTTCTTCAATCATTTATTTTCCAAATATAATTTTCTTTGTCTTCTTTTCTCTCTGGCTTGCAAGTGATACATGTTATTATTGTTTTCTGCATAAGAGATAATAGGACAACATATAAAATGTATAATTAGGTAAATAATATGTTTATTTAATAATATTGAAGAAATAAACGTACCTTTGTAAGCATCGTTTACCAATTTCGAAGAATATTGATTTGCAGCGGATGAAGAACTTGACAATTTATCTATTTTTTTTATGTTAATACATGTGTATGTTATTAAAATAAATTTTATCTAAGTAGAAACTATTTAATTTTCTAGTCTTTTTAGAACAAAGTGAATGCATTGTATGTGTGCAACCTTAACAGATAAATGAAGTTAGTTTATAAATTAATGTGCTTAACAGATAACAATTAAGTAGTTCATATAATATTTATCTAGCGAACAAATGGGTAGAATGTCAATTTGTAGTCATTTTTAAGTATTTTTGTTAAGGATTAGCAAAAAAAAACTACAATAAAATTATATAATTTGTTTAAATGTTTTTTTAGAATGTACATATAAAATAAGAATTAATTTATTAATGTATTATTTTTTTTTATAAAAAATAAGTCAATTGAAAAAAATTTACATTTATAAATAATGTAAAATCAATATTTGATATTTGTTTATATTGTGTAATTGTGAATATAATTAAAAATATTAAACTTAATAATTTATAATTAATTACTTTAATGAATAATACACCATATGAAATGCGAAACATATTTTGGCCTTATAACCTGGAGGGGAATCGAAGTTACTGGATACGAAGAGGAGAATGAACACTCACCCTAAACATGATTTCAGCACCAACACAAAAATCGAAGAGGAATGAATCACATTTCAGAGGTAAACACTACCTGCTGGTAAGTGATGGCTTTTGCGATTCACTGATTAATCACATTTCAAGCAACCACCGCCAAACAACCATTTGTATACATATCGATCAACCAGAGAAATATGTGCGATAGTGTTATGTATTTTTTTGCAGTCCGAGTGTGTTACCATCTATTTTTCTCGCTTCCCAATATCTAACTGACTCTCCTCGTAACCCTAGCTCGGACTCCCTCTCTCGCTTACTGTTTCCATTTTTTGCTGTCCTAGAATCTACCTTCGTGTTTATTGAATGAGATTACAATTTTCGGCATACAATTTGTTTATTGGATACATAATAATTTTATGATTAAACGGTTATAGTATTACTACATTTTCTCAATTTCAATCGATTCTAACGTAAACCCTAAAATATCCGTTCTCATACGCATCTGTTCTTCTTTCTCACATCATGTATATTTTTTTTTTAATTTTTGTACTGATATTATTCTGCAAGTGTGTATTATGTTTGACAGATGTCCTGTTTTAAAAAGTGAATGCTAAATTATTTATTCCTTCATTCTCTTGTGTTGGAATAAAGGGGTTTATTTTATTCCGGAGGTATTGCTTGCTTAAGTTGACTTGTTTTTGCTCAATTTTTATTCTACATAAGCTGATAAACGTTTTCTCTAGACTATTTGAATTCACAGAGTATTTAACAACATCAACTACTCATGTTCATTCAGGGATAATCAGCTGCAATTGTAACATAAATTGGCTGTTGTGGTTGTTTAGGGTTTTCATATGCAAAAAACACAAGAATCAGAGGCCAAGGGTACAGGGGGGAAATCTTGTTCTACTAGTGTTATTAAATGAAGAGGTGGAAGAAGAAGAAGATCATCACTCATATACCAACAACATGACAAATACTCAAAAAGGAGATCATGAAGAGCTTACAAACCCTGCTAAAACCTATCAATAGATTCTTATTTACGGGACAGAAAACAGATTAATTTGCAGGGAGCTTCCTGTTAAGGAAACCCACAAAGTTATTTGATCGGAGGTAATCTTGATTTTCAATTTGAGTTTCTTTTCATTTTTTACCAAAAGTTTATTATATTTTTTGTTACTTTTAGGATGAAAATGGGAACAAAATTGGAGCTGGTAGCTATGGCAAAGTGGTAATTTACTAATTACTTGATTTCTGGTTAATTTTTCTAACACTTTACATATAAAGAAATTTATTTGGGAATTATTTATATATTAATTCTTATTCATTAAACTTACATGTTCTAAAGAAATTATTCAAGTTCCAAATTTTTCTCAGGACAAGAAAGATCCAACACCATTGCACCGTGCAACAAGAGTATTGATTAATTATAAGATGGAAATTGGAGATTTTCCACAACAAGTAATAATCTTTTGACAATAAACTTATTATCTGTTTTTTTAGATGGTGAAAGCACATTGTATTTTAGTATTTTGTTCTATATCAAAGTCGTAAAATGTGTTATATTTTTTTTAAATAGCGAAAGAAATATAAGGGTTTGATAAGTACACAAAATAGTTAACCGCTTAAATTGATAAATTGTGAACTTGTAAATGTGTCACTTGTATTTTTCACTTAAACGTTGGGTACAATGTGGGGTTCAAACACACACTAAAGTGCATATTCACATGTTTCTTAAAAACCACACTTATCATGTTTTAAAGGGAAAGAGTTCGACATGTTTCATAACATATCTTTTCAACACATTAAAAAAGTTCAATTTTAAAAATTTCAAGCATGAAGAAGTTTTATGATCGATGGTTTTGTTTAGTTTGGTTGGAATTGGAGTTCAATTCCATTCAGGCATTTAGTTGCAAATAAGCATGGAATTAGAATCCACAAAATCCTTTGACTAACAGATTTCAACATTTAAATAGCAACCCAAGTAATATAATTCCAAGCATTTCCTCATTGTTAAAAAAATACTCAAATATTCTTTTATTTTTAAAATGGCCACTTAAATATTAATAATTGATTTGTCTGTCAAAAAGTACCCAGATACCCTTTAAAATCAGTTCAATATGCTTTATAAAATATAATTTAAAAAGTTAAATTTGACAAATGTAAAGGGAGAGGGGGGTTTTCTGTTTGCTGGATTTGATCTTATTTGGCCAGAATTGGAATTTAATTCCATTCCGGTGTTTGTTGCAAAGGATCCACAAAATCATTTGACTAATGGATTTCAACATTCCATTTTAAAACCTATGAAATTCAATTCCAAAATTTTGACTAACATAATTGAATTCCTCTTTTGTTAGAAGTACCGAAATACCCTTTTATTATTAAAATGGTAACTTGTATATTTATAAAAAATCTTAAGTGAGAGCCATTGAATGTACACTTTGAAAAGGTAGGATGATAATATGGGTAGATTTTGAAAGTATAATAGTTTGAAACATAAGTAATACAAAAAAATTATACTATTTGTCAGGAAAATCTTGAAAAAAGAACAATCTTTAATAAAATGTTACATAAAAGTCATTGTGGCATATTTTATTAGAAAAATGGTGTTTGTTCTTATAAAAGTTACAAAATCGGTCCCTGTCGTAGAAAAAACATGACATGAATGGTACTTGTTGGTAATAAGTTTTGTAGTTTAGTAAAAGAAAACTTTATTTTAAACAAAATTGTATGATTTTGTAAAGTTCATTGATATTAAAAGTAGATTTTCATAACTATGACGACATCATGGGTAGATTTTGATAGTAGGATGTTATGATGGGTATATAGTTTTATGCAAAAATATTTTGAGATATAAATCATTTGTAGTAAAAGAAAATACAGACACAAACTCATTGAAAAAAAACAAAAAATTAGTTTCAAAACACTAACCTGATATGTGAATACTTTCAACAAAATTACTATAAATCATTTGTAGTAAAAGATAATACATACACA
This sequence comes from Lactuca virosa, assembly GCF_052849685.1. Taxonomy (NCBI): domain Eukaryota; kingdom Viridiplantae; phylum Streptophyta; class Magnoliopsida; order Asterales; family Asteraceae; genus Lactuca; species Lactuca virosa. Next base: position 289,223,103 of record NC_136426.1, read on the forward strand.
AACTCATGAAAAAAAAAGTAAAATTTAGTTTCAAAACACTAACCTGATATGTGAATATGGAATTGTTGCAGGAATTAAGAGGGTGCACGATTCAAAAGCAGTTGATGTGTGAAATGAATAGAAAGTTTATGAAGTAGATTGAGGTAACAAAGCCGAAAGAAGTTTCGTAGATGCAATTGAAACACGAAGAAGACGAATATGGAATTTCAAAAAGATGGATTTCACGTATAGAGGTATATTTATAGATATAAAATTATTCTTTTAATATCTTTGCAATATAATCCCGGATTTTATGAATTTATTATTATTGAAATTGTATTGGATATTTTTGTGTTACTGATTTTATGGGATTTAGTATATTACAAATCAATTCAAATTAAATATAGGATTTGCATTTAATAAGACGAAATTAAAAGAGTATTTGTGGTATTGATATCTTTGACTTACAAATCAAGTGTAGAATATCCCCTATTTATCGGTTTTTAAATGTAGAGAATGAGTTTAAATTGGAAAACATATCACGTTCGTGATTTTACTCGGTTGCGACTTTAATGGAGGTAATGGTATCCTTTTTTTTTTGCCTAAATGTCAGATTTATTAGTTAATTAAATTTTATAATTAATAAAAAAATAAAAAAATGTTACTGTCCAGGTTTTAATCTACAACAATTTTCAAAATTAAAGATCGTCATGCTTAAGAAAAACAATATTAATAATTGGAAATTGTAATAACAAATAAAAAATTTGGAAAAAAAATATATTCATTTTAAAAAATATAAGTTATATTGAGTATCATTTACAGTTCAGTTAGATGCAAGTAATCTCTCCAACATGTATCATGGTGGTTTGGAATGTTTTTATTCCTGAAATTTCTAAATATTATTAAAAGAAAACCTTTAATTCTAACTTGAAGAAATCAGGGTCATTGATTGCATTTCAATCCTATATTTTCCACCATTGGATTATTTGCTGACATCATCTTTGTCAACCCTTTTATTTTTGTCCACAAATTTTATAAAACATATATTACGTTTTAAATTAAGATGTCTATTAATCACAATTAAATCTCACCAAAAATAAAATGAATTAAATTAGGAATTCTATTAATAACAGTTAAATCTCACCAAAAATAAAATGAATTAAATTAGGAATTCTATTAATGGCAATTAAATCTCACCAAAAATAAAATGAAAAAATGTCCCGTCCCATCCCTCATTACCAGTACCCCTACCCTTTCTCCCTTTTTTCTTTACATAATTTATCTAACCTAAGTTTTGTAGAGAGGAAGAAAATGGGGAAAGAAGAAATAGAATATATGTCGGCTTCGATCTGTGTAGACTAGTCTTGTGTTCGATCATCATTAAAGAATGAGGAATGATATAGAGATAAATTTCTTTGGATTCTAATTTAATTTGGTCGTTGTTTAGATTGATTTTGGGTACGTTTTAGATTATGTTTCTTTTATTCTGTTTCAACTATGAACTTCCAATCTATAAAACCTTTCGATTTAAGTTTAAATCCCAAATAGTTACATTTTCTGAATTTGCTTCGATTTTTGTTCTTATGATCTGTATTGTTGATTTTGATTTTTTAAGTTATAGATATCTGGAGAGCAAAATGATGGACACAGCAGCACCGCTACCTCTCATCCATTGTTTCAATTTGGAAGATATGTCCACTAGGTAGTGAATTTGTAAATGTCGATTTTCTTTTTTATTTTTACATTTTTGTATATTCATTTAGTCAATGATTTTTTGTGGCTTACCAGGTCGTGAATGGAAGATATACTCGAGTCAATATCTATAATGCTTTACCCATTCGATCCCTTCCTGGATTTGGAGATGAAATTTAAACCCTTATACCATTGAGTGATCCACATATTCTACAACTCAGCAAAACCTAGTAGTGATATGTGTTTTGATTTATTGTAAAAAACATCTTTAAAAATACAAAGTGGGCTCTCAGAAATAAGTTATTACTTATCCTTTTTTAATATTATAAAAAAAACATCTTTTAGACTCAATAGCAAAGAAAAGACAAAGTTTTAGTATACCATGTAAACAGATTACATCGATAAATCTTATTCGAAAATGTTTGGGATTGATTAATTTTGGTTAATTAGCAAGTTTTTTTTGGTTAACTTGTGTTGTCTGGGCATGCCGAGAAGCATAGTAAGAACCTTGCACAACCTTATTCTTTCATTTAACTGGTTTGAATCTTCTTATTGAGTTTACTTTCTCCATGATGAATGGGTACACCCTACACTCTTGAAAATAGGTTTGGTAACATTGTGAGTATCAAGGTTTTCTCAGCAATAAGAGAAGATATTAGTATAAAAGTTGCAATATAAACCATTCTTAATTACATAATAATAACTAAACAAAGATATGTGAAGGATTATCTTTATAATTTAAATTGCAATATATAACATAAAAATCGTATGAAATTTTCATTGTTCCATTCCATGCCCCACAAATATGTTTCTGGAATGGAATTACTTATTCTATTATCTTGCTTTTACGATTACCTATCCATTCCATTTCTTTGTTGTTCCATTCTTTGCAACCTCACATATCTCAAAAAAGTAATTCAGAAATCCATCATACAATAGAAAATGTTTTATAAACTCCTATAAGGGAAGAAGAAAGATAAGACTAAATGATTGTATGGTGTTAATCTAATTATGATGTTCTTTCGTCTCTATTTGCATGTTTCTAGCTTGTTTGTAGTATTGTCTATAAAATATTGATCTTATATTTGAAAGTTCATTTTACCATTTTCATCTTTTTGTGTGTATATTTTAATCTTTCAGGTTTTTTTAAAGTATTTGAGGGACCGTTTCTGCTTGGGAGTGGGGTGAAGTCAAGGGCCCTAAAACTGGAGGGTAGTTGTATTTAGAGCCACTTAAATATTGAAGATTTTTGTTGTCATTAATTTCCATAATCATATGTACCCTAGAAGAGATATCATAACCATAGTTTATTTTATATAATGTTTTTTTGTATATTTATTAAATATTGTACAGGTGATGTCTACAAGGTGTTGGTATTTTTTTTTGTTGGCAAGTTATTACGCTATCTAACACCCCAATAATCTATAATATTTGTATAAGATGGTGACAATTATTATTTTTTATTGCAACTTCTCTTCATATTGATTATCCATTGTGGTTTGAGTTCTGGAATGCTACCACTGAGAGGATTCCACATTGTGAGGCGTTGGAATTAATTACAAAATGAGACATGATTTATATGCCTTTTTGGGTATTGATGGAAATGTTTAATTCTTGCTCATATAGATCGATAATTATTTTACAATATGCTCTTTTAACCTTATATTAAGACCTTTTCTGGAAAAAATTGCTTTTAGTATTGAACTTTGAAAAAAAAAGTTCATATATAGCATCGTACTCTTAAAAAAATGATTTTTTTTGAATTATTTTTAGTTGATATGGAAAATTACATTTTTTGTATATTGAAGATAATTTAAAGGATTGTCTTCTGGAAAAAAAAATATTCATTAATAGCATTAAACTTTGCAAAAAAATTCATTAAAAGCATCGTAGTTTCAAAAAAGAACTTTTTCGGATTCTTTTTGGCTAATCTAGAAAAGTTTTATTTTTATGTACATTAGAGCTCATTAATAGGATTTTTTTGAAAACATTTTGTTAATGGAAAGTACATTTTCATTTTCTTTCGCATATAGACCACTTATGTAAAAAAACATTTCAAATATGGACCATTTATGTATTTTTGTTCACAAGTGAACCATTTATGTAATATATAAATCTAAATGTTAATTAGTAGGCCATTAATATGACAATTTTCTAGGGAAAATTTGTTTTTAGTATTGAAATTTGCAAAAAAAAAAAAAAGTTTTTTAACGGCATTGTACTTTAAGAAAAATATTATTTTGGAATATTTTAGATGATTTTGAAACGTTTCATGTTTTCCAACATTGAAGCTCATTTGTAGGACAATGTTTTGGAAGCGAATTTCATTAATAGCGTTGAACTTTGCAAAAAAAATTCATTAATAGCATCGTACTTTTAAAAAATAACTTTTTTTGGAATTCTTTAACTGCAAGTAGATTCCTTGAATGCCTACCTTGATGAACATATGTGGAGAAATCTTTTTGGAAAAGGATAAAATCCCGATATGACAACCCGAACAAGAAAAAGAAAAACCCAGTTTTGACTAACCAAATTTATTCAAAATCTTTATTCATTTTAGTAGCTTACACACCATTTAGATTCTTTCAAAATAGCATATAAAATAACTTCGAGATGTAATAAATCTAAAATGTTATTTGACATGTTTTGTACTTTCTAATGATCATTACCAGGAAACATTTGAAGGATTTTTTTTACCAGAAAGAATGTGATCAATATACAAAACAATGTTGCATATTCATAACCTAATGTTCTTAAGTTACTGTAATAAGGTCTTCCTGTAATAGTTGATTGGCCCCACCCAACTATCTCATGCAAGTTAATGGATTTATGTTGTTCTAAATGTGTTAAAATGCTTCACTTAGGTGTTACTCAGCACATGGTCTGCGGACTATCCACATTGATTTCATGATTGAGAAGAACACATCACATCGACCAAGATCAGACCATCAACCATATTAGTGACCCCCATTGAGATTAACAATGTAATTTGAGTAATAATCCAAAACAGACAATGAACTTTAAACTGTAATAAATCTAAAATCAATTCCTAAATTGTACATCAAACTTCCAACGTTAAACCTTGAACATTTTCAATTAATGTTATCGAGTTGATATGCATTTGATTATTTAGGTATATCATAAATTGTTTAGCTTCCCCTGTTGAATTATGGCGTGAATGTACAGTTTTACGTTTAATCGTAAACATGAGGCTTTAGTTTGGTTGTCTAACTAATGATTTGGATGAGACAAAAGCATTTGATGAGTTGATTCTTAAAACTAGTGAAGGTAATACTGGTGGCCCTAATGATGGTGAAGTTGAAGTTGAATTTCCAGAAGACGTTGTTGTTCGCTCTACAAGTGACCATATTCATTCAATTGTATCCGCCATTTATCCATCATTTGAAAACCATCTTGATGATCCATCATATTTTCAAGATAAAGCTATTTTGGTACCTACAAAGAAGAATTCGATGCTACCAATGACTACATTTTAGGATTGATGAAAGATGAAGGGAAAACATATATGAGTTCATACTCTTTATGTGAGATAGAGTTACCAGATTTTTTTGAGGAATCAATCTACTCTTCAGTTGTGTTGAATGGTTTTAAGGCGTCTAGAATTTCCAACCATAAACTTACACTAAAAATAGGTGTTCCAGTCATGTTACTTCGTAATATCGAACAAACCAAAGGACTGTGCAATGGTACAAGGTTACATATTGTTAGGATTGGAAGACACGTCATTGAAGCCTGAATCATATATGCTAGATTCTTCAACGAGACTACTTATATACCTTGCATGAAGTTAACTCCGTCTAATAAAAGAATCTCATTCCGTTTTTAGCGGAGGCAATTCCCCATAGTTGTTTATTTTGTTATGGCCATTAACAAAAGTCAATGACAATAATTATCAAATGTTGGATTATAATTGCGTAGGCCCGTCTTCACTCATTGTCAGTTATATGTTTTTTGTTTCTCGTGTCACAAGTGAATAATGACTGAAAGCACTCATATATGACGAGTGTCGTCCAACTAATAAAACAAAAAGTTATGTCTACAAAGAGATCTTTCAACGATTATAGATATTCAAGTGTTTCATTGTTTTTTTTTCAGACATTTCAATGTTACCAATAATACTAAATCTGTTTTTGTTACTTTATTTTTTTTTATAGTGCCAGCTTTTTTATACCTTTATATGTATATTTTTATATGTTTTCCACGTTTTAAGCGGATCATAATCTAGTTATTTAAATTACTGGAAATTAAAGTATGTATATTCTCACGAATGCCCATGTTTACATTTGTTGCATGATCAGTATATATTGGAGTTGACTTTTGTAAAATCTATGTGGTGTCTCTATTGTTCGAAGGTGAGTAATATGATTTATCAAAAAAAAAATCATGTAGGAAAGGAATGGAATCTTACATAAGCTTTTAATTTCTATTATTTGTTTGGTTTACAGTGACGAGAGTATGGAGAATGAATTGCGTGCATGTTCGTAAGGTATAAAAATTGAAAAATCCAGATACATAGTGATGGTGACAAGTGAAGCAGGTAAATATCATTCATTCCTCTAGTATCATATGTGATGTGGAACATTTTGCACCAGCATAAATAAAAAAAAAAAAAAAATTACTTTGATAACGCATTCAACTTATCTATGAAAAGCTTCCAAATTATATTTCTGAAAGACACATGCTTCTTATTGATCCAGTTCTGGCTACCAGTTTACCTAAAGTAAATGTTCAGTTAACTATGTAAAGATAACGAAGGGGCAGCAAGTACAAAGTTTGAACTTTCATAAAATAAAAAGTATATATAATCAGTAAAAACATATTTTGAATTATTAAAATTTAAATCATATCATATTTAAAATAAAAAACAAAAACAGTGAAAGAAATACAAAAGTGAAATTGTTTGATGTAATTAAACAGAAAGTTATATAATATAAAAGCAATATATTTGTATTAAAAATTACGATATGTAAATTTTATAAGACTTTCAATATAAATTAAAATATAATTAAATGACATTAAATTTACATAGTAAACATATTAACATGAAATAACATCATAAACAGAACTAATATGAATTTGAAGACCTGATTGTCAAGATAAAAGAAGATAATGTATGTTTTGATTAAATATAACAAATAGATAAAAATAATGTTTATATTAAAACCAAAAATAATAAAAAATGAACCAAAATGAATAAAATTAAAATGAACCATCGTCTTAAAATTCGTCCAATAACAATCTACATTTCCAACAATCATTGTACCAAATAACCAAACATTTTTTAATACCAAACCAATATCAAAATATTTTATTTGTTTGTTAAAACCAAAAACAACTCATTTTTCCACTTTTGGAACTAAAAGTGGATTTCCCTCTCCGATTGATTTTCTTTTAGATTTTGTTGAACTCAAATCACCTCCACAATCAACGTCATAAATGTCATGGAGGTTGCGCTTCAAATCACTTGATATTTTCATTGGACTGGTTGCAGATGATTTATCAACTATTGAGAGAGTAAAACTCTCATCCGTTTGTGATATAACATCCTAAATTAAAAAAACATAAGTTGTCAATTGGAATAATTATATATAAATAAAAGTTAATATGAGAATATAACATACCTTTTGAACATTCTGAACAACATCATCTGATTCCAGGGGTACTTCATTTAATGACACTGATTGAGTACTCTAGAAAAAAAATGGAAATATGTAAAACGTTATGTCTGTAAATAAAAAACAAATATAAATGTTGAACATTAAAACGTTATGTATCATAAGTTCTAGTTTACTTTCCAATTGAGAAACAATGGACACATCTTCTGTAAGTTTGACAACGTTGTAGATATTATTATAGTTGTTGATGTTGTAGGATGTAATATCTACAAGAAACGCAAATTTGCGGTTTTTCAAGACGTTCATTTCGTTTGGAAATAGTTACAAACTGTCTCCAACCTGTAAGAAGATCGTTCAATATATTTAAACAAATAAAATGTTATTCGATACAAAAATATGAATAAAATATTATACCGCTTCATGTATTTTTTTTCAACTCGTATGCACTTATATCCAACAACCTTTTCGCTTCCGTATCAAAAAGAGTAAATCCGATGGTGCCAGTATGATCTTGTAAGTTGATTTGAATTATATACCTAAACAAAAAAAATATTAGATTAATAGTAATTTTGTTGAAAGATTGAAATGATTAATATAAATAGATATGTGTATACTTTGTAACAGTATGAAAATTCGAATCGTTGCAAACTGCATCTTTACACTCAATAACAACACTTTCTGAAATTTTGTCGGGGGCAGTATAGGAAAGATTGAGTTTGGGCACTGTGTTTATCTTTTTTCCACATTTGTAACACGCATCGTAATACCAAGGTAGATTCTGTCTTATATTGACGATGGAACCAACAAATTGAAATTTCATTGCCTATATCAAATAAAATGTAAAACTAAAAAAACAACATACAATTTTTAAATAAAATTAATGGATATAAAATAATGAAATATACCTTTAGTGGTTCTGTGATTTCACAAACGTGAAATCCCCTTTAAAATCGTCTATATAAGAAGAAGAGTAGCTTGGGAGTGTAGTTATGCTTTTTTTAGACATACCTCCATTATTATCAGCTTTCAACTGTAATGTTTAAAATTATTTTATTAAATATAAGAAACTGTATTGTTTTAAATAAAAAAAACAATATAAAAATGTTTAAATATAAATCAAAATAATCGAACTCTTTCTTGAACTCGTTAATTTCAACAATGTCAGAATTAATGAACATTTTGGTTACATCAAAATGACTTTTTGCTTGACCAATTCCTGTAAAAACAGATTAGTCAATAACAGTAGATTAAAAAAAATAAATAAATATATATAGTGTCACTACAAACCATCACAAATGTTAAGTTTGACAAACTGCATCACTATAACAACACAAGTAACCGTGGGGTTTGTTTTCAAGTATTGTGACATTTGGTGTGCTTGACTTCCAAATATAGTGACCTTCAAGTGTACATACCTAAATAAAAAATGAATTTAGTTAGTACGGAAAATGAATTTTTTTAGTACGAAAATATATGATTAAAAATAATAAATAAATGAAATAAATATAATCTCACTGTAAGTTGCTAATAGTCATCTTCATGTAATGCTTGGATGGGTTAGGATTGGATGTTTCAAGTGGACGAAATGAGGAAATTTGTCCAATAACATCTACACAAGTTTAATAAAATATAATAAATAAGATTAAGTTAAATACTAACATACTAACATGTATAATAAATTACACAAGTTATAAAAGTGAATTGAATAAAATTAAACAACTAACCAAATAATTAGTCTCTTGGGCAATTTTGTTCGATGATAGAATTAAAATCAACAAACACAAAACCATTAACTGGACCTAAAAAATCCTCACATTTTTTTAGAATACCTTTCCAATCCAAAGTTATGGTTTTTTTCTGACCGGTAACACTAAAACCATTTCTCACAGCCGCCATGTTGATTTTTAAAATGATATAAGTTTGACCTTCCTTTAAAAGATCACCAAATCTGGAAAAATTTTGGTTGAAAACACGAGAATGGTATTTTGTACCCTGTTAAATAAAATAAAAAAAATATTTTTATTAATTGAAACATATGTAATATTTAGTAGGTTAAAAAATATAACCAACCTCCTCGCCCATGACGATCATTTCAATCGCTAAAACCATATTATTCTTTATAAAATTCCACATCTTTAAGACCCGTACTTTGAGATGTGAATCATCAACAATCTGTTGAATTTCTTTTAGGTATACTTTATTACCTATATTCATTTCCTGCAAACAATTGATAACATATTGAAATTAATACCTATTTTGCCCTTTTCATTTCAATTGAAAGCACATGATTGAATAGCAAAGTACTTTCATTTAATGATAAAATAGCAATATATTATAAAATTTTTGCAGATACTATTTAAACCCTTAACAGAAATAATTAGTATTAACTTTTTTTATAATTAAATAATTAGTATTAATTGTAGACGATTGAAAACATATTCAAATTAATACTCATTTTGCCTGTTTCATTATAATTGAAAGCACATGATTGAATATAAATGTACTTTAATAGCAAAGTACATCTATATTCTTTCATGTACATCTATTATTTGTATTTCATTTGCTGATATATAGATACACTAACAGTTACATATACATTCACATACAAACAAATAGATGTACATATACACATGGTAACAGATACATATACAATGTTTAAACCATTCACATAAATAGTGACTATAAAATAATTTTTTTTAAGAAATCGTCCCATTCTATTTAACAGAGGTTTAAAACTAAAAAAATAAAAAAATAAAAAAAATGGTATGAAATACGCATAATAGCAAAGTACTTTCATTGGGTTACAATAATAGCAGAAACTGTTTAAGTCAATAACAAAATTATATTCCATCGCTATTACAAATATATACATATACATTTCACAATTACATAATACTAATATATGCATACACTAACAGTCACAAATACATTCACATATAAACATATAGATGTACATATACACACGGTAACAAATACATATACAATGTTTAAACCATTCACATACAGAGTGACTATAAAATCATTTTTTTAAAGAAATCGTCCCAATAATGTTGAGCAGAGGTTTAAAATTGAAAAAATAAAAAAAAATTAAAAATGGTATGAAATACGAATAATAGCAAAGTACTTTCATTGGGTTACAATAATAGCAGAAACTGTTTAAATCAATAACAACAATATATTCCATCGCATACAAATAGAAATACAATCACATAATATACATACACTAACAGTCACAAATACAATCACCTACAAACAGAAAGATGTACCTATACACATGGTAACAGATACATATACAAACAAATCGATTACAAGAGCAATGGAAGGAAGATGAAGATGAATACATTGAATAATTATAACAAAAACTTTTAATAGCATACCAAAAAGAATAACAGAAGGCGACTCCACTATTTGATATTACGTTCTCTTTTGCTTTGAAATTTGGTGTTCCTGTGAATGAAACTAACTGTGATAATGTATTTAAAATAATTTGATTAGGTAAGTTACGCTATTTAAGGAATTGATAAGCTTGATATATTTGAATGATATCATTCTCGTTTTAAATTAAATAATGATTATTTACTTTCCATTTTTTAAATGTTGTAGGAAATTGTCAAATTGACGTGCATAAATTAAGGAATGGACGTGTACAATGAAGGGCAATAGTGGAAATTCACATTATGAAAAAGAGTGGGAAAATTCAATTGGGGAGGGGCTATTTGATTGCCACGTGTACACTTTGTACTTATTTATTAGATTAGGGGATATATATATATATATATATATATATATATATATATATATATATATATATATATATATATAATATTATACCTTATAAAGCATCTTTAGTCAAACGCTTAATTTTAAGTCGTACAAACATTATTGCTATATATACAAACCTTTTATGCATTAAAATCTTATTTAGTAAAAAAAAAGTCAAATAGTCAAAGTCTAATAACTATTTTATCTCTTATTAGTTTGAAGCTATTATTTTGACCGATTCCTCATACCATTCTCCGCTGCTTAACCCGCCTCTATCTCTTCCCATATATCCGACATTCCCCCCAAAATCGGACTGGAATCTCCGTCGTTTCCTTATTTTTTTTCCAGAATTTGAATGTTTCCCCTTTTGTATTTCTTTAGGGTTGTGAACTTGTTATTTATAACTATCCACCGATCCCGTTCACTCCATGTTCCTCACTTCAACAATTAAAATATGCCCATGTTCCCTAACAGCCTAAGGATTCACCCTCTCTCTTTTATCCTAGAAATTGACTGGAAGCTGAAAGAATACCTACAACCTCCTTCGCCACCCAAACATTCACCATCACAAAACCCTACATAAGGCTACAACTCCATCACCCTGTTTATTTTTCATCACCGTCGGTATACCCCCGCAAATATGAGCCGCCATAGCTACTTCAAAATCGTTGCAGCTTGCCCACCTTACACAATCTACGCATACACTTCACCATTTGCCCTCTCTCCATTCCTCCATCTGTGTCTCACTATATGTACACACAGGCACAACGGACACCCACACACCATTTCCTTTTTCCTACAACCACCACTCATGCGTTGCTGCTATAATGACCGCCTTCATCCACCCATCGTCAGGTAAACCGACTACCACCAATCACCCTTTCTTTCTCTGTTTACGCCCACTTTTGATTTTTCCGCTTCTGTTTAGTGCATTGGATCAATGGCTAAGTTGACCACTACAAAATGAAGGAATGCTCTTTGACTGTAAATATCCATTAAACTACACACAAACATGTTTATATTTCCTTATCGCAGACTTACAAGGTAAGAAAGCTAATTTATTCCCTAAAATTATTTCCGGATTTATTGATTCTATATGTTTTTGGATGTATTGATTACATTTTTTTTCTCCAGGCATATTTTCCAACATTAACCCTTCTTAGACCGACACTGAAGTTTCAACTTAACATACATCTCTTCATCTCATTTCCTCCAGTGATAGCAATGAAGAAATTTATGCTGACTATTGCCTTGATCTTCTAGGATACCATGTTATGTTTGGCTAGGGTTCCAATAAAGATACACTGCTATATTTGGTAGGAATATCCATGTTTATTGATGACTACACCTAACAAGGAATTCTATATATATTACAATATATAGACTAGACATTGAAGCTAACGTAGGAAAATGGCTAATTGCAAGACATCATACATACTTATAAAGCTAGCATTTTTCCTTGAACCTTATGCATTTGAAACCCCCATAAAATTTTGCAAACACCTCATACATTTGAAACCTCCTATTTTAATGAATACCACTCAAAAGTCTCTTAATAATGATTAACAATTCAAAGGTTTTATAACTTATATAATATATTTAATAAACAATTAATGGATACTCTACTATAAAAAGGTCAATCTTTTTGAGTAGACACACAAATACAAATCACATACAAAATTCACAAAGAAAACAAGTTTAAAGTTTTTTGTGTTGGTTTGAGGGCTTTGAACAATATTTCAAGCCATGTTATTATGTTGAAGTTTTTAATTTGTAAGTTTGTTATATACAAATTCTTTTTTGTATTTTCTTGATTAAAGTATTCTTTTAAGAATATAAGTGGTTTAAAACTAATGAATAACAATTTTAAATGATAATAACATCAAATTATAAATTACATTTAGCTATAAATAAATTGTATTTTCAATGAACATCATTATTGAAATTAGAAAATGATCGCATAAGTAAAAATATAATTAATCAATAATAATAATTGTTAAAAATAATACTAAATAGATAATTATATTTAATTCTATTAATGAGGAATGTGGGTTGATGTCAATGAATATTATTGTTCAAAATAATAGAGATTATTATCTCAAAGTTAATGTCAATAACATAACCATTTTAAACATATATTTTTCAATATTTTAAGAATATATTTTTAATCTTCGCCGCGCAACGCGTGGGAATTCGTCTGGTATATATATATATATATATATATATATATATATATATATATATATATATATATATATATATATATATATATATATATATATATATATATATATATATATATATATATATATATATGGAAAGTAAATACAATCTGAATATATGCAAACAATTTTTTTTTTTGTCTATAGGTACTTCGAATGAAGATTTTTTATTTTCTTGATTCATTTGTTGCTTTTATTGTAAGTTTATGATAGTTAAAACATTTTATAGTTATTATATTTTTAAAAAATTACTATAATAATGATTTTAAGAGTTATTTATTTGGTTATAAACTTAGTGAATCATGTGCAGGTTGGGGTACTACAGAAACTAGTTGATAACAAGATGAAATCATATAATAGCCGTGTTCATGTTGGTTTGGAAACAAGTAAGGTATTATAAATTGAAAGCCTCTCAACAATCCTTATTCGTTTTGAGACAGTTTTGATTTTTTTTCTTTCAAAGTTTGTATTTTCAAGTTGTTTTGTCGATTTTATTTTCTAATATGGGTGTGTGTTTTTATTAGAAGACAATGGATTTTCGTGGTTTTCCACAGGCAGTTTTAGATTGGCTTGAAAAGGTTGGGAGAGGTATTTTGGTATCTGCTTAAAAGGAGAAAAATGTAGGAAAAAGGATATCATATATGCGAAATGGTATTTGTCTTGGCCATCATTTATTTCTCATTTTTTTATTTCATAGATAAAGAAAAGTAGATTTCTCAACGGTACTTTTGGTAGTGTACTCCTGAACATTGATGTTTGCATGTAGAAAGTGGTTGGTATAGGAGGAGATACAAGTGGGATTTAATAGAAGTTTGGTTCTTATGCAGTTATGATATGCAATTTCGTTCTTATTAGAGGTTTAATAGTAGAAAGGGATATGATTATGTGTAACTTGATGGTTGATTGTGGTGATGAAAGTGAAAAGAGCTTTAGAAGATGTACTCTCTGATGGGCCAGTTGTTCGAGAATTGGGAAAAAAAGATAGTGGATTGGATAGGTGGTAATTACTGTTGAATTTTTCAAACAAGGTGTTTCTACTTGTAGTTGTACTCTTTGCTTGACCTTCATTATTACAGCATGAGGAATAAAAATGAGTTTAACGAGTTTTATTATTTCTTAACATGGTCAAAACTATCATAACAAATATATTAAAAAGTAGGTGTGAAACCCATATGTTATACGGGTTTGATAAAACAAAAAACTAAATATGAAAGTTGAAACAAAAATTTATTTAAATTTGAAATTTTAGATTTGAAATTTAAAATTTAAAATTAAAATTTAAAAGGAAACATATTAAATATTATATGAGTACTAATATTGTAATTTATTGGTTATTTTCAATTAAGGCAATTATTAATTGAGATGTAAATATGATATGTTAATTAAGAAATGATACAAAAAAATTGAGAAAATGACAAATGGAAAAAACATTTAATCAAAAATACCAAAAAAATGACATGTGTCCAAGTTAATGAGAGAGTGACATGTATGTTTTGATTAAATATAACAAATAGATAAAAATAATATTTATATTAAAACCAAGAATAATAAAAAATGAACCAAAATGAATAAAATTAAAATGAACCATCGTCTTAAAATTCGTCCAATAACAACCTACATTTCCAACAATCATTGTACCAAATAACCAAACATTTTTTAAAACCAAACCAACATCAAAATATTTTATTTGTTTGTTAAAACCAAAAACAACTCACTTTTCCACTTTTGGAACTAAAAGTGGATTTCCCTCTCCGATTGATTTTCTTTTAGATTTTGTTGAACTCAAATCACCTCCACAATCAACGTTATAAATGTCATGGAGGTTGCGCTTCAAATCACTTGATATTTTCATTGGACTGGTTGCAGATGATTTATCAACTGTTGAGGGAGTAAAACTCTCATCCGTTTGTGATATCACATCCTATATTAAAAAAAATAAGCTGTCAATTGGAATAATTAAATATAAATAAAAGTTAATATGAGAATATAACATACCTTTTGAACATTCTGAACAACATCATCTGATTCCAGGGGTACTTCATTTAAGGACACTGATTGAGTACTCTAGAAAAAAAATGGAAATACGTAAAACGTTATGTATGTAAATAAAAAACAAATATAAATGTTGAACATTAAAACGTTATGTACCATAAGTTCTAGTTTACTTTCCAATTGGGAAACAATGGACACATCTTCTGTAAGTTTGACAACGGTGTAGATATTATTATAGTTGTTGACGTTGTAGGATGTAATATCTACAAGAAACGCAAATTTGCGGTTTTTCAAGACGTTCATTTTGTTTGGAAATAGTTACAAACTGTCTCCAACCTGTAAGAAGATCGTTCAATATATTTAAACAAATAAAATGTTATTCGATACAAAAATATGAATAAAATATTATACCGCTTCATGTATTTTTTTCAACTCGTATGCACTTATATCCAACAACCTTTTCGCTTCCCTATCAAAAAGAGTAAATCCGATGGTGCCAGTATGATCTTGTAAGTTGATTGGAATTATATTCCTAAACAAAAAAAATATTAGATTAATAGTAATTTTGTTGAAAGATTGAAATGATTAATATAAATAGATATGTGTATACTTTGTAACAGTATGAAAATTCGAATAATTGCAAACTGCATCTTTACACTCAATAACAACACTTTCTGAAATTTTGTCAGGGGCAGTATAGGAAAGATTGGGTTTGGGCACTGTGTTTATCTTTTTTCCACATTTGTAACACGCATCGTAATACCAAGGTAGATTCTGTTTTATATTGACGATGGAACCAACAAATAGAAATTCCATTGCCTATATCAAATAAAATGTAAAATTAAAAAAAAAACATACAATTTTTAAATAAAATTAATGGATATAAAATAATGAAATATACCTTTAGTGGTTCTTTGATCTCACAAACGTGAAATCCCCTTTAAAATAATCTATATAAGAAGAGGAGTAGCTTGAGAGTGTAGTTATGCTTTTTTCAGACATACCTCCATTTTTATCAGCTTTCAATCTGTAATGTTTAAAATTAAATATAAGAAACTGTATTGTTTTAAATAAAAAAAATAATATAAATTTTTTTAAATATAAATCAAAATAAACCAACTCTTTCTTGAATTCGTTAATTTCAACAATGTCAGAATTAATGAACATTTTGGTTACATCAAAATGACTTTTTGCTTGACCAATTCCTGTAAAAACAGATTAGTCAATAAAAGTAGATTGAATATATATATATATATATATATATATATATATATATATATATATATATATATATATATATATATATATATATATATATATATATATATATATATATATATATATATATATATATAGTGTGACTACAAACCATCACAAATGTTAAATTTGACAAACTGCATCACTATAACAACACAAGTAACCATGGGGTTAGTTTTCAAGTACTGTGACATTTGGTGTGCTTGACTTCCAAATATAGTGACCTTCAAGTGTACAGACCTAAATAAAAAATCAATTTAGTTAGTACGGAAAATGGATTTTTTAAGTACGAAAAAGTATGATTAAAAATAATAAATAAATAAAATAAATATAATCTGAAATAAATATAATCTCATTGTAAGTTGCTAATAGTCATCTTCATGTAATGCTTGGATGGGTTAGGATTTGATGTTTCAAGTGAACGAAATAAGGAAATTTGCCCAATAACATCTACACATGTTTAATTAAAATATAATAAATAAGATTAAGTTAAATACTAACATACTAACATGTATAATAAATTACACAAGTTATAAAAGTGAATGGAATAAAATTAAACAACTAACCAAAGAATGAGTATCTTGGGCAATTTTGTTCGATGATCTAATTAAAATCAACAAACACAAACCATTAACCGGACCTAAAAAATCCTCACATTTGTTTAGAATACTTTTCCAATCCAAAGTTATGGTTTGTTTCTGACCGGTAACACTAAACCATTTCTCATAGCCGCCATGTTGGGTTTTAAAATGATATAAGTTTGACCTTCCTTTAAAAGATCACCAAATTTGGAAAAATTTTGGTTGAAAACATGATAATGGTATTTTGTACCCTGTTAAATCAAATAAAAAAAATATTTTTATTGATTGAAACATATGTAATATTTAGTAGGTTTAAAAAAAATATAACCAACCTCCTCGTCCATGACTATCATTTCAATCGATAAAACCATATTATTCTTTAAAAAATTCCACATCTTTAAGACCCGTACTTTGAGATGTGAATCATCAACAATCTGTTCAATGTCTTTTAGGTATACTTTGTTACCTATATTCATTTCTTGCATACAATTGATAGCATATTGAAATTAATCCCAATTTTGCCCTTTCCATTTCAATTGAAAGCACATGATTGAATAGCAAAGTACTTTCATTTAATGATAAAATAGCAATATATTATAAAATTTTTGCAGATACTGTTTAAATCTTAACAGAAATAACTAGTATTAACTTCTTTTTATAATTAAATAATTAGTATTAATTGTAGACAATTGAAGACATATTCAAATTAATACCCATTTTGCCTGTTTCATTATAATTGAAAGCACATGATTGAATTTAGATGTACTTTAATAGCAAAGAACATCTATATTCTATCATGTACATCTATTATTTGTATTTCATTTGCTGATATATAGACACACTAACACTTACATATACATTCACATACAAAAAAATAGATGTACATATACACATGGTAACAGATACATATACAATGTTTAAACCATTCACATAAAGCGTGACTATAAAATAATTTTTTAAAGAAATCGTCCCATTCTATTTAATGGAGCTTTAAAATGAAAAAATAAAAAAATGGTATGAAATACGAATAATAGCAAAATACTTTCATTGGGTTACAATAATAACATAAACTGTTTGAATCAATAACAACAATATATTCCATCGATATTACAAATGTATACATATACATTTCACAATTACATAATACAAATATACACATACACTAACAGTCACAAATACATTCACATACAAACGGATAAATGTACATATACACACGGTAATAGATACATATACAATGATTAAACCATTCACATAAAGAGTGACTATAAAATCATTTTTTTAAAGAAATCGTCCCATTAATGTTGAACAGAGGTTTAAAACTGAAAAAATAAAAAAAATAAAAAAATGGCATGAAATACGAATAATAGCAAAGTACTTTCATTGGGTTATAATAATAGCAGAAACTGTTTAAATCAATAACAACAATATATTCCACCGCATA